>NC_080088.1:90668303-91868303 GCF_950005125.1 Chionomys nivalis
CAGATGGCCCTGCACAGGGTTTCTTGGGATCCAGATGAGAGGCTCGCTATCCATCACTTGTCGACTCCCCCCGACCCCGTCTGATCTTGCTAGTCATCCTGCTGCGGGCACATTGTCTTCCCCTTTGTGGGTGTGGGTGTGTATACTTGCTTGTGTGTATGTGTGAACATATGCACACATGTGGAGGCCAGAGGATTTTGGATCCTTGCCTTTCGCCTTGTTTGAGACTTGGTTGCCACTGAGAACGTTAGCTGCTCCCAGGCTTCTGCAGAGTCCGCTGTCTTGGCCTCCCATCTTCCTATAGGATTGCTGGTATTCACGGTGTGCTTTGCTGCACCCAGCGTTAGGTGGAGTCCAGGGTCTGAACCCAGGTCCGTATGCTTACAAGGCAGGTGCTTTGCCCACTGAGCAATCTCCCCAGCCCTGGTATATTTTTGAAATCCCCATTTGGTTTGCTTAAGCTGCTGCTTTGGTTTTCTGCTTCCCCCGCACATCACACCCACGCCAACCAATGACAATGGCAGTGCCAACCACAGGAAGAATAGTCTCCATAGCAGAGCACGTGCCCCATGAGACACAGGGGCTCGGAAACAGGCTTGGAGCTGCCCTTGCTACCCGTGCTTGGGTGGGAATTAGCGAGGCCCTCAGAACATGCAGTCTGCAGGTCACCTGCTTCATGAATTCACACTGCCTGGCATCTCCTGCTCTCTCTTGCGTTCATTCACTGCCTGGCATCTGTAGGTCACCCCCTTCATTCACTCTTACTGGCCAGACATTTGTAGGGTGCAGCAAGTATACAAATGGGGAACCACATACTGTATTCTTGCTCTGTAGCCCAGGCTGACCTGGATAGCTTCATCTGCTTGCTTCAGCCCCCTGAGTAGCTGGGATCACATCTCTCCACACCATGCCCTGTTAATTAACTTTTGTTCTTGATGTCACTGCGCCAAAATTATTCTGCTATTTATATAAACAATTTTCTCTTATATTTGAATTGTTAACAGCCCCAAACCTGAAACTCTGCTGTCAGATAAAGTAACACGAACGACCTGTGACTTTATCTTAACTAGAAACCATTGAATTAACTAAACTGAGAAAGGCTGCATCTCAGCTACCTTGGCCACATTTTCAGGGCACAGGATGTCTGGGGCTGGTGGATCCTATTCTGCATAGAAGAAATCTGGAACATTCCAGTTTTTGCAGACACTTCTTTTGGAGAGCAAGAGGATTAAAATGTACATGAAACTTATGATTTGTACCTGGAAGTCTGAGGCAAGAGGATTGCCCATTGGAGGTCAGCTTGGGCTGTACAGTGAGACCTTGTCTGAAAAGGGGAAGGTATGGGCCTCATGCATATTAGTCATGGGCTCTACCAATGAGCTTTATTTCCAAGGCAGTATTGAAAGTATTTAAATAAAGATAGTTTTTTTCTTTGATAATATGATTGGATCTTGGGAAATGGAACAACTCTGTGCAGAGTTCTGTATCATTTTAGTTGCTGGTGTGAAGAACGGGGGCTGGTTCTTTGATACCTGTATTAGATCAGAAGTGATCTATGAGTACTATGGTGTTCGCAGACTCTGTGTGCCCACCTTTTGGAAGTGATGGGCTGAGAGGACAAGAAGAGGAAGGTCCCTTTGCCCTGGAGTCTTGGAACATGATACCTTCTCAGGCAGGAACCCGGGGCACTTGTGGCACTCAGGGTATGAGTCTGTCACAGAAGTCAGTCTGCGTTCTTTTCAGTGTGTGTGTGTTTGTGTGTGTGCAGGTGCACGTGCAAGCATGTGATGAGAGGTCAATGTTGTGTCCTCCTCAATCACTCTCCATCTGTTTTTTTTTTTTTTTTCGAGACAAGGTTTCTCTGTCTAACAGCCCTAGCTGTCCTGTAATTTACTTTTATAGACCACGCTGACCTCAAACTCACAGAGATCCGCCTGCCTCTGCCTCCCAAGTGCTGGGATTAAAGGTGTACGCCACCACCGCCTGGCTCCATCTCGACTTTTTAGACAGGGTCTCTGACTGAATCTGAATCTCACTATTTTTACTACACTGACTGACCAGTGAACCCCAGGATCTGCCTGTTTCTTCCTCCCTCTAGTACTGGGATTGCAGGCATGTGCGACTTTGAACAACTTTCTATGTCGTGGCTGGGGATTTGAACTCAGGTCCTCATGCTTGCACAGTCAACAGCTTACCCACTGAGTCATTACCACAGCCCTCCACTCCAAATGGGCCATCTTAACAATTTTAAGAAGTGTGTGTGTGTGTGTGTGTGCCCGTGCGCACCAGAGCGCACACGTGTGAAGGGGGGAGAGAGAGAGAGAGAGAGCGAGAGAGAGAGAGAGCAGGAGAGCATGTGGTTCTCTCCACCATGCTTCTCGTGTGACCGTGCTGAGCATGCAGCTTGTGTGGCCTGCACAGACAACTCGACAGTTCTGTCTCTACCTCCAGTCTCACGGCAGGAGTGCTGGATGACATATTTGCATCTCCACATACCTTTTTGCGTGTTTGTTTTTTTAAAGGCAGGCTCCATGGATCACACTCAGGTGGTCAGGCTAACACAGCCAGCGCTTTTACCCTATGAACCATCAGGCCAGCTTTGTCTGCATCATTTTTAACGGCTCAACTCAGTGGCAGTAAGCACGTTCACCTTGTACTGCTACTACCTGCTTCTAGAACTTTCCATCTTTTTGACATGAAACTCTGCAGTCATTAAATGCTAAATCTCTGTTCTTCACCTCAGCCTCTGGCTCCCATCACTCTTTTTTTTTGTATTGTGTCCATCCCCCACCCCCATTTTCTTAACTCTTTAACCTCTGCAATGCTGGGATCGCAAGTGTGTGCCAACACACACAGCCTACTTTATCTCCCTATGATTTTAGCTACCTTGAGACCCGCACAGCAGTGGCATCGTGCAGTGTTTGCACCTGACCTGAGTACATGTAGTTCTGGCCTGGATTCCCTGCCTTTTTAAAGCAGAGGTGACATTCTACCATAGAGCTGTATCGGCAGCCATCTTTTCTTTGTAGCAGTAGGTACGTGGATGAGCCTGGAGATGTGGAGAAGCTCTTCCTGGGCCTGTCTAGTGTCCATTGACTCTGGAAGGCTGTACTGGTAGTGATGGATGTCACATCCCCAGTGATTCCCAGTACTCAAGGACCCTTGGACAGTTTTATCTGCACCAGTGGCAGTTGGTCCCCTATATCCTGACCTGCAATGCCCTCCATGGACCGGAAACTTTGGTGTTTACGGAAAATTATGTCTGCTTGCAACATGATCTCTGTCACCTCCTGTTGTCCCTGCTTCTCCTTTTCTTCCTCCACCTCATCTTCCCCCTTCTCCTCCTACTCTTTTTTTTTTAAATTTTTTTGAGACAGGGTCTCATGTATCCCAGGCTAGCCTCAAATTCATTATATAGTTGAAGATGATTTTGTTTCTTTTTTTAAATATTTATTTATTATGTATACAATATTCTGTCTGTGTGTATGTCTGCAGGCCAGAAGAGGGCACCAGACCTCATTACAGATGGTTGTGAGCCACCATGTGGTTGCCGGGAATTGAACTCAGGACCTTTGAAAGAGCAGGCAATGCTCCCAACCGCTGAGCCATCTCTCCAGCCCCTTGAAGATGATTTTGATCTGATCCCCCTACCTCATATACTTCTTCCTGAGTTCCCTGAGTTCTGAGAATTCTTTGAAAAAAGAAAAACTGAGTATGGAAGCTGGGCGGTGGTGGCGCAGCCTTTAATTCCAGCACTTGGGAGGCAGAGGCAGGCGGATCTCAGTGAGTTTGAGATCAGCCTGGTCTACAAAGTGAGTTCCAGTATCGTCAAGGCTACACAGAGAATCCGTCTCAAAAAACCAACCAACCAAACAAACAAACAAAAAACACCTGGGTGTGGAAAACAAGACTTTCCATATACTGGGCAAACTACTCCTTTTTAAACTTAAATCACTTCCAAAATTAAAAAAAAAAAAATCTGTTGGTCTGTCTGTCTCTCTCTTTGCGTGTGTGTGCATGCGCGCATGTGCGTGCAGAAGACATAGACAAGAGCATCTTTTGGGAAGGTCTGTCTTGTTTCTGCCATGCTTCATACTCTAGGCTAACTGGCCTGCCTGCTTCTAGGCAATCCTCCTGTCTCTGCTTAGTGCCTCTTCTTAAGGCTAGGCTGGCCTAACTCACTCTGTAGACCAGGTTAGTCTGGAACTCAGAAATCCGCCTGCCTCTGCCTCCCCCAAGTGCTGGGATTAAAGGTGTTTGCTACCATCACCCGGCTTACATGTGACTTTGTGTGTGGTCTTCAGGATTGTATGGCCAGTGCTTTTGCCTATTGAGCTATCTTACCAGCCACTCACTTAAAAAAAAAGATTTATTTATTTTTATGTATACGATGTTCTGTCTACATGTACACCTGCATGCCAGAAAGAGGACACCAGATCTCACAGATAGAGTCACCATGTAGTTGCTGGGAATTGAACTCAGGACATCTGGAAAAGCAGCCAGTGCTTTCAACCTCTGAACCACCTCTCCAGCCCCCAGTCATTTTTTAAAAGACAGGCTTTTAACTAAGTTGCCTAGGCTGCTCTTGAACTCACTCTGCAAGCCAGGCTGTCTTTGAACTCATTCTGTAATCAGGCAGGCCTTAAATGGTGATCCTCCTGCCTCATCCTTCCAAGTGGATGACTTGACAGACACGCATCACCAGGCCCAGTTAGACCTGAAGTACTGCAGACACCACATACATGGGTTCTCCACACATCATGGGTCCTCATTATAATTCATTTTTCCCCCTTCCTCTATAGCTCTCCACCTAGGCTGATGCATGTGTCTTCATATGCTTGCATGCATGCGTGTGGGAGTGCTTGTGTGTTGCGTGTAATGTGTGCGTGTTGGGGGTGGCGTGAGTGTCATGGCACATGCGTGATGAGAGGATGACTTCAGATATTGACCCTCACCTTCCATGTTGTTTGGGGCAGGGTCTCTCGTTCTCTTCTGTGTACTCTGGACTGCCCTACCCGAGAGCTTCTGGGGATCCCCCCATCTCTGCCTCTCATCTCACCATAGGAGCGCTGGGATTAGAGATGTATGTATCACTGCATCCAGCTTTGAGTCAGGCTTTACGTGAGTGCTGGGGATCCGAATTCAGCCCTCATGGTGGCGCAGCAAGCGCTTGCCCCGCTGAGCCACCTCCCCAGCCCTCCTTGATTCATTTATAACAGCAAACCCCAAGCCTTAGCTTGGAGCCCAAAGGTTAAAGACTGGGTCCCATAGACTGTGCCTATTTTCGTTGTTGATCTTAAGTAACTGGTCCCTAAATTACCCACACACTGGTACATGTGGCTACAGATTTGGGTCTCCCAGACCACTTGACTAATATTTAGTATGTTTATATTGTGTGGTGTTTGTGTGTGCATGTGTGTACACATAAGTGCCATGGCCTTCATGTGGAGATCAAAGGTCAACTCTCAGGAATCCGTTCTTCCTCCTGCAGGATCCAGGGATCAAACTCAGGTCGTCAGGTTTGGCAGCAAGCCCTTTTATCCCCTGAACCATTTTGCTGGCCCACATTCATTTTGACCATTTATTGTAACTGTGTACAGATGAAGAGCTGGGATGGGTTCCTAAGTCAAGGTAGCCCCTTTCTGTCCACTGTATCTCAGATCCATCCACAACCCAGACTGCCATGTTCTCAGGCTGAGGGTCTGAGCTCTGCAGCCCTGGGATCTGAGGACAGATTCCACCAGGCACCATGGGGCAAGAGGACAAGTGGGGAGGTCAGGGCCCATGGGGATTCTGCAGCCTGGATGTTAATAATTACCAGCGATTGCTCCTTCAGTTGGACGATTGTAGCTGGCAGTGTTGGTGCGAGAGAGGGAGGGGAGAGGCTGTGTCATGCTGTGAGTTGTCTGACCCACAGGGGGCAGCACTAAGAAGATGCCCACGGGAGGCTGGAGAGATGACTCAGTGGTTAAGAGTGCATACTGCTCTTGCAGAGAACCTGAGCTCAGTTCCCAGCACCCACGTAAGGCAGCCCATAATTTCAGCTGCGGGGGATCTGATGCCCGCTTCTGGGTTCTGGGGACACCTGTACTCATGTCCATTCGTCCCCAAATATATTTAATTTGATAATAATGATGATGATGTCATTCAAGGGGCTAATAAGATGCCTCAGCAGGTAAAGGCTCTTACTGCAAAGCCTAATGACCCGGGTTCAATCTCTGGTATCCACGTGGTGGAAGTCGATAGCTAACTCCTGCAAGTTGTCCTCTGACCTTCACACATGTGCCAAGGCACACATGCAGCCCCTCCACAAATAAATAAGTAAATAGATGCAAGAAAAATTTTAGAGCCAGGAGGTGGTGGTGCATGCCTTTGATCCTAACACTCAGGAGGCATAAACAGAAGGATCTCTGAGTTTGAGGCCAACCTGGTCCATAGAGTGAGTTCCTAGACAATCAGGGATATACAAAAAAACCCTGTCTCAAAAGCCCAAAAACAAACAAACAAACAAACAAACAAGCACATTCATGGGGTTGGGAAATGGTTCACTGGTACAGTGTTTGGTGTGTATGATAACCTGAGTTCAGATCCCCAACTGTCATGTAAAAACCAGGTTGACACATCTGTAACTCCCATACTGGGGTCGGGGTAGAGACAGAGACAGGAGGTTTCTGGGAGCTTGCTGGGCAGCCAGTCTAGCTGAAACAGAGAGCTGCGGGTCCAGTGAGAGACCTTGCCCCCCAAAAAATAAGATGGAGATTGATGGAGGGAGACACGTGATGCCTCTAAGTGCCACAGCACACATGCGTGAGCACCCATAAATAAACATGGACATGTGCACACACCACACATTTGGACAGCTTACAGTCCACCATTGAAGAATGCCATGACAGGAGCTCAAGGCAAGAACCCAAAGCAGAGACAGCACAGAGACAGTGCTTACTGGCTCACAGTCAACTTCCCTACGCAGTCCATTCTTCCCTCGGCAAAGGGACAGCTCCACACTGATTCTCTCCAATCAACTTGCATTAAGAAAATGCCTCAGAGACATGGCCACCATCCAATGTGATGGGAGCAGTTCCTCATCCCCTCTTCCCAAGTGTCTCTAGCTTCTGTCAAGTGGACAAAAACTAAGCCGAGAAGCTGGTAAAGTGCTCACCACGATAGCTTGAGGAACTGAGTTTAGTCTCTAGCGCCCGCATACAAATCTGGACATGGTGGCGTGTGTTTATAACCCAAGTTGGCAAGGTGGAGGCAGGCGGATCCCTGGAGTTCCCTGGCTAGCCAGGCTAGCCTACTCAGGTGGACCCCAGTCAGTGGGAGGTCCTGGCTCAAAAATCAAAATGGACAGCTCCTGAGAAGCAAGACTGAGGATTCACATCTGGCATACACACGTGTGTCTTTACACTCAAGTGCATACACACACACACACACACACACACACACACCATTCACCATTTTCCTGAGAAGCAAGACTGAGGATTCACATCTGGCATACACGCGTGTGTCTTCTTCACACTCAAGTGCATACACACACACACACCATTCACCATTTTCCTGAGAAGCAAGACTGAGGATTCACATCTGGCGTACACACGTGTGTCTTTACACTCAAGTGCACCCACACACACAGTAACTCTCTCTCACACACACATCATTCACCATTTTCTTTGTGAACAATTAGGTTTACCAATTATAAATCTAAATTTAAAATATTTATTTATTTACTTGCTTATTTATTTAATTTTGAGACAAGGGTCTCATTATGTAGCTCTGACTGTTCTGGAACTTATCATGTAGACCAGGCTGCCTCAAACTTAGGGAGATCCACTTGCTTCTGCTGCTGTGCTGAGAGCAAAGGTGCACACCACCAAGCCCGGTTAAGATTTATTTTCAAAATTATGTGTGTGTGTGTCCACGTGAATGCAACATCTGCAGAAACTGGAAGGCTGTTGGATCCCCTGGGGCTGCAGTCACAGGCATCCATGAGTCGTTCAGTCTGGGTGTTGGGAATGGAACTCGGGACCTCTGGGAGAGCACTGACTCTTAACCCCTGAGCCATCTCTCCAGCCCCTCTGTCATTGTTGAGATGGGGTCTTACACTGTAGCCCATGCTTGCCTAGAACTCACTATATGTCCCAGGCTCTCCTTCACTCACAGCCATCCTCCTGCCTCTGTCTCCTGAGAGCTGGCACTTCAGGCATGAGTCACCTCTGTACCTCATGTGTTCATGCCATGAGCAATTGCTGAGTGTGCCCGGCACAGTTGTAATCTCAGCAATCTCAGAAGTGGAGGCAGGAAAGTAGTGTGTGTCAGACCAGTCTCGGCTTGGGCCAGCCAACCCAAACCAACACAGAACAAAACGATCACTTGTCCGTGCCTGTGACGGTCAGGCTCTGTCCTGGCTGCTGGGCTCCAGGGCCAAGACAATTTCCTGCCCTCCCACAGTTCGCATGAGCATTTATGTTTGGCTAACAGAGCTGAGAAGTGGGGTGGGGTGGGTGCAGGGAGGGGTGGGTGTGGTAGAGCATGAACTGTGATGTCTTCATGGGCTACAGGGAGAGGTGAGGAAAGGTAGAAATGGTATACAGTAGGTGCCAACTAGTGGCAGACCAGTTTAGAGGGCCGCTGGACATGCTAGTGGAGCTGTCATTTCAACACTGGTCATAGTGTGCCCTCACCTCCCTCCTTCCTGTCCTCTCTGTTTCCAAGATAGGGTCTCGTTATGTAGCTCAAAATCACCTTGTAGCTCAAGCTAGCTTTCAACTCACCATGTAGCCCAGGCCAACCTCAACTTCATGATCCTCCTGCTTCAGCTTCTGGAAGGCTGTGATGATCTACACCACCGTGCCTAGTCGTTCTCCCTTCTCCCTTTTCTGTTGGTGTGTGTGTTATATGGATGGATGAGTGGATGAAGTGTGTGTGTGTGTGTGTGTGTGTATGTGTACACATGTATAGAGGCCAGAGGTGTGTGTATGTGTGTATGGATGTATGGATGAGGTGTGTGTGTGGATGTATGTGCATGGACATGTATATGTATGTGGTATGTGTATGTGTACATGTATGTGTGGGGTGTATTGTGTATTTGTGTAAACATGTATGTGGAGGCCAGAGGTGAACTTGTGATGTCATTCCTCACCTTTATTTTGTAACAGACTCTCATTGGCTCAGAACATGCCACACAGACCAGGCTGGCTGGCCAGGGAGCCCCAAGGGTCTGCCTGTTCTCGCCTCTTTGACGCTGAGGACATCCTTGGCTTTTCTTTACATAGGTCCAGAGAACTGAACTCAGGGCCCTGTGTTTGAAAGGCAAGCACTTCACCAATCCATCTCCTAGCCCTCTTTTTAAAAGCATTTTTAAGTTATGCATATGTTTGTGTATGTTCATGTGTAGGTAGTATATGTGGGTGCTGGTGCTTATGAAGGCCAGAGGTATCAGAAGCCCTGGAGCTGGAGTTACAGATGGTTGTGAACCACCTGATATGAGTGCTGAGACCCAAACACAATCTTAACCATTGAGCAAGCCAACCTCATCTTATTATCTATCTATCTATCTATCTATCTATCTATCTATCTATCTATCTTCTATTTATTTTTGGGAGAGGTTGGGAGAGGTTTCTCTGTGTAGCCCTGGCTGTCCTGGAACTTGATTTGAAGACCAGGCTACCCTCAAACTCATAGAGATCTGCCTGCCTCTGCCTCCCGAGTGCTGGGATTAAAGGTGTGCCTCCACCACCGAGCCTCGTTTTTGTCTTTTGAACACGTGACTGTAGCCCAGGTTGCCTTGAACTCACTTTTAAGCCAGGGTGGTCTTGACTTTTTGTTTTCTGAGACAGGTCACTGGCCTCATGTGTTTGGACAGGATGTCATGGTGGTTGGAGCATGTGGAGGAGAGCTGGTCACAGGAAGTAGAGAGAGACAGGAAGTGACCAGGAATAAAATCCTCTGAAGGACCCACTCCCAGTGACCTACTTTTCCCCAGATATATCCCACCTCCAAAACTGTCCATCATCTCTCAGAATAGCAGGCCATCTGGAGACAACACATTCAACACATGAGCTTGTGGGGACAAATCATATTCAATTCATAACGGAGTTCGTATAATGCAATATTATCTTTAAATTGTCTCAGGCTGTTTGGGCAGTTATTCCAAAATGCCAAAGACTGAACAACTAATGAACATCTGTTTCTAGAATTTCTTCCCTGGGGAAATGGGAGTAGTGCCCACCCCTCCTCGTAAGGTCCCAGTGACAAGTCAAAGTCTGAATCCATGGGTTCTCTCTGGAGAAATCTATGAGTTTATTGGACTTGCTTACAGTACATGGCTAAGGTTGCTTACAGGAATGTGGGATACCCCCAAAGCGCCCACATCAGACAATCTTTGCCAGCACGGATGGTGGCTTTTCCTTGCCTGTACAGATAAAGTCCCTTCAGTTAACCTCCCAGCAGGTCTACCCCAGCAGCTCTAGGACACAGAAGCCACTTGTAATTAGGAAAGAATGGCATCCGAATGACAATGAGGAGCAGCTGGAAGCTCAGGTGAGTGTCCAGTGATCCCTTGATGAGGGGATGCCAATCATGGTGGACTGGTGCAGCGGGCACAGCTCATCTGATGAAGGTAGTGGCTGTTTGCTTGAGGACCAAGTTTTACAACAGAAATTGAAGTCATAGATGGTGTCTCACATTTGTAACATCAGCACTCGGGATGTGACCCGGAGTTTGTAACATGAGGTAGATCAGGTATTCAAGGTCATCCTTGGCTATGTAGATTCAAAACCAATTTGGGCTATGTTGGACCCTGTCTCAAACACCAAAATAAAAATCAGCCACAATCCGAATAAATCGGAAATTTCCTCGAAGTGCCAGGAACTTTGAATTTGAGATCAGACTCCCAGCATGATCTGTGTTTCCCAGATTTCCGATGTCCAAATAGTTCTTGTGCCCTCACATAGTGCCAAGGCTGGAGAGAACTGGTATCCTCTGAGGAGAGCATGAATTCCACTGATGAGGCTCACACTCCTGACTTCATTGTCTCGGAACCCTTCCTCCTGATGCAATCTTATCCAGCTTGTACCGTATGAATTTGGCAAGGGGGCGTGAGCATTCAGCTCACGACACTGGGGCTCACCAGATTTTACAATTTCACTCGAAGGCCATCTGCCAGCTGTCTCTTCCAGGAGGGTTGGTTGGACCCAGGGTCTGGTCTATGAGCAGGCATTGATAGCCCGTTGGCTTCTGTTTGCTCAGAACTCTTCCTCAGTGCCCCTCCCTGCAGGATATTTGGGGAGCATTCAGTTGCTTTGTAAGAGGTCTCCTCATTTGGAATTTTGGAATAATGGGGTTGTTTCTCTGGATTCCAACAAAGCTGCTCTCTCTCTCTCTCTCTCTCTCTCTCTCTCTCTCTCTCTCTCTCTTCATGTGTGCATGAGTGTGCACAAGCCTGAGGTCAGTGTTTTGTGTCTTCCTCAGTTGCTCTCTACCTTATTTTTGAGGCAGAGTCTCTCACTGAACTTGGAACTCACTAATTTGGCTGGACTGACTGTCTCTATGCTCCTTTCCCCCAACCTAGCTGGGGTTACAGATACACCCTGCCTCACTCAGTTTTTTCATGGGTGTTAGGAGATTTAAACTCAGATATTCATGCTTGTGTGACAAGCACTTACCATCTTGGCCATCTTTCTAGTCCATCTTTTTCAGACAGAGATTCATGAGGCCCAGGTTGGTCTTGAACTCTCAGTGTAGGTCTTGACTCTGTTTCTCCTGTCTTCATTTCTGGAGTGCTGGGATTATAGGTATGTGCTACTATATCCAGCTATCTATCTATCTATCTATCTATCTATCTATCTATCTATCTATCTATCTATCTATCTATCATCTGCCTGCCTGCCTGCCTGCCTGGTCGTCTGATCTTCTGAAGTCTGGGTTTACCAGTTGAGGCTGGCCTTAACTTAGAGCTACCAGCATGCCTGGGTTTATTCTTTGTTATGTAGCCCAGGCTGGTCTCAAACACTATTTAGCTGAGAATGGCTGCTGATACTTCTTGGTCTCCAGAGTGGTAAGATTACAGGCAGGCATCCTGACACCCAACTTCTTACTTTTAATGAATTCGTATTTAATTAACTATGTGGCTGGTGGCTCTATAGCAGCACAGATGTACCACCCGGGGCTTAATGATATTCACAATTGACATTTTTGAAAAGAAAAGTGGAGTGCATGATGCATTTCATGCACAGCTCAACAGGAGACAAGACATCGATGCTTCCAACTACGTTACATTGATCGTTGGAGATAATGGTCAGCTCTTTTTGAGTATCCTGTTGCCTAGCAACCTCACATCCACTGGTCCCTCTGGCCATTAGTTATCAAGATCAGAATCAATTCTGTCAGTCATTAGGGTGCTGCAGTTTCCTGATTACCCCTTCCAGTAGTTTCTCTTAATAAAGAGGACCCTGTCTGCTTCCCCAGCTGTTACTTCCCTTACCTTTCATTGAGTATTTCAAAGTGGTTGAATCCAAGAAAAAGCCAAGACTGTATTTCAAAGAAAGATCTCAGAGGGAAACAAATCGATTCGAATGCATTTGGAGCATGGATATCCTTAGATGTAGGGATGCTACAGCTCTGTGAACCCCTGCGAGGGAGGGAGGGAAAGATGAGGGAGGGAGAAAGAGAGAGAGAACACAATTTGCTCCAGAATGTGTGAGTCTCCCAGGGAATCTATTTGTGGCTACCTTACTTGAGAGCCAATGCCTGGATTCTGTGGAGGGAGGGGGGTGAAATTGGACTGAAAACAAGCTGTTCCATGTATCAGAAAAAACTGTATTATTGTGTGTGTGTGTGTGTGTGTGTGTGTGTGTATAGGGGTGCAGCACATACATGTAGAGGTCAGAGGATAACTGTCCAGAGTTGACTCTTGACTTCCACCATGTCGGTCCCAGGATTAAATTAAAGAAGTTAGGTTTGGAGGGAAGTTCTGTTACCCACTGAGCCATGTCACTGGCCTCTGTATTTTTATTTGACACAGGGTCTCACTACGTAGTTTAGGCTGGCCTCAAACTAGTGATCTTCCTGCATCAGCCTCTTGAGTGCTGCGATCACAGGCATGTGTCATTGCATGTTGTGTTAACTAACCTCCCTCCCTCCTTTCCTCCCTCCCTCTCACACTCCCTTCCTCCTTTTTTCCTTCTAGACAAGATCTCAGGGATCCCAACCAGTCTCAAACTACCTATGTAGCTGAGGGTGACCTTGAACTCCTGATCCTCCTGCCTTTACCTCCCCAGTGCTAGGGTTACAGGCATGCACCACCATGCCTAGTTTTTTGTAGTTGTGGTGGGCTCCAACCGTGACCCTCAAGCATGTTTGGCGAGCACTACCCACCTAACCTCGTCCCTGACCGTTTGTGTACACGTCTTGTAAACCTCTCACATGCGTCTCAGGCTGACACCATAGCTTGGAGCTGTGGTTTGCGAATCTGTGCTGTGGCGTGGTGTCAGGGTTTTTCTTTGCCGGACTGAACTCTGTAGGGATCTGGACTTGGGGTCTTCAGAGCAGAGCACAAAGACCAACTGGGATGGACCCTCTCTTTGGAGCTGTGGGTGAGGCTGCTGGTGTGTACAGGCTAGGGAGCAGGACCTAAGTCTTGCCCTAAGTGAAACTCCCCTGGGTGTACCATTAAATCAGCAGAGCTATATTGGTGGTAGGGCACACTGCTTGCTGATTGCTAGTGGGGTAGGGGGAGAGTGAATGGACTGTCCTGTGTGCACCTCTGTGTTTCCGTCTGTAGAATGGTAGCGCCAAATTATCCTCCCAGTGGAGGAACTGTCTGTGACATGTTCCTGAAGGAGCTCAGCAGGGGGATTCCCATGCCTAGTACTGGAGCTTGAACTCAGGGCCTGCTGCAGGCTAGTCAAGTACCCACTGCTGGTTCATGCCTCTAGCTCCTCACTGGGGGATTCTAGGCAGGCGCTCTACCACTGAGCCACACCCCAGCCCCTCACTGGGGGATTCTAGGCAGGGGCTCTCCCACTGAGCTGTACCCCCTGCCCTTTTTACTTTTTATTTTTAGACAGGGTCTCATTATGTTCTCCAAGCTGATCTTGAACTCCCTTTGCAGCTCAGGCAGGCCTGGAACTTGCTATCCTTCTGCCTCAGCCTCCCAAGTAGTTGGGGGTGGCAGGCCTGCAGCTCTTGGCCTTTGCCTGGCCGTTTTGATGCCATGAGGAGTCTCAGGTGGCACACGCCCAAGGTCTGTTTCCCAGAGACGGAGCCAGGTCACTGTGAGCCTGTGGGAGGAGCTCTGAATATATATGAATGGACACAAAGAAACTGCCTGGGGCTCTAAAGAGAGGGAGCACTGCCTCCCAGGGCCCCACTTGTTCCTGGCTGTCCTTGGCCTCTGTAGGACTGACAGACAGAACTCCCTTTGTCCAGGAGTCTGGGCAAACCTCTTTAGTCTCTTGTCCAAGGGACTCAGGGTCGCCACTGGCAGGCACCAGCCCAGCGGGGGAGGGGCGATGACTGGAGTAACTTTCTCCATCTCTCTGGGGACCTCCACACCCTAGTGACAGGCTGGAGAGAGAGAGAGAGCCTACAGAAGCTGAGGCAGGGTCTCCCAGTCCCCCTCAGCCTCCTCTCTCCGTCAGTTCTGACCCCGTTCGGCTTGGTCAGGCTCCCATTTTTGTCTGTGGACGCCAATCTTCCATTGAAATTAATGGGAACACACCGGGTAGTACGCAGGCCACTCCGCCTTGCCCACTGCTCACCGTATTTCTATGTCCAGCCCTGATTTTTTCCAGATGTGGCCTGGCAGGTCCCCGTGTGGAGTTCCCATCTTTTACTCCCCTGCTCCTGTGGATGGGCATCCAGGGGGTTTCTGACAGTGATTTTAGCCAGCACTGAGCCCACCCAGCAGAAAAAAAAAACAAACTGGGCCTTTGTTTTTTAAAGTTATTTATATCCCCTTCGTGGTGTGTGTGTGTGTGTGTGTGTGTGTGTATGTGTGTAAAACACTGCCCCTGGAAGTGAGACATTTTATTTCAGAGCAATGGAGCTCATATAGCTAACAAATGGAAGTCAAAGGACAACGTCTGGGGGCCAGTTCTCCCCTTCCACCATGTGGGTCCTGGGGAATTGAACTCAGGTCATCAGGCTTGGCTTCGAGCTCCTTTATCTTTCTGACTTTTAGCCACCCTACCCCCTCCCAACATGTATATATTTTTTCTATCGGGTCTTGAGCACTGATTTAAAACCTGTATTTTGGTAATTAAAATGTGTCTGGCTTATTAGATTTTTGTTTTCTTTTTCTCTTTCTTTTTTTTTTCTTGTTTTTTTTTCTGAGACAGGGTTTCTTTGTGTAACAGCTCTAGAACTCACTATATAGACCAGGCTGGCCTCGAACTCACAGATCCTCCTGCCTCTTCTTTCCCAGTGCTGGGATTAGAACCATGCACCATCACTGCCCAGCTAGCGTCTATTTTTAAGTCTCATTAAAGTGCCATGGGTGTGGCTCTGAGGTAGTTGGCGTGAGGGTCTACCCGAAGTACCACCATCAATCACTATCAATTAACCAATGAATCAATCAATCAATAGGGCTGGGGTGTGGCTCCGTTGGTAGAGTGCTTACTTAGCATGTCAAAAGCCCTGGAATCCATGTCTAGTGCTGCGTTAACCAGATGTGGGTGGCACATGCCCAGCATCCCTAACCAGGTGTGGGTAGCACGTGCCCAGCATCCCATCTTGGGCAGCAGATGCAAGGATTGCTGTGATTTCAAGGCCAGCCTGGGCTATCTCTAAAAACTAGTGTATCTCTCGTCCTCTTTGCGTCTCGTCTTTCCCCAGTGTAGCTGGCAGTGAGGTCTGCCTGGCTTTCCCTCATAGCTCCTGCTTTTCCAGGTCAGCAAAGTGGCCTTGCCACTTAAAGACTGTGTGACTACCAGGCATAGTGGAGTACACCTGTCATCCTAGCACTGGGGAGGTGGAAGCAGGAGGCCTGAGCATCCATGGCTAGCCTGGGCTATGTAGTGCTATCCTATTTAAAAGCAAAACATTTAGGTTGTGGTTTCACTTGTCCTTACCTTGATGAATCGACTTCTCAGATGTGTCTGAAAAGACGTTACCTCCACGGTTGGGACTGGGGAGTTTGTTATCTTGTAATGTACTAGCTGTGCAAGCACGAGGACCTGAGTTCCGGCACCTGAAGCCAGGTTCAGAGTGTGTGTGCTATAATTCCAGTGTTGGGGAGACGGAGAATTCTGGGGCTCCCTAGTCAGCCAGCCTAGACTACTGGAAGAGTTTCACGATAATGAGAGACCCTGTCTGATAAACAAGTGGGGCCAGAGGACAAAGGGGTTGATGTGGTAGCATGAGAATCTGAGGTCAGAGTGCCTCAATCCAGGTAGAGCTGGACACACTAGTGTGTATCTGTAATCTTGGCGCTTCTGTGACAATATGGGAGGCCCAGAGAATCCCTGGAAGCCTCCAGGCCAGCTACCATGGCTAACACCATCTCAAACAACGAAGAGGACCTGCCTCAAGCAATGTGGAAGGCGAGAACCAGTGATGGAAGCTATCTACACATGCACGTGCACACACACACACACACACACACACACGAATGTAATGATTTTTTTAAGAAGCAGTTGGGACACACTGCTTGCTCGGTCACCTTCTGCGATCTGCTTGGTGATGGAGAGATGGAGTCATGGATAGTTTGTTTGGGAAGTCTCTGTGCATAGAAGAATTACAAATTGTCCACAGTCAGTAGGGATCATTCCCACAGGTTTCTCAGATGTACTGTTTTCCAACAATCCTTGCCCTGCTCTAGGATATTGCTCTGACTTTGCCTACACCTCGACACTTCACCTTTAAATATGCCAACCTACTTTCTCCCATATGCCCAGAACACTCTTCTCACTCCCCAAACCAAACTTTTGTTTAATCCTGGGACCTAATACCTGGTTACTCACCATGTTCCTCCTCCCTTCAAATAATTCTTAAGATCAAGCTGTCATTGCGGATCTGGCTACTGTGATACAAATGTGCACTTGTGTATTCCATTTTCTATGTGGCCTTTTGAGTTGGTTTCTTTCATTTAGCATAGCTTTTTGGGGGAGAGCTGCAGATTGAACTCAGGACCTTGTGCATGCTAGGAAGTACTCAGTGGAGTGCGCCTGTTGTCCTAGCCTAGTGTTTTTAGGTTCCCCTGAGCTATAGACTATGATAGTCCATAGTTTCCTTTCTTTTTATTTTATTTATTGTATTTGTTTGTATGTGGGGGTACACACCTGCCATGGAAACCTGTGTGGCAGTTAGAGGACCCCTTGTGGGAATTGGTTCTCTGTATCTACCATGTGGGACCCAGGAATCAGCTCAAGTCATCAGGTTTGGTAGCAAATGTTTGTTTGCGCCTCAGCAGCAGCCCGCCTCTGCTGCAGAAGCAGCTATGTCATCACTGCTGCAGCAGCCCATCTCTGCTGTGGAAGCAGTTACATCATCACCTTTTGCCAGGTGTCTTCTCACATGAGCTATTTATGCAACATGTGCACCCTTGCCAGGCACAGCTCTCCTCCCTCTCTCTCTTGCCTCTCTTCTTCCTCTGGTCTTTTCCCTGTTTTCTCTGTTTGTCTGTCTGTCTGCCTGCCTGTATCTCTTGTGTCCCAACATGGCTTTAACTCTTTTGTTTTCCCCCTTCCCCTCACCCAACAAACCTCTTTCACTAACTCTGTTGCTCATGGTATGTTTGCTTAGTGGCGTAATTGGGCAGGGCTTTCTGAGAGGTACCCATCTTGTCTTTCTTTTTTTTCTTTCTTTTTTGATTTTTTGTTTTTTTGTTTTTTGAGACAGGGTTTCTCTGTGACTTTGGAGCTTGTCTGGAACTAGCTCTGTAGACCAGGCTGGCCTCAAACTCACAAAGATCCGCCTGCCTCTGCCTCCTGAGTGCTGGGATTAAAGGCGTGCACCACCACAGCCTGTTTTTTTAACCCTTACAGCCACTTCTCCGGCCCCTCTCATGTATACACTCGCCTGTGTGCATGCAGTGGACTGTACATGTGACCATGAGCTAACAGAGTGACTGCAGGTGTCTTCCTCAGGACCTCCATCTCACTTTTCTGATCGTCTCATATTGAACCAGGAGCTCACCGAGTCTGCTAGACTGGCTGGCCAGGAAGGGCCTTCAGCATTCTGTACTCAGCTGCCAGTGTCTGGCCTTGGATTCTGGCTCAGTTTGGGAGTCTGCCAAGGGGCTGCAACCACACGGCCATCGGGGCTTCAAGGCTGCCCACAGAATGGGAAGTCTGTTCTCCAGAGATGGGAGAGAAGGGCTCAGCCTCCGCCTTTACTTTATCACAGGCCTGCTAAGAGTGCTGGAAATTTCTAGCTATCTTTCTTGGTTTGTTAGTTTCAAACAAGGTCTTTGTTATGTAGCCCAGGTTAGCCTTGAACTCCTAAGTCTGCTGCCTCTTCCTGCCCAGTGCTGGGACTAGCGCACTCAGCTTCCTGTGGTCTTGGGGGTGCTGCTTTGATGGTCAGTTTGGTTCTGAAGCAGCTATTTCTGATATAGTTTGTCTGTTAACATCAGAACTCTGGGGCTGGGGTGGAGAGTGACTTGGGAGGTCAAGTGTCTGCTGCACAAACACAAGGACCTGCATTCAGATCCCCAACACTGCCAGGCATGGTAGTGTACATTTGTAACCCCAGTCCTGGGGAGGCCAAGACTGGTGGATCCCTGGAGCTCACTGGTAACACCGAAGCCAAATCCGTGGCTTCAGGTTCAGTGGGAGACCCTGAGAACTCGGAGGAGAAGGTGAAGAGATTGAGGAAAACACCCAGTGTCAGTCTCTGACGTCCACGGGCACTCAGCACACATGGGTTCAGGGAGGAAGGATTTATTCCAGCTCAAGTTCAGGGCGCTCCCCGTCATGGCAGGCAGGTCAAGGCAGCAGGGCTTGAGGCAGCTGGTCAACTGTACCCACGATCAGGAGAATGGAGAGAGACAATGTTTGCTGCTGCTTACTTAGCCCCACCCCACTTTCGAGACAGGTTCTCACTGTATCTGACTGAGCTGAACTTCTCTGCGTAGCCTAGGCTGGCCCCCAACTCCCAGGGAAGTGCCTGTCTCTGCCTACAGGAGGGTTGGGAGTAAAGGCATAGCCTCTTTCTCCATTTATCCAGTCTAGGATCCCATCCAGGGAATGGGTACCACCTACATTGGGCGGGCCTTCCCCCCTCGGTTATTAAAGTCAAGATGATGCCCACAAGTATTGCTGGAGGCCCGACTCTCGGGTGATTCTAGACTCTGTCAGTTCGTCAGTTAGCACTATCATCGTGCCTAGCACACACAAGGCCTTGGGGTCCTGCTCCAGCACTGCAAAATAAAAGGAATTACACAGAAATAAAAAGGAACAGGGCTGCGGAGATGGCTCAGTTGGCAGGTCCAGTGACAACTGTGGACTGGCATCCAGTTCTCAGCACGCACATTCAAACTGGGAGTGAGATCAACCTCTCCATACATGTGTGGGCACACACACACAAAGTGAATAAACAAAGCACCTCCTAACAAAGCCACCGCAGCATGCTGAGTCAATGGAACAACCTGGCAGTGAAAGGAGCTTGTCGAGCATGGCTGCTGGAGTTTGAGCCCTGGCACCCGCAAGATGGAAGGAGAGAACCAACGCTGTTGTTTGCTGACCTTCACACAGACACCTTGATTCCAAGTCTCTCTCTCTCTAAAAATAAGGAAAGAGTATATAACAACACAGGTGAAGCTCGATTGCGTTATAATAAATGTTAAACCTGGCTTAAAGGCTGTGCATTGGGGTAAAAGAGAAAAAACAGTTGAGGAATGACTAAAATGATCTTTAACAAGGATTGTTTTTTCACTGTTGGGGATAGAAACCAGGGCCTGGTACATATTAGGCATGTGGTCTCCTGCTAAACCACACCTCCAGAACCTCACTGGCAGGGTGGGGGTGGGTGGGGAGTGGGGGGGTAGGGTGGGGTGGGGTTTCCAGGCAGGTGCTCTATTACTGACCCCACCCGCACCCCCTCACTGGGTAGGGTTGGGGATTTCAGGCAGGTGCTCTATTGCTGACCCCACCCGCACCCCTCACTGGGGTTCCAGGCAGGTGCTCTATTGCTGACCCCACCCGCACCCCCTCACTGGGTAGGGTTGGGGGTTTCAGGCAGATGTTCTATTGTTGACCCCACCCGCACCCCCTCACTGGGGGTTCCAGGCAGACACTCTATTGCTGACCCCACCCGCACCCCTCACTGGGGGATTCCAGGCAAGTTCAGTACCATGGAGCTGCATCCTCAGCCCTAAGGTTTCTTTCAGCACAGTCCATTTTTCTTTGGCAGGCACAATTCCTCTCTGGTTCATTTGCATAGACTGTTTGCTATTCCAAGCACAGCTCCCTTCCACCTAAGAGCGCTTTGTACTGTACTGACTCAGCCATTGCTTTTCTGAAACCGGGTCTCAAGTAGCTCAGGTTAGCCACAAATTCACTGTGTAGCTCCGGCTGCCCTTAACGTCCTGATCCTGACCTGGGGTTACAGGCAAGTGTTGTTATATCCAGCTGCATTATTTTCGTGTGATGGTGACTCCACGATCAAAACAATCTTTTCAAACCCCCAAAACCATGTTACAAAATAGGGAGACATTTTTATGTATACAAATGAAAACCCAAAAAGTGAATTTGTTGTCCTTTAAAATGCCCGTCTAGGGTTTTTTGAAGAAAAACACCAGGTCACAAGGAGTTAAGAGAAAAATCCATGGGTCTGTGGGGTGGTGGGAATGGCTTCCTGGACCTTTGCCAAGCCATGCTCCCCCCACCTTCAAGCCTTTCTTTTTTCCCCCTTCATCACCCTCCATTCAATAGCTGCAGCCTACAGGAGAGACAAGGGGAGTTTTGTAGAAGACAGAAATAAATAAATAACGGCCTGCCCCAGGTCGCCACGGCAACCATGACATCACCCTGGACCACATGGCCGGCACCATGGGTGGCTTGCCTGGAGTTAAAGGCGGAGGAGAGCATAGGGTGGCTCCTGGTGACAGGTGCAGGACCTCTTCCCCGCAGAGGGTGATAAGCTTGCTACCCACCTTCAGATCAGCTGGTGGCAGCATCAATTGTCACTGCTTCTTGGGGGTTTTGACAGAGCTAATGAATGCACCTTCTGCAGCAGGGGCCGGCGTCCTCTGTCTGCGTGAATGGAGTAGCTGACACTCAGGACTTGGGCACACAGTTATTCTTGCAGTTCTTGGAGGGCTGACTTCCAGGATCGAGGTGTGGGCAGGCTTGTTCTTTCTAGTTCTGAGGTCTCCTCTTCTAGGTTCTGGGACCTTTTGGTGACTTGGAGACATGTTATTTCCATCTCAGCCTCTGTGACAGGAGGCCATCGCTTCCCTGAAGCTGTCTTATATGACATCCTTTTCTATATTGTTCTGGGCCTTCTGAAAAATTATATTGTTGGTATTAGGACTTGAACCTAGGGTCTTGCATATGTTGAGCCACATCCCAGCCCCTCACTGGGGGATTCTAGGCAGGTGCTCTACCACTGAGCCACACCCCAGCACCTCACTGGGGGATTCTAGGCAGGTGCTCTACCACTGAGTCATACCCCAGCCCCTCCCTGAGGGATTCTAGATAGCAGCTCTACCATTGAGTCACACCCTAGCCCCTCCCTGGGGGATTCTAGATAGCAGCTCTACCACTGAACCACATTTCCAAACCTGTTTGTGCTTTTAGTCAGGACCCCACTGAGTTGCCCAGAGCTAACCTCAGCCTCACTTCTTGTCACCAGCAGCTCTCAAACTTGTGACCCTCCTATCTCATCTTCCTAACTAGCTTGGATTATAATAGGCCTGTACCATCAACATTGCATGCATGTCTGGTTTTCTTTTTTTCTTTTTAATTTAATTTAATTTTTTACGTGTATGAGTGTTTTGTCTGCATGTGTATGTCTCAGATCCCCTGGATCTGGAATTATAGACAGCTGTGAGCTGTCACATGGGTACCAGGAATTGAACTCGAGTCCTTTGGAAGAACAGCCAGTGCTCTTAACCGCTGAGCTAACTCTCCAGCCCCCGCATGTCTGGCTTGCAATCTGCCCCTGCCAAGGCACCCAGATCCTGGCATGGGAAACACTGGGAGTTGGTTGTTACGGCCGAGAAGCCCTGGGACTTTCAGCCTGGCATCTTAGTTTTCTCACCTGTCTGATGAGCTCAGCGCTGCCCTGTCCATGTAACAGTGGGATTGCGTGACCAGGACTGTGCAGTCGGGGTGGATGCTATGGAAGAACGGTGATCAGAGCAGCGAGTCACGGGAGCCGACATGGCGTCTGGAGCCATCGAGGTATCGTCATAAATCAGACACGGGAGCACCAGAACCGGCAACCTTACTCAGCCTTCGTCCCTGACTTGCCACACCAGCATTCCAGAAGCTAGCCTACAGAAGGCAGCCAATAAATGCTCTGTGGACTATGGTAGCAGAGACCAAGCTCGCAGAAAGTCCCCCATCGAAGCTCCAGCGTATTTACCAGCATGAATCCAGTATACAAAAATGTTCAATAAATGGTCCCTGACATGGAGACAGCGTAGAGAGGGTGCTCCACAAATCTCCATCTACTGTATCAGGAGAGTGCTGGCATACAGAAGATACAAAATCAATGTTCCAGGGACCTCACCTTGATCTAGCAGGTACTCAGGAAACCTCAAAGAATCATGATACACAGAGGTCTCTTTGTTCTGAGCTCTCCATTTTGGGGGAATGCACAGTTGTCATTGAGGTCGTGTGTGTGTGTGTGAACATGCATGGGGACCCCAAAGGAGGATCCTGGGTAGTTTTCTCTACCGGTCTCTACTTTGTTACCTCAAGACAGGGTGTATATAACGGTGTATATAACGGCCAGCGAGATGTCAGGATCTGTCTGTATGTCCTCTCTCCGCCCCAGTGCTGGTGTTATAGGAGTTACAACCACACCCAGCCTTTTTACATGAGTGCTTGGGATTCAAACTCAGCAAACACATTTCCGCCCTGAGCATTTCCTCAGCCTGTGGAACTGGGATCTTGATGTCTTTGGGTGGCATCTGCCTCCCCCTGGTGGAGGATGCTGGGCAAAGCCCCAGGGGAAACTTGAGAACCTGCGTGCAGAGAACATTGCATAGCTCGCTGCTTCTGTTTTTTGGGCAGAGAACCAGGTGTGCACAGGTGTTTCTATCTGTAGATTGGGGACACCTCTTCCTGGTCCCACCGACTCACAGGTGTCAACCAGGATAACTGAAGTGCCCCCCACTCTCACATCACGGTAGAGCCAGGCTCAGAAGCCAGCTGGGCTGGACCACGTTTTTTGCCACCTGGTGATGTCACTTCTCTGCTCCAAACTGTGCTGTGTGAGACTAAGGTGAGGCAAAGACATTTTGAAGATTTCACACACCAACACACAAGAAATGTTTATTATTTTAAAATGTTTATTTATTTATGAGACAGGGTCTCAATATGTAGCCCTGGCTGTTCTGGGACACCCTGTGTAGACCAGGCTGGCCCTGAAGTCACAGAGATTTACTTACTTCTTACTCTTAAGAGCTGGGATTAAAGGCATGAAGCACAAATGTTTATGTGTGTGTGTGTGTGTGTGTGTACTGCTGGTATTCAAAGAGGCTAAGAGGGCATCAGATCTCCTGGAACTGGAGTTCCAGGGGTTGTAGACTACATGATGTGGGGTGTTAGAATCTGAACTTGGGTCCTCTGCGAGAGCAGTATGAGCTCTTAACCCCTAACCCATCTCTAACTCCAGGAGTTTTTATTCTTAAGAGAAATTTAACTCTGAGAATATGGCTCAGTTGGTAGAGTGCTTGCACGGTTTGTGTTCCATCCCTGGCGCCATGGTGCACGTCTGTAATCCCAGCACTCAGAATCCTCCTGCCTCTACCCCCCCCCACACACATGCGGGACTTACACACGTGCACTGATTGCATCAGTTTATGAGGTGCTAAGAACTTATGGTGGTACTAAGAACTTTGCCCATGCTAGGAAAGCACTCAGCCAACTGAGTTGTATCCCCATCCCCAGTAAAGAAACATCACATTTAGGATCAGACATGAAACACTTGGCAGAAGAAGATGTTTATTACCTAGGGCTGAGGAGATGGCTCACTAGGTAAAGCACCTGCTGCACAAGCATGAGGACCTGAGTTCAAATCCCGGAATTTATGTAAATGGCAGGTGCATGCAATGGCAGAACTTGCAGTGGGAAGTTGGCATGTGGCTGAGAGGGGCAGACTCCAAGGCTCACTGGCCAGCCAGCTCTGAAATGATGAGCTCTGGGTCTAGTGAGTGACCCTGTCTGAAAAAAAGGAGAGGGGTACGATTGAGGCAGACACTCGGTGTTGGTTACTGGCCTGTGTGTACGAATACAAAAGTAAGCACCACACAAACACATACATGTAATCAAAAACCGTGAATACCCAGAAAAGGAGACAGAAGGAAGGAGAGAGAAGGAGGGAAGTTGCGTAGGTGAGAATCTGGAGTCTGGCTTCCTCATCCAGTCTTTCTGAAACTCTTTCTGCCTCTCATTGCAGGTTTATGAATGACCGAGTCCCAGCGCACAAGAGGTACCAGCCCACAGAGTATGAACACGCAGCCAACTGTGCCACCCACGCTGTGAGTTGACTTACGGGGTACTGACATGGGGACCCTTCAGGGTGAAGAAGGCACTCTTCTCAATCTATTGTGTATATTATCTGTGTATATACGTAGGTGCGTGCAGGTGCCCACAGAGGCCATCAGAGGGCGACAGATCCCCTAGAGCTGGAGTTTGGCAGGTGTGAGCTGCTCAGTGTGGGTGCTGGGGTTGAACTCAGGTTCTCTAAAAGAGCACGGAAAGCTGGACGTAATCGTTCAGCACTTTAGTCTCAGTGTTCTGGAGGCAGAGGCAGGAGGATCTCTGTGAGTTCAAGGCCAGCCTCTACATAGCAAGCTCCAGGACAGCCATGATGCAGGTGTGGAGAGCTGAGGACAATTTCAGGTACCAGTTCCCACCTCCCACTTTGAGATGGTCTCTGTTGGACAGGTGTAGACCAGGCTAGCTGGCCCATGGGTTTCTGGGAATTCTGTCATCTGACTGTAGAAATGCTGGGATTGTGTAGACATGCCAGGACCATGTGACCCAAACCACAGGAATCCGAGTTTAGAGCAGCGAGGTGTTGAGGAGGAGGACCAGGAATGAGAAGATAGAATGCTGAGATCCTCTCTCTCTCTCTCTCTCTCTCTCTCTCTCTCTCTCTCTCTCTCTCTCTCTCTCTCTCTCTCCCCACGAGGCAGAGTTTCTCTGTGTAACAAGTCTGGCTTAGATCAGGCTGTCCTCAAACTCAGAGATCCCCTGCCTCTGCCTCTCGAGGTCTGAGATTAAAGGTGTGCGCCACCACCATATCTCACATAGTATTTGCAGAAGGAAATGGGACAGAACCAACAGAGACCTATCACGCAATGGGGCAAAGTCAGCAGGGAGCTGATCAAGCAATATTTCACAAATGAGACACAAGGTATCTCAAGTAGTCCCAGACTGAGCACACAGTGGCCTTCGGATGATAAGAACAGCCCTTTCCATGGGGGAAGATTTAGATTCCCAGGATCTGAAATTGCAGCTCCCCCAAGACACAGCCCCCGGGGCCATTACTGACTCTGCCAAGTATGTTCATGGTTTTAGATTGGGAACTATGTTTCTTCTCTGTATATCAGTGCCCTAGGAAAGTCTGGCTTTGGTCTGGCTCCTGACAACTGCATCTGGTTTTATTTGGGTTCTCAGGATCAAAACTCCAGTTCTCACACTTGATGGAAAGGGCCTTACCGTTGAGTCACTCACCCTGTCCATGATGCACAAGTTTTAATTTGTAATCTTAATTTTATGTCTATGGGTGTTTTGCCCGGATGTATGTCTGTTCCCGGAGTGCATGCGTGGTGTCCACAGAGGCCAGACGATGAGCTCAGACCCCCTAGAGCTGGAGTTACAGACAGCTGTGAACCACTATGTGGGTGCTGGGAATTGAACCTGGGTCCTCTGGAAAAACAGCCAGTGCTCTTAACTACTAAGTTGTCTCTTCAGCCTCCAATAGGTACAGTTTTTATGTCTTATGGATCAGTTAACGTTTTTGAAAAATTAAAATAGACCCCATTCCTCTGAAATGAAACATTTCACTTCTTTAGTGGTGCTGTTAGCCCACAGGCTTGGTGGGCACCATCTTGGTATTGGGTAGCATGATCTGGAGAAAAGGAGGGAGTCAGTGCAGAGATCTTGGGGCTTGGTACTCCTGTGGCATTGTTCAAAAGTCTGAGCCTGGCCAGCGAAGAGGGCTCAGTTAAATGCTTTCTACACAAGCACGGGGACCTGAGTTCAGTTCCCAAGGCCTACATGGTGGAAGAGAACTGCCTATCTCTGATCTCCAATAGTGCACTCTTGCAGCGCTCATACACGCGTGCACACACACGCGTGCGTGCACACACACACACACACATTAAAATGTTTCAAACAAACAAGCAGGGTAAACAGTGCCTCAGGAAGGTTGCCTGAGGTTGACCTTTGACCCTCACACACATGTGCAAGGAAGTGTAACTTTATATTAAGTCATATAAAAAGCCTGCTGTGCTCCACATCACACGCCCCCTCCATCCCACGCACAAGGGCTGGGCCTAGGGGGTGGGGAAACCGCTCGGCAGCTGAGATCATTCGCTGCTCTCGCAGAGGCTCTGAGTCTGTTTCGCAGCACCCATGTCACGGGTGCCGTTTTAAGATAGCCCGCACGTCTTAAAATCATCTGGAGGTCCAGCTCCTTGGGACTCAGTGCCCTCTTCTGGCGTCTACTGACTCCTGTACTCATGTGAATAACCCCACCCCCACCCCCACGACACCCGTATACCCAAACTTAAAACTTAAATGCCTCTTT
The DNA here is from genome assembly GCF_950005125.1 of Chionomys nivalis. Classification (NCBI taxonomy): domain Eukaryota; kingdom Metazoa; phylum Chordata; class Mammalia; order Rodentia; family Cricetidae; genus Chionomys; species Chionomys nivalis. The sequence continues at coordinate 90,695,235 of NC_080088.1, forward strand.
AGGAAATATATCTATTTTTTAGAAAAAGGCTGGCCCTGTTCTGTCTTCTCTCCCTCTAGTTCTGGATCATTCCTAGCATCCTCGGCAGCTCCAACCTCTACTTCCTGTCCGATGATGACTGGGAGACCATATCTGCTTGGATCTATGGCCTTGGCCTCTGTGGCCTCTTTGTGGTATCCACCATTTTTCACACCGTCTCCTGGAAGAAGAGCCATCTCAGGTACCCCCGTCCAACCCTCGGAAGGGCACATGGACGTACACTGTATACACGCATAGTCAGAGGCGAGCCAGTATTCACATTAATGGGTGTCGGGAGGTACCCCCACACATCCCCACAATGGCAGGCAGCCTGGACAGCTGTTGCTCTGGTCCCTCACAGCTGGAGAGACTGAGGCTGGAGGGGGGTGTCTACAGGGTGGGGTGGGAATCTCAACTCTGCCTCTCAGTCTCTCCCACTGGGGAAGACAAGGCTGTCCCCTTGTGTAACACCTGATTCTGTGTTACACTCGGTACAGCTCGTGTGCCAGGCAAGGGCCTAGAGATTGAAAGAACACACAAGAGACCTGGGTCATTCGAAAGGAGATCAGCCGAAAGCCGTTTATTCAACCTTGGGGAAATCCTTACCTAGCTGCCCTCCCACAAGGAATTCCCCCCCACGCAAGTGGGAAATTGCCACACCCAAGATGGAGTAAACAATGCCCTACAGCTAATCACCAGGTGGGGCGGAGGGAGCACAGGAACAAACAGAATGTTTTAGCTGGCTGACCAGAAACTGTCCTCAAGATGAACCCCAGGAGCAGGGGTACACGCATGGGCCCTACACCCACGTAGTGAGGTGGGTGCTCCCATGCTTCCCTGCCACACAGGGGCTATGACCTGCCGCCTTCTCTATCTGCCCTAGGATGGTGGAACACTGCCTGCACATGATTGACAGGATGGTCATTTACTTCTTCATCGCGGCCTCCTATGCTCCTTGGTGAGTGCCAGCACCCACCCCCACCCCGCCCTGCTGGCTTCCTTTTTCCTGCTTGAATTTCTGCCTGCATTCCGGTGGGTAATTGGTGACCACACAGACAGCGGAGTAGGTGGAAAGACGTACTCGTCCTTTTTCTTGTGCCAAGAAATACCCACTTATTGCCAGCTTCTCACGTATCCTTCAAGGGTTGCTATAGGCAAAAAAGAGCAAGTGTATACATCTGTGTATGCAAGTACTTATGTATACATTAGCATATATTAACATATATTTACAGATATAAATAGATGTCAATGACTATAAATCTATAGACACACTTGCACATATATGCAGATATGCATGTGTTTTTTGTTTGTTTTTTATCATTAATTTTTTTCGTGATGGGGGAGAGAAAGAGGGAGAGAGAGATGGTCTCAGGTTACCTAGGCTAGCCTTGAATTCCCTATATAGCTGAAGCTGGCCTTGGATTCCTGATCCTTCTGCATCCACTTTTACGATGCTGAGATCACAAGTGTGTAATACGGTGCCTGGCTTTTATATGTGTATTGAAAGTATTACTTATTGCTAGGTGTGGTGGCACACACCTTTAGTCCCAGTACTTGGGAGGCAGAGGCAGGTGGGTCTCTGTGAGTTTGAAGTCAGCAGGGTTACATAGTGAGACCCTGTTTTTTTAAAAAAACTCATTTTAAGATATGTTTATCTTTTTTTCCCCCTGTGATGCTGGGAATCAAATCAGTTCTCTGTCACAGAGAAACACTGCCTCTCTATGTTTCATACCTGTATTGTACATTATAAAGTGTTTATTTAGACAAGTGTGTGGCATGTACTGGCTACCCCAGACTTTCGGAGGCCGAGGCGGAGTTTGAGGTCAGCCCTGGCTGTATAGTGAGCCCCTGTCTCGAAAACAAAATAAAACCCAAAGCATCTATTTATAGTTTTGCCTTCTGCCTGTTTTCCTTTCGTGTGCACACACGAGCGTGTGTGTGTTGTACATGTGTCTGTAAGTGTTTTATGGGTGTTGATTCAGGCATCATCCCCTCGTTCATTCTTCACCTTGCTATGAGGCGGGATCAGGAGCTTGGATGACCACATTTCTTCCATACAGAAAGCAGAGAGCTACTGTGATGTGGGTGGAGCTTAGACTTTCTTTCACTCGTGCTAAGTAAACATCTGTCTCCCACACCTCTGCTGAGATGGCTTCTGCTCTGCCGTGTTGGCAGGTCAGAAACATCTGACTTCAGTCTCCTTGATCTGAGGCTTCAGGACTAAGGATCTGATGCCCTCTTCTGGCCTCCACTGGCATCTGCACTCAGTGCACCCCTCCACCCTACCCCATATTAATTTTAACAATTTTTAAGAGTTTTCTCCTCTAAGGAATTCATCCCAGAGAAGAGTTGAAGGCTCTGCACCACCAGTGTCTTACTGGCTTTTCTAAGCCTCTTGGTAAGGGGCTCAGGTCTCTCTGCATCTACATGGAATCCATCTTGTTGCCTTGCCCTTGCTTCAGACTGTGATAAGGAAGAAAGCATTTATTTCAGCTGGTGACTCAGGAGTACAGCCCTGCATGGCAGGAATTGAGGAAAACTGGTGGCACCCATACTGGAAGGGTCCCCCAACATCGGTGACCATAATTAAGGTCACCACGCACAGCCATCCCCAGAGGCCCTTCTAGGTGATTCTGAGAACTCATCGAGTTGACAGTTAGCACTAATCACCTCACTCACTATTCTTTTTAAAAATGTATTTATTTTTATTTTATGTGCATTGGTGTTTTGCCTGTGTGATACACCTCACATGTCTGTTAGTGTGTCGGATCCTGGGAATTGGAGTCACAGACAACTGTGAGCCACCATGTAGGTACTGGGAACTGAACTCAGGTCCTCTGGAAGAGTAGATAGTGCTCATAAATCCGGCCCTGCTATTCCTTTTGTTTTTATAAAGATTTGTTAATTTTTTATTTTAAATTTTATAAACTTTAGTATGAAAACTTGCAAAAATAAACTCACATGCCCAAACTGGCCATATCCTAAGTCTGCATATCTCGATGACTTATATGGTTAGAGTAGCCATCTTGGGATGGAGGTTGTGGCGCTTCCCTTTGGAGTTTGCACTTTCATTATCAAATATATTCTTATGCACGTATCTGTCACCCAAAACAAAAAGTCCACGACCGGGTCAGAACCAGAAAAGCTATAGGCTCTCTCCTCTTTCCTAACCCGTCACCTGCACTCAGCGCCTTCTCACCCTCGTCTTCAGCCCTGTTCTCTTTTCAACAAGCTCTGCTGGGCCCACGTGTCCGTTCATTTACAGACATACACATATGATTGTACAGGTGTTTACTTATTTTAAATTATGTGTCTGTGTGAGATGTTGTGTGCATGTGTACCACATATCATGGTTACTTGTGGAGGCCAGAAGAAAGTGCCAGGTCCCTTGGAACTGGAGTTACAGGTGGCTAATGTGGGTGCTGGGAACCGAGCCTGGGTTCCCTGCAAGAGCAACGAATCTCAGTGTCTCTGTCTCTCCTCCCCCCACCTCTGAAGATGGGTCTCACTATGTAGCCCTGGATGACTTGGAACTCACTGTGTAGATCAGGCTGGATCCCATCTGGGTCTGCCTCCCCAGTGTTGGGACTAAAGGTGTGTGCCACCATGCCTGGCACAGCAAATAGTCGTAACTCTCCAAACTCCAGCTTGCTGTTCTTGACTGACCTCATCCCTCCGACGTAGCTTCCGGGGATTCCCCATGTTGGTTCTGTCTATCCTCCTATTTTTAAAATGACCATGAATAGGGCCTTTAAGATGACTTAGCCAGGAGCAGGGGTGCATGTCTTTAATTTCAGCATCCAGGAGGCAGAGGCAAGTGGATTTCTGAGTTTGAGGCTAGCCTGGTCTACAGAGTTAGTTCCAGGTCAGCCAGGACTACATAGAAAGACCTTGTCTTAAACAAACAAGCAAGCAAGCAAACAAACAAAAACTAAAACCCCAAATAGATGACTTAGCAGATTGAAAGAAAAGGTGCGTGCACACAGCCCTGACTTCTGTAGACAAACCTGAGTTCTCGCCCGGGAAGCCACATAGTAGAAGAGAACCAACCCTCAATCCTCTGACCTCCACACATACACTATGGCAAATGGGCACATACGCACACATACACACACAAAGTAAATGTTAAAAAATTAAAAACCTGGGCTGGAGAGATGGCTCAGTGGTTAAGAGCATTGCCTGCTCTTTAAAAGGTCCTGAGTTCAATTCCCAGCAACCACATGGTGGCTCACAACCATCTGTAAAGAGGTCTGGCGCCCTCTTCTGGCCTTCAGGCATACACACAGATAGAATATTGTATACATAATAAATAAATATTTAAAAAAATTAAAAACCTACAGATGTACTCAAAATATTATATAAAATTACAAGAGTTGGGCATGGTGGTATGTATTAGGGTTCTTTAGAGAAACAGAACCAGTAGAAGTTATGTATATAAAAGTTTTGTATATAAAAGGGGCGAACTTGTGTGTGTGTGGTGTGTGAACATGTGTACATACACTCATGTGAAGGACAGAGGTCATGTGAAGGTTAGGCATCTCCCTTGTTTGAACTCCACTTTACTTTTTGAGACTGAGCCACAGGGACCCTCCCATCCCGCCTCCCTGTCACTGGGGATTATGTGTCCTCGTGCTTGAGTGACTAGCATTTTGCTGGCTCAGTCTTTCCAGCTGTGAGGTTTGCTTTGGTCTGGGTCTTTTGTCACGCGTTTAACTCAGACTGGCCTGGAACCAGCGACTCTCCTACCTCAGCCTCCTGACTGCTGGGATGACAGGCATATGCCATGGGTCTAAATTTGACAATTCAGTTTGCACGGCATTCTGTCCCTCCGAGGTGAGAGTCCTTGTCCTATCTGGGCAGCTATTGGGGATTGGGCTGCTCTGGAGTCAGCTTCCTGTGATAGGCTGGCCATGGAGTGCTTGGCCTTGGTGGCCCCCATCATGCTCTGCCCTTGGCTTTCTCTCTCCCAGGCTGAATCTCCGGGAGCTGGGCCCCTGGGCTTCCCACATGCGCTGGCTGGTCTGGATTATGGCCTCTGTTGGTACTATCTATGTCTTCTTCTTCCATGAACGGTAAGTCAGGACTAGGGGATCTCAGTTTGGGGAGGTGATCCTTAATTCTTCAGTACCAACTGCTCAACAGCCTCAAGCAGGTGAAGCCCCAAGATGACCCCCAAATTGTGAGGACATGGCCTTGCCCGCATCCTAACTTGAGGACCATGGTTGTATACCAGGTGCCATCCCCCAGAGGGACAGATCTGAAGCAGTGTGTGTGTGTGTGTGTGTGTGTGTGTGTGTGTGCGTGCGTGTAGGGGCCAGAGTTTAATGCTGACCACTGAGCCTTAGATCTTCTGTCTCTTACACCTCCCCCCCCCCCAGAAATGAGGTTACAGATGTGTGTGAGAATGCCTGGCTTTTATGTGGGTGTGGGGCTTTGAACTCAGGTCCTCATGCTTGTACAGAAAGCCCTTTACCAATGAAGCCATCTCCCCAGGCCTTGAGTGCCTCCCCTTCACCCGCTCCGCAGATATCATAGTAGGTGTTAGGAAGAGGGCTCTATTGCTGAAGCTCCTGTTGTTCAAGCATGAAGTACGGAATTCGATCCCCAGAACACACTTCAGTAGCTGGGCACAGTGAGTGCCCATCATCCCACTGCTGAAGAGGCAGAGACAGGAGGATCCCTGGGACTTGCTGCTCAGCCAGTGCTGGGTCCTGCCTGACATATTCATCCATGCTTCGGGGCGAAGAGTGTGGATTAAGAAAGAGACAAGAGACAGCAGATAGAGTTGGAGGGCAACCAGTGGATACCGTGGTCGGCCTCATGTTTATTTCTCATAGCCCTTATTTACCCTGATCCCTAAAGAAGGCAGAAGACAAAAGACTTCTTCACCAAGATACAAAGAACAAACAAAGTAATTACCTTTTGTTTTTGTTTTTTCAAGACAGGGTTTTCCTGTGAACAGCCCTAGATGTCCTGGAACTAGCTCTTGTAGTCCAGGCTGGTCTCGAATTCACAGAGATTCTCCTACCTCTGCCTCCAGAGTGCTGGGATTAAAGGTGTGCGCCGCCGCCGCCGCCGCCACCTGGCTAGTAATTACCATCTTAATACTCAAAACATCAAGTAACCACACCCGAGGTCAAACATCCTATAGTAGCCACACCTTAGGTCAAACCTTCCTTAACACAACCTTGAAGGAGCAAGAACAGGTCTGAGCTCTCTGATCTTTAGTTAGGGTTGAGCAGATCCACTTCTGTGGGCTCCCATAAGCCAGCTTACTCTACTTGGCAAGGTTCACGTCAGTGAGAGACCCTTTCTTAAGGTGGGCAGCACCTCAGGAATGACCCTTGAGGCTACTCTCTGACTTCCATACATATGTGCCCATGCTTCACACATATCTGGCCACACATGAGCACACACATCAAAACATTTTACTTCATTTTTATGTGTCTGTATGCATGTGTGTAGTTGCCCAAGGAGGCCAGAAGAGGGCGTCAGATCCCCTAGAGCTGGAGTTGTAGGTGGTTGTGAGCTGCCCATTGTGGGTGCTGGGATTTGAACTATATGTACTCTTTTTGGTTTTTCGAGACAGGGTTTCTCTGTGGTTTTGGAGCCTGTCCTGGAACTAGCTCTTGTAGACCAGGCTGGTCTCGAACTCACAGAGATCCGTCTGCCTCTGCCTCCCAAGTGCTGGGATTAAAGGCCTGTGCCACCACCTCCCTATATGTGCTCTTAACTGCACATATATCCTATCCAGATTCTTCCTTATGGCATCATAGGTTACTTGACCCACTCAGTGAACTATATCACCGGTCACCTGCCTTCCCTAGACTGTATTATCAGATAATGGGGAAAGGCTTTAAGAGGTCATGTACCCTGAAACCTTTTCTTCTGCTATGACACTGGACTGACAGTCATTAAGTGGGGAGGAGAGAGAAACCAGGGAAGCAACAGAAAATAACAAAGACCTGCAACCGCAGAGCCCAAGGGGCTCCAGGAGACAAACAATCCAGAATGGCATAGGGTTCGGTTCATCTAGCAGTCAGCACAACTGAGAATGACTGTTTGGGTCCTGTGGGAGAAGATGCTGGGATTAATTAGTAATGTCTGCCGTAGGCCACATATTGACAGTACCCATGTGCTTGCTATGTTTAAATTTGCAACCCATGTTCTACCTACAGTGTATACTGTAGAAGCTCAGAAATGGGCTCAAAGAAGAAAAGGGACTTGTCGTATGATTTGTGCAAGGTCACATGACTTCCATTACCCGCTGATGTTGCTGGGCAAAATATGAGCTGAGGAGTTTTACACAGAGAAAATCTCCTCTTCTTGCTGTGCTGGTCTTCAACATCAGAAAGTGGGGTGCCCTGTCCCTACTTGGAAGCTTGTCCTGAGATCACATGATCTGTCTCCCCAGGTACAAGCTTGTGGAGCTGCTCTGTTATGTGGTGATGGGCTTTTTCCCCGCCCTGGTCATCCTCTCCATGGTAAGTCACACTTGCCCAGCAGGAGGACTCCGATCACATGTGTGAGCTGGACCTGCCTCTCGAGACTGTCAATCAAGCCCCCTCCTCTGGCAGCAGGGGAAATGGGCTGAGTAGGTCTGTGGGTTTGCCTGACGGGACAGAGAACATGGAGAGCTCCCCTGGGAGCTGCAGCATATCTTGTGCCTAATTCCGAGGTTAGGTCTCCATATACCACGAAGGTGACTAGACAGCTCAGGCAAGTCACTGACCATGGTGCCCGGGACACGGTGCCTGCTAAGAAACACTGCATGTCTCAACTGCTGTGTGGTTAATATTCAGTGACAATACTCTTGAGGACTAGGGAAAACGTTATTGTGTGTGTGTGTGTGTGTGATGCCTTAGAGGTAGTTTCAGTACCACTCAAATGCTTTAGATTAATTTTTTGATGCTATGATCAAAAGCAACTTAGAGGGCCGGACTGGAGAGATGGTTCAGTGGTTAAGAGCACTTGTTGCCCTTGCAGAGGACCTGAGTTTGGTTCCTAGCACTTACATAAGGTGGTTTACAAACACTTTAAACGCCATGTGATCTGATGCCCTCTTCTGGCCTCCATGAGCACTACACACAAATGGTGCATATACTCCCCTCCCATATACATATATATAAAACTAAAAATGAAATGATTTTTTTTTGTTTTTTTGAGACAGGGTTTCTCCATAGCTTTTGGCTCCTGTCCTGGAACTAGCTCTTGTAGTCCAGGCTGGCCTCGAACTCACAGAGATCTGCCTGCCTCTGCCTTCCGAGTGCTGGGATTAAAGGCGTGTGCCACCACTGCCTGGCTATGAAATGATTTTTAAACAGCAGTTTATAAAAGAAAGAGTTAATTTGGATCACAATTCCAGGTTACGGTCCATCATTGAGGGGAAGCCAAGGCAGGAACTTGAAGCAACTTGTGACATCCACAATCAAGAGCAGAGAGAAATTCATGTGTGGCTAGTATTCAGCTTACTGCCTCTACTGTCATATGGTCCAGGACTCAAATCCAGAGAATGGCGCTGCCCATTCTTAGGCTGAGGCTTCACACATCAGTTAGGACAATCAAGACAACCTCCCACGGACATACCCACTAAACTACCTGATCTAGACGTTTTCTTGTGACTCTCCTTTCAGGTAATTCTAGATTGTCGAGTTGGCAGTTAAAATTAAGCACCGCACAGGAGCTTTAATCTCTAAGAGACGTTTTTATTTTTTTGAGAGAGGGTCTCCGATAGCCCAGGCTAGTATCAAACTCATTTATGTAGAGTAGGGTTGCAGGCAGGTGCCACTTGCCCAGTCTCCAAAAGACTTTGTTTTGTGACTGTTCAAGCTGTAGAAAGACAAGGATAGTGGAACCCAACTGACCTAAAGATGAGTAGGTCCTGTGTGTCAGTACAGATGAAGGGCATGAGTGTGGCGTCCAGCATCACCTTTGGCAGCTCACAAACACCTGTAATTCCAGCTCAGGGTATCTAGTGCCCTCTGCTGGCCTCCTTGGGTGCCCACATACTCATGACATACACACACAAACAAGTAAACAACTTTTTAAAGTAAAAAATAATCTTAAAATAAAAAGCTGGACATGATGCATGCATTTGTAATCCCAGCACTGGGAAGAATCTCTGAGCTTATTGGCCAGTCCGTGTAGCCTTACTGATGAGCTCCAGGCTAGTGAGAGACCCTGCCTCATAAAACAAGGTGGATGGTCGGGGGCTGGTGGTACATCTCTTTACTTGAGAGGCAGAGGCAGGCGGATCTCCGAGTTTGAGACTAGCCTTGTCTACAGCGTGAGCTCCAGGACAGCTAGGGCTACACAGAGAAGCCCTGTCCCAAAAAACCAACCAAACCAAAACAAAACAAAGCAAACCAAAACCGAAGGTGAATGAATGGTGTCCTGAGGAGAAATGCCTGAGGCGGATTTCCGTCCTCAATATGCGTGCACACATACTACAGAGAGGGGGGGGGAGAAGGAGGAGGAGGAGGAAGAAGAAGAAGGAGGAGGGGGAGGAGGAGGAGGAGGAGAGAGAGAGAGAGAGAGAGAGAGAGAGAGAGAGCACGAGCACACTCCCCCCACCAGGAATCCCGTTTTTCCTCTATTGCTAAAACTCCTCCCCCTGAGAAGATGTGCACAACGTCTACCCCTCCTTGGGTCCACCAGAGTCTGCTCTAGCTTACTGCAGGGCAGTGTGTGAGGGATTATGGGCAGGAGCATGGACGACTTGGAAGCAGCCACACTGGAAGGTTTGCATCACCATGCTTGATGACTCCCTGTGGCTATGGAGATGGAGTCCCCTCCATAGCCCCCACCCATATCTTCTAGTCCTTCTCAGGAACCCCAAGGCCGTGTGCAATTATGGATGAATTGGGAGGGATGGCTAGATACTCAGGTGAGGCTATGACCTCCCCTGCCCCCTCTTTCCAAGAGGGGGTATCAGCATTCAACAAGCCCAGCTGTGACGATCTTGGCAAGCAGGCCCAGCTAAAACTTCTGGAGATGGCGGCAATTTGGCTTGGAGGACAGCTCTGTGCAACATCCTCCATCCAGGTCATGGCATCCCCTTCTGCTGTCTGTCTCTATGGGCTTGGCTACTTTGGGACAGTCACGTTTTGTGGTAGCTGTCCTTTCGTGCCTGGCTTATTTCACTTAGCATTGTGTCCTTGGAGCTCCTCCACATGGTGGCTTGTGTCACAATGGTCCTCTTGTCTTTAAGGCAATGTAACAAGTAACATTCCATGGTATGGGTATACTAATCGACTCTGTGTGTGTGCGTGAGTGTGTGTATGTATGCATGCATGTGCGCGTGTGTGCGTGTGTGTATACTAACCGACTCTGTATGTGTGCGCATGTATGCGTGAGTGTGTGCGTGTGTGCATGCATGTGCGTGTGTATACTGTCTCTGTGTGTGCGCGTGTGCATGTGTGCATGCACGTGCACAAGTGTGTATACTAACTGACCCTGTGTGCGTGTGTGCATGTGTGTGTGTGTGTGTGTGTGTGTGTGTGTGCAGCGATGGGGACTGAACCCAGGGCATTGCACATTCTAGGTCAGTACTCTACTGTTCAGCCGCATCTCCAGCCCTCTTTCTCCCTCCCCTGGGGTCTCAGTATTTAGCTTACATTCTCCTTGAACTTGCTATGCCTCCCTATAAAAGCAACCATTTTGAGATTTTGGGTTTGCACTGTAGAGGCAGAACCTTGGATTTCTAATCCTGCTACATTTGCCTTATTCCAAGTGCTAGGCCTCTGAGGTTTGAGTTCGCTATCATCAATTGCAGATTTTGCAAGTTAATATGGAAAATTTGATGCCACAATATTGAGACTTCCTAGGGGACTTGGGGTTTGTTCGCCACTTGTATGTCTTTCCATGTGGGTAGCAGGGAATGATGAACTCTCCCTCTGACTTGTGTCCAATCCTTTTCTTCCAACAGCCCAACACCGAGGGCATCTGGGAGCTGATGACAGGAGGGGTCTTCTATTGCTTGGGCATGGTCTTCTTCAAGAGTGACGGGAGGATTCCCTTTGCTCATGCCATCTGGCACCTCTTTGTGGCATTTGGTGCTGGTACCCACTACTATGCCATCTGGAGGTACCTCTACCTGCCCAGCACACTGCAGACCAAGGTGTCCAAATGAGGTGACCCAGATTCCATGGGTCATTTAGATTTTGGAATCAAAGCATCATGGAAAGTGAACTGTGAACTCTAACCTAGAGCATAGTGCCAAGCTCTGCCTGCCTTTTCCTGGATGGAATTTTTTAAGGGTCTAAGGTCTCTTTCAGTGACAGCTGTACCCCCTTTTGAGTCTCCAGCAAGGAAGAAAACATTTAGCCATCTCCATGGAGAAGAAATTAATTCAGTACTGTGTTTCTACTTTAGACAAATGATTTTTTAATATATAACCAATATTAACATCTTCAGAAAAGGGCAAAATAAGGAATGACCTTCCAAGAGGTAATTTTTAAGGTCCTGAGAACCTTCCTTTCTGCTGCAGGGGAAAGTCACCTAGCATTATAGATGACACATGGGGAATATCCCTGACCATTGCAGGCATCATCAATCAATTGCAGCATTTACATAGTGATAGAATTCAATATAGTGCCCCAAGCAGACCTTACTAATTGATTCTGTGCTCACGATGGAACCTCTTGGCTGGCCTGGTGTGTTAAGAAACAAGATCACAGCAGAGTCGTTAGAAGTCACTATATGGAGGAACATGTTTATCTCTGGACACCATTACCTTCTTTTCCCCCTGTCCACCTTCAAGGAAGTTCTTGGTGTGGGATGTTTTGAGGCAGTGCAGGGAAACCAAGGCATCCATTCCCAACAGCTGCTCACACTCTGCTCTGCTCCACTATGGCTGGTCCATGGTTCTGGAGGTGCTGAGGGCTGGGATGAGGATGTTGCTACTTGGCCATTTCTTCTCATCTCACAGAATTTAGAGAAACGATGAAGCTGGGTTCACCAGAGGGCTTTTTCTTGGTGTCTGGAGATGGCTCTCAGAGGCCCTCCATTGGGCCCTCAGGCAGGGTCTTCGTCTATCAGAATGAATGGAACGTTTGCATCCCCAACCTCTGAAGTGGCATGAAGAACATGGCTGCCAGGGGCCTGTCCTCAGCCACCTCTACTCCTGGGCTAGCCTTGTCATAAGATGCCACCTGAACACTGGCGGAGTGCCGGAGCTGCGGGTCTAGCTCCTGACCTGAACTGACATCTCAGACTCTCTGGAAGAAGCTACTGGAAATCCAGGGTCCTGTTCAATGACTGCCAGCCAGATGGATGTGGGCGAGGGTGGGCCAAGACAGGGTGCCTTATACTTTGTTCTAGCACATTCCAAGGTATTTCAGGGCTTTGGCACCTGGAATCCCATATGTCAAAGCCAGTATTAAATCAAGTTTATGCATTCTTCAGAAAGATGGTTTTGAAGCCAGTGAGCTTTAGAATTGATTTTGTCTGGCCTGGCCTGCCTGTGCATATGAGTGCTGTGTGCATGTATGAAAGTGTGTGTGTGTGTGTGTGTGTATGTGTGTATGAAAGTGTGTGTGTGTGCATATGAAAGTGTGTGTGAGTGCATTATGAAAGTGTGTGTGTGTGCATGTATGAAAGTGTATGTACGTGTGTGTGCGTGTACATGTGTGTGTGTGTGTGAGAGAGAGAGAGAGAGAGAGAAAGAGAGAGAGGGAGAGAGAGAGAGAGAGAGAGAGAGAGAGAGAGAGAGAGAGAGAGAGAGAGAGAAAACAGACAGGGCTTCAGCCCCTGGAAACCGTCTTGGATACCTCTGTTCCATGGCTCGCTCCCATGTTTCCCCCAACTGGGGATGAAGGTTCAGAGAAGAGGACCAAGATGGAAAGAGCTGACTGCAGCTTGGGACCAGGACCCTCATAACTGACCTTCCTCTGGGTCTGAGGCTGTGGGTGCAGGGCTTGGGCATCTGCACCGCTGTGTGGGAACTCCCCAGGTATGACCCTGTTCAGACCAAGAAAATCGTCTGTCACTAGGATGCTAATGGGGACCAAGGAGACTCCTAGGAACAGTGATGGATGCCTTGGTCACTTTGACTTGGCACTCCAAAGTGACCACATGGCCCCTGCTGAGCTCTTGAGCTGAACAGCTGCTCCATTCCCTGTGCCCTGGGGCTGAACATTTGATTTGAATTAGCCCCAGACAGCTACCCCACATGCTGTCTCTCTCCCAACCAACTCCTACACATCCTTCAAAGCCAAAATACACATTGAGGAACTTGTAGATCTTGTGTGACTCTGGGTCTACCCTCTGCACCCCTCATACCCTGTGCTTATCTGGACCACAGCTCAGAGCCCTGTCTGTCACTGGCGTACTTAAGTTGCTCCTGGAGGGCAGGGCTGGCTTGCTAGACTTGTCATCAGACCTGGCCTTCCCCATCGCTGAGGGTTTGTGTCAATTCCCTGTTCTCTGTGACAGGTGTCCCCAGCTATTAAAAAAGTAAGTAAGACAACACCTTTTAGGGGGCTGGAAAGATGGCTCAGCAGTTAAGAGCACTGGCTGCTCTTCAGAGGACTTGGGTTTGTTGCAAGGAGGGGCTGCTTGTTCGTACGGGCGCCCGGCTAGCTTAGCCCCAAAATAACCACACAGAAACTGCATTAATTAAATCACTGCTTGGCCCATTAGCTCTAACTTCTTATTGGCTAACTCTTATATTAATTTAACCCATTTCCATTAATCTATATATTGCCGTGTGACAGTAGCTTACCGAGTAAAATTTCCAGCATCTATCTCCGGTGGATCCAGAGTGTCTCTCCCACTCTTTCCTTCTCCCAGTATTCTGTTCTATCTTCCTCGCCTACCTAAGTTCTGCCCTATCAACAGGCCAAGGCAGTTTCTTTATTCATTAACCAAGAAAAGCAACACACAGAGGGGACTCCCACATCATGGGGTTGATTCCCAGCATCCACATGGCAGTTTACAACCATCTCCAATTCCCGTTTTAGGGGTCTGATGCCCTCTTCTGGCCTCTGCAGGTACCAGGCATACATGTGATGCACAGACATGCATGTAGGCGAAACACCCACACATCTAAAGATAAATAAATAAATAGGGCTGTGTGAAGAAAGGAATAGAATAATAGATATCTATTATATCTATTATAATAAGGAGCTGGCAAGATGGCTCAGAAGGTAAAGGTGCTTGCTGCTAAGCCTGATGACCTGAGTTCAGTTCCTGGGGCCCATAGTAGGAGAGACTGGGCTTCTGTAAGATGTCCTGTTTTACACACACACACACACACACACACACACACACACACACACAAACACACAGTAATTTAAGATGCACCACCAGCCCATGTCCTAATTAGTTATGCTAATGTCCGCCTAGAATATGAACTTTGATAAAGACGGCACCTGTGCTGGAGGTCCAGCCCAAGGAATGAATCACTGATGGTGAAGTTTCAACTATCGGTAACACTTGGGAGCATCCAAAACAAAGGGGCCTTGGTCACTCCTCCTTCCCTTGCTCCAGTTCAAGACACACATGCATCATTCAGGAAAGAGGGTCTCCCAGGACCCCACTCCACTCCAGCCCTGACTCCAGATGTCACCGGCTATCACCAGAGCAGGAAAAGATATTCCCATTGGTCAGTGCCTCCACTTCTGCCGGAAGATCACCCTGGGTGATGTGCCAGGAGTGAGGGGGCAGAGAGCTTACTGAAACTGAAGGTGCCAGCACTCTGCTATCGTCATGCCCCCAAAGAGCCATGGAGACAGCAACATGGCTCCCAGCTGTGCACAGCTGGGAGAGCTTCCTTGGAGGGCTTGGTACAGACCAGGGCTCGGGGAGTTGAATCAGTCTCAGGCCAGAGCTAGAATGGAAGTGTGAGCAGGGCTGGGGGACTCTCTTATGGGGAAACATGGAAGTGTGAGCAGGGCTGGGGGACTCTCTTATGGGGAAACATGGGAGGGGAGCCCTGCGTGGTAGAGAGAGGAAACAGTGCTGGGAACTGCAAGCAGCCCTGGGCCTCATTGTCCAGAGCTGCCTTGGCTGTGGCTGGTCCTTGTGCAGCAGCACAGTGTGTGAGTGAGCATAGGGGCTTGCGGGAAACCCTCGGCCCAGCCTTTGCGGCCCACCTGATTCTGTGCTGTTCTCTGTCCCCTATTCCTCTCCTCACCCCTTCCTTCCTTCCTTCCTTCCTTCCTTCCTTCCTTCCTTCCTTCCTTCCTTCCTTTCTTTCTTTTTCCCTCCCTTCCCTTCTTTCTTTCTTTCTTTCTTTCTTTCTTTCTTTCTTTCTTTCTTTCTTTCTTTCTTTCTTTCTTTCTTTCTTTCTTTCTTTCTCTCTCCCTCTCTCTCTCCCTCTCTCTCTCCCTCCCTCCCTTCTTTCTTTTTCTTTCTTTTTCTTTCTCTCTCCCTCCATCCCTCCTTCCCTCCCTTCCTTTCTCCCCCCCCCCCCCATTTTAGAGACAGGATTTCTCTGTGCAATAGCCGTCACTGTCCTGGGACTCACTGTGTAGAGGAGGCTGACCTAGAACTCACAGAGATCCACCTTCTGGTATTAAAGGGATGTACCACCACACCCAGCTTTCTCTTCTCTTCTTTTGAGACAGGGTCTCATGTAGCTGAGGCTGGTCTCACAGAGCCAAGAGTAACTTGAACTCCCAATCCTCTTGCCCCTACGTCCCGGGGCTGGGAGTAGAAGGGTGCACAACCATGCCCAGTTTATGCAGCGCTGGGGAGGCAACCCAGGGCTTCATGTTTGCCAAGAGAGCACTCTTCCAGCTCAGACTATCTTCATCGCCCAGCTCTCTTTCCATCTAAATCTGCAAATGAACAGTGCAGGCTTCCCCAGAGCTCTGCCTGAGCCTAGCGATGGGGGAGCAGAGATGAGAGGGTACCCGGGGCTCACTGGCCAGCCAGTCCGGCTGAACTGGTGAGCTCCAGGTTCAGTGAGAGACTTGTCTCGAAAGAAAGAAAGAAAAAGGAGAAAGAAAGAAAGAAAGAAAGAAAGAAAGAAAGAAAGAAAGAAAGAAAGAAAGAAAGAAAGAAAGGTCCTACAAGATAGATCAGCCTGTAAAGGCTCTTGATGCCAACGGTGACCTGTGTTTGATCCCTAAAACCCACAGGCTGGAAAGAAAGAATCCATCCCTTTGCCCAAGATATCTGAGAATTGTCTCCCTCCATCGGTATAAATAAAAATGTGATTGGAAAAGATATGTTGGGGACTGACTGGAGAAGGTGCCTGACACTGACCTCTGCCTTGCCCTCACATGTGCGTGTTCAATGATACCTGCATACCTGTGTGCATGCACAAACACATTCATACCCCCAAAAATGAATAAATAAAAATAATTTAAAAATAAGAACCGAAGATGTGGGTTTGGGCACAGGGAGGTGTTTTATTCAGTGGGCAATTGGGGTCAGATCAGGTGTGCCACCGCCATTGGCTGTGGCAGCTCTCTCCTCACGAGTCCCTCCCCTTGTCCCAACAATTTTTTCTTCGTATTGGCTTCAAGATGGGGTTTAAATCAGTTTTGGCCATGGTGCACTGTGTGCACGCGCGTGCGTATGTGTGTGTGCCATGACACACACGTGTAGGTAAGAGAACAACTTATGGGACTTTCTTCTCTCCTTCTACCCCTGGACCCTGGGATTTTAAACTCAGATCACCAGGCCCTCTTCAACCCGCCTCTGCTCTCCTTTGTAGACTTGCTTGCCCTTTCTAACCACATTAGCTTTCCGTTGTTGTTACCAAACACCAGGCAAAGTCCAGTTAAAGGAGGCGAGATTTGTTTGGGCTCATGGTCTCAGAAGCATCAGTCCATGGTTACTTGGCCTTACAGTTTGTGATGAGGCAGAGCATTATGTGGGAGGGTAAAGGAGAGTGTGAGGGCGAGAGATTGAGAGAGATGCCAATCTATCATCCTCTCATTTTTCAGGACAACTCTTCCAACAGGTAGCGCCCGCCCCCTAACATCCCATTCAGCTGTGAACTGCCCCGAGGATGACTTCACTGATGACATCAGCACCCTCCTGCTCTATCACCTTTCAAGCCCCCCAACTCTGAACTCTCCTGGTCAGGATCACATGAGCCATTGGTGGGGGGCACTACATAGACAGATCGTGACACTAGAGTCACCTAAGAGACTTTGCGCCTGGCTCAGGTCAACACACTACTTCCAAGGTTCATCTATGTTGTAGCATGTGTCAGTACTTCCTTGCTACATTAATAAAAAGAAAATAATGATGACTATTTATCAATATGTGTCTGTGAGCTCAGACCCGCAAATGGCATGGCGTCTGTGAGGTCAGAGGACAAGTTGCGGAAGTCAGTTCTCACCTTCCACGTGGTGTATTGTCACAGCAATCAGACGAGAAACCAGTACACCATGTCACCCTGTGTGTTCCCACCAGCAAAGGGTAAAGGTTCCAACTTCTCTGTATCCCCACCCACCTTCTACTCACATACATATGTATATATGTGTATTTATGTATTTATATGAGTGTGCATATATATAACACACATACAATATATATGTTAGACAGGGTCTCACTGCACAACTCTGGATGGATGGGAACTCACTGTGTAGACTGGGCTGGTTTAAATTCACAGGTCCACCTGCCTCTGCTGGATTAAAGGCATACACCACCTTTAATCACACTATACACATTAGCTCTGCTAAAAATACTTCTTATTTGGTCTTTGACAAATTGATACATGTGTAGGAGTATTTTGATGAAATCCATCCCCATTTTCCTCTCTCTGGTCATTTAAGGTGCAGAGGGAATTTACCAGTGGCTATGCTCTCCTGCCTTACAGCTTCTCAGAAAGGGGCGTGACCTCGTGAACTACTCCCTCGTCCATGCTGCAACACGGATGGGCCAATCACATACTGCATTTTTATTTATTTTTTTTGAGACAGGGTTTCACTCTGTGGCCCAGGCTGAGTCAGTCCCTTCTTCAGCCTCTCACGTGCAGGTTCATAGATTCGTATCATCGGACCTGATAGTAGATTCTTTACCCAAATGCCAGTAGGACAGTCTGACCTCCTACCCATCTCCCATCTTTCGGGAGAAAATCGGGTTCTGCGTAAGAGAATTTCTGAGAATGAGGAGGCAGGCGGGGCAGATCCGAATCCAACCCCAACCAGTCTTAAGTCGAGCTTACCAGTCACAGATCCCCTGCCAGCATGCAGACAGTAACAGTATTGTAGGCCTCTGAATGTTTGTTACACACCATTATTACAGCATTAGCCGGCAGACACCACTGGTGTCTCGTTGTATCCTAATGAACTCTTCACACCAGCGTGTGTACACGTGAAGGGTGTATGGTTGTGTGAGTTCACGTGCCCATGTGTGCACACAAGGGACAGAGGAGAATGTTAGGTGTCTTGTTCTGCCACTCTTCATATTATTCCTTTGAGACAGGGTCTCTCACGAGTCTGGAGCTAGGCTAGAAGTCAACACATCCTAGTGGTTCTTCTGTCTCTGGTCCCCACTTCGCTGGGGTTACAGGTGCATGTGTGTCCACACTTGGCTTTTACATGGGTAATGGGGATTTGAACTCTGGCCCTAACACTTGTGCAGCCTTTGTCTGGCGAGCTACCACCTAGCCCCAGATGTTGCCTTGCTCATCTTTGCAACCCTCCATACCCTATGGGCTGCTGACGACAGGCAACGCAGGGTTATTAGCTGAACACGCCTGCTGATACCCGCTCTTCATCACTACTGGTCTTTCCAGGAGCCAGTTCTCTTTGTTTCTGTAAAGTCCATCATTTGGGGATACAGCCTAACCTGATGCCTACTTATCTCAGGGCTCAGTAAATCCTTTGCTTGACTGTTCCAGGGATCTGTCTCCATCTACTGGCCAAAGATGGCAGCTCAAAACTCAGTTTCCTGTGTGTGTGTGTGCACCTGTGCATGTATATGTGTGCATGTGTAATGTACATATTATTGGGTGAATGCATATGCATGTGCAGGTGCACAGCACTCATTTGTGAGTGGAGGTCAGAGGTCAACACCAGATGTCTTCCTTAATCACTATCTTGTTTTTTAAATTTCACAAATTAAATTCTTAAAATCTTTTTATTTATCTGTTTTTGTTTTATTATTTATCCAGAACACAAATCCACTTTTATTGATTTATATTTCATTAGTTTAAGTCTGGGAAGGGTACAGTGTCCCATGGATGGTGTGTCCATGACCTGTGCAGGAAGGTTGCTTCAGAATTTGCCATGAACCATGCCACTATTTCCATGGGCCCTAGTGCCTTTCCCCGGATCGCTCTTGTCTTGTTTGTTTGATTTCAAAAGATGCTGTATTGCTGTTTTGCTTTATACACAGGGCAATTCTCCTGCCTAAGTAGAATTCAGTTTCATCTTGAGCATGAACATCTTCAATTTTAAGAAGAGCGGTGTCCTCTCTTTGGTTTCTGGAGATTTTGCACCACAGCCTTCCAGACATATTTACCTTTTAGAAGTCCTGTTCCCAGCAGGCTTCCGAAGGCTTCCACAGTCGCCAAGATGGCAGAAAGAGGAAGGAGAGGCCCTAAACTTTTGACTTATTTTTTGAGGCATGGTCTGAGTATGTGACTCAGGCTGACTCCCTTCTTCAGGGTCTGACTGTGTAGCCTAGAACCATCTATGTAGACAAGGCTCGCCTCTGTCTCCTAAGTGCTGGGGTTAAAGGCGTGCGCCACCACATTTGACCGGTCGTACTTTTTTATTAAGCAAATTCCCTTACTCAAACTGTGTCCCATTTCCTCAGTGCCCTAATTCCTCCAACGAGACTCCACCTCCCACTTTCCGCTCCCTCCTGAGGATGCCATCTTATTATGGCTCTGCCAGGGGATGAATCAGTTGGGTGGGGGAGATGGTTCAGTGGGGAAAGCACGGAACAAGCGTAAGGTACTAAATTGGAATGCCCCAGACCCATGTAAAAGCCGGACGTCCAGGACAAGTGTCTGTAATCCCAGCACTCCCATGGAAAGATGGGAGGTGAGGATGGTGGTGTTTCCAGGCCAGCTAACCTGGAGTACTCAGTGGAAAAACCACAGAATGATTCTGTTTCAAATAAAATGGACGGCAAGGACCAAAACCTGGAGTTGTCCTGTGACCTCCATAGACACATTGTGGCATACATGTGCCCACATTCGCATGTATGAATGTGCTAACATGCAAAACAAGCAAACAGAAAGAAATGGTTAACTCATTAAGTCAGCACCCCCAGGATCTAGTCAATTACCCAAAGCTCCAGATCTGACTACGGTTTGCACTGAGGACCAAGCCCTCCTTACATAATCCCTCTTGGTGGGATCCACCCATAATGGAATGGTTGTTAAACTTTATCCAGAATGCCAGGCGGTGGTGGCACATCCCTTTAATCCCAGCTCAGGAGGCAGAGGCAGAGACAGGGGGGTCTCTAAATTCAAGACCAGCCTGGTCTGCAGAGCGAGCTCCAGGACAGCCAGACAGATTATCAGCCAGGGCTGGCAACCAGGGTTACAGCGTTGGGACTGAGACTGTGGGTAGAGGAAAATCCAGTCTAGCAGTTCACAGACTTGTGTGCACTGGTGTTGGCTGTTGGTAGGTGCCTCTCTTTTCACACAAAGTTGCTTGCAGGTCTTTCCAAAATGCTGATCAGCTTACCTCAGAGTAAGATTGAAGAGATGGCACGGGCAGATGCTACATCTTTCATTGTGTGAGTCTTACTATTCTAGTCATCCTGTTCAACAAGTGAGTCTATGCAGCGATGTGGGAACCAGGAAGTGTGGATCCCTGGCAGCCATCCTGGTGGTTCACTATCACATAAGCAACACTCGATTATAGAATTTAAGGATAAATTAAAATTATCTAGGTGATGAAAGCAGGTTTCATGGTATGAAAATTCAGATGCTGATATTCCTGTTCCCAGAACCCCAGAATGTTACTGGATGTGGGGCCTCTAAAGAGCCAAGTTTTAGGTTTTGCATTGTGGTGACAGATACCTGACAGAAGAAACTTAAAAGAGGAAGGCTGTCCTGGCTTATAATTTCAGAGACATCAGTCCCTGGCCCCGCGGCCCGGTGGCGAGCGAATGTGTCAGAGAGCTTTTCACCTCCTGGGGAATAGGAAGCAAGCAGACAGAAAATGGTCAGGCATGATAATCTCTCAAAAACCTGTCCCCATGACCAACTTCTTCCATCCGGACTCCACTCTTTAAAGTCTTTACAACCTTCAAAAACAACACTACCAGCCGTGGTCAAGACTTTGAAATGTAAGCCTGAGGTAGGCATTTTACATCCGATCCACTATGAGCTACAAATTGCCAGACACTCAGACGGTATGTAAACAAACAATCGTAGCTGCATCCCAATAAAACTTTATTTACAAAAATAGTCCGGATCTGGTTCCCATGTTGCAGTATGTATCTCTCTGCCAGAGATGGGTTTCGTTGCAGCGTGGGAAGTGGCAGAAAGAGCATCTAGGCCTGAATCCAGGCTCTCCTCCCAGCTCTGGTAACTGCCTCTCTGCCATGGTTTGTAGGAAATTATAGGGAAATATTCCAGGATGTTGTTTGGTTACAGCCTCTGAGGCTGGGGTGTGTGAGGAAGTTGGTGTGCATGATGCGGGGGGCCTTCTGCAAAGGTCTGTGGGAGTACAGTCAAGCCCCTTGGTCTCTCTGAGTCTCTACATCTTTAGGGGGAAGCTGAAAAGGAGGAACCTCATAAGAGCTAATGTAGGAATCGGGGCAGCTGGGCTGGGTAGAGCCCCTCAGCATATAGGGACGGGCAGAAGTAGTGGTCCATACATGTCTACCCCCTTCGCTTCTCTCAAACATGGGGTCACTACTCTATGGCAGCCGTTTTCAACCTATGGGTCTCGACCCCACAGGGGTTGCGCGCCAGATAGCCTGCATTATCCGATTTTTACATTATGATTCATAACAGTAGCAAAAGCACAGCAATGAAGTAGTTTCACGGGTGGGGTCACCACAGCTTGAGGAGCTGCAGTAAAGGGTCACAGCATTAGAAGGTTGAGAACCACTGCTCTACAGCGTTGCACTATAAACTGTCAACAGAAGGATGGACTCCTAGGGTTAGGGTCTGCAGTTGAGATCAGGAACATATCAGCGCTAAGTCAAAACAAACAAGTTGTTAGGAAGGCATTTGGGTCAAAGCGCCCAAGCTGATTAGGTCCCCTTTTGCGTGATTTTCAGCCAGTTTGCCATAATTTGACTTGCCTTTTAAAACTCTGGGTAAGGCCTGGGGAGGTGGTTCAGTTGGTAGAGCATTTGCATTGCATACATGAGGTCCTGGGTTTAATCCTTAGCACTACACAAACTCGGCATGGTAGTGCAAGCCTGTAATCCCAACACAAGGAAGGGGAAGGCAATAGCATCAGGGGGCAAGGCCAGCCTTGACTACAAGAGCTTGAGGCCAGTCTGGAATATATGCGATCCTATCTAAAATATAAAATAAAATAAAATTCTACAAAGAATACATTAAAATTAAAGAAATGGGGTAAATATTGATAACATACAATATATATACGTATGCAATTATCAATCAATCAATTAAAATATATTAAACAAAACAATATTCTGGTCTCCCTGTCCCTGGTCCATTTCATGCATGTTTGTAAATATCAAGGTACTCGTCCACCCTTGTCCATCCCTCCACTCTTGTCCACCCTCCACACTTGTCCACTATCTGGAGTGGAGGCCAACCACCACCTAGCCTACTTGACCATAGAGCACAAAGAGGACGGGTTAGCATCGGCCACGCCCATCTTGGCTGAGGCCCCGCCCCTTGAGATACACTGGCCCGTCGTAGGAGGCCACACCCATCCCGAAAGCCACACCTCTTAGGGACTCGCCCCTGCCGTTGGCTGCCAGAAGGGGACGCTAGCGCACAACCTATATTTCCCCGGGGCCAGGCCCGCCCCAGTACGTGTGACCCCGCCCACTCAAGGCTTCGTCTCTGCCCATTGGGCGCTGAGGTGTCAGGTTTCCGTTCACCTCTCCGGACTCCCCGCCCTCACAGACTCCGCCCCGGAGGCCCCGCCCCCTCGGAAGCCTCGCCCTGTCCGTTGCGCGGCCGGCAGGAGGCGCCTCGAGCCGGGCGCCAGCTCGGCTAACGGCGGGCGTGGGAGCCGCGCGCGGGGGACGCGGCTGACGGGCTGAGCTGAGGTGAGTGCGGGGCGCGAGAGAGAAGATCGGGGGAGGCCGAGAATGGCCCAAGAGGTGCCTCTGGGCTACGACGGGGACCCGCGGAGGGCGCGGAGGGCGCGGAGGGCGCGGAGGGCGCGGAGACCGCGGGCTGAGACACGGGTGGCGGGGCACGCGCTTGGGCGGGGTCGCGCTGGTCACGGTCCCCGCAGCGAGTCCCGGCGCGAAAGAGGCAGGCTTGCTCGGTTGCTATGGAAACCGGCGAGCGCACGGGGCCTGGAGTGGCCCGGGGGAGCTGCACCCGAAGGCCGGGTGGGCGTGGGTGGCGTGGACCCGTGGGATTCCAGGGGGAGATCCGGCCTCTGTCATTCGTGGTGGAGGGACCCTATAAGGCCTCAGTTTACCTGGCGGTGCCAAGGATATGGAATCTAACCCGGGGCATCCCGAAAAAGCTCAAGGAGGGAATCCCACACTCTCCCACCAGGATGGCGGTGACACCCCACGCCTACACCTGTCCCGCAGGAGTGTCGCCTCCCTACCCGTGTACCCGCGAGAGGCATTGTTTCCCCAGCTATTTCTGTGTCATTTGCATCCAGCCCTCCGACAAGTACTGCGCCTGAGACAGATGCTGGGCAGGAGCTCTGAGGCCCTCAGGGGGATCTGGCTTCTGTCCCTAGGGAGCCCTGGGATGGGGGGCCTGACAGGCTGCAGACCTGCCGGGCCAGCCTTTGTCGCCCGTTGAGTGTTTGGTTAATCTGAATTACCAAAAAGAATTTGATTACCGGTGTCTCGGTGCTGCGGGCCACCTCTTGTGCATTCCAGAGAGGAGCCTGTCCCTAATTCCACTGGGAGAAGTCAGTCAGTCCCCTTTTGCTAAGTGACTATCGCCGAATGGAACCTGATTGAATTATGCTCACATTTAAAGCCTCCCTCCAGCTGGAGCCATAAAGATAGGATTTGTGGAAGAGGGGAGGAGGATAATGCACCAAAGTTGACTGTTCATTTTTTTTCCTCCTGTTGGAATGATAATGTGTTCCACATTGTCCTGTTGGAACAGACATGTCCCTCCACCCAGTCAGCTGCCACTGACCTCACTGCCTGCCTAGTCGCTGTGACTTAACCTTTTTTTCTTTTTCTTTTTTTAAAAGCAGAAATGGGCCTCTTCTTGGAGAACAAGAGAAGGGAGAGTTTATGAGGCGGCTGCAGCAAGAGCCTTGCCTGTACTCTGACTCTCTGGGACCTGGGCTGTCCCCAAATGTTTGTGTGTCAGAGGCGAGCATTGGGCAGAAAAGGAAAAGACAGGTCATACTTCCAGAAAAACAGATCTGGTTACTCAGGGCGTGCTCTTCTCTGTAGGACTTTCCCTGGATTCCAAGTGGCCTTTTGAGAAACATTTTTGTCCTGTTTGGACAAACAGGCTGCACTCTTGACTCTGTGATTAGGAAGGGAAGTGGCCTGGGAGCAGGTGAGCACCCCCAGGGCCCACTCTCTTTGGTGGCTATGGCAAGGATGGCCATAAAAGCAAGCTTTCTGGAAAATCTATGAACATCTAAAGCTCAGCATTCACTGGGACTTTGAGGGGCTAGGAAGGGGGATGTTAGAGAGGAATGAGTCACCTCACCCAGTTTCTGCTGCCTCCTGCTCTTCATGATTTTCCAATCCGTCTTAGACAGGAGGGAGGGGCACCTATGAAGGTCCAGTCTGCATCTCGTGCTCCTGAGGCTCGAGGAGGGGACCTAGTGGTTATGTACTTGTGCTTTTCCCGTTTATTTCCTTTTTCTTTTTTTATGTATGTATTTTGAGATAGGGCTATGTGTAGCTTTGGCTGGCCTCAAATTCTTGAATAGCCACGGATGACCATCAACTTCTTAATTTTTTTGCATTGATTTATTTATTATTTCTCTATGTGTACATGTTTTAAATTTTTAAAGATTTTTAAGCCGGGCGGTGGTGGCGCACGCCTTTAATCCCAGCACTTGGGAAGCAGAGGCAGGCGGATCTCTGTGAGTTCGAGACCAGCCTGGTCTACAAGAGCTAGTTCCAGGACAGGCTCCAAAGCTACAGAGAAACCCTGTCTCGAAAAACAAAAACAAAACAAAAAAAAAAGATTTTTAATATTTAAATTTAATATTCTCTGTGTGCGTGCACATGCTCAGTTGGTGCTCAGAGGAAAACTTTTGGGGGGGTCAGAGGACCACTTTTATGAGTCCATTTTCTCCTTCCGGCATGTGAGATACGGGAATTGAACATCATGCTTGACAGCAAGCTCCTTAGCCATCTTGAAGGCCCAATGACCTTGAACTTCTGATTGTTCTGTCTCTACCTCCTGAATGCTGGGACCACAGGCATGTGCCTCCATGCCTAGCTTATGCAGTGCTGGGAATGGAACCTAATGCTTAATGCATGTGAGGAACATCTCTGCCTCTGTTACCCCCTTTGATAGCGTCTCTCAGCCCCAGTTGGTCTGGAACTCATGTTGTATCCCAGGCAGGCCTTGCCATGCAGTCCTTCTGCCATAGCCTCCTGAGTGCGGGAGTTATATATGTGAGCCATAGCAGCTTCCATTCTCCTCACCCTTTCTCTCTTGGCATTGTCTCATGGCGCCCAGGCTGGCCTGGTTAGCTGAGGATGACCTTGAGCTCTTGATCCTCCTGCCTCCATCTCCAGATTTTGGGTATGCACACCACCACGCCTAGTTAACATTTCTGTTCTGTTAAAGCAGTCCAGTTAGCTGTACAACCAGGGTACAAGATGCCAGTTCACTTCTGCATTGGATCTGGGCCTTTAAACACTGGGGTTTACTTTGTGACTCTTCTTCTGCTTAAGGACAGTTTGACATTGTGGTCTCCAGAACCCATGACTTCTAGGGCCACAAGCTTCAGTGGCTGGGGCTGCAGTGTTGCCCACCTGGGTTAGACTTTCGACAAGGAGGATCCTTCAGCACAGGCGTCCCCTGCGCTTCATGGAAGTGGCAGGGGGGACCAAGTGTTGTGGAGGCCGTGCCATTTGAGAATGTGTGCTGGTCTAGAGGCTCCCAAGGAAGGAGTGCGTATGCATGTAGAGGCCAGAGATCAGTCTTGGGAGGATCGCTCAAGAGCTGTTCACCTTGTGTTTCTCAGACACTGTCTCTCACTGGCTTGGGACTTTATAAACTGGCCAGCCAGGGAATCCCAGGGTTCGTCTTGCCTTCATTTCCTGAGACCTGGTGCACACGCCATGATGCTGGGCTTTTCACACCGGTTCGGGGGATCGAATTCTAATACCATGTTTGTGTGTGAAGACACTGTGATGCATGCTTTTCAGAAAAATGTGGGGTGAGGCATGCATGCAAGTGTGTTGGGATGTGTGTACCAGTACCTACACAAGCAGAGGCTAGAGCAGCCGAAGCTGGGAGCTGTCAGGAACGACCTCTCTCTTCCTTGGAAGCCTCTAGCCAATACACATTCTCAGAAGACACGGCCTCCACAACACTTAATTCTCCCCTGCTGCTTCCATGAAACACAGGGGACATCTCTGCTGGAGGAATCTCAGTGCCTGGAATCTGTGTGTCACCCCAGTGCTGAGGTTATAGGCATGTGCAGACATAACCAGCTTTTTATGTGGGTGCTAGGGATTCAAACTCAGGTCCTTATGCTTACAGAGCCAGCACTCTTAAACACTGAGCCATCTCTCCAGCTCCTTGAGAATGCTTTTGTTGTGGTTTAAGTGACAGTCCCATGCAGAGGAGCATAATCAGTTCTAGGCTTCTCGGGGTTGCCGAGGACACTTGTCTCAGGATCCCCGGGAAGAGACATAATACTTTGATCTCTCCCTAGCTTTCTTCACAGAGACCCAAAAAAACCTTTTGCATTTCAATTTTCTGGCCACTTTTCTCTGGACAGCAGCTATTTTTAGGCAAGTTCAAGTCTCCAGAGAGCTGGTACATCACTAAAGACTTTGTGGTGGGGAATGGGTTTTGGTGAAACTAGAGCCATCCTGCAGGACAGTTGCTAGTTTTGGGAGTTCTGGCTTGAGTGTTAAAGCGCTCAGGAGGCTCTGGAAGAGCTCAGACCCCTCCCACAATGCCCAGGCACCTAGGTCAGCTGGCTGAGGAGGTTTGGTGGCATGCTTTTCTGTCTTCACTTGTGCTGCTGCTGGCGGTGGGAGGGGCCTCAGAAAAAGAGTAGGAAGAAATCTGATTCTTAGTGTCAGTCTGGTCAGTTGCATTGTTTGGCTCCCTGTGGGGTCTTTGCTTTGAAACAGGATCTTGCTGTGTTTGTAGCTCAGGTTGGCCTCCAAAGCAAGAGTCTCCTGCCTCAGCCTCCTCTTGAGTTGCTGAGATTGCAAGATTACAGGTATTCACAGCAGCATCTGGCTTTCTGAGGGTTTGTTTGGCCTTGGGTTTTTGTTTGTTTTTGTTTTTGTTTGTTTGAGACTGGATCTTTTGTGTCCCACACTGGACTGCAGCTTTCTGTAGCAAGAATAATAAAAACTCACCCAAAATCTGTCTCTGGGTTTTTATTATTCATGCTACAGTTTTCTGTGTGGTTGAGGTTGACCTTAAACTCCTGATCTTTGTGCCTTCAACTCCCAACTGATGTAATTGTAGATGTGGACCACACATCTGCTTGAGCCCAGTCCTTTAAAAACAAACGAACCTTTTTTATTTTTATTTATTTTTTTATGGAGACAGGGTTTCTCTGTGGCTTTGGAGCCTGTCCAGGAACTAGCTCTTGTAGACCAGGCTGGTCTTGAACTCACAGAAATTCACCTGCCTCTGCTTCCCAAGTGCTGGAATTAAAGGCGTGCACCACCACTGCCCGGCCAAACAAACTTGTTTTTAACCATTCAATCATCTCTCCAGCCCCAAGAATCTTTTTAAAATTATTTTACATTTATTGCATGTGTGCACACACCACGACACATATGTAGAGATTGGAAGACAGGATTTTTTTTCTTTTAGTTGGTTCTCCCCTTCTTGTTTGTGGTCTGTGTGTCAGTCTGAGGTCACTGGGTTTGACGGCAGTCCTCTTAGCCTCCTGAGAGTCTTTTGAAGAGTTCCGTGGGTGGTTCTGAAGCCTTAAGCCACCACTAAAATCCTTCTCCAGCCCATAAAAATGTGGGTGAGTGGAGGCTGGGGACTTTAGCGGAGCTGACAAGCCGGAGTCACAGTGGCAGGTCGCTATGCTGCTTTCTCTGGGTCCTGAGTCATTAGCGGGTGTGTCCAATCTTTTGACATTGCAACGTGATATCATCTACAAAGCTGACACTTGAGCACGGTGCAAAATAAAACCACCAAAAAGCCTCATGTTTTAAATACATTTACAGTTTTGTGTTGTGTGTCATTCATAGCTATCATTGACTGCATATGGCCCCAGGGTTGCAGGTTGGGCACACTTGTTTAGAGGCTTCTAGAAAACACTCCTCCCTTGGCTCACCAGTCTGTCTCCCTTTGTTTGCAATGGAGGAGTGAGGTCTGGTCATCAAGAGATGAATGCATGCAGCTTTTCTCCTCATCCTTACTGGTGGCAGCGCCTCCAGTCCTCGTTTCCTTCTCTAGGCTCTCCAGACCTTCAGACTGTTTTGAGGGTGATGGGTAATTCCTTCTCTAACATAGGACATTAGGGGCTTTAGGATTAGGATTCTGCTACACACCTCTTCCTGCTCCCTGGGAGCTCCTAGGGAGCCAG
Source organism: Chionomys nivalis (assembly GCF_950005125.1). Classification (NCBI taxonomy): domain Eukaryota; kingdom Metazoa; phylum Chordata; class Mammalia; order Rodentia; family Cricetidae; genus Chionomys; species Chionomys nivalis. Next base: position 90,724,028 of record NC_080088.1, read on the forward strand.
CCTCTTTCTGAAGAGGGCCTGGTGGCTGAACATGGTGGGTGGAATGCATGCATTCCTAGGATGCTTCCACTGGTTCTGTAGGCGATCTTTGTTTTGTTCCTTGTGGCCTAGTGGCCTCGTGGACGTGCCAAGCTTCAGTCCTAAGGAAGTATCTCTTTAGTTGGGACTAAGCTCCTCTGCCGGGGGATCCCTTCCAGTCAGGACCAGTTGTCTCTGCCAGGTCATGGGGAGCAGCTTTCTCTTGGGGTTTGTGTTTCTAATGTCTGGTTGCTTGTTACCCTTGTATGTGTGTGTGTGTGCATGTGCGCGCGCGCGCAAGAGAGAGAGAGAGAGAGAGAGAGAGAGATATTCTTTGGAGACAGGATTTCTCTCTAAGCCTGGAGCTCGGTTGGCAGCTAGCAAGCCCCAGTAATACTCCTGTCTCTGTCCCACAAATTGCTGGGGTTATAGGTGCATGCATAGCCATGCCCAGCGTTTGACATGGGTACTGGAGATTGAAGTCAGGTCTTCATGCTTGCACAGCAGGTGCCCTTACCCACTCGGCCATCTCCCCAGTCCTAAGGCTTGTGATGTGATGTGTGTGTGTGTGTGTGTGTGTGTGTGTGTATGTGTGTGTGTCTGTCTGTCTGTAGCTGTGGTCATTTCCCCAGCTCTGCTTGTGTTTGGGATGACCTTCATCTTTTGTATAGACTGGCATAGAAGAATTGAATTCACAGCCAAGATGAATATGGCTTGTTTCCTTCTGTTACTTGTTTGTTGTTGTTTTTCTGGCGTGACATTGCTAGATTGTGAGCATATTCCCCAGGACAGAGAATCAGCCCTGCTGAGACTGTGCTGTGTCCACTTGCAGTAGCTGTTCCCTGTGCCCAACACTTCCCAGAAGCCACAGAGCCCTAGGCGGTTATAACTTACTGTGACTTCCTTGTTTCCCTTCATAGTGACTTTCCCTGAAGGCACTGCAGTCTAGTCTATCAGACCTGCTTTGCCCGTTGCTCCTCATAGGCTCTGACTTGTCAGCCCCACTGCTGGGTTTCTGGCTCCAGGTGGCGTGGATGCCAGGGTGGCCCAGGACCGTTGCCTCTGCTGGGATGGATTCGTGTCTCTTTTGTTCTTGATGCCTCTGGTACCTGGCCCTAACCTGTATCACTTTGTCCTCCCAGGCTCTGGCCTTCCCCCACCCATTGGCCGAAAGCCTCAGTGGTTATTCATGAGGACGCACCCACCATGTTTTATGGGACTCAGTTCATCATGTCTCCTCCCACCAAGAGTAAGCTGAAGCGACAGAGCCAACTATTGTCCACTATGCTGTCCCGGACACTCAGCTACAAGTATCGTGACCTGGACCCCACCTTCAGCAGCCTGGGCGCCAGTGATGATCCTGCGGAACTTTCCACTCAGCTCTCAGCCCCGGGGGTCTTGAAGGTGTTTGGAGACAGTGTCTGTACAGGCACCCACTACAAGAGTGTTCTGGCCACTGGCACCTCCAGTGCCCAGGAGCTGGTGAAAGAGGCCCTGGAGCGATATGCCCTGGACCCCGAATGTGCTGGCCAGTATGTACTATGTGATGTTGTGGGCCAGGCTGGGGATTCGGGACAGAGGTGGCAGGCCCAGTGCTTTCGAGTGTTTGGGGACAATGAGAAGCCCCTCTTGATCCAGGAGTTATGGAAGCCCCGAGAAGGCTTGTCCCGGAGGTTTGAGCTGAGAAAGAGGTCAGATGTTGAAGAGCTGGCAGCCAGGGATGTGGATACCACCACGGCAGGTGAGGAAGCAGGGCGGGGAAGGGTGGTTTGGAGGGGACAGACAGAGGGGACAGAGGACAGAAGAACACGGGGAAGGGTGGCTTGGAGGGGACAGACAGGGGACAGAAGAACACGGGGAAGGTGGGTTTGGTTTCACGGTGGCCAGTGTGTCTGTGGTGAATCACTAATGTCTTCAGAAGTCTGAATAACCTTATTGGATGAGTGCATTGACTATGGGACACTTGGTGGCCCATTTTCAGTGGCTTCTGCTACCTCTATAGTGTTGTAGGCCAAATCCAGCTCATTAATTCCAGAGACCCATGTGTTCCTGGTTGTTGGCCTGCCACAGATATCCCTTTTCAATTTGTCATGAATTTTTGAGTGGCTGCATAGAAAGACAGTGAAGGATCCTTCACAGACCCTCATGACATTACTGAGCCCAGAGGCCTCAGGTGCCAAGTGGCTGCATGAGGATATGTAGCAGGTGCCTTGGGTAGCCTGGAGACGGTTGGTTGTCACACTTCTTGTGGACTTTAGAAGTAGGGCAGCCTGGCTTGCTCTTGGCCTCAAGGATGTGGTTGGTGACTTGGAGCCCATTGCTTTATTATTCAATTGGGGGAAAGAAATTAGTCATTTTGCCAGAATTTATTTTTTTCTAATATCCAAGGTTAGTTTTTAGTTGACCTTTTGCAAAAAAACAAATTAGATTTATTTAATGTGTATGAATGTGTACCCTGGGAGTGCCTGGGAGTTATGGGTGGTCGTGAGCCACTGTGTAGGAGATGGGACTCAAACCCAGGGCCTCTACAAGAGCAACAAGTATTCTTAACTGCTGAGCCATCTCCCCCATACAAACATTCTTTAAAGTTGTAGGTCTCATGATGACAGCTGCTGCTTTTTTAAAATTTTGATTTGTTTCTGTTTTAAAAATGTGAGTACCTGTTTGTGTTGGGGAGGTGAAAGTAGACATCGGTGTGGAAGTCAGAGTTCAAACTGTGGGAGTTGGTTCTTCTACCTTGTGGGTCCCAGGACTCGAACTCAAGTGGTCAGGCTTGGTGGCAAGTGCTTTTACCCACTAAGCCATCTCACTGGCCCTGAGTGTGTGTGTGTGTGTGTGTGTGGTATGTGGATGCACACATGTTATGGTGCACTCAGGAAACAGCTTTGTGGAGTTGGTCCCTCTTCCCACAGTGGGTTCTAGGACTCCAACTCTGGCTTGTTAGATTTATGCAACAAGTGCCTTTACTCAGTGGGCATCTTGCTGGTCCCACACATCATTTCAGAGACCTCCTATAACCAAGTATGGTGGAAATGTACACACGCACGCGCATGCACACACACACAGGACCTTGGTATTAGTATGCGGAGCATCACTTTGTTTTGCATTTGCTTGTGTAATGTGTATGAGGTGCATGTGTAGGTTTGTGTACCCGTGTGTGAACACAGAGGCCATAGGAGGACTTCGGATATCCTGCCCTATATCATTCTCCTCTTATTTCTTTTTTTTGGTTTTTTGAGACAGGGTTTCTCTGTAGATTTGGTGCCTGTCCCGGAACTAGTTCTTGTAGACCAGGCTGGCCTCGAACTCCCAGAGATCCGCCTGCCTCTGCCTCCCAAGTGCTGGGATTAAAGGCGTGCGCCACCACTGCCCGGCTCCTCTTATTTTTTTAAGACAGAGTCATGCACTGAGCCTGGAGCTAGGTTGGTGGCCAGAAAGCCCCAGTGGTCCTCCTCTGTGTGACACTCACAATGATGGGGTTACAGGCAGAAGGCCACAGCTAGCATTTTATGTGATGCAGAGGATTTGAACTCACATCCTCATGTTTGCATAGCAAGCATTCTTACTCACTGAGCCATCTCCTCAGCCCCTAGAGCAACATTTTGTACATTCTTTTGCTCAGAGCAGGCCTGATGAGACCATGAGACCTTCTGACTGCTGCTGGTGCCCTGTGCCCAGGTCTGTGTGTCTGGGTGATGTGGACGCTGGCTGCTGTGGGCGCAGTGTGTGGAATTGTGTTCTGTCTACCTCATTCAGCACTACACACACGTGAGGCCAGGCCAGAGGAAGTTGTGCAGCTCACAGCCTCTCTCCCTTGGTGGCTATGAAAACCTTTCCAATAAAGAATCCATTCTTCATTGGCCAGGCTGAGTGACCCACTTGTTGGGCTGTAGGGGGTCATGTTACCGCCCAAGCAGGTCCAGCCAAAGAGAAGACTCTCCTGGCTGCCATCCTTCTCTGGGTGTGACCAAGGTGCCCTCTGGCCAGGGCAAAGGCTATGAGGATTGTGCTGGGTTTGTTGTCACAGGCATACCCGTGGCACTCCTCCTCCCACCTTTCTTTTCAGCAGTCCTGGGGATTGAACCTAGGACTTCACCCCATCTTAGCCAAGCACTCTAGCACTCAACTACAGCCTCAATCTTTGCCCATGCGTCTTACCTGGCATGACAGCACACCATAGAGCCTCTGCTTAGAGCCAAGTAGTGGGCTTAGGCCTAGGGAGATGCACAGGGAAGAGCAGGCCCGACAGACACATAGGTAACATAGCAGCACAGTGACGTGATGACAGACAGACCTGGCCTGGAACTCACAGAGATCAGTCTGCCTCTGCCTCCTGAGTGCTAGGATTAAAGAAAGGCATTTGTCACACAGCCAGGCTCAGCCCCATTCTTGTTCCCACAGTAGAAGCTGCTTTGGGCTTTTAGGAGCTTCTTTCAGGCTTAAGCATTAGAAGCTCCAGGATGGCAGATCCTGAAGCCAAGTGGTACTGGGAGCGGGAACTGAGGCTCCAGCTGGCAGTTCACCTGCTTCTTGTGAACCATTGGGGTGCTTGCAGTGCACCCATGGAATGCCCTTTGTTGTGTTTGGGTTCTGTTTTCCATAAACATTGCTTTTTTTGTGCTGTGACTTCCTGATTTTCCAGCTTATCAAAATACGGCTGTCTGTTTGAGAGGGAGGTGGAGGTGGAGCGCTGGGCTGGAGGGCAGCTCTTGGTAGTTTCCCAGGGGCTGGAATTTCTGTCCTGTGCCATGAGGAGAGGGCTCTGTGTCCTGTCGGTGAGATAAAGATGACAATCACTTACATTCACTGTGGGGAGGGTGACGGCAGGGCCATGTGGTTTTTGTCAGCACCTTAGGAAGCGTGAGGGATAAGGCTTGCTTATGGTCATGGGAAGAACAAGTGTGAGGTCAGAGGGACAGGACTGTTTGGGGCTGTGTGTGTGTGTGTGTGTGTGTAAGTAAGTAAGTGTAGTATTGGAGATGGAACTAGGGGCTTGCACATGCTAGGCTGGTCTCTACCACTGAGCCACACCCCAGCCCCTCACTGGGGGATTCTAGGCAGGTGCTCTACCACGGAGCCACACCTCAGCCCCTCACTGGAGGATTCTAGGCAGATACTCTACCACTGAGTCATATCCCAGCCCCTCACTGGGGGATTCTAGGCAGGTGCTCTACCACCAGCTACACGGTGCTCCTTAATCTTTTTTTAGTTCTTTTTTTTGTTTGTTTGTTTGTTTGTTTGTTTGTTTTTCGAGACAGGGTTTCTCTGTGGTTTTGGAGCCTGTCCTGGAACTAGCTCTTGTAGACCAGGCTGGTCTCGAACTCACAGAGATCCGTCTGCCTCTGCCTCCCAAGTGCTGGGATTAAAGGCGTGCGCCACCACCGCCCGACTCCTTAATCTTTTTTTAAATGCATGCACACACAGAGGCCAGAAGAGAGGGTTGGATTCCCTGGAGCTGGGGTTGCAGGTGGTTGTGAGCTGCCTGATATGGGTGCTAGAAACTGAACTTGGGCCCTCTGGAAGTACAGCAAATTCTTTTAACCGTGGAGCCTTCTCTGCAGCCCTCTATTTCCTTTTATATTTTATTTTGAGACCGGGTCTCATTACTTTTCCCTGGCCTTGCTCTTACTATGTAGTCTGTGCTGGCCTCAAACTTGTGATTCCCTACCTCAGCCTCCTGAGTAGCTGGGACAGCAGCTCTGTGTCATCAGCATTGAGCTGTTTCTCCTTCTGTCCTTCAATCCTTATGGAGAGTGTGGTTAGTTCTGATTTTCCACCTTCAACTTCCTGGACATCTTTGAGTGGGGGAAGGCCTTGCTGTGGCAAGTGTCTTGGGTACATTGGTGTGTGGAGCAGCTTCCCTGGCTCCCAGGCTGTCACCCTGCATTGTAATAGTAATGTCTCCAGATCTTGCCACACATCCAATGGTAGGCAGACCTGCCCTCTGTTGGGAGCTCAGATGAGACAGTAATGCGTGGAGTCAGCTCAGATAAGCAACTTTTGTCCACACCCAAGCCTCTTACCCTGGAGGCCAAGCAGGTAGCTTGGAGCCTACCTTCAGCCGTCAGGCCTGCTGTTTGTGACACAGGCTGCTTTGGTGGTTGGAGACCTTGGAAACTCAGTGTCTTGAGGATGGGGATGGCGTGGAACTACTGTTTGTCCTGGACCTCTTCCTGCTCAGCCTTAGATGTGTTTCCTTCTCGGGGCAGGATGCCTTTATTTTGCTTTGGCTGTCTTCTCCATAAAAAGGCAGGCACAGAGGGAACATTGAGATTTGAGGCCAGAGACACCGTGATAGCAGACACTGGACTAATGACCATAGAGCTGTCCATTAATGTCTGCTGCGGTACCTGGCGTTTATTGGTGTCAGTGAAATGTGTAGGAGTTTGGGGAGATGGCTCAGCCAGTAAAGCGCTTGCTTGCAAACACCAGGATACAGCTAGATTCCCAGCAGCTATGTAAAAAGTTGCACATAGTGGCATCTGCTGTAATTCCAGTGCTGGAAGATGGAGACAGGAGGACACTAGCGAGTCAGTCTAGGTGAAGCAGTTAGTTCCAGGTTCAGTAAGAAACTCTGTCCCAAAAAGTAAACTAGAGTGCAACTGAAGACAGCAGATGTCAAACTCTTGACTTCCACATACTCGCACAGATACTTGAACACACACTCATGTACGCATGCACACACACATTGGAGGAGAGAGGCCCTGTGGAGCTCAGCTTTCATGTGTACCCAAGATTCTAGGTTGGGCATTTTCTGGTGGAGAATGGGAAGTTAAGACATAGTCTACTCAGCTCAGTGTGACCAAGACACAAGACAGTTGCTTCTTGGAGGTGGTCAAGGTTGTCACGAATGCTTGGTTCAGAGTCTGTATTCTGTCATGAATTTTGTCACCTAAGGACAGGCAGGAGCTTGGGGACTTCCAGGAACATGCCACAATGAAGCCACTGCTTCTTCCGTATGCCAGTTGTGTCCTGTGTATTCTGTCCTCAAGAATTACTTCCTGTAGTAATTTACTCTTGGAATATTTTTCTTCTGTTTTTTTTAAAATGTTTTAATTTTTATTTTTTTAATGGTATTTTGCCTGCAAGTATGTCTGTGTGAGGGTGTTGGATATTCTGGAACTGGAGTTACAGACAGTAGTGAGTCACCATATAGATGCTGAGAATTGAACCTGGGCCTCTGGAAGAGCAGCCAGTGCTCTTAACCCCTGAGTCATCTCTCCAGCACCCTTCTTCTGTTCTTAATTAGATTTTTTTTGAGACAGGGTCTCATGTAATCCAGCTGTCTTTAAATTCACTGTGTTGCAGAGGGTGATCCTGAACTCCTGATCTTATTGCCTCCACCTTCCTAGTGTGCAGATGAGAGGAACACAACTCACAGCTTGAATCTGATTTTTGAATAATTTCTGACTTTGGGAGAAGGTGGGAAGTAGCTCAGTTGCTGTTTCTCTTTTCATCTGGGAATTGCTGCCTCTCTACCAAGTCTTATTTTTTTGCAGTGGGTGCTTGAAAAATTTGCAGGAAAAATTTGTTTCATGTGGTTTGATGAAAACCAAAACAATCAGCTTTTCTTCAGCAGTCTGAAATTACCAAAGGCATCAACTTACAAAGGCACAGGGGGCAGGGGAGGGACATCTCATCACACTCATGAGCCACTGCCGGAGATGTGTAGTCTTTGTACCAGGAGTGAAAGGCGTCACTGATGTAACATGTTTAAAAGACGAAATTTGAGACCAGTTGTGGAGGATGATTCGGGAGCTGGAGGGAATTACAGATCTTAAACAAATAATAGGCATAAGGGCAGTTTTCTTTGCTTTAAAATTTTTAAATTGCATTTATATATTTGGGGGTGCACACTATAACACAAATTTGTAAATCAAAGGACAACTTGTAGGAGTTGGTACTCCACTTCCACCATGTAACTCTAGGGATCAAACTCAGGCTTGGCAGCAAGAACCTTTATTTACCTACTGAGCCATTTCCAAAGATAAAGTATTGGGGATGGACATTGCAGTGGGTCTGTATGTGTCACAGTGAGTCACATGCGTGTTCAAGGTGACAAAGAAGGGAGCTTTTAATGAGAAAGCATGCTTTCAAAAGTGCATGAAGTTATCTGAAATGATCATCCTCCACTGCAACAGGCTGGTGGCCATCCAAGGAAAGATGCAGTTGTCAAGCAGATGTCCTTGAGACGTTTTTAATGGATGAGGTAGGAACAGCCTTTTTGAAGGCTGTTGTTCTGACAGAGTCTCCTGGATGGTTTTGTTATAACACACGCATATGCGTGCGTGCATGCGTGTGTGTGATGTCCTCTCTCCTAACCTCACAACTTTATTATTGTTAAGGTTTGACACAAGTGACTCCATTGTTTTTGTTTTTGTTGTTGTTCTTCAAGATAGGGTTTCTCTGTGAAGCTCTGGCTGTCCTGGAACTTACTGTGTAGTTCTGGCTGCCTCAAACTCAGAGATTCACCTGCCTCTGCCTCCCCAGTGCTGGAATTAAAGGCATGCACCACCACCCAGTGAACAAAGCAACTCTTAACATAGATTTTCCAGAACCCCTGACTGTTTCAGTGACGGTATGTAAAATTTTGGGAGGGATGTTTTTAAAAGTCCATTAGTCAGCAATTGTGTAGCCAGTGTAACCAAAAGACGCGTTTTGTGAACTCGCAGTCTCGTACACGCTGGAGGGGAACTCTACCAGCCCAAGCTAGTCATGAGCTGGCTAAAAACATCTTTTAAAAAATTTTATTTTATGTGTTTGCTTGCGTGAAAAAAAATATTTTATCTCTTTTACATGCGTGCCAGGTGCCCTCAGAGTCCAGAAGAGGGCATCAGATGTCCTGTGACTGGAATTACAGACTCTTGTCAGATGCTTTATGGGTGCTGGAAATTAACCTGGGTCCTCTGGAAGTTCAGCTAGAGCTCTTAGTCACAGTGCCATCTCTCTGGCTCCAGTGAATATTTTTAAAAATCTTTCTCTACTGCACAAAAATTCAGCCTTTTAAGTGTTTATTTTTGTGTGTGTACATGTGGTGTGTATATATGTTCATATATGGGTGCATCCATGCTCGTGGGTGTGTATGCATGTGGATGCATGACTCTGGGTCTCTTCTTGATTCTCTCTTTTGGTGAGGCAAGGCCTTCTACTATGGTCACTGCTCACCAATTCCAGCTAGTCTTGTTAGCAAACTTGTTCCTGAGATCCCTTGTCTCAATCTCCTGAGTGCTGGGATCACAGGAGGTTGCTGTGCTTGCCTGGATTTTGTGCATGAGTTCTGAGGTCCAAATTTCCTTTATGTCCTGAACCATCTTACCAGCTGTCTTGAAACTGTCCTAAGTATCCTAAAAACAATGCTGTGAATTTGGTAATAGAAGCAGACACCCCACACTTCCCATTAACTGTTTGAAGCATTCCCAATAGTAATATCCTTTTAGTTATGTTATTCCATCAGTATCATGTTAACATCCATTAGTTTCCATGGACTGTTGGTTCATTGATTTTTTTTTTGTGATATGCTCAAATCGTGTTAGGTATGCATGGTACCCCAGGTCTGCCTCTAGCAACAGAAGAAACTAGACCATCAAATACTTTGGCTTCTCAGCCGCTGTAGTAGAACACAAAGAGGTTGTGAAGTTGGAGATAGTTTGCAGCCTGCCACATATAATCTAAAAAGGAACTGTTAATCTTCCTAAAGCAATGAGATCAAAGTCAAGGCTCATGCAGCACTGACAGGATGGTTATTCAGGATATTGATCTGCAGGTGACTTGGATGAGAAGGCTGTTTCACTCTTGTTCATTTACTAGCAAATACTGAGTAGCTCCTGTGTGTTAGGCACTTGAGGTAGTGATGCATATAGAGCAGTTGACAAGCAAACGGATCTGGTTTTTAGGTATCTAGCAGCAGTAATGCTGAAGCTAAAAGCTCTCAGGGAGCTGGAGAGGTGACTCGAGTTAAGAGAGCTTGCTACACAGCCATGAGGATCTTAGTTTTGATCCCAGAATAACAAATTGAACTTGATCTTGTGCATGTCTGTAAATCCAGTGTTGTAGGGGATAGAGACACTCCAGAAGGTTGCTGGGGAATACTGACTGCCAGCCCAGTGGAAAACTCTGAGTTTCAGGTTTAGAGAAAGACTATGACTCAAAAGAATTAGGCAATACCTCCATTCCCACACAGGCACGCCACACATGTACACAAGGGTACGCAACCAACATACACACACACACACACACACACACATCTATCAGGAACCATAACTACAAATTGTTTGCAGGCTAGGGGTGCAGCTCAGCGGTAAGACATCTGCCTAGAATGTGTATGGACCTTGGCTCAACCCCCAGGACAGAAAAACGTTAGAAAGCCTGTATGATTTAGTTATGGGTTTAGAAAATTCTCTCCGAGGAGGCGAACTTTAAGCCAGCTTTTGTCAAAGATGTTAACACACTCACCAGGTGAAGAGCAGTAGGCAGTTGGTGAGGCAGGAAGAGCATTCTGGGCAAAGGAACAGTGTTGTTCAAAGACCCAGGGACAAGAGGAAACAGGTAGCAAGGCTGGGCAGGTGGCGTCTGGAAACTGGCAGTGCCAGAGAGTTACTTTGGGCTTTCGATAAAATAGGAGGCCACCAAGGCAGGTATAAGACCATGCTGGCTCCTGGGGCCAGGATAATTTGAGAAGGTCAGTAATGAGTTGACTGGAGAAGTTTCACAGTGGTGGCTTAGACTCCAGTTACAAGGTGGAGAGAAGTGGATGGAGTCCAAGTATTTCCTGCAAGTAGAATCATGAGTATTGGTAAGGGAATTGGAGGTTGAAAATGAGAAAGAAGGAGGTGCCAAGAATGAAACCCTGGATTCAGGGTAGATGGAGGTGCCATTTTTGAAACAGACTACAGAAAGAAACGCTTATGGGGGAAGAGTAACCATTCTTATTTATTTATGACACACATATGGAGGTCAGAGGACAACTTTAGGAATCAGTTCTCAATGCACTCTGGGTTTGGGGATCTCACTTAGGTCCTGGGCCTAGTACAGCAAATGCTTTTAACCCCTGAGCCATTTTGCTGCCCCAAGTGTTCTCTTGAAAAGGCAAAGTTTGAGAGATCCAAAAGGTGGCAGCAAAGCTGGAGTTATATGGTGTGGCCCTGATGCTTAGGAGAGAGAATCTGATTATAAAAAGATCATTTGTAAGAGGTATATTTGTTTATAGGTAGGCTGACCTGAAATTTACTGTGTAGTCCAGGCTGGTCTCAATCCCATGATCCCGTTTCAGCCTCTCTAATGCCCAGATTACATGAATAAGCCACCATGACTGGCTGGTGATATTAAAGCTGTGGAAATTGATAGAACATGTGGGTAGTGGGTGTTTATACAGTGAGGAGGGATGAGGGCTTATGCAGATCCTGGAGGACCTCCACTATCCAGAGGTCAGGTCATGGAGGAGAGGCCAGCAAGGTAAACTGAGAAAGGTAGAAAGAAAATGTTCAGAGATGTACGACAGTAGAAACCGGTATGGCGTTGTGTTGGCATGGATGACTAAACATGAGGTTTCTGTGGGTCAGACACAGTGAAGATCATAGGGTTTGTTGAATTGGGCAGCATGAAAGTAACCAAAGATTAGATTAATTCTGGAAAATACATGAAGGAGCTAGAAGTGACTGGGCAGTGGTGGTGCATACCTTTAATCCCAGCACTCAGGAGGCAGAGGCAGGCAGATTTCTGTGAGCCCAGCCTGGCCTACAGAGCAATTTCCAGGACAACCAGGGCTACACAGAGAAACCCTGTCTCAACCCTCACCCCAAAGAAGCTAGAAATGATGAATGAACATTAGAAATTATAGGTTAGTACCCCACTGCAAATAAGAGACATTTCTGAGGGTGAAGAAAAGAGGATCACTCATGGGAACTTTTGTGTGTCCATGTGTGTCTTATTAAATATGCACATATATGTGAGTGAGTGAGTGTGTGTGTGTAAGCTAGGGCACAACCTCAGCTGTTGTTCCTCAGGGACTGTTCACCTCATTGGTCTACAGCTCACCAAGCAGGCTTCTGCTAGTCTTCCAGTGCAGGGATCTGCCCTGCAATGTGCCCACCTTTTCTATAGGTTCCAGGGATTGAGCTTGTGCCCCCATGCTTGCACAGAAACACTTTACTGACTGGCATTTCCCCTAGATGAAGCACAACATCTTAAATGATTATGAAACTCTTAATTTCCTTGGGAGACATTTGTCAGTTTGGACAACTAAGAAACTTAAGCTTGGGCCTGGAGCAATGGCTCGTGGTTAACAGCACATGGTATTCTTCCAGAGGGTCAGAGTTTGAGTCCGGGCACCGGTGTCAGCTGCCTGTGACACAGCTGCTGAGGATTCTCAGGAGCGTTGCTGTTGGATACTGATGCTTCCTCACCGTAGCTGAAGAAGCAGTAGAAAGAAAAGCTGAAAACACAGTATCACCTCCAAAAACAGAGATCAGTTTTTAAAAAAACAAGATAATTGTGCTGGTTAGCTTTAACTGTCAGCTTGGCATAACCTAGAATCAACTAGAGAGAAAGTCCCTTTCTGAAAAGAGTGTAGTTTTATCAGTTTCAATTATGTGAATGCATGTGTGTGCAGGTGCGCAGAAGGCAGAGGTCCTGAATCATTGTGGTTTTGAGCTGGAAACCAGCCTCAGACCCTGGAAGAGCAGCACAGCAGCCGCCCTCCTCCTCCTTGGGAAGAAATTCTGCATGAGGAACTTTCTTGACTGGGTTGCCTGTGGGTGTGCTTGTAGGGGGCTGTCTTGACCATTCATTGACTCAGGAAGACCCAGCCCATTGTGGGCATTACCATCCCTAAGCAAGGGGCCCTGAACTGTATAAATAGGAGGAAGATGGATGACAGCAGCAAGCATGGGCATACTCATTTTCACTGTTCTTGACTGTGAAGGAGTATGGCTAGTGTTGAAAGGTTTTCTCTCCTTCCCTGTAACTGACTGTAACCTGGAACTGTAAACCAATTGAACCCCTTTACTTCTAAGTTGTTTTATTGGGGGGGGGGGTCAGTAACAAGAGTGAAACTGGATCAATAATGCTTCTAGTAACAAAAAGTAAGTATTTGTAAAATAATACTTCAGCTCGGGTTCCAGCTTAGCGGTAGAGTGCAAGGCCCCAGGTTTCATCCCCCGTACCTCAAGAATAAATGAAGGGGGCTTCAGTGGTGCTTCAACTGCAGACTGCATACACCTGGAGTGAGAATGGGCAAGTGGCAGAGCTGGCGTCACCCAGGAGAATGGGGAGGTTTATCGTGTATCTAAATGATGAGGACCCAGAGAATGTCGGGAAGAACATATTCCAAGCATAGGCGTGGGAATCTTCTAGAAGCCATGAAATGAAAAGGACTTATACTCTGATGCAGGAATTCCAGCGTGCCCTTATAAGATCAGCAGGATTACCTTGCACACACAGCAGTTTCGGAACTGCCGGACAGTGAGGCCGGAGATTTGGGTGTGACAGAAGACGAAAGGGCCATAGCTGGGCTTGATAGGAATTTTCAGCAGGCGCCAAGGAAACCAGAAATTGGCGCAACAGTGACACCAGGGCCTGGTGGGAGCGCCACTGCTACTGTGGGTCTAGCTGGAGCATCCTTTGGAACCTGCATGAGGATACAGGATCATGCATTTTTTCCTAAAACATGGTTTCTCACTACTGGGCGGGACTAGGCGTGCTTGGCTCTTCCCGAAGCCCCCCCAGCGCGAGAATCCCCTCCAATCTCGAGAGAGCAGCAGCGGCAGCGGCCGGTGCGCGTGCGTGCGCCGTCGGTTCTGGAACGCGACCGCTGAGGAGCCCGGCGCCATGTTGGCCCGGAGGGGTACAAGGGGAAGCGCTTGAGGCGGCGGGCTCGGAGCGGAGCGGGGGCCGACTGGGCCGGCCGGCAGGAGCCCGCCCCTCGCGCCTTCGGATCATGAGCCGAGCAGAGGCCATCGAGGTCGCGGTGGCGGGGCAGGTGCCCTGGCGGCGCGGGAGCTAGAGATGATGCCATTTACGGTGACCACCCAAGGAGCACAACAGCCGGCTCCCGCCCCGAAGCAGTACGGCATATCGTCCCCCATCAGCCTGGCCGCCCCCAAGGACACAGACCTCGAACTCACCCAGAAGCTGATCGAGACCCTCCAGCCCTTCGGGGTGTTTGAAGAGGAAGAGGAACTGCAGCGCAGGATTTTAATTTTGCAGAAATTAAATAATCTGGTGAAGGAATGGATCCGAGAAATCAGTGAAAGCAGGAATCTTCCACAAGCTGTAATTGAGAATGTTGGGGGGAAAATTTTTACATTTGGTTCTTACCGACTAGGAGTACACACGAAAGGTGCCGATATCGATGCATTGTGCGTTGCACCAAGACATGTGGATCGAAATGACTTTTTCACCTCCTTCTATGACAAATTGAAACTACAGGAAGAAGTAAAAGACTTAAGAGCTGTTGAAGAGGCCTTTGTGCCGGTTATCAAACTGTGTTTTGATGGAATAGAGATTGATATTTTGTTCGCAAGATTAGCATTGCAGACTATTCCGGAAGATTTGGACCTACGAGATGATAGTCTGCTTAAAAATTTAGATATTAGGTGCATAAGAAGCCTTAATGGTTGCCGGGTAACTGATGAAATTTTACATCTAGTACCAAACATTGACAGCTTCAGGTTAACACTGAGAGCCATCAAATTATGGGCCAAATGCCACAATATCTATTCCAATATATTGGGTTTTCTTGGAGGTGTTTCCTGGGCTATGCTAGTAGCAAGAACTTGCCAGCTTTATCCAAATGCAATAGCATCCACTCTAGTACGTAAATTTTTCTTGGTGTTTTCTGAGTGGGAATGGCCAAATCCGGTGTTGTTAAAAGAACCAGAAGAACGAAATCTTAACTTGCCTGTGTGGGACCCAAGAGTGAATCCCAGTGACAGGTACCATCTCATGCCTATAATTACACCAGCATACCCACAACAGAACTCCACATACAATGTGTCTGTTTCAACTCGGATGGTCATGGTTGAGGAGTTTAAGCAAGGGCTCGCCATCACACATGAAATTTTGCTGAATAAAGCAGAATGGTCCAAACTTTTTGAAGCTCCAAGCTTTTTTCAAAAATACAAGCATTATATTGTACTTCTGGCAAGTGCACCAACAGAAAAACAACATTTAGAGTGGGTGGGCTTGGTGGAATCAAAGATCCGAATCCTGGTAGGGAGTCTGGAAAAGAATGAATTCATTACTCTGGCACATGTGAATCCCCAGTCATTCCCAGCACCAAAAGAAAATGTTGACAAGGAAGAATTTCGTACCATGTGGGTGATTGGGTTAGTGTTGAAGAAGCCAGAAAATTCTGAAATTCTCAGTATTGATCTCACCTATGATATTCAGTCTTTCACAGATACAGTTTACAGACAAGCAATAAATAGCAAGATGTTTGAGATGGATATGAAAATTGCTGCAATGCATTTAAGAAGAAAGGAACTTCATCAGCTACTTCCAAATCATGTTCTTCAGAAAAAGGAAACACATTTAACAGAAAGTGTAAGATTGACAGCTGGGAGTGACAGCAGCCTTCTCTTGTCTGTGGACAGTGAAAACGGCATATCTGCACCTTCACCTACTGGCTCTATAAAGACAGGCCCACTGACTGGAAACCCTCAGGGCACACACAGTCCGGTTCTGGCTGTTATGACAGCATCAGTGACCAACATACAGTTTCCTGAAGTTTCCTTGCAGCATGTGAGTCCCATTGAAAGCTCGGGAATTGCCCTGGGCGAAAGCATTCCTCCAATTCCCTCACCACCTACCATTTCTCCACCACCTAAACCTACAATGTCCCGAGTGGTTTCTTCAACACATCTGGTAAACCATCCGTCTAGACCTTCAGGAAATACAGCAACGAACATACCCAATCCTATACTGGGAATCTAGAAGACATTCTCACCCGATAAGAAGAAAGGAACAAGAAACCCAACAGAAGGGAAGAAACCAGATAGACAAGTGCAGCTCAGACACTATTCAGACAGCAGCTTCTCTGTTGGCCTCTCAGGAACCACCTGGGAACAGATAAGCCCACTATCCCTGTTTTTCCTAGAGATCCTATTCCTTTTATTGAGAGTTCAATAAAACAGATCAAATGGATAGAAACTGCCTCAAAGGCCCTTACACAAATTCTTGCAAATTCATCTTGTTGCTTTCAGATGTTAAAGGAAAATGAGGGAACCAGTCTAGATGTGACTCAAAATAGATTCATACTCGGTTGGTAACTTTCTTTCCTGGCCTCATCTTGAATCGAATTCCAGATTAGCATTCAAAACCAAAAGTACTTTTACACATGCCTCAGATTGTCAACATGTCACTAGCAGTTCTAATTTCAAAGGACTGCTATTCAAAAAGAGGAAAATCCCCTCCAGCTATATTCATTTCTATCCATGACTGACGTTAGTATTGGATTTATGTTTGGTCCAACATAAACTATCAGAACCCCTCATTTTAGTGATGCACTTTATGGTAATTTTTCCATTAGGAGTAGAACTAATTTTTGACTTTCCATTTTGATGAATTTCTATGTTTTTTTCCTCCCTGAAAAGGTTTCTTTACTAATCTTGAAATTGCATGCTGTTTTTGTAGTAATATATCTCAGTTCTCAGGAGGTGGCTGCACCTTTAAAATGGAATGTCAACTCCTTGGGCATTTATTTGACAACAAAACCATAATTACTAAGTATTTGGTTTCTGTGAGACATGATCAAGAAATGGTATATGAGTTTTATCTAGAATTTTTGGGAGAATGTGTAATCAGGGATGAGGTATTTCCTCAGTTCCACATTCTTTTGTCCTTAATCATTTGTCCTCAAACAAAAAACCTTTTGCCTTCATCCTCTTATTTTTGCAATAAGCATGTATGCATGTTGTATCTTAAAAATCCAGAATATTAATAACCAAACCATGATGTGAATCCGAAAGTTCTGTGACCATATGGCACAAAACACCAGATTCTGAATCCATGGCTAATATCTCAGGAAAACTTGGGTCAGTGTTCTGTCTGAAACATACTGCTGATCGCTGTCTCTTGATCACCAGGGATGTGAGATTTTCTGTATCACAGAACATCTGCACTGGAAGAAAACTGGTTTCCAGTTTTAAATACATAGGCAAAAAGGCATTTTTGCTCCAAGAACCTTAAGCTATGTTTTATTTCTTAATGCAGTACCAGAATGGATCAGATTGTGTGTGTACAGTCATACAGAATAATTTTCACAAAGCACTCGACACCTAGCCAGCTTTCTACTCTTTCCAAATATTAGGAATACACAAAGTTAAAAGGCTGATTCTCAGTAAAGCAACAGAATTCCCATAAGTAGGAACCATGAGGACCAATGGCTATTGTTGAGTGATAGCCTAATCTTCTTAATCTAGACACAGCAAACAGATTCTCCAGGCAGCCGGATTTGTTTCTTCCCATCCCTCTAAGACTTTGTTCTTTTTTGTTCTGCCCATTTTCTCCCATGTCAAACCAAAATTGTTTACCCTAGAATATTCTAGAATTGTCTTTCTAGAATAATTTTCAGTGTTGGAATATAGTCTTTTCCCTTTTAAGCTATGCAGTGATTGAGACCTTCTGATACCTCGACTACCGAATCTCTTTCACACCTTCGCCCTGTGCAAGTTCACCTTGTCCTCCCACCAGCATAAGGCAGGTGAAAAGCACATGGCTTCAGCATTTCAAATAGCCGTGCCATGGTGTCTGGTTGAGATTGCCAGGCACAAATTTGGTCTCCTCATTTTGTTTACACATTGGAAAAATTTGTTTATTAAATGTTTTGTGTAACTATATCTCTCTTTTTTTAAAACCAAGCTGGAAACTTGGGACTTTCAAAGTCTAGTTTTTATTACGTGAATACCAGACTATTTTTTCATGTGATGTGCGTAGTGTCTCCTGCCTGGAGTTTGCTGTTATGTGGTATCTGTACTCCTTGTATTTTCGAGCACTATTTTGAAAGCAGATAATGTATTTCTCCATTACAAACACAATAAAAATAAATGCCAAACAACCTGGAACTATAACACTGACCAAATGTTTAAGTCTGATGTAAGAATTCAGATGTTCTCCTTTATTTTTATTTTTGCTTTTTTATAGGTCTGGGGATGGAACCCAAGGCCATGTATGCACAAGGCTAGTGCTCTACCATTGAGCTGTGTCCCTGGGCCCAGAACTTCTTCACTGTTCTGAAGGGGGTGGTGGGGCTGGTGACTTTTCCGACTTTATGGAGAGCTCAGGGTGTAGTCCCTGTGGAGGACATGCAAAGGGTTCAAATGTCAACTCAGGAAAAACTTTGAAAGGGAAGACGGGAAGTGAGGCATGGTGGTAATGCCTGTAAGTACAGTCCTTGGGGTGATGAGGAAGATGATGACTGGAGTTGGGAGTTGGGGACCCTCTGTTTATTGAGACCTGAAGGAGTGTGATGAGGGGTGGGAGATAGACCGCATAAGTGGATATTGTCACGGAGGAGGAGCCACAGCTGCATAAGTGAAGATTGTCAGCGTGGAGGAGAGGAGTATCTAGGAGGAGAGAAGTATCTAGGAGGAGGAGTATCTAGGAGGAGAGGAGTATCTAGGAGGAGAGGAGTATCTAGGAGGAGAGGAGTATCTAGGAGGAGGAGAGTATCTAGGAGGAGAGGAGTATCTAGGAGGTGGAGAGTATCTAGAAGGAGAGGAGTATCTAGGAGGAGAGGAGTATCTAGGAGGAGGAGGAGTATCTAGGAGGAGAGGAGTATCTAGGAGGAGGAGGAGTATCTAGGAGGAGAGGAGTATCTAGGAGGAGGAGGAGTATCTAGGAGGAGGAGGAGTATCTAGGAGGAGGAGGAGTATCTAGGAGGAGGAGGAGTATCTAGGAGGAGAGGAGTATCTAGGAGGAGAGGAGTATCTAGGAGGAGGGGTATCTAGGAGGAGAGGAGTATCTAGGAGGAGAGGAGTATCTAGGAGGAGGAGGAGTATCTAGGAGGAGAGGAGTATCTAGGAGGAGGAGGAGTATCTAGGAGGAGAGGAGTATCTAGGAGGAGGAGTATCTAGGAGGAGAGGAGTATTAGGAGGAGGAGTATCTAGGAGGAGAGGAGTATCTAGGAGGAGGGGTATCTAGGAGGAGAGGAGTATCTAGGAGGAGAGGAGTATCTAGGAGGAGAGGAGTATCTAGGAGGAGGAGGAGTATCTAGGAGGAGGAGGAGCTGCAGCCAAATGGAGATGATCATCAGTATTGGGTGGGGGAACTGTTGCTGAGGTTGAAGAACTGTACTCAGAATGTGAGGACATGAAAATTCAAACATGAAATGCAAGTGAGAAGAAACTGGCATGGTGACAGGACAGGAGGGCCCCAAAATTATGTTGGAAGAGACCATGATAGAAAAGTGGGGTGCTTTATGACATGCTTTCCCCAGATTTCTTAGCTCCAAAGGAAAATAGCGAACAAAACTTAACAGATTTCAAAGTATGCCATTATTGCACAGCATTTAAAATCAGTGTTTAATTAACACCAAGCCTGTGGGTAGCCTAGTGCCATGGTGCTGAACGTTTCTTCAGAGGGGCTGGTAGTGAGTAGTTCCAGCTTGGGAAGCCTATGGTCTCTGCCACGACCACTTAACTGGCTGCAGAGCGAAGAGACCGCTAACACCGCAGCAGATGGCTTGGGCTGGATTTATCACTATCCCTATCCCCAGCAAGTTCGTCACGATAATCCGATGGACATTTATCATATAGACCCCTCTTATTCAACAACTGGCCAATGCACACCATCCTCGGGTAACTACTGGGCATGTGTAAAAACGTGATAAGTCAGAAAGTAAGAGTCACCTGCTTCTAAGTATTAACATATAACTGCGGTATTATAAGTTACAAATCAGTAATAAGCCAGGGCTGGCAAGATGGCTCAGAAGGCAAAGGCACTTGCTGTCAAAGCCTGATGATTCTTGTTTGATCCCTGGAATCTACTGTGGAAGCAGAGATCAGACTCCCTCTGTATCTGTGTTCTAACTGGTTCAAGTGTACCCACATTCACACACACACATCTATCTCTCTCTCCACCTACCCCAAACACACACACAAGTAAGAAAAAAATTAAAGCCAGGTGTGGTGATGTATGCCTCTGATCCCCACACTCAAGGTGGAGATAGGAGGATCCAGAGTTCGAGGCCAGCTTGGGCTACAGACTGAGCTCTTCTCAATAAACAGCTACAATAGACAATAGCATGGGCGTTTCACTGAAGGCCCACACATGAATTTCTACTTTTTTTTACTCTCAGAGATCTCTGCATCACAATGTGGGTGCTGATATGCTTCATCTTGGTGATTGATCCACTTCCCCAAGGACTCTACACACTTGTTATCAGCAGTGAGCTATTAAAAAACAGTACTTTCCTTTAAATGGCATAGTGTCAGAAAAGTCCAAGACTCTTGTCTGATAGTAACCAAGAGACAAGTGCAGTCTTGATAGGTGATAGCCAAGTTAGAAACAGTGCGCAGAACAGCCAGTGGGGAAGGACTAGGGAGTCCACCTTCTCAGAGTAAGAACCTAAATATATGACATCAAACAAGTCATGGCTTCATGCACTCCTATGAAGATAAAGATGGATGGTCATGCTGAGGAAGAAAGCAAATCCTCCCAAAATATGTAAAGTGTGATGTGATTTATGTAAGGTAAATACGGCGTAAAACAGAAGAACTTAGAGTTTCACTGTGTTAACACGACTGGTGCCTTGGTTCTTCCCCGGAATCCCAACACTCAGGAAGCTGAAGCAAAAGATTCCAAGCTCAAAGCAAGCCTGGGCAGTTTTAGCAAGCTGCAGGGCAGCCTGGACACCCTGTCTCAAAACAGACCAAAGATCAAATTGTAGTCATTTCTTTCTGCTTGCTGTGATAAAATACCTTACAAAGCAATCCAAGGGAGAAAAGGGATATTTTGGCTTCCGGTTCAAAAGGAAGGCATGGAGGCAGGAGCAGGAGGCAGGTAAGCACACTTCATCGGCAGAGAATAGAGACCTGTGAATGTAAACTGCTACTTGGCTCCCTTTCTCCATGTCTACAGTCCAGGATCTCAGCCAGGGAATGGTGCCACCCACAGTGGGCAGGTCTTCCCACCTCGCTTAAAACAAGGTCAGGGGCCCATCTTCTAGGTGATTCTGGATTCTGTTAAGTCACACAGTGACCATCACAGGGATTAGTGCAATTAAAAATGTCAGTAAAACTTGAGCTGTTTGCCTTTTGTGAGGAGGGGTGGGAGAGTAGCAGACTGCAGGGGCCATGTTTATGGTGGGCGGGAGGTGCAACAGGATTTTGTTTTGTTTTTTAATCTCAGGAAGTTGCGAACATCCCCTTGTATGTGGAATGTTTTGTGGTTAGAAATGCAGTTGTTGAAGGTGTTGCTTTGCAGGCCCTTTGGAGATGAGCTAAGAGGAGCGACTGGCCAGGGAATCAATCACTGGAGTTGATACAGGTCTGGATCTCTTCACATCCTAGGTGCTACATCCAGGACTGCTCCGGTGGATCCCCCAACCCCAGAGCTCTGGGCTGTTCCCGCTGCAGACCCACGTCTGGTTCACACCCTTCCTCTTCAGGTTGCTAAGGGCAGGGTGATTTGGGGAAAGGCCAGAGATCTCCATGTATTAGTTAAGGAAGAGTTTATTTGGGCTCTCAAGTGCAGGGACAGTCCATTCTGGCAGAGCGGTTATGACAATGAGAGAAGACCTAACTGTGGCAGCAGGAACAGGAGGCAGCTGCTCACCTTGTATTCAGTCAGGAAGCAGAGAGAGATGAATGTCGGCGCTTGGCTTGCTTTCTCCTTTTTACCCAGCCCTGGAGTAGTGTTGCCCTTATCTGAGGTAGGCCTTCCCCGCTCAGTTAAACATCTCAGAGAAGTGTGTCTCTTAGGTGGCTCCGAATCCAGCTGCAGTGAAGCTTAACCATCACTCTCTCCACTCGGATGTCCCCCTCCCCCCAAGCATATCCCAGCAAGAGCGTCCCTCATTCTTCATCAATTGGAACTTACACATGGCCAGCCTGTCTGCAGTAGGCACAGGAAAATGGTGTCCCCAGAAGTGCAGGGGTTATAGTGTAAGGAATGAGTGCTGAAAGGCATGACACCCTCTGCATGTCACAACACACAAAAGTTTGAAGTCCAAGAGCACTTTTAAATACAGCTTTCCCAAGGGCCCAGCATCTTGAGGCCTGTAGGGCCACCATATTAATCCCCCACATTCCCAGAGTATTTGGCTTGCTTTCTGTTTTTGAAAGGCTCATCTAGGGCTTGCAGAGGGGCTCAGTGTGTAAAGTGCTTGCTGTGCAGACCCCTAGCACCCATGTAGAAGCTATGTGTTGGCAACATGTGTCTAGAATCCCAGCGTTCAGGAGAATCCTGGGGCTCACTGGCTAGCAGTCTAACTGGATTAGTGAGCTCCGGGTTTAGCGAGAACCCATGTTTCAGAACATAAAAAGAGCAGCTGTGGAGGATACTGATGATTGACCTCTGGCCTTCATTTGCACACGCGAGTATACACACACAGGCTCATGTGTTTGCTTGTGGCAATTATCACTCGGGTAATTTCTCTTTGAGTGAATCTAGTGTGAACTGACTAGCATTTATTATTCTGTGTGTGACGTGGCACATGTGGAGGTCAGGACAGCTCTAGCCGGTTCTCTCCTTCCGCTCTGTGGGTTCAAGAGACTGAACTCAGGACAGCAGGCTTGGCAGCAGGTCTCTTAGCTGCTAACGCATGCCACCAGTCCATCGGGTGTATTTATGATGGAAGGACTCTCTTTTGCCATCCGACTGACCACAATCATGAAATGACATCATCTTCTCGGGTCTCTCATATTCAAGGGTGGGGTCATTGGGTGACCACAATCCAACCCAGGACCCTAGTGATCCAGACCTGTGTTCCACATGCAAGATGCACCACCCTACCTCAAGGTCATCCAGTACCATCAGTTTAAGCCCTAAATCTCACCATCCCTAAATCTCACCATCTTAATCAGTTTAATGAGATGTGGCTGAGGGCTCTGGGTAAAACCCATAAAGTGCAGTTCTTTGTTTTTTGAGACAGAGTCCCTGTAGCTCTGGATGCCCTGGAACTTACTATGTAGTCCAGGCTGGCCTCCACCTCACAGAGATCCTTCTGTCTCTACCTCCTGAGTGTTGGGATTAAAGGTGTGCACCCACACGTTCGGCCCTTGAAGTGAAATTCTTAGGGAGTGCAGCAAATTCTCCGGCCCCTTTGGCACAGTTTTTTACCTTTCTGTGGACCTTCGAAATTCAAACTGCCTGCTCAATACCCCCAGCCTGCAATGGAAACAGACAGGCACAAGTAAGTAACTGTCAGCAAGGGCCAGGTGGGAGGTGGTACAGGGTTACGGGCCAGGTGGGAGGTGGAACAGGGTTACGGGTCCCACGTGATTTTCAAATCCAGCTAGACAGACTCCAGTCATGGTTCTTGTGTGAAGTTTCCAGGGCTGGGGATAACCTCTTGACCTTGCCCCCTGCGTCCCTCATGACAGCCACCCGGTGGGTCCTCCGTTCTATTCTGGGACACCCATCCTTTTTGGTGACAGCGTATTTGTCAACCAGGATCCTGTCAGGTTCTGTTTATTGCGTACCCTCTGACCTGTTCAGTCCTGGCCATCTCCACTGATAGAGTTTTCTCAAGAGCCATGGGATTTCCTGGGAATTCACTGCACTGCACAAACGCCACGCCCACACACATTTCTGAGCTCATTCCTTCTGTGTTTAGCCTCTACAAGCAAACAGTGCTCTTAAGTTTCCTTGAGTTCCTCTGGTCTGAGAAAATCCGTGGGAACCCCTCCATCCCTTGAAAGAGTCTCCTGTGAGGTTGAGTACTCTGAAGTGCTTTATTTTTTAAGATTTATTTATTCTTATTTTATATCTATAGATGTTTTGCCTGCGTGTACATGCACTACGTGAATGCCTGGTGCCAGCTGAGACCAGAGGGGGTATCAGATCCCCTAGAGCTGGAGGTACAGGCAGTTGGAGTCATCTGATGTTGGGTGCTGGATACTGAACTCAGGTCCTCTGCAAGAGCAGCCAGTGCTTTTAACTGCTGAGCCATCTCCAGCCCTGGCTGAGAACTGTGAAATGTTTGTTTACACATTTTTCTGTGTTGGATGGAGGTGGAATGTAGGGCCTTGTGCCTGCTGTAGCACTGAAATTCATCCCTAGGCATGCCTTTGGTCTTTCTATGTTTCTCCAGTTTCATTACAGGCATGTCCACACCCTCACTGGGCCTCTCTGTGCCATATTTGTTTGGGACAGTCCTTCTCCTTCTCCTTCTCCTTCTCCTTCTCCTTCTCCTCCTCCTCCTCCTCCTCCTCCTCCTCCTCCTCCTCCTCCTCCTCCTCCTCCTCCTCCTCTTCCTCCACCTCCTCTTCCTCCACCTCCTCTTCCTCCTCCTCTTCCTCCTCCTCTTCTTCCTCTTCCTCCTTCCCCCTTTTTGTTGTTGCTTTTCGAGACAGGGTTTCTCTGTGTAGCTTTGGAGCCTATCCTGGAACTAGCTCTTGTAGACCAGGCTGGCCTCGAACTCACAGAGATCCGCCTGCCTCTGCTTCCTAAGTGCTGGGATTGAAGGCGTGCGCCACCACCCGCCTGGTAGTTTCCTCTTTCCTTTTCCCTCACTGCAAGCAGCAGGCGGAAACCTGGTAGCAACTTTCACACTGTGCCTAGAAAGTTCCTCAGCTGTGCACTTGGGTCACCACTAACAAATCCACTTTCCACCACGGGCTCCCTTCCCTCTCTCTTCTTCTGCCTCCTCCCCTCCCCTTCCTCCCCTCCTTTTTCCCCTTCTCATCCTTCCCTTTCTTTTTCTTAGTCCCTCTCCTTCCCTTTTTCCCTTCCTCTGCCTCTTCCCTTCCCCCGTTTCCCTCCCTTTCTCATTTCCTCCTTCTCTGTCTCCCTTTCTTTTACTTTTTCTTCCTTTGGCTGCTGGGGATTAAACCTAGAGCCTCACATACTCTCTCTGCCCCAAGCTGTGCTCCAGCTCTCAGGACTCAGTTCAGTGAGCCCCCAGCCTGGACCTGTGAAGGACTTCCTTCCTGCAGTTTCTGTCCCACCCCATCACCCCACACCCCCAGCCTTTACTGGCAGCATTGTTGGTCTCCATTTCTGAGGCCTGCTTGCTTTTCCCATTCTCAGAGCTACCAGCAAGATCTTCACTGTCTCATCTCCACTGACTGCCTGTCGGGTAGGGCGGGCCTTTCTTTTCCCGCTCCTCAAGCTTCCAGCCTCCACCCGACTTCCAGCACCCTCCTGCATGCAGAGTACATGTTACAGCTGCATGTGGTTTCTGCATGCTAACATGTCTGTAATTCTTGATGGTGAAAACATCAGCTTGAGACTACATGCTCTTCCCTTGGTGGAGTCGGGGCACAGCCTCACCCCTGCCCCACCCAAGTCACACAGGGCCAGGTCAATACAGGTGTTGGTGGGGGACTTAACTTTCCTGCTGTTTGGAGGCCTATGTCCATCTCTACTCATGGACTTTCTACATCCTCTCTCTCTCTCCATCCTTCCCCTCACCTTCCTTATGGAGCTCCCCGACTTCTCCCCTGCGACCTGCTAAAGAAACCCCCGCAGATAAGAAGGAACACATGTGACAAGGACCAGACTGTAGTCCACATTTTAAGATCCACAGATAAGTGGCCTTGATTTATTAGCAAAGCCTCCTCCTGTGCTCCACGACCCGGGAATGACCTCAGCAGGGACATGGACCCCTGAGGATGCTGCTGAGTGAGAATCCCGCCCTCCCCCCTCCCTCACACACACACCTCCCATGCCACATGTAGCTCTTTTTGTTGTTGTTGTTCAGAACCAACTGGGGCAGCATAGTGAGTTCTAAACCAGTCTGTGTTACAGAGCGAGGGAATGAGAATAGAAGGAAATCTACTAAAATCTAAACATGGCTTCACACATGGGTTTCATTCTGTGTTAGATAGGTTTGAGCTTACACAAACTGGTATATAATAGTCAAATAGGTTTGGAGTTCAGAGTCTGTGTGTGTGTGTGTGTAAGAGAGAGAGAGACAGACAGACAGACAGACAGACAGACCGACCTGGGATGAATCTCCCAGGGCTTGCAGTTGCTCTGCCACTGAACACAAGCCAGCCTTTCACTCAGTGTGTGCTCAACTAGTGAGCCACGCCCACCCTCCCTGGGAGATTCTAGGCAGGAGCTCCACCACTGAGCTCTTCTCAACACAGAGTCTCAGTGCCATCCTCCATGCCGACTTTCTGTGTTCCCCGGATCACTTGAGCTTTCCCCGGTCTGTAGGCACAGATTCTGGGAATGAGCAATTGGAACCCCTGCTTGTTTTCCTCTGCCTCACATGACTGCTGTGTTGGAGATCTGTCTCAGGACGGACATCAGGTGAGCTGTTGCGTCACAGCTGCTGCCTAGCTCAAGGTGAACATGGGGTGCTTCCTAGTTTCAGAGGCAGGAGAGTGTACCTGGGAACCAGAGTAGATCCTGCCAGCGCGAACACTCACGGTGTCTCTCAGTATGTCGACAAGCATGTCCTCTCAAAGTCTGTCACCGCCAGTCAGATGTGCAGAGTTAAAGGAGGCTTTCTCACTGCTGCTTAAGACCAGGGAAACAGAATCCCGGCTCCCTGCCAACCCTCTCTTCTTCCTAGTTTGCCTTCCCCTGTGGCCCTGACATTTGACTGTGAGCTAGGTGTGTGTGTGTGTGTTTGGGTGTGCATGTGGAGGTCAGAGGACAGCCTCAAGTGTTGTTCATCAGGTGCCCCTGCCTTTTTTGTTGGTTTGTTCTGAGACAGGGTCTTTCGCTGGCCTATACCTTACCATCTGGCAGTGAGCCCAGAGGCTCTCTCTGCCTGTCTTCGCCTTCCCAGTGTTGGGATTGCAAGCACTCACTTCCTTGGCCTGCACTTCGTATTTGAGTTCTGGAAATTGAACTCAGCTCTTGTTATTTCAGGGCAAGCCCTTTGCCACCTGAGCTGTTTCCTCAGCCCCCAGTGCACCTCTAAAACGACCAGTGTAGTCCTGCCCCTTCTTGAGTTTTAAAGCTTCAGACGTTCTCTAGTGATATAGGCCGTTTGCACCTCCCCATCCAGCCACTTCCCCGTGCTCAGTGTCTCACGGCTTTAATTCAATTGTAGGGGTGGGGGATGTCTTTCAGTTGGTAGAGTGGTTTGCTCATCATGGAGAAAGCTCCGAGTTAGATTCCCCAGCACATCAATTGTGTGTGGTGGCAAAAGCCTGTGAACCCAGCACTTGGAAGGGAGGGGCAGGAGGATCAGGGTTCAAGGCCAGCCCCTCACACAGTAAGGTCAAGTCCGTTATACTCTCAAAGAGGGGGCAGAGCTGAGGCAGGTCTTGAGTTTAGGTCAGCCTGGGCTGCATAGTGAGACCCTGCCTCAAAATAATCAGCACGTCAGGGCTTTTGTTTGTATTTAATTCTTTATATACTGAAGATTGGACTATGCCAAGTGTGGAGGTCTGAATGAAAACGGCCCCCATAGTTCATATACTTAAATGTTTCATTCCCAGTTGCTGGGCTGTTGAGGAAGAATTAGGAAATGTAGCTGCTTTGAAGGAAGTGTGCCACTGGGGTGGGCTTTGAGTTTCAAAAGCCCATGCCAGGCGTCCTGTTCTCTCTGCCTCCTGCCTGCACGTCAGGATGTAAGCTCTCAGCTACTGCTCCAGCACCATGCACCTTCTGAAAGCATAAGCCAGCCCCTAGTTAAATGCTTCCTTGCTCATGGTGTCTCTTCACACCATGAAGAGTAACAGTAACATAAAACAGTAGCTAAGGCACCAAGGTTGATGTTTTTCTATTGTCTGAACTTTAGTTTTCTTTGTAATTGATGATGATCATTTTGGCCTCTGCTTTTTCTTGGCACTTAGCTCCAAGAAGAACCTAATTAATTAGTTAATTAATTAATTGAAACAGAGTCTTACTCTGTAGTCAAAGCTAGTCTCAAACTCATGACATTCCTCCTGCTTCAGCCTTCCAAATGCTGGGATTACATGCATGAGTTGCACCATGCCTGGCAAATTGCTTGTCAGTAAGTCAGTGTGTTCTCTCTCTGTGTGTGTTCTTTCTTCCTCTCTTTCTCCAAATTGTTCAGATACATCATCTTCTTTGTTTTAGATTTAATGTGTGTGTGTGTGTGTGTGTGTGTGTTGTACCAGAGATGCCGGAAGAAGCTAGAGTTTTACATGACTGTAAGCCACCTGATGTGGAACTGGACTCAAGAACAAGTGCTTTAACCACTGAGTCATCTCTGCAACTCCTGACACTATTTGTGTGTGTGTTTGTGGTTTCTGGCTCTTTTGAAACTATACATAGAACAGATTGGTCTTGAACTCAGAGACCTTCCTGCCCCTGCCTCCAGAGTTCTAACCCCTCTGTAGCTCCTACACTGAGTATTCCATCAGTTGCAGCTTCTTGCAGCCTGTGTTCCTTGTTTCTGTCAGGCTAGGTCTGCCTTAGCAAAATGATACCTGCCGTGTTTTAAAAGCTTTTATGATGTGATATCTCCCCAGCTCACAAGGTATCTTTTACACCCTTAAGGTCGCCTGTATTTAGTATCTAATTAAAAGGCATTTCAGCACCTTCATAGACTTCTGCAGTCATCACCACAATCAGTAGCTGTTACTCGCTGATGGTAGAGTCCTTTTCTACCTGGAGAGAAACTGAATAGATGAGGAGAAGCAGTGCCAGGCCTTGGAGACCCCAAGGTCCGGCTCACAGCTGTAAGCCTTGAGAGCTAGGCCTGTCGCTCTAGCTCCAGAACAAGAGTGCTCGAGTTTCCTAATGCTCCAACCCTTTTAACGCAGTTCCTATGTTGTGGTGACCCCCAAACCATATAATTACTTCATTGCTACTCATAACTCTAATTTTGCTACTGTTATGAGTAATCACGTAAATATTTTTCAGAGATAGAGGTTTGACAGGGATTGTGACCACAGGTTGAGAATCACTGCTCAGGATAGAGTATCACAAGCCCAGACACTCCTGAACTTCTGGCAATAGCAACGAGCAGCAGAGGGCAACATAAGCTGGTTTCAGCTCCTGAATGGGCCTTGGGTGCTGGGACTTCAGTCCTCGACAAGGCTGATGGTACAACTTTAAAGCCTAGAGTGGCAGAGATCTTTGGGTCTTTGTCTTGTTGGCTTCCAGGAACTCTATGGTTACCAAGGCCTGTTATTTCTCACCTACCACCACGCCTGGCTTTTTTTTTTTTTTTTTTTACGTTGATTCTGCTGGGGATGGAGCTCTGTGATCAAACCTATGTCTTCATGCTTGCACAGCAGACCTGGAAATTAACTTCCTTCTGGACATTTTATATACATCGTATGACACTGTATGTGATTTTTTTTGCATCTGACTTTTTTCACTCAGCTAACATATATATATGTACATAAATAAATACACACATATATGTGTAGTTACATTTATTTGCTTACTTATGTATGTGTATGTGTTACAGAGTGCATGTGGAGGTCAGAGGACAACCTGCAGGAATCTTTCTCTCCTTCCACTAGTCTGATCCTAGGGATCAAATTTAGGTCATTGGGGTTGGCAGTAAAGATCCCTACCCACTGAGCCACCTCACTGGTATTTTTGAGGCTTATCTGTGTGCAAAAGGCACGATATTTGATTTCTTTTCATTGCTAGTAGTAGTCTATCATATGGATGTAGAGTTCTTTCTTTGCTATTCACTAGTTGGTGGCCATTTGGTTGAAGAAGGAAGCTTAAAAGAAATCCCGCACTAGCTCAGAATTGAGAATAATAGAGGGTTATTTATTTAGGGGTAGACTCACAAATCACAATCCTCTGCTGGAATGGAGAACAGCAACCAAATCCCACAGCCAGAAAAGAGGCCAGATGTGTGCTTTACATCAGCATAAATATATAAGAGGCCACGCCCAAGTGGGCGGGTAACTTAAAGGCTACTGGCGGTAGGAATTCCTACAGCATTTGGATTATTCCACCTTTTCCTTTTCACATGTGAACTTTTGTGGTGTGTGTGCATGTGTGTATGGGTGTGTATAGACAGATGTTTCAGTGATTCAGAATGGCTGTCACTCGTGCAGGAGACCTGGGTTCTATTTCCAGCACCCACAAGTGGCTCTCAACCATCTGTAACTCCAGTTTGAGGGGATCCAATAACTTCTTCTGACCTCCAGGCATACAAGTGATGCACAGACTTTCATGCAGACAAACACTCATGAACACTAAATAACTAAATCTCTAATGAAAGAAAGAGAGGAAGGGGTGAGGCTGGAGAGGTGCTCAGCCATAAAGAGCATTTTCTGCATTCTAGAATAAGAGCTTTGAGCCACTAAACCATCTTTCTAGCCCCTCATTATACGTTTTCTGTACAGTTTTCACATACGGGTTAATCCAGTCCTCAAATGCTGTTGTGCTGGTTAGTTTGTCAGTTTGGTACAACCTAGAGTCACCAGAGGGGAGAAAGTCTCAATGAGGGATTAGGTTGGCTTGTAGGAGGTTGTCTTAATTACCTTAATTGATGTGAAATCCAGCCCACTGTGGGTGGCACCATTCCCTAGGCAGTGAGTCCTGAGCTGTCTGTGTAAAGAGCAGAGGAAACCTGGCGGTGATGGTGGCTGTGCACTCCTTTAATCCCAGCACTTGGGAGGCAGAGGCAGATGATCTCTTGAGTTTGAGGACAACTTGTGTTGCCAGATATTTGAGCAAATTGTGTAAAGATGTATTCCTGTTCTCCTTTGCCTGCCTAAGGCACCTGATTGATTTAATAAAGAGCTGAATGACCAATAGGTGAGGTTAGGTAGGATTTCCAGGCAGAGAGAGGAACTAGGGATGAATCTAGGTGTTCCAGGGAGATGCCAGCAAGATACAGAAGGAGTTGACATACAGAATTGAGGAGAGGTTAAATGTCACGTGGCAGAAGGTAGATTAATAGAAACAGGTTGATGTAAGGTGTAAGAGCTGGTTGGGGATAGCCTAAGTTAAAGGCCAAGCTGTCATAGTTAATAATAAGTCTCTGTGTCGTTATCTGTGGTCCCCAAAAAAATCCAACAACAACCCTAGCAGAGTGAGTTCCAGAACAGCCAGAACTATGTTGTCAGACCGTGTTTCAAAAAAACAAATTTAAACTGCATTTATTACCTAGAGAAAGGCTAATCGTGTATTAAGGAGGTTCTTATCACTATTCCTAAGTAATTCTTTTTAAAAAAAGAAAAACAAAAGTGTTTTGCTTTGAGACAGTCTCACTCCTGTGCTGACCCTGAGCTCACAAGTAGCTGAGGATGACCTTGAACTTCTGGCCCTACTTCTACCTCCGCAGGGCTGGGACTACAGCTGTAGGTCACTACACCCAGTAGGTGCTGTGCTAGGGATGGAACTTGTGCTTTCTGCATGCTAGGCAAGTTCTCTACCAATGGAGCCACATCCCCTGTTCATTCTTCTTTTTTTTTTTTAAATTTATTTATTATGTATATATTGTTCTGGGCACCAGATCTCATTATAGATGGGTGTGAGCCACCATGTGGTTGCTGGGAATTGAACTCAGAACCTCCGGAACAGCAGTCAGTTCTCTTAACCTCTGAGCCATCTCTCCAGTCCTTTTTTTTCTTTTTTTAAAGATGTGTCTGGCCTTGAACTCACAGATACCCATCTGCCTTTGCTCCCCTCCCCAAGTTATGGTATTAAAAGTGTGTATCGCTACACTTGGTTTTCACTTTTTTTTTTTTTTTTTATAAAAGAGTCTTGCTGTATCGCCTACACTGGCCTTGAACTCGCAGTCTCTCAGCCTTAGCCTCTTTCAGTCACGCATCACCACTTGTGTCTGGAAAGGAGTTTAGTGTGCATTTTAAATGATGTTTGCATCGAGAATTGCTTGCTCTAGTGACAGAGCTCCACGATTTTGCTGACTTAGAAAAGGGTATCCCAGCGACAGGGAGACTCCTCACAGATGACTCAGACCCAGGGATCCATAGCAGCTGTGGCTTACTGAAGTGTGTCCCCAGTTGGCACAAGCCACCCTTTAAAATAGACTTTTCCCCTCACGTTAGAAAAACCCCAGCGCCAGAATGCTGCCCCGCACATCCACCATTGTGGTAGCCTCATCTGAGTTCAGGGCGTTGGGCAAGGAATACTGACGGACTTCCTGGTTGTGCTGTTTCTAACCGTGGAGCCAGGGAAGGATGGGCAAACAGGACCAGGGGAGAGACCACTGAATGACGTGATGAGGGAAGCAAGTGACGTTCAGGAAGAGCTAGCTGTGCTGTGCTTTCCAGGGTGCTTGCTCTGATGACAGTGACCAGCTCTTGTTAGTGCTGACCCACCCCTGCTCCCCCCATCTCTACTGAGAGAGACACATTAGCCAGCAGCTTCTGTGGAAGGGAAAGCGGCCAGGCAGCCATCGAATGGATGATCCAGAGAGGTCAGGAGTAGCGCTCCTAGGGTCTTTCCTTGGGGGTACCCTGGTGTCACATCGCCATCCCAGCTGTACTTGGCACTCTGTTTCATCCGGAGTTCCGGTGTCAAAGGTACTGTTTCCTCCCACTCCCAGCTGCTTGCTCAGGTGTTTCCTCTGGGAGACCTGCAGAGCTATGTGGGTAGATGTCCCCTGGACACTTTTGCTCATGGACACGCGACCTTATGGAACACTGGGTCCTGTTCATCTTGCTCCTGGATCTGGGAAGTCATAGATTAGCAAATGCCAGGTTGGGGGCAAGGAGGGTCTCTAAGCATGTCCTTGTGTGGAAAAAAACAAAAACAAAAACAAGGTTTCTGAGTACCATGAAGGCGAACACACCAAGAGCCTGAGCATTTATCAAGTAGAACAGTGGAAGTGTCTTTGTGGAACAGCAGAGGTCTCTGAACTTGAGGGGGAAGGCCCCTTTGTGTGTGACATAGAATCTCACTGTGGCCCTGTTTGACCTGGAATACTCTTATGTAGACCAGGCTAACCTTGGACCCTTAGGGATCTGCCTGCCTCTGCTTCCTGAGTGCTGGGATTAAAGACCTGTACTACCACACCCATCTGAAAAATATCTTTACATTTATTCGAAGTTATTTATTTACTTACCTACTTGTTTGTTTGTGTGTTTGCCTGCGCACGTGAGTGTGCATTCCCACTCAGGCACCTGCATGGCAACGTGTAGAGGAAGGACAGCTTGTGAGAGTGTGTTCTTCCCTCCCACCTGTGGGTCCTGGGGAGCAAACTCAGATTGTTAGGCTTGGTATGGCAATTGTGTTTACCCACCAACCCATCTATCTCCCTGGCCCAGGCTTATGCTGTGAACACTTGTTTCCAAAGGTGGCTCTGTTTTCAAGACTAGAAGCTTTAGGAGGCAGGGCTCTGCTGGAGGAAGGCCAGTAGGGGCAGGCCTTTGGAGTTAGACCTGCTTCCGGCTCTGGCCTGTTCTTGCTGCTTTCTGCTCCTCAGCCTCGTGAACTGCTCCTGCTCCCTGTCCTCACCGCCAAGGAAGGAGCTGCTTACGTATCGTGCTCCATCCATCATTGACTTCCCAGCCACAGTGTATTGCGACCTCGGTCAGACATGGCAGTGACTGATACCCCAGGTTTCCCTGAGATCTACTAAGTCAGGACCTCTGATTGCCGTGAACTCAGCCACACCAGAGCAGAGGTGTGGTCCTCAGGAGATGAGAGCCTTGGCTAGACATCACTGCGACAGAAGAGGGGAACAGGTGTCTGTATTTCTTTGTCTCCGTCCTCTTTGACACATGGCAAGGCCCGGCATGGTTACCTGGGACGAGTAGTTTTCCATTCAGAATTGCCCTCCTGTGAAAGGCTTGAGCCTCTAGCCATTTAACTTACCTAGAGCGAGGATGTGGAAGATGGTGGCTTCCTCTGAGGCATTTCCCACTGTTTCCCTCACATTGGCAAAGTCCCCTGGTTGGCTGTAGGTGGCACCTGGAGTGACCTCGTTCTTGTCCAAGACTCCAGCTGTGTATGGCCCTAGAACATATGCCCATTTGGCTGCCAACTCCCAGAGCTCCTCCTAGGTCATGTGACACCAGTTCTGAGACCCTCCACAGCTTCAGAGTGTGTCCAGCCATGACGCCCAGCAATGCTGTCCATCGCTTCAGGATTGACTTGTGAGATATACTAGCTTACTGGCCGCTGCTGGCCTTCAGCCCAGAGGCCACATGGGGAGGTGACTGGTCAGGGCTGCACTTTGAGTTGATGTGTAAGTGCTGAAGCTCATGGGTCCACCCAGGGGTGCCGTGACCACAGCCGTTTCTAAGAATTCAGGGACTCACAGGTCCTCAGAACTGGTCTCCCTGGCCCTATGGTTTGGGCCCTTGCCTTCGTGCACTTGTCTGGAGGAGGGAAAAATAAAGTCCCATACAAGTGAGGGACCTTTAGAACAGTAAGATTCCATGATGCCCATTTGAAGAAAGGCCTTTAAGAGTAAAGAAACTCAACCAGGCATGATGCACAGGCCTGTGATTCCAATCTTCAGGAGACTGAGGCAGGAAAATTATGAGTTCTGGTCTGGCCTGATCTATGTAATAAGACCCTGTCTCAAAAAACCAAAAACTAAAAAGAAAAGGAATTAGGTGAATTTACTGACACCTTGGTATCTGCTACATTTGTTTAGAATTATTAAAGATGAAATAAGAAAGCCATGCAGAGAGGTATGGGTTTGTAATTCTGGTGCTAGGGAGGCAGAGAGATCATATAACTGTCCTCAAAGTAAGATAGGGGCTGAGGAGATGGTCCAGCATGAGGACCTAAATTCAATCCCCGGGATCCCTATTGGAAAAAAAAAAGCCAGTTATGGAGGCATGTGCCTGTCATCCCAGTGCTGGGAAGGCAGAAATAGGAGGATCCCATCACTTGCTGGCCAGACTGCCTACCCTGTTTGACAAGTTACAAGCTCCTGAGAAGTTCTGTTTAAAAGCAAGCAAGCAAGCAAACAAACAAACCCCCCCAAAATTAACAAGGTAGGACCAATGAGATGCTCAGTGGGTAAAGGTGCTTGTTACTATGCCTGATGACCTGAGTTGGATCTCTGGGGCCCACATGAAGAAGGAGAAAACTTGCTTCACAAAGCCAAAGTCCTGATCTCCATGTTCGTGTGCATGTACACATGCATACACATGTACACATCACACCACCAAAATACATAAACAAGTAAATAAATAAAAAGTGTTATGGACACCCTGTTTCTTCGAAAAACAAACAAAATAAAGCATGCATCTTATCATGTTACACAAGGCTTCCTATTAAATCCAACATGCCCATTACAGCATTCATTTCCATCCCACCCATGAGCTGTGAGTCCCCTGGGGCCTTTCCTGTATTGAGTGATGACCTGTGTGCACTTCTTCACAAACCAGGAACCATACCTGGTTCATAGGACTTGTAAACTGCAAGCCCGTGGTACTGAGCAACACGTCATCTCTCCTGCCAGATGCTCTTTCCACTATACCCTAGAGCGTCATCTGCAGTGTCTGCACACTGAGTCCAAGCTCCCTTTGGGAGGGCTGGTGCAAAGTGCATGTCCTTGTCCCATAGCAGACAACAGAGGAGGAGGGAGGCATGAGATTGCTGCTGAAGCTGTGAGCTGCTGGCTTTGCTGGTCTCCATGGTGTACGCTGCTGCAATGGCTGCTGCACGGCCTTGCCTGTCCAGGCTCCTGCATGCTTCCTGGTGAACTTGGGCACACATCCAACCACTGCCACCCAGAACGAAAGCCTGGCCTGTCATTCCTAGTCCCAAGCTGGAAGCTCATTGAGCCTAGTCGGAACCAGGGAAGGGGACCTGGGAAGTAGGGGGCAGGGAGCGGGGAGGTCGCTGCATTGGCACTGATATTGGCAGACAGGTTAGACAGGTGGGGGCTAGGAGGGGCACATCTGAGAGGGTAATGCTTTTTTCTCAAAAAGACAGGATTTCTGTCAGCTGTTAGTGTCTCTTGTGGGACAGCCTGTCATGGAACCTCAGGGCTTTCTGGGAGCCCTGGGAAATAAAGGGGAGAGGCTACCTTCAATTCAGCTGCTTTCTGCAACGCCAGAACTTCTAGAATGTCCCCAGGGAATTGCATCCTCTGCCATCATCCAGCCCTGGATTTGGGGAACGCTTTGTGGGGAGCATCATTTTGGACCTTATTTTCTTCTTTTCAATCTGGTTCCATGGTTCTTCAGTGAGGACAAATTGAGCATCTGGCATTCTTTACAGATTGGGGGCAGGGTGAGGCAAGACAGGGCAGGGGTGGGGCTTCAGCCCCACCTGCTGGGCACCTGTCTCTTGCTGGGCTGGCAAGCTGGGCTCTGCAGCGGGTAGAGCAGCCTCATAGCCTGACGCTGCGGCTGGCCAGCCTCCATCCTGCAGCCCTGGCCCCCTGCGGGCTGCAGATGCGCAGGCAGCCTTCTGGAAGGAAGGGCAGAGCTCAGAGCTCAACCACCAGCTCCCGGTAAGGTGTGCATCGCAGCCATTCCCGGGTCCCCTTCTGGCTTTTGTCTGGTTTTGTTTGTAATGGCTGGAAGAAAGGATGCTACAGATAGGGACAAAGCTGCATAGAGGGGACTCAGCAAAGGACTCAGGGAAGAAAGCGCCAGTATCAGCTGGGAACAGAGAACTGGGTCCCCAGGGTTCCATCCATCCTGCTGGGAGCTTTCCCAGCAGTGGTACTTTAGAGAACATTTTCTGTATTTGAAAGCATGAGGTTTTTAAAGTGTTTCATGGAGTGTAATGCTATTTCCCAGCAGCGTGTGCATGTGAATGTCTGTATGTATACAGAGCTGGGAGCACATACACCTGTGATTATGTTTTTGTACCTTCGTCTTGCACATGGGAGTGTGAAGTTCAGGATTTTTGTGCATGTGTGCTTGTGGCTGCATGAATATGTGTATTTTATGGTGCTTGTGTGTTACATTTGTTTATGCATGTGTGTGTGCATATATATTTGTGTACATTTTACATGCATTTATTTGTGTATGTGTATTTATACATTTATGTGCATATGTATATTTGGATGCATGTATATTTGCATTCTCTTGTGCCTAAATGTGTGTTCATATGTATGCACCTACTCTGGCCGGTCAGGTCATGTGGCCTCCGGAAGGTGGCAGCCATACTGTGACAGAAGTAGACCAGCAGGTGACTGGCAGCTTGGCCAGTTCTGCCTTGTAAAGTGACCGACTGGTTCCATCACCTCTAGCCAGAATACCCTATCCCCAAAGAGTTTACCCTGACCCACATAGGAGCTTGGAAGGACAGGGTAGGTGTGTCAGGGACAAGGCTCTGTGGTGGTGACATGCTGATCTGGGATGAGCAGTGCTGTGTTCGGGAATTTGTTTTGTAGGTTTGGTAGATGGGGGCCATAGTACAGGCTAAGGTATGTGATGGTCGCCTCTGAGCCACAAAGTGTGGAAAACTGGCCTACCTGCTCTGAGATTGCCTGTTGGGGCAGGCCTTCCTGTTACTTCTGCATCATCAAGGCAATGCCTAAACTTTGAAGGGACATGGGCATTGTCCAGAGACCTTAGACCCATCTCCAAACCTTTTGTGACAGAGCAATGACAGGTGTCCAAATGACTCAGTGAGATTCATAGTCTGGACAATCTGAGAATGAGTCGTGCTGAGATCTCTGACTACATTGCTTCCACTCTTTCTGTTCCAGGGATAAACGCCCAAGCCCGGAGGCTACAGCGTATCCGCGCCAAGGGAACACCAGCCCTCACCTCTGAGGCTACCCAACACTCCCCACCGACTCAACTGCGCCGTACAGTCAGCGAGACCAGCCTAAGTCCAGGACCCACACTAGCTGACGCCACCCAGGATCCGGAGGAGCCCACCCCTGATAGCATGCGGTACTCACTGTACCAATGCCCGCACCTGCTGCTGCTACAAGGCTACAGTCAGCAGCATGTGAGCCACTCCTAGTTCCCAGTAGGTCAGGCCTCACCCTGCCTCCAGCAGAGGCAGCTGTGGGAGAGATGGGAGGTGGGGTGCAAGGCCGTTTTGCTGCCTGTGTCCTCTGTCCAGGCCCCAGCAGGGAACAGCCACACAAGGGTGCTCA
The DNA here is from genome assembly GCF_950005125.1 of Chionomys nivalis. Taxonomy (NCBI): domain Eukaryota; kingdom Metazoa; phylum Chordata; class Mammalia; order Rodentia; family Cricetidae; genus Chionomys; species Chionomys nivalis. Next base: position 90,762,102 of record NC_080088.1, read on the forward strand.
CTGAACTCATCCCTCCTTGGGTTTCTGTGCTAAACCACTTTCCAATTTCTGTCTCAGGCCTCTGGGACAGGGATATATGGTGTGATGTGTATGTGTGCATGCACGTGCATGTGTGTATGTGTGTGTATGAGGGAGAAAGAGGAGAGAGAGGCAGAGAGAGAGAGAAGGAGGGAGGGAGGGAGGGAGGGAGGGAGGGAGGGAGGGAGGGAGAAAGAGAAGGGCAGGCCTGTCCTTGGCCAGGTGACAGTGGGAACTGATTGTGACTTGGTAACTGTGCTGTCCTAGCTGCTTGTTCTCATCCCCCTCCCCCGCTTTTGAAACAATGTCTTTCTATGTAGCCCAGGCTGGTATGAAACTCACTGTCACCCAAGCAGGCCTTGAATGTGATCCTTCTGCTTCAGCTTCCTTCCCAAATGCAGAGGTGATTGGCCTGTGCCAGCAGACCCAGTTCCCAGAGCCATTTCTTACTTCTTTATCTGATTCCCAAGAAGCCGGCTTTGCTTGCATCCTGTCGTCACTTACCTTTTCTTCAGTTCTCTGTACTTTTCACAGCATTCTGGGTTCCTGGGCTCAGTCTCAAGAGATGCCCCATGCTGAGCTGAGAACCGAGGCACAGGGTCTACTACACTGCTTGACTTGGGGAGTGTGGCAGCCCTCAGCTTGCGGCTCTCAGCCCTTGTCTCTTGATGGGTCTCTTTCGTGTAGAGAAGCCATGTCCTCTGGGATAGGCTGGGGTGGTCAGGGAAGGGTTGCCAAGGTGACAGGTTACTGGTGACTTGGGGTGGGTGGCAGGCTATAAGGAGTCCTGGGAACAGAACCTAGGAAGATGTGGCTGCCGGAACAGGGACACTGCTGTGCTGGTGCTGCCACGACTAACGTCAGACCTGTCCTAAGTCATCTGTCTGCTCTTTAGGATAGCCTGGTGTATGTGCTCAGCCGGGAGCGGCACACAGTGGGCCAGCGCACACCCTCCAGCAAACCCAGCATCAGCCTGTCTGCCCCAGACATCCTGCCCCTGCACTGCACAATTCGCCGCCACCAGTCCGCAGAAGGTGGACAGGCTGGGGCCAGGCTGGTGCTGGAGCCCATCGCAGGGGCGTCGGTTTCGGTCAACTTCTCTGAAGTGGGAAGGAATCCCGTGGTGCTACAACACGGCGACCTGCTCTCCCTGGGTCTCTACTACCTGCTGCTGTTCAAGGACCCTGGGCAAGCACAGCCACTGCCTGCCTGTGCCATTGCCCGCCTTGGGGCTGCACCACAGAGCTGTAGGATGTGTGGCGCGGTACTCAGATCCCGTGGGGTCTCTTCCTTGCCTTCTGCTGTGGTCCGGCGGCGGTCACTGCTCCTGGAGTTTGAGCCCGACATGGAGGACACACTGCTGCAGAGGATCATGACGCTGATTGAGCCTGGCGGTGATGACTACAAGCTGACACCTGCCTTCCTCCTCTGCCTCTGCATCCAGCACTCTGCCACTCACTTCCAGCCCGGTAACTTCAGGCATCTCCTGCTCAAGATCTCCAAGATGGTCCGAGACACCGTCTGGGTGCGTGGGGGTGATGGCTTGTGTCTTGACTGGTGCTACTAGATGGCTGGACTCCGCCTGCCAGAGTCGAAGGCCTGCCACTACTCTGATGTCACCACAGTGATGTCAGACTGGGAAAGGGCTGGTCTGTCCATCTACACCTCCATACTGGGCAGGCCACCAGGCTGGGCATTGTAGGCCTCAGTGTAGAATTTTGCCTTCAGAGTGAGTCTGAGTCTGAGCCCTGCCAGACCACTATCCACAGGCTCAGTGCCCCGTGTTTTCCACCAGGTCAGTTTGGTAGTGAGGAGCAGGACAGTCAACTGTTGGCACATTCCCTCCAGGTCAACCTGGGCCAGTAGACTGGGGGCGGGGCAGGAGGGCCGTGCAGAATTCCTCACTGTGGAGCCAGTCCTGTATATCTCATGGGGTTCTTAGCAGTGTCCATGGCCTCTCCCACTACAAGCAGTTCCCTCCCTGCCGCCCCCCTCAGGACTCTTCATAAAAGCCCAGCAGTGCCACCTGTTGGGCGGGTCAAGTAAAAGCACCGGAACAGGCTGCTTGGTGCGGTCCAAGGTATCAGCAGCTTTGCAGCTCCTGCCCTTAAGGTGACCTGACTCCCAGGGACCGAACGTGTCTCTGTTGCTCAGGGTTGTTAGAGGCTTTCACGAATCTTGCCTTTGCTTGTCTAGGAGCGTCTCTGTAGTCTCAGGACTCAGGGCTAGAGAGGTGTGGATCCAGGGGTCAGTCTAGTTAAAACAGCCTCAGCCTCAGTGAGAGTTCTGTCTCTAGGTAAATAAGTGAATAAGATAGAGCGTGGTGGAGGAACACACACACACACACACGAGAATACACTGTAACGTAACAGGAAGCATGACTAGACAGTTGTTTATAGAGTGTTTGTCCCATCGCTCCTAATATTTAAATGGCTGGTTGGGTGAAATGGAGACTGCTCTGTTTCTGTCATGAGGTGTGTGGATCACATTCAGGAAGGGGGGAGCAGAATCGGTGGGAAAGTCTTGTAGAGTGGAAAAAGCTTAGCTAAGAGGGAATAGCAGAGTCCCGGTGTCTCCGGCTGCCTACCGAGTTTTTCAAGGAGACAGAGTGATGTGTATTGAGGAGTGGCTTCTCTTTCCTTGTGTGTGTGTCTGTGTATGGGTATGAGTGCCTGTTCCATGGGTGCAGGTCTGAAGGTCAGAGGGTCAGAGGACAACCCATGAAATCAGTCCTCCCTTTCTATCTTTGCAGTAGAATTTGTTGAGGAGAATTAGGAGTTTATGAAACCACTAGGTAGGGTTAATATTTGTTATGAGACAAATTCCTCTCATTAAAGAATGGAAATATAGGGCTTTTATGTAATACAGTTTTTAGAAATAGGGCCCTAGGGTTGGAGAGGTGGTTCAGCACTTAAGAGCGCTTGCTGCTCCTGCAGAGGACCCACATCAGACAGTTCACACTGCCTGTAAATTCAGTTTCTGGAGATCTGATGACCTCTCACTGCCTCCAAGGGTACTGCACACATGTGGTGCACATACATGCAGATAATCAGATGCACACACACACAGAGACTTAAAAATAATTAAAGATTAAAAAGAAATAAGTTCATGCATAGTGGCACATACCTTTAATTCAAGCATTTGGGAGGCAGAAGCAGGTAGATCTCTGTGAGTTCAAGGCCAGCCTGGTCTACATAGCAGCCAGGGATGCATAGAGAGACCTGGTGTCAAAGAAAGAAAACAAAAGAAACAAGAAATAGGGGTCCATAATCTAGAAAATAAGAACTACCTTAAATTTTTTAAAAAGTTGCTGTTGTTAGCTTATGTGCTTGTTTGAGACAGTCTCCCATCCCAGGCTGGCCTTGAACTCTTCCTTCTTCTGCCCCATCTCCCAGATGGAGTGCTCAGTTTGCAGGTGTGTGTTTCTCTGCCTGCTCCTGCCTCTGGTAATATCTTCAGTGCTGGGAGAGCTGAAGTCATCACCTGCCCAAGCCTGCATCATTGCCAGATTTGAGGGTTCTGTGGGGAAACTCCCACTACCAGGTCTGGCTGCCGTAGCTCAGAAAAGTGATTCCGGGAGTCCTTTTAACATTAAATAAACTCGGAAGGATGTTCGAGGGTGTAGTGGCTCCCTGATCCCATAAGGCAGCCCTTAACCACATGGTTGCTGTAGTCAAGAGTACCACCTCACAGTGGGGCTTGTGCAGCCCACCTGCAGCTCTAAGATCCCTGCAGCATACCTTCCCCTTCTTCACCTTTGTGTGGCTTCTGGAGATAGAACTCAGGGACTGTGTGGCAAGCGCGTGTCCCACCGAGCCATCCCGCAGGCCCGGGATGATGTGTCTCTGAGTATATCCCTGTGCTCTCCTGTTTTCTCACAGTTGATTTTGTCTTTCTTTTTTTCCTTTATAGGAGAAAACCAAAGAGCTAGCGGAAAAGCAGGCGCAACTGTAAGTGTGACCTAGTTATCGTCCCCTCCCTTGCAGCATCGAGTTCCCTGCAGGCTCCTTGGGCTGAACTCCAGACTTCAGCTACTCAGCCACTGCCCTCCCATTTCTTTCCCCTAACCACCCTGGGAAGCTGTGAGGAAAATTCCCTAGGTAGGCCTGGTGGTGCAGGCACGTGACACCTGTGCTGTTTAGGAGCTGAGGCAGGAGGATTGCAAGCTCAAGGCTTGCCTGGGCTACCTAGTGAGTACAAGCCCAGCGTGAACAGCTAATACCCTGTCTCAAATTATAAAGTAAAAACAGGGCTGGGGACATAGCTCAGCAGTAGAGCTCCTGCCTAGGATCTCCTGTTGAGGGCTTGGGGTGTAGCTAAGCGGTAGAGCACTTGGCTAGAATCCCACGGTGAGTTGAAGAAGTACTTAGCATAGATAACCTGCCTAGCACTGGGGAGGACAGGGGTTCAATCATCAGTACTAAAACAACAGCAAACGCTCCACCATAGGTGTACCTGGAGCTCACTGGTAGAACAGTTGCCGAGTAACACACACACAAGCACATTAAATTACCCAGATCATCTTTAACAAGAGAGGAGTCTTCCCACAACTGATTCCCTAAAGCACCCTAGCCCAGCGTCCATGGAAAGCACATCTGGACACTTGCAGCACTGGTGGACCTGGTGGATCATTCTAGATAATCTGTCACCAGCATGCTGGCACTGAGGTCTGTAGCACCTGCCCCGCTGGAATTGAAGCTTTCATGAGATGCCCTCTCTTGGCGAATTGTCAGGGTAGCAGTGGCATGTCTGCACAGTGTATACAACGAGGGAGTCTGGGAACTTCAGCCTTGGCTCTTCCAGCATGCTAGTACTGAAAAATAATGCCCAGGGCTGGGGAGATGTCTTAGTGGGTAGAGTGCTTGCTTGACATGCAGGAAACCATGGGTTCCATCTTCAGCACCCCCAGAAACCAGGGGTTGGGGTGTCTACTTGTAATCACGGCACTCAGAAGTAAAGGCAGAATCAGAAGTTCAAGGTCACCGTTGGTGCATAGTGAATTTAAGGTCAGCTGAGATACATGAGGCCCTGCATTTAAAAGAAAAAGGGCCCAGACGGTATCTGTGACATGTATAAGTGTTTGCACACATGAATGTAGCCTATGAAGCCATGCTCTCATGCTAACTAACGCTCAGGCTGAGCTGAAGAGATGGTCTCAGAACTCAGGGCACCTAGGGAGGGGACTGGAATTGGGAGGCCAAGGGCGCCCCCTGCTGGTATCATGTTCCTATGTCAGAATCAGAGGCATGCCGTTGTTAATGGGTGTTTCAGGGTTGTCCAATGACCTCTTTGTACAGTAGGATCAAAGGACATACAGAGGGAGGATAGATGACCAGGGTCCTGCCATTCTCAATGACCACCAGATGGAGATGAGCTCAGGCTACCTCCCGCTCTTGTCAATGTTACAAACCAGAGCCAGATAAGGCCACTGACTGGGAGTGGGAGTCAGGACCCCTGGAGTCTGCAGCTGCTTGGGGAGACCAAGTGCTGCTTCCTGGCCTGTTGGGGCTCTATGCAAACTAGCTGGAAGCACTGATTCCAAGGGATGATTGACAGCACGGTAGGGCTCAGAAGAGTCGCAGAGGTATTGGTTCTGTTCAGTTGGGATGAAGGGCTTTGTCTCGAGACAGCCAGGCTTGAGGAAATTGAGGCGGTGTGGATATGATGGCAAACTGCTGAACATTCCTGCTGCACCCGGGAGTGCAGGTCAGACTAGAACCTTCCATCCCGGGGCCTATCTGCCTGGGTGGCCTAGGGCCTTGGCTTGACTGGGCTGAAAGAAGTGTAGCATGGGGTGGACCCTGCTTCCCCACTGACAGGAAGAACCAAGGCCTTCCCTTTAGCTTTACTGTTTCTGCTGTGTTTCCAGAAATTCAGTCCCTCACGCATGCTCATGGCTTTCTTTTCAAATTCCTTTTTTTCTTTTGAAAACACTGAATCAGTACAAGAACACAGAGCGGTGTGAACATGGCAGTCAGTCCCATGAACTCACGTCTGGGCTTAGCCTGGCCACAGGCTGCCAGATCTCCATCTGTCTCCTGTGTCTGAGAATTAGCGTTCCTCTGCTCTGTGGACGTGGGGTCTGCATCCCAGCTCTCCTCACCTGGAACTGCCCCCTTCCGGACCATGCCCTTCACATCACTGTGACAGAATAGCAGACAGAGCAGCTTAAGGGAGGGAAAGTGCCTTTTGGCCACTGAGGGCTGGCCCTGCACCCCCATGCTGTGGTGAAGCAGCCTCCTAGCAGCAGGGAGAGGAGGAACAGCCGCTCACCTTGGGGCAGCCAGGAATCAGGGGAGAGAAGAGCCTGTGCTGGTAGGCTTCCTCCTCCCCTCCCACTTTGTTCTGTACGGGTCCCCAGTGTGTGAAGTGGTGACACCCACATTCAGGGAGGGCCTCTACCCCATCTCATTGATCCAGCCCTTGGATTTCTGAGTTAGGAGCTCACTGTTCAGCCCAAGCTAATTTGGAACTCATTGTCTAGCCCAGAACTCAAGAGTATCCTAGCTCTGCCTCCTAAGTGCTGGGATCATAGGTGTGTGTCACCGCGCCTGACTCTACCCAACCTGCTTATCTGTGTTAAAGGACTCTTGTTGTTTCTGTGTACTGTGCCAAGCGTCCTTTAAAAAATACACTTTCCTTTGTAATTGGGTTTTAGAAACTCCCCTCGTGGTTTCAGAGTTCCTCTAAAACATTACCATCTTAGGAAGGGAGATGAACCAACTGGTCAAGTACTTGCCTGAAGCATGAGAACTCGAGGTCGGAGTTTGATGCACAGAACTCGCTGAAACAAACAAACAACAACAATAACAACAAAAAGCAGAACATGGGAGCATGCTTGTAGTCCCAGCACTGGACATGGAGAAGCAGGCCAGTCAGCCAGCCTCCTCAGTGAACCTCGCATCAATGAGAGATCCCTTCTCTAAAACAAAATGGGCAGTGCTCCCAAGGAACATTCCTGCAGATGGATCTCTGAAACAAACAAACACACACACACACACACACACACCATACTCATAGCCCACACATAACACATATACATACACTCCACACCGCAGACACACTCCACACCCCCATGCCATACTCATATCCCATACATAACACACACATACACACCACACCACAAACACACTACACACCCCCATGCCATACTCGTATCCCATACATAACACACACATACACACCACACCACAAACACTACACACCCCCACACCATACTCATAGCCGACACATAACACACACACATACATGCTACACCACAAACACACTACACACTGCCATGCCATACTCATATTCCATACATAATACACACATACACACCATAGGCACACTACACACCCCCACACCATACTCATTCCACACAACACACACATCACACCACAAACACACTAAATACTCCCACACCATACTCATATCACACACACACGCACGCACACACAGAAGAGCAGATGGACACATTTCTGACCCCAAGTCCAAGAGGTGGGTCACCACACAGCTGCAGACAGTCACCCCAGGATGACATCAGCCAGGGAGGGAAACGGTCCCTGCTGAGAGAGGGGAATCAGAAATAATGATTAGAGGGAAAAACACAAACACTGGTAAAAGAAAGAACAAGGCTAAGTCAAGATAAACACAGATTAGAAATGCAAATCACAGCACAAGGTGTCTTGGGAAATAATAGGGCTGGGACTGGAGCAAAACAAGTAATAAAGTGAGAGGCAGGGAGGCCAAGGCAGAGAAAGAAATGTTAGTATTTGTCATTGGGGAAGTTGGAGGATGTGGGGTGTGGGAGTTGTGGAGTGGTGGGGTATGTGGGAGGCGTAGAGTGTACGTGGTGTGGGGTGTGTGAGCGTGTGTGTGTTGTTTGTGATGTACATGTGTGTTGGGGGCGGGGTGCATGCACCTGCAGAGGCCAAAGGAGGCCATGTCCTTCTCTAGCACTCTGCCTTATTCCCTTGAGATAGTGTCTTTCGCTGAGCCTGGAACTCACTAATGTGTCTAGGCTGCTGGCCAGCAAGAGCTCCCAGGATCCTCCGTGCTTAGAGAGGCCGCCTTGGATCGTGTTGTTGCTGCCTGGGCTGTCTAGGCAGTAAGATATATGCGGGTCCACTTGGCAGTGTGGGGCTGCCCACCCCTTTGAGTCCCTGGGGGAAATTGAGGAAGGCAGTGAATTTTGAAAACCAAATGGAGTTGGGGTCCGGAGAGTTCTGACTGTGTGCAGTCTTGTACATGCCAGTGTCTAAGTTGGGCGGGTGGGGAACCAGCAGGCCCTCCATATTGGGCAGGCTATGCTAGGAGACCGCGGCTGCTTAGTAGCTAACACAGGAGAGATGGTCACCAGCCTCTTCTTCCCCCACCCAGGCGCAGGACAGAGAGGTCACCGTTGTTTGTGGACTAAAGTTAAATTAATGGCTGGGTAGAGCCTGGGACAGCAGGGGAGAGTTTGACAGCCCTGGGACAGCAGGACAAAGGTCAGACCCTCCCTTGTGACTCCCTCACATCACCCCATTTAGGCCCCAGATGTTTCCATGGGCGTGGCCCTTTCCTCAGCGCTCCAGGCATGTAGAAACATCAAATGCCAGGCGCTTGACTCCACAGTCATCAGCTTTGATCTTCTCCAGGCACAGGCTGGATTAGGGAGCTCCGTGTCTGCTCCTAGGCCTACATATCTGGATGCAGATATGTAGGTGGAAAAGCAGCCACTCAGAACTCCCCCAGTGAGGGACACTGAGGCCACCGGGGAGGCAGATCTTGGGGTGATCCTTCTGAGGGGGTGTCATGGCTGCAGACACACACACCTGGGTGGGATGGTCAGCAGATAAGGCTGTAGAGGCTTACGGGAGAATCTACCATCCTAAGCCTTAGGGGCCCAGGGCGGTGCACTGAGGAGGAGATGAATTGTTCAGGGCATGGTAGTGCCAGCATTTGGAAAGCTGAGGCAGGAAGTTCACTGGTTCAAGGCCAGCATAGACTACATGGCAAAATTCTGTCTAAATAAATAAATAAAAGTAATGCATGCATGTTGACATTTTAGTGAATTGTGAGGGCCCTAAAGGTAGCCCCAAACTCACAGGGGTCCCAAGAGTCTGGTTAGGACAATAAAAAGTAGATGCAAGTCACACTGAAGGATTGATACCCACACACATCTTGGGACTGGTGTGTGACACTGAGCAGGGGAGATGGTTTGAGGGTCCCCATTTGTGAGAGCCAGTAAAGGTCTAGAAGGACATCAAGGGAAACAGGTGCCAGTCATTGCCACTGCCCTCTGAAATGGGGACGCTTAGCTGGAAGGCGGCAAGCCTGAGATAAGTGGACCCTTGTCTCTGGCTTGCTATAGGAGGGGTTTGAGCTGCCCCTGTAACTCGCCAGGGTGCCAGATACCTGGTAGCCCCTTGACCAGTGCCTGGTTCTGTTTTCATTACCCAGAGTAACAGTGCCCCCATGTGGATAGCACACCAAACTGCAAAAGGGAGTGTGGGAGCTAGAAATGTCCTTCTCCCCTTACAGACCTCAGAAGATGACCTCCAGTGACTATCCACACTGGAATTTCCTAATGGTTACCTCCAAGTCTGAGGAACATGCTTTGCTTTCCACCTGATTTCTCTTCTCATGGTGCTATGGATTGAACCCAGGGCCTTGCACACGCTAGATCATGTTCTACCAGGGAGCTATTCTCCTCAGGCCCTCACTGATGGTTGGCAAGTGTTCACTGCTGAGCCATATCCCCACTGGAGGATTCCAGGCAGATACTCTACCACTGAGCCACACCCCAGCCCCTCACTGGGGGATTCTAGGCAGGTGCTCTACCACTGAGCTTCATCCTTACCACTGTTTGCTGCCTCTTGAGTCATCAATCAGCTTCCCACATTCTTTTTTTTTTTTTTTTTTTTTTTTTTTTTGGTTTTTCGAGACAGGGTTTCTCCGTAGCTTTTTGGTTCCTGTCCTGGAACTAGCTCTTGTAGACCAGGCTGGCCTCGAACTCACAGAGATCCACCTGCCTCTGCCTCCCGAGTGCTGGGATTAAAGCTTCCCACATTTTTGACGCCAGTCTTTTATTAGGTAGTATCTAACTAATCTCAGTTCAGTCAGCCTTGTCCTCTGAGAATTCCCTTATTAAGGAATCAGTTTAAACTATTTCTTTGTATAATAGCACACTTATACTCAGGTTTCTTGCCCCAAAATCCACGGATAGTGAGTCCTCACACATACCCCTATGTGTGTATCTATGTGTATGTGTGCCATAGTGTTCACAGCTACTCCTCATCTGCTTCCAGAAGAAGAACTGTGAAGACAGCCTTCAGTAGGCTCCTGACTTTGGGGAAGTTGACAGAAGTACTTGCTTTTGCTAGTATCCCATGAGCATGACTGTCCCCATGCAGACAGAACCGCAGACTCAGCTCCTCATCTGCACCCAGAGTAATCCTTTAGTCTTTCTGTCTTGGTAGCCAGGAACCCATCTCCTGGGCCAGCTTCCCCATGGCCGACCTGGTTCCCGACCTTCAGCACATCCTGTTTTGGATGTCAAACTCCATCGAACTCCTGTACTTCATCCAGCAGAAATGCCCGCTGTACATGCAGAACATGGAGGAGGAGCTGGATGTCACAGGTATGGCCCCTGCGGTGTGCCATGAGAGCGGGCACAGCAGTAACTTTATGCACATGTGCCTGTACAGTGTGGAGCTTTCACGGTCCCTAGGCCAGTCATTTAGGGATCACAGATGAGGCCAGCATCGGTGATTTAGACTGATCTGATGTTCTAGGGCCTGCTGTATGACACTTTGCTAGTCTGTGTTGTCTGTATGTTCTGTTCTGTTTGTGGGAGGCTGAATGTGTGCACAGACCACTTGGAGGGGACACATGAACATACAGTTAACCAAATGAGGGGTTTAATCCAGAAAGGAAGAATGCCACCAATCATAGCTTAAGATGGTAGAGCGCATCAATTTCAGAGATGGAAAATATGGGCAATGTGCCTTAAATTAGCATTTCCAAGTACTCAAATTCCCAAAATACTCGAGGAGAGGTGGTTCTGCTAGAGGGGATTGGGGTGGGGTGGGGTGCGGTGTGGTGAGGGCTCTATAAAGATAACGCTGTGCGCTGTGCTGGGGAAGTGGCTAGGTTGGTAAAGTGCTGGTTGTACAAACAAAAGGACCTGAGTGCTGTCTCTAGCTTTCAAGTAAAAAGCCAGGGGTGATGGTGTGGGCTTGTTGTCCCCATGCTCATAATCCTGGAGGGTAGGAGGCTCCCTGGGACTCACTGGCTAGCCGGCCTGGCCAAAACAGTGAGCCCCAGACACCAGGGGGAGACCCTGTCTGAGAAACCAAGGTGGATACCCCCAAGGAATGACACTGGATGTTGTTTTCTGGTCTGCAGATGTGTGTATATGCGAGTGTGCATGCACATGAACACAGATGCGTGTGCATGGATAGATACAAACACACAAAATTGCTCAGAAAAAAAAGGAGGGTAGCTCAGTTAGTAAAGTTCTTACCATGGAAATAGGAGGATCTGAATCACATACTCCCATCCCCCAACACACACATAGTGGCACATGCTTGTAATCCCAGTGCTGGGGTGGGGGTGGAGACAGAGGATCCCTGGGGCTCATTCAAGTTCTAGGCCAAAAGAGAGATCCTGTCTCAGAAAACAGGGTGGACAGTTCCTGAGGAAAGGCACCTGAGGATGACCTCTGGCCTCCATATGTACTGGTACATTACACCTACACATGAACACCCCCCCCCCCCGTACACACACACGCACACGTACTCACACGCACACCAAACAGATAAATAAAAGGTGGTGGTGTGAGGCTAGGCCTTGATGCCCTAGGCAATTTCACTGAGGATTCTATGCCTGGGAGGTTCTGACAGAGCCAGAAGCTCATGACGACTGTGGTGGTTCCCATTCCTGACCATGCACCTGGGGACCTGGGGCCAGAGCTTTGCTCTGCCGTGGCATCAAAGCCACTCTCTCTCCTGTGTCATTGTGGACCTTGGACTGTGTAGGTCTAGCCCCCTGGCACTGTGGGTTCAAGCTGTAGTGGAGGTGGTGCTCACTGCGTCTGTGGAGTGTCCCCATACCCCCTTTGTGCTTGCCTATAGCAGGTGAGGCGGGGTTTCCTCATTGCCTGAGGGACATCTGCTCCTGGGGCACCTGGGGCTTTTTGCCCCTGGTTCTCCTCCTCTCAGTGTCTACCTGGGATGTCTCAGGTCCACACCTGGAGTGTACTGTGTACTGTTGCCTGTTTGCCTCTCCTGTCAGCCTGCTCTTTGCCCTTGCACCCTGCAGTGAGGTGGATCTGGATCTTCACGTGGATAACTCAATAGCCCTCCAGGCCTGGGGTGGAGTGTGCAGCAATTTGGGTTCTTTCCCTTTTTTGTGGTGTAGTGTTGTTGTTTTGGTTTGGTGTTTTGAGACAGAGTCTCACTGTAACCCTGCTGCCCTGGAACTTGTTGTGTAGATCAGCTGACCTCAAATTCACAGAGGTCTGTTGGCCTCTGCCTTCTGGGTGCTAAAAGGTTTCCATTTTCCTGAGAGATTCTTCTGACTCCACAGTCATGTGACAGCTTCCCAAGGGGCTGCTGTGCAAGCCTTCTGACCTGTGTCATTAAACAGTTGATCCTCAGGGCTGGGTTGGGCTTGCTGCAGTGGAATAGCCAGCTCTGGTGGAGAACACAGCATGGAGACTTGGGTCTCTTAACCCAGACACTCAGGAGACTGAGGCAGGACCGTTGTAGGCTCAAGGCTAATCTGGACTACAGAGTGAGTTCATGGCCATGCTGGGTACCTTGTCTTAAAAGAAAGGAGCCCAGTGATAGAAGCCTGCATGACCTGGAAAGAAGAGAAGGAAAGAAGTGGAGAGGATGGAAGGAAGGACAGACTTCTGTGCTCTGTCTCAGGGACATAGGAGCATGTGAACACATGTGTCTGGTCTTCTCCGACTGCCCTGTGTGACTGGCTAAGCCAGTTTGGGATCGCTATACCTCGAAAGCCAGATTGGGAGTGTTGGTGTGCCAGGCAGAGCCCTCAGTGGGGAGCTAGACAGCTGGGGAGTCCTGGCTGCTACTGACTGGGTGGGTCCACATGTGCAGGCTGTGCGGGTGACCCCACCTTGTGACCCCTTTCCCTGCAGGCTCCAAGGAATCACTGTTCTCCTGCACACTGACGGCCAACGAGGAGGCCATGGCGGCCCTGGAGGAGGTGGTGCTCTATGCTTTCCAGCAGTGTGTGTATTACCTCTCCAAGGTGTGTGCTGCCACCTGGCTTCCCAGGGCCTTGGGGTAGGAGGGAAGGGACTGACAGCTTCAGCAGGGAGGAAGCAAGCACTGGTTCCACTCTGGCCCTTTCCCATACCAGGAGTGCCACCACGGTACAGCCTTGTGGTCATCGGTCATGGATCCTTTTACAGCACTGCTAAGTGACTGCCATGTCCAGCCTGTTTGCACCTGCAGCTCCCGTCCTTGCTTCTATTAGTCCCAGAGGCGGCTCCCGCTGGGCCTCATTCTAACCGATTGCCTAAGACTGGAACAGAAGCTTGTTAGGTTGGGGACTCCTGGGTCAGTCCCAGCATCCCTGTAAGTGGCTTTTGGGGTTCTTTCTCTCTTGGCAGTGCCTGTATGTCTGCCTCCCGGCCCTCTTGGAATGCCCTCCATTTCAGACAGAGCGCAGGGGGAGCTGGCGCTCAGGCCCTGCTCTGCCTGAGGAGCTCCGGCGCGTTGTGTCCGTGTTCCAGGCCACCTCGGACCTCCTACAGCAGCAGCAGATGCACCCTGAGGTGGCCTCCCAGATGCTAGCTTACCTCTTCTTCTTCTCTGGCACGCTGCTCCTCAATCAGGTGCTGGACAAGGGTGAGTGGTGCTTGGGGCTGGGGCCTGGGATCCTTTGGGAAAGCTAATTGTGCTCCAGGGGTGCTGTGGCTGGACGCTAGAGCTGTGCTTGTGGACGCTAGAGCTGTGCTTGTGAGAAGATGGCTCTAGACCCAGGGTGAACAAGAGCTCGGAGCACGCCTTGTATGCTGCTCCAGTACCCGCCACCAGACTGCAGAGGGGCCAGACTAAGACAGTGTTACAGGATCACACTGACACTGGCCCTTGGCCCTTGGCCCTGCTTTACTGAGTTGCTGTTTCTCCATCACCTGCTGGAACTCTGGATATCTAACAGAGCGGAGCCACATAGGATGATGTAGGGTAGGAGAGGTGGGGGTGGTGGCTGTCACAGGACCTCTTCTCTTGTGCCCTGCCTCCTCCATCTGCTTCTACCTCTGACCCCGAGAGGGCATGGCTAGTTGGCATTGCCTTGGAAACTGAGATAGGTGTTGAGGTGGCCTGGAAAGGGAGAATGTGCTTTGGGGACCCTGGTGTGTCGGTCTCATCCTTTCTTCCCTCTCCAGGGCCCTCTCTGAGTTGCTTCCATTGGCCCAGGGGTGTCCAGGCCTGTGCCCGCCTGCAGCAGTTCCTGGAGTGGGCCAGAAGCGCTGGCCTCGGAGCACCCGCTGAGCGTTTCTTTCGGAAGCTCTCCTGCACCTTGCATTTACTGGCCACTCCCAGTGCTCAGCTGATACAGGTAGGAGGGCACTAAGGGACAAGTGCAAAGAAGGGCATGTGACCCTAGGGTCACTGGCTTACAAACCAACTTAAGGTGGACTGGACTCTATACCCAGAAAACCTCACATATTCCCTAGGTAATCCACAGAGTTACTTGGTTTCTCAACTGTCCCCATCCACACCAGGCTGGGTAATCTTATAGGTGCCTATGGGCAGTCCCTGGACCCTGTATTGGTCACTCTGTGTGTGACCAAGATGAAGGGCCTGAAGAGAAGGCCATGATCTATGTGCCCCACTGGTCCCTGTCTAATCAGACAGGTTCGTAGCGTGGGTCAGACATTTGGGTAGGAAGAGAGCGAGGGCTCAACTCACAGTGGCTGCTGTCAAGAACCTGCAAGTTGATAGCTTCTAGAAGATAGGACAGCCCATCCAGCCCAGAAACACAGCCTCATTCCCGTACCCATGAGGAGCTGAACTCACCACAGATGTGAGAAAGTAGGTCTTCCCCTAGAGCAATGGCTCTCAACGTTCCTAATGCTGTGACCCTTTAATATAGTTCCTTATGGTTTGGCGGCCCCCAGACATAGAATTATTTTATAACTGTAGTGTTATGCTACTGTTTGTTACTGTTATGAATCGTAATGTAAATATTTTTGGAGATAGAGGTTTGCCAAAGGGGTTGTGATCTACAGGTTGAGAACCACTACCCTAGAGCCACCCCAGTCAGCCCTGTAGGGTCGCGTCCTTGTGTCACTCTGTCCTCAAGTTCATGGTCTACCACCACAGCAGTAGGAGACCAGGTCTCTCGCCCTGCTCCTCCACATGAGGCACCTTTTTCCTCAGAGCCTTTGTCCTGATGGCTGATGGAAACTTTGCAATGATCTCTTCTCGTGTGTGGACGCTGACCTGGTCCTGAGATGGTGAACAGATGGGGTGGAACAGTCCAACATTAAATCTGCCCTCTGTGGTCCAGGGACATGTGTTCAAAGCTCACTGGGTGCCATGGCTACAGTGTCAGCCCCACACAAAGCCCTGGGCATGCTTGGGACAGCCAGCTGGTCAAAAAGAATAGTCTCACCAGGTGTGGTGGCTCATGCCTGTGATCCCAGCACTCTAGAAGCGAAAGCAGGAGGATTGTTGAAGGTTTGAGGCTAGCCTGTGTCGACCGCCTTGACGGGTTACTCTGTCTAGGGTCTGTAACCCTCCTGGCTGGTCAGTTATTCCAGGGTCACGGAGAGGTACCACCTGAAAGACATGGGCCGATAAGAGGAAGAAGGCCAAGCATAATTCTTGTCAAAGCCTCCGTTTATTAGAGTCATGGTTACAGCTTATATAGCCCCTGGATGAGGAGCTTGGGGGACTGGGGCACGGAATCTTGCCACGTGGTCCACGCCCATCACGTAGGCCAAGAGGTTACAATCGGTCAGGTCACGATTCCTTGGTCAGGAAGTCACAAGTTGACCCACCTAGTTCTCTAGATAGTTTGGAATGTGAAGCGGGTTCCGTTAACAGATAGCTCTCTATTAACAGTTAATTTGGGTGTGGGATAGGCTTTGTCAATAAAACTATTCTCAATATAATTGGGAAGTGAAGCCCTCTGCAAAACTCCTCACGGCAGTGCTTCCTGTAAATTTTGGGGGGACATGGCTCCTGACAAGCCTGGACTACACAGTGAGTTCCAGGCCAGCCTGAACTACATGTGGAGAACTTATCTGTTTTAAAAAGTTAAAAAAGAAAAGAAAAGCTGTCCTTTCTGCAGACTCACACCCGCATCTCTGCCCCACTGACACCGATGACAGTGGCGCTCTTTCCCGTTGAGACTCTGGTGTCACCCTCGGCTGCACTGCAGCTGACTGAGTGGTCAGCACTGTGCCCCAGGTCCTTCTGTGGAACGCAAAACTGAGGTCACACAGTGAGCATATGTGGAGACGTGATTCCAGACATGGCCCCTTGTGTTCTTTGTCCACTCCACAAGCATTTAAAATGTCCTCTGCTAGGAACTGTACTTTTTAAGTTATATTTCTTTGCTTATTTGTGTGTGTGCATGCACACTTGTACATAGTGAGTGGGCGGAGTTCAGGGCACAGCTTCCTAGCTGTCTGTTCTCTGCTTCTACCGCAGAGTCCTCGGGATGGAACTCAGGCCTGCAAATGCGAGCAGGAGCCTCTTTTACCTGCTGAGACATTTACCAGTCCCAGGGGAAATGCGCTTTACATGAAGTTCACAATGTTGGGTATGAAAACTGGTTTAATTTTTTCACTACAAAGTGAAAAATTTACCATAGAAAACTCAGGTGTCTAGACATGTCTGGCAGCTAGAGCATGTGAATTTAGTTTGCTTCCTCCCAAATATCACTGTCTTAGTTAGGGCTACTGTTGCTGTGACAAACACCATGACCAAAACAACCTGAAGAGGACAGGGTTTATCTGGCTCATACTTCAGCACTGCTGTTCATCACTGGAGGAAGTCAGGACAGGAACTCAAACGGGGCAAAAACTTGGAGTCAGAAGCTGATGCAGGGCCGTAGAGCGGTGCTGCTTACTGGCTCGCTTCCCTTGACTTGTTCAGCCTGCTTCATAAAGAGCCCACGATCACCAGCCTGAGGACAGCACCACCTACCGTGGACTGGACCGTCCCACATCAATCACTAGTTAAGAAAATGCTTTATGGTTGGATCTAACAGAGGCATTTTCTCAACTGAGGTTCTCTCCTTTCAGATATTCTAACTCGTGTCAACTTGACATAGACTAGCCAGTAAAACCACTGACTTAGTCAGGGTTTCTACTACTGTGAAGGGCCACCATGATCACGGCAACTCTTACAGAGGAAGACATTTAATCGGGACTGGTTTACGGTTGCAGAGGTTTATAGTTCATTATCATTATGGCCGTATGCCAGCAGACATGGTGCTGGAGAAGGAACTAAGAGTTCTGCATCCAGATTGGCAGGTAGCAGGAAGAGAATGCTCCACTGGGCCTGACTTGAGCATCTGAGACCTTAAAGCCTTCCCCCAGATACTCAGTTCCTCCAACAACAGCTTACCTACTCCAATAAGGCTAATAGTGCCATTCCCTATGAGCCTATGGGGGCATTTTCCTTCAAACCATCGCAATCACTAAGCTTTTTTATTTTCTTTAGCAGTACTGGAGATGGAACCCAGAACCCTGTGCATGCTGGGCAAGTATTAACCACTGAATCATGCCCTCAGCACCTCAATGAGGGATCCTAGGCAGATGCTCTACCACTGAGCCACACCCCAGCCCCTCAGTGGGGCATTCTAGGCAGGGGTTTTACCACTGAGCCACACATACTCCAGCCCCTCACTGGGGGATTCTAGGCTGGTGCTCTACCACTGAGTCACACCCCAGCCCCTCACTGGGGGATTCTAGGCAGGGGCTCTACCACTGAACCACACCCCAACCCCTCACTGGGGGATTCTAGGCAGGGGCTCTACCACTGAACTGTGCTTCCAGCCCGCAAAGAGATTTTGGTAAGTACAGCCCTTAGATGAAGTGGCCTGGGATGACTCTACCCTTTTTCAGAGAACAGCTTGCATAACCTGATGAAATTCAAGGTCATTTAGTTGAAGGTCTAGAAAACCACTGGAGGGACCTGGAGGGACAGGGGAATAGATCTGTAGTATGGAACCGTAAAGAGTTGAATGGACTCACACAGGTGGGAACACACACACAACTAAAAATCACCCTACTCATAAAGGAAAACAGTGGTCTGGGCTGTGTTCAGTGGTAAAGCGCTTACGTAGTTCATGCAAGACCCGGGCCTTTGTTCGAGCTCCTTGATCATTAGCTGCTTTGTGTGGACAAAGTCTGTCGTGGTCATTCTGCATGTGAGAGTCTGCAGAGCTGGGAGCAAGCCTTGGGAACAAGCACCCCAGCTGACCCTTGTCCTCTGTTGAGCTGGAACAGAGTTCATGCTTTGGGATCCTGGGACTCAGCTCATAAGGAGCCGTCAGTGGTGGTTCGAGAGGCCTCTGGATGGTCACTGTTTATTGTGTTGGCTCCAGACTGTTCTTGGGGCTGGTCACAAGGGTATTTCTTTGAGAAAAGCTGAATTGTGCATTTCAGATTTGTTCAACATGTGTGTGTGTGTGTGTATGTGTGTGTGTGTGTAGGTCACAGGACAGCCAGCCTTGAATGTCATTCCTCAGGTGCATTTTTCACCTTTTGTTTGAGACAGGGTGTCTCCTTGGCCTAGCACTTTGCCGGGTAGGCTAGGCTAGCTGGCTAGTGAGCTCCAGTGATCTGCCTCGTCACCCCACACCTAACTTTCCATGGGTTCTACTGATCCAGCTCAGGCCCTCATGCTTGAGAGGCAAACACTTGAGCTGGGGGCGGGGGCCTCTCCCCATTCCGAGGCCTGTGCGATGTCTGAGTAGGGCTACGTGCAGAAAGGAAGCAGCTCTGACCCCTGGACTCTCAGCTGCTCCTGTCTGCATGGCTAGATACTTGTCCATCCCACATGGAGTCCTGGAGGCCTACTGTGAAGACAGCTAGTCCAGGCACCTGGTGGAACCTCCGTGAGGCGGAGGGGGGTGGGCTGTGACAGGGAGGGTGGGTGTGACAGGGAGGGTGGGTGTGACAGGGAAGGTGGGTGTGACAGGGAGGGTGGGTGTGACAGGGAAGGTGGGTGTGACAGGGAGGGTGGGCTGTGACAGGGAGGGTGGGTGTGACAGGGAGGGTGGGTGTGACAGGGAAGGTGGGTGTGACAGGGAGGGTGGGTGTGACAGGGAAGGTGGGTGTGACAGGGAGGGTGGCTGTGACAGGGAGGGTGGGTGTGACAGGGAGGGTGGGTGTGACAGGGAAGGTGGGTGTGACAGGGAAGGTGGGTGTGACAGGGAAGGTGGGTGTGACAGGGAAGGTGGGTGTGACAGGGAGGGTGGGTGTGACAGGGAAGGTGGGTGTGACAGGGAGGGTGGGTGTGACAGGGAAGGTGGGTGTGACAGGGAGGGTGGGTGTGACAGGGAAGGTGGGTGTGACAGGGAGGGTGGGCTGTGACAGGGAAGGTGGGTGTGACAGGGAGGGTGGGTGTGACAGGGAAGGTGGGTGTGACAGGGAGGGTGGGTGTGACAGGGAAGGTGGGTGTGACAGGGAGGGTGGCTGTGACAGGGAGGGTGGGTGTGACAGGGAGGGTGGGTGTGACAGGGAAGGTGGGTGTGACAGGGAAGGTGGGTGTGACAGGGAAGGTGGGTGTGACAGGGAAGGTGGGTGTGACAGGGAGGGTGGGCTGTGACAGGGAGGGTGGGCTGTGACAGGGAGGGTGGGTGTGACAGGGAGGGTGGGTGTGACAGGGAAGGTGGACTGTGACAAGTGACAGGCTTGTTCTGCCAAGAGCCAGTAGCAGGTATCTTAGTCTTGCTCGCCACACAAGAATATGGAGTCCATCCATATTCTTTTTTTTAAAAAGATTTATTTATTAATTATGTACACAGCATCTGCCTGCATGTATCCCTGCAGGCCAGAAGAGGGCACCAGATCTCATCATAGATGGTTGTGAGCCACCATGTGGTTGCTGGGAATTGAACTCAGGACCTCTGGTAGAACAGTCAGTGCTCTTAACCTCTGAGCCATCTCTCAGCCCCCATTCATATTCTTCATGGTCCTTGCTTCTGAACCCTCTAAAAAGAAAACATCCTTAGCCCGAGGGCTTTATTCAAATAGGCCTCAGACTAGCCAGCAAAAAGCAACTGCAAAGGAAAAAAGATTATTTTTATCCTCGTGAGAGGAAGGGAAGAAATAGTGTTCATAAATAATAATGTGTCTGTAAATAAGGTAGCAAGGAGATTTCTTGGGTCAGGCACAGTGACACACACTTTGTAATTCCTATACTCTGGGGGCGGAGGCGGGAAGGTCATGAGTTGAAGGTTGACCTTAGCTTCACAAAGGGACCCTGTCCTTTTAAAACTGTTTAGTAAAGATCCCCCCCCCCCCCGTATGTGTGTCTGTATAGATGAATGAATGCATGCCGTGTGTGCAAGTTCCCACAGAGGAGCGTGCTGGTCCTCTGGAACTGGCATTACTGCTGGTTGTTAGTCATCTGATGTGGGTACTGGGAACCGAACTTGGATCCTCTGGAAGAGCAGCAAGCACAATTAACTGCTGAGGCATCTCTTCCAGCCCATTAATTTTTCTTAAATTACATTAATATACTACATGATTATTTATTGTGTGTGAGTATGTGTATAAGCAAGCACGTATTTGGAGGTCAGAGGACAACTTGCAGGAGTTGGTTCTCTCCCTCTACCGTGTGGATCTTGGAACTTCCACTCAGAGCTTGAGGTGAGAGGCATCTTTACTGGCTGAGCTGTTAGCTGGTTTAGAACCCTGTCTGAATAAACAAAACCAAGCAAGAATGCTTATAAGTTAAAACTACAGGAGCAGAAGCGAAAAGGCCCAGTGGCAGGGTAGGAAGTTAAGAGCGAAGGAAATCTTCCCAAAGTGGCTGCCCAAATACCAGAGAGCAGAACCCAGAGGGAGGAGCAGGGAAGATGTGATTCATGGGTGGTTCCTCCCTGACAACCTGGGGACAAACCACTGAAGTGGGAGGAAGACCTCAAAAAGAAACAGCCCTTCCCCCTGTGAGTCTTGGGCTTGAGGGGTGTGTGGAGTGGCTCCCAGCAAGAGTGTGGCCCTGGAGTCAGTTCCTGTCCCTTCTCCAACAGCCCTGCCGCTCTGGCTGTCCCTGGGGCATAGACTTTTGGATGGCCACAACCCAGGCCTGTGACTGTTGGCAGGAAAATCAAGCCATGGTGAGAGAGGAAGAAAAGACACGAAAACTAAAGCCAGAGCAGCAGACTGAGGCAGAGAGAATGGGGGGGGGGGGTCTCGGGCTGACTCTACCCTGACCCTGAGGGGCCACCCAGAACTTTGGCACCATGAACCACCCCACTCTCCCCCGGACTCTGAGAAGGGAAACTTTTATTTTTTATTTTTATTTATTTATTTTTTTTTTGAGACAGGGTTTCTCTGTGTAGCCCTGGCTGTCCTGGAACCCATTATGTAGACCAGCTTGCCTTGAACTCAGAGGTCCTCCTGCCCCTGCCTCCTGAGTGCCACCACCAGCCCTCCTGGGCTAGGAGACTTCTGGAGAGCCACCTGGAAGTCTGAAGTCCGCCTCTATATTCTGCAGCCCAAGACGCCTGGCCTGGAATTCAGGGCCAGCTCTGTTGCCTGTGAAAGAGGAGGAACTTTGGCCGGGTGGTGGTGGCGCACGCCTTTAATCCCAGCACTCGGGAGGCAGAGGCAGGCGGATCTCTGTGAGTTCAAGACCAGCCTGGTCTACAGAGCTAGTTCCAGGACAGGTTCCAAAACCACAGAGAAACCCTGTTTCGAAAAACCAAAAAAAAAAAAAAAAAAGAGGAAGAACTTTCAGATCAAGGTTGTGGTCCACAGGGCCTTTGTCATGAGGCCATAGAGGACTTGTGCCACTGTAGAAAAAAAGGGGTGAGCACCAGGCTTGAGAAGGAGAAAGGAGGGTGACCAGGAAGCCAGGGGACTGCTAGGTGTCTGGCCTGGCTTTTGTTAGAGGACCACCAGGGCTTACACATTTCTGGTTTGTTTTCGTTATTGTTAGCCTCGACGGGATTCAGACTTCTTATGTAGCCCAGACTGGGCTTGAACTCCTGACACTCCCATTGCCACCTCCTGAGAGTGCTGGAATTACAAGTGGGCACCACTATACCTGGCTGTCCCTTTGTTGTGTTTTGAGAGCAGTTCCTACCCTGAGCTCGGTCAGCTCTCCCTGCGCCTCGATGACGCTGTTTGTCCTTTACACGGTCTGCACGCTTCCTTCCCGCTCCCCGCTCCTCTCTATCCATTCTCCTTGGTTTCTTGAGCCAGGGCCTTACTTTGTAGCGAGGCCAGCCTCTCCACTGTGGATGAGGTGGTCAGTGTGGTGTCTGCTGCTCCATCCTCTCACTGACCTCCCTGCTGTCTGCATTGCCCCCCAAACCTTACCCCTCGCCTCTGGAATGAAAAGACCAGGGGGAGGGGCTAGAACCCTGCCATAGGAGGAACTCCTGTGGGCAAGGGACTGCCTCATGCACCTGGAGGGCTTTGACCAGAGCTCCTTGTCCCCAGATGAGCTGGGCCACCCTGCGGGCCACATTCCCTGCCCTGAGCCCTGCTCAGCTGCACCGGCTACTGACTCAGTACCAGCTGGCCTCTGCCATGGGCCCTATGAGTGCCTGGGAGCCAGGAGCCCAAGACAGCCCCGAAGCCTTCCAGTCAGGTGAGCCTTCCCAGCGGCCAAGCCTTGGACTGTGGTGGTGGTAGTGGGGACAACTCCCAAGCTCAGGAAGCACAGAGCAGCCCACTGAGGTGGGGACACAAGGGCCCCTACAACATGGCACCTCCACCCAGGATCCTACTGTGCCTCCATCTCAGAGTCAATGTCCCTTTGCTCTTAGGGCTTAGGACTGGGGCCCAGCTGGCACCCAGATGGTCAGAAAATGAACAGCAGGGTGGGGTTTCAAAACCTGCTGCAGACATTCCTCAGCTCTGAGTATACGCGCTGCTCACGCATGTGTACAGCAGAGGTATATACGTGTATGTGTGCGCACATTTCCCTTTGTAAGTCACACACATCTTCCTTCATAAGCATGCATTCACAGTATACCAACGCAAAGAAAAGTGCAGGCTGGCCAATGGTAGGCTTCCCACCGTCTTCCTGTCACCTGCCACACTGGCTGGCCTGGGCCTAGAGGATGCCTCCCAGTTTACTAACTGGTATTAGAACACTCCCCTAACACCATGCACCAGACTCTGTGCTGGGAGCTCAGAGCTGGCATCACAGAAAAGTTCCTGCCTCCATCCCCATCCAGGGCCTGCACACACTAACATGCCAGTGTCCATATGTATATGTCCTAGGGATACATGGGTGTGTGGGGGTGATCTGCTCAGGCTAGAGCCTAGTCAGGATCCAGAGAGACGAGGCTGGGGCTCATCCTGCTGAGGTCTTGCTGTCTTAAGGCCTCAGTGGGTGGGTGAGGACCTAGGATGGATGGATGGAGAGAGGGAGGGAGGGAGGGCAGGCAGGCCAGGTCCCAGCATCTGCATTTGCTCCACTGCAGAGGACGTTTTGGAGTCCTATGAAAACCCGCCACCCATCGTTCTGCCAAGCCAGGGCTTCCAGGTGGACCTGGAGGCCGACTGCCTGGAGGACAGCACCTACCAGCACCTGCTCTACATCCGCCACTTCCTGTGGGGACTGCGGGGCCAAGGCAGCCCTGATGGTGGGCCTGCCCAACCCGAGGGCATCGAGGTAGAGTGGGGCAGGGATGTTGGCAAGGAGGGACTGGGTCACTCAGAGCAGCCTGAGACTTGCAGCTGTGAGCCGAAGTGAGGCAGCCTTCTGTTGGCTGTCAGCAGAAGCATGTACAGTTGTCTAGAGTGGGCTGAGGGATGCAGCAGGCATGACCGCGAGATCTCAGGGCTCCATTTGAGAGGAAGGTTTGCAAATGTCTTCACCCATTCTTCATGCCTGGCATGGACTGGCTGAACCTGTATCCTCCGGGGTGGCTTGTCTCTGTCTCTTCTGGGGTTCTCTGGGTTCTGCCCCCTTCTCTGGGGTTCACCTTTTGCCCACCTCTCTTCCCAGGGCCTGTACCACACCATTCCTGAGGGGCATCCAGAAGGCCCTGACTGCCCCCTGGCTAACAGGGACTCAGGCAGAGGCGCTGTCGAAACTGCCCCTGCCCATTCTCTTCCTGTCACTGGAGCTCCCTGGGCACAGGGCCCCCCTGGAAGACAGACTACCCGAGGGGACCACAGGGGCTCCCAGGCTGGCTCTCTGCACACTGACTCCTCCTGCCTGCTCACTCCTCCCAGCACACCACTGGGCCTGGAGCCTGGAGGCCCCGCCTGGCCAGAGACCAGTGGCCACCGTGGAAAAGCACTCCTCGAGGGGCAGACGAATGGACCAGGTGGCCCTCCTGGTATGGTTCTAGAAGGTGAGGCCTGGCCTGCTCGAGACTGGGTAGCAAACCCTGCTTGGGGTTCCTTGGGCTGTCCTGTAAGTGCTGATCAACAAACTCCTTAGTGTCTGGTGAAGGACAGTCTGGGCAGGCGCACACGCATGCTCTTAGGATTGAGCACATACCAATGCGCGTGTGTGCACAGTGGGGCCCTCCTGGCCCCGGGAGGACTCTTACCATTGTGTCCTGATTCTCTGCCAAGTCTGAAGACTCTCGCAGTGGGCACTCGATGGAGCAGGACAAGGCCAGCTGCCTGCTCAGGTTCTGGGGCTGGGGTTCAGAACTGTTAGGTCAGGCCCTATCCCCACCCAGACACAAGCTCTGTTGATAGAGAGGGACAGGGCCTCAGGGTGGGCCAGTTAGTCTGGGTCCTGAAGCAGGGTCTGGATGCAGTGGGGGCCTCGAAGGATAGACTTCCAGTTGCATCCTGGTGAAGAGATGGGAGTGTGTAGGACAGTGAAGAGGCGGCAGGAGGCCGGGCTGCCCATGTGCATTGGGTCCATGACCTCAGGAACACGTCCTGTTGAGGGGGCCTGTCCCGTCCCTGGCTTGCTGTCATGTTTGTCCAGCTGGTACCTTCCGTGGGCTCCAGCAGCACTTGCTGTGCTCTGGTGTGTGGGACATCTCTGCCCTCCCACAGGTCCCCTGTGTCCTGACTCTGGGAGTGAGTGCTGGCCTCCAAGCCCACTGACTCCTTATTCCCCCCCTCCCCACCCACCCAGGAGACACTGTTGAGGCTGCTGCTGAAGCTCCTGCTGAGGCCTCCAGCCCCAGCTCCAGCGCCGAGGACTTCTGCTATGTGTTCATGGTGGAGCTCGAGCGAGGCCCCTCGGGGCTGGGGATGGGCCTGATTGATGGGATGGTGAGGAGCCCTGACCCTCAGCCCTCTCGTCCTGTTCTTGTAGACAACCCCTCTACAGTCTGACCATAGTCAGGGCCAGTTAGAAATGCCTGTTCTGTTTCATGGGCCTGCCTTTGGGAGCACTGATGGGGCACACAGGGACCGTGATTTGTGACCTGGCTGTCTCCAGGCATGTTCACAGGGAGGGGTGTGCGGTAGAGGGTCTTTGCTGGGGAAAGCATGTGTCAGCACCAGAGGCATCCTGAGACCCCTGCTTCTTCCTAGCACACACCTCTGGGGGCCCCGGGACTCTACATACAGACCCTGCTTCCCGGGAGCCCCGCAGCATCTGACGGGCGGTTGTCACTGGGAGACCGAATCCTGGAAGTGAACGGCAGCAGCCTGATGGGTGTGAGCTACATGAGGTACATGCCATACCTGGCCTGCAACACAGGACTGGCAGAGCGTGTGTGTGGGGGGGTGCACCTGCAAGCCAGTCCTGCGTTCTGAGGCGGGGAGAGGCAGAGGCCATGGCTGCTGCTGGCTCTTCTGCACCATCTCCACCTCTTGATTTCAGGGCGGTAGATCTGATTCGACATGGAGGCAAGAAGATGCGATTTCTGGTGGCCAAGTCTGATGTGGAAACCGCCAAGAAAATCCGCTTTCGCAAGCCCCCTTCCTGATAGACCAAAGGACCTTTGCCCCCGCACCTGCTTCCTGTATCCTCACCAGGTGCCATTGACACTCGCCCACTGCCCATCCCCGAGCCCCACACTCCCCAGTCCAGCCAGTCCTGGGTTTTAAAGTTTTAAAGTTCCTATGTTGTGGCCTCACGTTGAGGACACGTGTTGATAGTGTTGTACATCTTAGTGTATATTTATTTATATGACAGATGACACGAAGTTGTGACATTTCCTACAGAGCTTTTATGTTTAAAGACTTTAATGGAGAATTGAGATTCAATAAACTATGTTTCGTATTCTTATAGTGGGGATGCAGGATCTGCACTGTGGTACAGGACACATGGACAACACTGAGGGAAGTCAGTGGTTTTTGTGACCAACCCTTCCAGCCAACATAGGAGAAGCCTTGAGTGGGCCTAATAGAGATTGTGATGGATATAGTTCCCCACTGCTCCCGGTTGCTTCTGGTTCTGGGAGTTAGACCCAGGGTTCTTGATGTGTTAGGTAGGCACTTTACCACTGAGCCATACCCCAGCCCCTCACTGGGGGAGTCTAGGCAGGTGCTCTACCACTGAGCCACACCCCAGCCCCTCACTGGGGGATTCTAGGCAGGTGCTCTACCACTGAGCCACACCCTGGCCTCTCACTGGGGGATTCTAGCTACCCCTGAGCTACAACCCTTAGCCTCTCTTTTTATATTTTGTTTTGCAACACTCTCACTGAGTTGCCCAGGTTGGCCTTGCTCCATAGCCCAAGCACTGTGAGCTGTCTACAGTCCTGCCTCAGCCTCCTCAACAATTGGAATTACAGGCCTGCTCTTCTGAACTAGGCTAAGAATGGGGTTGACTGACCACCCTCTAACCCAGGATTGCAGCTCCTTTGCAGCCAGAACACAAGAAACACAAGCCGGTGTGGTGCGGTCTTTTGGTCCTTTCTTTGAGACTGCCTGGGCTGGTGTAGAACTTACTGTGGAGGATGTAGCACAGGGTGGCTCCCAGACCACTGCAGTCTTGCTTCAGCCACCAAGCAGCAGGATCCCCATGCCTGCCTCCATCATTTTAAATCACATTGCTTAGTATCTCTCCGAAGAAAGGGATCTGGAGGCCTGGAGAAGACTAGATAATTGAGCCAACCTATTCTTGGGCTCAAGCCAGGCTTGAGCCTGCTCTCCTTGCTCAGATGGCCTCCACTGGTCCCCACTTGTCACTGATCAGCAAGGCAGGATGTTGAACTCTGAGCTGGGGCCCAAGACTTTCTTCCCCGGCCCACGTCCCTTTACACTGTTGGGAAGCCAGCCAGGGTCTGGGCATGCTGTGTTCACAGCTGGCACCTGCCCACACTGGGTGTCAACAAACTTGGCCTCACTGGACACCTTCAGCGGGGTCAGTAGCTCTATCCATGTATTTAGTGTGCAAAAAGCTAGTGGAAGAACTTGGCCAGGTCCTCATCTTTTAAGAGTTTGGGAAGTGTGTGTGTGTGTGTGCATGTGCACAGCACCTGTGTTGAGGTAAGGGGACAACCTGAGAAACAGCCCTCACTACCCCCTTGTTTCAGACTGGGTCTCTCTTTGCTGCTGTATGCACTGGGCTGGTTGACCCAAGAGCCTCCAGGATTCTCTCTCCTCCCATCTAGCTGTAAGAGCACGAGGAGTAGACATGAGCTACTGTAGCTGGCTTTGTGTAGGTTCTGGGGATTCAAACTGGGGCCCACATGTTTGTGTTGCAGCTCTCTCCAGCCCAAGGCCTGAGCCAACTGCAAACACCCCTCACACGAAAGGGACCTTTGTGGAGGGCAGCCCATGTAGCAGGGTCCTCTGTTGGCCCTGTTACTTGCTCCAGTGCTTCTCTATGCTGCCTCTCCTGATTGCCACGAAGAGCTGCAGTGCACCTGCTGCAGGGCCTTCCTACTGCTGCTGTCGCTGCATGTTTCCACCCTGCTTGGGCAGGCAGCCATAACTCGATGATGCCCAAGATGCTGGATAAAGTGTATTTCAAAAAAATCCTATATTTTTATTGATTTATTTTATGTGCATGGAATGAAGTGCACATGTATGCATGGTGTGCATGTGATGGTCAGAGGACAACTATGGGAGTTGGTTCTCGCCACCACGTAGGTCCCAGGACTTAAACTCAGGTCAGCAGACTCAGCACAGGAGCCTTTACCTGCTGAGTCGTCATCTTTCTGGCCCCCAAATTCAAGATTTTAAAACATTTATGTATGTATGTGCTTGCATGCGTTTCTGTGTACCATGCACATTTGGGAGCCCTTTGAGAATAGAAGGTACCAGATTCATAACTATTGGAGTTCCATGTAGTTGTGAGTTGCCATGTGGGTGCTGGGAACCAAACCTGATGGAGGAAGGTCATTGATTAATTAATAAAGAAACTGCTTGGCCCTGGTATGTTAGAACATAGGTAGGTGGAGTAAACAGAACATAATGCTGGGAAGAAGGGAAATGAGCTGAGACGCCATAGCTCTGCTCCCCAGGGCAGACGCGATGAAGCTCCGACCCAGGATGGACATAGGCTAGAATCTTCCTGGTAAGCGCACCTCAAGGTGCTACACACATTAATAGAAATGGGCCAGGCAGTGTTTAAAAGAATACAGTTTGTGTGTTGTTATTTTGGGGCATAAGCTAGCCAGGTGGCCGGGAGCTGGGTGGCAGGAATATAGCCTGCAGCTCCCTCAACACAAACCCACGTCTTCTGCAAGAGCAATAAGTACTCGAACCATTGAGGATGAATAACACCAAGGACACCATAGGACTTCTAGACACATCAGGACTCACAGAGACTGGAAGCATGCATAGGGCCTGCACAGATCCAGACCAGACAGGGCTAACTCCAATTAACAACCATTCACAAAAGAAAAATTAGCTTCTCCAAGAAAGTTCCATTGGGTATACAACCCACACTTCAGATGGCTAACACAAACTCACAGGTACTTTAAGATTTTTTGTCTCAAACTGCTTTCTTTGGGCTCCTCCCCTTACTGGTGTATGCACACATATGCATATGTCTCTTGGCCTTTTTATATGTCTTTTATCCTTTTTTTTTTTTTTCTAAGACAGGGTCCTCTGAGTAGTCCTGGAACTCTCTGTAGACCAGGCTAGCCTAGAACTCAGAGATCCTCCTGCCTCTGCCTCCTGAGTGCTGGGATTAAAGGTGTGCACCACCACTACCTGGCTCTGTTTGGTTTCTTAAGGGAGAAAGAAGATGTGGACTTAGAAAGGTAGGGAAGTAGGGGGATCTGGGAGGAGGTAAGGGAGGGGAAACTTATCAGAATAAATTGAGTGAAAATAACTATTTTCAATTAAGAAATATTTTTACCAAAGGTGGTTTGATGAGACGGCTCAGCAGGTAAGAGTACTTGCTGCAAGCCCGACAACATGAGAACAGTCCCTAGGACAGAACCGACTCAGAAGCCATCCTCTGACCGCCACACGTGCTCTGCGCGTTTAAATTAGGTGGAGAGCAACCGAGGCAAACACCCTGTATGCCAATGCCTGTGCATGCACGTGTGCACATACACACACACGACTTATGTGTGCATGTGTCTAGTCAGGTATTCATGTGAAATAAGATCACAAGAGTTCTAAAAGCAGGCGTGACTGCAAAAGCTTCACAGGTCCCATGAGAGCCTGGGAACTGGGTGCTCAGGCCAGCCCTGCCGTCTAGCCACGATAAGATGGGAAAAGCCACTGAGCACGTGTGACCCTCACCCCAAGTGGCTTGCCTCTGAGAGTAGCCAGGGCAGCCCCTGCCATCTGAGTGGGCACTTAGCTTTGGCTGGTGCCCACCAGGAAAAAGGCAGTGTGTTTTCAGACCTCTGCTCTTGTTCATGCTGGCAAAGCTTTATCAACTCTGTGCAGTGGAGTCAGCTGAATTTCACTTATGACTATGAAGGATGCCAGTGTTCAGAGCTGGAGAGATGGTTTGGTGGTTAAGAGCACTGGCTGCTCTTCCACAGGACATGTGTTCCATTTCCAGCACCCATATGGTGCCTTACAACTCTGTAACACCAGTTCCAGGGGGTCTGGTGCTCTTTGACCTCTGCATGCAATGCATGCACATGGTGCACTGACATAGATGCAGGCAAAGCACCTGTGCTCCTGACTTAAGGGCATGGCAAATACCACTGTCCTCTGCTCCTGCTCTAGGGGTGGCTGCCCTCACAGGCAACAGGTGGCAACAAACAGACACTGTGGGTCACTCTGGGCACATTGGCCCAGTCCCAGCTCGGAGGAGCATTGGTCAGGGCACAGCAGGTCTAGTGACAACAGAGGTTTCCCTGAACATGAACCTGGATATAAGGTCCACACATTATCCCTGTGGCCTGGATAGGAGCACCCCATGTTGTCACAGACCTCAGCTGCTGTCTTAAGCCTTACTTTTCTTAGAGAGCTCTGATCCCACACAGGGAGAGCACAATGCAAAGCCCAGATGCAGAAAGCAAAGGGTGGGGCTATGGGTAGGGTCAAAGGCTTGCCCAGTGATAGACTAAAAGCAACAGCGCCTCCTAGTGGCCATGTACTGACAGTACCTGAGCAGTTCCAGCTATGATGTTCTCTAGAGCAGCCCAACCCAGGGCTCAAGGAAACTGCAAAAAGACTCAAGCAGAACCCTGCAGCCCTGAGCACCAGCATGAAACCTGGGCACTTCTGCACAGGACTGGAAGTGCCCAGGACTGCGGGAGCACGTAGGAGCCCTCTGTACCTCCCCACATCCTTCAACTACGAAGCAGCATAAATAGGCAACACCGACTGCAGGTGTACCCTGGAGACACGGCATCCTCATGAGTACCTGAATTTATCTGGCTTTTAAAATGTCTTGTGTGCGCAAGAAGACATAACAAACACATCTTCTGGGAGTTGGTTCTTGTTCTCCCGCTGCTCTGCATACCCCAGGCTAGCAGGCCTGTGAGCTTTGGACTGATGCAGTCTCTGCAGGTGTGCACACACCAGACACCTGGCTCTCCACCTGGGATCCAGGGGTCAAACGTGGGTATCAGGCTTCTATGACAAAGCCTTTAATGTGCTGAGTCGTCTTCCAGGCCCAATTTCTTCTGTAGTCCAGGCAGCCCTACGAGTTACTGCATACCCAGGGGTGAGCTTGAACTTCTGACCCTGCTGCCTCCACCTCCCAAGTGCTGGGACTGTAGGTGTGCACTACAATGCTTGGGTCACGCTGGACTTTGTGCACGGAGGACACACTCCACTGGCTGAGCTACAGCCTCATCTCCTGGTCTTGTCACTTCTGTCACATCCAAGACACCAGAGCCAAACATGATTATCTCCCAGTCTGAGGACGGCAGAACGATCTTGGCTGTACACAGCACTTAAAGGTTTATTTGGGGAAAGGCAAGATGGTTTAGTAGGCAAAGTGCTTGTCACCGAGCCTCACACCAGCCAGGACCCACACGAAGGAGAAACTGAGTCACCAAAGCTGTCTTCTGATATCCACGTGTGTTGTGTGTGCATAGCACCTACACACAAGCACTAAAATTCTTTGTGTGTGTGTATAGTGTGCGTGCTTTGGTTTCTCTGTGTAGCCCTGGCTGGCCTCAGCTCCAGAGTGCTGGGATAGAAGGCATGCGCCACCCCTGCCCAGCATAAGCAGCTTTATGAAGCTTATTATTGGTCCTGCACTGCTCCCGCCCCAACTCTAGAAACGAGTTAACAGCAGTGAGTAGCCAGGCCGCTTCTGCTCAGCCTAGGAAAAAGCGCTCAGCCATCTATCACATGCTCAACGCTGAGTGTGACCAGCCACAGGGACAAAGCTGGATGACGCATCCCCAGGAACTAGTGACCCCACCTTCAGGGCCATGTCCACCTTCCTCCCCACTCTCCTCCAGTCGTCCCAGCTTGCAGCTCAACTCTAATATCAGGCTGGCCACACGGGCTCTTAAACTGTAGTCAGTGTTCAAGTGGTGACTGTCCCTTCTTCAGCCTGGCAAGAGGCCAGCCTCCTTCTCCACCAGCCGGCTGACGGTGCGCAGGGCCAGAGGCAGGGCTGTGTTGGTGTCTCGGTGGTAGCGAGGCTGGCACACACCTGCAGTGGGTGTGAACACAAACTGGGCCACACTGGGCATCTTCAGCAGAGTCAGTAGCTCTGTGGCCCGGGTACGGATGGCTTCTGCATCCTCCTCACTGTGCACGGAGCTGGTGGCTGGGTTCTGGGCCAGGGTCCGAATTTTTGACAGGAACAATGACACCCTGGGGAAGAGAGGGGCTCAGCTATTTAACTGCCAAGGACCAGCCCCCTAACACACCCAGATGGCTGCCCTGATGGGCCCCTACTCTGCGCTCCCCAGCTGGATACCTTGGGATCAGGTCTTGGCTCCGGGAGGCCAGCTTGGTCAGCGTGGTCATGAGTACAGTGACCACCTGTGGGGGACAGCAGGGCAGGTCGGCCGAGGGACGGGACTGGGTGACTTCAAACAGCAGGGCCTCCAGTGCTTCAAAGAACTTGTTGATCTGCTCCACTGTGCATCTCTTGTCACAGGTCACTGACAAGTACTCACCAATGGCCCATACCTAAGCCCAGAACAGAAGCTTAGCACACAACAGGGCTTCCTGTCCAGTGGTGGGAGGGTGGGCATGTGCTTACCACACAGGTGAACATGCTGGCTCGGCTGCAGATGCTGCTCACGCTCCCCACAAATTCCAGAAGCTCTCGTGACAGCTCCACCACCAATGATGGCTTCAGCTTGCACAGCACCAGAAGCTGGGAGCTCAGCACCCTGCCAGGAGAGCAAAAACCCTGTGAGGCTGTGTGCTCAGGGCAGATCTGAGCCCGGCCAATCTGATGGAAAGAGCCAGAAGCACCTGGTGGAAGTCAGGGAGATAAGAACTGTCACCTGTTGAGTCACTCTACTGGGGACATGACTGTCTCAAACCCAGGCTACTTGAGAGAGGGGGAATGCTGTGAGTTCTAGGACAGCCTGCACTGGAGTGAGCCCTGTCATAAAACTGAGGAGGAGAGCCCCTGCCTAGAATCCCCCAGTGAGGGGCTGGGGTGTGGCTCAGTGGTAGAGTACTTATCTAGGATTAAGGTGGCCTTAGGTTTAATTCCCAGCATGGGTGCATATCTACGTGAGAAGAAATGTTCTAAAGCAGTGTTTCTCAACCCGTGGGTCATGACCTTTTGAGCTGGCATATTAGAAATCCTGCATATCAGATATTTACATTAGGATTCATAAGAATAACAAATTTACAGTTATGTAGTAGCAATGAAAATAATTTTATGATTGGGAGGTCACCACAATATGAGGAAATGTCACAGCATTAGGAAAGTTGAGAACCACTGCCCTAAAGGAAAGGGAACTTGGTGGACAGGAATCTCTGCAATAGAGACGTGAGCCCACCATTCAAAGGACACAGAGTCTCAGAGGAGGACAGATACCAGAATGTCCTGAATGGGAGACGAGCTGCACCTTGGGGAGGAACTGGCGGGACAGGAGCGTGCTCAGACTCCCAGCTGTGCACAGGACAGGGGGCACAGAGGTGTGTGTGCCGCAGCACTGGTGACCCTGCCTACCTGTGCACACTGGCCTCATACTGAGGGACCTGGTAGAGGGAGTCACTTCTGTCTAGGAGCAGCAGCGCCAGCTGGTTGATCAGGGCCCCATCAGCAAACTGGGATCAAGAACAAGAGACAGGTTCAGTCCTCGGCAGTGGCGCTATTATCTTCTCCCCTCAGGGAGGAGTGAGGCCACAAAGGGAAGCATGACTTATTCTCCTCATTCACTGCCTACCTTCCCCAGTGCCTGAAAACCAGGGGGAGGACCCAGAAACCCCAGCCTCCCGGCCCTGCTACTGCGCTACATCTTTCTCTCAGGACCTGCTCTGCAAGGCATGGTGGTGACACCTTTAGGCCCAGCACTTGGGAGACAGAGGCAGGAGGATCTGAGAGTCTGTGGCCGCTCTAGTTCACATGGTGAGCTCCAGGCCAGCAGTTTATACAGAGAAGCAGTGTCTCAAATATGAAAACAGAAACAGAAACAAAAACAAAAAAAATCTAAGCCTGTTCCCCGAGGCTAAGATTCTATTTTGTCTAAGTGACCTCAAATGGCCCCACTCTGTTACTAGCTGCCCTCAAGGGGTTCTGAGGGCTTCCACTCATCCAACCTGGGAACATGCAGTCAGGAGCAAAGCACTGGGCTACAGGAGCTCAGGGGGCTGGGCACAGGCTGTTTTGGCTCTAGCTTGCGCTGCCAGCCCACCCCATCCTGAGGGCTGAAGGGTGAGTAGCCCTTTCCTGTCTCTCTTACTGAGACCCATGGAGGGTGCTGCAAGACAAACCGCCTGTGGGTCAAGGCCAGTGCACCACACTCTGGCCTGGGTCCTCATGACTATATGAGGTCTATAGGGGAAGGGACCTGGGCAGTGGGCTCACCTGGGTCACGGCTGAGAAGAAGGCCTGAAGCAGGATGGGCACCGCCTCCGAACACTGGGTTACCCGGGCACAGCTGGCCATGGGCTTCAGCAGCTGGTGAAGCGGTGTCAGTCTGGGGACAGACACAGTGGGGCTACTGAGGGCCTGCCCACTTTCCTTCCTGAGTGACCCTACAGCAGTCAGAAGCAGGGACGCTGTGCCCAGCCAATGGTAGTCACGGCTCACGTGTTCCATAGGGCTCAAGCAGGCCAGGAGATGGCAAGGGCCCCAAGACAGCAGAGCCAGGGACACAGCAACAAGGGCCTGCAGGCCATTCCTGGTCCTCTCAGTCCCCAGAATATGCTAGGCCTTAGTTTCCCCTTTGTAAAGTAGACTGTCCACAGCACCAGCTGAGGGCTGGGTCAATGGGTGGGGCCCAGGCTGAGTAAAAACACAGCGTTTTCTCTGGCACAGAGTCCTACATCATGTTCGGTGATTGGCCCAGGTTTCCCACCTCTCTGTGGAGCCGCTGGCCTTGGTACGAAGCAGGTGACGGAAGAGTCCCTGGAACTGTGGGTCCCGGAAGGCCTCCAGGCAGTTGGGAATCCTGAGGGAGACATCCCAAAGCGGCCTTTCCGATGGGGTCTGTGAGGACCTAGGAGGACAGAGGCTCGGCTGGGACACTACTCTCAGCACAAGCCCACCATGGTCCTATCTGGCCCAGTGCCAGGGGCACCTGCTGGAGCATCGCAGGCTCTCAGGGCTGGGGAAGCACTCTGGGTCGGAGAACATGGGAGACTCCCTTGCTGAGCATGAGTGCGCCGAGGAGCGCTGGGGCTCAGGGGCTGCTTGGGGTGGGTGGCAAAGCGAGCAGAGATGCACTGTCTGTGGTCTGGTGCCTTGCAGGGGCCCTGGTGCAGGGGGATGGGAGCCGCGAGGAGAGCAGAGCGAGGAGAGCAGATCTGGTGCCTGGCTGCACAGGAGGGGACAGGGCTGACCGGGGCAGAGTGGGACCACCTGAGCTGTAGGTCCAGGGCAGCAGTCAGGCAGGGCAGGTCAAGCAGTGCGTGCAACATCTCCACGGCGGTGCCAGCATCCACCAGAGCCGGGAGGAGGACCACGAACTCGGCTGTGAGGGGAGGGCTGTTCCAAGCCAGGAACTATGGAGGAGGAAGAGACACAGTGGCTCAGACAGGGCAGGAGGACGCTAGCTGGCCATGGCCTTGTCCAATGGCCTCCTACTGCCCACTCACACAAAGACACTCCGTTCAGACAGGGGCAGCTGGACTCAGCCCTCCCTGCCCCCCCACTGCGTATCTTTGGCTGTTTCGAGGGTCTCACTTACTGCTATTAAAGTGCATGTGCACAGGTACATACGAGTGGAAGCCAAAGGACGTCGTGCAGGAGCGGGGCCTCTCATTTTATCACATGGGTCACAGGGAGGGAACCCCAACTGTCAGCAGCAAGTGTCTGTACCAGCTGGAGCCGTCTCTGGCCACACTTGCTATTCTATTTTGTCTTTTGCAGCCAATTTTGTGGCAGTAATGACGGCAGCCATTTCTGAATTACTCCTGTTTTCTTTAGAAAAAGGACCGAGTTTTGGGGCAGGGAGACGGCTCAGTCAGGAAAGTGCTTGTTGCACAAACACGAGGACCTGCACAATGCGGGGGATAGCAGTGTGCACCCAAAATCCCTGGGGAGGCAGTCAGCAGTTACTGGGGCCGGCTGGGCATTTAGCCTGCTCACACCCGTGAGCTCCCAGTAAAGAGATTCTGTCTCAAAAAGGGGTGGGGTGAGAAGGGCAGGGCAGAGAGATGATGTATTTGGCAAAATACGAGGCTTTAAGTCCAAATCCCCTAAACCCATGTATAGTTGGGCTGGGCAGCACACACTCTAACTCCAGCACTCCTAAGTTGAGGAGGCGGGCACAGGAGAATTCCAGGAAAATCACCAGCTGGCTCGTGTGTACAGTGGTTAGCGGCTAGAGACCCAACCTCAAACAATCAGGTGGAGGGTAAGGACGTAAGGATCACAACACAGGTGTATCTAGACTCATATACATGGAATACATGAACACTCAAGTGCGCACGTGCGTACACACACATAGAGACACACACACGCAGGACTGGGTCTATAAATGGTTCTAACAGGTAGACTGTGAAGTACAAGTTAAAGACACACGATGGGCTGGGGAGATGGCACAGTCAGGAAAGCACTTGCTGTGCACACACAGGAACCTTGGTTTTATCCCCCAGAACCTGAATAAAATTTCCAGGCATGGTGGGGTGGTGTATGCCCTGCCCTGGGGAAGTAGAGACAGGGTAGCCTACTTGGAGAGGCCCCATTGTTTGAGGAACACCACCTAAGGTTGACCTCTGACCTCTACAAGCACATACATATCCCCCGCTCCCATAGATCCATCCCAGGACCACACTGATGAACTGAATGCACATGCGCCCGCTACAGTACTGTCGTGGATCAAGCAGGCACGCTGCACACACCTGCAATTCAGCACGCAGGAAGCTTGGCTTCCGGGAGCAGAGGTGATGTGGGAGTGTCATATCAATCTGTTGATTTCATTGGTTAAGTAATAAAGAAACTGCTTGGCCCTCATAGGTTAAAACATAGGTGGGTGGAGTAAACAGAACAGAATGCTGGGAGGAAGAGGAAGTGAGCTCAGACTCGACAGTTCTGCTCTCTGGAGCAGACGCCATGCTCCCCTCTCCTGGCCAGACGCGATGAAGCTCCGACCCAGGATGGACATAGGCTAGAATCTTCCTGGTAAGCGCACTTTGGGGTGCTACACACATGAATAGAAATGGGCCAAGCAGTGTTTAAATGAATACAATCTGTGTGTTGTTATTTCGGGTATAAAGCTAGCCGTGCAGGAGCCAGGCAGGATGAAAAGCAGGCCCGCAGCTCCCTACTACACAGAGGGATCTCAAAACTGAAGCTGGCCAGCTCCAAGTCAGTCATCCATCCATCTCTTGTCTATGCACGACTTTAGATATTGTTTTAGGTGTATGCGTGGACTGCCTGCATATATGTAGGGCACTGTGTGCATGAAGTGCCTGAAGACACAGCAGAGGACACCAGGTCCCGTGGAATTAGTTACATACAGATGGTTGTGAGGCACCATGTGCTGGGAACAGAAATTGGGTCCTCTGCAAGAGCAGCCAGTGCTGCTAACCACTAAGCCATCTCTCCAGGCCCAAGGTTTTTCTTTGTGCTGTTTGTTTTTGAGACAAGGTGTCACGATGAGGCCCTGGTCGTCCTGGAACTTGCTTATGTAGACCAGGCTGGCCTTGAACTCTTAGGGATCCTCTCACCTCTGACTCCTGAGGGCTAGGATAGGGGCCGACACATCCAGCTTTGTGTGCTTTTTGAGACAGGGCGTCACATAGCCCAGGCTGTAACTGAAGCAGGCCTTGAACTCTTACTTCTGATCCCTTGCCTCAGCCTCCCTTGTGCTGGGATTACATATATGAAACACCATGTCTGTATCTCATGTGGCTGTCTGAGATGATGCTGTCTGTATGTTATGATATATGGAGATCCCTAGTCCTAACACCTCACCTTGTGTCCCAAACGGAGATCAACTGAAAAGGGGAGAAGGCCTGGGCCCACCCCCAAAAAAGTCTACACTTGCCTTGAACAGACTAGGGAAGCTCAACCTGAGGAGGCTGAGGAAGTGGGGGTCGAACTGGGCCAGGTTGCGCGTGCAGAAGCTTGTGACCTCAAAGGCCAGGGTTGGGCTGTAGAAGCGCTCGGAAGGGAGCCTGCTGAGCAGGTGCTGGTAGATGACTTCCGCATCCACGGTGGCCGCCTCCCCTGAAAGACACCAGAGGCCGCCAGGGCATCAGGCTCTGCAGCAGCAGTGTCTGTGTGACTTGGAGTGAGTTCTGCTTTAGCCAGAGCTCTGTGTGGCAGAGCCACAGGGCTGGATGTGTCTCCTGTAGATGGCGCTGCCTCCCTGAGACCACAGAGCACAGCCCATGAGGACACTGTCAGGAAGGCAGCAGGCCTCGACTTCTGACTTTGTGGGCCCATGGTAGAGCAGAGTCCTGCTTGGCCCAGAACTGTAATCTCAGCCACTCAGGAGGCTGAAGCAGAAGTATCCCAAGTTTAAGACCAGCCAGGGCAACTCTGTGAGACCCTATTCCAAAATAAAGAGAGCGTACGTGTGGTGCACACCCTTTTAAATCCAGCACTTGGGAGACAGAGGCAAGTGAACCTCCACGAGCTCCAGGTCAGCCGGAGCTACACACAAGGGCCTGTTTTAAAACAAGAAAGTAAAACCACATCAACCAAGTAAAAACAAAATTAAGCAATTAAAATAAAAAAGAGAGGACTGGGGATTAAACTCAGTGGTAGAGCCCCTGCCTAGAATCTCCCAGTGAGGGGCTGGGGTGTGGCTCAGTGGTAGCACCTTGTCTAGCATGTGAAGGACCTGGGCTCCATGCCCAGATTGCCAATAAACAAACAAAACTGTAAGTGTGACAGCCTCTGAGTGCCTGGAAGAAACTTGCCATGTACCCAGACTCACCATGGTTCAGGAAGAACTGGGCAAGGGGCACCAGTGCCCGCTCACTGCCAGGATCTTCACCTAGCCTCCTATGCAGGGCCTTCAGGCAGGAGAGGGTGCGGTAAAGGAAGGAGGGGTCCTGCCGGCACAGCACGTCCAGCACCAACACAGCTTCCACCAGGCACTGCAGGGACACCGAGTTGTGTCAAAGGGTCAGGCAGCACCTGCCCCAGCACCCTGCAGGCTACTTACAGCTTTCTGTAGGTCGGAGTCCCCCTTCCTCAAGGCTCCTGGAACAAAGAAAGTTGACTTGTCTCAAAACAGCCCCATAACAAGGCAGCCTGTGTCCTACAAGTTTGAGGTCAGGACAATGAGCAGGCATGTGACAAGACAGGGGGCAGGGACTGGTGCCCATAAGGTGCGGACAAGATGGGTGGACCTTGGATGCCAGAAGCGAGGTGCTAGGCACACAGATAGGGCCTGTTCTCAGACACAAGGAGGCTCCGGATCCCACAGTGATCTGAGACCCATGGCTCTTCTTTTCAAGATTTTATTTTCAATTTCATTTCATGTGAATGGGTGTTTTTTCTACGTTATATATGTGCACCATATGCTTGCTTGGTGTCTGAGGAGGCCAGAAGAGGGCATCAGATCCTCTTAACTGTAGTTACTGTGGAAACCATGTGGGTACTTGGAACCAAAACTAGGTCCTCTGCAAGAGCAGCCAAGTGCTCTTAACTGCCGAGCCACCTTTCGGCCTTGCTTTAGGGGTTAGTTCTTTTAAAGCAGACACTCAGCTAGGTTGGCTGCCTTGACCCCACCCTGCAGGGAAATGTGTTGGTAGCCTGGGGACTCACTCCGGTTACTCTGTTCCAATAGGCGCTGGCAGTACTCAAAGGCCACCTCTCTCAGCCTCTCCCGAGGGGGCAGCAATCGGCTGGCAGTGGAGGCAGCAGAGATCACAGACAGGGTGGAGCCCTCCAGCTCTGACCTGTCATCTGTAGGAGAAAATAACCCCTGGTAATCTTGTGTGGATAGGCAGGCTGGGCAGATGACACGCTCCAGTAGCTTCCCAGAGTGCTCAGGGTTGCCCAAGTCATCAAGTATGAAGCTGTTGTCACCAGGGTTAGATGCACAAATTTGTCTGGACTATTGTTGGTTTTATGCTTGTTTTTACTGTATGAAAACAGGGTCTTGCTATGTAGCTGAGGCTGGTCTCAAACTTATAATCCCCCTGCCTCAGAGTCCCAGGTGCTGGCATGATAGGTATGGATCCCTACACTTGGTTTAATTTTGTGTTTTTGAGACAAAGTCTCAAGACAGCCTGGGTTGTAGCTCAGGCTGGCTTCAAACTATGTAGCTGAGACTGGCCTTGAATTCCCCAATCCTTCTGCCTCTACCCCCCAAGGGCTGGGCTCGTGGGCACACACCACCATGAGCAGCTCAATCTGACTATCTATAAACCAAGTCTGCAGCTGGGACAAGATCAGATAGGTCTGTGAATAGCTGCCTTGGATGATCCGTCTGGCTCTCTGGGACACCTCATGGAGACATCAGTAGCTTACATGGGCACTGGGCTGTGTTCTCAGCTCCTCCTGGGGTCAGTGGCCCTCTGCTGCTGGCCTCCAAACTCCGCACACTCCTTGTTTGGCCTACAGACACCTGTGGTTTTTGTCTTGCCCACACCTTACCCTCACCCAAGCCACAGCGTGTCTGTGCTCTCTACCCCTCAGTGCTCTCTGTCCTACCCTGGGCACACCTGCATCTGGACTGCCTGGGTCCTCAGGGCCACTGTGGAGCAGCCATTTCCGAAGCATGGAGAAGGCCTGCATGTTCAGCCACTGGTCCTCTGTGAAGTGCTGGCCCGTGGAAAGGACTGTGAAGAAGTCAGAAGCCACTGCTCCATCCACCTCTGTGATGGGACTTGGCTGTGAGAGGAAGGACAGGGCTGGGGACAAGCCTGGGGGACTCATAAAGCACACAGGAGCACAACAATCATGTTCAGGAGGCTGTGAGCTCCACCATGGC
Source organism: Chionomys nivalis (assembly GCF_950005125.1). Lineage (NCBI taxonomy): Eukaryota > Metazoa > Chordata > Mammalia > Rodentia > Cricetidae > Chionomys > Chionomys nivalis. Next base: position 90,803,106 of record NC_080088.1, read on the forward strand.
CCAGGGACCTGCATTTCCTGCCCTCTCCGGCTACAGCCTTGTAGAAAGCACCTACACTCCTAGATCCAGGCATGCCTGCCCCAAGACCTAAACACACGGGACAGCTCCAGCTCAGATGTGTGTCTTGCATCCTCTGTAGGCACTGAGCAGGAGCCACGCAGGCTGAGGAGCTGTCAGGCTCAAAGTGTACTCCCCATCCTGGACTTTACCTACTCCACAGTAGAGAGCAATGAGAAACCTTACTGGAACCAAGGGGAAGGACAAGCAGCGTCCATAGGAACCTGCCTGGTGAGACTGACTCGCTGTGTGGGGTGTCAGTGCATGGGAGAGAGGGAATGAGCACTATCAAAGACAGTAGCATTGCTTTGTTTTTCGACAACATCTCATGCACACCAGTGTGTTCTCAAACTTGCTACATAGCTGAGGATGACACAAATCCTGATTCTTGTTCCCGCCTCCTCGGTTCTGGGGCTGCAGGTGTGCACCACATGCATTCATGTGGTTCTGGGGCTGCAGGTGTGCACCACACGTGTTTATGTGGTTCTGGGGCTGCAGGTGTGCACCACATGCATTCATGTGGTTCTGGGGTTGCAGGTGTGCACCACACATGTTTATGTGGTTCTGGGGCTGCAGGTGTGCACCACATGCATTCACGTGGTTCTGGGGCTGCAGGTGTGCACCACACATGTTTATGTGGTTCTGGGGCTGCAGGTGTGCACCACACGTTTATGTGGTTCTGGGACTGCAGGTGTGCACCTCACGCGTTTACGTGGTTCTGGGCTGCAGGTATGCACCACACACATTTATGTGGTTCTGGGACTGCAGGTGTGCACCACACACGTTTATGTGGTTCTGGGACTGCAGGTGTGCACCACACACATTTATGTGGTTCTGGGACTGCAGGTGTGCACCACACACATTTATGTGGTTCTGGGGCTGCAGGTGTGCACCACACGCGTTTATGTGGTTCCGGGGCTTGAACCTAAGGCTAAACACATGCCCTACCACCCGGGCCTCATCCTCTCATCCTCAGCTTGTGACAGAGCTTTTGTGATTTCAGCTCCCTGGGACCCCAAAGCAGCTGGGACTCACCTGCCGGGTCCTGGGTGTAGAGAAGAAGCCGCCTGAGTATGGAAGGCCTTGCTGGATGCTGGCATAGCGCAGCCAGTCCACTAGCCTTCTGCTGAGCAGGTTGGTCTGGTCTGTGGGGATGGGAGGAGGTGCAGTGAGGGAAAGTTAGGTCTCCAGATTCCCAGGTGATGCCAAATCTGCTCTAGAGAAAATGGGGCTCAACAGAACCCCATACCATGGGTACACCCTGGGAAGCTATGCATGATTCTCCAACAGCTCTAACCTCCTTCCACCACACCCTAGACTACAGTCACTGTGGGAAAGGAGCCACGAAGGCCTTTGGGGAAGAACTGTCCAGTACCTTCCACGAGGGTGCCTGGGGCCAGGCCAATGATCTTGGTCAGGACGGGGAGGAGGTGCCTGACGCTGGGCCCCTCGGGCTGCCGGTTCTCAAGGATCTTGAAGATGCGCTGACTCAGACAGCTGATCTCTCCTTTTCTGTCTCCCTTCAAAGTAGGACAGGAAGCTGCATAAGGACCTGGGTTCGATCCCTGGGAAGCATACTGCAGCTGCTCTTTAAGCTCAGAACATCACACTGGCAGTCCCGGCCCTGGAGTCCGACTGAGCTATCAACAGAGACCCGGAGTGTGTGCATGGGGGGCTATGCACATGAGACAGTCATTAGACCATCCAAGGGGATGGACTCTGGACAGAGTGGATCTCTGCAGCACTGGACACACTGAGGGACAAACCAGTTTGCTGTATTCCTGTGATCCCAGAACCACAAGAAACAGATGTCCCCCTTCCCCCCGCCCCCAATGGTGGCAATTGTGTTACCTGGGCTAAGAGTACAGAGGCCACAAGACTAAGCTGCCGGGTGTTTTGGGTGTGATCACAGGACAGGGCCAGGTCATCAAAAGGTGACATCTCTCTCAAGATAGCGGCACAGAGGACCCGAAGCTGCTCAGGATTTGTGGGCAAACAGAGGGTGTTCTGCAACAGGCCCATACACATCTTTTCCAGCCTGGAGGGCGAGACCCCACCAGATGACATGTCAGGCCTGTGGCGGGTACGCTGACACCCCAGGGAAGATGGCTGGAATCTGTCTGCTGGATGTACAGGGTTTTCCCAGCAGTGCTGTCCACTCACTGTCGGGGATACTTGGTGGCTGAGACGATGAGGAAGAGCCTCTGTAGGGCATCCACGGCGGCTGGCCCTGGAGGTTCCTGCAGCAGCTTAGTGACCCGGGTGCAGAATCGCTGCAGCTCCTCATCCTGTATCTCCCTAAGGAAGGAACGAGGCCACGGTGCTGCCCTGAGCCACAGGCACGTCCCCCACTGGGGGACTATCCCTAACCAGCACAGAGAAAGCAAGCAGCAGCCATCCAGGTTCACAGTGCCTGGGAGGGGTGGAGTGCAGACAGGTTCCTCCCCTGGAACTGAGATGTAGCACCCCCAGTTTCCTAGTGACACCCTTTACCAAAGGCCATGTGGCTGACCTTGTTCTGCTGTTCCAATGGCAAAAAAAAAAAAAAAACAAAAACAAAACCAAAAAGCAAACAAACAAAAAAAACCATACCATTTTAAGTCCCCCCCCCCCCCCGTTTTGAGACAGGGCCTCACTTTGTAGCTCAGGCTAGCCTGGAGTCTGCAGCAATCCTCCTGCCTCTGTTTCCAAGTGCTGACATTTCAAGAGTGAGCCAACACATTCAGTAAAAGGTTTTATGAGTCTTTCAAAAGTCAGGAATCTTTAATCCAAGTTGCCTCTTCCTCTCCCCCAGAGAGCCTAGCTATACAGCCCAGGCTGAACTTACTACATAGCTCAGACTCAACCTCTTCATCCTCCTTCCTTGTCCTTCCAAGACCTACAAGTGTGCGCGACCACACCCTGCTTTCCCCGGTCCCTGCCTTTATTGGCAGTGATGAAGTTTGAAGCCAGGGCCCTACACTTAATAAGGAAGCAGCCACTCTACCTCTGAGCGCCATTGCCAGCACTCCCAAGTTGCCCTTCAAACATGCTTCAGTGAACCTTTTGAGAAGGGGATGTAAAAGCTTCTATACTGAAGCGCAAAGATTACAGCAGAGTGTAAGGTGAGCCTGATATGTCACTGGCTTCAACTGAACATGCCGAGACCAAACTAAACATCAGAGCAGAACTCAGTTTCCCAGCTTCTATTCCAAGCTTAACAGCAAGGAAAAGAGGGCTGGGACCGCAGCCCGGCAGAAGGGCACTTGCTTAGATGTGTGCAGCCCTGGATTCCATCCCTAACACCACAAAATAAAGGCCCACAATGAGGGAACTGCCCGGTGCGGTGGCACACACTTTTAATCCCAGCACTTGGAAGGCACAGTCAAGTGGATCTCTGTTGTATTTGAGGTCAGTTTGGTCTACAAAGCAAGTTCCTGGGCCACATAGTGAGGCTCTGTCTCAACTATCCCCCCCCCCAAAAAAAAATCTGCATGACGGGCCTGTGGGTGCTAAGGAGGGCCCCCAACATCCTAAACCATGGCTGACAGCCCTACTGTGGTCTCCAGATGGGATTGACAGTTTGTATGCTGCCCAATTTTGGACCTGCCTGTCTAGGGCTTGAATTTGGTTCCTGGGAAACAAAAAGAAAACAGCCTCCTCTCAGCAGTCACTGCACGTCGCTGACGGCTGTAGGATGACCTCCAGTAACCTTCCCACCACCCTAGCCTACTTGGTTTTTCCAGGATCCACTCAGTCACACTAGGTTCCTGCAGAAGAGGCTGGGTGAGGAAGGGGAGCAACTGGCCTGATGACAGAGGACGAAACGACTGGAAGAGAGATGCCATCAAGTGAGTACAGCTGCAGCACAGCTTTACAACACTGACCCCATTCTCCCACAGCTCCCCACTGCTCCTGGGGACCCCTCCCAGGACAAAAAGAATTTCAATGAGTCGCTTTTCATCACCTGTCCCAGGACCCGGAGCAGAATCTGAGTGGGAAACGTTATTTTTGTGCTGGCACGAGGCGGTCATACGCTGGCCAACACTTAAGTCCTCATGTAACAAACACTCAGCTTAAAACGGAGACTATCCTGCCTACTGAAGGAGGGCGGTGGGCCAGTGGGCGGATCGTGGCTCGGTCACCGCCTAGTCCTAATGGATCTTAGAGAATTATCTTGGAGTTTTTTTGGTTTTGCTTTTTTTTTTTTTTTTTTAAATTTGTTACATTTATTTATGTGCAGCTGGGGGTGCTCGAGTGGAGATCAGAAGACAACTTGAAGGAATTGATTTTCTCCTTCCTCCACGTGGATTCCCGGAGTCTAGCTGAGGCTATCAGGTTTGGCTGCAACGGCGTTTACCCATTGAGCCCTCTGAGTTCTGTCCTGTTCGCAGGCTCCAGACTTTAAAACGCTCGTTCAAGCTTTTGTTCTCTGGGATTCCAGAGACCTTCTCCATCCTAATCCTTCCCCACAAGTGGCCCAGCTCAGAGTCCAGATTTGTCTGTTCCTTTGCTTTTTAAGTTTACCAAATGCATCAGATCTGGGTTTCTGATACTCATTTCCTCCGTTTGATGGAGTGCCATCAAGTCTTGGACCGGCTAGTTGGGAAGGATGGCGCAACCTAGGCGCTCAATGCAGGACCAGCGCAGCCTGGCACTAGACACGATGGAGGACTTCTTAGGTGGGTCGTGCACCTCACACTTCACGCAGGCCGTCCCGGGCGCCACACGGGGACCCGAGCCGCGCAGCGAAACCACCGCCTCCCCGCTCCTCCCTGGCTTTGTCTCACGCCCCGTGTCCCTGGCCCCAGATCCGCAGACCTGGCCTGATGCAGCAGACTCTCCGCGCCCGCCGAGAACATCCTGGCCGCAGCTCGGAGGCCACCCGCGACAAAAGCGTTGTCGAGGACTTCCGGACAGCATCACATGATGGGTCATGTGACCAAACTGCGTGCGTGCGTGCCTCTGCTTCTCTCACCCCTCCCTCGCCATGGCTGCGTCACGTGGGAGAACCTGGCGCGAGAGCGGCCGACTTCCGGTGCCACATCACGTGGGAGGACCCTGCTAGTGAGACTTCCGTTATGCGTCATGTGGGCGGGGCGGAGGCCACGAGCCAATGAGTTGCAGCGCGGAAGCCGGTTCCGGGCCAGCTCCGGGGCATCTGTCCACGTCACCGTCAGCCATGGAACCCTACAACCGTGGTTCTTAGAGCCCAGAGCTCTTGGTCCCGGAAGAGTTCCTTTTGATCCCGGAACTGCTAGTGGTAGGTTTGGGATCTGGAGAGAAGACTAGGAACGTAGTGTCTGCCTAGAATCCCCCAGTGAGGGGCTGGGGCGTGACTTGGTGCTAGAGTACTTTCGGGCCTGTGTGAGGCCCTGGGCTCCATCCTCTCAGCAAGACAAACCTGTGTGCCAGGGGTTCGTCATTTTCCCTTTCTCTACACATGCATGCACACCCAGTAAACATTACCATGGATAATATTTGACCTGCTTCTTAAAATCTGTAGCAGGTTATTTGAAAATCTCATTAGTGGAAAGTAGTTGAAGTAAAAACACACACACATATACATATACCTATTATATATATATTATCTACATATCTATTAGGGCTAGAGAAATGGCTTAGTCAGTATATTGCTTGCCATGTAAACATGAGGACTACAGCTTGAGTTCCCAACATCACATAAAAATAGGTACTTAACATACACAAGCATACACATGCATGAATGCACTTTAAGTCACTCGTGTGACAGACACATTTTTTATGACCTCTGTCAGAGGCACTCTTGCTACAAAAACACCCAATGTCTTGCTAGCCTGGGGTTCTGGGGTCAGGAGGCTGTGGCATCTCGCACTCATTTGTGTTGAGAGGTAGGTGCCTGTTTCACGTGCAGACAAAGGAAGCTGATGGTAGACGGAGGAGCTGTCGTGGGAACTTGGACCCATGTCTGTCTGGCTCTTGCCAGTGCCTAGTGCCTGTGACCTAGAATAAGCAAAATGTTAGAGAGAAATGGGCAGGAGCGGAGGCGGCTCCGTCCTTGCGAGCGTGAGAACCTGATCACCATCCCTAGGTGGCTGTGGGAAAGTAAAGCACACTTGTGATCCCAGCACTGGAGAAGTGGAGGCAGGAGGAGCTCTGGGTTTTGCTGGCAGGCCAGCTAGCTTACTTGGCAAGTCCCAGGCCAGTGAGAGACCCTGTCTCAAAAGACAAGGTGGGGCAGGGAAGATGACTAAGTGTGTGAAAGTGACTGCCACACAAATGACAAGCTGAGTGTGGGTCCCCAGAACCCACATAAAAGCTACAGAATAGGGGTTGGAGAGATGGCTCAAAGGGTAAGAGCACTGGATGCTCTTCCAGAGGTCCCGAGTTCAATTCCCAGCAACCACATGGTGGCTCACAACCATCTGTAATGAGATCTGGTGCCTTCCTTGCCAGCAGTACATTGGATGCTTAATAAATATTAAAAAAAAAGCTACAGAATAACTTTAATGCTATGTAAATAGTGTAAGCATTTGTGATCCCAGCACACCTACAGCAGATAGGAGGAGGAGGCAGGAGAAGCTCCTGGAACTAGAGGGCCTGCTAGCCTGGCTTATGCAATGGCAAAGAAATTGTCTCAAACAAGGTGGAAAGGTGAGGGCGGGCACCTGAAGGTTGTTCTCTAACTTGCCCACGTCTCCTGTGGCCTGTGCCTCCACATATTAACACACACATCACGTGAGGAACAAGAGCTGAGGTTGTCCTCTGTCTCCACACAAATGCACACACAGGTGCACACACATACACACACACAGGAAGTCACACCCAGGAACATGTACTCAGAAGAGAGAAATGGAGTTTCTCACCCGACTGAGGGTCAGATGTCTGCTAGGGCCATGGAGGCAGCCATGATTCAGGTTTGAATGAGAATGGTTCCCATTGGCTCACATACTTGAACGCTTTGTCTCGGGATGGTAGAACGGTGTGGGAAGGATTAGAAGGTATGGCCTTGCTGGAGGAGGTGTGTCACTGGGGTCAGGCTTTGCAGTTTCAAGAGCCCACAGCATTTCCCAGTTAGCTCTCTTTGTCTTGTCGCTGTTTCAAGGCGTGAACTCTCAGTTGCTGCGCTCCCTGCGTGGTCAGGCTCTCACCCCCTGAACTGGGAGCCGCAAAGTAAATGCCTTTTTGTTTTTCATAAGTTTCCTTTGTCATGGTGTCTCCTCACAGCAAAAGACCGAGTAACAAGACACAGACCACCTGCAGACACATCCTGGCCCAGCTGTGGGCCTGTGTCATGAGACAGGGAGACACGGGCTAGCTCCTCCCTACCATCTGTGAACCATCTCTATATTCTTGGAGCTCAGATGACAGACACCTGCAGGGCTCTACCTGGACTGGACACCCAGGAACCCCCAGAAGAAGCAGAGTCCCCAGCCATTTCCCTTTCACCTCTGAAGCAGCTGGGGGTCAAGTCTGTCGCTCCAGGAGCAGGGGTGTATATCCAGGCCATCTGTTGGGCTGTCGCTCCAGGAGCAGGGGTGTGTATCCAGGCCATCTGTTGGGCTGTCTGCCCTCCACAGTCACTCATTCAGGGACCACTCACACCTTTGGGTACATATCTTTAATATATAATTTTTATTTCTGGTTATAGAAACAAATGCTAAGAGGAGAATACAGAGCTTCCCCACCCACATACAACAATCGAATAGATAAAAGAACAGTTCAAATGGATGAAAAAGGAAGTAGAAATTTTCCACTGTTATAGCTTTAAAACATTAATGTCTAATAATAGTTAGAAATCACATTCAGGTGTCAAACTTTTTTTTTTTTTAAAAAGGATGGTTCTGTTATAAAAAATACTGTATCCCATTTGAAATAAATGCCCAGGTGGTGCTGCTTGGGATGTGGGTTCACAGGTCTTTCTGATCCCAACCATTACCCCTGCCTCCAGAGTGAGACCTTCACCCACTGAGGTGGGGCACGTCCCATCTCTGGAACCAGGATTCCCAGCGCATAGGATACCACTGCTTTTAAAGCACTACGTGTTAAACATATCATGGAAACGCTTTAGACAGCCACTGTAAAACAGACAAACCACACATGCGCGCGCGCACACACACACACACACGCTCCCTGAACACCCTCCCCCCCAATTACTTTTACAGAATTATCATTCGGTTAAGAAAAAGAACGACCTCACTATTGGCTTTAGCCCCTCCCTCACACGTGCACAGCTGCTGTCTCCCTCCCCAGGACACAGCAGAATTCAAGGGGAGACATGGAAGACAGTTTGGGTCTCTCCTTCCTGCCCCCACCACCTTTGCCCAGCCCAGGAATCAAGCTAAGGTATCAGGGATCCCAGATGCCTCCAGGAAGGATGTTATGAAGGGAAGATGGGAGAGAGGGACCAAAATGAAAATGTTATTTTTTTTTTAATTCCCAACTTTACCAATTAAAAATAAAAGTTCTAGACCAGCAATTCAGACTCAAGAAGCCAGGGTGTCATTTGGATACATACAGGACAGAGAACATGAATACTTAGTGGATCGGGGCTCGCTCTAGCAGGGTCAGCACAGCCCTAGGGACAGTGCTGAGGTTCCTGCCGGCAGCAAGTGCTCCAAATGCAGGGACATGGACCAAGCCTGGCCATTGGCCACCTCCAGCTTCTCCTCGGCTTCTGCGACCCAGGTTCCTCCACACCGCCCCTTCACCTTGTGAGTAGTCAAAGGAGCAAGGATTCAGAGGTAAAGCAGCAAGCTCTTTCAATCCTTCAACTCTCATGAGGTGGGGGTTGGGACAAGTGAAGGTTGGTGGTGGTGGGGGCTGGCGGTCCTAGGAAGCCTGTGTTTGGTGGTTGAGCCTAAGAACAGAAACACACACACCACTTTTCGTGGTGAGCCAAGCCCTCTGAGTGAAGTGTCCTCCTGGACAGAGAGATGTCCATGCTCTTTTACCATGGCCTGCACTAGCTCTGAGGATTAAGATGGAGGTGAGGCAGCCTTCAGCTTCCAGTCCTGCCGGCTCACCTCCGCCTAGCTCCTGCCGTGCTGCCCTCTGGGTGGACACTTCTCTCCAAGAAGTTCAGAGGATCCTCTGTCCTGCCTCACGCCTGAGTGGCGCCCCTGGACAAGGCATGTGGTTGGCTTCACCTGTGGGACAGCCCTGCCAGGGTGTAGTTCTAGACTGTTCCCTGCAGCAGCAGAGCTAAAGCCTGCCAGAAGGAAGCTCAGAGCAGCAGAAAAGAGGAGCGGAGAGACAGATGGGAGCAGCAGCCAGGACCACTCCCAAGTAGAGAGGGCGGTGGTGGCACATGCCTTTAATCCCAGCACTCGGGATCTCTGTGAGTTCGAGGCCAACCTGGTCTACAAGAGCTAGTTCTAGGTCAGGCTCCAAAACCACAGAGAAACCCTGTCTCGAAAAAAACACACACACAGAAGTAGAAAACTATTTTCCCTAAATAAAGTCAGTGAAATGTGAAATGGGTCTGTGTTTTATTTTGAAGGAAATGCCTGAGGTTGGTTCACAGAACTCCACTTGCCAAGCAGCTGTGACTTCGGGGGTAGCAATGGGGAGGGCAGGGAGAGGGAAGTAGTAACCCGAGGATGACAGTCCCTTGGACAGTCCCAAATTGTTCAAACCACAGGCCGTGGGAAGAGGGTGTTAGTGCTAGTCTGTGGCCATCTAGGGCACACCTGCTGTGTCACCAATGCAGCAGCCTTTGGTACAGAAAAAACAAAAAACAAGGAGCACTAGGCCATGGTGGCACTTCATAAAGCACTTCAGGAAGCTGAGACGGGGATTACAAGTTCAAGGCCGGCCTGTGCAGCTTCATGAGACCCTGTCTCAAGTTTAAAAAATCAAAAGGGCTGTGAGCTGGCTCAGTGGTAGAACAGCCCTTGCCTAGCATGTGCAAGGCCCTGAGTTTACTCTCCAGCACCGAAACAAAACAAAAACCCAGAACTCAACAAGCAGGCGATGCAAGAGCCACCCTGAATTCAAGGCCTGGAGCAAGGGACTCACAAGATGAAAGGGGACATTCAGTCGGGAGCAGGACTGAGGTGGCAGGTGGAAATTAGGAGGCCTTGGCCTTGTCTGTTCCCAGCTCTTACCTGCCTTCTCCAAGTCAAAGTGCGTGTTGGAGGCCCTGCTCTGGAAGGAAGCCGGGGTCAGCAGCAGCCATCTTTGGAACAACTTGACTTATCCTTTGTAATATTGCTTCTAAGCGGAGGTATTCTGAGAGACTGGAGGTGAGGTGCTAGTGACAACTGCCCTGTCACCCTGAGCCAGAACAAGAGGCTACCCTGTCATCATTGTGGTGACTTTACCACTAGTGATCGGGACGTGATGTTCCCACACAGGAATCTTTCCCCAGAATAGAGACTCACTCACTTTCTGACTTACTCTAGAGCAAGCACTGAGCTATTCAGATGGACAGGAAAAGGCTTGGTCAGCAAAGTGGGGGGGGGGGGCACACCCCAGAGTAGGCAACATCACGTGGTGCAATATGAAATCGGAGGGTTTTGAGGAAAAGTGGGAAATTCCATCCCACCACCACTTCTCCATGGGAAAGGTTTCTTCCTTGCATTTAACTAAGTCTTTGACCACGGCCCAAAGGGGAAGACACTGACCCCATCACCTGGCTGTGCCCATTTCCAGCTCTCCCAGATTATTGTGAAAGAGCTTTCCCTTTTAAGGGGAAAGATGGGTGACACCTATTATTTCAGATCTTGGCAAGCCTGGTGTGGGACAGAAGGAGGAGGCGGGAGATCTCTAGATTATAAGGATGTAGAAAGCAGGGGAAGGGTTCATGGGCTTCCTCATGGACAGCGAGTCTGAGTCGGATACCCCGCCTTGCACAAAGGCAAGGCTCCAGGAGCTGTTGACAGACATGTTTATCATGTCCTGGATGCCAAGCTGAGGTAGGGGAGGAGACAGAAAAAGCAAGAAGGAGGGAGGGATAGATAGGAATAGAAGGGGAAAGATAAGGGGCGGGAGGAAGGGAAAGAGAAAGAGGAGGAAGGAGGAAAGACTGGCAGGGGAGAGGAACACAGAGAGCGAGCAGGCAGGCAAGCTCTCAGGCAGGGTCTCTTCGCTTCCGGTCACCATGGTGACATCCTATGCTTGCAGCATTTTGTGAGTCTGGCGAGTCCCAGATATGAGGCAGAAGACTGAGTGGACATGCAGACAGCCAGGCACCGGATCTGCCAGGGAACACTCACCAAAACAAGGCAAGCTCAGATAAAGCTGTGCCAGAGACAGGAGCCGCTGTGGGCCCTGAGGAACAGGTCACCAGGCATCACATCTGTGCCTGAACTGTTCTCCAACCCCGGGGCTTGGTGGGGTCCTCCAGGGTTGCCAGCCATGGTCTATACAGTGGATGGTCATGGCCCCTAACCCAGGCTCTGGCTTCCACAGATAGCTTCCCAGAGCTCACGGGAGCATGTTCCAGCTGGCTGTGGATTCCTGCTCTGAGCACTGGCTATTCTGGGTTAATGGCTGTGGGCAAAAGCTGGCACAAGCCGGGTGCTACCTGGTAGATAACCAAATCCACTTCTAGAGCAATGACACCAGGCTAGCCTCCTCCTTTCTAGCTCAGGCTTCCCAAGCAGGGGCATAGGACCCTCTCCTCTGCCTTAAGGTCATGTAGGACATCGGGACAGCGTGTGCTCCGCTCTCCCCTCCACATCCTTCCACACCTGTGCTAATGGTGAGAGGATCCGCTACAGAGGATGGAGACCATGATGTTTCAGCAGCCAGGAGAGCAAACTAGTCAGGGCCATTCTGAGACCTGATGACAGATGTGACGGATGGTGACCCACAGTTCCACGCAGGAGCTGCACACAGTGCCTACCATGACAATCCACAAATAATCTTAATCTGCCTTGCAGGGTGACCATGCGCACACAGCCTTGGAGTAAACGGTAACAGAGGGGAAGATCGGCAGATGGCACTAATGTCCCCTGTGGTCTCAGCTCATTCCCGCTTCCCTAGCCACATGCTCACACCAGGCACACAGAGAACAAGTTCATGCCAGGCACAGGGAGATGTAGGATAGAGCCGTTTGATACTCTAAGGGGCAGCTCCACCTGGAAAACCCACCCCCAGCCACTACTACCCCAGCCCCACCTCTCGGAAACCTCCCAGGCGACAGACAGGCCTACAAAACAGAGCTCTCCTCCAGCTTGGCGTTTAGTACTACAGAAATGACTGGGGAGCTTGGGAGATAGCTCAAGAGGGCTAGGCAGGCGCTCTGCACTGGTCCTTGGCGTGTGTGGGGGACTGGTGGCTTCAATAGTGGCAGCCATAGGGTGGAGCCCAAATTCATCCAACCCAATCACCTGCTCTCCGTAGCCTCCAGGTCACTGACTGGCAACTCTTCCAGCAAAGGCAGCTTGTACGGCTGTGGCCCCTCCTTCCTTGGGGTTGCCTGCTCTTTGCTCATGGGGCTCTCTCTGCTCTTCTGACTGGGCCCGGGCAGAGGAAGAGGCCAAGGGTAGCCCGACTTTTCTGGGGCTCTCTGTCCAAGTTGTCACTGTCGCTTATGGCCCACCATCCAGGAGGACCAGCACTGAGCTCCTGGTTGCCTTGAAGTCCTGCCATGCAGCTGCTGCTACTGCTTCCGCAGAACCATCTCTCATCCCCAGACTGTGGAACATTCAATGTCTCCTACTCCTGTGACTCGCTGTGTTGAAAGTGCTGCTGGTAGCTTGTGTAGGCATGCAAAGGGACCTTCTCTGGGGATCCGAGTCCTCGGCTGGCCCCATACTTTGGTTCTTGCCACACTGTAATCAAACTTGGCACCAACTGCTGTCCAGAGAGGTAGCTTCCTTCTCAGTGGATAACAGCCAGGAACAGCCAGGGACACCCGGCTTCAGGTAGAAGAGAGGGCTTCTATTTGCAAACTGGACACATCTTGGGGTGCTCAGGAAACTGGAATGTGTGAGGGGAAGGCAGTGTGAGCAGACCGTTGCACAGCGCCTCCAGCTGCCAGAAACAGGATGCATCCCCCGCTGTCTTCCACTGGTACAGACCAGTATCCTCCCTGCTGAGCAAGGGGCTGACTGATGTCCCCTGAAGCTGCCCAGGTTTTCCTGGATATCCTTTGTAGCTTGCAGCTCTGGGCTAAGCCAGTACTGTGGGAATGGATGCCATGGGCCCTGGCCCTGGGCTGATTTTCCAACATCAATGTGGGAGCCGCTGATCCTTCTTGGAGTTATTGGGGAGAGCGGCATGTTCACCAAGGGCTGGTGTGGGTGAGTGCCTGGAGCTACTCAATTGGCTACCAAAGGGAACCCCAAAGACATGTGAACCCTTCTGTATGTCTCAGGTTTGAGATGAGCTCAAATTCCATGTTTAACTATAAGAATTATTTTAGGGTCCAAAGCCAAAGCAGACCTCTTGACCCCAATTAATGCCGCAACCTAGGTCACTTTTGGGGCGAGGACTGCCTCCCAGTCTGTGGCTGGGACGTTCTCACCACCGTTCTCTGTTCTCTGGTCTATTCCTGCTCAGTTACAAACAGGAAATCTGTGGGTCCCAAAGAGAGCAGCCTGGGTTTGCACTGTACTTCTGTCCAGTCCTGGGGCTCATTCTTCTTGAGGGTGCTGGCTGGGATCGGTTCCTGAGGAGCTGGGCTAGACCTTCTCCCACAAGAACTAGGGAGAGGCGATGGCGTGAGGGAGGGGTAAATAAACACACAGAACCCCCAGATTCATACAATCAAGTTGTCTGAACGTGTTTATGTGTTTTGTTTCAAACCATGGGAGGACAGGAGATAAAAAGGAAACTGTCCAGGTGTGGCGACCACCCTCATGGCACACGTGCTGCAGGCAGCTGTGAGCTTCTCTACTCCGTCCTCGAGTGCAGCAGCTGGTCACCTGGGCACCTGTGGCCTGAGTCCCACTCCACCTTCCTGCAGGTGACTTCACTCGCCGGTACCTGGGCCCTGGGGGCCAGTGGCTGCCATTGCTGTGGGCTGTGTGGTAGCTGTCCCACTGGGCTCCTCTACCCGGGACCTCTTGATCTCGGGCTCCCCGCTAGAAGAGGCAGACGTGGTAGTGGAGGCTGCTGGGGTTGATGTGGCATTAGTGGCCACCGAGACGGGTGCTGATGGCTCCTCAGACCCTACCTCACATACCCGGGTGATGACCACTGGTGTGGATGAACTCGCCTGGGCTGCCAGGAGCTGCAGGGGGCTGGTGAGGGCTGGTAGCAGGAAGAAGAGGTTACTTAAGGGTTACCACTAACTGGTTACAGCCACAGTGCTGTCTCTGTCATTCCTCACACAGGTTATCTTTTCCCTACCCATGGCAAGTCTGAATCAGATACCCCACACCCAACTCAGGGCTCTTCTCACTTGCTGCTTCTGTCACCTGAGGACATCCCTCCCTCCTCCTCTTCCCCTCTATGATGCCTAATTTTGATTATCACCTCAGTGGAATTCAGAAGTGCCACAGACTCAAATCTCTGGGCATGTCTGTAAGGGAGTTTCTGGGTTGTGACTCCATCCTATCTGGGTTCCCAGACTAAATAAAGTAGAAAGCGAGTCAAGGAATGGCTTCCTCTCCCTTGGCTGCCCGACTGTGCCACGCCTTTCCAGCCAGGATGGGCTGAACCTTCAAAGGGAGCCAAAAGAAACCCTTCCGTCCTGAAGGTGTTTTTCAATAGCACAAAAACCTAAACACCAGACTCTGGCACACAGAGGCCCAGCCCGTGGGGGCTACCAGACCTCCTCTGACATCCCCTGTCACCCTAGGTGACGTCTGATTTCCTTGCTATGTGTTCTTGGAAGGGAAAAGCAAGTGCCCGCCTGAGCTGCACTGCCCGTGGGCAGGTCCCTGGCACCTAGGGTTCGGGCTGAGGGCAGGCTGGGGCCTCACCATAAGCGTTGCCAGTTAAGCTATTCGTGGGCACAGCATGCTTTCCGTTCTGAGTGACAGCCCGCACTGGAAGATGGTGCTGCCCGATAGTCACTGGCGTAGCTGGCTGCAGGATGGTGACCGTGTGTCCAGGGACTCCTGGGGCCATCTGGCTGGTGACCGTCTGGATAACTCGGCTGGCTGCAGGGATTGTGGCAAATGCTATTGTGGGTTTCTCTTCCAAACCTGTGGGGCAGGCAGCCAGTGAGAACCACACATGGTCCCAGCCACCGAGTTCCACCAAGGCCTCAGCATGAGGTTGGCTGAGAGGCTGGGGAATGGGGTGCCACTGGGAGAAAGGGCTTCCCAAGCCTCTCCTTGGAGATATGTTTAAATTACCAGAGTTTAAAACATGCTGGGTGTGGAGGTAGGAGGAGCAAGAGTTCAAAGTTATCCTTGGTTACACAGAGGTCAGTATTGGGCTTCACAAGACTGTCTCAAACACCAAAAACAAAATAAAAATAAATAAAACTATATATATATATATATATATATATATATATATATATATATATATACACACACACACACACATATATATATACACACACACATATATACACACACACACACCTTCAACTGTAACCAATACAAATTTAATCTGTGAGACAAAATGTAGTATTTGGATTGAAACAGATTGCTTTTAGGGCTGCGACCTTCTCTTTCACCAGAATGTCATCTCTAAGACTCTAATTATTATTACTTTGTCATTGCTAGTGACTAGGGAGAGAATCTAAGGCCATGGGCATGCTGGGTCTCTGCCAATGAGCTACATCCCCAGTCCCACTGCCACTAACCCCTATTTATCTATTTATCTATCTATCTATTTATTTATTTATTTATTTATTTATTTAAGACAAAGTCTAGTTAGGTTATTTATTTATTTATTTATTTATTTAAGACAAAGTCTAGTTAGGTTACCCAGGCTGGCCTAGGGCTTGCTAAGCCACACAAGCAGGCCTCCACCTCCCCAGTAGCTGGGAAGACAGGTCTCTGACACCAGGTTGAGCCTGTTTCCATAACGATGACCATAAAATACAAAGTTAACATTGAATCTAAGTTCCCAGTGTGAATAACGACTAAGAAGTAATGCTTTCTAGAAAGTTCTGGGGCTGCCTTTCACAGACTGGGTATACTGTCAACAAATACCCCATAAGCCCCCTAGGACCATGTTTCTTTTTGAAGTAGGCAGGGGTGCATGCCTGTAATCTCAGCATTGCTGGGCAAGGTGACAGTGAGTCTGAGGCCAGCCCAGCAAGGACACAGACTGCAACACTGGCAAAGTAACCAATAAATAGGGGCTGAGATGGCCCAGTAGTTAAGCGTACCCACAAAGTGGCTCACAACCATCAACTCCAGTTTGAGGGTATCTGACGCCCTCTTCTGGCCTCCTCAGGCCCTGCACACACTGGTATAGACACCGAAGACAAAACACCCATCCACAGAAGATAGTACTGAAAGCAGAGCTTTAAACAGACAGACAGACAGACAAACACAAATAAATAAGGGCTGTAACCTGAATGTCACCTTGAATGGAAACAAAAGTCAAGCAAAAAGCATTGTGCTAACCAAGGAAGAAGTAAGTGTGCAGAGACAATCCACACTGCCTTAGAAAGACCCGCTTCCCTTTACTCACTGCCTCGCTTAGTGGGCTCTGAGCCTGCAGCCAGGCTCACACTGCCCAACAGTGTGCGGCCACATTACCTCTCGTCTCATTGCCCAGGTCCAACACGGCTGTGCCTGCTGTGTCGTGGGAGCCTCCAGCTGAGCCCTGGCTAGCGAGGATGTACCCGTTGGCTGAGTTGGCAGAGGTGGTTACCACCCTCACCATGGTGACGGTGGGGGCCTGCTGCACCACATGGATGGCGTGGCCTGAGGGCTGTTGTGAGGTCACTATGGAAGCTGGCATGTAGGCGACAGGCTTAGCCACTAAGTTGGAAGGTCGGGGAGGGACAGCCATAATCACCGGCTGGGCACTGACAGGGGAGCCTGTGGGATGACACAGGGGACAGTGATTTGCGTGGATGCCGTCCAGTCTGTCACATCCAGGAATAAGATGAACATAGATGTCTTACCTGGGGCACTCTGGGAATAGCGATACTCTGGAACAGAGGCTAACTTTGACCCTAAGTCAGGATCATGTGGAATGGGGGAGCCCTCCCGAGACAGACACTCTGGGGTCTGCAGGCCACTGGAACGAGGGGACATCAGTCCAGGGTGGGTGGGCGAAGCTGGAGCACTCCTGGAATGGAGAGAAGGGTACACCAAGGTGGTGCGTCAGTATAAAAGCAAAACAAACAAAAACGAATACCCCCCACTCCCACACCTCTGTTAACCGATTCCTAAGATACATCCCATGTCCACCCCTACACCTAACTCAGCGATTCCTGGAATACAGCCCACCCTACCCCCACCCCCACCCAACAACTCCTCACACATCTTCGCCCCCTACTTCCTGGAATCCACCCAATCTCATGTGTCTGCCCCACACTTCCAGGGGCTTCTCTCTTATGTCCCTAAGGTTTTCCCAGATCTAATGTTCCCTGTTGACAAAGACCTAGCATTGCCATTTCCATTCAATGGGGAACTGGGTGGGTAGGTGCTCCATTAAACAGGGCTGAAGGGTGGAGAATAGATTGCCTCCTAGCAACTGTACGTCCTGTAGCACGCACTGCCTAAAAGGTCCTGCCACCCTCCAGGAGCAGCTCAGCCTATGTCAAAAGAAAAAGCTTGTATCCAGGTATGACAATGCAGGCCTGTCATCCTTGCTACTTGGAAGGCAGAGGCAGGAGAATCTTAAGCTCAAGGCCTGCCCTGACAACTTAGCAAGATCCTGACTCAAAATGAAAAATGAAACAAACAGGTGTGGCTCAGTGGTAGAGCCCCTGCCTAGAATCCCCAGTGAGGGGCTGGGGTGTGGCTCAGTGGTAGAGCCCCTGCCTAGAATCCCCAGTGAGGGGCTGGGGTGTGGCTCAGTGGTAGAGCCCCTGCCTAGAATCCCCAGTGAGGGGCTGGGGTGTGGCTCAGTGGTAGAGCACCTGCCTAGAATCCCCAGTGAGGGGCTGGGGTGTGGCTCAGTGGTAAAGCCCCTGCCTAGAATCCCCAGTGAGGGGCTGGGGTGTGGCTCAGTGGTAGAGCCCCTGTCTAAAATCCCCCAGTGAGGGGCTGAGGTGTGGCTCAGTGGTAGAGCCCCTGCCTAGAATCCCCCAGTGAGGGCTGGAGTGTGGCTCAGTGGTAGAGCCCCTGCCTAAAATCCCCCAGTGAGGGCTGGGGTGTGGCTCAGTGGTAGAGCCCCTGCCTAGAATCCCCCAGTGAGGGCTGGGGTGTGGCTCAGTGGTAGAGCTCCGCTAGCAGTATTAGGGCCTTGGTTGAATTCCCAGTACTACAAAAAGCCCAAACTGTTATTGGATGAGCACATGACTATGTTATCTTGATGGGGAAGTTCAGCCAATCACATCTGACTAGGGTGTGGCTGCCTGGAGCCCAGGTAGATGGGGGGTGGGGTGGGGGGAAAAAGATCCGTTTGGACTTTGGACCTAGCGTGAGTTTCCCTGTTTTTCTTTTTTTTTTTTTCTTTTTTAAATATTTATTTATTATGTATACAATATTCTGTCTGTGTGTATGTCTGCAGGCCAGAAGAGGGCACTAGACCTCATTACAGATGGTTGTGAGCCACCATGTGGTTGCTGGGAATTGAACTCAGAACCTTTGGAAGAGCAGGCAATGCTCTTAACCACTGAGCCATCTCTCCAGCCCCGAGTTTCCCTGTTTTTCAATTATTAAATTATATCTGCTGTTTTGAGCTGGTCTGGTTATTTTCGCATACCGATCGAATATGCCATCACTAACACTTGACGCCCAAGAGCCCTTTGAGGCTCTGGCCAGTTGGGGCTGTGTGGCATTCATTTGGGTATAGATACCTGCATCTTTGTGCGCCCCCACTCCGCGCACCTACGAGAGACCAGTGCTGACACAGGCATCCCTATCCCTGAGAAACCCTTCCTGGCTCACTGTGACACCGAGACAGAAGTGCTAGGCTCTGCTTTCCTACAGATGCGGGACTCCTGCCACTTGCTGGTCGCCTGACCTATGCTGAGAGTGACCACAGGCAGACTCCACAGCTATCCATACAAGTACAGGTCCCTATGAACCCCACGTGGCCAGAGAGCTGTCCAAATGGCATTTACCTGTCAGGCAAATGCAGCGCCCAATGGAGCTGTTGGTGGTGGTGAGTGCATCCATCCGTCCTACCTGCCAGCAGACAAGCTGTACTCCCCACATAGCTCCATTCATGGTCCCCAAATCAGCAGGACCCCCAGCCTTTGAACTGGTTATGGTGGCTCAACCTCCTGCACACACTGCACAAGTAGGCAGTAACTGCCTCACTAACTGTTCCAACCAGCACAGAGGTCTGAGAACTGGGCACACAGAGTGCATGCCTGAAAGCCCAGCAGTGATGGAGGTGGGTCTTGTATTAATCTGTGGGCACACAGAGTGCATGCCTGAAAGCCCAGCAGGGCTATCATGAGTTCAAGGCCAATCTGCCCACAAAGTGAGAGACCTTGTCTTGAAACTGAAAATCAGAAAGATAGAAGCTTAATGGTCTAAGAACCCAGAAAACAGACCAAGTTCTCAAGTGCTAGGTCCCTCCCACTGCTGTGACGCAGGAAATCTAGCTTACCGTGAGGACAGAGGTCCGAAGGGGGTGCGGAAGCAGGAGACGCCTCTCTGTCTCCGCTTTCGGAATGCCTGTTCCACGAGTTTGGCTTCAGAGGCAGGGTCTATTCGCCAAAAGGAGCCCTTCCCAGGCTCCTCCTGGGATCGAGGGACTTTGATAAAGTAACGGTTAAGAGAGAGGTTGTGTCGGATAGAGTTCTGTAGGAGACAGAGAGAGACACCTGTGGGTCACAGCCATCAGAAGACAGACCTTACAACAGACGCAGCAGGAACTGACGTCAGGCATGTGGCTGTAGGTGACCACCCCTCCTGGGGAACAGAACAGGTGGGGCACAAGGTAGCTCCTTCTATGCAATCCACACAGTAAAATGCACCCGTTCTTTCAGAAGAAACACACAAGTGTGCAGGATCTCGTTGGGCATGGAGAACAGATGAGGCTCACCAGGCTCAAAGCACATCCGGATCTCTGGGTGTGCGAGCTTACATCTGTCTTCTCAGTACGTGCTGAGGCAGGAGGATCATGAGTTCAAGGTCAGCCTGGGCTATACAGTGAGCTCTTGACTGAGAGAAGCTCCTTGTGGGGCGGGGATTGTGGCTCAGTTGGTACAGTTTGCCCCCGGCAGGAAGCCCGGGACTCTGTCCTCACAGCACCATGTAAACAGATGTGGTGGAGGCCGAAGGAGCAGAAGTTCAAGGTCATTGCTGACTATAAAGAAAGTTCAGAGCCAGCCTGGGCTACCTGAGACCTTGCCTGAAAAGAAAAGAAGCAACAGCAACAAAAGATTCTTCTGGATAAGCTAGCTAATGGAAAATGCTAATCACAGACAAGAGAATAACATGGCGTAATCTGTGCCCATTGCATTAATGAAGAGATCTCACAGCCTCCAAGAAAGATAAAATGCATCAAACTCATGCATGTGGACGGCTGCACTAGTGATGGGGGCGGTGGACTGCTAAAGTCACACGGTGTTAAAATGCTCAGGAAGTACAGACACCATCAGTACACAGGTGTGGGACTGGCTCAAGGCTGATCCCAGCACTCGGGAGGCTGAGGCAGGATGACTGCCATGTTTTCAAGCCTAGCCTGGAATACAACATGAGACATTGTCTCAAAACAATTAAAAAAAAAAAGTTGTAGCCAGTCTTGAAGGAAAAGTAGCAAAATCAGATCATTTTAGGGCTGGGACGTGGCTCAGTGGTGTGTATGCTTAGCACGCATGAAGCCCTGGGTTTCATTCCTAGCACTGAACAAACGCAGCATGGTGGTACAGGATCACAATTCTCAAACTTCAGGAACAGGAGGTCATCGTTGGCTGCATAGGAAGTTTGAGGCTACACGAGACCTTTTCACAGAAACAAAAGAGCAGCAGCTCTTAATGGCTCTGACACAGCACAGAGGCACCATGGTACTGAGTGTCACATGGGAAAACACCAGGCGTCTCTTCATTGTTTGTTCATGTGAAGCACTGAGTTTGTATCTGAGTCTCCACACACAGCCCAGGCCCCCAGGCCCTCACCTGCCAGCCTTTGTCGGCAGTCCTGTAATAGGGGTAATGTTTGGTGATGTGGGCGTAGATGCCACTTAGTGTTAGCTGCCTGTCCTGTGCCGAGGAGATGGCTTGCACGATCAGCTGCGCATAGGAGTACGGAGGCTTTGACTCGTCCTGGAGGGAGGGTTCACAGGAGTCAGGGTTACAGAGGGAAATGGGATAGAATCTCTCCCAGCCAGGCCACCCACTCCTGACACAGATGATGCTGTCTTCAATGAATCACACCCGGGAGCCCGCCTCATCCATCAGCGTGTTCGCATTAAACTCGGAACATGGTGGACTGCACCCGTTCCCAGCAACTGGAAGGCTGAAGCAGGAGGATTGCCTCCATTCTGAGGTTAGCCTGGATCATGGCTGAGATCTTGTCTCAAAACCCTACAATGACAACAAGAACTCAGGACAGTGCCCTCTGGCCAAGTGTGATACACACCTGTGGTCCTAGGACTTCTGAGTTTTAGGCCAGCCTCAGCTACATGAGTCTTTCAAAAAACAGAAAGCAAAAAACAAAACAAAGAGGGCCTAGGGAACTGGCTGAGTGCACAAAGTGCTCCCCATGCAACCATGGAGATCTGAGTTTGGACGCCCAGCACCTATGCATATGCCAGACACGGTGTCACACGTGTGATCCCAGTGACTCCCTGACTGCCCAGTATAAAGGGCGAGCACCATACTCAGTGAAAACAATGTGGAGAAGGGCCGAGAAAGACACGCGTGGGCCAGCACAGCTGCACGCCTATGTGTGTGCAGGCAGACTCGGGAGAAACGGAACAGAAAAGAAATGCCAAGCCCCACCTCACAGGAGGAAAAACAGGTTTTGAATCAAAACTCTGAAGCTCTTATTCCCCAGCACACTGTCTGCTACCCAACGGACAGGAACAACGACACATGCTTACAACAGCAAAAAAATGTGGCTGGGCCTGGGTGCAGGCCTGTCATTGCACCTACTCAGAACGCTGAAGCAGGAAGGTCACGGGTTCAAAACCAGCCTAGTGAGACTTTGTCCCAAAATAAAAAGTAAAAAGAGGGTAGCAAATTGCCCCTGGGTTCAATTCCCAGTACTGTCAAAAGAGGGTGGGTAGAAAAGAAAGAAAAAGGTGTCGCTGTCTTAAAGACTATTCTTAAACTCTGACAGTCTCAGCAGCACTGGCTGCAACAAGTAGGAATTGGGTAGCTGACAGGACTCCAGCTCACCACAAATGGTCACGCGCAACCATTTGGGAAAGAGCCCAGTTAGATCCTTCAACACAGCCATGTGCTGCACCCTGGAGTACCCCGTGTGAGCCACCCTCAGGACCCCTACTGCAAGGTCTTGGTCACCATGACAACATGTCTGAGGCTCAGACCTTCGGGCTGTCCCCACCAGACGTGTCTGCTTGCTGCTCAGAGGCGGCCTTTGCTGCAAACTCCGCGGCCAGCTGAAGGTCTGATGTCACGTTCTGGACGAAGCGGTAACCGGATGACCCAGCTCCTCGAGGACTGGCTGGACAGGAGTTGGGGACGCTGAAGAGAAGAAAAAACACACCGTTTAAGACCCTGGGAAGGAGGACTCTGGGTAGGGACACTCTTTCTGGACCACCATGGATGATGGAGGGAGAGTATTACTTCTGCCTTCTGGTAATATCGCTGGGTGGGACCAGCTTCAGAAAAGTCAAGAAATACAACCAAGAACTCAAGAAATGACAAACATGCATCACTCTCTCCTCCAAGGTCAAGACCAAAGCTGCAGGAAATCAAGTCCCTAGGCCATGAGTTCCTAAGCAAGAAAGCAGTAGCTCTGATGGCTTCAGCAAAAGCAAGCTGCTCCTCCACTCCAGGCTGTAAAGACATGGCTAGTGTGGCCGTGACCACAAGATGGCGCCCTAAGAACAGGCGTGGATGGTGAGTAACTCCACACAAGGACACAGCCGCTGGAGGAGAAGGCAGGGGCCTGCTGGCAGACTCGGGAGGAGGCACACAGAGTTCTCAGCCCCAAGTCATCAGTCTCACTGTGACCTGCCACTGACGAAGCCAGCACTACTGTGGCTCTGCAAGACAGGACCTGGCCGACCCCGCCTGGACCCCAGGACTGAGGTTGGCTGGCTGATAGTGAGCTAATGAACTAAGACAAGCTTGAGAAGGCCACCGAGATGGCTCGGCACGTGCAGATGCTGCCAAAGCAGACCACTTGAGTTCAACCCAGGGCCCACACGGTGGGAGAATCTAACTGCCTCCCACAGGTTGCCCTCTGATGTCTACATGTCTCACGCACACACACGAATGAATGAATAAAGTGCTGGAGAGACAGACCGACAGTTAAGAGTACACACTGCACTTGCAGAGGACTGCAGTTTGAACCCTACACCCCTGTCACATGGTTCATAGCCCCTCTTCCTCCAGGGGCTCTGACACCCACTTTCGGCTTATGTGAACACCTTCACTCACATGCATGAGTCCCAACCCCACAAGATCTTTAAAATAAATCCTTTATTTATTTTTTTTTTTTGTAGCCATAAAAGCATTTATTAAAAGGGGAGAAAGGGGAGAGGGAGGGAAAGAGGGAGAGAGAGGGAGAGAGGGAGAGAGAGGAAGAGAGAGAGAGAGAGAGAGAGAGAGAGAGAGAGAGAGAGAGAAAGAGAGGGAAAGAGAGAGAGAGAGAGAGAGAGAGAGAGAGAGAGAGAGAGAGAGAGAGAGGAAAAGAGAGGGAAAGAGAACCAGAGAGAGCGCGGCCACGCTGAAGAAACAGAAGGAGAGAAGGCAAATAATAATAATAAGACAAACTTTGATTCTCTAACCAAAGTTCTGGTAGTAAACATTTTTCACCTTAAAACAAAGAGCAGCGAGAGGGCTCAGTGGGTAAAGGCTCCTGCCTCCTGAGCCGGGTGGTCTTAGTTTGATCCCTAGAATTCACACGGTTGAAGAGAACTCACTCCCACAAGCTGGCCTCACTCCACATCTGCACCATGGCATGCATATGCTCAATACACACACACACACACACACACACACACGCACACACCAAATAACTACAACGAAATGTAAAAGTTAAAAAATAAAGCCCTTCGAACAGGGAAAAGTAACCAAACACTGAAGAAGGGGGGAGGGATCCTGTCAGAGTCCTGCACACTGCCCCTGCCGTCACTGCAGAAAACCTGTGGCTTCTGGAGGACAAGTGGCAGGACACCACTCTCTTCCACTGACTGATGCTCCTTTGGCTGTGGGAAACACTCAGAAAGGACACTGCTCTCCAGCACGCCTGTCCCCTCTCCCATCTTCCCACTTCCTCCACAGGGATGTCTCCCGCTTCCCAAGCTCACCTGGGATACACCTGGGCTACTGCCTCCACCTGCACAGTGTCTTCTCAGGCCTGGGATGTCACCCCATGGTAGCTGCTGGTCCATCTCCCTCTTTCTGGGAGCTACTCAGGACTGAGCAAGGGACCAGCAAAAGCTTGCCCAGACATAGGAGGAGGAGGAATTCCTTCTGGGGTCTCAGTCCCTCTGTAGGAAAAAGGGGCGCATGCCATACATAACCCTGAGACCTTTAGTTCAGGGAGTCTCTTCTCCTTTTGACTACCTCTAATTTTGGTAACTTCTGTGCTTGCATTCTTCTGGTAGGCATGCTGGCCTCCTCCCTTCCCCATGTCCTTATGGCCCAGCTGAGGCCTTGATGCATAAAGTTCAGTCAGCAAACAAGTAAGTGAGACACCAAAAGCAGGGAAGCAAAAAGAAACTTTCCCTAAGGTTCCTTTAAAAAAAGGGTTGGCGGGGGCTGGAGAGAGGGCTCAGTGGTTAAGAGCATTGCCTGCTCTTCCAAAGGTCCTGAGTTCAATTCCCAGCAACCACATGGTGGCTCACAACCATCTGTAATGAGGTCTGGTGCCCTCTTCTGGCATGCAGGCATACACGCGGAAAGAATATTGTATACATAATAAATAAATAAATAAATAAATAAATAAATAAATATT
This sequence comes from Chionomys nivalis, assembly GCF_950005125.1. Classification (NCBI taxonomy): domain Eukaryota; kingdom Metazoa; phylum Chordata; class Mammalia; order Rodentia; family Cricetidae; genus Chionomys; species Chionomys nivalis. The sequence goes on from NC_080088.1 coordinate 90,828,209, forward strand.
TTTTTTAAAAAAAGAAAGAAAAGGGTTGGGGGGGACCCTCATAATGTAGCTCAGGTTGGTCTCAAACCATCCTCCTGCCTCATTTTTCTGAGTGCTAGAAATATAGGCATGGGCCAATACATCTGGCTTGGATTTAATTCTCTCTTTTTTCCCTTGAGTTGGGGTCTCATTATGGCCCAGAAATTCCCATGAGGTCATGTGTGAGGATTCCCAAGCATGCACACCATATTAGCCTGGATTTCATACAAACTAAGCTAAAATACAAACCCAAGTACAGGGTGGGAAGGCTGAGAGACGAGTTTACTTCAACATCCATACACTCAAAAGTCAGCTTTCACTGTGTATAGCATAGTGCGGCTTTCATCCCAGTTCTCCAGAGGCAGAGGCAGGCAGATTTCTGTGAGTTCAAGGCCAGCCTGGACTACAGAGTGAGTTCAAGGCTAGCAGAGTTACCTAGTGAGACCCCATCAAAAACAAAAACAAAAAAAACCCCACCAAACAATCAAATAAATAAATAAATAAAGTTTTAAAGACCAGGTTTCATACCAGACTTGGAGCAAAGGCATGGTCACAGGGAATGTGGCTTGGGTGAGTGCTGTCGCCAGGGACTCATCAAGTAGTAGATGCCGCTGCAGTGAATTTGGTACCCTGCCCCAAGCCCAGGCCCATTAATACCCTCAGAGTTTACCAGAATGACAGAGACATCAGCTCTCTCTGGCGACCATGGGGCTGGGAAGTCACCACGGCACAGCACATCTCCTAGTGATAGGCCGCGGACACCAGCTTAGGTGGAGGTGAGTGAGGAGAGCTCATCTCAGGACACTGAAAACCTTGTGTGAGGTCATGGAGGTTGCGGAGCATCTATCCTGTGTAGCATCTCACTACAGTTCTGAGGGCACAGGGTTAGGGTGAGCATGAAGAGCAACGCCATGCTGCCTGTTGCTGAGGAAATGAACACCTTTGCTCCCAAGTGCAAAACCTGGAGTCAAGATCTTCATGGCCCACAGGATGGCTTAGGTGAACACAAGGCTTGTCAAAGCCATCTTAGAAACATGAGTCAAGGGCCAGACTGGATGGTGGCAGACATGTCATCCCAGCTACTGGGGAAGCTGAGGCAGGAGGACCTCAGCTCAAGGTTGGTCTGGGGTACAGAATGAGGTCAAGTTCAGACTGAGAAACTTAGTGAGACCCAGTACCAAAATAAAAAATCAAAACATGGTTAGAATATAGCTCAGTGAAGGGCTGGGGTGTGACTCAGTGGTAGAGTCCCTGCCTAGAATCCCCCAGTGAGGGGCTGGGGTGTGGCTCATTGGTAGAGTGCTTGTCTAGCTAATGTGAGATTTTGGATTACAGGTTCATTACACACCCCTCCCCTGGGAAGCAACCTCTGCTTCTTGAGCCTGGCTCATGCTAGTGACCTATGTGGCCACAGCCGGGGGTGCAGCGAATGCTTCAGTCTTGCAGCCTGTGACGGTAATTTCCCAGCAGCACCTCTAGAGCACACGTGCTTCTGATCAGTCATCTATTCCCGACCTCAGAGCAGCCTGTTTCTCAATACACAACACTGAGCCATCCTTGCAAGCCGGCTGCAAGGAGAGAGCTGCGCCCGAGACGGGCCACCCAGCTGCTGGCGCTCACGTCTCAGAGCTGTAAAATGACCATTGGGAGTCAGGTGAATCCCAGACCCTGAGCAGGGCTTCCTAGTCTCTGAGAACACAAAGTGTGAGGGTTCTCAACTTTCCTGAGCTGCGACCCTTTAGTACAGTTCCTTGTGCTGTGGCGACCCCAACCTTAACGCTATTTCGTTGTCACATCATAACTAATTTTGCTACTGTTATGAATCATAATATATGTATCTGATATGCAGGATATCTGATAGACTCCTGTGGTATGATTGTTTGATCTCCAAAGGGGTACCAAAATAAACCTGCCCCTAAAATCCTGTCCTCACAGAAACAAAGTAAAACCATGAATGAATCTGCAAGGCTATCCTGCTCCCGTGATGAGACAACTCGGGGGAATTCCAAGACAGCACGATAAACACACACTTAATGTTTAGATGGTGCTTTCTGTGCCCAGACAGGGCCAACCCCTCCCTTTGGGGACCCTGGGACTTATTCCAAGACAGACTGACTGGCTCTACCTTGGAGGAGCAGACCCATCACTTGGTGGATGGGGTCTGAACTTGGGGACTGTCTCTACCTAATAAGTTGTCGGCCAGTGAGAGCCCTGTCTCAAACAGACCACAAACAGAAAATCAAGGACTGTCCCAGAGGAGTGACCCCAAATCATTCTATTTCCACACAGGAGGCACACAGTGGCCAGGGGTGTGTGCACACTTTGGAGCCAGTGAGAAAGCTGAAAGGCCCTGAGCGTCAATCAGCTCCTAGGGACTGGCCTGGCCCTGGCCTCTTCCAGCAGCAACCTTGATAATCTCACGCTGGCCCTGTGACAACCTGGGCCACACCCTGGAGCTGGGCTCAGAAGTTGCTTCTCTTGACTACCCAGACACGCAAAGAAACTACACTGCCTGGTGCAGGCACCCGGGGTTCCCAGCAGGTGTGGGCAGCCTGCAGAGGCTGTTGTTTTTCCTTATTCTCTTTCTCTTTCTTTTCTTCCTTGCTTATCTGGGGGGTGAGGGAGAATGTTAATTTTCTCCATATTATTCCAATTTTAGCAAATGTGCTTCGCTTGTTTCTCTAGCTGGCCTTAAACGTGCCATGCAGTTGAAGGAGACCTTGAATTTCTAATCTCCCCTGCCTGTTACTGTGAGCAGACTTCAAGCTGAGAAGAGAAACCTGTGCATCCCAGCCTGGCCTGGCTCCAGATAAGCTGTCTCTTAATCACACTGCTGCCCCTGCAGACACCTCAAGCCGACACCTGGCAGTGCCGGAGACAGGGACCCTCTGATCACTTTCTTCCAGTGCCAGCTCCACGGCCACAGTGGAGACTCTAGAACTGCTGTTTAGGGGATGGCACTGTCAAAATAAAAGTGGGGAGATTTCAGTCTGTAAGAGCTACCAGGGCCAGGGCTGTGAAGGTGGCATGGTTGCTACGGTTGCTAAAGTACTGGCCACATAAGTATGAGGATCTGAACTTGACATCCAGAACCCATGTTAAAAAGCTGACCATGGTGGCTGGCACTTGTAATCCCAGCTCTAGGGAGGCAGAGACAGGAGGAGCCCTGGGACTCACTGGCCAGTCTCATAGTGAATTTCTAGGCCAATGAAAGACCCTGTGGGCACCAGAGGAATGGTACCTGAGGTTGAACTCTGACCTCTCCACACATGCGTACAAGAACATGCACCCTACCCCCGCCCCATGAGTCTGGGCACAGGCTTATCATCCCAGCTACCCAGGATGCTCAGGTGAGGCCTATTAGACTGTACAGTGAGCTCAAAACCAGTCTACACATACATGAGATGGTCTCAAAAATAGAAATCAACCAAATTTAAAACACATAAAACAAAGGGCTATATTCGAGGATAAAGTGCTTGCCTAACATGTGCTAAGTCCTGAGTTCAATTTCTAGTACCTCAAAATTAAAAAAAAAGGGACCAAGTCACTCACCATGCTGGCCAGATTGTCCTTTAAAAAATGTCTCTCCCGGAACTTTCTTTGGAACTAAATGAAGACTATTCCTTAATAAAACAAAGAAGCAAGGCAGGAAAGAGAAGCCATTTAGTCAGGAAAGATTCCCGTTCCTTCCAAGCAGTCCCTGGATGATAAGGCTTAGGGTTAGAAGGGCCTGGAGCCAGGTCCTGGCTGGAGGAGGTAGCAGCCTGCCAAGAAGGGTGCAGGACACAGAGCACATTAAACCAAACAGAAAAGAGGAATTACAAACTCTAAGAAGGGGAAAATAGAACCAAAGTAGCAGGAAGGAAGTGGCTGGGCCCCATAATTATGACGCAGCTGCAATATGAAGATGCTGACATGTGTAGGTCCAAGAATGATGTAATGTTATTAGGCAGAGGGAGGAAAAGCAAAATCCTGCATGTCCCTGTAGGAAGTCCAAATATGACCTCTAAAACCAAAGAAGAGACTGTCACCCACACCTGTGACTCAGAAGGATGCTGACAAAGCAAGAGGGGTCTGGGGGAGTCCTCCACCATGGGAGTGACATAATACCCCCAGTCTACGGCTAAGTCTGAACAAACAAAAGGACAGGGAAGGGACATTTCCAGAGGCAAACATTTCAGACTTAGCTTCAACAATGTTTGTGTTCTGTGCAGGTGAGATGGCTCAGTGGGTAAAGGGGCTTGCAAGCAAGCCTGACAACCCAAGTTCAATTCCCAGAACCCACATGGTAGAAGGAGAGACCCACCTCCTGAAAGTAGTCGGTCCTGACCCCACATGTGCACCATGGTGTGCTCATGGATGTGCACGTGTGCACACACACAAATAAATTCATGTTTAAGAAAGAATATGTTCTCCTAAGATAAATGCCATGCTACTTAAGTCCCGGGAGCTACTTGAAAAGATTAACTTTGCTTCTAAAATTGTACAGAACCCAAGGTGGAAAACACCCACACATTAGGTACTCCTTGAAAAAAAAATCACGTATACAGGATGTGTGTGTGCGCGCATGTGTGTGCACGTGCATGCATACGTGGAAGTCAAAGGATGACCTCAGGTAGTGGTCCTTGTTACATACATTATAAACAGGCTAGCTGGCCCCTATGGTATCCATCTCTACGTGGATTCTAGAGATCCACACTCAGGCCCTCACCACTGACCCATATGCACAGCTCAGTATCAGCTCCCTTTATGCAGACCTAACACAGGAGGGGAGCAACCACCCCACAGTTTTGCAGGGTCTGTGCTTTGCAAGGGCTTCCCACCACTGGGAGATCTAGCAAGGGAGGGCTGCCCAGTGCACACACTGTAGACACAAGTGGCCACACAAAAGCACACAGCAGGCTTTCCAGACACCACACAGGAATGCCGAGATGCACCCACTGTGATCCCAGAGAATTGGGGTGATCCCCAAGCTTTGGCTCAGACTCAATGTTGCAGCACCCCAGATGGTCCCAGAGGAGATGCAAGCAGCAGAGAGAAGTCAAAGGAACACGGAAAGCCCCAAATCTTCTAGTGAGGAAGAACCAATTTCCCCCAACTTTTCAGATGGGAAAGGAAACAAGGTGAGGCTTATAGGTACAGACAGGAACAGGAAGCAGCAGACCTCAGTGTCTATGAATATCCAGACCCAAACACTCAAAGTCGTCTTGAAGCTCTCCTGAAATCACTGGAAAGGTTAAACAAGCTGTAGGAGGAACCAAAGTCTGCCAAGAAGACTAGCATTCAGGAGGCTCCTTTTCTGGGGCTTGTGTGCAGAGCCCTCCATGAGTTCCTGCAGCCGCAGACAGCACAGAACCCCATACCCACTGCGCCCTACATTCACACCTTCATGATAAAGTGCCCTCTCTTCAAGTAACAGCGGAGCTTGCAGCTAGTCTTTGGTGCATCTGAATCCTTAGCCTAGTGAAACAAGATTATTTGATTTCTCCCCCCCTCCCCCCCAGTACTGATGCACTTGTGCAGGCCAGGTGCTCTACCCCAGAACTCTATCCCCAGCCCCTATTGCAGATCTGGTAGTCCAGCCACCCACTGGATACACTGGGCGGAGTCATACCTGAAGGCGGAGCTACTTGGAACAGCACTCAATTGAAAACTTGTAAGTTGTTCATTTTCTGCAACTTTCCACTTGATATTTTTGGACTGTGAGTAACTGAAACCACAAGCAAGTGAAACCAAGGCTGGGGGCGGGGCAGGGCGGGGCACTAGACTTCTAATCCAGACTGGATGCCCTCTAAACGCAGAAGATCTCTAAGAGCAAAAGAGACCCAAGTTAGCCGACAATCAAATGGAACTGTGCTAAAGATCCCTGCAGTCGAGGCGTACACTTCCGGCTTCCACCTCACCACTGCTAACCTTTGCTGTTTGTTTATGTGTAAGGGGAGGGCTGGCGCTGCACGACATGGGAGAACGTTCGGGATTCAGCTGTGTGGATTCTGGCAAGGCCGCTCTCCAGGCTTGGCAGCAAGTACCTTTACACACAGAGCCATCTTGCCAGCCTTTCCATCTTTATTTTCGAGACAGGGTCTCTCACGGAACCCAGAGCGCCCAGATTTAGCTAGACTGACTGGCCAGTGGGCCCCACAGCACTGAGGTTACAGATGTGACGCTGGCTCAGTTTCTACTTGGGCACAAACACAAACAAGCATTTTACTCGTGGAGCGATCTCCCTTGCCCTATTTGTTTGAGACGAGATCTCATTATGCAGTGCAGGCTGGCCTCAAATTTGCAATCTTCCTGCCCCGGCCTCCAGAGTGAAGGGATTACTGGCAAGTGGATCCACAGGTTTTTTCATGGCTGCTGTAGCAGTTTGCTTACTTGTGCGCCACCCCACAAGGCGTCTGTTCGACTTCAGCAGCCTCGACAAACGACTACCTCCTTGATTTCCTAAGATCACTTGCTTTTCACAGATAGGTCAAAACACTGTCGAAGCCGCAATGTCTTTCAAAGAGCTCATTCATTTGCTGGGCGGAGTCCTGCAGACAGGGGAAGGGGCCCCACCCCCACAACCGCTCCCCCTCCCCCGCCAAAAACACCCGCTGTACACACCACTCAAAACCACAGCAGAACAACCCGCCTGGGAAACACGGAGCCGCCCAGGCCGGCCAGCGAAGCGGAGCCAGGCTCGAGTGGGGGTGGAGTAGAGGCAAGGGGACATTTGGGGCAGGTACCAAACCGTGGGATCTGCTCCAGGGAGGGAGGAGCCCCAGATGGGAGGGAGGTCCCCAGGTCTCAGTGCGTACCGGCCAATAAGGACCCGTTAGCAAAACTCACCAAATTAGGAAAGCTGAGTGAGCAGGGCGGGACCCACGGCTGCTGGCTGGGAAGTCAGGCCCTTTCCCCAGCCCGCCCCGCCCTGGATCCTGTGGCCTGGGAGAGGAAGGGCAGGGCGTGTTTGTAAACATGAAGGCTCCACCTCTACATAGAAACTCAAACTGAAGAAGTCTTGGCAGGCCGGAACCTCAGGCCTCCTTTACAAAAGCTCAATGGGATTCCACAGTGGGAAGATAAACGGAGTCAACAGAGATCTTTCTTCGGGACACTTAAAGGCCCAGGGAGTCTGGGGCGGGTCCCAAATCACCTTCTCAACAGGTGACCAAGAATCCAGTCCCCTCCCCAAGGGGACCCTGCTGGGAACGCTGAGTAGACAAGAGTCTACTCCCTCCCAGCAGTATCAAGAACGCAGTAGACATAAAGACCGGACTTTAGGGGTCACCAAAGCACTGACTGCACCTACTGCCCCACCTGACCCACCTTCCCACAACTTCCGTAACCAGCTGGCTGTGGCTTGGTGTTTGAGCTGAGGACGACACAGCTTCCTCCTGCCTCCACTTCCCCAGAGCTGGGATTGGCATGCACCACTGTGCCTAGTGTTATGCGGGGTGCTGGGGATACACCCAGGACTTCCTGTGTGCTTGAGAAGAACTCTACCAACCCGGCAACACCCCCATTCCCCACTGTTTTTATCTGGACAAATGCAGGATGATCTCTGAGTGTGAGGCCAGCCTGGTCTACTTAGTAAGTGCCAGGTCAGCCTGGGCTACACGGGGAGATCCTGTCTCAAAAGCAAACAACACTAAATATAATCCTATTCAATCCCAGAATCTTGGACTGAGTACTGGATACTGAACCCAGAGCCTGCCTGCCTGCCTGCCTGCCTGCCTGCCTGCCTGCCTCCCTCCCTTCCGCTCAGGCTGGCCTCAAACACAGCTTTCTCTGCATCACACTTTCAAAGTTGCCCCACCTGTTCTGCACGTAGACATTTTGCGACTTTTAGTAGATTTGCTGTCTAACTAACAGGTTACAGCTTTCTTAACTGTCTGTGCACCATGAGCACTGAGGACAAGTGAGCAGGAAGCACATGGCAGAGGGACTCTGGAGGAAACATCATGGTCTTTCACAGGGACCAAATAGTTTACCAACCATTCACTCCTGCAGTCCCAGCACTTGGGAGCCTGAGGCAGAGGACTACTGCGAATTTTAGGTCAGTCTTGATTACATATTGAGTTCTGGACCAGTCTAACTATAGTGTGAGACCCTGTCTCAAAAACCAAATCCGGGGTTCAGATAGCTGCTCAGAGAGTAAAGGGGCTTGCCATTAAGCCTTACCACCTGAGTTTGACTGAGCCCCAGGATCCACATGATGGGAGAGAAATGACTCCCAAAAGCTGTCCTCTGACCTTCACATGCCCTCCCCCAATAAACGAATACATAAATAAGTCAATATAATTAAAAACAAACAAATGAAATCAAAACCAATCTCACACATATACACACACACACACACACACACACACATCCCTGCTGCTCCGACTAGCTGTGAGCTCTAAGGAGGACTTGTGTTGGGACCCCATGCACATGGAGTCTGGGTGTTAGGACAGGGCTATGCAGTGACAAGGCTGAAGGACAAGTGGCAGGTGCTGAGCACAAGAGCTGTTCGCTCTCACCACCACCTTCCTGAGCGCTGAGCCCTTACTGCAGGCTTCACAGGGACGGGAGACACGTGGCCTGGGAAGCTGCTATGATGAGCCCTACCAAAGACATAACACATCACCTACATGGCCAGGACCACACTGGGGTTCTATGCCTGAGTTCTGCGAGTTCCCAGGCTGCACCTCTCGCTGGTGTCAAAAAAAGAGGACGCCTACTCCAGACAAGGGACCCGTGTACATACACTTCATGGAGGAAACAGGTTAAGTTCACAAAGGCAAACCAAGGGTTAAACTCCCCCCATACACACACACACACACACACAGAGTGTGTGTGTGCTCATGCTTACAGTAACACTCTTAACCATGTTGGGTTTCCACCAGTAAGAAGAACATCCTCAGATGTAGGCCCCTGACCATGAGCCTCAAGAACCAAGAATCAAAAATCCCTTATGTATAAACTTAAAAAGGGGGTAAACTCCAGCCAGGTGTGACATCGCACACCTATGATCTTAGTTGGTGACCGAGGTAGGAGGATCGAAAGCTCCCGGCCAGCCTGAGCACCAGGAAGCTTCCACGTCTATTAACCAAGTGGCTCAGTGGCAGCTGCCTAAAATTCCTTTACCCAGGGTGTTGGTTTCAGTAAGAATGACTCCCAGCTCCTGGAGGTTCAAGAATTTGAATGCTTGGTCCCAGCTGCTGGAATGTTTAGGGAAGATTAGGAGGTGTGTCACTGGGGGCGGGCCTCTAGGTTTCAAAGTCCATATTAGGTCCAGTCTCTATGTCTGTCTCTCTCCATCCACCTCTGCTACTGCCCTAGTATCTGCCTGCCTGCCTGCCTGCCTGCCTGCCGCCATGCCTCCCACCATGACAGCCAAGGATTCACCCTCTGAGACTGTAAGCAAGTCCCCAATTAAATGCTTTCTTTTATAAGTTGCCTTGGTCTTGGTGTCTCTTCACAGCAAGAGAAAAGTAAGTCACTAAATGTGCTAAATCTGGCTTTGATTCCTAGTACTGGAATGGGGGGAGGGTTAAATAAAGAGATAGCATTAAGTATAACTCCGGTGAAAAAGAAGGTATAACTTTGGAGACCTAATGAGGTTGCCAATAGCAGGGACCCATGGCCATGGCTCAGAGACAGCACAACCCTGGCTCTGTTGGAGAATAGTTCTCAGAGGTCCCCCAAGGAATGTGTTACACCTATGCCACAGTCTCAAGAGTCCTGGGCACTATCTGCCATCTCCACAGGGCTGGCCTGTGCCATGAGTTGAGGTGGAAGCCACAGGGCTCAGGGCACCACGGCCCCAGCACCTGATGGGGGCACAGCACTTTTAGAAACATAAGGAACATGAGAGGCAGTGAGAGGGAAATCTGCTTCACTGAAAAACCTCCTGCCAGAATCTGACCTCCCTTCTCTATTCTGAGATAGGGTCTTGTGTAAACCAGGCCGGCCTTGACTCACTATTAGTAGACATACCCCTGTATCCAGAATCCTAAGTACACACCACAACACCCAGTTTAGGATGTACTGGGGTCTGAACCCCAAACCTACACACTCTTCCCACAGAGCTACATCCCAGCCTGTTTGCTCTTGAGACAAAGTCTCTCTCACGAAGTGGCCAGGATGTCCCTGAATGTCTGGCTGTGCACTGGAGATCCTCCTGCTTCAGTCTTTGGAGCACTGGGTCACACATCCATTTGCCAACTTGCTTTAGGAGGCCCCAACTCACAAATCTACAACCTGGACAGGTGGAGACTTGAGGGCCTCCCAGAGTCTACTCCATCTCGAAGTCCCTGATGCATTCAGAATCTGAGCACGAGAGGTTGCTCACCTGATGGTGCCGGTCGGGGAAGGGATGGGGCTGACGAGGCTCCGGAGGTCCGGCTCCGGAATGTGGATCTTCAGTGGAGAGATCTGAGGGTAGAGTGGCCGCAGGGGGGATGCTGGGGCCTCCTCCTTATGGTACAGGGACGTGAACTGGATCTTGATGGCCGTGCTGGGGAACCGGAAGGTGCATCTGCAAAGGGAGGACAGTGGCTGGTGAAGCACAAGGTCACTAGGCACAGGAGCTGAGGTCCCCCCACCCACACGGCAGGAGCAGCAAGAGCCTTAAGCTCCACACCCCGGGACACAAATTTGGGCTTACTCTGAGTCAACTGTACTCACTGTGAACAAAGGATATAAATACCCCAACAGGTGCCGTGAGGACAAACCATGGAGCCTCCATGTACCAGGGCAGTAATGGTGACAATGAATGTGGTTCCTGACCCTTGGGGGCAAATAGCTAAATGGAGCCTGTGCACAGAGCTCATCCACTCATTCATTCATCCACACATGTATTTACTCCTCCAGGAAATCAATAAACAGTTAAAAGACCCTGTTCCAGCTGAAAACAGACTCCACTCACTGATTCATTAGAAGACAGGGTCTCACTATGTGGTCCAGCCTGGTCTGGAACTTGGGATCCTCCTGTCCCTGTCTCCTGAGTGCTGGGATGACAGGCATGCACTACCATGCCCAGCTTATGCGAGGATTTCAAAAGAGAGACTCCTTCAAGGTATAATCAAATGCCACCACACAAAGGTAGAGGGGTGCCCTAGAGACATTGGCTGGGGGAGGGGGAGGGAGGGAGGAAAGGAGAGAGGGAGAGGGAGAGGGAGAGGGAGAGGGAGAGGGAGAGGGAGGGAGAGAGAGAGAGAGAGAGAGAGAGAGAGAGAGAGAGAGAGAGAGAGAGAGAGAGAGAGAGAGCACGAGAGCTCTATTGGCTTTTCACTTTACAAGCCCAGAGCCAGGCACGTCTGAGTGACAGACAGACAAACTATTCTGACGCTGGAACAGCCAGGGAGGCCCTAGCACATGCTCAGACAGGTGAGCGAGGTCCCCCATGGCTAGGACATGGGCATTATTTGCTGAGCACATCTAGTCTCCAGCTTTGAGTGTGCGTGTGGAGGCAGAGGCTCACACTGAGTGTCTTTCTCAGCCGCTCTCCACATGCATTTTCAAGGGTCTCTCTCTGAACCTGGAGCGCTCCATTTTAGCTAGACTGGTTGGCAGCTCAGGATCTGCCTGTCTCTGTGCTTGCACACGTATGAAATAAATAGATACAACTTGGGGTGTGGGGGGAAGAAAACATAATTCGAGGCCAACACAAGCCACACAGTTCAGGAGAGCCTGAGACACACAACAAAACCTGTTCTCAAAAACACCCCGATATGATTTCTACTCTGTTTAGCATCTCACAACCCAGGAACAGCTGTCATCAGAAATTTGGTTTGTGTAAATTTGTGCGGGGGCACTTGTGGACACGTGCACTGGGTGGGCAGACATTACCTCGGGTGCCATTCCTCAGGCACTGCCCACCTTGTTTGGGGGACCTCAGGCTGGTTTATTTGCCTAAGCTGGTTGCCAGGGAGCCTGAGGAATCTTTCCAACTGTAGCTCCCTAGCACTGGGATTATAGACTATGCCACCATACCTTTATTATTATTATTTTATGTGAGTCCTAAGGATCAAACTCAGGTCCTCCTGCTTATGTGGTAAGCATCTTACCCACCAAGCTGTATAACCCAGGTTCTCTGTCAGTATTTGGACTTTGGAAAGTTCATCAGTCATTTTTCTAAGAAGTCTCCTCAGGTCTGAGCACCGTTAGTCCTGCATGCCTATAAGCTTTTGCATACCATCTAGTGCATGTCTGATGATGTCAGAGTGTCCAAACTGGGCACCTAGGGATGGAGCCTAGCTGGGGGCTACTGGTGTGTAACCTGAACTGGCTAAGAGTAACTTGAACTTGCTGGGCAGTGGTGGTGCACACCTTTAATCCCAGCACTTGGGAGGCAGGGACAGGCAGATCTCTGAGTTTGAGGCCAGCCAGGTCTACGGAACAGGACAGCCAAGGTTACAGAGAGAAACCCTATCTTGAAAAGCCATTTAAACAAAAGAAAGAAAGAAAAGAAAAAAAGAACAAAAGAAAATGCCTGCACTGAACAAACATGGTACATGTGTGTATGCATCTGACATACCTGGTCAACCCATGTTACACAGGAAGGTTGTCATGGCAACAAATTCCTCTCTCTGGTTCATTTGTCATGTGTTTCTTCCTCCCTCTCTACCCAGGGAACAGGAAGATAATGGTACATCTCGATCTGCTGGGAGGGTCCAAGGAGCCCAAAATCAAAAGGAGTCCGTCACCTTAGCATCATCACGGCGACTAGAGTCTGTGGCTATGGACCATGCCTGTGGTCATAGCACGGTTTGGGTGTGACCTGTGGACCCTTGGCTGAGCTCAGGCTGAAGAACTTCAGCTAATTCTGGAGAGCCTGAAGGGCTCCCAAGGCCTTCCTTCCCTCCACTCAGACCCCAATCATTGGGTACAGCCGAAAGACAAATACTCAGAGTGGGGTTTGCTACGTGGATGGGGATTACCCAAGAACACAGGCAGCCTCTTTGTCCTTCCTCCCTTGGCACCAACAGAAGGGACTGAACAAGAGCCATCTCCAAAGGAGCTGCCAGTTGAAACCACTATCCCTTTAAAAAATAGCGTATGTATGTATATGAGAGAAAGAGACACAGAGCTAGAGATAGAGACAGAGAAAGCGAGAGAGAGACAGACCATGGATGCCAGAAGAGGCTCGGATCCGGTAGAGCTAGAGTTACAGGAGACTGTGCGTTGCCTGATGTGGGTGCTGGGAATTGAACTGGGGTCCTCTTGAAGAGCAGTGTGTGCTCTTTCACCCCTGAGCCCCAACAGCCAAGAATCTAAGAGCTGGAGACACAACCGAGCAGTAGAGCCCCTGCCTCGAGTCCCCCACTGAACAACCAGTGTAGGGCTTCAGAGGGAACAGCTGTGTACCCTGCAGGCCCCACATTCTATCTCAGCACTAACAGAGCCCAAGGCGAACGTGTGTGTGTGTGTGTGTATATGTGGACGGAGACTTTCGTAAAGCAGCCTTCCTCCCCTCCCTTCCATTCACGGTGCAGAGGATCATGTGTCTCCATATTAGAAACATCTGATTTGACCTGCAGCATCAAGGGAGGAAGGGAAGGGAGAAAAGGCCTGTTTACTAAAAACTTACCCAGCCCTAACTAAGGTCCTTAGGGGCACCACACCCCACTGTGAAGACAACCCAAAGAAACACGTTCAGTGACAAGCATCTTCAGGTTGCTTTCCGGAACAGCTCTCAACTCAACTCGTCCAAAATCCAACCCAAGGCAGTCACCCTGTCACCAGGAACTGGCAAGAGCAAACAAAGTGCTGGCCAGCCCCTCGGCTTGGCAGAGCTGCCTTCCCAGGGCACGCAGCGTCTTCTGTCACACCCTCCCTGTAACACCCCACTTAGATTCAGGGGCCCCGGCTAGTCTTAGTTTCTTCTTCTGATGTTTATCTGTAGCTCAGGCTGACCTTTGAACTTCTCATCCTCCTGCTTCAGGCTCCCAAGTGCTAGGATTACAGGCATGTGCCACCATACTCAGCTTATCTCCCCCCGCCACACACTTTTTTTGTTCTTTTGAGACAAGGTCTTCTATGAAGAACCAGCCTGGACCTCTTGGCAATCCCCCTGCTGCAGTCCTCCAAGTAGCTGTGATTTACAGATGTGAGTAAACATACCTGGCTCCTAGTTTGAAATCTGGGGAGCCGTTTGCAATTTAAGTATCTTCAAGAAGGTGTCACACATTGTCCTGACCTGCCATTCACAATGCCTGTCCTAGCTTGCTGAGGTCAAGGGGCCTACCAGATAGGATCCTCCCTGTCCATCGTGGCGTCTACCATAGAGACAGGCTCTCAAGTCAGCACCCACCCGGGGCGGGGGGGATTTTCCTGTTTTTTTTTTTTTTTTTTAAGAAGGGGGTCTCTCTTGTAGCAAAAAGAAAAAAAAAGCCCATGATGAAGGAAAACCAACAGTAAACTGTCCTCCAAATGTAAAGGCGACAGAAAGCTGCCTGGGCTGGTTGGGTTGGGAGGTGGCATGGTCGCTGAGGACATGAACAAGAACTATTTTAGCAGTAGTCACTCAGTGGGGAGATTTAAATGACTAGCTATGTGGCAGGTCAATTTTTTAAAAAAAAGATTTACTTGTTCATGCATTTTATGTACATGAGTGCTCTGTCTTCATGCATACAAGAAGAAATCTGACCCCACTAGTGATGCTGTGCGCCACCATGTGGGTGCTGGGAATTGAACTCAGGTCCTCTGGAAGAGCAGGCAAGTGCTCTTAACCACTGAGCCATCTTTCCAGCACCTGTGGCAGGTAAATCATACCAAAGTTCTTGCCTGCGGGTTCAGAGGCTGAACACGGAGTCCTGCCCTGTCTGGAGGCAAGGGGCTAGGGTGATGGTGTGGTGAGAACACTGTATCTAGCATCAGATCTCAGTACACAGTTGGCTTCATCATTACAGCCTTGGTTAGAGCTGGCAAGGTGGCTCAGAAGGAAAGGGGCTTGTACAGCAAGCACAAGAACTCGAGTTTGCTGTCTCTAATTCCAGTGTTCCCCAGGGGAACAGCGGTAGGGGAAAGGCTGCTGGCCAGCTGGCACACATGAATGACCAGACACAGTGGGAGGAGAGGACTAACACCTGAGGTTGTCCTCTGATCTCCATGCATGTGGCGTGGTACACATATGCCTGCATTCACAGGAACACACACACACATGTGAACACGCGCACACCATGCATGTGGCATGGTACATATGTGTCTGCACTCACAGAACACATACATGTGAACACACACCACACATATGGCATGGTATGCATATGCCTGCACTCACAGGAACACACGCACATACATGTGAACACGCACACACCACATGTGTGGCATGGTACACGTGTCGGCAGTCATAGGAACACACACATGTGAACACGCACTAGGGCACCATGCACTTCTCTGCAGCCCTGGCAGAACCTGAGCTTTATTGGGTCTCCTTGCTGCAGTTCAGAGCCTGGTGACCCTGTCTTTGAAGGAGGAATCAGGTAACCTGCGTCTTCCCCAAACCTCCTCCCCGGGAGCTGCCAAGCTGTGGGAAAGTAAGGATGGAATACCGAGCTCTTACTGACTTGAGACAGTTAACTTCCTCTTGGCCACAGAGACAAGGAAGTACACTAAAAAGCTTCTGGCAAAGTTTAAAAAATGAACACATCTCTCGGCTACACAGTCACTCCCCATTTCCGTTCCTCTATCCCAGGAGAACAAGGACTTCACTTTCTGGGAGGGACAGTGAGCTGGGGGAGGTGGGGCCTGCAGGGGACACCACACAAGCACTGGGGAGGATGTCCCACTCTGAAAACAGACTCCTGGACTGAAATGCTTGCCATGACTTCCCACATGTGAGGGGTGTCTCAGACACGGGGGGGGGGGAGTGATGTTGGCTACCCACCCATGGGAGCAGGGGCTCAGGCACCCCACTCTGCGGTGTGAACACCCCAGGGAGGGCAGACTGTGCAGCAGGAGGGAGCAGTGCATTCCTGTCAGTGTTCCAGAACTCAGAAAGTCAAGGTAGGAGGATCAGGGCCACAGGGAGTTTTGGGCTAACTTGGACCGCAGAGAGAATTCAAGGCTAGGCTGGGCTTCAGAATAAGACTCTGCCTCAAAAAACAAAACAAAATTTAATTTTTTTTTATTTTATGCTTTTAAAAAATCTTATGTGTATGGTATTTTACCTGCACATATGTCTGGTGCCTCTGGAGGCTAGAGGAGGGCATCAGATCCCCTGGAACCGGAATTATAGCTGGTTGTGAGCTACCGCATTGATGCTGTGTCTCTGGACGAGCAGCCGAGACCGCTCACTAAGCAGCCTGTCCCGTCCTACCTCTACATTTCCCCGCTGTGGTTTTTAAGACAAGGCTTCTCTGCCTCTCGAGTGCTGGGATCAAACATGTGCACCACCATGCCTGGCCTTAAATTTATTTTTAATAAGGAAAAACATGGTAACTGACACATGAATTTTCTAAAGCAACCACTTGAAAAGGCCTTACAGCATAAACTTGTCCAGTAACAATGGATCAGTGAGAGACAGAGGAGGCCTCTGAAACAAAACCAAGATCCACCTTGTTTGGGGAATTTTCAGAACACCAGATTTTCCTTCAAATACAAACTGGACCAGGACTGGTGGCACACAACTGTAATCCCAACACTTGGAAGGTGGAGGCAGGGGGATCAAAAGTTCAAAAGCAGCCTCAGCTACATGAGCTCCTGTCTCAAAAAACAAAAACAAAAAACAAAGGGGCTGGAGAGATGGCTCAGAGGTTAGGAGCATTGAGGTGGCTCACAACTATCTGTAGTGAGATCTGATAGCCGCTTCTGGTATAAAGGCATGCATGTAGATAGAGCGCTTGTATACATAAAATAAATAAATCTTAAAAAAACAAACAAACTAACAAAACAAAAGCCAGAAAAGGGGCCACTGAAATGACTCAGTAGGTAAAGGCCCTTGCTGCCAAGGCTGATGACCTGAGTTTGATGCCTGGAACACACATAGTGAAAGGAGCGAACCCATTCCCGAAGGCTATTCTCTGACCCAGGCACAGACACGCACACTTAAAAATATTATTAAAAAAATCAATACAGTGCAAAGTGGCCCAAAGAACTCTGTTATGTTTAGAGGCATCCCTATGGGAGGGAAGGGCTAAAAAAACCACTTTCTAGAGTGATGTCACCATGCCATGAAAGGACGCCGGACACCTTCCAGCAGCGGACACCTTCCAGCAGCTCGGTTAACCACAGTGAGCTTCCTACAAAGTACTTGCAAATGTGAAAGATAAGGAGACTAACACAGAAGTGTTCAGGTCTCGACCCACCAGGGATACGAGGACTATTTGCCACAGGCTGATGAAATCAAATGAGAGGATCAATGACAAGGCCGCAGCTGACAGCCAGATCTGATGTCAGGCAAACCTTGTTTGAAAAAGAGCTGGAGCCCTTGGCCCCCTCACCGCACTGCACAAATGGGGTGTGTGGTGCATGCTGGGAATCCCAGCACTGAGGTAAAAGCAGGAGAATCGGTTCAATACATTGAGAAACCTGAGGCCCCTCCCAGGTCACTGGACCTTTGTGGAGCTACAGATATGAGCCCAAGTCTCTACCAGTGAATGTCATTTCAACCATTCTCACGAAATGACAGTCAGGGAGGAACATGGCAATGGCTTGCAATGTGGGCTTCCCAGCAGCCTCCACTGCTGTAGTTTGTCCCCTAAAGGCCATTTCCTGTAAGGAACAAATGACTCTGGAAGGGGGAAAAGCGTGGTAATAAGAGCTCTCAGAGGCTACGTGGGGCCACGTGCCTTTGACCCAGTGAAGTACTGGCCTGGCCCAGTTCTGTGTGAGAACACCTTAAGGAAGGGAGAGAGGGCAAGAAACTCTGCAGGGGGCTGGGCACAGAGACCATGACGACACAGGAAGTTCCCCCCATTCCCTTTATTTCATGCTCCGCACAGCTTCAGTGCGCTCCCCAGGGTGTCAGAGGCTAAAGGCCTCACCTTCTGTCTATGCCAAGGATAACCACAGCTGGGCCAGGAAGTGGCTTGAGACAGGACCTCACAAACCTGGGTTAGCTTTGAACTCTAAGTAGCTGGGGATGCCTTGGACACCTGATCTTCTGTCTCCACCGTCTTGAGTGCTGGATCTCAAGTGTACACTCCACATATAGCTCATGAACACTGGGGTGGAGCCCAGGGCTGTGGGCATTCTAAGCAGCATTCTACAAACTGAGTCAAGTCCCCAGCCTACGGCGAACAGCAGTGCTCACCTACCAAGCTCCAAAGCAGAGAATTCTCACAATTTCTACTGTATTTCATGTAAAAGACCTTTCAGCTGACGCTGGGGAGGTGGGTTAGCACGCTGTGCTTGTTATGCAAGCTTGAGGACCCAAGTTCAGATCCTCCCGAACTCACACTGAAAAGCCAGGCACTGCAGCGCACTCTGGAACCCCAGCACTGGATAGGCAGAGATGAGAGGCCAAACGGGCCGCCCAGGTCCCAGTAAAAGACCCGGTCTCAAACACTCAGGGCGGAAAGTATAATATGAAGGAGGATACCTGGTGTCCGCCTATAGTCTCTACCCATGTACACACGCATGCACAGCCTTCCCGTTGTGCAGACAAATAAGCACAACCTATCATGGTGCTGAGTCACAATGCAAAAGGGAAGGTACAAGAAGACTAAAACCAGGGGGGCCTATGCATCCAGGCGGATGACAAAATTGCCTCGGATCAGCAGAAGCAAGAGCTCCCAGCCACTGGTCTCCATTGGTTGCAGGGTGAGACAGTAACAGAACCATATTCCCCACCCCCCACCGCCGAAAACTATACCAGGCTGGGGCCAAAAGCAGGCAAAAAGAGCACCTGAGGGTAACGGTGTTTGCTAAGCAAACCTGACAACCTGAGTTCAGTTCCTAAAAACCATCACATACAGGTGGAAGGAAAGAACTGGGCTCTAATCTGTGCTGTGGCAAGCACACCCAAGCGCGCGCGCACACACACACACACACACACACACACATACACGTGGTAGGAAAGAACTGGGCTCTAATTTGTGCTGTGGCATGCAAACCCAAGCACGCACACACACACATGCACAGGTGGAAGGAAAGAACTGGGCTCTGATCTCCACACTTGTGCTGTGGCATACACACCCAGGCATGCGCGTGACACACACACACATGGGGGGGGCACAGATTAACCCAGCATTTCCAAAGTACACACACTGGCAGGTCACTGTGGCTAGGCTTAGTGCTGGTGTGAGGTGTCTTGTGCTGCCTTCCTGGGGAATTTGTGGTCACACCAGTAGCTTCACTTTTGATACCCAGGCAACAGGCTGGTTCTGGGGAATCTGTATTTTTAGCCTGCCCTTTCCCCCAAAAGAGAATCTCCTCCAGAAAGCATGCTTTCGGGAACATTTACAAAACTTCCAGAGTTGGTGGCACCCAGAAGGTGAAAGCCTGGTGTGGTGGTCTATGTCTAACAGCAACCCCGGCACTCAGAAAGTCGAGGCAGGAGGACTGTCATGAGTTTGAGGCCAGCTCAGGCTTGAGACTGTAGTTCAAAACAACTGTGAAGATTCAAAGCTCGGGCTGAGTGCGCCTCTCAGTTGGAAGAGTGCATTAGCACGTAGGCAGCCCTGGGCTCTGAACCCAGCACGGTAGAGCCCCAGCTAAGGGACAGTCACAGCCCCAACAACATGGAGAAGGGGAGCTGACTGCACCTGACACCGCAGAGAGTGGGGCTGCATCAAGAGCATTTGTTGCTTTCTCAGGACCTGGATTTGATTACGAGCACTAGCATTGTGGCTCACAACTCTGTATCCCCAGTGCAGTGGGGATCTGCCCTATTCTGACTTCCAAGGGTACCAGGCACACATGTAATACACACACACAGGAAGGGGCTGGAGAGATGGCTCAGGGGTTAAGAGCACTGACTGCACTTCCAGAGGACCTGGGTTCAAGCCCCAGAACCTCACCTATATGGCAGCTCACAACTGTCCGTAATTCCACTCCCAAGGGACCCAACACCCATGGTTTTAAAAAAAAAGAAACAAAACAAAAAACAAACATACAGGCAAAACACTCATACGCAAATCATATAATTAAAGACATCTTCTTATGTATGTAGCCTTGGCTGTCCTGGAACTCACTGGAGCAGGCTGGCCTCAAACTCCCAGAGATTCGCCTTCCTCTGACTCCCTAGTGCTGAAATCAAAGGAACATGCAACCACACCTGGCTTCATACACATAATACTAAAAACTGAAGCAAACCCTGACACACACAAACCCAGGTTAACCTAGAATGAATATGTATATGTTTAATAGACTCATTTAGATGATAAATCAGGAACATTTGGCAGACAGGAAGAACCCAGCCCCCCAGGTACATTGTGGGCATGCAAACCTGAGACTCAAACTGAGGACACAGGAGGGCGCAAAGAACCACAGATGGCTCCAGGGCCCTCCACCACAGCACAGCCGCGTCCCCTGCTCCTCCCATGAGGATGATGAGCTGCTCTGGTGGAGACTAACCTTTGCCTTGGTGCTCAGCTCCCCACAAAGTCAAGTCATCTTATTTTAGAACAATTAGCAACATCAAGGATCTTCTGCCCAAATCTTGAGTTTCATGTAACAACGACAATTAAAAACTAGCATTTAGCTGTTGGGCCTTGTGGTGCAAACCTGTCAATCCAAGTACTTGGGATGCTGAAAGGGGGGTGGTTAATTTAAGAGCTGCCTGGGATGATAGCCTTTGAGTTTAAGGGCAGCCTGTATAACTAGTGAAATGCTATCTTGAAACAAAAGCTAGAGTGCAAGGGTGTGTGAGTGAGTGTGTGTAAAAATAGAGATTCTGTGAAAGAAAGCTTGTTTAGCATGTGTGAAGCCTCGAGTTCAATCTCTAGTACTATAAAAACTAGTATTTGCTATTATTTGCCTGTAATATCTGCTGCGAACACACACACATACAACATAGACATGCGTGCACTGAGCTCTGTAAACTTGTTAACACCCTAAACATTCTAGCTCTCTGGATCCCTTGGCTGCATTTTCTAAGTAAACATGCATTTCAGAACATTGCAGGAAAAGCCACCACTCTTGTAAAGCCGGGCCACCAAAGAAGGAACCAGGAGGAAGCATCACTGGAGCCTCAGATGGAGGAGCTAGGGCAGAGACAAGCTACTCTCCATTCTGGCAACTTCCAAAGGCCCAGGACCAATCTGTCCAACTTGGCTCAGGAAACCCTTTTGGGAGCTGAATGCAAAGCCAGGAAGAGCCTCCCGGAAAGGGCCAGGCATCTTCACACAGCCAGCCCAGAGGGCGGCCAGTGGCAGAGCCTGTCAGTCTGGAATGAGAGCAGCATTTCCTGGAACAATAATGTTCCAGGCGAGCCACATGATGGCTTCACCTCTTAGCTCAGCATCACAGGCCAGACACAACTTTTTGCTGGAGACTCCTTCTCTTCCCGTGTCCCATCTAAAGACCAAGAAGCCTTTGCTATTTAAAAAACAGCAGCTCCATTGGTCCAAACAAGGCAGAGCCCAACTCAATATACCCAGGGAGCTTTCTCTCTGTAGCCCTGGGCCAGCCAGGCTTGTCTTCCTAATAAGGAAAGGACAGCCAGGCCCAATAAACTGCCCAGAGCCCAGACTTGGCCCAGCCCAGCGCAGGAGCTGGAACCCAGGTGGGTGGGACAGGGCTGGCTGTTCTCAGTCTCTACCTACAGCCCCACCCAGTCCTATCTGGCATTGGTAGGGGAAGTTGGCTAAGTTCACCAGTATGGAAGAAGTTGGGGTCAGGAAGCAAAGAAAGCAAACGTGTTCCTGGGAGACAGCACCGCCCTGTTGGCAAAGGTCCACAGACAATAAGGAAATGAGTTTCATTTCGTGGAAACAAATCTCATCCCTTCACTGCACCCCAGCAGAGATGCAGTGGTTCTTGGGGAGCTGAGGCAGCCACAGTCCATGTGTGTATGTGCATGTATAAGTATATATCTGTGGTGTGTGCACATGTGTGTCCAAGAGGAGATGAGAAGGGGATGATGGGTGATATGCTCCATCACTCACCATCTTATGCCCTGGAGACAGGGTCTCTCACTGAACCGGGAGCTACGGCAAGCAATCCTCTTTCCACTCACCACATGGCTGGGGTACCTGCAGCCAAGCCCAGCTTTTCTACACAGGGTGAATGCAGGGGATTTGAACTCAGGTCCTCAGGCTTGCATCACAAGCACTCCTTGTCACTGAGTCACCTCCAGTCCCTCAGATCCTGCTCATTCCCGCTTCAGTGGAAAGGGAAGACGGAGTGGGGGCTCTGGGTGCTCCTTTGGCTTGTGGGGAAGCAGCAACCAGCTTCCATCCCATTCCAACTTTCAACAGAGGGAAACTGAGTCACAAAGAGCAAATGTTCACATAAAAGCCAACGAAAAGCTGTCCATATGCCTGTGACTACAGCACTTGGGAGGTGGAAGGAAGAGGACAGATGTTCAAAGTCATCCTTTGGCAACATAGCAAGTTCAAGGCCAGCTTGGGTTACATGACACCCTATCTGAAAAACAAAAGTATAAACTCGCAAGTCCTGTGTGTACAACTACCCGCCAGGACAACTGAAGTTCTGCCCTCTCCAGTTCTCCTCTGTGTTTCCCCACATCTGCTGGTGCCACACACTTCTGACCATGTCCTGAGCAGGTCCCCTGATCCATCTCTCTTGGTACTTGCCCGTCCCTGAGGCTGACATCGCCTTCCCTGGACAGTGTATCCTTGTGCTCCATCTTGCTCCCTGGACTTGGTCCTCTACTAGCCCAAGGGCCTGTTCCTGCTCCCGTCACTCCTGCCCCTCCCCCAGGTCCAGGGACAAGCACTCACCAGTGTCTCTTCCACTGTCATCTAGGAGCCCTTATGGACACAAGACTGGAACTACTCACATACTTAATATCTAAGAGAGATGGCTCAGCAGGTAAAGGCACTTGCTCGGCAAGCCTGGTGAACGGAGTTGGCTCTTCAGAGCCCCACAAAGGTGGAAGGAGAGAACCAACTCCATACAACTGTCCTCTGACCTCCAACCCAGGGCACCCCACTGCACTAAAAAATATTCAAATTAAACTTTTGAGAATCGATGTTTTGTAATTTTATACATTTTATTTTAAAAACCTTACAAATAAATAAAAACATCACACACCAAAATTAACCAGACCCAAAGTCTATGCAACTTAACCAACTTCTGTGCAGTTAGAAAGGGATCAGAACGAGCGCTGTGACCTTCACGTTATTTTACACTTCCAGTTTCAAGTGTGTTTCATGCACTTACCCACCACCTAAACCAAACAATGTGTGTCAGAGTCAGAGAAAGAGTGTCTCATTCTCCTTCATAACTCATTCCACTGCTATCCGGTCCTTCCTCATCGTTTATGCTCAGCCTCTCCTGTTCTCTTTTCTTTGTGTTACATGGCACCCACACATACATTAGTTCCCATATATGAACATGTTGGTGAGATAAGGGAGAACACAGGAGCATGCAGCACTTTTCTTTCTGAAATCTGTGACCTTGCTGAATAGTACACATTAAGTCCATCCATTGCCCTGCAAACATTTTAAACTCTTCCTTCCCTTCCTTCCTTTCTCCCTTCTTTCCTACATTTCCTTCCCTCCCTTCCTTTCTTTCTTCCTTCATTTCCTTCCTTACCTTCCTCTCTTCTCCCTTCCTTCCTTCCTTCCTTCTTTCTTTCTTTCTTTCTTTTTTTTTTTTTATGTGTTTTGAGACAGGGTTTCCTCTGTGTAGCCCTGGCTGTCTTGGAAATTGCTCTGTAGACCAGGATGGCCTCAGACTCAGAGATCCACCTGCCTCTGCCTCCTGAGTGCTGGGATAAAAGGCGTACGCCATCACCACCTGGCTTAACTCCATTTTTCTTTAGAGGAGAATTGTATTCCAGTGTGTTTGTGTGTGCATGTGTCTGCACCAAATTTCATTATCCATTCACCTTTTGATGAACAAGTAGGCTGATTCCAGGTCTTTGCTACAGTGAACAGAGCAGCAATAAACATGGGGTCACAAATATCTCTAAAATAGAGTATACAATTCTCTGGGAATGTGCCCAGGAGTTAAAATAGCTGGGCACTAGTTTTTAAAGAAGTCTCCAGATTAATTTCCACAGTGGTTGTACTAATTTCACCACCACCAACAGTGGATGAATATTTAAGAAAAGTTCAGGGACTGGAGAGATGGTTTAGTGGTTAAGAGCATTGGCTGCTCTTCAAGCCCTGGGTTCAATTCCCAGCACCCATATGGCAGCTCACAACTGTCTGTAACTCTAGTTCCAGGGGATCTGACTCCTTCACACCAATAAACATAAAGTTAAACAAATTAAAAAAAAAAGTTCATTGTGTCACTTAAGGGTTAATGACAGGTGAAAGTTTGAGACTAGGACTAAAGCCATATAATCCAACCACAGTATGCATCAGTACACAGGCCAGCGTGGCTGGGAGCCCATGCCTGGCAGACTCTAGTGAGGCCGTCTAGCATGGGGACTCGCTATGGCAGCAGTGATATTCAAGACGACTCACGTAACAACAACTCACACACAGCAGACATAGACACACCTTACAGCAGTGGCAGCAGCACCAGCATGCACAGAGGGTAGAAATTACAGCTAGCGATATAACCACTGCTGCAGATACGTGGGGCTGTTCACCTCTCCTAGCCCAACGCAGTCCAGTCTGATCCTATCCACTGAGCCTGGGGCACATGCCTATCATCCCAGTGACTGAGACGGGCCTGCCTTGGCCACAGGGCAGCTTCAAGGCCCTGTCTCAAAATGAAAAGTCAAGAGAACATGAGGGGTATAGCTCACAACAGCAGAATAGCTTGCCTAGCCTGTAGGGGCCCTTGGGTTCAATTCTTAGGACTATAAACAAGTCCCTCCCAGAACACTAGCAGGTTGGGAAAGGTGTGGCCATTTATGAAGCTTTAGAATATTCAGTGTTGCCTGGTGGTGGTTGAGCACACCTTTGGTCCCGGTACTCAGGCAGGGCAAGTTAGATCTCTGTAAACTCAAGACCAGCCTGATCTATAGAACTAGTTAGTCTATATATAGAACAACTAGGGCTACACAAAGAAATCCTGCCTTGGGAAAAAAAAAAAAAAACAGTGTCTGTATGGCTTTGGGGAAGGAACAACACAGAAAGAAACAGGAGTCAGGAAGCAAGGGTCCTGCACTGGCAGGAATCCCAGGGGATGGCACAGGTGGAACTGTGCCCTTAGATCAGGAGCACAGCGTGGGAGCAGCGACCAGCAGTGCAGCAGTGAAGTCCCACGTGAGCATGTGGCAGGATGAAGCAGGTGACCAAGGGCAGCTGCTGGAGCACAACATCTAAGTCTTGGGCATTAACCTGCATCCTCCTGAGAGGAAGCGAAAGCTCAGACAACAAGAGGGGGCGCTGCTGGTGGGAAAGAGGTCAGGACCTCAAGGTAGCCACTGTGAACTCTGCAAAAAGTTACTTGAAGATAAAAATCTAAGAGATGGCTGTTCTTAGAGGACCCAGGTTAACTTCCAGCACCGCCATGGCAGCTCACAACTGTTTGTAACCCAAGTTCCAGGAGATCTCAAGGGTACCAGGTGTAGAGATACATGTAGGCACAATACTCACACACACAGAATTTTAAAAACAAAACAAAGCAAAACATTTTTTAATATCTCAGTGAACAAATAGAAGCTAAAAGAACCTGAAGGGAAATCTTATAATCAAAAATTATAACTTGAAACCTCAAGAATGAGCAGCCCAGAGAGTTGGGAGTGTGGCTCAGTGATAAGAGTGCTTGCCTAGCAAGGAAAAGGCCTTGGGTTCCTGCAACACCAAAAAAAGGAACAAAAATGGCTGGTGAGATGCCTGAGCACAAAGGGGCACTTCAGCCAGGCCTCATGGCCTGAATTCAATCCCTAAAACACAGAGTGGAAGGAGAGAGCCATGCCCTCAAGCTGTCCTGACTCTACATATGCACTGTGGTGTGCGCATGCCCAAGAAAAAAACCTAAGGAAGGAAGTAAAAGGAAGTCATGAGTTTGAAGCTAGTTCGACAACAGAAAAAAAGAAACTGAAAGTGCTATAGCCATGGGCCACAAGGACATAACTTCAAGGATTTACCACCCACAGTCAGACCTTAGCAGAACAGAAAATTGGGGAGCGGTGTGTGTGTGAAAAGTAGTCCAAGAAATAGTGGCTCCAAACCTTCCCACAGCTGACAACAACAGAAAAGACTGAGCACAGACTGAAGATCATGAGTGGATAAACCCAAATGACCCAGGCAGGACTGTCTTTGAGGTAACCCCAAACAGTCCCCAGGACCTGTGGCTTACGAGGTGCTCTCAGGCTGACATCAGAGAACTGAATGCTGCTGCTCAGCTCACTGTCCATTCAGCATGGAGCCTGTGGAATGCTGTCACCCACAGGGTGGGTCTCAGTTAACCAACCCACTGCAGGAGCTCCCTTGGAGACAAGACAGGCCTGTTTCCATTGTGATTCTACTGCTTTTGGTTTTTCCTTTTCAGACAGGGTTTCAGGCAGCCTAGTTTGGTCTTGAACTCTCTTTTTGCCAAGGATGACCTTGAAATCCCCATCCTTCTGCTTCCACCTCCCAGGCACTTCAAAGACAGACACACATCCACTACACAGGGTTTACACGTGTGAACTCTGTGCATTCCAGACTGCCTTCTACTAAGTAAGCCCTCCAGGGGCTCTAAAATCTACTAAATTGACCCCAAGATTAACCATCACACAGTCCAGGCCACTCAAGGGTGTGTGTGTGTGTGTGTGTGTGTGTGTGTGTGTGGTCCCACCCATCCCAAGGCCATCTCTACACCCACTCACACCTCCTGCAGGTGTGAAGCTGGTCACAAATGGCTCTCCAGGGGAAGATGGGAAGCAGCGATCTGATTCTCTGAGGAAGGCCAGCAGGCTGAAGCTAGAACACCTGCCTTGTACCCGCAACTTTAAAGCCATGGGAATAGCTGGTGTCATCAGAAAGTGTTCCAGTTGCTGTGCTGCCTATAAGGTCTATCTTGTGCAAACAACATGGTCAGCAAGGGCTCCAGGGTGTGGCCCCCTCTCCAAACAAAATGGGGCCCTCAAGATGGCTTTCAGGGTAGAAGCACTTGCTAGACAAGCCTGATGACCCAAGTTCCATCCTGGAACTCAACAGGCAAGGAGAGAACTGACTCTCCAGAGTTGTTCTCTGATCCCCCCATAATAAATAATAACAATAATAATAAAATAATAACTTAAAAACCTCTCAAAACCAAAGCACACTGCTAGGAGATGATTCTATCAGTCACGCGAGCATGAGGACCTAAGACCAAAAGAACTCCTGTAAAAGTCAAAACAAAACCCTAGAGGAAGTTGGCCCATGCCTGTTACTCTAACACCAGGAGAGTCAGAATGGAAAGTCCCTGGACAAAAAAAGGCGGGGGGGGGGGGGGGGGGAGCGGGGCAGGGGGGCGGGGCAGAGGACTGATGCCTCAACAGTTAGAGGTGCTCAGTGCTCTCGAGAGGACCTGAGTACCCCAGCACCCAGGTCAAGACGCTGATAACCACCTATAATTAAGCTACGAGGGAGCTCACAGCCTCTTCTGGCCTCCACGGGCACTAGGCACGAGCACAGCACATAGACATACATGCTGGCAAGACAACCACACACATAAAACACATTTAAAAGGGGGTGGGGCAAGTTTCAAAAGGAAGGACAATGGTCATGACACTCTGCCTCTCTAGGTAGCTGACTGACCCTAAAATCTGTGTGTGTGTGTGTGTGTGTGTATCTGGGGTGGGATGGGAGGCTGGACTAGCCTGGGCTGGCTTCAAACTCACAATATCCTGCTTCAGTTTCCTTGGTCAAATACTAAGGGGACAGGCATGTGTCACAGTGCCCGGTTCTGAATTCCAGTTCTTTTCTGTCTTAGTACCGAGGGCCAGTGCACTCACACTACACATGAGGGACATTTCTCATGGGGAGAGGTGACACAAGCTTGGAATCCCAGAATTGGAAGGCCGAGACAGGAAGGTGGCAGTGAACCTGAAGCCAGCCTGGGCTACACAGTGAATTCCAGGGCAGCCTGGGCTACAGAATGAAACGTTGTCTACAATACAGAAAAGGTGGCTGGAGAGCCAGGAGATGGCTCTGCAGGTAAAGGTACTTGCTGCCAGACCTGATGGCCTGAGCTTGACTCCTGGGTCCCACAGGGTGGAAGGACAAAAGCCATGTTTTGTTCTCCAAAGGACTCACTGTGCTGGGTAATAGGAGCACATGAGTTTGCATTCATGCAGACACATATAGCACTGCACTGTGGGCAGCAGAGACAGGAGGATACCTGGACTTCCTGACCACCAGCCTAGTAAGGGACCCTGCCCCAAGGAATATGACTGAAGACATATATATGATGTAAATATAATAGAGCAGGCACCCAAGGTCCTTCTGGGGCCTCTCTGAACGCACAGACATACATACTCACACATGTATACTCACATGTACATGTCCACACACACTACAGAGATGTAATTAAGATGAAATACAAACCAGAAAGAAACTGTTTTCATTACTTTGAATTACATAATGTACTGTGTAATGGATACTTTCCTCTGTCCCTGGGGTGGGGTGGCTGGGGGATATAGGGACACAAGCATTAGGACCTGAGTTCAGGTCCTCTTGGCAACCAAGTCAAAAGCCAGGCACAGCAAGATGCGCCTGTAATCCCAGGGCTGGAGGCAGAAACAGGAGGATCCTTGGGGCTCAGAAAAAAAGAAAAGATGGCGGGGACGACTAGTGCTAGTGTGAACGCCATGCGGGATGGGACCACGGTTTGGTATGCTATGCAAGCACTCCACAAACTCGTGTCTGTCCCAAAATGCTGTGTTTTATTTTCCGAGGCAGGTCTCACTCTGTAAACAGGCTAGCATTGTACCTGCAGCCACCCTGACTCAGCCTTCTGAGCAATGGGACGAAAGGCATGTACCTGCATGCCTGCCTCTAAGTAACATTTCTCATCCACTTGAAATAAATAGAACAGACAGGAAGGAGCCACATGCCACACTCCAAACCTGCAGCAGCCTTGCCCATGCAGCTGTCGGTAATGCTACCGCAGCTGTTTATCCAGGGTTTAATCATCAATGGACACGAAGGTGCTTGGAAGTATAAACAGTGCCAAGTCTCCAGCCTGACAGCTCAGCAAAGTGAAAGGGTAGCAGGCCTGGAGGCTAGAAAGGCAGATGGACGGCACAAGTCAATCAGAGACCAGAACATTCTTAAGCCCACAGCATAAACACAGGGTCTCTGAAAGCAGTCTTACTGTCATCCAAGTTGGGCTAGTAATTCTCTCTACTCAACTACTCAAGAGCCCGAAGCAGGAGGATACAAGTTCAAAGCCCAGAGTGTGGATGTAGATCAGCTGATGCAGTGCTGGCCTGGCATGCTCCAAGCCCCAGGCTCCATCCCCTGCACTGTACAAATCAGAAATGGGAGCTCACACTGGTAATGCCAGCATTTGGGAGATGGAGGCAGGACAATCAGTTCAATGTTGTCCTTGGCTACACTGAGTTTTTTGAGGCCAGATTCCAAAACAGGACGGAGGTGAGGGGCTGGTGAAACGACTCCGTGGGGAAAAGATGCTATCAAGCCTGACAACCTGAGTTCAGTGCCCTAGTCCACACGGAAGGAGAGAACTGAATCCTGAAAGTTTCTCTGACATGTGCACGGGTGCCATGGCACACTTTCACAACCCCTCCCAACACAGAATGCATGCATGAGTGATAAAACCAGCCAGCCAACCAACCAACCAGCCAGCCAACCAACCAACCAGGAGCTACATGGAGTCAGAAAATATGAGCAGCGATCCTACAAATATACCAGTGACACAGAGAAAGGAAACCTAAGCTGTAGACCTGCTGTGACCTCATGTATGAACACCGGGGCTCCTCCAGGGTCCAGTGTCTGTTAAAGGTAGCTTCAATGTGTGCACAGTGACCTAGAACCTGTGCCTCCCACGCTGCTGCAAAGTGGCTCTGCCCTCAGCTCCTCTATTTCCTTCGTACAGGAGCAATGCAGGTGCAGCTGCCACACCAAGAAGAGCACACAGCACGGCCCTGGCAGTACCTGAAACCCAAGGAGCTGCAGCGAGATGGTGTGGTGAGTAAAGCTTCCTGGAGTCAAAGCTGATGGCTTGAGTTCTTCTACCCCTAGGACCCACATGGTGGAGGAGAGAACGGACTCTCACGAGTTGTCTTCTGTGTCTTGATATGAACATGGCCAATGTGTGCACAAAAATACATACAATAAGCAAATGGAATTTAAAAAATTAAATACCCATCTGTAACTCAAGAACCCACTGGAAGAGACCCTGAAGCCTGATACAGGGTCTTTACAGGCAGGCAGAGAGGCAAGCCTGCAGATTCTAGGCTCACAGGGCAGCAGCTGCCTCTTCCGCTGAGGGATCAAGTTTAGGGTGGCAAAGCTATGGTCCCAAGTCAGCAGTCAACCGCAGTCCTTGACACATTTCAGAACTGTAACCCCTTAACTCCTCCTACTAGGAAACAAAGACTTCTAAACACTGGCTGCTTTCTCTTTTTTGTATTACAAGACAGTTTACTATGGAACTACAGGCTGGCCTCAGAGTTACTATGTAGCTCAGGCTGGTCTCATGTCTTTCTGATACTCGTCATCCTCCCAGCGCAGGGATTACAGACCTGCCGCAAAGTAACCAAGTTTGAGAGTCAGGGTTAGTTTAACCTAGCCTACCCCTGAGGGAGTGCCTTTCTTCACATCTATTCTGCCTGCGGGCTGACCGCCCACACCAGCAGCCATTGATAAGATCTGATCAAAGGCAAAGGAAGCCTCCAGTTCTCCAGAGGGAGGAGACAGCAGCTGGCAGCCAGAAATGTTTACAATGCAGTGGGGGACTCCAGCTTAGAGACCTCTCCACCAGCCTAGATAAAAACCCAAACAAAACAAAGGAGCCTCTATCAGTCAGCACCTAGGAATTTGAAAGAGCCTTTATTTGGTTTAAACTTCTGCTCTCCTAGGGCACCCCGGGGGATCACAGGCAGTTCCACAGGGGACTTACGCTTGATTAGCCCTCTGCTAGTCTTCCTGAACCCAAATTTCAAAGAGCCCCAAGTCTGAGAATCAATACCAAGCCACGGTTCTGCAGCCTTAGCAAGACAGGATGCCACCTGGACCCACAAAGCTATGGACGAGATGGCTCAACGGGTAGAAGCTTGCAAGCTGAAGACTTGCGTTAGATTCCCACAACCCACATGACTCCTCAAAATTGTCCTCTGATCTCCACATCCTAACCGTGGTACCTATCCCCTCCTCATACAAGAAATAGAATTTAAAATAAATAAATAAACGGAATCAATACAAAATTTCTTATTTTGAAAGATGAGAAGAGTCAGGAAAGACAAACTGGCAAGGAGAGGCACAAGGAATAAACAGATGCACAGCTGATATGATGCCCTATGCTTGTAATCCCAGCATTTGGGAAACTGAGGCAGGAGGATTGCAGTGAGTTTGAAGCTAGACTGGACTAAATGAGACCCTGTATGGGTGTGGAGGGATCTATTTTCAACAGCTGTCAAGCCATCTTCCTCTCCTGCAGACACCTAGGTTTCTAAATAGATTTTAATACTATGAAGGAGCAATTACCCATTTGGGGAAACTGGGCCATAAAGCAGATTAATAACGCTGACTAATCGCTTGGGGAGAAGCTGGCTGAGCTCCTCAGGATGCACTAAACTGGTTTAACCGTTATGTAAATCACATCCTTGGTCCTGTGATTTATCCCTGATGGCCCATTAGTCAGCATGGTTTGCTCTGCAATAAAAACAGCTCCAGAAGCCTGCAGGCCTGTAATACCAGCTACTTAGAGGGGCTGAAGCTGAAGATAAGTTCAAAGCCAGCCTGGGCAACTTAATAAAATCTTATCTCCAAATAATAATAGTAAGACCTGGGAGCACATTATTGGTAGAACCTTTGCTTAGAATCCCCCAGGGAGGGGCTGGGGTATAGCTCAGGGGTACAGCACCTGCCTAGAATCCCCCAGTGAGGGGCTCTGAATTCTACCTACAATACTAGTGGGGAAAATCCTAGCTAGAGACTGGTGCCAGTGCCCACCTCTGCTCCCCCACATGTTCAGCATACCTAAGGACCCTCCTATACAAAGTGGGTACCTGGATATCACAGCCCAGAAGTCATGATTTTTCTAAATTTTTCACATCCTCTAACTTGCTGTTTTTCTGGTATCACATCTATTAGAGACCCATCTCCACATGGCATCTCCATAAACAGAGGCAGAAAGCCCGTGGGCTTGTGTTTTAAATGTCAAGTGGCAAGGGCAACAGAGTTTAGTTTGCTGACCTCTGAGGCAGCTGAGCTATGATCTCAATAGCTTTTCCCCATGCGTCCTGAAGCACAGAGGACAGACACCGGAGGCCTGGGCACAGCCTTGGGGAGCAGGAGGACAGGGTGCCACGTGTTATGGTGGCACTTCTTATAATCCCAGCCTGGGGGTGGGGGTTGAGGCAGGAGGATCATCAGATAGATGTTCAAAGCCAGCCTGAGCTATACAAGGAGACCCCATTGAAACAAAAAACAGTGTAGAGGGAGGTAGCTCTGTGGTAGAGTGTGTTTAGCCCTAGGTTCAGTCACCACCAACACACACACACTACAATGTTATGACTCAGTGGGCAAAAGGTGTATGCAGCCAAGCCAGATAACCTGAGTTTGAACCCTGGGATTCACATGGTGGAAGAAGAGAACAGATACCAGTAAACTGTCCTCTGACACCCCCCCACACAAAAGTAAGCAAATAAATGTAAAACAATAACAAAAACAAAAACGCACAATGGAACTGGACCCAGCCACACTCAGAATGGCCAGTTTTGTGGGGGTCAAGGATGCTTGAATGGACATTCCCAGGAACAGATATAACCTCCCAGCCTAGCACTCCAGTAACTTCTGTCCACATGGTGGATAGGTAACCCGCTAGCACCACCGTGGAGCCAACTCAGACATACTCTGTTCTCTGCTGAGGGCACCATTAGCTGAGCCAGTGAGGGTTTGTAGTTGGTGAGAAGGGATCACAAAAACAGGCATGCATGTGTGTGTGTGTGTGTTGATGGTGTGATTTGAACTCAAAGCTGCATGCATACAGGTAAGCACTCTATCCTTAAGCAACAGCACAACCCCTCACTGAGGGGTTCCAGGTAGGTTCTTTACCACCAAGCCACACCCTAGCTCCTCACTGGGGGATTCTACACAAATCCTTTACTGCTGAACCACACTCAGGCCATCACTAGCAGAAGCTAGACAAGCATTCTATTGCTGGCTTCTGGCCAGGAACAGTCTGGCTCACACTACCCAAAAGACACCCATCACACATTTTACCAACACTTAAAATCAAAGAAAGGGGCTGGGGAGAAGTCTTGGTTAGTAACGTGCTGGTCACGCAAGCATGGGATCTGAGTTCAATCCCGAGAACCCATGCAGAAGCTGGGCATCACACCCCTGGGATGTCAGTGCTAGGGAGGTAGACAAGAGTCCCTATGGCTCAGTGACCAGCCAGTCTAGCCAAACAGGTGAGTTACAGGTTCAGTGAGAGACCCTGACTCAAAAAGTAAAACAGAAAGGCACTAAGGAAGATACATGATGACAACCTCTGGCCTCCCAGGTATAGTGTGCAGCGCGCATACACACACACAAACACACACACACACACACGATATAGCACATCTATTGTGAGATGGGAGGCTGAGACAGGATAACTCGGCCAAAGCTCATATGCCTGGCAGTCAAGGATACAAGCAGCAAGCTCGCCAACTGGCACAGTGCCCTTCCTTCTCAGCGAAGCCCCTGGCATACTCCAGGGGCAGCAGCTCCAGCCTGTACAGCTCCGCTAGCCCTTGCACACACTCCTTCTTGACTGAGCTCCCTGAGTTTTAGGGGACAATGGCTACTTGCTGTCTCTGTAGGGTAGAGGATAGCTACTCTTAGTCTCCCAGTCTCTCTTTGTCCTTTCTTTTGAGACAGGGTCTCACTTATGAACCCCAGACCAGCCTGGAACTTGACATCCTCCAGCCTCAGTCTTCCAAGTGCTGGGATTTATAGGCCTGCACCATTGCACCCAGCTTCAAGGCACATTCTTTGACT
Organism: Chionomys nivalis; assembly: GCF_950005125.1. Taxonomy (NCBI): domain Eukaryota; kingdom Metazoa; phylum Chordata; class Mammalia; order Rodentia; family Cricetidae; genus Chionomys; species Chionomys nivalis. Next base: position 90,862,363 of record NC_080088.1, read on the forward strand.
TTGTTAGTGAGCACACAGGGCGGGGATAGCTGTGCTCCCAGGACTCTGGCCACAGGACCCCACACCACCCCAAGTGTGAACAGTCTCAGAAACCCTAGACTTTCATCTTTACATCCTACAGGCCCCACAAATGTGCCGGACAGTGTAGGGATAAGCCACACCCATTAGGGGGCGTGTTCGCCTCGGGCTAACGTTTGCCGGGGCGTGATCCCAGCAGCCCCTTTTCTCTGCCTTCCTGTTCTCTGCAGGAACCTGTGGTCCTATAAGTCTATTTCCCCATTAAAGCTGTATATATTTTTAATCTGTCTGCATTCATTTACGTTGTTACATTTTGGTGCCCAACATGGGGCTTAGCCAAGCCAGGCAGGGAGCGGTTAACTGCTCTGGCCCGAGTAAGTCTGAAAGAAGGGGCAGACCCACCGTAGGCATAAGGGGCCGAGTGGGGGGTCGTCGCTCTGCGACTATATCGTGGCCTGGAGTGGGGGAAGGGAAAGAGAGCAGGGAGCGCATGTGAAAGCTAGCAGGCTATGCTCGCCCAATCGCACTTCCTGAGCTCCAGAAAGGCTGGGAAAGATGGAGCTTGCGCCCCCCCCCTGTGCCGGGGCGGGGGCAAAATAGGCTGACGTTGGACGCCAAAATGTAACGACGTAAATGAATGCAGACAGATTATAAAAATATACACAGCTGCCGGGCGGTGGTGGCACACACCTTTAATCCCAGCACTCGGGAGGCAGAGGCAGGAGGATCTCTGTGAGTTCGAGACCAGCCTGGTCTACAGAGCTAGTTCCAGGACAGGCTCCAAAGCCACAGAGAAACCCTGTCTCGAAAAACCAAAAGAAAATATATATATATATATATATATATATATATATATATATATATATATATATATATACACACACAGCTTTAATGGGGAAATAGACTTACAGGACCACAGGTTCCCGCGGAGAACAGGAAAGCAGAGAAAAGGGGCTGCTGGCAGATTTATCAGTAAACATTAGCCCGAGGCGAACACGCCCCCTAATGGGTGTGGCTTATCCCTACAGGACAGAGGAGAATGGGCAGGAGCAGAGGAAGACACAAGCCAGCCTCTCCCAGGGCTAGACAGCCGGGTTCCTGCCTCCTGAGCCAGCCTCCCAGTCTCTGGAATAGGGGCACCAATTCACAGCAAGGGTGAATTCTGTAATTCTGCTAAGGAGGTAGTGTACCAGTGGTTGAGTAGTTGGACCTGGGCTAGTCTATGAAGCCAGCACTGAGTTTTCTAAATGTGTGCTCACCCAACCTTCCCGCAGCGTTTGCGAGCTATCAAAGCCCAGGAGGTATTTTCCCCACATGCTCACTGCTCTGTGCCTGTCCCTGACACTTTTCCCTCCTTGGTTAAACCCTAGGTCATCAAACCGCACAGAACTATCAATTAACTGGCTTGTTTAGGAAGGGTGTCCCTGTGTGGCCCAGGCATCTCCCTGACCACTTCACAAACCTCCATGATCATGCCTGACTATTCCCACTTTTAAGCAGGTACAGTACTCTCCTTATGGTACTTCTTTGTTTTGTTTCATGAGATTGGGTCTCAGGGAGTCCAGAATGTCCTCGAATGCCATATTATGTAGCCCAGGATAATCTTGAATTTTTGATCCTCCTGCCTCCACCACCAGAGTGCTGGGATTAGAGGTGTGTACCCCCACATCCAGTGTATGTAGTGCTGGGGATGGAACCAGGGCTCTGTGCATGCTAGGCAAGCACTCTATCAACTGAGCTGTGTCCCTGACATTGGCACCATATTCTGATGTGCCAAGGGGTTTGTGGCTGGTGATTAAAATCTCAGTTGAATTGCCACTTCCTCAAAGATGCCTACCCTACCCGCCCTGAAATCCCCGTGAAGAGCAGACAGGGCCTGCATTTCCTGTCCCAGAAGCACGTGCTGGGGTGGACTCAGTTGCCCATGTGTGCATCCTTGGCAGGCAGGGGAGGGTGATGGAACACAGAACCATTTCAGAGTCTGCTCAGTTCCCACAGAGAGCCTGTCTCGGAGTCACCACACTAGGAAGGTGGGGACAGAGTCCTGGAGTCTGACCTGGAAGAAGGCAGACAGTGTCCACCCCAGAGGACACAGGATGCACAAGGACGGCAGGCGTGAGCTCATCAGGTGAGGGCCTTTGCTATGTGACTTGAGTAGAATCCCTGGAACTCATGTAAAGGTGGAAGGAAAAATCCACTTCAAGATTATCTTCTGCTCTCCATACACACACCCACAGACAGACAGACAGACAGACACACACACACTCAACAAAACAAAAACAAAGGGCTTGATAATGTGCACACGCGTAAAGCAGCTTGATCTCTCAGTGGTAATCAGAAGCCAACCATGCATGTGTTTAAGATGCCTTCAAACACACAGGAGTCAAGTCTGCTTCCCTCTGGCCCATGTTCCCTTCACAAAGCGCCCATTGGAAGGAACCCTCTGGACCGGCCTGGCTGACTGGACGCTACTGCGGCTGCCTTCAGTCTCATCTCCTTTCCACCCAGGCCCCAAAGTCCTGGGGCCTTTGAAAAGCTCTTCAAAGGAATTCGGGGTAAGCCTGCGATTGACTTTTCAAATCCCCTGCACTCCAGTCCCCACCTCCAGATAAGCTGCTCCAGAACCAGCAGGAAGCAGAAAGGCCTTAGGCTTTGATAGGCTTCCCGCTAGGAGCTTGGAGAAGGTCAGCTTTCTACCAAGCAGTCCAAGAATTTGACCTGACCCAGGACAGACACCCTGACAGCTGTCTCTCATGGTAGCACACTGAATAGCCTAACATCCAGACCAGACCTCAGCATGCACACCCAGGTCACAGTTCCTGGTGCATTAGTGCACGGTGGCAAGAGTGATGTGGGCAGGGGAGCGTTGCACTTTCTACACAAACCAGACGCCCACAAGAGTATTTCTAACACCCCTTCACAGTAGTGTGCCCATTCCACGGATGGGGCTAACAGAGGTTCTGAGGTAAGGACCCCAGTTCACCCAACGAAGCCAAATCTTCATCCATCCTGCCTTCTTTTTTATGACAAGGTCTCCCACAGGCCAGGTTGGCCTTCAACTAAGTAGCTGAAGATGGCCTGATCCTCCGGTCTCCACTGCCTGAGTGCTGGTTCTACAGCAGCAGACTCTGCCCGGAGAATGAGGTGCTGGGGACTGACCCCCGAGTCTAACACATACTAAACAGGCACTCTACCAATTGAGCTACAGATGGTTTAATTTTTCAGTTTTTATTTTATTTTTGAGACAAGGTCTTCATACCTGCCTAGGCTCTGCCTCTGTCTCTGGAATGTTGGGACTGTGGGCATGTACCATCACCACACCTGGCTTTAGCCTGAACCATTTTTGTTTTTTCGAGACAGTCTTGGTGCACGTGGCTCTGGCTGGTCTGGTAGACAGTGGGCCTCCAACTCCTGATCCCTTGCTCTCTCAAATGCTCAGCTGGGTTTGCAAGCACCAAGGGAAGCCAGGTGTGGTTATGAATGCTTGTAACCTCAGAACTTGGGAGATGGAGTCAGGAGGATCAGGACATCAAGGATAGCCTGGGCTACAACATCAGGTTTGAAGGCAGCCTAGGCTACAAGACCATGTCTGGAAGGAAAGTGAATTAACCTCAAACCACTTCCCAGATGGCCTCCACATTCAGCTCTCCCTGCTGACAAGGTTTTGCAAAGTGCTGACTGGCTGTGTGCCAGGCACACCAGCCTATACTCAGGCCACAGTGGACAACACTGGGTCCTTTAACAAGTGTCCAAGCTTAAGTGTGCATCAGATGCATGTAACTGCAGGCATCACCAGGCTTGGTGGGTGCCATGGGACCTAACCAAGGGCATCCAGGAGAAAGTGGCTACTTCTTACCGAAACTGGGTCTTGTTCTATAATAGCCCAGGCTGGCCGTGGACCCCTGGGCTCAAGAAATCCTCCTGCTTTTTCTTTGTGAGTAGCTGGGACATCAGATATGTTACATTGTGGGGCTGGAGAGATGGCTCAGAGGTTAAGAGCATTGCCTGCTCTTCCAAAGGTCCTGAGTTCAATTCCCAGCAACCACATGGTGGCTCACAACCATCTGTAATGAGGTCTGGTGCCCTCTTCTGGCCTTCAGGCATACACGCAGACAGAATATTGTATACATAATAAATAAATATTTAAAAAAAAAAAAAGATATGTTACATTGTGACTGAACAGGAAGCAAGCTTTTGGTTTGTTGGTCTTTTTTCCTTTCCTCCTTCTTTTTTTTTTCTAAGGCATGGTTTCATGTAGCCCAAGCTGGCTTTAACTCGCTCTGTAGCTAAGGGTAACCTTAAATTCCTTAAATTCTGCTTTCACATTCCAAGTGCATTTGCTACCAAGCCCATTTTAATACATCATTTTTAAACAATTAATTAATTGGGTATGTGTGTATTGGGGGGTGTTGGTTGTGCAGGTCCGTCTGATGTGGAGGTCCGAGAACAACCTTGGGTGTTGGTCCTTTCCTTTCTACCTGATCTGAGACAGGGGCTCTTCAGTACTGTACAAACCACGCTAGCTCATGAGCTTCTGGAGATGCTCCTATGTCTGCCCCCCATTTCCCATAGGTGTGCTGGGGTTATAGAGCCCCAACTGCATCCAACTTCTTACACGAGTTCTGGGGATCTGAACCCAGGTGCCGGAGGGTGCAGCAAGTGCCTTTATCCGTTGAGCCTTCTCCCCAGCGCAGGAAGCAGATTTTAAGCCATGAAATCTGCATTCGCTGTGGAATGCCTCCACGCAATCCTTTTCCAGCTGCCTACAAGAAAGGAGTCCCTTCTCCCAGGCTGTTCACCCAAACAGGTTTTGGAGGTCCAGCCCACTCAACCAGAACAACCAAAAGAAACAGTGGAAGAAAGAGACAAAATATCATTGTTTGCAGATAAAGACTAGGAAACGCATGGGGGTGTGTGTGTGTAAAACTGTTACTAAAAGCAGGTAAATGTGACTACAAATACAACATAAAACAGATACAAAATATCCTGCACTGGGCTAATAGCCAAAGATCACTTATTAACTGCAAAAGAAGACACAGTAACTACATGATGAAGAGAGAGCGAGCACTCCTGCAGCTGGGAACAGCCACATTCCGAGGAGGTGTGCCCACCCCTTCCTTCACAGCCAAAGAGGCTTGTACTGATTCAAATCATCATCTTTATCAACCAGAAAAAATTGAAACTGAGGGCAATCCTATAAAATACATGGTCTGTTCTCTTTTTTGAAAAAATGTAATGCAAGGAAGAGTGGGGAAAAATGTATAGCTCAATAAAAAAATTTTTTTTTAATGTCATGGCCAATAAAGATTAAAAGGCTGAAGATCTGTTGTGGGTTACAGGGACTGAAGTACGTGACAATAAACATAACACTCAGGCAAAGGTGGCGCAGGCCTAATATACCAGGAGCACAAGAGGGACATTCAGCAGTATGTTTCCTGGCTAGGGTTCTGGAGGTCCTGAGGCTCAATCCTTAGTACTACAAATGAATGAATTTCTCTCTCTCTCTCTCTCTCTCTCTCTCTCTCTCTCTCTCTCTCTCTCTCACACACACACACACACACACACACACACACACACACACACACACACACAGAATGAGAGAGAGAGACTAGATCCAATGCCAGGGTCAGCTGAACACAATTGGTCTATGGGACTCCAATCCTCCCTGAGATCTACACATTTACTGGCTGCCTGTGGAGGACACATCTCCTTCAGTGATGCAGCCACTGGAAGGGGCCCAAGCTCTTGTAAACAATCCCTCATCCACACTCAAACAGAAAATCCTAAGGAAACTCACTGGGTCACCACAAGGGGAAAAAAGGGCACAAAAGCAGAAGGCAGACCAGCTGTGAAGAGGAAGGATGATCCCGAGAAATGGAAGATGAAAAGAGAGGGAAATGGAGGGTTAATAAGACCAAAATTCGTTATATGCATATATGAAGATGTCATAACAACATCCATTAAAATGTCCAGTTGATATGTGCTAATAAATAAAACAGCCGAAAAGATTGCTATACAGCTTACTGGGTCAGTTTCCTATCAACATCAACTTCTTGAAGTTCTATAAAAAATTTTCACTCACAGAAAATGTATGTTGCAATATTAAGGGGAGAAAAGAGGCACTGGCCGCAGAGTGCCTCACTCTGCACACACAGGAAATGCTTGAGGACTCAAGGCCCACATGGAGAAATCCTGGCAGATGACTCCAGGGAGGGATCGCTACTCACCCTACAACTGTCTGCGTAAGCTCCTGTGTTTCCAAGCTCATAACTTTGAAAATAAACTGGTATTATAACATACCAAAGAAACACACAAACATCCAAATACCTACCTTCCCTATATGTGAACACAAATCATCTATAAACGCTGAAAACAATGTGTCAGCAAGATGGCTCAGAGAAAGGGTCCTGCGGCCTGCCATCAAGCCTGGGACCCACAAGACGAAAGGAGACAACTGGTTCCCGAAAGCTGACCTCCACAGACTTGTTTCTCTGCTGACACACACTAAACTAAATGTAATCATAGAAAAGTATATTTTTAATAAAACAACAACAACAAAAAGAAAACAACAGGGGAAAAAGATTCATTTGTATCCCCAAACCAAATACGTGAAATACCTGGGTTTAAGTGTGACAAGAAAGTTGGGAGCTGTGTATAAAGAAAGCTGGTACTTCAGGCTTTTGAGTCTCAGTTTAATTAACGTCCTACCCTGAAGGGAATGAATGGTGATGGGGTGGAGTCAGGAGCAGCTGAGGGTGGAGCCAGAAGCAGAGCCAAAAGGGCCTTGTCTCCAAGGCCACAGGGCCCTCAGCTAAGCAACCTCAGCCAGTTCGGAAACCCACAGGCAGTGTGCACTGATAATATTGTCTCTCTGTTTTAAATAGGGTCTCACTTTGTAGTTCAGGCTAGCCTAAATTCACATCCTCCTCCCTCGGCTTTCCAAGTATGGGGGTTACAGGCAGGTACTATCCTGCAGGTGCTACCCTGCCTGCCTTTAAAACTTTACTCACAAACATAGGCAGCTGGCAAGGCTTTGGTCCCAGGCTGCAGCTGGCTACCCTCTTCTCAGATAGACGGGCCAGTTGCTCAGTCAGTGAGCTGCTGTTTCCTTCTGTCTGGGCATGCTGCCCTTTCCTGGAGAGGCCAGGAACAGAGGCCTGCTCACAGTCATAAGTGGAAGTGAGATCGGTTGCTCTCTTCCCTCTATCAGCCACCAGCCATGCTGATTCCGCTGAATTGCACAGGGCAAGCTGGGGCTGGTGCAACCACCAGATGCAGCAAGCTCTGACCTCAAGAGACTCTTAAGCAACAGCCAATACTCATCCCACCACCTACTCACCTGCCGTGGCAGGGCAAGGGCACTGTGAGAGCTTGCCAGGCACCTGGGCACGGTGGTACACACCTATAACCCAGCACTTGGAAGACTGATAACGGAGAATCCTAAGTTCAAGGTCAGCCTGATCTACAAGAAAACCTACCTAAAAAGGAAACACACACACACAACAGTAGCAACAACTGCTTGTTAGGTAAATGCACCTAGCACGGCAGGCTAAAAGAGACAGGCAGACACACAATAGCCACCTACCTGTCAGTCCTACCATCTGCAAGGACAGGGATGAGATGCTGAGGAGTTGGACTCCGATGGAGTTAAGATGCCTAGGATGAACAGTGACACCACCGTGAGAAACAACTCCTGGCTCGAGAGACGGCTCAGTAGGAAAGGGACTGCCATGCAACTGTGAGGATCTGAGTTCGAATCCCCAAAGCCCACATAAGACCAGGCATGGACAGGAGGCACCTCTAATTCCAGAGCTCCTGTAGGGAGGTGGGAGATCTAAACAGAAGAATCCTCCACTGTGACAGGGATAAACTGGTACATTGCAGCGCTCAGCAGCCGGGAGACCTGTGGCCCTGAAGCTGCACCAAGGACTCTGGGGGACAGCCTGTACCTATGGCTGCTCAAGTGTAAATGAAAAGCTGAACAGAAAAAATAAAAACCAAGCAAACAAAAACACCAGTGTCAGTGCTCAATGCAGGTAAAGAAGGTTCTAGATTCTCCAGGGCATCCCTTGCCAGTAAATCTAGGGTAAGGGAATGGGAAATGTGCCCACGCTGTGATTTATAGACAAAAACGCCCAGGAAAGGGAGCTGAGCATTGAGCAGTGTTCTATGTGCTGGGACTAAACCAACGAGCCAGCATTTCTTGGCTGATGTGGCTGAAACCAGAGGCAGCTGGATATTCCTGGGGGAAGGATGTTTTCCTCCAGCTTCATTCCCAGAGCAGGGCCCGACCTGGAAGGCAGACTGGATCTGCGCTTCCCAAGGACAGAACGAGGAGCCCCTCACCTCCACAGGGTCCCCTTTTCTGCAACCTAGGGCCAAGGTGGCTGGCAGATGGCGCCCAGCCTCACTCCTTCTACACCAGTCCCAAGTGCCTTACAGCCAAGGTCTCTTGGTAACACAGGAGGCTCCTCATGTGTCACACGCATTGCCAATCACACGGTAGAGCGGCACTTCTGAGAGGGCTTTCTGGTCCCAGCACCCTGTATTGCCTGTGAGGCTGGTTTAATCTGCTGCCCACCACAATCACCATGCAGGAACACACAGCCTCCTACACAGCTGTACAATTTCAACTATACACAAGGAAGTTATATATTTTCTTAAAAAATAATTTCAGTGCTAAAGACTAAATCCAGCATCTTCTATGTGGTAGGCACATACACTACCATTGGGCCACACCCCCCGGTCACTCACTGTGGGATTCTAGGTAGGTGCTCCACTACTGAGCCACACCCTCAGCCAGGTCAGGCAACACGAGACCCTGTCTCAGAAAGAACAACAAAACTCTGCTGCATCAAAGGCTTGTTCCTATTAAGATCTACATTAAAAAAAAAATCGTTGGAACTGGAGAGATGGCTCAGTAGTTAAGAGCACTGCTCTTTCAGAGGACCCAGGCTTAGCCCAGCACCCACATGGCAGCTCACACCTGTCTGCAACCAAATTTACACAAGGAACTTAAGGCTAAAATGGCCTTTCTTTATTCAGTAAAATGTAGAGAAACTGCATGACTCACTCCAAGATTTCTCCCACCGCCAAGGTATGGTGTCATAAACCCACGAGTGCCAGTGAAGGAGTGAGCCCCAGCATGAGACACAGTGAGGGTTTGAACTTAGAGCGATCACTGAACACCAGGTCATGGATGCGGCTCAGGTTCTGCACTGCAATGAACCCCAAAGAAGCCACTTGACAATTCCTGGTGAGAGATAAAAGCCAGGCAGGCACGTGTATCTGGCAAGTCACTCAAATGCTCCTTTGGTTTCCGGCTACGGTGCTGTGTGGCCAAATCTTCCCCATGTCCTCCAGCCAAAATAACATAACGCAGCAGACTGAGAGCAGAAGCAGCTCGGAGTTCAGCTGGCTCGTTACGTCAGACGCTCAGGAGGCTTACAATAAACTAAATAACTGGCTGGTGAGATGGCTCTGCAGGTAAAAACACTCACTCAGAGGCCTCTTGACCAGAGTTCTATTGCCAGGACCCAGGGTAGGAGAGAAGCAATGCCTGGAAACTGTCCTCTGCCCTACATGTGTGTGGTGGCATGCCAGTCTGTACAAACACACGCACTCACACACAGTCACACACACTCACACAGACACACACACACACACAATAGTAATAAATAAAATAAATTTAAAAAAACTCAAAAGATCCAAAAGTGACAATACAACCACACAACGCACCTTGTTCTAAATGGGATGCTTCATTGAGACAGGCTCTTCTATGAAGCCCAGGCTGGCCCACAACTCAAAACCCTCCTCCAACTACTCAAATGATGAGGCAACCGCTGTGTTCCACCACATCTGGCCAAATATAGGTTTTTTCTTCTTCTTCTTCTTCATAGAAAACGTCCTTTTGGTTTTTGCTTGTCTGTTTTGTTCTTCGAGACAAGGTCTCGGTATACCTTGTTTCAGCCTCAAACTTGCTATATACCAGGGATGTCCTAGATGTCCTAGAACGTCTATTCCTCCCACCTCCACCTCTCCAGTGCGGGGACTCGGGATCCGGCCACTCCCTGCTCCCTTGCACACGTGTGCTTTCTCTCTCTCATTAACCAGCAACATTTTACCAGGAAAGCTAGAAACTTGGGAGAAATGACACTTTGAAAACCAATTACAGAATCTCTAAACCAGTTATAATAGGGCCCATTTCCAGGAATTAAAGTTAAAGCATTTTTTTCTATAATCCTCTCATTTTAATATGAAATGCCTTAAATGTAGGGTAATTATGGAAATGAGGCATGGATGCAATTTGAGTTGTCATTAATTTAGCAAGTTTATCCCCCGACATTCACAAGATGCAAAAACAGCAAACAGCAAATCACTCGGTCTCCAAACCCGGCTCCTTTGCTTTCATTTCCACTTTTTTTTTTTTTGGTTTTTTTCGAGACAGGGTTTCTCTGTGGTTTTGGAGCCTGTCCTGGCACTAGCTCTTGTAGACCAGGCTGGTCTCGAACTCACAGAGATCCGCCTACCTCTTTTTAAAGCAGAGCTGGGTCTTCTTCCAAAGCATCAAAAAAGAACTCCCATGGCATCTCTACATGGTCTGTGTCAGCTCGAAATGGCTTCCATAAGCTCGGTACAAACTCAGTGAGGATACACTACGTGACCAACATCTTTCCCATGGACCGCTCTTCAAAATTATACATCATATAATGACTATATGTGTTAGATGGATGGATGAGACAGACAGACATGAAACGCTGGCTGTGGTGGTGCACATCTGTGATCCCAGCAGTCAGTCATCCTTAACTACAGAGGACACTGAAGGCCAGCCTGGGTTCCATAAGACTCGATCCTCAACAAAAGAGAATCTGCAAAAGTCTCATTCCTTAAGTAATAAACCCTGAGCCCTCAGTGCAAACTGAACAGATTACATTTTTAATGCAGAATTGTTGTGCCAGTACCTAATTCACTACATCCCCACATACTTTCTTGTTTTAGTCTTCTGTAGTTTTAGCTGGCCTTGAACTTACTATGTAGCCAATGCTGGCTGTGAACTTCTTTCTGATCCTCCTGCCTCCATCCACTAGATGCTGGAATTACAGGTGTGCAGCCCTGGAACAGAACACTGGGTTGTGCACACACCAGACAAGAACACACTCACTGAGTTGAGGCCCCAGGCCCCCGTGGACCTTTTGGAAGCAACTCTGTAACCAGATCACAGTACAGTGGGCTGACAACCCTGACAAGCAACAGCAGGTGGTTCCCAACAGACAGAAGCAAGCCTTCCTGTAGAAGGGTTGGTCTATCAGTCCTGATCTTGTAAGTGCTCAGGCAATAGTTCTCCCTCTCCACCTCCCAGCATGCTAAACTCCAGCCCTCCTCCCTGGAACCCAACAATCACCCCACCCCACACCTGTTCTCAGGCCTTTCATTTGGATCTTCCCCACTCCAAGGTCCCAGGACCAGTGTTGCTGTCTCCTTCCAGGTGGCATCTGCTGCCCTTCCAGCTATAAGAGTCTGAACCTCAGCCGGGCGGTGGTGGCGCACACCTTTAATCCCAGCACTTGGGAGGCAGAGGCAGGTGAATCTCTGTGAGTTCGAGACCAGCCTGGTCTACAAGAGCTAGTTCCAGGACAGGCTCCAAAGCCACAGAGAAACCCTGTCTCAAAAAGCCAAAAAAAAAAAAAAAAAAAGAGTCTGAACCTCTAATCTCCTTCCTTCTGTGCTGTGCCAGGGTCCCTTCATGCAGAGACTGGATAAGTAAAACCCCAGTCCCACACTCTCCAGCTTTGACCCCTGGACAGGCTGACCTGACACCCTCTCCCATACTAATGGGCAAGAAAAGCTGAGCACCAACACCCATTCCTGCCTAACCTACCCCATCCAGCAGCTCCGGGGGGGCGGGGGGGCGCCAGGGTGGAAGACTCCAGAAGAGGAATGCTGGGACCAGCCCTGGAGAAGTTCAGCAACAGAAGTCAGAGGAACTGTCCATCTTCACTAAGTCAGGCATCTTCAAATGGATTTCAGCATATCGTTTAGCTGCTAGCTAGCTGCTCAATGACTTAAAACTAATTGGCTACTGCCAACTGACCAGCTGTAAACAGCAAAGAACTATCATGTTTCTTTTTGCTAGGTCTGAAGCAATTCCTTGGGTAGCAAGGTGGTCATTACAATTGGTTATAGTTTTATCAGGATGCAAATCTGATGACTGTGATCTATAACATACACCATCAGTCCTGTGCCCTGAGGCACAGCCCCTCAGTCCCTCTGACTACCAGATGCTGGCATCCAAATAAACCATGAAGATTCCTAGTGACGACTCAGGGAGCTCGGGCAGCGACTGGCAAAAGCTGCTAACAGTGCCACAGCCTGTCACCCCAGCACTTGGGGAAGCAGGAGGCCAGCCTGAGTCACATGGTGAGTTCACGGCTGCCCAACATAAAGGGGTGTGGGGGTGTGGGGGTGTGGGGGTGTGGGTGAAGAGCTCAGCCAGTAGAACCAAACAAACTGAGGCTGATCCCTGGAACCCATGTATAAAAGCCAGGCTTCGTGGTACATGCTCATGATTGCAGCAGTAGGAAGGCAGAGAAGGGACAGTCCCCAGGGCTCCATGGCCAGCTGGCCTAGCCTACCTGGTAAGAACCAGATTCAGACTTGGGAGGCAGAGGCAGGCGGATCTCTGTGAGTTCGAGACCAGCCTGGTCTACAAGAGCTAGTTCCAGGACAGGCTCCAAAACCACAGAGAAACCCTGTCTCGAAAAACCAAAAAAAAAAAAAAAAAGAAAAAAAAAAGAACCAGATTCAGTGAGAGACCCTGCCTCTAAACACAAGGTGGATAGCTCCTGATAAACAATGCAGGAGGCTGTCTTCTGACACACACACACACACACACACACACTCACACACTCACACAAAATCTAATCAAGAAGACAGTTTGTCTCCTGACTGCTGTACCAAAAACCAGCTAAGTGGCAGTTTTGACAAAAAAGAAAAGATAAAAATCAAACTGGAATTTGATCCAATCTCTGGGTTTGATGATCCAACACCCATTTGCGTACAAAAAAGAGAAGGTCTGCTCCTATCTCTCAAATTCAATTTGAAGAGGAGCCGTGGGACCTGCAAGGTACAAATGACCCTGGTCCTTCCAGGGCCCCTCAGCAAGAGTGCGAAGAGCTGGAGGACACACATCCTTCCAGGCTGGGGAGGTGGTGAACGGGAAAATGCTCACTGAGGAGCACGAGGGCTTGAGCGTGCCATCCAAGACACTGGCAAAAATCAGGGTGGGCACCGGGTGGTGGTGGCGCACACCTTTAATCCCAGCACTCGGGAGGCAGAGACAGGTGGATAAACTCTCTGAGTTTGAGACCAGTCTGGTTTACAGAGGGAATTCCAGGAGAGACTCCAAAACAACAGAGAAACCCTGTCTCACAGAAAAAAAAAAAAAAAAAAAATCAGGTGGACTTGTGATCTCAGAGCTAGGGAGGTAGCAGAGAGGAGGAGCCCTGGGACCCGACAGCAGCCGGTCTAGCCTAATTGACGAGCTCCGGGTTCTGTGAGAGATTCTATCTTAAAACAAGAAGGAAAGAAAGAAAGAAAGAAAGAAAGAAAGAAAGAAAGAAAGAAAGAAAGAAAGAACATAAAACTCCTGAGAAATGACACCCAAAGTTGATCTCTGAGCCCTGTACTACTCACACACATGTGCGCATGTGCCCCATACATAGTTATGCAGGCACACGTGCACACAAGAGATAGAAGACAGACAGACAGCCCCATGCCTGGACCTTATTTGGACTTTGCTTCTAGCAAATCCTGGGGGAGAAATCAGAACATTGAGAAGCAGTGGGATTCTGAGTGAGTACTGCCCACAGGACAGCTTACTATTTCTTTTGTAGGTGAGATGAGCCACCATGGTGACCTTCCTCTCCTTTTAAAGGATCCTTATCTTTCTCAGGGCAACGCGACACCTACAATTTGCTTCTAGATTAAGCATAACTGGGGAGGAAGATACGGAGTAGCAGAGTAGCTGTAAGATAGTCACTGTGGATGCTGGTGCTGGGCACATGGAAGTTCAGTACTCAGTGTTTTTATTTTTTTCTTCAGCAGTGGGAATCAAACTTGATCCCTTGCCAGTGGAACCAGGGGACTTGAAGCAAGCACTCTGCTGTGGCACTGTAGCAGGAAGAGCTAAGAAGGGGTAAATGCATCTTTCAAGTTCAACAACCAATTCCAAAGCAAACAGAAAAAAGAAACATATAGACACCATCACCAACACAGACACACATACACTTGAGAGCAAAAGTACAGAAGCCCACTCAAGAAGAGGGTGAATCAAACTCAAGACACAAATGCGACCTGGTGATGTAGGCCTGTTATCCCAGCTATTCTGCAGAGTTCAAGGGAACTGTGGACTACTTAGTAAGAACTTGTCTCAAAATAAAAAATGAAAAGAGGGCTGGAGGGTGTGACTCAGTGGTAGAGCAACTACCCAAAATTCCCCAGTGAGGGGCTGGGGTGTGGCTCAGTGGTGGAGCACCTGCCTAGAATCACCAGTGAGGGGCTGGGGTGTGGCTCAGTGGTAGAGCACCTGCCTAGAATCACCAGTGAGGGGCTGGGGTGTGGCTCAGTGGTGGAGTGCCTACTTAGCAAGAACAAAGCCCTAGGTTTGCTCCCCACTACACCTCTGCCTGTAGACGGCAGCTGTGGGTGGTTCTCCACCCAAGGATCAAACACCAGCTATGTGAGGAGACACTTTCCCCGACAACAGCAACTGAAAGTACTGAAGGTTTGAAGATAAACTTCTAGCAACCATTGGGGCTGGATTCTGGTTTCTCTCCTGTGTGGGAGATGCCTAGGAGAATGTGTGGTGTGTGCAAATGTCACCCATATGGCTGTCACTGTCATCTATCCTGAGGGTGGAGTAGAAGGCAGCTAAGGATGGTGCTGCTTTGGGAATCAGTGTGGGCGTCCACAAGGGACAGAACTGCCAAGCCTGGAGCTACTGGGGCCTGCTGAAGGCAGGCAATGGTTAAATCAACAAAATTCTAATGCAAAACAGGCTAACAAAACAAGAGATAGGCACAGAAAAAAATTGCCATTATTTCAAGATCATTAATGAACTTTTCATTTCAAGATAAAAATTGGGGGGGTAAATAAAAAAGCGAGCTTTGGTGTTGGAGAGTGGTCTCTCTGGTGGTGAAGTGCCAGCATGAGGACTTCAGATCCCCAGCACCCAAGCAAAGGATGGGTACACAGGCGCGCGCGCGCGCACACACACACACACACACACACATTCATACACACAGTATACCCACAACTGCCTTGCTCTGAACTCACTGGAGTATCTGGATTATTTTCAATGTCAACATGCTGAAACAGCACTCTAACCCCAAACTTGACAACATCCTGTCCTATCCATGAGACCATTTCTTTTGGAGCTCCCTAGGTCAAAAACCACGGGAGACCCCCAGAACTACTCAGCTGGCCTGCTGACATGCTTTTCTGAAGTGGGACAGATACGCCATGCATTGCTGGTTTTCCTTCCGCACACTGGCTATGACTCTGCACAGAAACACTCCCCGAGTCAGACACACGCAGCTGGCCTGGGGAGACGGCTCCACTGGGGTTTGCCACACAGGCATAAGACCCAAGTTCGATTCTGAGAAGTCACATAAAGAAGCTAGACATGCTGGTGAGGGATCACAATCCCAGCGCTCAGGAGGCAGAAAGAGATAGCCCTGGGACTTGCTAGCTAGCCAACCTTGACATCCAGATTCGGTGAAACACCCTGCCCCGCAAAATAATGGAAAGGCTAAACGAAGAAGACATTCAAAGTTGACTTCTAGTCTCTACACGTGAACATACATCAGGAGAATGGGTTGTGTGCACACGCACACACTCTGCAAGGGCTGCAGGGCTCAATGGTAAATCCCTTCCCTGCCAGCTAAGCCACCATGCTCAGACACGTACCCACTGCACATGCCAGCTCCTGAGAGACAGATTTCCAGGCACTGCACCCAACATCATTTCAAAAATAGCAGCCTTGGCCCTGATCAGTAGATGAGCAGGACCCTGTGGTTTGAAACTTTGCCCACCATGGGGAGACAATCCCAAGTGAAAGAAAGTCTTCTATTCCAAAGGCAGGAGTGGGCTGGGGAGAAGTCGGAGAGTCAGAGTACTTGCTGCACAAGCAGGAGGGCGTGAGTCTGGATCCCAACACCCATATAAAAAGCCAGGTGTGGTTTCCTGCGAAGCTGCAACCCCAGTGCTGTGGGGGTGGAGACAGGAGGATGACTGGGGCTTGCTGGCTGCCAACCTAGCTCCAGGTTCCATCTGAGACTCTTCCTCGGGGGAATAAGGTAGAGAATGACAGAGCAGGACGCCCAGTGGCCTCTTCCTTTGACTTGTGCGTGTGCAGCCACATCTCTAACAATACAGTAAGCTAGACTCTGGCAGGGGTGGTTGGGATAAGAACCCTAAGAAGACAATGGGTTGAGGTGTTTCCAGAACCTGAGTTACAGGAAGAAGCCTGAGGAAGATGGAGAGAAAGATCATCTGTCAAGTTCTCAGGCCCAGGAATGCAGTTAATGACCCATTGAGTGAACAATTGTTCCTCCCAGCAATCTGGCTTTATTTTCTTTCGGTGGTGGGGATGGAACCCAGGGTCTTGTATGAGCTAGGGAAGCAAGCGGTCTACCACCCAGCAACAGTCCAGCCCTTGTACATTCAACAGGGACACAGCTTTCCGGTTTTGGAAAAGAAGGTGACATTCCTTCTCACACCTTAGTAAGATGAGTCACTGTTAGTGTTCAAAGTTATTCAGTCAGAATCTATAACATATCTGGACCCTGGGAAGGTGGACATACAACGGCAAGTACTCCAGACCTGGGAACGACCCTGGCAAAAACTCCACACTCAGGGAGCTCATAAATGTGAGTAACGAGACAGACACTCACATCTGGCCATGAACCTTGTCAAAGGAATACCAGTGAGAGTTAGAAGCAATTACTGAATAGAAAAAGAAAGTGCTGGGAAGGAAGCAATTAACATGGCTTTCCCCTAGTACATAAGATCTGAAGGTGCTGGACCTCGAGGGTGGCAGGGGACTAGGAATAATGGCAGTTTGGAAGAGGGTAAAGTAGGCATGGTGTCAAATGTCACAGGAGCAGTGAGCCTGGGACCTGGGACGAGCTAGGGGTCTGTACTTCCTACCATGTTCTGGGGGTAAATAGAGGCACAGCACTTCCTGCCCAGATACTAGATGTAAAGCCACTGCCTCCAGACTTGCTCTTAACAAACACCTCCCAGGCAGCTCCCTGGACCATACACCTCCCAGGGAACACCCTCCCTGGCAGGGGTAAGGAAGCTCATCAGTCCTTCCAGGTCCAGGCCAAGGAAGTGAACACTGGGGTCCTGACCTATGAGAGTCAAGGACAAGGAGTGTACCTAGATTACTCAGACCACGAGGGTCAGAAGTGGCCCTGGTGGATCTGCCTAAATGGAATCAGGGTTGAGGGCCATGGGGGGGTATCTATGGCAGAGTTCAGGCTGAGCGGGGTCTCATGCTGCCAGGGGAAAGCTAAGGATCAGGGAGTGACCCTAGAAGAGGGGAGTGTTTTGGGGCAGGAAGAATCTGGGGTGACCCAGAGAGTCCAGACTAGGTTAGATGGAGATCAAGGTGATTTAACATTCTCAAGTCAACAGGGGTCAGAGATGACTTTTGTCTGGAGGTTTAGGTGAGATTATAGGTGTTAGGGGTGGCCCTAGGGCTCCCAGGTTAAGTAGAGTCAGGGGTAACTGCTCCTGGCTGGTAAGGTAAGGGTCAAGAGTGACCCCAGGTATTGGGGGCAGGTGGGATTAAGGGCAACCTGGGTTCAGAAAGTAAGGGACCAGCATGGGAGGGGTGGAAGCCAGATGGAATAGAGGAGTGGGGGGGGGAGGAAGGGGGGGTTAGCACGAACCCCAGTGTTTAGGCCTGTCCAGGGTTGGAGTGACAGGGGGTTTCAGGATGAGTGGGGTCTGAGTTTGGTCCTACCAGTCAGTCAGGGCCCACCCAGGGATAGGGGCCCTGTGAGCTAACAGGGGGTCAGGCTTAGCTGGGTCGTGATTAACATCACAGGGTCAGAGCCAGGTGAAGGTCGGGATCACGGGGATCTTAGGGTTCAGGCT
Organism: Chionomys nivalis; assembly: GCF_950005125.1. Lineage (NCBI taxonomy): Eukaryota > Metazoa > Chordata > Mammalia > Rodentia > Cricetidae > Chionomys > Chionomys nivalis. The sequence goes on from NC_080088.1 coordinate 90,880,546, forward strand.
TAGCTGGATGGAGAAACGTGGTAGCCAGGTGGTCGGACCAGGTGGGATCAAGATCAATCAGTGTAAGCAGGGGTTCAGAGCTAGGTGGGGTCAAGAATGGGAGATGTCTAGGTAATCAGAGCCGGGTGGAGTCGAGATTGGAGAGGCCAGTACCTGGCAGGGTCGAGATGGGGGAGGGAGTGACCAGGGGCTAGGACCCAACAAAAAAAACGAGATGGGATGGGGAGGAAGGAGCGACCCAGAGGCCAGGCCAGGAGGAGTTGAGTTGAGGGGGTTGACCAGGGGTTCAGGCCGGATAGGGTCGAGATCAGGGAGTGACAAGGGACCAAGCCGGGTGGGGTCGAGATCAGCGGGTGGCCAGGAGGTCCAGGCCAGATCCGGAGAGGGGTGACCCGGGGGATGGCGCCGCACTCACTGTTGGGGCAGCTGAAGGGCTGGCGCTCCCCGCCTCTGGAAGGCCCCGTCCACGAAGACACCGTTCTTGCCGAGGCAACGCAGATAGAAGTGAGGTTCCTGGAAGCTGAGCTGCAGGTGGCGCCGGGAGATGAAGCTAGACAGGCCCATGCTCAGGTCCACGGATCCCTGCGACGAGTTGCGGCCGATGGTGACGCTGGGCTGTCGCATCAGAAACTCGAACTCCCGGCCCTCCAGGCGCGCTAGGGCGGGCCCTGGGCTCTGGCGCACTGAGGCGGCGGCGGCGGCCACCAAGGCAGGCGCGGCGGTGGTGGCAGTGGCGGCGGTGGAAGGCACCGGGCCGGGATTGGGGCCGGGACCGGGCACCGCGGGCACTGCGGGCGCCGCGGGCGGCCCGGGCGGAGGCTGCGCCGGCGGCGGCGGGGATGCCGTGGCCGGGAAGGCGGCGGCCGCGGCCGCGGCGCACAGCACAGGGCTGCAGGGAGCGGAGCGCAGCGCCAGAAGGGCGCGGGCGCCGCTGTCCTCGCCGACTTCGGCCATGTTCGCGCAGCTCCGAGCGGCTCCGGCGGCGGCCGAGGAGGCGCGGGGCGGGGCAGGGCGCGCGGAAACCCGGACTGGATCACAGCGCGGAGCGGAGCTGGTGTGCTGCAGGACCCCTGATGCTGCGCGCGCAGCTTCCACCTCGGGGAGGGCGGGTACAGAGAGGCCGAGAGTCAAAGAGCCCCCTCCTCCCGTTCCGAAGTGCGCGTGGTGGTGTTTGACTCACCACGTTTTTAGGGGTGTCCTACTGAGACTGCAGGTCAAAGTTGCCCTTGGATGCTTGTGATGGTCTCAGCTAATCGCCGATAGCTTCTGCACGGCTGTTCTTTGTAGTTTCGCTTTTTTCTTTTATAAAGTTGCAAATTACATTTTATTCATTCATGTATTTACTTGTGACTCACCATACTTTGTGTGTGTGTGTGTGTGTGTGTAGGTTGGGGGGACACCTTTCAGGTCTATTCTCTCCTACCCTGTGGGTTCTGAGGATGGAATTCAGGTCGAGCTTGGTGACAAGAACTTTTACCTACTGAGATATCTTTTAGTCCTTGTTTTGTTGTTGTTTGAGACGCTATCTCATACCCAGGCTGGCCTGGTTTGGCTACCTAGACCAGGCTGGCCGCAAATTCATGATTTTCCTGCTCAAGCATTACAGGTGTGTGCCACCAAGCCTAGCCCTTTTAATTAAGTAATTAATTAACTAATATTTCATACAGGGTCTCCTGCTATGTAGCTCAGACTGGCTTCCAACTGGTGACCCTTCTGGCTTAGGCTCCCAGAGTCTTAGTGGAGTCACAGGTGTACACCACCACGCCTGATTTCCCTTGTTCCTTTAAGGTGAACAGCTCTGCTGCTTCCTAGAGACTATGGACACCCTGGAGATGGACGGTAGTTGAAACATTAAATGGTAAATTTGGCAGCATGTGCATCCCTTGAGAACTTCAAGGTTCTGCACTGGGATGCTAATTCAGTCAATGCTTCCTCCAGGAACACACACACACACACCCGCGCACATACACGCACACACGCACGCGCGGGTTTTCTCACAATTAATGACTATGAAGGAGCTGACACAGTTGCTTGGTAAAGTGCCCGATTCATTCATACTCCAGGACTGGAGTTCATTCCCCAGTACCAACTTCAAAACCCATTGAGAACTTCTGTAATTCCAGCTCTTTAAGGTGGAGCCAGACAGATCGCTAAAGTTCATTGGCCAGCCTGCCTAGCCAATCAATGAGCTCCACGTTCACGGGAGCCACTGTCTCAAAACAAAAACAAAAACAAAACCGAGAAAACAACTACAAAAAAAGATACAGACTGTGGTGGTGCACCACTTTGATCCCAGCACTCGAGAAGCAGAGGCAGGCTGATCTCTGTGAGTTCCAGGCCAGCCTGGTCTACAGAGCGAGATCCAGGACAGTCAGTACTGTTACACGGAGAAACCCTGTCTTAAAAACCCGAGAGAGAGAGAGAGAGAGAGAGAGAGAGAGAGAGAGAGAGAGAGAGAGAGAGGGAGGGAGGGAGGGAGGGAGGGAGGGAGGGAGGGAGGGAGGGAGGGAGGGAGGGAGGGAGGGAGGGAGGGAGGGAAGGAGGGAAGGAGGGAAGGAGGGAAGGAGGGAAGGAGGGAAGGAGAGAGAGAGGAGGGGGGAGGGAGGGAGGGAGATTTATACACTTGTGCATTCAAGTGCACGCACACGCACACAAGAACTTTTTAAAATGATCATGAGAATAGAGACGTAGGTCCTGCCCTCAGTGAACTTCAGGACTAAAGAAGAGACTGATATGAATTAAGGACCCACAGAAATCAATGTCATGCTCACAGTCATACAGGGTGTATGTTGACAGCAAGCATGGCAGAGTGTTGGGGCTGGGGCCAAAAGGAAGCGGGAGGGGGCGGGTCAAGGACAGGTAGAGGGGAGATTATGAGAAACGTCCCTGCCTACTGAACTCCCATTCTGAACCCAAACAGGGGAGCCTGTTATAAAGCTTCTCAACCTTCCTAATACTCAGACTTCATAACTGTAACCTTGCTACTGTTATGAAGTGTAATGTAAATATCCGATATCCGGGGGAAGGGGTGGGAAGATGTGGGTTGTCACAACCCACAGATTGAGAACCACTCTCAGGAGGGTTACAATGAGAGAGAAGAGTATTTGAGAGGCAGGGGACAGAAGTTTCTTGGTTTGGGTTTAGGTTTTGCTTTGTTTTAGCTTGGTCTGTTGGGTTTGTTTGTTTGTTTGTTTGTTTGTTTGGCCTCGGGCTCTGTAGCTGAAGTTGAATTCCTGGTCCACCTGTCCCCACCTTCAAAAAGCTAGAGTGACAGGTGTGTACTAGCTCACCTTTCTCGGGTTCTCATTTTCACGCTTTTCAGTACGAGCGTTAAATCCAGGGCCTCGTGCATGCAAGTGCTTTGGCACTGAGCTATGCCCCACCTCTTTAACATAATATTTTATTTTATTTTATTTATTATGTGTGTGCAGGTCAGAGAGAAGCTCTCTTCCACCACATGGGACCTGGGGAATAACACTTGGATCCTCAGCCTTGGTGGCAAGCCCCCTTACCTGCCAAGCCATCTTGCCAGCCTTCTACCGTGACTTCTTATATTTTCCATTTTTAATCAGGTTCCACCTAGTTCCCCAAACTGGCTTTATTCTCACGCTGCAACCCAGATAGATCTTGAACCTGAGATGCTCCTGCCTCAGCCTTCACAGTAGCTAGGCAGGATTACATGCCCAAGTCACCAGACCTGGCTCAGAGACATACCCTGGGAAACTGTGGCAAAGGAACCTGATTGAGGGGAGGACAGTGAGAGCAGGCTGAGGAGCCTCTTCCCCAAGTGAGGATTCTTGAACCGGAGTCCAGAGAATGCGCTGTCACTGGCTGGGGCTGGAACGAAGTGTGGGAGGAGAGCTTACAGTCAAAGAGTGCGCGTGCTAACCCCTGGAAGTCCTGTACTCAGGAGGGATGGACACAAGGTCACCGTGGCCATGAAAGAGCAACCAATTTATCTGAACGAGATGAGTGAAGGGTTGTGTAGGACCCCAAGAGCCATGAGAAGCACAGCCATGTGCTTGTAAAGGAGTCACCCTGGATGCCATGGAGTTGAACTAAAACAGTGGTCAAAGTGGCTGTGGGTGCTGGTTAAGAAACTGCCAGACAGGGGCTGGAGAGATGGCTCAGTGGTTAAGAGCATTGTCTGCTCTTCCAAAGGTCCTGAGTTCAATTCCCAGCAACCACATGGTGGCTCACAACCATCTTAATGAGGTCTGGCACCCTCTTCTGGCCTTCAGGCATACAAGCAGACAGAATATTGTATAATAAATAAATAAAATATAAATAAATAAATAAATAAATATTTAATAAAAAAAAAGAAAGAAACTGCCAGACAAAGTAAGGCAGGGTTTAAGGAGAAAGATGGGGGAAAGCCAACAGTCCCAGAAATATTTGAACACACACACACTTTTTAAAATATAATTTACTGTTTTTACTTGAGCTATACATATTTTCCCACTCCCCTTCCTTCCTCCCCACTCCCCATCTGCCCCTCTCCCATGCCCCCCCCCCACTCCCAATTTTCTCAGATCTTGGCTTTTTCTCCTTCCTATGTAGACCAATGTATGTCTTTCTTAGGGTCCTCTTGGTTATCTAGGCTCTCTGGGGTTGTGTACTGTAGGCTGGTTATTCTTTATGTCTAAAAGCCACCACTTATGAGTGAGTGCATATGATATTTGTCTTTCTAGGTACAAGTTACCTCATTCAGTGTGGCTTTTTCTAGTTCTGTCCATTTGCCTGCAAATTTCAAGATGTCTTTTTTTTTTTTTTTTTTTTTTTTACCGCTGAGTAGTACTCCATTGTGTAAATATATCACATTGTCCTTATCTGTTCTTCAGTTGAGGGGTATTTAGGCTGTTTCCAGGTTCTGGCTCTTATGAATAATGTGGCTATGAACAAAGTTGATCAAATGTCCTTGTGGTATGATTGAGCATCCTTTGAGTATATGCCCAAGAGTGGTAGTGATGGGCCTTGAGGTAGACTGATTCCTAATTTTCTGAGAAATCTCCATACTGATTTTCAAAGTGGCTATACAAGTTTTCACTCCACATCCTCTCCATCATAAGTTGTCATCAGTGTTTTTGATCCTGGCCATTCTGACAGGTGTAAGATGGAATCTCAGAGTTGTTTTGATTTGCATTTCTCTGATGGTTAAGGATGTTGAGCATTTCCTTACATGTCTTTCAGCCATTTTAGATTCCTCTGTTGAGAGTTGTCTGTTTAGGTATGTACTCCATTTTTTAAAATTGGGTTATTTGTTCTTTTGATGTCTAGTTTCTTGAGTATATCCTTTTCTTTACAGAAGCTTCTCAGTTTCAGGAGGACCCATTTATTAATTGTTTCTCTCAGTGTCTGTGCTGCTGGGGTTATATTTAGGAAGTGGTCTCCTGTGCAATGTGTTCAAGTGTACTTCCCACTTTCTCTTCTATGAGGTTCAGTGTGTGTGTTTTTTAAGATTTATTTATTTGTTATGTATACAGTGTTCTGGCTGTATGTATACCTACATGCCAGAAGAGGACACCAGATCTCATTACAGATGAGTGTGAACCACCATGTGGGTACTGGGAATTGAACTCAGGACCTCTGGAAGAACAGTCAGTGCTCTTAACTGCTGAGCCATCTCTCCAGCCCCAGCGTGATTGTTTTTATGTTGAGGTCTTTGATCCATTTGGATTTGCGTTTTGTGCATGGCAATAGACATGAATCTATTTGCATTCTTCTACATGTTGACATCTAGTTATGCCAGCATCATTTGTTGAAGATGCTTCCTTTTTTCCATTTTATAATTTTAGCTTCTTCGTCAAAAATCAGGTGTTCATAGGCACACACACAGTTTTTAAAGTTCAGCATAAGACAGGTTGGTGGCACACACTTGTAATCCCATTGATCAGTAACCAGAGGCAGGGGAATCTCCTAAGAGTACTCGGTCAACCCAAGTTCCACAGTGAGAGTCTGCCACAAACAACCACAAAGGGCTTGGGCAATGGCTCAGTCACTAAACTGCTTGCTGTGAAAGCATGGAGGCCAGAGTTTGATTCCTAGAACCTAGGAGACAGAAAGAGAGAAGCCCACATGGTGCCACGTGCTTGTCATCCCACCACAGGGATGGTGGAGACAGGGGGATGCCTGGGGCTTGTTGCCAGTCTAGCCTTACGGAGACCCTGTCTTATAGAAGGCGGATGTCATTTCTGAGGGTGACACCTGAGCTCTTCCTGACTCCATGTACATGCGCACACACAAACACCCATAGTGTACCTGCTCTCACAGACAACTTTTACCACCAAACACTGAATCCCATTTCTGGGCATAGCCCCAAGAACTGAACACAAGGTGTGAGGGAGATATTTACATACAGGAAAGCTGTGTTCGGGACAGCTCTACTGACAATAGCTAGAATGTGAAATGAAGTCAAGAATTCAAGCCAGCTGGTGGTGGTGCACATCTTTAATCACAGCACCCAGGAGGCAGAGGCAGGCAAATCTCTGGGAGTGGTCAGCCTGGTCTACAGAGTGAGTTCCAGAACAACCAAAACTGCACAGAGAAACCCTGTCTTGAAAAAAACAAATAAAAAAAGAATTCACACACACACACACACACACACACACACACACTGTACATACATCTAAGGGAATATTAGCCTGAAAAGGGAAGGAAAATGTGCTACCTGCTGCAATATGGATACATCTTGATGATACAACATTGAGTGAAATAAGCCAGACCTGAAAGAACACAGGGTCTAACGTAGCCTAGGCTGGCCTGGAACTTACTATGTAGCTGAGGATGACCCTAAAAACTTCTGGTCCTCCTGCCTCTACCAACTGAGCCACATCCCCACCCCAGCTCCTACAGTTCCACTTATATGAAGCCCAAAGACTGGTCACGTTCACAGAGGCTAAAAATAGAATGGTGGGAGGCAAGGGTGTGGAACAGGGTATAGTGTTTCAGTGGGGACAGAACTTTATTGTAGAAGGCTGGAGAGTTGAGATGGACAGTGTTGGTGACAGCACAGTGTTCGTTTGCTATCTGGCTTTCCTTAAGACAGAGTCTTACATTGGTAGCTCAATCTAATCTATCTGAAATTCTTGTAGCTCAGGCTAGCCTTGAATTCAGGGTAATCCTTTTGACTCAGCCTTCCCAGTGCTGGAATTACTGGCCACTGTGCCTGATGGTTGTACCACAGTGTGAATTTAAAATTTTAGTGTGTGTGTGTGTGTGTGTGATGTAGGTACACCCGTGAATGCAGGCATGCACCCCACCTCACCCCCACCCAACCTGTTCATGGGACACTAGGAGTCCTGCTCTATTACTGTCTGCTTTGATTCCTTGAGACACTGGACCTGGAGCTATCGTGGTGGCTAGTAAGCCCCAGCCATCTCCTGCCCAACCCACTATAGTACTAGGGTGGCAAGTGTGTGTCCAGACATACCTAGATTTGGTGCTGGGGATTTGAACTCAGGTCCTCATGTTAGTACAGCAATTGCTCTTACCCACCGAGCCATCTCCTTAGTCCTAATGTGAATATTTTAACGCCACTGAACCACACACTTAGAAGAGGCTAATTTGATGCGTGCCTGTATATTTTACATCAATAGAGCTGCAGGTAAGGCTAAAGAGGACAGGAGGAGTGTGTTGGGTCCTTTAAGGATTTGGGAACTGGATGTAGTGGTGTATGCCAGCCATCCTAGCGTTCAGGAGGCAGAGGCGGAAGGATAGCCAAAAATTCAAGGTCAGTGTGGTCTGGCACACAAGACAAATCACAGGAGCTGAGTCTGAACACAGAAGGGGCTGAAGCAGGAAAAAAATAAAAGATAATTTTTCCCTCCCTCTCTCCATCTCTCTCTCTTTCTTCCTTTCTCTTCTTCCCTCTCCTCTGCGGGGAAGGAAGGAATGGCATAGTAATGATATCAGCTCACCCTGACCTTGGCAAGTCTAGACGTCTATTTAAGTGTCTGTGATTCCTTTTTCCTTAAACAGCGATCCATTGGCTATATTGACAGCTACCATAGAGAGGGCAAGAAAAGAGCCCGTTTTTAAAAAGGGCCCTTGAACAATGAAATGTGGAAAGCTGAATTCTTCTCTGGATCCCTTTGGGTCTAGAGGACCTGCTTAAGCCGCCTGACAAAGCGTGTACTCTATAAAGAAAAGAGAAAAGGCCTGCTGCCAACAAAAGAGCCCCCACAATACCCAGCACCTTACCTTCAGAGCTCACAGCAGGGGCTGGAAGAAGTGGACCTAACTCCAGCCACAAGAAAACTGTAGTGTATTGGCAAATATTAGTTAGTTAGTTAGTTACACTTCTTTGAGATAGGATATCGTGTAGCCCAGGCTGGCTTCAAACCCAGTATGTAGCCAAGAAGGACCCTGTACTCTTGATTCCCCCCCCCCCCACCTCACATCCACCTCCTCAGGGCTTGGATTGCAAGCACACAAGCGCCACACCCTTGAGGTTGTAAGTTCATGAGGTGCAAGGACTGGAATCCAGGATTTTGTGGGTGCTAAGCAAGCACTCTACCAACTGTCCTGTGCTCCCCCAGCCCAGGGAGTTGTTTGAGGCTGGGTCAGCTAGAGAAATCATCCCAAAAAAACAAAAAAGGCAAAGAATGTGAGCAGGCTTGTCTTTGAGGAAGATATTTGGTTAGCGAGCAGGCCCATGAGGGAGGAGGTAAAAGCACTTGCTATGCAAGCCTGGCCACCTGGGTGTGACCCCTAGGGGCCACATTAAAAAAACCTGGTGTGTGAGTGTGTGCCTTTAATCCAGGCATTCCTAGTGAGATGGGAGGCAGAGACAGGAAAGCTGGCTAGCAGCTCTCAGACTAGCCAGGAAGCAGAAGAAACAATAGAAAAATTTCCTTCCCAGGCTGGAAGGTGAGAACTGACTCCTGAAAAATTGTCCTCTGAGCTCCACATGTGTGCTATGGCATGTGCACCTGCATGCACACAGGAAACACACACACACACATTTTCAAAAGAAATAACTACAATAACAAAAATAAAAATCATCTGAAAAGATTCTAGGGCTGGTTCAGTGATTAAGGGCACTGGCTATTTCTCCAAAGGACCTGGATTCAATTTCCAGCACCCACATGGTGTTTTAAAACCATGAGTAACTCCAGTCTCGGAGGATCTGACGCCATCTTCTGGCCTCCACAGACATTGCATGCGCATGGTGCAGAGATATACATAGAGACAAACGGCTCACATACATAAAATTTAAAAATAAGTAAAATCTAAGCAAAAATTATTAAAGGTCATTAGGAGGTCAATTAAAATCACAATGGCTGTTACTCCACATCTCTCCACACTGCTTTCCAAGCCCACAAAACCGACATCACTCATAGATGACGAGAATGTGCAGTAACTGGAACTCTCCCACGTTGCTGATGCAATGCACGGGGGCAGTACCGCTTTGAAATCAGCTTGGCGGGTTTTATTTTATTTTTTTAAGATTTATATTTATTTTAAGCCGGGCGGTGGTGGCGCACGTCTTTAATCCCAGCCAGCACTCGGGAGGCAGAGGCAGGCGGATCTCTGTGAATTCGAGGCCAGACAGGAACCAAAAAGCTACGGAGAAATCCTGTCTCGAAAATAAAAAAAAAAAAAAAAAAACAAAGATTTTATTTATTTTATGTGCACTGGTGTCTCGCCTGCCTATGTTTCTGTGTGAGGGTGCCAGGTCCCCCAGAACTGGAGTTACACAGACAGTTGTGAGCTTCTTGACAGTTTCTTATAACTACAGCCGACGACTGAGGAGATAATGAGTAAGAATGTTTTCTGTGTAATCCCGAAGACATGAGTTTGAATTCCAAGTACTCAGCAAAAAATTGGGGTGTGGCCCTGCTTACACCCATAACCCCAGGGCTGCCAGGGCAGAGGTAGGAAGGTACATGGGGATTGACGGCTCCAGTGCAGCCCCAGGTTCAGTGAGAGACCCTGTCTCGGGGGGATAAGGCGGAGAGGGATGGAGCAGGATGCCCAGCACCTGTCTCTGGCCTCCGTGTGTTTACAGGCACACGTTCTTTCACACATATGGCCATATGCCACACCACACACACACACGCACACACATGTGCGCATACACAAAAACAGCATTCAAACAAAATGTGTACTGAAGCCAGGTCTGGTGAGGGAGGCCCGGAGTCATGTAGGAGGCTGAAGCAGGATAGCAAACTCAAGGACACCCTGAATAACTAAGCCAAAATCTGTCTTACAAAATTAAAAGAGGGCCTGGCGGTGGTGGCGCACGCCTTTAATCCCAGCACTTGGGAGGCAGAGGCAGGCAGATCTCTGTGAGTTCGAGACCAGCCTGGTCTACAAGAGCTAGTTCCAGGACAGGCTCGAAAACCACAGAGAAACCCTGTCTCGAAAAAAAAAAAATTAAAAGAGGTAGCCCAGCTGTAGTGGTCTCCCAGCTCTCGGGAGGAGGAGGCAGGCAGATCTTCTAGTTCAAGGCCAGCCTGGTCTACAGGGTGAGTTTCAGGCAGCCAGAGTGACACAGGAAAATCTTGTCTCAAGCAAACAAACAAGCGAAAAAGTTAAAAAATGTGGGTTGGTGGTAGAGCACATGCCTAGAATCCCCTAGCGAGGGGCTGAGGGCATGGTTTCGCGGTGAACTACTTGCCCTGTCTGGATTCTGTCACAGTACAAAAAGAAATGAAAAGAAAAAGAAAGAAAACTAAAGTTAATACAACAAGCTGAAGGCAAATTGCAATTACTATTAATTTATAATTACAATTACTATTCATTCATAATCACTCCAAACAGGAAGAACCCAACTGCATCTGAACAGGGAAGTGAATTACCAAAGTATAACACCATATTATGCAATGGAATATTCTTTGGAAAATATGGGCTCACAGAACTACATGGATGAGTTCCAGGGGCACCCCTTGTGGTTCTGTGACCTCCTGGTAGAAGCAAAACAATAGGGCCATAAAGGAGTGATGGGGAGCAGCTGGAGGTCTGGGGACAAGCTGACCACAAAGTGACACTTAGGAGCTGGCAGGTGGGGTAGAGAGACGAGCATGATGGCAATTATATGCCTTTGGATAGTCATTAAGAAGAGAACTGGGTTGGAGATGTAGCTTTGTGGTAGAGCATTTGCCAGGCATGCACAAGGTCCCGAGTTCAAGTCCCGGCACTACCTCTCCTCCTCTCCCCAGCCCCACAGAGCTTTGCACGACGAGGAATTTTCCCGGGGCTGGGGATGTGACTCAGTAGGTAGAGAGATCATGCCAGACGCATGAAATCCTGAGTTCCTCCCCCAGAATAACATAAACCAGGTGTGGTGGTGAGCAGGGGAAGTGGAGGCAGGAGGATCAGGAGTTGAAGGACAGTTTTAGCCACATGAAATCCTGTCTGGAAGAAAGAAGAGAGAGGGGGTGGGAGAAAGGAAGGAAGAGGGGGAAAAGGAGAAAAAGCAAACAAAGAAAAAAACTCTCTCACACACACAAACAACTTTACTTAAATCTCACCTTCACTTAACATATTTTTTTAAAATATTTATTTATTTATTATGTATACAATATTCTGTCTGTGTGTATGCCTGAAGGCCAGAAGAGGGCACCAGGCCCATTACAGATGGCTGTGAGCCACCATGTGGTTGCTGGGAATTGAACTCAGGACCTTTGGAAGAACAGGCAATGCTCTTAACCACTGAGCCATCTCTCCAGCCCTTAACATATTTTTTTAGAGGATCTGGAGTGTTTGTATTGACAAGGCTTAAGAGCTATGCTATCAAGTCCAGATTTCGCTAGCCACAAAGCACAGCTTAAAATGCCATTGTAATTAAAACAGAACACAATTCTGTTTTTCCACTGGCATGAGCCCCACTTCAAAGGCCCAGCAGACACCTGGGACTAGTGGCCTCGTGGTCAGGGCCCAAGAAGCGTGTCATTGCACAGAGTCCCCTGGGACTGTGCGACCCTCCCTCCTTCCATTTATCCTTTTTTTACTCCTTTACTCTCTATCCTCCTCTTTTATTCCTTTTCTTTATTTTTATTTTTGAGATAAAATCTTGTATAGCCCAGGCTAGGCTCCAGGTTGCTATGTAGCCAAAGATAGCCCTGAAGCTCTGATCCTCTTGCCTCCTAAGTGATGAGCTGGCAAGCATGCCCGCCATACAACTTACATGGTGCTGGGGATCAAATCAGTAGTTTGTGTGTGATGGCAAGCATGCTACACACTGAATCACGTCCATCTCTCCCCACCCCTTCTTTTGAGACAGGGTCTCATTGTGTAGCCGTGGCTGGTCTGGAGCTCACTGTGTAGATCAGGCTGAGGCTGGCTTCAAGCTCACAGAGATCTGCTTGCCTCTGCTTCTGCCTTCTGAGCGCTGGGTTTAAAGGCGTGTGCCACCACAACTGGTTCTCTTCCTTACTTTTTGTCTGCATCTGGTAGGTTGGCCCGGAGCTCAGGGCACTCCTGTCTCTGGATTGCAAAGCTGTTTTCTTCAGAATGAGGCATTCCCTTGTGAGGGGCAGTGGGGAGACTCACAAAACTCACAGGAGTGGTCCCGGACTCCCCAGCACCACTCTTCCTTGACAGAGGTTACATAAACAATGAGTATTCCCTGGGAAAGAGGACGCACTTCTGTGGTGTAGCTACCTGCAGCTGGCATTGGGAGCCCAGGGGTGGGCTGGGGTGGGCCTTCCATGACGCAGCTGCCTGAGCCACCCAGACACTTATGAGGACCCATGTTTCTGTGAGAACCCCCTCACCCAGGCTCCCGTGAAGGACCCCTCTCTCACCCACACTCCCGCGAGGGACCCCAATGAACTCATTGTCTCACTAAGGGAGACTTGGATGAAAGGGTTTCTTTGATCTGTTGTCAGTATCCTGTCTGGTGTGATTGGTGATCTGTTCAAGACTTCCTGGGGGAAGACACTCAGTGTGATGCGATACTTCCTGAGTGCTGGGATTACAGATATGGCTTCTGAGGATCTGAACTCTGGTCCTCACACTTGTGAGGCAGACGTTTATCCACAGAACCATCTGCCCAGCTTCTATTGTTGCCTCTTTGAGGGTAGCCCTGCATGGCCTGGAGTTCACCATCCTCCTGCCTCAGCCTCTAAGTGCTAGAATTACATGCATGTACCACCATACCCAGCTTTATCAATTTTTCATGTGTGCATGTGATGTGGGATTACCCTCTGTATTCTATGAATGTGTTTTATTACCATTGGTTATTAAAGAAGTTGTTTTGGATGATGGCTAGTAGAGTAAAGCCAGGTGGGAAATCTGAACAGAGATGAGAAAGTAGGCAAAGTCAGAGAGATGCCATATAGCTGTTGAAGGTGACAGATGCCAGATCTTTACCAGTAAGCCACAGCCTTGTGCCGATATACAGATTATAGAAATGGGATAATTTAAGATGTAAGAGTTAACGAGAAGCCTGAGCTAATAGGCCAAGTAGTGTTGTAATTAATATAGTTTCTGTGTGATTATTCTGATCTGAACAGTCAGAAAATGAGTGAGAAATCTCTGTCTACATGTATGTGTGTGTGTGTGTGTGTGTGTTGCTAGGGATGGGACTCAGAGCCCTGTGCATTCTGGACAAAACACCCTGCCAATGAGCTGCACCCTCTGCTTGAATTCTCCATGTTTAGCTGCCACTCAATACTCTCACCCTAGAAGGCATGGGGAGCTGAGGCCAATGCTTCAGCCTTCTTGTTGACCCCCTCCTTTTCCTGTCTGCTAGATGTCATGTCCTGCTGTTATTATGCCCTTTTCAGAACCTTCTGGCATGTATGGTATTACTTCCTGACTGTTCAGGGAGAACCCTAGGATGTCACGCCACTCAAAAACTAGGTTATCATTTCTGAAAAGGACTGACTAGTGAGTTAACTGCAAAAAGCAGAGGCCAAAGTGTGTGCATATGTGCCCTTGTGTGTGTGCATGTGTCCCCTGAGTGTGTGCCCCTGTGTGTGTGCATGTGTCCCCCTTGTGTGTGCCCCTGTGTGTGTACATGTGCCCCCCTTGTGTGTGCCCCTGTGTGTGCATGTGTCCCCTGTGTGCACATGTGCCCCCTGAGTGTGTGTGTGCGCCCCTGTGTGTGCCCCTGTGTGTGTGCATGTGCACCCCTGTGTGTGTCCCCCAAGTGTGTGTGTGCATGTGTCCTCCTGTATGTGTGTATGTGTGCCCCTGTGTGTGCCTGTGTCCCCCGAGTGTGTATGCATGTGTCCCCCTGTATGTGTGCATGTGTCCCCCCAATGTGTATGTATGTGTGCCTCTGTGTGTGTGTCTGTGTCCCCCAAGTGTGTGTGCATGTGTCTCCCAAGTGTGTGTGTGTATGTGTGCCCCTGTGTGTGTGCCTGTGTTCCCCGATTGTGTGTGCATGTTTGCTCCTATATGTGTGCATGTGTGCCCCTGAGTGTGTGTGTGTCCATGTGTGATGCTGTGTGTATGTGCATGTGTCCCCCCAAGTGTGTGTGTGCACATATGTGTATGCATGTGCAACTCTGTGAGTATGTACATGTGCCCCCCAAGTGTGTGTGTGCATGTGTCCCCTGTGTGTGTGCATGTGTCACCTATGTGTGTACTTGTGTGCCCCCAAGTGTGTGTGTGCACATGTGTGCCCCTGTGTGTGCATGTGTCCCCCGAGTGTGTGTGTGCATGTGCGACTCTGTGTGTATGTACATGTGTCCCCCCGAGTGTGTGGGCACACCCTCCCTGTGTGTGTGAGACAGAATAACCCCACACAGAAACACACCTTACCCAAGCAAACAACCAGGAAATCCTTCTGCTTGGCTTGCTTCCACATTGTGGCTCACTCGTTTTCCTTAAAGTTACCCTGAATGTGGAAGGCAAGTGAATTCCTGAACACTGACTTAAGAGAAGCGATGTCTGTCTCCAGCAGCTCAGGGTGTGTGTTCAAACTGAGGCCTGAGGGGAAAACACCCTTGCCAGAATACTTTGGGACTCAGAGGACAAGAGAGAACAGTGTGTCAATGTTTTTGTGTGACAGTTATCTTCAAAATGATTTTTTCCCTTTCTTCTCCTTTTTTAGCTTCAAAATCTCAACCCTCCTGCCTCAACCCCTCCATACCACGCAAAGCTTCAGAATCTTCCTCTCCTTTTCCCTCTCCCAGCCTGTGTGTGTGTGTGTGTGTACGCGTGCGCACATGCGCACGTTTATGCATGTGCCTTTGGCATTGGGTATCCTGGAGCTGTAGTTACAGGCTGTTGTGCGCCATCTGCTATGGGTGCTAGGACCTGAACTTGTGTCCCCTGCCAAGAGCAGTTCCTGTTCTTAACCACTGAGCCATTTCTCCAACCCAGCCCTCTTTTCTTTTTGAGATTGGGTCTTGATCTGTAGCCTAGGCTAGCCTGAAACTCTCAACGTACCTGCCTATGCTTGTTGTGGTGGGAGAGTAGGTACGGGTCACCACACTGAACCAGCCAGGCACGGTAGCATTGGCCTTTAATCCCAGCACTCAGAAGGCAGAGGCAGGTGGATCTCTGTCAATTCGACATCAACTTGATCTACATAGTTAGCTCAGACCAGTCAAGGCTACACAGTGAGTCTAAGAAAAAACAAACGAACAATAATACTTTCTTCCCTCCCTTCCCATCCTCCTCTTCCCTTTCCTTCCCTTTCTTCACGTCTCATGAAGCCAGGCTGCCCTTAAGTCCACTCCTCCTGCCTCCACCTCCCAAGTGCTAGGATTATAAGCATGAGCCACCCCATTCAGCTACCCCACAATTTTTTGTTTTGTTTTGTTTTCAAGGCAGGATTTTTCTGTGTTACAGCTCTGACCCTGGAACTCGCTCTGGAGACCAGGCTGGCCCCGAATTCACAGAGATCTTCCTTCCTCTGCCTCCCGAGTGCTGGGATTAAAGGCGTGTACCACCACCCGGCTAGCTCCAAAATTCTTAGGCAGTAAACATTTCTCATTTCACTGTCCCCGTGGGTCAGGGATTCAGGAATGACCTCGTTAGGTGGATCTGGAAATGAGTTGAATTAACATGTTGGCCAGGGCTCTTCACTTCTGAAGTTTGCTTGAATCTGGAGGCTCTGTCTGCAGGCTGTGTTATTTTTTGCAGGGGGCATGTGATCTCTCCACATGCCCTATTGAGCTTCATTGTGGCAGCCAGCTGCTGACTCCGGAGTGAGAGATGCAAGCAAGAGTGAAGGGGGAGACTTTAGAAAATGGCTCAGTGGGTAAAGTGTTTGCCACACAAGTGTGAGGACCTGAGTTCAAATCCCCAGAATACCCATAAAGCCAGATATGGTATGGTGCATCTGTAACCCCAGTGCTGCTACAGCAAGATAGGAGGTGAGACAGGAGCCTCCCAAGACGTCTGACGACAAGTCATCCTGTGGTTCTCACCAGTGGACAACAGAGAGACTTAGTCTCAGACAAGGTGAAAGGTGAGGACCAGCACCCTAGGTTGTCCCCTGACCTCCACAATTATGCCTTGCCACATGTGTGCCCACCCTTGTACACAAACATATACCTATAAACATATCACACACATATGTTCATATATATACGAGAGAGAGAGAGAGAGAGAGAGAGAGAGAGAGAGAGAGAGAGAGAGAGAAAGAGAAAGAGAGAGAGGAGAGACAGAGAAAGATAGAGATAGCCAGAGAAACAGAGAAAGAAAGGGGTACAGGTCTTTTATGACATAGCCTCAGAAGTCAGATTCTGTACTGAGCATAGTGGTTTGTGCCTGTCATCTTAAAATGCACTCGAGATGCTGAAGCCAGAAGGTCACTCATGAGATACATAGTAAGTTTCAGGATAGCTTGGGCTAAAGAGTGAGACCCTATCTCGGGGAAGGGAGGGACATGTAGAAATTGGACTCTGCCATGACTTATGGTACCATAGTGGTTCTGGAGGCTAGCCCAGCTCATTGCGGGAGGACATGGATGTCAGGAGGGGAGTCAATCCATGCAGGGTCCATGTTCCAAGCATTTGCTCAGCACCCAGACTCATGCTACTGCTGCCAACAGTGAAAGCAACCCAAGTAAGCCCGTGCTCAGCTTAGGTGGAGACGTGAAGAACACTGTGTTGCCCAGGTTGGTGCAAGTCCCATAAGCGCAGTGGTACAGTGGCTCCCAGGGCTGGAAGTTTGGGGAGCAAGGACTAGAAGTCCATCCGCAGTTCGAGGAGATCTGAAGCCTTTGTGGATGCCAGTATGTATGTGGGTGTATAAACTCATACCTCCCCACACACCAAAAATAACCAAATAAAAAATTAAACTAAGAAAAAAGTAAAGAATAAAATGAAAATGTCAGTGGCATCCAACTGTGATTGCTTCCCTAAGATCTATTTATTTCTATATGCATTGATGTTTTGATGTTTTGCCGGCATGAATGTCTGTGTGAGGGTCGGATTCTCTGGAACTGGAGTTACAGACAGGTGTGAGCTGCCATGTGGGTGCTGAGACTTGAACCCAGGTCCTTTGGAAGAGCAGCCAGTGCTCTTAATTGCTCTTAACTGCTGAACCGAACCATCTCTTGAGACCCTATATTCTTGTTTGCTTGTTTTTGTCTGAGACAGGGTTTCTCTGTAGCTATGGAGCCTGTACCTGGAACTCGCTCTGTAGACCAGGCTGGCCTTGAACTCACAGAGATCTGCTTGCAGAGGCATGCACCACGGCCATGCGGTAGATTCCTATTGTTTTAAGTGAGAAAGTTCTGTTGTTTGTTTTTAAATATACATTTATTCATTCGTTTATTTTTGTGTGAGCATCCATGTGCCATGACATCATGTGGAGAGCAGAAGACAACTCCTTCCGCCATGTGGATCCCAGGGCTCAAACTCAGACCATCAAGCTTGGTGACAATGTCCTTTACCCATCTCACCATCTCAGCCTGTCGACCTATTTCTTTTAACCTACCCCCCCCCCCCTTAAGCATCTATGGATGTTTTACCTGCATGTGTGTCTATATTATGTGTGTGCAGTGCCTGCTGAGGCCAGAAGAGGGCACTGGACCCCCTGGAACTGTAGTTACAGATGGTTGTGAGCCACCCTGTGGGTGCTGGGAATTGAACTCAGTGTTCTTAACCACTGAGCCATCTCTGCAGTCCAACCTTTCTCTGGTATAAGTCAATGAGAGTTCTCTGTGCTGATCTATGTGTCTGTCTTGTTCACTCTTGGTTTGTGCTTTATCACAATGGGGCCTAAGAGGAGACTACTTGCTTCCTCCCATGGTATATGTTCCCACCACTTTTGGGAGAATAAGGTTGATCTGTGACCATTTTATTCTGTGTTTTGATTTTTTTCTTTCTATTCTATTCTATTCTTTTTCTTTATTTTTAAAAGATTTTTATTTATTATGTATATCGGTTTCTTCCTTCATGTATCCTGCAGTACAGAAGAGGACACCAGATCTTATTACAGATGGTTGTGAGCCACCATGTGGTTGCAGCCAGTGCTCTATTCCTCTGAGCCATCTCTCCAGCCACCTTCTTTTCTTTTCTTTTTTTTTTTTTTTTGGCAGGGTTTTGTGTAGCCCGGGGTGGGGGGGGGCGGCTTTGAGTTTGAGGATGATCTTCCTGTCTCCACCTCCCCGAGTGCTGGGCTTGCAAGCCTCTGCCTCTGTCGGCATGCCTGATGGGTAGGTGCTGAGGACTGAACTCAGGGATGCATGCATGCTAAGCAAGTGCTCAACCAACCAAGCCGCACCCCCAGCCTCCCTGCGGGAGTGTGAATGCCCCCAGGGGTTCTGAGTTCATACCGGCTCAGGGAGTCCTAGACAGGGAAGGGAACAGGGAACTGCTGGTGGCTGACGGGCACTTTGGTTTTGAGCCATGGAAATCAAACGCAGCCAACCTAAACAAAAAGGGAATTCATAGGCCTGATACTGGATAGTCACAGAACAGAAGAGCCAACATCTAGGCTCTGGAAGAGGCAGGAGCCAGGGTTGCTGTGAGATTTGGAGCAGCAATTCCCAGAGCTGGCGGCGGAGGAGGCCCTTCTGGGATTAATCAGTTCCGAGGTTTCCGTCCCTTGCATCAGTCTCTAGGGGAGAGAGGCCGCTTGTCTCAGTGGAGGTTCCGGGCCCAGACCCCTAGAAAGGTAGAAAGTGGACGGGCGCCTTGGCACGCAGCTCCTCCGGGCTACACGCAGAGGGCTGGCCCAACCTCAAAGCAAAGTCTGGTTGCTGTTAGCTGAAGGAGGAGGGGCTGCTGAGCAGGCAAAAGTAAAGGCTGGCCACAGCCTTGTTCTGACTCGATTCCCTTGGTGACCTGTGGGGAGCTCCGTCAGTGTGTCTTTTGTCTTCGTTTCTAAGACTTTCAACTTCATCTCTTAAAGCCTTTAGTGGTGGGAACATTTAAAAGACACAAAAGAGCTGGGTGAGGCGGCTCAAGCCTGTAATGTTAACACTAAAGATGTGAAGGCAGGGGCATCCAGAATTCGAGGTTTCCTTTAGCTACACAGCCAATCAGAGGCCAGCCTGTGCTCCATGAGGCCTTGTCTCAAACAAATAACGAACCAAAGGAGTAGGGACTAGGACGGCTCTGTCGGATAAGAGCTTGCCATGCACCCCTAAGGACCAGAGTTCAGACTCCCGACATTCACAGGAAAGCCAGGTATGTGTGGTGTGTGTTTGTACTCAGAGGAAGGGGCTGGCAGATCCCTGGAGTTCACTGGCCAGCATCCTTGTCAGATGGAGCCTCAGAGAGCAACTGTGTGTCAACCAAACAAACAGCCAGGCAGAGTGAGGAGGTGAGGAAGATACTCCATACTAATCTGTGGTCTTCACACCTGTCAGGAACACACATGTATACCAGAGGGCCACCAAGATGGCTCAGTGGGTACAGGCACTTGCTGTGCAAGCCTCATGACCTGAATTCCTTCCCCACAACCCACAAAACAGAGAAAGACAGGTGTCCTCTGCAAGAGCAGTACATGTTCTTAGAGGCCCAGCCATCTCCCCAGACCCCGCCCCATTTCATTTGAAACAATCTCCTCTCTTTCCTTCTTTCCCTCCCTCCTTCCCTCCCTCCCTTCCTCCTCCCCCCCCCTCTGGCTGAACCAGGAGCTCACTGATCATCTAGACGGGCCGGCCAGAGAGTCCCTGGGATCCACCTGCCCCCATCCCCACCCCAACACTGAGTTACAGATATGTACCATCTTGCCTGGCTTTGACATGGGCGCTGGGGATCAAACTCAGGTCCTCACGTTTGTGGGGCAGCACTTTGCCCACTGAGCCATTTCCCCAGTCCCTATTGGCTGCTTTCTAAGAACACGTTTTGGGACTCCTTCATGTTGCATGTGTTAGCAATTAATCCACCATTACCTGAGACTGCTGGGCTAATAGTCCACACATTTAAAAATTGGTCCTCTTCACAATTTCTGACGTATAGAATGCACTTTAACCTCCCTCTCATTGACCGCCCCCCACCCCAGTAAACACTTCCATCTCCCCAGATCTCTCCTGTTTCTACTTGCTGATTTCCGTCTTGGCTCATTGCATTTAAGTAGGTTCGCTGACATAAGCAGGGGCTGGGGGTAGGGGGTGGGTAGTCACTTCAGCAAGGACAACTTATCATGGCTACTCCACAGACGAATATGGCCACCACCACCAGCACCCCAACCCAGCCCCAGCCACCACTAACTGTCAATAGCCCCTGAGGGAAGAATGAACCTCGTGAGCCCTTCTCCCGTCTTGCTCAGATCTTGTGCAAGAAACCACAGCTTGTTTTGAGTTTGTGAGCGCAGCAGACATGTCCAGAAGATGGTGCTTCCACAGCTTCCCCCTGCTGCTGCAAGGGATGCTCCAGGTGATCCGGCCCAGGAGCTTCCCACGATTCTCCTGTCTCTGCCCCTCGGCTCGGCTCAGGAGTGCTGGGACTGCACACTGCCTCACTGGGCCTGTTAGCTAGGTTCCAAACATCAGATGTAGACCCGCTGGCTTACATGAGTGCTCTTAGCCCTTGAACCATCTCCCTGACTTCCCACAGATTTCTAAACCATCCACCCACCGCTGCTAGACAGACACATGGATTGCTTTCCAACATTGGCTTTGTGAGTCACGCTGTGGAGCCTTCCACATGTGTTTTTGTTTCTCTCTAGCAGACTCCTCGGGGGTGGGATGGCTAGGTTACGTGCAAAGTGTATGCTTAGCATTAAAGAAATAACTGGACGGTTCTCCCCACTGGCTGCAAGCTGTGACATTCTCAACTACGAAGGAACAACATTCTCTTAATCCCGTTGAGTCTATTTCTCTTCCATTTTCCATTCCCCCTGTTTCAATTTATTTAAGAAACTGGGTCATTTGTCCATTAAGAGGTTCCCACAGTCTGACTTTGATGTTATGTCACAGTGTCTGAGTTCAGCTAAGCTACACACACACACACACACACACACACACACACACACACACAAGGTTTCTGGTAACTTACTCAAACCTATGCACTCAACAAAATAAAAGTAGATTTAGTAGAAGGGAATTGGATAATTTGTAAATAATGACCGGAAACTTTAGAATTAATCTATGGATACAATCAGCACAAAGCATAACCCCCAATGTCTCCGGACAAATCTAGCTGTTACAGTTCTGAGCCCAAACAAAGAAAGGAGAACCTGCATGACCAGATTCATTGTCTGTAATATAAAAACAAGACGAGCTTTGTCTATTAGTGTGAGCCTGGAATTCTCACTGCTGGGGAGACAGATGCAGGAAGATCAGGGGTTCAAAGTCATCCTCTGCTCCATGCTGACTTCCGGACCAGCCTGGGCTACATAGCCAAGTCTTTCCCCCAACAGAAACAAACCCAAGCAGCACTGGATGAGCTGAAGCCACACCTTTTGTGCCCAGTATTTGTGCCACAGGTTATTAATACTTGGGTTTCCATTTCAACTTTTTTTCCTTTTTGAGACAAGGGTGTGTGTGTGTGTGTGTGTGTGTGTGTGTGTGTGTGTGTAGCTTTTTCTATCTGGAACTATCTTTGTAGACCAGGCTGGCCTCAAACTCCGAGATCCACCTGCTTCTACCTCCTGAGAGTTGGTATTAAAGGTGTGCGCCACCATTGCCTGACTGTCAACATCTTTTCTTATATCCACTACGTCCTTTATTTCTGTGCTGAGGAAGGGCACTGAGTTTGTTTCCCCTGGACTCACATGCTGTGGACGTGGGGACAACCAAAAGTTGTCCTCTGACCTCCAAGTGTGAAACACGTCACAAAGCCTCCATAAACAAACAAAATTGAACAAAATAAATACAATCTAAAAAGAGCAAACATTTGTCTCATCCCAGGTGTAGTGGACACCTGGACTCCCAGCACTTGGAAGGCCACAGCAGGAGGACCCAAGGTCAAGGCCAGTTTGGGATACAGAGTAAGTTCTGGACCAGCCTGGGCTACAAAGTAAATTTGAGGCCAGCCCTGGCTTCATAAGGAAACCTTCTTTCTTTCTTTTTATTTAAGATTTATTTTCTTGCCAGGTGAAGGTGGCACACACCTGTAATTCTTGCACTAGGGAGGCAGAGGCAGGGGGATCTCTGTGAGTTTGAGGCCAGCCTGGTCTACAGAGCGAGTTCCAGGCCAGTCAGAGCTGCTATATAGAGGAATCCAGTCTCAAAAACAAAGGTTTTCTTTTTGTGTGTATGCATGTGTCTATGCACATGAGTGCAGTGCCCATAGAGGCCAGAAGAGGGCGATGGCTCTACTAAAGTTTTAGAGCCTTGTGAGCTGCCCTCTTAGGTAAACTGTAAGAGCAGCAAAGATAACTGAGTTACCTTTCCAGCCTGAACCTGTTTATAAAACAAAACAAAACAAAACAAAAAACGAAAAAACCTTCAAACAGTAGAGGTTCTTGCTCACTTAAAATATACTGCTGATTCAAAGTTCACATTTCCCACCAGAAGCTGAATGACTGTGATATTCTACATATACATAATAATCTGCAAGAGCTGCGGAGTTCATTAGACTAAGAGGCCCAGGAGGGCAGATCCATTCTGGCTCTCTATAGTGTTGGGGCATATTATTTTCAGGTGTGTGACTTTTGTTTATGCTGCATTTGTTTAACTCTGTGAAGCTGTGTTACTGTGCCCGTCTAAAACATCTGATGGTCTAATAAAGAGATGAACAGCCAATAGCAAGGCAGGAGCAGGAATAGGTGGGGCTGGCAGGCAGAGAGTATAAACCAGGAGGAGAACTCTGGGAAAAGAGGAGCAAGAGAGCAAGAAGAGAATATCAGGGGCTGGCCACCCATGGAGCAGAAGGAAAGAAAGGTATGCAGAAATAGAGAAAGATAAGAACCCAGAGGAAAAAGATAGACGGGTTAACATAAGAAGAGATGGCAAGAAACAAGTCAAGCCGAGGCCAGGCATTCATAAGTAATAATAAGCCTCTGTATGTATGACATATTTGGGAACTGGGTGGCAGGCCTCTCAAAAAGCCAAAATAAACAGCACTCTAGTTCCAGAGCCCCTGACCGTGACCTGGGCTTACAGTGGGCACTCAGGAAGCTCTGTTGGACGGGTGCTTGAAGAAGAATTTCAGTATTTACGTGAAATGTAGGACTTCCTTTCTTCCTTCCTTCCCTCCCTCCATCCTTCCCTCCTTTCTTCCCCTTTTTGTACACTTATTTATATTTGTGTGTGTGTGCACGTGCACATGTGTCTCAGTGCAAATGTAGAGGTAAGTCAGAGGACAGCTTGCTGGAGACATTTCTCTCCTTCCACCATATTATCAGGGATTGACCATGGGTCATCAGGCTTGGCAATGTTGCCTTCACTCCCCATCTCATCAGCCTTGCCTGCCCTGTTTTGAGAGGCTCTTTTGTGTGCATTTGTGAGTGTGGAGTATACATGTGTGTGTGTGTGTGCGCATGCTCACACGCACCTGTTCCTGAACATGAAGATGAGAACATCACTGTTTTCTTCTATTGTTCTCCACCTTAACCTTTTGAGGCACAGTCTCTCCTTGAACCTGGAGCTTACGCTCTGCATCTGGGCTGGGAGTCAAGAAAGCCCAGTGCTACTCAAAGGTAGATAGTATCTCTGTCCTACCTTTGGTGCTGGGTTACAGGCCTGGCTTCTTACCTGAGTACCTGGATCCAAGCTCTAATGAGGCCCAGTGCTCCTCCTGTCTGTCCCGTCTTTGGTGCTGGGTTACAAGTCTGGCTTCTTACATGAGTGCTGGGATCCAGGCTCTTGTAGTCATGTTGGTGCAACAAGCCCTATTGAGCTCTTAAGCACCCTTAATGGCTGAGCCGTCTATCTAGTCTCTCTGCGAGGCTCCTTTAAGAGACCAGGTCCTGGGGCTAGAAGGATGGGTCAGTACTTGAGAGCTCTTGCTTTTTCAGAAGCTTGGTTCCTGCATCCACATGGGGTGAATCCCAGCTGCCTGAAGTTCCCGCTCCGGGGGATCCAATGCCCTCTTCTGGCCTCCATGGGTACTGCACTCATATAAATATATACATACCCTATGCAGTTTTTAAACTTTTTAAAAAAATATTTATTTATTTATTTATTTATTTATTTATTTATTTATTTATTATGTATACACTATTCTGTCTGTGTGTATGCCTGAAGGCCAGAAGAGGGCACCAGACCTCTTTACAGATGGTTGTGAGCCACCATGTGGTTGCTGGGAATTGAACTCAGGACCTTTGGAAGAGCAGGCAATGCTCTTAACCACTGAGCCATCTCTCCAGCCCCAGTTTTTTAACTTTTAAGTGGATGTTTTACCTGCATTTAAGTCTATGACCTACGTGTGTGAGGTGTCTGCAGAGGGCAGAAGAGGGCACCAGACACCTTGAGATGGAGTTACTGATAGCTGTGACCCACCATGTGGGTGTTAGGAATCTGACTCGCATCCTCCGTGAGAACAACCAGTCTTAGTAATCAACTCACGTCCTCTGTGAGAACAACCAGTCCTCATAACCACTGAGCCATCTCTCCAGTTTCCTAAAATAAATATTAAAAAAAAACCCAGAACATAGGTCCCTGTCTGTGACCTTTTCCCTGGGGCTGGAAATCACTGTCCCTGGGAACTTTTCCTTATCTGAATAACTCTTTCAGTTAAAACTTGGTCTTTCAGGACTGCATCCTAGGCTCCCCCAACACAACAGAACAAAGGGGCTCAGGCTATTTCCAGAAATACACACACACACAAAGAGAGAGAGAGAGAGAGAGAGAGAGAGAGAGAGAGAGAGAGAGAGAGAGAGAGAGAGAGAGTCATTTATATGTGAACAAGTCCTGAAAAAACTAGCTGTTTTCAGTACTGGAGATGGAACCCACAGCACAAACATTTACAGCTGAGCCACACCCCAGCCCTCACTGGGGGACTCTAGGCAGGTGCTCTACCATTGAGCCACACCCCGGCCCCTCACTGGGGGACTCTAGGCAGGTGCTCTACCACTGAGTCACACCCCAGCCCCTCACTGGGGATTCTAGGCAGCTGCTCTACCAGTGAACTACATCCTCAACCCTTTTGTTATTTTTTATTTTGATACAGGGTCTCACTAAATCATCTAGCCTGATCTTGAAATTGATCTGTGGCCTAGACAGGTTTTAAACTTGTGACCAATCCTCCTGCCACAGCATCCTGCATCTCTGGGATCACAAGTCTATGGTCATGGCATTTTTGGCTTGTAGCTTTGTGATGCACAGAGAATCACTGAGGTCTCTTTAGGTAAGTGTGGGCTGCTCGTGTGCTGGTGTAGGGGTACAAGTCAGAGACTGGGAACAGATACCTGGGGCTTCAGGGGCTTCCCTTCCTACGTGGCCATTTATAAATGACTTGGTCCTCCTGCATCTCCCAGATTCTCAGTTCCATGTAAGGATGCCATGTGATCAGGAAGCGGAAGTATTCCCAGTGTCTGTAAGTTCACAATATACATATTGTTTATTTAAAACAGAAACAAATGTTCAACTATGAACAACTCTCCAGGAATGATAGCATGTGCCTGAGATCCCAGCACTTGGGAGGCTGAGGCAAGAGGATTGCGAACTCAAGACCATTACTGAGTAATAGCGAAACTGAGGTCGGCCTGAGTTATCCAGAAAGATCCTCTATCCAAACAACAACAACAATAACAGTGGCCAAATGTAGTTATCCAATATCAGTTTTAATGACTTAACATAAAATTACAACCAAAACTTAATTTCAGAAAAATGGGAGGGTCGGCCACATGGCTGAGTGGTTAAAGTAGCTTGTCGCCAAACCTGACATCTTGAGTTTGATTCCTTGGGAGAAAGAGAGAACCAATTCCTCAGACTTCTGTCTGTGTCCTACCATCACCACATAAAATAAATAAACAAAATACAATAAAAATGTAAAATAAATTAAACCTAAAAAGGAGAGGAGCTTAATGACAAACCTTCAGAACCGGGAATAGGAATGAAGGCCCCACTTGCAGTGGGAAGATGGTGTCGGAGGCGAGTGTATTTCACACGGAGGGCAGCAACATCTTTTTCCTTACCATTTCCTTTTGTAGTTTTGAGAGAGGCTCCTACCACGTAGCCCAGGCTGGCCTTGAACCTGAAGCCTCAGTTCCCTCCTCTACCCTGGATGTTGGGATTACGGATGTGAACACCACACATTTAGCCCTGTTTTGGAGTGAGCAGAAAGCCCACAGAGTTGCCCACTTCTGGGAAGAAGCATGTCTCCCCAGGAAGGAAGTAGAATCTGCGACAGCCTAGCCTCCAGCTTGGCTACTGGCCATTTAGAAGGAGCGGAACTGTGCTAAACACACAGAGTGCTGGGATAATTGAAAACAGATGAGGTGCAGCCTCTTGCTTTGACGGTTCTTGCAAAAAAAATAAAAAGTGCAGCCTGTAACAATCATGTGGTGTGGGGAAGCCGCGCTAGGCAGGCGAGGTTTGCCAAGGGTGTCTTGTATCTACGGGTCATATTTTCCCCAGCTCTGTAGCCTAGTGATGCTTCAGGGAGGGGAGGACAAGTTGGCTAAGAATCTCATAAGGTTTAATTTTAAAAATTAACTCTAGATGACATCATTAACATCCCTTTTGGGGGGGTGAGGGTATAAACATAAATGTGTACACGGGTAGGAGCAGAGTCTTCATATAGGAAGAGGGAAGTTCAATTCAGAAAATGCCTCCACTAGACTGACCTGTAGGCAAGCCTGTGGGGCGTTCTTTCTCTCTCTCTCTCTCTCTCTCTCTCTCTCTCTCTCTCTCTCTCTCTCTCTCTCTCTCTCTCTTTCGTTCTCTCTCTCTCTTCTTTTTGAGACAAGGTCACCCTATCCAGCTCGGGCTTTCATGGAACTCTCTTATAGACCAGGTTGACCTCACCCTTAGAGACCTGCTCTGCCTCCTAAATGCTAGGATTAAAAGCATGCAGTCGCACCTTGCTAGCATTTTCTTGACTAATGACTGATAAGGGAGGTGGTCCTGCCATGAGGTATAAACCATTAAGCAGTGTTCTGCTATGGTCTCTGCTTCAGTTCCTGCCTCGAGTTCTTGCTCTGAGTTCTCTCCATAATGGATCATAAGCTGTAAGTCAACTAAACCTTTCCCTCCCCAAATGATGGTTGGTCATTGAGTTTTATCACAGCAATAGAAAGCCAGCTCGGACAGCTGACAACCAGCAAGCGCCAGTGATTCTCCTGCTCCATCCTCCATAGCACAGGAGTTACAGGCACACGTGGCTTTTCTATGTGGGTGCTTGGGATTCAAATGCTCACCCTTTTTTCTTCTCAGTTAGCACTCTTATCCACTGAACCACCTCCCAATCTCCCCTGACCTCTCTTTTAAACGTATATCAATGCTATGAAACTAAAACAGCTGTCGATGTGAGGGGGCGGTAGCGGGGCTCAAACTCTGAGTTCTGAGCATGCGCAGCAACCATTACCAAATGTACTCCCTCAGCTGTAGTTGGCAAAGCCAGACAGAGTTATACAGATTCACTGGCTCGAAAGCTCCCTACCCAGTCTCTCCCTAACCCAATAACATTATGTAGCTCTTTCCTCTGAAATGAAACCTTCTCTTGTAGAGAGAAGGGGCAGAGGCGAGAAGGCTCGGAAAACTCAGAGGAAACTTGTATGACTCAGGAAGCTCAAGAAACTTAACATCACTCATGCGACTCCTCCCTGAGTCTAGAGAAGTGGTAAAGATCGTGAGGGAGAGAAGACTCTGCAGTGGAACTGCCTGCAAGCTGCACAGGGAGCTTCGGACGCTCAGCCTTTGAGCCACCCATGCTTGGAGTGGATTTTTTAGATATATAGCTGCCTTTCCTCTGAGTCTCCCATACTCCCTGAGGAACCCCATGAACTCATCAGTTCCCCCATGAGACTTTGGTGAAGCGGTTTCTTTGGTCTGTCATTGTGTTCCCCCCTCCCAATGTCACACAAGACAAATCAGTAGTCCCATTTATAGTCCTGAACATCAGAA
The DNA here is from genome assembly GCF_950005125.1 of Chionomys nivalis. NCBI lineage: Eukaryota > Metazoa > Chordata > Mammalia > Rodentia > Cricetidae > Chionomys > Chionomys nivalis. The sequence goes on from NC_080088.1 coordinate 90,908,861, forward strand.
AATAGACCCACAGGCACACAGATCATTTACCTGTGAAGTTTATCTGCTGTTCCTCCCAGACACAAATCATTGTTCAAATGACAAATTTGGGGAAGCTTGTCCTAAGGAAGGCCAGTGTCTGAGAAACCCTGCCCTCTGGTCAGAACTCGGATGATGGCTGAGTGACCTTAGATATGTTGTGAGTGGCTAGTGGTGGCTGGACTGGCAAGGGCAAAACTCACCCTGCCTGTCTCCCTAGTTAGCAGAACTCTGATTTCGCCCATAGTTGTAAAGGGCTCAGAAGACCACTACAAGGGCTGGAGAGATGGCTCACCAGGTAAGAGCACTTCCTGCTCTTACAGACAACCTGTCCTATGAAACAATCCTCATTCCCAGTTCCGCAAAGGGAAATTTCTGGCTCTATGTTGAGCATAGCAATTGGATGAAGCAGTGTACTCTAGGTATAGATACTAGGAGGGGACATAGTAAAGAAGGCAGGGAAAACTGAAATTAAGGAACCTGGATTTCCTAGAGAGGAGGGGTTTGCCTTCTGCTGGTGATTGTGGGGGTGACACAGGCAGGGATTGTGTACCCAAAGTACAGAAAAATGGCAGGCAAGATTTAGTTTCCATAAAGGAACTGATGAAGCAAGGGTAAGTTTTGTAAGGATGACAAATTTTGAGGGACAGGAAATAGGTAGAGAGTCAAAGGGACGAAACAGGAAACAGAAAGGCTTTCCTTCCTATCCAGTCTTCCTACCATTAGCACCACCCACTGGAAGGACCAAAGAGTTAATTGGATGAACAAGGAATAAGACTATAGGCTCGGCTCCAGGAGTGCAGAAGCAGCTACAGAACAGCGAGTTTGGAGCTGGGAGAGGCTGTAACTTACTAACTGGTGTGATTCCCTGTCTCTGGCCAACGTTGGTGGTTCTTAGTGTTCTTACCATGCAACTCAAATGATGTTTAATTTTGGCTTTTATGCTTTGCCTGCACATGCGGTGGCAAGAGCTGGTTTTTCCTTCCATTATGTAGGTCCCAGGGATCAAACTCAGGTGGTCAGGCTTGGCTGCAAGCTTCCCACTGTTCAAAATTGCATGCCTAGAAGTAGGCCCATGGTGCCATACAATATGCGGGGTTCATTTTTTAGACAGACTAATCCTCAAGGTCATTGTGCTGCCCCGCACCTGCCTGTAGTCCATCAAAGTTCCCCTTGCTGTCTGTGAATCACCCCCACCCCAGGAGGGTTCTAAATACATCACATTCTGGTTCTCACAGATACTTACACGAGTTCATTGTTCTTGAATAGTTTCACATTTGGATGTCTGTTTTATAAAGTGCTTATTTCAGAATTTGGCCCATTTTTCCATTGGGTCTTCTAGGTTTGTTTGCTTATTTGTTTTTCTGTTACTATGGTTGTCACCTGGCAGAGCTGAGAATGGAACCTGGGGTCTTGGGCTTGCCAGGCAAGTACCCTGCTGCTTTCTTAGTGACAGGATCTGAAGGACTGGAAGCCAGCTCCTTGCTGGCAGTGATGTGCTGTTAAAATGGACCTTCTGCCATCTTCTTCCATGAGTTTGATTTTCAGTTTTTTGTTGCTGTACTTTCATAAAAGATTTTAAAAAATCATTTATTGTGTGTATGACTCTACACATGTTCATGTATATATGCACAGGTGTGCATGTGTGTGCATGTGCATATGTGTGCATATGGAGGCTGGAGTCACTCCAGATATTTTTCCTCAGGAGCTGTCCACCTTGTTTTTTAAAAATAATTTATTTATTTTTATTGTATGCACACTACAGTTTTGCCTGGATGTATGTCTGTGTTGGGTGTTAGATCTTGGAGTTACAGACAGTTGTGAGCTGCCAGTGGGGTGCTGGGGATTGAACCTGGTCCTCTGGAAGAGTAGTCAATATTCTTAACTACTGAACCATCTCTTCAGCCCCCACTGTTTTTGAGGTAGACTCTTTCACTGGGCCATGCACTTGCTTAGGCTAGACGGGCTGGCCAGAGAGCCCCAGAGATCCAGCTGTTTCCATCTGCCCAGTGCTAAGATATCAAGTATGGGCCACCAGGTCCCACCTTTTGTTGTTTTTAAGTGTGGGTGCTTGGGATCCAGGTCCTCATGCTTGTGCAGCGAGTGCTGAGCACCATACAGAGTGACAAGCAATGCATAGAACGCTGGGAGCAGTAGCTGTGTGGGCACAGTGGAGGGTGAATTTCTTCAGATGGCTGTGTGGGCACAGTGGAGGGTGAATTTCTTCAGATGGCTGTGCAGGCAGAAGGGAAGGAGACACAAAGTCTCGAGCTGCTATTCTTTCTGGTACACTGATTACATGTGGTGTTTGGGGAAGTGGGCAGTCACACCCATGTCTTGTGCAGTCCTTTAGAAGGCCTAAGAGTTTTGACTGAAGTCACATGATGCCAGATTGCTCTGAGCCCTTACTGAAGTGTATCAGTGAGGAAAAGGCCTTATTAAAGATGGTTGTTACCAAGCAACAGCTGGGATATCAAGGACGGGATAAGAAGAGCTTAAATGGGGAGGGACGATGTTTGAGAGCCATTCTGGCTTCTGTGTAATTTCACCTTAAAACACTGTGTCTCTCAGTGAGAATCAGCATGTGTTCACTGGAGGGAATCAGGAGCGCAGACACAATGAGAAATGTATCTCCAGCCTCATTGGTGGCAGCATGGGGACTTTTGGATGGGCGTGGCAGGGTGTTCACTTGCTGTTTGACCCGGCACATGCTAGGATAGCCCGTTCACACACCTGGGTTGCTTAATTTGTGTGCCAACTCCGCGGCCCTGTGAACTAGTAAAACCCTATTTCTGAGTGTTTTTCTAGAACTGACTAGTGTTTTAGATTACCTTTTATGTGTTCTTTGAGTATTGTATACATGTGCCAGGGATGATGGCTCATGCCTTTAATCCTAGTCCTTGGGAGACAGAGGCAGCTTGGGCTACATAGTGAGTGCACTGCCAGACAGAGACACATAGTGAGACCCTGTTTCAAAAAAATATTATGTGGTGTGGGAAATCCTTCTATGTATGTGTTGCTTATATTGGTTAATGAATAGAGAATCTGCCTTGGCCTGTGATACAGAGTACAACTAGGTGGAGAAGACTAAACTGAATGCTGGGAGAAAGAAGGCAGAGTTGGGGAGATGCCATGGAGCCACAGAGGGGAAGGACATGAATCACCAGCTGGAACCTTGCTGGTAAGCCTCGAGTCTTGTGGTAAAATATAAAATAATGGAAATGGTACATTTGATTCTATACACTGCTAAGCTAAAGCAACATACACATTTTAAAGGTATCATGACTTCAGAATTTGAGACTAAGGATATGTTGCTTTGGAAAAGAGATTCTTCTTTTGTTTCCACAGAGGATGAGAACCTCTGAATTGCTTCCAGACTAATGTGGTTTGATGGACAAATACCCCCCAAATGGTTGCTGTGAACACCCCTAAAAACTACTTTGCCCAACAAAAAGCAGGAAGCAGTTTGGAGAGAACTACACCCAAATTCTCAAATATTGTTTATAAATGTTTGTTTCCATTTAAAGGGGGATATGCTATAGAGATTTGCATTGGTATGGATCTTGGTTTATTGATATAAATTTAAGATCAATTTTGTTATATATATATATATTTCTGCTCTTGATTAAGATATTGTGTTTGTCCAAATCATTTAAAAATGTAATGTATAGTTAAAAAATACAGATTAATAGATATTCATCTATAATAGTCACGCTTCTAGTCATGTTAGTTAGGTTTTCTAGATATATAGAGATATATTTCAGTTAGTAAGATATTATTCAAATTTTTCAGAGACCTTCAGAATATGGCATTTAAATGTTTTAAAAATTTAGTACTTTTAATGACAATGAGACACATCTGTTCCTGGCAGCACCAATCTACTTCAAGAGGAAGATGGGTATCAAAGAGGCTCCTTATAGAGTTCGTTAGCTATTTGGGCAAGAAACTGCTCTTGCCTGGACTGCTTGATGGTACACTGTGTGAACTAAACATGCAGGACCCACAGAGAGATGACTGCTAAACTTGCCTAAGGGTGAGACCATCCTTCAAGTTTCCTGCTTCATAAAAGAGTCTGCCAGACATTCTGCAGGACACAGAAGAAAGCAACTGATGGACTTTGTTATTACAAGGCAGAACAGATCTTCAAATTTCATGCTTCGTGAAAAAGTCTGCCGGATACTATGGGCCTGTGGGCTAAAGATTGGATGCCCACAATGATACAGAAAAACTGGGTGACTGTCCAGGTAGCAAAATGTCTTTGGTAATTCCAGAGTTTTAAAAGTTACTTACAATACACTTGCTGTTTACTTAGGTAATATTATATCCTTCTGGAGTCTTTGAGGGAGTTAAAAAATAGTTATAGTTTTCCTTAGTTATGATAAAAAAGTAAATCTAAATATTGTAACTATAATTCTTGCTTAATAACTGTTTTGTTATGTCATTTTACTATGTTAAAAACTTCCTTTTATTTAAACAAAAAAATGGTGTGGGAAGTCCTTCTGTATATGTGTTGCTTTTATTGGTTAATGAACAAAGAATCTGCCTTGGACTGTGATAGGGCAGAGAAACTAAACTGAATGCTGGGATAAAGGAGGCAGAGTTGGGGAAATACTATAACAGGAGGAGCAGGCTGCTTGTTGTCCTGGCCACCCAGCTAGCTTATACCCAACATAGCCACATAGAAACTGTATTCATTTAAACACTGCCTGGCCCATTAGCTCTAACTTCTCATTGGCTAACTCTTATATATTAGTTTAACCCATTTTTATTAATCTGTGTATTGCCACGTGACTGTGGCTTTCCAGCAAGATTCTAACCAGTGTCTGCCACTCTGCCCTTCTTCCCAGCATTCAGTTCTGTCTACTCCACCTACCTAAGTTCTGTGCTATCAACTAGGCCAAGGCAGTTTCTTTATTCATTATCCAATGAAAGCAACACACAAACAGAAGAAACTCCTACACCAAGATGCCATGGAGCTGCCAGAGGGGAAAGATGCGAACTGCCAGCTGGAACCTTGCCGGTAAGTCACGATCCTCATGGTAAAATATAGAATAATGGAAATGGGTTAATTTTAGATGTAAGAGCTAGCTAGCAATATGCTTAAGTGATTGGCCAAGCAGTGATTTAAATAATATAGTTTCTGAGTGATTATTTCGGGAGTCTGGGCAGCCTGGAAATGAACAAGCGGCCTCCACCTGCAATCATGTATCTATCTAATATATCCTCTCCATTCTGGCTCCCCTATTACTCCTACTGCAACAAACCCCTTCCCACCTTCATTCCCCTTCTGCATACCCTTTCCCTATTTTTTTGTAACTCACTGTTGTGGTTTGAATATGAATGGCCCTAATAGGCTCATAGACTTGAATGTTTAGTCGTTAGGGAGTAGTACTACTTAAGAAGGATTAGGGGGTGTGGCCTTGTTGGAGGAGGTGTGGTCTTACTGGAGGAAGTCTGTCACTGAGGGAGGGCTTTGAGGACCCAAAAGCCTAAGTCAGGCCCACTGGCTCTCTCTTCCTGCTACCTGTTGATCAAGATATAGAACTCTTAGCTACTTCTCCAGCACCATGTCTGCCTATACCCCACCATGCTCCCTGCCATGGTGATAATGAAATAAACCTCTGAACTGTAAGCGAGCCCTGATTAAACGCTTTCTTTTACACGAGTGCTGTTGTCATGGTGTCTCTTCACAGCAACAGAGCAGTGACGAAGACACCCACTGGCTCTAATTATTGCTGCCAGCTGGAATGCTGACCGATCTGGCTGGCTTGTGAAGGAGATTGTAGCTGAAGTGCGTTCATGAGCACAATAGGCATGTCATGTCCAGAAAAACAGCGTCTCACGCTCTCCTCCTCATCCTCTGCCTCCCACATCCTTTATCCCTCCTCCCCTGTGATGCTCCCTAAGCCCTCAGGAGGTTGATGTGGACATTCCATTTAGGGCTGAGGATGCAACAGTTGCTGACTCTCAGTGCTCGGACCAGTTTTGAGCCTCTGCATCAACTGCTGCTCATTGCAGAAGGCTTTCCTAGCGAGGGCTGAGCGCAGCACTCATCTTGGAGTGTATTAGCTACTCTTCTATTGCAACAAAACACCATCACTGAGGCAGCATACAGAAGGAAGGGCTTATTTGTCTTACAGTTCCAGAGGTCTAAGAGGACGTCATGGTGGGGGACAGTGGCAGCAGGCTCCCAAGAAAGCCATGGCCCAGCCAGCCTGTGGGAGGCTGACCAAATGCTACCTCATTGGCTCATGAGACTAGCATGAAATGAATTTCCCAGGTATTGGAGACTTTGGAGCAATCCCACTTGTATATGAGAGACGTACTAGGAGAGAAGGGATTCGGCCCAGGAATCGGCCTGAGCTGATACATGTTCAGGGCAAGAGCCTAGCTCTCCTCTCTTCTCCAGTCTCAACTACCTGGCAAGACGAAAGGAGCGGGCCCAGCTTGACTGCATTGCTGAAAGGGAAATGATGGGGTGCAGAGAGGGCTCGGCAGTAAGAGCACTTGGTTCTCTCGCAGAGGAGCTGAGTCCTGACGCCCACACTGGGCAGCTTCCAGCCCACCTTCTAGATGGGAGTCAACACTGTCTTCCAGACTGTGCAGATACTGTGCTCACATGTAGACGTGCAAACACAGATACATAAATTTGCTTTAAGAATAAAACGAAGTGAAGGGCAGAGGATACTGATGTTGGCCTTCAGTCTCCACACGCACACGGAGGCTCACCTCCTTACTTCCCCATAACCCTCCAGACGCCAAACATGAGATCAGTTGATGACTGAGCAATATAATATTAGTTATTAGTTAACACGGACCATGCAGGGAGCCGAAGACAAGCTGCGACTTAAGGTCACATCTGAAGTAAGGAATGGAACTTTTGTTTCCATTTATTTTATCTTTCTCTAATTTTTCTTCTCTCTTTAGTTCTTTAGGAAGTGGGATTTTTTTTTTTTTTGCCTTTGCTCGTATTGTGGACCTTAAAAAAAAAATCATTCAACCAGGTCTTTTTGATTTCTAAAAGGACAAGGGAGGGGTTCTATGCAGGCGAGGGCCCTCACTCATCCACACGGCTTTCCTGGAGTTCCCAGGGCTGCTGGTCACGTCCCACACCCCCCACCCCCACTCCCTTCCTTCCAGCCAGACTTCTCTTGTTTGTTTGTGTGAGTCTGGGAGGCCCAGACATCTACCCTGTTGGCAAGAGAGAGTACTTGTGGGGCTGAAATCTTTCTGCTTGGATCTCTGCAAAGTTCTTCCTGCTTAGAAAAGAGGTTTTGTGTGTCTGCTCCCTCCCCATTTTTTGGCCTCTGAGGCACCAGGGAGTGATTAATAGAAGGGCTACCTCGAGATTTCAATAGGGCCCAGCACGAGCTCCCGGGGCCAGCAGGGCCTTTGTTCCGCAGAAATCTGTGATAAAGCCCTGATGGTTGCCCGCTCGCAATCCGAGGTCTTCATTCTGTCGGTGCCAGGCCAGTCTCACGACCTGAGCAGCTTGCGAAGGTCGGGGCTGGAGTCGGGGCACCAAGATTTCTTTTGTGAGAGTCTGCAGTGGGAAGATCATGCATGAGGGCGGAGCTGGTTGCCGGGCGAGTCTTAGGTGAGGGCGACAGGAGGCTTCTTCCCTGGGTGTCTGGTGACGGAAGTGTGCCAGAAGAGACTAAGGCCTGTGAATCTGTGAATGGGACGCAAGACACCGGGCTCCGCCGCTGCTAACCTCAGACAGGGTATGAGGTCCACAACAGAAGCTGCGGCGCAAGAGGGACCTTGGCGGGTTGGAGCTCATGGGAAACAATGAGATTGAATGGCATTAGACAGGAAGGGGACATTCATCAGCAGGTGGGATGGGTCCCTTGGGGGCCATCAGAAGGTTATTATGGCCCCATGAAAGCAAGGATCAAACGGAACATTTTAAAATTCTCATTTTTATAGTGCCGAAGATTGAACCCAGGGCTTCCAGCAAGCCGGGCAGGTGCTCTACCACTGAGTCGCACCCCAGCCCCTCACTGGGGGATTCTAGGCAGGTGATCTACTGCTGAGCCACACTCCAGCCCCTCACTGGGGGATTCTAGACAGATACTCTACCACTGAGCCACACCACAGCCCCTCACTGGGGATTCTAGGCAGGTGCTCTACCACTGAGTCACACCCCAGCCCCTCACTGGGGGATTCTAGGCAGGGGCTCTGCCACTGAGTCACACCCTAGCCCCTCACTGGGGGATTCTAGGCAGGGGCTCTACTGCTGAGTAACAGCCCTATCTTCTTTTTACTTTTCTTTTGAGAAAAGGTCTCACTAAGCTACCTGGGCAGGCCTTGAACTCCCTCGGTCACCTGGAATTTGCTGTCCTCTTGCATCAGCCTCCAGGGTAGCTGAGATGTTAGACCTGCACCACCAGCCCCAGCTCCTTCTTTGACTTGGTTCCATGTTGGCCTGTAGAACCTCAGAGAATCCTGTCTGTGGCCAGGGTGGGTCTCCTCCCTCACCTGCTGTCCCGTGTCCTCTAGGAACACCCTCAAGGAAGTGTGCTTTACTTATCTCCTGGACGGCTCAGCATCTACACCCTCTTTGTATGTGTGTGTCCATGTGTGGGGGTGTACACAAGCCTACAAGTGTGTGTGCGTGTGCCCTAGTTAAGGTTACTGTAGTGGGGATAAAGCACCATGACAAAGCAAGCTGGGGAGGAAAGGGTTTACTTAACTCACATTTCCACAGCATTGTTCATCATCTAAGGAAGTCAGGACAAGAACTCGAACAGGGCAGGAACCTGGAGGCAGGGGCTGATGTAGAAGGTGTGGAAGCTAGTTACTGACTGTAGTTGGATTTTCTTTGGGTCGCCATTCTGCTCCCAAATAAAGACACAGAGACTTATCGCTATGAATGCTTGGCCTAAGCTTAGCTTGTCCCACTAGCTCTTTTAACTTAATTTAACCTGTTTCTCTTCATCTACAGTTTGCCTTGGGGCTTTTTACCTTTCATTCTGTATGCCCTACTTTCCTGCTTCCTCTACGTCTGTCTGACTGGCCCCTGGTGTCTTCCTGGTGTCTCTTTTTCTTTCTTCCCTGAGCCTAAATTCTTTTTCCTACTTACTCTCCCTGCCTGGAAGTCCCGTCTATACCTCCTCCCTGGCTATTGGCCATTCAGTTCTTTATTAGACTAATATGGTGCCTTAGGCAGGCAAGGTAAGACAGCAATGCTTCTTTACATGGTTAAACAAATATTCCACAATATAAACAAAGGCATCACATCTTTACACAGCTAAACAAATATTCTGCAACAACTGGCTTGCTCTTCATGACTTGCTCAGCTTACTTTCTTATAGAACCCAGAACTACCAACCCAGGGGTAGCATCACCAACAATGGCTGGGGCCCTCCCCCATCAATCATTAAGAAAATGCCCTACAGGCTTGCTTATAGCCTGAGGCATTTTCTTAATTGAGGGCCCTCTCCACTCTGATGATTCTAGCTATGCCAAGTTGACGTAAAACTAGCATCATGTGTAAAGAGACAAAAGGACAACCCCAAGTCTCAAGTGTCCTTCCTAAGGTGCTGTCCACCTAGTGTTCATTTTGGGACAGTGTCTCTAATTGTCCTGGAAATTACCTAGTATGCTAGGCTGAACAGCCAGGAAGCCCTAAGGGACCTGCCTGTTCCTGTGTGCCTAGCTCTGGGATTATAAGCATGATTCATAACACCAGGAGGCTTTTTAAAGATGGCTCTGGGGACTGAACTGAGGTCCTCAAGCTTGTAAGGTAAGCATTTTATCAACCGACCTATCACCTCAGCCCGAACTTTATACGCTGATCAGTACAAGAGTTTTGAGCTGCTCGGTCACTCCGTCCTTAGAAAACTGGGTGGTTCCCCTACTCCTGGGGAGCAGTCACTGTGTTGATGCTGAATTTAGGGTCAGTGCCCCATCAGAACAGCTCAGAACTTGTGGACTCAGGTGGCCCTCCTGCTTCAGCCTCCAGAGTAGCTGGTGTGTGCCCCGGCTCAGATTTTGCATGCAGAAGCCCCAACTCCCAGTTTCCTGCATGAGAGCACTTGGAAACGCTCTCTCCGGAAGTGGTCCAGGGAAGGTGGTGGCATTAGAGTGACTGGCTCCAGTGGGGCCAAATCTCAACAGGGAAGAGGAAAATGTCTGTGGTGCCTGTCTCCTGGTCTGTGGTATTGGTCACAGTGTCCCCGTGGACCACAGTGTCCACTGAAAGCGGTTCTGAGGAGTATGTGACTACATGAAAAGCAACTGGGGCCGGGCGATGGTGGCGCACGCCTTTAATCCCAGCACTCGGGAGGCAGAGGCAGGCGGATCTCCGTGAGTTCGAGACCAGCCTGGTCTACAGACTCCAGGACAGGCTCCAAAGCCACAGAGAAACCCTGTCTCGAAAAACCAAAAAAAAAAAAGGAAAAGCAACTGGGGCCGGCACAGTGGAGATCTCATGGGATTCAGCCATGGCAAAATGCCAGCCATGGTGCCTCTCCCACCGAGGACCCAATGTGGAATCATGTGGTTGCTGGTGGATGGCTCCACAGAGGGTCTTTATAGTGTTATACATATGACAGACTTTTTCTGGAGGGATGCAACACACACACACACACACACACGCATGCACACGCACACACACGCACACACGCATACAAGTCTACTCACCCCACATTCCAAAAAAGGAACCCACAACAGACTATAGTAAGAACCATACCAAAGTTCAACCTGGTGAACCAATGATGAATGAGTATTTTATTGGGGTCACTGACAGCAGCATGGGTGAGGGGTCGCTTACAGGAGCAGGGATGACTCAAAAGCACACTCCTACTAGAAGATGACTGGCAGGCAGCTCCACTGAGAAACCTTGCAGTTTGGCTGATCAGTCCCCTCCCCCACGGGCTGTTTCCTGCTTCTACAGAGCTGAGGAAGGGCCTGCCACAGTCTTCCTTACGACACTGTTCCACCTCTGGAGTGTCAGGAGCCTCTACCTCCCTCCTGGAGGGAACAGCTTTAGAACACACACGCCAATGGTGAAGCAAGTGAGACAGAGGAGACAGTTAGATGGAGTTAGACAGGAAGGGAAGCTGGGCATGGCAGCTCACACCTGCAATTCCAGTACCCAGGAGAGAGAGGCAGGAGGATTTTGAGTTCGAGGTCAGCCTGGACTACATAACAAGATTCTGTGGTTCAGGATCCTCCAAGGCCTGAAGATAGCCAGTCAAGGGTGAGTCTCATGATTACTTAGAAGTGTGGGAGGGTGGGCCGTCCACCCATTCCACAGGGGCCATTCAATCAAGGTCAAGCCACCAGGCCCTTCTCTGGTTACAAGGATGTCACATGGCCACACTTCAGGATAGTTGCAACTAGGTGTGTGTTTTATTTTGAGCCATGGTCTCATATATCCCAGCTTGGCCTCTCAAGCAAGGTAGCTGAAGATAATCTTGTACTTCTGATCCTCCACGCTTCAGTCTCCCAGTGTGAGATTAGAGTGTACCCACCAGTCTCCCAGTGCTGAGATTAGAGTGTACCCACCAGTCTCCCAGTGCTGAGATTAGAGGTGTACCCACCAGTCTCCCAGTGTGAGATTAGTGTGTACCCACCAGTCTCCCAGTGCTGAGATTAGTGTGTACCCACCAGTCTCCCAGTGTGAGATTAGAGTGTACCCACCAGTCTCCCAGTGTGAGATTACTGTGTACCCACCAGGACTTGTTGCTTCATTTCGGCGGGGTTCCCCCGATACAGTCCAATCCAGCTTGGAATTTAAGATCCTCCTGGCTCAGCCTCCCAACTGCTGGGATTAGGGGTGTGTTACCAAGCCTGGGATACTCGTTCACCAACTCTGTAAACGTCAAATCTTTTTATAACAGGGTACAAAGGGCCAGTGAGAAGGCTCAGTTGATAAAGGTGCCGACTGATCTGAGTTGAGTCTCCAGGACTCACATGGTAGGAGGAAACAGACTCCAGCAAGTTGTCTTCTGACCTCCACAATAACTAATAAATGGTTAAAGTATTAGGATAGTGCAAAAGTTTAAAAAGGCAGCAACCTAAGAACCAATAAGCTATTTAACCATCACATAGAGTGTTTGGACAGCAGCCGAGTCTTCAGTAGGATCTCATAAGCACAATCGCGAAGATTAAGTGCTATAATAAAGCGCCTTTAATATTTTAATAACTTCCTCTTCGAACCGTTCATTATTGAGTGTGTACTGGGCCTTCAGGAACCTGCAGGCAGTTGGCCGCACAGGCGGCGCCCTGCAGGGATCGCCGCAGAAGGACCGCTCCTCCATTCCTCCATCCATTCATCCTTCTCCGAGGCGCCGCCCACCCCGCAGCAGTCGCCGCCCATGTGATCGCGGACCACCGGTCCCTTTCCCCGCGTGGGTCAGGAAACCGCAGGCATGCACAGCCCGGACACCGGAAGGCACGGGGAGAGGCGCTCTGCGCGTGCGCGTAGGGCAGCAGGCGCCACCAGGGGGCCCTACGGACGCCGTGGGGGGAGGGGCGCGCCGCCGCGCGGGACCACGTGCGCACCACGTGGCGCCCGGCAGTCCGGGGGCCGTGGCAGGGTCGCTCCGTCGGCCACCCCACAGCCCGCGTGGGTGGCGGAAGCCGTTCTCCCCGTCTGCTCCTCCGTGCCCACTGACCTCTGACCTCCGACCTCACTGCCTTAAGGTTACCCCTCGCAGCCGGTGGCGCGGTGTGTTTATAAACAGACCTCCCGGTGGCAGCGAAACCCCGGATCGCTGGATTCCACCTCGGGGGAACGGAGCCTCGGCACATGCGCACCCGCGGGTTCACCCACGCCTGCGCACTGAAGCCCAGCGCGGGTGACTGTCTCCGCCCAGTGCATCCTTGCGTAGTGCCGGGTGACTTTTCCGGGAAGTGGGGCCCGGAAGGTTAAATACTGACCTCGCATGAGTCAGAATCCTGCCTATGTCCCTTGATCATGGTGTCCCCAGTGGACACAGTCAACCTGGCAGCCGAGGACACCGAAGAATCCGATCAGTACAACATAAGGAGCACGCGCATATTACATATTTTATTTCAAAAGTGGGAGGAAATTAACATTACATGATGAACCTTGAGGACGTTGTGCAAAAAGTGACACACAGCTGGGGGGGGGGGATGCTGAGGTAGGATGACGAGTTCGAGACCAGCCATAGGCTGCATGAGTCTGCTTAGAGTTCCTGGAGTAGTAACGGTCCTAGGAAATAGAAAGGTGTTTTCGGGGGATTAGGAAGGGGAAAATGAAAGTGTTTAATACCGGCAGAGTACCTTCTCGGGACGTTACGAAAGTTCTGGGTGTGGGCGGTGGAGAACAGTGTGAATGTATTTCGTGTCATTACTGTTCTTAGAAACCAACCATTAAAATGTCCAGAGTGCTTGCTTAGTGTTACACCCCAAGGACACATAAGACCAGGCATGGTGGTGCATGCCTGTAGTCCCAGTAATCCCAGCATTTGGGGGAGGGAGGCAGGAGGATCATAAATTCAGGGCTAGTTTGGAGTATAGCAAAAGAGCCGTTCTGCAGTTCCTTACGTGAATTTCATAGTCGCACTGGGAAAAGGACAGTGCACCCTTTCTGTGAGCTAAGACACCGCCACTGGGCTCTCACCATTGTCATTGTGGATCCTGCCAGCTCTAAACAAGATCCAGTGTCAGCCCCTGTTAGATGAGTCCGTACCTCCCCGACACCAGCCTGGGACAGCAGCCCCTCTTCTACACCATCTCTGTGGTGCAGTCATTTTATAAATGTTCCTATAAGGAGGTAGGCGACCCACACAGGTAACAGTCTACTCTGGTAGAGGCCATTGTTATTGAAGACAAAGGAAAAGGTCAAGTGGGGACTGCCAGAAGGGTGATTTTAATTAAAATTTTATTCATTTTTTAGATTAAGAAAATAAATTTATTCTCTCATATATTACATCCTGACCACAGTTACTCCTCTCTCCTCACCTCCTAGTCCTTCTCACCCCTTTCCCCTCCCTATCCACTTCTCCATTTCCCTTCAGAAAAGAGCAAACTTCCCAGGGATAGCAACCAAACATGGCATATCAAGTCACAATAAAATTAGGTGTCTCCCCTCGTATTAAGACTGAATGAAGCAACCCAGTAGGAGGAAAAGGGCCCCCAAATCAGGCAAAGGCATCAGAAACAGACCCCCCCTCTGTTAGGAGTCCCACAAAGACAGCAAGTTACACAATTATAACATAGATATTCATCCATTTTGTGTGTGTGTATCTTCCCAAGAAGGTGTTTCTGTCTCCATTAAACATTAACGCTCATTTCCTTTCGCTAGTCCTTGGTACCTACGTACTGTCCTACTTCCAATGAGTGTGTGTGTGTATGTGTATGAGCACATATGTGTAATATTGCATGTATGAAGGTCAGAGGACAACTTGAAAAAGTCAGTTCTCTCCTATCATAGGAGTCCCAGGGGCTGAACCCAGGTTGCCATTGTCCCTACCTGTGGAACATCTCACTGGTCTGTGATCTGACCTTGATCCTGAGATGGTGAAGTGTTTGCTGAGCCTGTTCCTCTGAGCTGATGCCTGTGTTATGTGTCACAAGCAGACAGCCGAAGGAGGACTGGAGTTTTTCCTTGGGGTTTCCATGGAGAGAGAAACAACCAGTCTACAAAGCCCTAGGGCTGGGAACACCTGTGAGTTTGAGGGACAGGCAAAAAGGTCAAGTGGAGGGACACATGAGGAAGAGGGTGGTGGTGGGATGCGGGGCCAGCAAGAGGCCCTGATATATGCGTGACAGAGCACCTCAATGTTACAGGTTAAAGCCGCTCTGTTGGAATCACAGGTTCACGGCTGGGGAGTTTCTTAAGCATCTTATAGAATGGTTATCAGATGTGGGTGTTATCCAAGATGGTGCCTTCCCGTGGTTGGCTGGTGCTGCTGGGTGTCAATGGGGAACTAGAAGGGATGTCAGGAAGGTCTCCCTGTGACTTTTTCAGTGTGGCGATCTTAGTGGTTAGACTGCTTTTCCCCCCCTTCACTGTGTGTGTTCTGTGTGTGTGCGCATGCAAACACACGTGGAGGCTAGAGGTTGAAGCCAGATGTCTTCCTCTTTTTCTTTCCACCTTAGTTTTTGAGCTAGATTATCTCTGATCAGGAGAGAACTACCCTCACGGTCTGGGTAGGCTGACTGGTCTGGGACCCCCCCCCCCGCCTGTATCCCGCTCCCCCTCCGTTTCAGCCTCTCTAGTGTCCAGCTGTACTTTACATGGTACTGAGAATTGAACTCAGGGCCTCATGCTTGAGCCATAAGTGCTTTACCAAATGAGCTATCTCCCCAGTCCCTTTCTCTGCCTCAGTTTTGAGATGGGATCTCACTGAGTTGCCCAGCCTGGGCCTTGGACTTGCTCTGTAGAATAGGCAATTCTTGAACTTTCAATTTTCCTGTCTCTGTTCCCTCCAATAGCAGGGATGATCATTGGACCTGGCTTTATTTATCTTATTCATGGTTAGATTTGCAGCCTCCAGTGAAGGCCCTGGCCTCCAGCCATCACTCTGTAAGTGCTTGAGGCCCCGGTGAGTAGATGGATTAAATGAGGAATCCACTCCACAGGCAGGATGAGACAACTCAGTAGGAGGAAAAGGATCTCAGGAGTAGGCAAAAGAGTCAGCGGCCACATCCACTTCCACTGTTAGGAATCCCGTGAGAACACCAGGTCACTCAGTCATAATGTGCATGCAAGAACCTGGGTTGGACTCCTACAGACTCCCTGATCTCTGCAAGCCCCCATGAGTCCCAGTTAGTTGATTCTGTGGGCCATGTTCTCTTGGTGTCCCTGACCCCTCTGGTTCCTCTTACCCTTCCTCCCCTCCTCTGCAGGACTCCCTGAGCTCCACCTAATGTTTGGCTGTGGGACTGTGCCATCTGTCCCCATCAATTGCTGGATGAAGTCTGTCTGGTCTCTTTGATGAGGATTCTGCTAGACTCCAGTCCCAGAATACTCTGCAGGCAGGACAAGCTGTAGGTCAAAGGTTTTGTGGCTGGGTTAGTGTCCCAATCCTTCTACTTGAGGGCTTGCCTGGTTACAGAAGACGGCCAGTTCAGGCTCCATGTCCCCATTACCAGGAGTTTTTGCTAGGGTTTCTCTCATCGATTCCATGGAGTTTCCCTTAAACTAGGTTCCCACTTCGTCCCTGAAACGCCCCAGAGTTTCAGTCATTTCTCTCAGTATTTACTTCCCACCCCACTTGACCCCTCCTGTTCCCAGCCCCACCCACCCCAGTCTACTCTCGAAATCTCTTCTATTTCTCCTTTCCAGGGAGATCCTTGCCTCCTCCTTAAGTCCTCTTTGTTACTTAGCCTCTCTGGGTCTGTGGCCCATAGCATGATCACTTTTTACTTTACAGCTAGTATCCACTTATAAGTGAGTACCTACCAGGTTTGTCTTTTTAGGCCTGGGTTATCTCAGGATGATATTTTCAAGTTCCATCCATTTGTCTGCAAATTTCATGATGTCATTGTTTTTAACAGCTGATTCGTACTCCATTGTATAAATGTGCCACATTTTCCTTATCCATTCTCTGGTTGAGGGACATCTAGGTTGTTTCCAGTTTCTGGCTATTATGAATAAGGCTGCTATGAACATAGTTGAACAAGTGTCCTTGGGATAGGATGGAGCGTCCTTTGGGTATATGCCCAGGCGTGGTATAATAGCTGGGTCTTGAGGTACATTGATCCCCAACTTTCTGAGAAACCTCCATATTGATGTCCAAGTTTTCATTCCCACCAACAGTGGAGGAGTGTTCCCCTTGCTCCACATCCTCTCCAGTAAGATCTGTCACTTGTGAGGGAATTTCTTTTTTTTCTTTCTTTCTTTTTTTTTTTTGTGAGGGAATTTCTTAATCTGATTATTTGAAACATGAAGATACACCCTAAGTCTGGACCAGGCCACTGATGGCAGTCCACATAAAAGTACTTAGGAGAAGAAAACCTTGCTTTCTACCCCACTGTGTGTGACAAGATAAAGTCCAAGTTTAAGTGAGCATCTAGAAGGATCTTGGGTGTTTTAACACCACTCATGAGTGCATCGTGTGGACTTGTAGCCTGTCTTACAAAACAGGTGGGAAGGACTGGGGATGGTTCCGTCGGTCCACAGTTTGCCTCGCAAGTGTGAGGGCTTGAATTCAGATCCCCAGAACTTAAACTGAAGGGCCAGGCCCAGGGTTGTGTGCCTGCAAACCCAAGGATGTGAGATGAGAAGTAGAGACAGGAGGATTTCCCCAAAGCTAGTGGGCCATCTATCCTGCCTTGGGAAAAATTCCAGGCCAGTGAGAGACACCGTCTCAAACAGAAAGGTGGGAATTGCTTGAGTGCCAACAAAGTTGTCCTGTGCCTCTCTACTGAGACACACATACATGCACACACAAACACGAGCGTGCACACAGAAGTTCTCTGATCTGACATGGTGTGAGCTGTACAGAAAACCACAAGGAGCGAAAAGATGGGTGGGTTCATAGTGGATAGAGTGGGTGGGGAGGGAGCTGGAGAGATGACTCAGCAGGTAAGAGCATTTCCTGGTCTTTCAGAGGACCCAGGTTCAGTTCCCAGCACCCACATGGTGGCTCTCAACCATTTGTAATTCAAGGTTCAAGGGATCTGATGTCATAAATCCTGGCCTGTTGTGGAATAAAATATTTGTTTAACTATGTAAAAATGTGTTGCATTTGTTTAACTAGGTAAAGATGTGTTGCTGTTTTACCTTGCCTGCCTAAGGCACCCAAGTGATCTAATAAAGAACTGAATGACCAATAGCTGGGCAGAGGAGGGACAGGCAGGGTTGGTGGGCAGAGAGAAAAGGGGAGCCAGCCAGCCAGAGACCAGTCTGCTAGCCACAGAGGAAGCAGGAAAGTAGGGCATACAGAATGAAAGGTAAAAAGCCCCGAGGCAAAACACAGATGAGGAGAAACAGGTTGAAGTTGTAAGAGCTGGTGGGACAAGTGTAAGGTGGGGCTGAGCATTCGTAACTAATGATGTCTTTGTGTCGTGATTTGCGGACTGGTGGTCCAAGAAAGCCTGCTGTGCTAGCCTCCAGGCACCAGACATATGCTTAATAAAGTCAGTAGAAGCTCAGCCCGTGTGGAGCTGCATGCATCCTGCTCTTGCAGATGACCTGAGTTTGGTTCCCAGCACCTGTATTGGGCTGTTAACCTCCTGTAACTCCAGCTCCAGAGATCCAGCTCCATCTTCTGGTTTCTGCGGGTACTGCACCCATACATACATACTCGTCTCCCCATATATATGCATAAATAAAATCTTTAAAACGGTGAAAATGGAGACAGGGTCTTCTCTTCCATCAGGGTAGCCCACCTTGCTTTTTGAGATGAAGGTCTCTCATTGGTCTTTAATTTAATCCTGGTCAACCACCCTCAGGATCTGCCTGTGTCTTACTCAGTGCTATTATGGTAACAGGTGTGACTTTAAGTGAGTTCTGTGGGTCTGAACTCAGGTCCTGAAGCTTGCATAGCAAACATTTTACCTGCTAAGTCATTTTTCAAACAAATCTTTCTGAATTATCTTTTTCCCTCTTAGATATGTAAAGTCCCCACCCCTCCCAAATTCTCAAAATGAAATTGAGAATTTTGGTTGGTTAAGAAGAAGCCTGGCTTACCGTTTTGTTTGTTTGTTTGTATTTTTGTTTGGTTTTTGAAATAGAATCTTACAGCTGGGTGCAGTGGCACGTACCTTTAAACCCAGCACTCAGGATGTCAAGGCAGGCAGATCTCTGAGTTCGAGGCCAGCCTGGTCTACAGAGCTAGTGTCAGGACCGCCAGGACTGCACAGAGGAACCCTGTCTCATTCCTCCCCCCACCCCAAAAAGAGAAAGAAATAGGATCTTACTATGTAGCCTTGGCTGATTTGGAACTCTCTATGTAGAACAGGCTGGCCTCAAACTCACAGAGATCTGCCTGCCTCTGTCTCCCAAGAGCTGGGATTGATTAAAGGCGTGCGCCACCAAGTCCTGCCTCTGACCCATGTAGTAACTGGCAAAAAGAGTAGCTCAGAGCCGGGCAGTGGTGGTGCACGCCTTTAATCCCAGCACTTGGGAGGCAGAGGCAGGCGATCTCTGTGAGTTCGAGACCAGCCTGGTCTAGAAGAGCTAGTTCCAGGACAGGCTCCAAAACCACAGAGAAACTCTGTCTTGAAAAAAGAAAAAAAAAACAAACAAAACAAAACAACAAAAAAAAAGAGTAGCTCAGACATCTAGGACTGTCCGTAGAACTTCCTGATTCTTGTTGTTTTAAATTTTTATTTGATTGTGTGTGAGGTATATGTCCACATCTGTGTGCTCCTGTGTGTGCATTTGTGTGTGTGTGTTTGTATGTAGACTAAATAAAAGCCAATGTTAGTGTCTTCCTCAGCCACTGTCCACTTTATTCTTTAAGATAGAGTCTGTCTCTGAAGCTGGAGCTCACTGATTCAGCTAGATTCACTTGTGGGTCCTTCAGACTGCTTTCCCAGTGCTGGGATTACAGCCATGTAATCAGACACCTCTCTCCCGCCCTGCTGGTCACAAATACCCAGTGGCCTCTTCCCAAATAATTGACTTGGAGGCTTAATATTACTTATTAATGTTCAGCTGGTGGCTCAGGCTTGTTACTAACTCTTATACTTAATCCATAATTCTTACCTAAATTTAGCTCCGTGGTTTGTACCTTTTCTCAGTAGGGCATTCTCATCTTCTCCACATTTGCTTGTGACTCTCTGACTCTACCCTTCCTCGGTCCAGAATTCTCCTAGCCTGGCTCTTGAGCTCAAACTCTTCCTGAGGGCCAATCAGCTTTTTTATTAGCAAATGAGAGTAATACGCACTCATAGTGTAGAAAAGGATTGTTTTACAGCACAGCAATGCACACTGCATGCAGTTTTTTTTTTTTGCAGGGGGGAGGGTAATGGGGATCCAAACTCAGGTCCTTGTGTGTGCATGACCCACACTTCACTGACTAAGCCATTTCCATGACTCCATACCTTTTGTTGTTGTTGTCCTAAAAGTCAGGAGTTGCTGTGTAGCTGACCTTGAACTCTCAGTCTTGCTTCAGCCTCCTGAATGCTGGGATCACAGGTGTGCTCTACTAGACCCGGCTTGGGTGCATAAGTATGTGAATCATCTTGGTGTCATATGTTTAGGCTGTAAGTTGCAGCCGAGAAGCTAGAGCCTAGGAGACATGACAAAGACAATGACGTCAGCTGATAGAATCTGTGACTCAGAGAGTGGACTATCCGGGAAGAAATGTAGGGACGGGTTTTCTCTGTTTGCAAAGATATCTGATAAAACAGTGAGGTGCACACAGCTGCCTTCATAAGCATGGACACTCCTGGAAAGATGCCAAGAAAGCTATGACCGCCAGTATTCCTGCAGAGGGATGGGAGTGGGGACGTGTTGCCGGGCTCTGATGCGTGCCTTTTGAATTGTGTTCTGTGTGTGTATATTTCCCACTCCAAAGGATAGAAGACAAGAGCTGTAAATAGGCTTACCTCATTGAGCCTTCTCATTTTATCATTTTATTTTATTTTAACCAGGGTCTTGCGTAGTTAAGTGTGATCTCAAACTCACTGTGTAGCTGAGGATGACCTTGAACTTCTGATCCTTCCCACCTCTGCCAAGTTGGAGACTGCATTTTGAGCAAACTCCCTGATGTTGCTGGTGCTGCCTGGATGACACATTTTGCATCTGGAGTAGTGAACATCTCCTAGGTGACACTGGTGTCAGCACTGTTGCTGGTGCTGGTTTTGATGCTGGTGCTGGTTCTGATGCTGGTGCTGGTCCCGATGCTGGTGCTGATCCCGATGCTGGTGCTGGTCCTGATTCTGGTGCTGGTCCTGACACTGGTGCTGGTCCTGATGTACTGATGCTGGTGCTGGTCCTGATGCTGATGCTGGTCCTGATGTCCTGACCCTGATAGTGATGGTGATGTAGATGTTGCTGCTGCTGCTGCTGTTGATGCTGAGTTTCTTGGTCCTTGGACTAATGTCCTAGTTTGATTTATGTTGCTGTGATAAATACCATGACCAAAAGAAACTTAGGGAGAAAGGGTTTATATCATTCTTAAAGATTATATTTTATCAGTGAGGAAAACCAGGGCAGGAAATAAAGCAGGGAAGAATTCCACTAGGGAAGAAATTTGGAGCAGAAATCTTGGAGGAACTTGCTCATTGAATAGAGCTCACATTAAGCTACCTTTCTATACAGCCTGGACCCACCTGCTTGGGGATGGTACTGCCCACTCTTCCCTCTGACTTAGTCTGTTGTTTCTCCAGCTACTAGAACATGAAACTAGTCATGAGTGGGCACCTGGGCTTCTGACCTCTGTCCCTGGTGGCTTTGGGAATTGGTGTTTCCCTTCTTGTTGTTATTGCAAGTGAAGAGAGAATAGCTATAAGCTAATGGTTGTCTGTCTGTAAGCTAATGGTTGTCTGTCTGTAAGCTAATGGTTGTCTGTCTATAAGCTAATGGTTGTCTGTCTGTAAGCTAATGGTTGTCTGTCTGTAAGCTAATGGTTGTCTGTCTATAAGCTAACGGTTGTCTATCTATAAGTTAATGGTTGTCTGTCTGTAAGCTAATGGTTGTCTGTCTGTAAGCTAATGGTTGTCTGTCTATAAGCTAATGGTTGTCTGTCTGTAAGCTAATGGTTGTCTGTCTATAAGTTAATGGTTGTCTGTCTGTAAGCTAATGGTTGTCTGTCTGTAAGCTAATGGTTGTCTGTCTATAAGCTAACAGTTGTCTATCTATAAGTTAATGGTTGTCTGTCTGTAAGCTAATGGTTGTCTGTCTGTAAGCTAATGGTTGTCTGTCTATAAGCTAATGGTTGTCTGTCTATAAGTTAATGGTTGTCTCTATTCAGATCTAAAGCCTGGTCAGGCTTACAGTGCCCTCCCTCTCTGTAAGCTGAGTCTGCAGCTGCTCTGCTTACTCTGAAGAGGCCCTGGTATCTGGAGGAGCAGAGCAGGTCCCCTCAGCACCTCTTCTGAGTCCCACCCTAGCCAGCTGCAGTCCCCTCGGCAGCTGCTCTGCATCCTATAGACTTCCACCCTGACCGTCAGCTCCCAGGGTAGACAGGAAGGAGGATCCAGAGGAAGGCCCGTCCTGAGGGATTCTCTGAGTGCAGCTTGGAGGGATGTGGCGGGGATACTGGTGTGGGCTGGAGAGGGAGAACACTCATTTAATCATTTGATCACTAGGGCTCCACGCGTATTGATCTCCTCCTGCTGTGTGACAGGCAGCCTGATAAGTGCTGGGGACATAGAATCAGTGCAGAAAACAAATGGTGTTTAAGCATTGCCCAGATATGTGAGGTCACCACTTAGAACTACCCGCAAGGGCCAGGACCAGATCTAAGAAAAGCTTCTATTTCTCTTTCTTCAAAGACAAGGTCTTGCTCTGTAGTCCAGGCTTGCCACAAACTCACACAACTGTTCTGTCTCATCCCCTTTAATGATGGGATTTCAGGCAGGGGTCGTTACCTTGCCTAAAGGGGGTGTTTTAAATTTTTATATACTTATTTTTAATTGTGTATATGTTTGTGGAGTATGTGCTCATGAACACAGGTACTGGCACATGGAGGTCAGAAGAGGTCATCAGATCCCAGGGAGCTAGAGTTACAGATAGTCATGAGCTGCCTGCTGTAGGTGCTGGGGACCAAACCAAAGAGAAGAGAACAGTCTTAACCGTCACAGGATGGGTTAAATGGGAGGTGTGTGTGTGTGTGTGTAACTGTCACTAGTTTGGAACTCAACAGGTCGGCTGTCCCAGAGGCCTCCACCTCCCCACCACAGGGCTCACATGTTCACTGTCACGCCGACTTAGAAAATCTAGGTTCTTGGGGTTGAACTCAAATGCAAAGTCCATGTGTGGCCCACTGAGCTAGCCCTATGCACCCCACACACTGTTTTTGAGCCAGGGTCTTGCTGTGTAGTCTAGGCTGCTTCCTCAAGCTCACACCAGTCCTCCTGCCTCAGCTTGCTGGGATTATAAGCCCTAGCTATTACTCTGACTGAGAAGGTTTTGATTTTTTTGTTTTGTGTTTTCCTCCTTTGTCTTTTTGTGGTACTGGGGGTTGTGCTCAGAGCCTCATACATGCTAAGCAAGTGCTCTGCTACTGAGATGCATTGGTGTGTTGCTGTTGTTGTTGTGTGTGCACCTGTTTTTTGTTTGTTTTAAAGATAGAGTTTAATATAGCCAAAGGTGGCTTTAAACAACTGTGTAGCTCAGGATGACTTTGAACCCCTATCCTTCTGCCTACTCCACCTCCTGAGTCTTAGATTTACAGGTGTGTGCCCCACGTTTGATTTTATGTGAAGCAGGCCCCAGGGATCATCTAGCTGCCACCTTGCTCCTCCTTAGGAGCACTGGGATTACAGATGTGAACGACCATATCTGGCTTCAAGGTGAGCTTTGAGGATCTGAACTCGGGTCCTTACCCTTGTACCACTGCATCATCTTCCCAGATCCATTTCTATATCCAAAAATTAAAACCACATTAATTTATGCTTATGTCTGAATGCATATGCCGTGTGTGCATGTGGAGGCCCGAGGATAATTTGTAGGAATCAGTTCATTTCTTTTACCAAGTGGGTACCGGGAATCAAACCCAGGCCGTCAAACTCGGTGGCAGGCGCCTTTCCTACATAGGTATTTTACCAGCCTCTTATTTATCATTTTTAAGACAAGGTCTCACATAGTCCAGGCTGTCCTCAAACTTGAGATGCAGCTAAAGATGACCTCTGCCTCCTGAAGACTGTGGTCAAAGAGGGTTCCATCATAGCTGATTTTACCAAGTGCTGGGGCGGGAGCCAGAGCTTTGGGCACGCTAGGCAAGCACTCTACCGGCTGAACTGCACCCTGGTCTCCATTTCTGTTTAAAATTGAATGCAATTAAAGAGTCCTAGAGGATTTAAAGATACGTATTCTCCCCTCCTCCCCGTGTGTGAGTGGGCACACATGCTGTGACACGCATATGACGGTCATAGAACAGCTGGAGAGAGTCAGCTCTCTCTTCCTCTGTGTAGGTTGTTAGGCCTAGTGGTGAGCACCTTTCCCAACAGAGCCTCTCCCCTGTCCAATTTCTGATTTTCGAGATAAGGTCTTGATCGGTAGCCCAGACTGGCCTTGAACTCACAGTTGTCCTCCGTCTTCCCAGCACTGGTTCTTCCTTAGTTGTGAGGTCAGAGTTCCAAGCAGCTGTGAACCCCCAACTCCTCATTTGCTTGAGACACTTTCCTTGACCTGGAGCTAGGAGGCTGGCAATCAGTAAGGCTCCCTTCCCCCTGCCATCCCCCATCCCAGTTCCCTCACAGAACTGGGATTCCAGCTTCTTCGGTGGATGCTGGGATTTAAACTCAGATCCTCGGGTTTGCTCAGCAAGGGCTCTCACCCACTGAGTGACTCCCCAGTGTCTTCGTTTCCCCCTCAAGTTTCTTTTGTTCACCAAAACCTGCCTGGTGTAGTTTCCTGGAATGTGGCTTGTCAAAATGTCCCAGACTTCTTGAACTTGAAAGCAGCCCACATCCTGGTGAACCATTACGAACACGTCACTGGTCTTCTCGTCTGTAATCTCTCCCGCTGGGGCCATCTACTCACTGCTCTGTGGCTCAGATAAGCACATGTTATTGCTCTGCTGAAAAGCCTCCAAAATCACACAGACAAGAATCACACAGACTCGTGGGGGCATTCACAGTGCTCTGCCGATTGGTCTAAGCCTGTCTTTGTCACCTTGTCACCCACTACAGTGTCACTTTCTGCAGAACATCAGCGCTGATCCTCCTTTGCTCCTTTGTGTGTGTGCACGTGTGTATGTGTATATGTGTGTGTGAATGTGTGTGTATGTGTGTGAATATGTATATATGTGTGAATGTGTGTGTAGATATGTGTTTGTGAATGTGTATGAATATGTTTGTATGTGTGCATATGTGTGAATGTGTGTGTATGAATGTGTGTATATGTGTGTTTGTGTGTATGTGTGTATATATGCGTGTTTGTGTGTGTGTGTGTGTGTGAGAGAGAGAGAGAGAGAGAGAGAGAGAGAGAGAGAGAGAGAGAGAGGTGAAATCAGAGAACAATGTTTTGTCTCCTTTTGAGACAAGGCCTCTTACTGGCTTGGATCTTTGCCACATAGGCCAGGCTAGCTGACCTGTGAGCTTCCAGGGACCTGCCTGGGGGACCCAGCTCACTGTCACTGGAATTAAAGGTACATGCCATGGCACATGGGTCTTTATGTGGTTCCCACACTTTCGAGACAAGTCTTTACTAACTGAGCTGTTTTGTAGCAGTTAGCTGTCATCTTAAGAGCCAAGTTAGCAAGTCATTCTCAGCTCTCCCACGATCCTTAGGTTCATCACCTTAACGGCTTTGACCAGTCTCTGTATGAATGGATGGCTTCTCTGTCTCTAGAGCCCCAACCTCTTCCACACCAGGGACATTGCCTTCACCCTGTGTGACCTCAGAGGGCGGTTATTACTGTGTAGGTGGACTGCAGGGCAGACATGTTCTGGACTCAGACACTTGAATTCTTTCAAAGGAGGGATGTGCTAGTTTAGAATAATCTAATCCGTATGGATTTCCAGTCCCTCCTTCCTCCTCCCGTGCTCCCTCCCCTTTTCCTTTCTTTCTTTGTTATGTTGGAGATGGAATCCAGGACCTCACATGTGCTAGACAAACACTCTACCCCAGCCACTCACTGGGGGATTCTAGGCAGGGGCTCTACCACTGAGCTACACCCAAGCCCTCACTGGGGGATTCTAGGCAGGGGCTCTACCACTGAGTCAACCCCAGCCCCTCACTGGGGGATTCTAGGCAGGTGCTCTACCACTGAATCACACCTCAGTCCCTCACTGGGGGATTCTAGGCAGGGGCTCTACCACTGAATCACACTCCAGCCCCTCACTGGGGGATTCTAGGCAGGGGCTCTCCCACTGAGCCATGCCCAGCCCTCACTGGTGTAGTCTAAGCAAGTTCTCTCTCACAGAGCAACATTTCTAACCCTCTTCTTACTTTTTATTTTTGAGACAGTGTCTCACTAAATGGTCCCGGCTGGCCTTGAACTCACGCTGTAGATCAGGCAGGCTTTTAACTTGAGATCCTTCTCCTTAAGCCTCCCACAAATCCGGGATGACAAGCTTGTGCCACTAGGACCTGCTGTTATTTTTGGGTTTTAGCCCATGGCCTGGAGAGATGGCCCAGCAGTTATAACTCGCAGATGACCCTGGTTTGATTCCCAGCGCCCACATGGTGGCTCACAACAATCTTGATGGGTTCCAGGGGGTCCAAACCCTCTTCTGACCTCTGTGTCTGTGGTGGTGCACTGCATACATGCAGGCAAAACATTCACACACATAAAATAAAATCAATCAATCTAAAATGATGTTTGAGCTTAGCAGAGTGGTGTACCCAGAAAACCCTCACACTAGGGAGGCTGAGACAACAAGGTCCTGAGTTAGAGGCCAGACCGGATGATATAGCAAGGTCTTGCCTCCAAAAAGGTTTCCTCTTTCTTTTCTGCAGGGTCCTGTATACCCAAGGCTGCCCTCAAATACGCGATGTGAATGAGGATGGCTTTGAACTTCTGATCCTGCTGTCTCCACGTCTTCAGAGCTAAGATTACAGGCAAATATCACCACGCTTGCTTAGTTTTCAAAAGAGAAAGAGGATTAATGAATTGGAATGGACTTCTTTTTTTCTCTGCTTTCTATTTTAAACATTTAATTACTTGTGTTGTGTGCATTCACATATGTTCCTCGGAGTTCAAATGGGGCATCGGGGGAGAACTTGTGGGAGTGGGTTCCCTCCTTCCACAGTGTGGTTCCTGGGGGGATCGAACACATGCCGTCAGACTTGGTGACCCACAAACTTTAGAGACTTTTCCTATCTCTGCTTCAGCCTCCTCCTGGGAGCACCAGGATGACAGACGTGTGCCCTGCCGTGTCCAGCTTTTATGTGGTCACAGGGGATCTGAACTCACGCCCTCAGGCGTGCACGGCGAATGTTTTGCTCACTGAACCATCCCCCAGCTCCATACTTCGGTTTTTTGAAAATGACCACATGATGGAAATGCCAGGGTTCCAGATGCTTCCACTACTGTTCATTGTCTATCAAACACTACAGCCGGAAGCGAGCAGGCCTGTAGCACTTCCTGCTCTGTGTCTGAGGTGGACCTGATTGCTTGTGTCAATGTCAGGGCCCTATATGAGTTGGCAGGGCGTGTGGACCCCATGGAACCCCCGGTCTCCAGTTCAGCACAGGGGCTGTCTGTGATGGAGGACGCCTGTCCATTGCTTCTGGTTATGAGACCAAAAAACGCAGCTTCTCTTTGGAATCAGGGCGGAGCGAGGAGCTGGCACACCCTCCAAGCAGAGACTAAAAGGAATGTTCCAGGCGTGCACCTGGAACCTGTGGCTCAGCTTCCAGGCAAGGGTGTGGCTCGCCTTCCACACCAGTGACTGATTATAACCGCAGGCACTCCGGGGACGTGCCCTGTGACCAAGGCGACTCGGCGAGTTTGGTTTTGGTTTCTCCTCCTCCTCTCCTCCTCCTCCCTCCGCTGTGCGTGCAGGCACACACACCCATAACACACTCGCAGAAGTTAGAGGAGGATATCAAATGGCTTCCCCCATCATCCTTCCACCTCAGTGCCTTGAGACAGGGTCTCTGCCCGAGCCGGAAGCTCACCATTTTGGATAGGCTGGCTAGCCAGGGAGGTCCTGAGATTCACCAGTCTCCACCCCCAGTACTGGAGTTTCTGAGCATTCGTGGCCATCTCCTGTATCCCCAGCTTTGTAGGGTGCTTGGGCTTGAACTCAGATCCTCATACTTGCATGACACGGACTTGGACCTACTGAGTCATCTTTCTAGCCCAAGTTTGGATAAACTCTTTTTCTCATTTATGTATATGTGTGTATAATCATATGTGTAGGGGTGACCACAGAAGCCAGAAGAGGGTGTTGGATCCCCTGGAGCTGGAGTTTCAGTCAGTCGTGATCTGCACAACATGAGTGCTGGGAATGACACTTGGGTCCTTTTCAAGAGCAGTGTGTGGTCTTAATTGTTGAGCCATCTCTCC
This sequence comes from Chionomys nivalis, assembly GCF_950005125.1. Classification (NCBI taxonomy): domain Eukaryota; kingdom Metazoa; phylum Chordata; class Mammalia; order Rodentia; family Cricetidae; genus Chionomys; species Chionomys nivalis. The sequence continues at coordinate 90,936,937 of NC_080088.1, forward strand.
AGCCCCTGCTCCTTATCTCTTGAGATGGGATACCTTTATCCATCTTTCTCTCTCTATCTCCCGGTCTCCGCCTCCCCCAATCCTCTCTCCTGGGATTAAGAAACCCCAGGCCAGCGCCTCTGTGAACTCAGTCTAATACTCAGCGTATAACTTCCATCCTCATAATGGTTATGAAGGCTGCTGCAGTGCCGGCCATCAAATGAGCATTCAGTGGGGTCGAGGAGAGGCTTGCACAATACCATTCTTTTTCTGGCTGCGACTCCCCTGTTTGTTTCCAGCGGGGAGGGGGATGGCAAGTCCAACAGAAGGTCCAGGGCTCCCTACAGGTACCCAGGGAGGAGTGCTGGGGGAGCTAGAAAGTCCGTGGTGACAAGGGAGGTTTGGGGAGCTGGAGGGGCGGGGCCTTTTCCTACTGGTTGATGCTGGCCGAGGACGAGTAGCCCACGCCTTTAGCGAGCAGTGAAGCCCACTGCAGAGCAGTTAGGATGAGGCAAGTCAGGCAGCCTCCAGTGCAAGTGCTAAACATCGTCAACCAAAGCAAGAGGGTCACAGCTGCCCATCTCCCACGGGCCACCCCCCCCCCCGAGGGATTCTAGGCAGGTATCCTTCCACAGAGTCGTGCCACAGTCACTCCCTCACTGGGGGATTCTAGACGAGGGCTTTGGTAAGACCTCAGGTATCATGTGGTGAAGACGAGGAAGGATATTATTACACGGTAGGTGGCAGTCTTTTTCACCAAGGATAACGGCCCACCTAGCACCCCGTGGAAGGTACAAAGGCTCGTGTCCACGGTGTCCTCACTACATGGTACATTCAGTGGCTACCAAGGATGAGAGCTGCTTGGCTCAGTGGGGGCGCCAGCCATAGTCAGCTTTGTCCCTGCTACTCACACAGCGCAGCGAGCGGCATCTCGGTGTCTCCCACGCGCTGTAATCCCACTGAGAAGTGATCTCGAGGACCCGTATGGTTCTATCAAAGACCACTAGGGGGAGACAGTGAGGTGAAACCTCTCAGAGGTTGGGTGTCCTTCAACTGCTTTGAAAAAAGGAACTATCAGAGGGTATGGAACTCTGCTGACCTCAAAGTACAGCTGTGGGCACCCCTGGATGGGTGGGGAGGGGCAACACTAGTCCCGCAGAATGTGTGGCCTAAAAGATGCCCCCATGGATTTCTGTAGCTGGAAGAGTGGGTATGGGGGGCTCATCTTGAGTAGGAAAAGTGTATTAGTTTTTTGTTTTGTTTTGTTTTATTGGCTGTGACAAATGCCGCTTAAGGAAAGAAGGGTTTGTATGGCCCGGTTTGGGCGCTGTCTTTCCTGGTGAAGAAGTCGTGGCTGCAGGCACATGAGGCAGCTGGCATCCGCAGTCAGGAAGCAGAGATGAATGCTGATGTGGTCAGCTCGCTTTTTCCGGCCTTTCTGTTCATTCCGGAATCCCAGCCCAGGGAAGCGTGCCGCCGATGTTCAGGGTGGGTCTTCCCACATCAGGTAAGCCTCCCCGGAAAGACCCTGATAGACAAGCCCAGTGCTGTGTCTCCTACTGGATTCGGAGTCTCATTAGTCCACAGCGAAGTCTAACTCTTACGAAGGGAATAGTGGGGGATTCCTGCCCGGGACATACACCCCATGGTGTCTTTGTCACTGGACTGTGTGCCACTTGGGATTGGCTGCGTGGGAGGTCTCAATGCCACCTTTGCTGTAAATACAGAAAGATGAGGTTAAGGGTGACCCCCCAAGTGTCCTGTCTCTACACGGTCATTTTGCTGTCTGGCTTCATGGAACCGGGGATTGCCCTTGTATTGTCCCAGGGTGTGTTCACATTGTGCTGATTTACTGGGCTTCCACCAGACTCCGTGGTGCGCAGATTGAATGACCTTGGGCTCTGGGCCTTTGTAGTGTCTGTGAGAAGCTCTGCCTTGCCCTGTGCCAGCAAGTGAGCCATGTGTGGTACATAAAGAAAAGAGTTCCTGGGTGTCAGCAAGGACTATCTTTTTTTAAATTTAAAATATTTTTATTTTATTGTTTTTATTAAGCTATATATTTTTCTTCTCTCCCCTCCCTTTCTCCAGACTATCTTTCTTAGCTATTGTTGTCTTGGTCTTGAGACGCACGAAGGACAAAATATCAGAGTTTATCAAGTTGAGGGCATGACTTAGCAACACACTGCTTGTCTAGAATCCCTCAGTGAGGGCTGGGGTGTGGCTCAGTGGTACAGTACCTGTCTAGCATGAGAACCTGAATATATAATCTCCCCCCGTCTCCCTACCTATCTATATTTTAAAACGAAAAGTTACCAAGATTTATACAATAACATAAAGTTATTCAACTTTATGCCATCCCATTATGACCTCACAGGCTTCCATTCTCAACCCCTCACCCCACAAGCCTCTATTTTCCATCCTCACAACTTTTGCTGTTTAAAGGATATTGTATAAATGGAATACTATAGAGTGCAACCCTCCAGACTGGCTTTCCCTGCATTCTGTAGAACTCCCCTGTGGACTGTCGAAGTTACTGTGTATGTCATGTCATGTCTTTTCTTTTTAGGGCTAAGTAGCATTCATGGGGTGATGCCTCAGTTTTAATGGAGAGCATTGGGTCATTTTCAGTTTTTGTTTATTATGGACAAAGTTCCTTTGAGCAGGCGTTTGTATGTGTGTGCATGTGTGTGTGTGTGCATGCGCACGTGTGTGGTGTCCCAGTGAGTTTAACTAGGCACAGCACTTTCAGGAGCGTGTACAGATTTTACTGTGAAGCTGACAATTATGATTTCCAATACAGGTTCATGCGTTTCAACGTCTGTTCCCCAGCAGGTGGCGCTGTTTGGGAAGATTGTGGGACCTGTGGGAGGTGGGACGTGGCACGGACAAGACTTGAGGATTACAGGTCTCTGTTCCACTTCCCATCCCGTCTCTGCTTCCTGTTTGGCTAAGATGGAGGAGGTGAGGAGTCCCAGCCACCTGCTCCCATTTCCACGGAACCGCCTTGCTTTGTCGGGTCATCTGTCCCCCCGTAATAATACATAAGCTTATGCACAGTTTTCCCACTAAACCTCAGTCCCTATCATGCCTTATTGCTCCCCAATCCCACGATGCTGCCAATGGCAATAAAAAACTCAATGTATGATGCCCACATAGTGGCCAGTTCTCTCTTTCCAGCTGTACTGATCTGTGCCCCCTGTCTGAGGTGTGTGATGGTTAACAGGTGACAGGATCTAGAATCTCCTTGGAGACACACCTCTGGGCATATCTGTGAGGGAGTTTTCAGATTAGATTAACTGAGGTGGGAAGACTCACCCTGAATGTGAGCAGCAGTGTTCCCTAGGCTGAGGTGTTGGACTGCATCAAAACAGAAAGCAATCTGAGCACCAGCATTCCTCCAGCTTCCTGTCTATGGGTACAGTGTGACCTGTCGCCTCACACACCTGTCATCCTGCCTTTCCCGCCATGAGGGACTGCGCCCTCAAATGGCGGGCCAGCAATGTGAGCCAGCAGAAGCCCTTGTCTCGAAGCTGCCTCTGTCCCGTGTTTTGTCACAAAAGTGAGAGAAGTAACTGTAGTGGACTTTTCCTTCCTGCCCACTGGTTCCCAACTAACTGACATGGAGACTCAATATAATTATAAATGCTTAGCTTATTACTAGCTAACTCTTACAACTTAACCCATTTCCGCTAACCTATATTCTGCCATGTGGCGTTACTTTTCTTTCATCCTGCACCTTCTGTTTTCTCTCTGTGTCTCTCTGGTGACTTCCCTGACTCCTCACTTCTTCCCAGTGTCCTTAGCCTGCTTTCCCATCTAACCCTATCCTGTCCAGCTGTTGGCCAGTCAGCTTCTTCTTCTCTTTTTTTTTTTTTTTGGTTTTTCGAGACAGGGTTTCTCTGTGGCTTTGGAGCCTGTCCTGGAACTAGCTCTTGTAGACCAGGCTGGTCTTGAACTCACAGAGATCCGCCTGCCTCTGCCTCCCAAGTGCTGGGATTAAAGGCGTGCGTCACCACCGCCCGGCCCTCAGTCAGCTTCTTTAGGGATCCAACCACAGCATAATTTACACAGTAGACGGAAGGATTATTCCGCAGCAAGTAGCTGATACAATGTTACAGGCACACACAATTGTGACCACAGCTTTGACACTAACAAGGTCTTGAACTCAAGCTGATCATGGTGTCTTACTTTCACTTCTGTTACTTTGATGGAATACTCAGATAAAAAAGGAACTTAGCAGAGAACAGGGTTTATTTTGACTCAGGATTCCAGGTTACAGTCCAGGACAGCAGGTAAATCAAGGCAGGAACTTAAAACTTAAAACATCTAGCCACATTTCAGTTCGGAGCAGAGTGAAATGAGCGATTTGTGCATGCTTGCCCGTTCACGCCCAGCTCATTTTCTCCACTCATACAGCTCAGGATCTCCATCTAGGGAATGGTGCCACCCACGTGATGAAGACAGCTGGGACTGGAGAGATGGCTCAGTGGTTAAGAGCACACACTGCTCTTGCAGAAGAGTTGAATTTGGTTCCCAGGACCCATGTCAGATGACTGACAACTGCCTATGCCTCTAGTTTAAGGGAATCTTCTGGCCTCCTTGGGTGCTGTACCATGTGCACAACCCGCACACACGTATACACATATCTAAAAATAAAAAATCTTTAGCAACAAAAAAAGACAATTCCTCACAAACAAGTGCACAGGCCAACCTGATCTAGATAATTCCTCCATGAGACTGTCTTCCCAGGTGACTCTATGTTGTGTTAACAGCCAAAACCAACTGTTACTGGTGGTGAAATTGGCGACTTTCATATCCATTACGCTGGAGTGGAAAACTCACATGACCAGATCCTGTGGGACCTTATGGTTACAGGGCACACGTTTGTTCTTGGCCCCGCCCAGAGGTGGAGCCTTAAGAGCTGATATACAGCTAATGGCAAAAATGCATAAAACCCGAGAGAAGGTGGCAGTGGTGGCAGTTGGATGAGCATGTGTGAGTGAGTAGAGCTTCCAGAACTTGCTCAGGAAGTACTTGGTATCCCCAGAGGTCCAATCAAGGCAGGGTTGGCAGGGTGAGGTTGTAAGGCCGAGTCTAAGTCAAGCATTCATATCTGCCTGGCAGGGAGTTGATTTTAAATGAAACTGATTAGTTTCAGTCATGGGCTTTTTAGATATATAGGTTTTTTTTTTTAAAAAAATTTTTTTTCATCTAGAGGTTAGATCAACTAATCATAAAGAATGGCTCTTGTCGTTGAATGACTCAGTGGTAGAGCCCCTGCCTAGAATCCCCCAGTGAGGGGCTGGGGTGTGGCTCAGTGGTAGAGCCCCTGCCTAGAATCCCCCAGTGAGGGGCTGGGGTGTGGCTCAGTGGTACAGCACCTGCCTAGAATCCCCCAGTGAGGAGCTGGGGTGTGGCTCAGTGGTACAGCACCTTCCTAGCATGTGTGGAGCCCTACTTTAATCTTCAGTGCTGAGACAACAATGACATCAAAATAGAAAGGAATTCTCTGAGCGTCCCGGTTATGTCTGAATCTCCGCATGGACGGTCTTCCTAATGCTGATCCGGTCCTTAGGTCCATCCTTTAGACATATTTTAGAGAAGAACAAACTGAAGCCTGAGGGTAAACAGTTTGCCCCAGTGCTCAATAACTGTGGAACTCAAGCTTTGAATTCCTCTCTTCAGGTGCCCAAACATCATCGGTCTTAGAAGCAGAATCCCTCCGGCAGGGGAGATGTCAGTGGGTAAAGTACTTACTGTAAAAGTGTAACAACTGGGGTTCGGATCCCCAGAATCCATATAATAGCCTGCTGGGTTTGGTGGGTCTGTCTGTTACCCAGCCTAACAAGGTGAAGAAGGTGAAGTTGGGGATCCATCCCCAGAGCAAGCTGTCCAGGGAGACAAGCCATATGAGTGAGCTCTGGGTTTGAGTGGGACTCCCTGCCTCATAGGACAGGGTGGAAGGAGATGGGTGGAGGACGATTCTGGACATCAACCCTGGGCCTCCTTATGCACGGACACCTGTGTGCAGTCAGTTCCATGTCAACTTGACGCAAGCGGGAGTCATCAGAGGGAAGGGGGCCTCGATTGAGGAAATACCTCCAGAAGGTCAGGCTCTAGGCAAACCTGCAGAGCATTTTCTTAATTGGTGATTGATGGGGGTGGGCCTGGTCCACTGTGGGTGGTGCCACCCCTGGGCTGGTGTTCCCTGCATGCTATAAGAAAGCAGGCCGAGCAAGCTGTGAGGAGCAAGCCAGTGAGCAGTACTCCTCCATGGCTTCGGCATCGACTCCTTTCTAATTAGTTTGAGCCCCTGCCTTGGCTTCCCTCACTGGACTGTGACTCCGGATACATAAGCCAGACAAACTCTTTTCCCTCTGTGCTTTTGGTCATGGTTTTTCTTCACAGCAATAGTAACCCCAAGACAACCTGTGCACATGAGCACATACACGTGTGTACCCCACACATGTACAGCAACAAAACAACCCATACAAACACACAAAAACATGCATTACCCCCCCCGACCTGAAAAACAAAAAAACAAAAAAAAAAAAAAGGAAAGAAAAAAAAAAGCTGAACTCGTAAGTGGAGGAGTTGGGTCATAGTTACAAAGGTGTTGTTACCCTACCTGGAATGCTCCACACCTTTTTGGAAGATATGGGTCCTTTCGAAGGCCATGAGCTTTGAGATCCCACAGGCAGAGCATTTGTGAAGTTCCCCCCTCATAACCTGGCACCTTTCACAAGATTCTGGGGTTCACTGTAGCATACCTGGAAATGGGAATCCCCACTTTAATTGGGATTCTGCCACCTAGCGTTGGATCTGAGTTCCAGGTTTGGAGATGGTAAGGTGCGTGGGGATTCAGTCGAGTTGGCCCCTTTGTCTCTTCATTCCCTGTCTGGAGCCACCATTCTGAAACCAGCAGCCTTGATGTATACACGCCTGACTTCTTCAAGTGCGGCGTCTCAGCTCCTCTGGGGTTCCAGCCATGGCAGAGAGGCGTCCTGGCCCACTCTGCAGCCAGAATAAGTTCAGTCTTGCCCTGACTTGGAAGGCTTAACCAGGACATTACAGGATCTTCAGCCCTTGCAGGGGTGTGGTGAGGTTCAAATTAGCTATGCATGAGAAAGTGCTTAGGAGGGATTAGATAGTGTGTAAACTCGGTACATTTTCTTTCTCTCTCTCCCTCTGTGCATGTGTGTATGTGCATGCCAGTCCATGTATGTGTGGGCATGGAGACCGGAGGGCAACCTGAGTGTCCTTGTTTTGGCAGCACCCACCCCTTTTCGAGGCAGGGTCTCTCACTGGCAGGGAGCTAATAAGGACCTCAAGTCAGCTGGTTACTGAGCACCAGGGATCTTCCTGTGCCCACCTCCCCAGCTCTGGCGACACAAGTGTGTACCACCATGTCTGTCCTTTTCACATGGGTCCTGGAGATGAAGATCGTGTCCTCATGCCTATAAGCCAAGCACTTTATTGACTGAGACATCTTCCCAGTCCAGGAAACACGGAGTTCTGTGATTACAGGGGTGGCAAAGCAAGCCGGAGAGGGAGGCTGCCGGGAAGGTGCGTCATTTTTATATCTGGAATGGAAACCAGAGCCAAATGCTTGTCTCTTCCTGGCTCCACTGCCTTTGCAGGGACTGGCTGGCTGAGGGTGTGGCTTCATTCTGACATTTTGGCTCTGGGCTGTTGTTTGCACAGAAGACATCTGCCAGCTAGATGAAATCAAAGCTTTGCTCAGGCCCCAGGAAGGTGATCATTTGTATTATGTGGGAGTAGCTATTTGTGAGAATGAGAATTTGTCTTCTTAAGATTTTGGCACAACGTGCTACCGGCAGTCAGTAGAGCACCAAGATCAGGCTGAGAGAGCATCGCCGGGGACCATGGGAACGTCTGATTGTTCCAGCTTCACCCCTTCTTAGGTACAAACTCAACACCTCAATATTTCCATTATATTTTTAAAAGGTTCTGGGGCTGGAGTGACGGCTCAGTGGTTTAGAGCACCCAAACCTTTTCTAATTCTGGTTCCAGGGGATCCAACACCCTCTTTGGACCTCCGCAGGCACTCAAGATGGTATACAGACACACGTGCAAGCGCACACACACACACACACACACACACACAATTTTTACTGAGTTGTCTGGCCAGTAAAAACCAGGTAGAGGTGACCCGGATCAGTAGTTAAGCAGTGGTCAGAAAGATGGGCAGGACATACCCCGTGGTATCGTGCCAACTGTATATCTGTCAGTAATTGCTCTCATAATTCCAAAGAACAAGTCAGCCAGCACTCATGGCCATTGCCACAAGCCTTGCCCCGTGGTTGGGGTGATATTCTATAGTTCCACTGATCTGGGAGGGGCTGCTCCCAGGCCCCACCCCTTTACTGTAAACACTATAGTATGATGTAATCAGGGTTCAAAAACCCTTTCTTTTTTTTTGCTCCTAAATTTTATTTATGAATTAATACAAAACATTCCAGACCAATGCGTCTTAATCCTCCTCCTCCTCCTCCTCTTCATCCTGGTTAATCTGGCAGTAACGCAGCTCATAGCTCTCTTTGCTGTTGGCGACAACACGCAACCAGTCTCGGAGATTGTTCTTCAAATATTTTTTGGTGAGATATTTCAAATACCCTTTGGAGAAAGGCACCTCGGAAGTGACAGTGATCTTGCTCTTGCTCCGTTCGATGGTCACAACCCCTCCGCCGAGATTCCCAACTTTGCCGTTCACCTTGATTCTCTCCTGGAGGAACTGCTCGGAATTAGCAGCGTCCAGATCCCATCTTCTACAGGGTGGGTGCAATCAAGGGTCAACTTCAAAACCTGCTTCTTTTTTTTGCCCCCCTTCGCAACAAGCTTTTTCACGGGCGCCATGGCGGCAGAGGAGGCAGAAAGTCAAACCCCCTTTCTTAAAGACTGGGACTATAGCTGGACTGGTAGAGTTCTTACTTTACTTGTGCAAGAGGCTCTGGGCTTGGATCTCAGCCTTGCATTATGCAGGCATGGTGGTGCATGTTAAGGTACGGCAAGAGGAATGGTAAGGTATTCAATGAACATAGGGCTGTCTGCGGGATCTGTGCAATAGCAGCCTGCCACACTGTCTGCAGACCCCCCTGGACTCCAAAGGGAGCTTTCCTTCCTTCCTCCCTCCCTCCCTCCCTCCCTCCCTCCCTCCCTCCCTCCCTCCCTTCCTTCCTTTCTTCCTTCCTTCCTTCCTTTCCAGCTGAGCAAGGATGAGGTCAGCCCGTGTGGAATCTTGCACTGAGGAGGCTCATTCCGATAGCTGTGGGGAGATTGGCTCGGAATGGGGGAGACCAGGGAGGGGGGCTCCACATGAGAAATGACGAATGGCCGTGGTGGTGATGCCATGGATGGATGCAGTCAGCCTCCACCTGGGCTTTGTAGGGTTAGCCTGCAGCACGGCTGGTCGGTAGATGCAACACAAGCATAACCCAGATAGGAGCTGCTGGAAGGAGGCCGAGGCTGTCCCTGGAGCTGGAATGACAGGTGGATGAGAGCCACCTGATGTGGGTGGCTGCTGGGAACTGAACCCGGATCTGCCCTGAGAGCAGTATGCCGTCTTAACCATTGAGCATCTCTCCAGGCCCTCTGGATGACTGGATGAGTTTCCTCAGGTTGCATCTAGGAACATGGATGAGGTGTTGTTTACAGGAGCATGATGGGTAGTTTACCAGTGCTCACCACTGAAGCAAAAGCCTCTCCCTTCTCCAGCAGCCATCAACACCTATACATCCTCAGGGAGGGCAGAGTCTCACGAGCCCCTCCTGGCAACTGTAGCCCCATTTCCTTCAGGTGGAGTCTGTGGGATAGAAACTGATGAGAGAGAGAGAGAGAGAGCTCATGGGAAAAGTATATCTGTCCCACAGTGTCCGGGACTTCAACTGGGGAAGATTTGGAGCCTCCGTTTTAAGAGGGAACCTAACTGGAGGTTTTCAGTCTGGGCAAGGTCTCCATTTTGTATTAAGGTCAAGTAAAGGTTAAATTCCCAAGACCCTCTCCACTCCAGGTAACTGACATCGGCATCCTGTCCTCTAAGGACAGACATATGATACTATGTTCTGCAAGGACAGATATGTGGTATCCTGTTTTGGAAGAACAAATATAGCATGTCCTGTCTGTCATGACTAGAAGGACACCTTAGATATCAGTCTAATTGCATGGGGCAGGGGGCAGCCAATAGGAACAAGCCAAACCATCCAGTACAAACGCCCTAAGCCCTGATTGGTCCTTGGCACCTGTATAAGCAAGGATGGTTGTGATTTCCCTTAAAAACCCACGGAGTCTGCCGGGCAGTGGTGGCACACACCTTTAATCCCAGCACTCGGGAGGCAGAGGCAGGCGGATCTCTGTGAGTTCGAGACCAGCCTGGTCTACAAGAGCTAGTTCCAGGACAGGCTCCAAAACCACAGAGAAACCCTGTCTCAAAAAACCAAAAAACAAACAAACAAACAAACAAACAAACAAAAAAACAAAAACCACGGAGTCTGGGACACATTCAGCTCCCGAGTCTGTGCTGTTGTTCTTGGCCGTTCAGTCTGTGCTGCCCAATCCATTTAAATCTTGCTTCGTGTGAACTCTTGTGTCTGCTTGGGTTGTTTCAGAGCCTCGGGCCCCATGACACCATGATTGAGCTATTGGCAGGCCTGTAGACTTGCGTGTCTTGTGGTTGGTGATGGTCAGTGGGGCTGAAGCTGGCTGGTACCCTGGGAGAGAGTCAGAAACAACCAGTGGGCTTTCACATAGTGTGGCAAGTGGGACCTAGAAACAAGGGACACGCCCGTGATACCTACTGTCTTTGCTCTCATCCTTGGAAGTCACTCAGTGCCACTTCTGCCTTGCTGTGCCAGGATCACAACACACGGGTCAGTTTCAAGGGGAGATTTCTTATTTATTTATTTAAAATTTCTGCCTCCTCCCCGCCACCGCCTCCCATTTCCCTCCCCTTCTCCCAATCAAGTCCCCCTCCCTCATCAGCCTGAAGAGCAGTCAGGGTTCCCTGCCCTGTGGGAAGTCCAAGGACCTCCCCCCTCCTTCCAGGTCTAGTAAGGTGAGCATTCAAACTGTCTAGGCTCCCACAAAGCCAGTATGTGCAGTAGGATCAAAACCCAGTGCCAAGGGGAGATTTCTTATTGCTACATAGGAGAGATATCAAGGTTTCATACTGAGAAGAGCTAATGGGGGAAGGAGGGTAGCATAGAAAGTGTCTAGAGAATTGCCACTCCCTGGGGAGCTGGAAACAACACCCAGCCCTTCTTCCTAACTTCCCAGTGACACACCAGGATACAGTTCACCCAAGTTCACCCTGGGGAACCAATGAGCTTTGCTTGCAGAGTACGGGTGAGGGGTTATTGGCAGGCACATAGGGGACCACACTGCAGCCTCATCAGGAAGTCTCCACCCAGCATGCATGATGGCTTCCTGATCTGGATCTGCATAGATGAAATCCCTTAGCCTCCACCAGACTCTAGCATTCCCCAAGACCTCGAGGCTACTTGTGCAATTGGGGTAGAATTGCATACAAATATCTGGGGGGACATCTGGAGACTCGGGTGATGGACCCATGGTCCTCCTCGTGAGAGAATATCAGCGTTTGGAAGCAGGGTCCTGATGAGCTCTTGCAAGTAGAAACCTCTGATCTAATGAAGATGGCTGTCTTGTTCAGGGGACCATGTTCTGCCAGTGAAGAGGTTGCCAAGCCTGAGGACAGACACTAGGGTTGTCTCTCCTCTGCCCTGTGAACACACACACACACACACACACGCACACACACTTCTACTCATCCCAGATAGGGAACCTGCAGCAAATCGAAGTAATGAATTCAAAGCCCGACTTGGGGAACCAGAGAGTTTGCTGGGTTACTAACAGGGTTACATACAGGAGCAGGAATGGCTCAAACCCAGTGACATCACAGGGTAACAACCACAACCCGAGCTCTCGGCATGCCTAGCAGGCAGCTGGACTGACTGAGCGTCTCTTCTTCCCAGTGTGGCTGGTCCCAGACTCCTCTTAGTAGCTGGGTTCTTCCAGAACTCGGGAATCTCAGGAGTTCCAGCTTTCCCAGACGTGTGACATTTGTTCTCGTCTGGAGTCTCAGAAGCCTCCCCTTCTTCTCCCTGGAGGGGATGTTTGAGCTCTGTGGAGATTGCTCTGTGACAATGACATGGGTATGGGTTTTTTTTGAAATGTGTGCCAGGTATGCCGGACAAATCCAACAACCCAGAAGGCCTATGTTTCTAGAGAGAAGGAACCGTGTTGTCTTGTTTGCTGGCTTGCGCTCAGAGTCATTTGAGGTGGTGGTGGGGTGGGCACTGGCCTATAACTTGTCCCTGGGGGCTGCAGCATGTGATTGCATTTGATACTCAGAGAGATCCCATGGTTTCATGTAGGTACACACAGCACACTTGACCACAATTTTAATTTTGGTTGTTTTCCTCACTGGCAGCCAGCACACTGCACCACTTTAATGTCTAGGTATTTTTCCATCTGGAAAAATCTCCTTTTCCCTTCCCTAACTACCTCACAGGGACATAAAAATGCCTGCATAAATACCCCTTTATACATCAGATGGAGAATAAGGAGAGGCATTACCAAAATAGAAGATACTCTTCGCACTGGAGGATTGTAAAATCCACGACCAGGGAACTGGGAATTGAAGCGTTAGCGGCAGTCGCATTGGCAACTGTCTCAGAATAAGCGCACACTCGGAAGGGATGAGATAATTAGAGACTGGAGGCTGTTAGGGAAAGAGAGGAAAAGCCACACTGAGGGGAAGGCAAAAGAAAACTGGTGGGCAGAGGGAGCGGGAAATGGATCGGGAGAGAGATTGGTGCCCATCCTCTGTTATGCCTGCAGCATTTGAGGTGGGGGCAACATGAAAAGGGGGTTTTGAAAAGGAAGGGCATTATAACAATTACGACCCAGGATCATTTGGGAAGAGCATCTCAGTGAGGAATTGTCTAGATCAGGTTGGCCTAAGGGCACGTCATCTGTGGGGATTGTCTTCATTGTTAGTGGCTGTGGGAAGAACCGGCTCACTGTGGGCGACACCATTCCCTAGACCAAACATCCTGAAGTGTCTGAGGCGAGAAAGTGAGCTGAGAGCAAGTAGCACACAAGAATCCACAAGTTTATTCTCCTTGCTCTTGGCTGTGGATGGAATGTTTGAGGATTCTGCCTTCGTTTCCCTGTCGTAATGGAATTGTGAGCTGAATAAATGCCTTTCTTTCCTGTGTTGCTTTTAGTCAGAGTGGCTTTAAGTTGTTGTTATTGTTGTTGTTTTTTAAAGATTTATTTTAAGTGAATGTGTGTGCGTGTGCGTGTGTGTGAGAGAGAGGAGAGAGAGAGAGAGAGAGAGAGAGAGAGAGAGAGAGAGAGAGAGAAAATACCTCATGGTGTGCAACATGTGTGCAGTGCCTGTGGAGGCCAGAAGAGGGCGCTGGATCTCCTGGAGCTGGAGTTCCACATCGTTGGGAACTGCTGGGAGCTGAACTCTGCAGGGGCAGCGTACATTCTTCACCAGGAGCGATCTCCACAGTCCCTGCTCAGGCTGTTGTTATCACAGCAACTGAACTGAAACTAGAATAGGGACTGTGTTCAAAAAGAATGATTTCTTTTTTATTTTAATATAAATGCCAGTTTTAGTGAGGTATCCTTTACACCCAGTGAAATTCACTCTTTTAGGGGTGTAGTTCTAGGAATTTTATTTATTTGTTATTTATTTTCTGAGGGATCTCTAGAGTTTTACTATGTATGCCAGGCTGGCATCAAACTTGTAATCCTCCTGCCTCAACACCAGGTGCTGGAATTACAGTCATCACACCTGCTCACTACTATGATTTTGTTTACAGATGTGTGACCTGCTTTCTACGACTAGGTCCTATGTCCTTTGAAGTTTCCATCACTTTCCAAAACGGCACTGCCCCCTGGGGACCAAACATTCAACACACTCTCTATTCAGTCCACAAGGAGATGAAAGTGTCACCGTCTAGAGAGTGCCCCTCTCTTCTCTCCTTTATCCTCACCTCTCCCACTTCCCTTCCTCCACTTCCCCATTTCGCGCTTGCTCTATTTTCTTTCCTCTTTATTTATTTTTTTACTTTTACTTTTTCTTTTCCTTCCTTTCCTTTTCCCAGTCCCTTCACTTCTTTCTCTCCCTCCCCTACTCTTCTCTTTCCCTCCTCTCTCTCTTTCTCCCCTCTTCTCTCCCCTCCTCCCCTCTCCCTTCCCTCCTCTCAGTAGAACCCAGAAAGCATAACATACACTAGAAAAATTTTCCCCGGAGAAAAGTCACACTTAAAAAATTATGGGTTTCATGATGACATTTTCACACATAAATCATTGTAATGTCCTCATACTTCAGAGGACATACTTCAGCTCTGCTGCCTTCTCTTCTCCTCCTCCAGCGTGTCCCCTTCCTACCTGAAATAGTTTTTTCTGCTTCTATATCATATTCATATTCTCAGTTTGCACATGCCGACCATCTATAGGCGTGCATACACACAACATCTGTATCTGCATCATTCCGAACACATTTTTAAGAAATCACGAAAGTCTTCGTGTCCTCTCTGTTCTGTGATAAGACACCCCAACAAAGTAACTTAATGGAGAGAGGGTTTATTTGGCTCCCAGTTCTAAGTTACAGTCCGTAAACATGGGGACCTCAAGGGGGGAATTTGAAGTGGCTAGCCACAATGCATCCACAGGCACGCTTAGAGGAAGTGAGAGCATGCCTGTTGCTGGCGCTCAGCCCCCCTTCTCCCTTTCATGCAATCCAGGGTCAGCCTGTGAAATGGTGCTCCCATATCAAGAGAGGTGAGTGACTTTCCCACCTCAACAATCCAATTAAGACCCGCTCCCTCCAGGGGTCTGGAGAGATGGCACAGCAGCTAAGAGCATGTGCAGCTCTTACAGAGGCCCTGAGTTCAATTCCCAGCAACCACATGGTGGCTCACACCCATACATAGTGTGTTCTGGTGCCCTCTTCTGGCCTGCAGGTGTACATGCAGATAGAGCATCATGTACATAAAACAAATAAGTTTTTAAAAATTATTTTTAAAAAGACACCTCCTCCAAACATGCCTACATCTGAAGATAAGCTAGACACCACCTTGTCGAGACTCCCTAAGTAATTCTGCATTGTGTCAAGTTGACTATATTATTTGCTTTTCAATTGTTGTGGCAAAACACCACAACCAAGGCAATTTCCAGAAGAAGGAATTTATTTGGGTTTATAGTTCCAGAAGAGTCCAGGATGGCAGAATGAAGCCATGGCAACGGGAGCTGGAAGCTGAGGGCTCACATGTTGAATTACCAGCACCAAGTAAAGAAAGTGCATAAGTGTAAATCTTTTAGCTCTTAGAGCCCATCCCCACTGACACACTTCCTCTAGCAGGACCACGCCTCCTCAGCCTTCTAAACAGCATCACCAACAGGGATACACCAAGCATTTGAATGCCTGAGACTTTGGGGACATCATTCAAACCACCACACTGCCAATAAAATCTTTCTTCCCTCCATTCCCTCCCTTTGTGCCACCCTTGCCCCTCCCCTTGGACTGCTCTCTCCCCTTAAGGTCCTCCTTCGACTTAGATGCATATGGATATATTCAAATCTGGATTCTGCATATGTAAAACTCTACTTCTTCGCTCTACAAACAGAGTGGAAGGAAAGATCAGGTGGCCCAGGTTATGTTCTGGAATTAGACACTGTGGTGATTGCGTTGCGTTGTGGATGCCAGCTGCTCCAAATTGTACACCTTATTATTTTTTATTAGATGTTATATAAATTTCAGCTGCTTAAAAGGGGGATGGGAATCAAGGAGATGGTTCAGTGGGTAAGATGCTTGCTGTCCAGGCATGAGGACCTGAGCTTGGATCTCCAGCACCCACATGAGAAGCTGGCTATGGAGGTGCAGACCTGTAACGCTAGCACTGGAGAGACAAGGGACAGGAGGATCATGGGGCTCACTTGTAGCCAGCCTAGCCTAAGTGGTGAGCTCCAGGTTCCTTGAGAGACCCTGACTCCAACCATAAGCAGGAGAGGGACTGGGGATGAGACCGAATGGCCTCTACATATACCTGCACGGGTGGGCTCACCCACCTACATACCTCCACACACGCATAATACCATACACCCTCACACACACAAAGAAAGAAAAAAGGAACTAATTATTTTTTTAAAAAATGTATTAGCTTGCGACATTGCTGCATGACCCAGGAGCTGGGTGGAGAGAATGAAGAACCTCAATCTTCCTTTGTAATTGGAGTTAAGCTCAGGCTCCTGGCTGCAGCTAACTGTCTGAATGTGATCAATCTAGAAAATGCCATGGTCAAGAGGACAAGCTGTGGATCCGAGTGGCACAGGTCCGAGACTCGGCTTTGCCACTGAGAGGTTGTGTGACCTTGGTGAGAGTTTTAATTTAAAAAAAATTATTCATTTATTATCAGCAGCCCAAGAGGAAACGTGTGACGATTATCCAATATTCTGTTTGACCTTTCATGTCTTGGGACTCGACTGGAGTGGGGATGGGGCGATGTCAGATCCGGCGGACAAACAGCCAAGAAGAAAGAGGCCATTATGAGTTCGGCTATTCCAAAATGTTTCTGAACGTTAGAAAAATTAATCATCAATTGAAAAGAGCTTCTGGGAGTCACGAATCCTTAAATTCTTTGCGCTTCAGTTTCTTTACTGGTGATTGGGGAATAATAAGGAAGGCAATGAAATAAAGGACATTTCATACCCAGCTCAGTGGCTGCAAGCTTTGCAATTGTTGAAATTATTATTATTGTTATTATTATTAATTCACCCAGCAGTTCAATGTGAATTCTGGGAGAGTTATAAATTTCCCTGCTTCCAAGCAGCCAGCAGGCCCGGCATTTCTTTTTATTGTTTCTGTCTTTATGGTGTGTGTGTGTGTGTCCGTGTATACACGTGTGCATGGAAGCCACAGGAAGACATTGGGTGACCTACTCCACCAATCCCTACCACATCCCCTTGAGGTAGGGTCTCTCACTGAACCTGGAGCTAGGCTTGTGGCTAACAAGTTCCATGGTCCTCCTGTCTCTATCCCAGCAGCACTGAGTTTGTGACCACACTCAGCTTTTTACATGGGGCTGAGGATTTGAACTCAGGTCTACATGCTTCCACAGAAAGTGCACTTTCTAATCCACAGCTCATTTCCCTCGTTCTGAGACAGATTCTTGCTATGAAACCCAATCTGGCCTTGAACTCATGATTTTTCTCCCTGTCTCTCAAGCATTGGGATTATGATGTGAGCCACCATGTTCAGCTTCCATCAAGCACTGAGTGGAGGGCCCCCACTTAGTGTTTGATTAAGGAATAATTGATTAATTGATACCAATATTTAAAATCTAAGGTGTGTTTGGAGCTAAAGATTGAATCATAGCTTTTCTGATCTTAAGTTCTCATCTTTTTCAAAGTCTCCCCGTATTGTTTAATAGAATAAACTCAGGAGAGTCTGGAACGGCATTGGATGAATGAACAGATACTTTCCAGAAACTTTCATGGGCTCTAAATATTTTACTGACTTTGGGTGTGGCTCAGTGGTAGAGTACCTGCCTAGAATCCCCAGTGAGGGGCTGGGGTGTGGCTCAGTGGCAGAGCCCCTGCCTAGAATCCCCCAGTGAGGGGCTGGAGTGTGGCTCAGGGGTAGAGCACCTGCCTAAAATCCCCCAGTGAGAGGGGCTGGGGTGTGGCTCAGTGGTAGAGTACCTGCCTAGAATCTCCCAGTGAGGGGCTGGGGTGTGGCTCAGTGGTAGAGTACCTGCTTAGAATCTCCCAGTGAGGGGCTGGGGTGTGGCTCATGAGTAGAACACCTGCATAAAATCCCCCAGTGAGGGGATTAATTTCCTGCCCTGACTTTCCTCAATGATAATCTGTGATCTGGAAGTGTAAGGCAAGCATATAATTTCCTCCCCTAGGCTGTTTTTGGTTATGACAGTTGTCACAGCAACAGAAAGAAACTAGAACACACAGTAAATTGAAACACGTGTTCTGTGTGGTTCGGAAAATTATCATGACAATCATGTTTTCAGCTTTGAATGAATACATTTATTAAGTAATTTATTAAGCAAGCAAAAGTAAAAGAATAAAGAGCAAGGAGCAGACAGATAAAGCAGCCGACAGACTACAAAACATCAAATCAGACGCCTACAATGTCCCATAGAGAAACTAGAGTAGCCTAACTGATATCAACAAAAGGCAATAGGATCAAATGGAGGCTTGAAAACATCCAGCAGAAATTGCCTGGGGAAGCCCGTTGGAGGAGTCTTCTGGAGTTCCTCCATGAGAGTCCCTAGTGGAGCAGAGAAGAGTGTCCCCTTGGGTGAGGCTTCCAAGTATAAGACCAGATAAGAGCAGGAAGGTAACATCATAACATAGAATTGGTACTTGAAGCCTTGAAACAGTCAGCATGAGTTCCTGATGGAGAATTCTTGGCAGAGCAGAACATTTTCAGGATGGATGAACTTCTGCCCTCTCTTTTCCACTGCAGGCATTTTTATATTATGGGATCAACAGGAACCTCTGTTGGAAATTGCTTACCTTCTGGGACACAGGACCTTGAAGGACACTAGATCATACTGGTCCTCCCGGCTCCCAGGCTTAGGCAGCACATTATAATTTATCAGTACAACCTAGATGTGTAACTTTTCCCTTGGAATTGAAGGAGGCACCTAAAACCCCTAGAAGCAGACACAACTTACAAGTCTTAGGAAGTTCCTAAAACTTATAAGACCCATAGTTCCCTTTCCTAAACTTACATAAGCAGCACCAGTAGCCTGGGAAAGAAGACTCTGCAACTGACTGAGTTGTCTGCAGTTGTACAGAGAGTCCCAGATGCAACTTTCAGGAGATGTCATCTATGCTGTTGTGAGCTTTGTAGTGATATAGCTGTCTTTGAGTCTTTCATGCTCAAAGACATGTATGTATGCATGTATGTATGTATGTAGCCCCAGGAAACTCACTGGCTCACTAAGGCTCACTAAAGGATCATTTCTTTAATGTGTTGTTCTTTATCCAGGGTGAATAGAAATTTGTTCATATCTTCCCAGGAAAGTCATACAATACAAGATCATTTCAGTTTATATATGCATTTTTGTCTAGTGTCTTCATGGGCAGAGCTGAGGCAGGAGAAGAGAAAGGAAAATTAAGGAAACATGAGCAAGGAGCCTCTCTCTGGAGTCTGGTTGAATTCTCTTGCCAGCTGAGCATCAAGAATTCTGACACAAAGCTAGGTGATGGTGCATGCCTTTAATCCCAGCACCTGGGAGGCAGAGGCCGGTGGATTTCTGAGTTCGAGGCCAGCCTGGTCTTCAGAGCGAGGTTCAGGATTACTAGGGCTGTACAGAGAAACCCTGTCTCATAAACAAACCAAACCAAAATAAAACAAGAATTTTGACAGGGCCAGACATAGTGATGCAAGTCTTTAATCCTCACACTTGGGAGGTAAAGACAGCAGATCTCTGTAAATTCAAGGACAATCTGGTCTACATAGTGAATTCCAGGACAGCAAGGACTATATAGTGAGACCCTGTTTCAAAAACACAGCAAACAGCAAAAGAACTCCAACACAGCTAACAACCTTTGCTGCAAAGGTTGTCTATGCATAGAAGATATTTCTTTTCTATAGAGATATTTTGAATGTTAAACTAGCCAGTCATGAATCAAGCTTAAGGTTTAGGCTCATATGGCCTGATGCCTTTCCCAGGTAGAAGCTCAACATTTTCTGGAACTCTCACAAAGGACAATAAACTTGTTTACAGTAAACACAGTTTAGCTTCCTTGTGCAGTCCTTCTGTCCTAGGGTGTCCGCAAGTTGTCCTCTGACCTCCACACTGTGTTGTGGCCCCCTCCCTTCCTCCACCTTTCTCTCCCTCTCTCTTTTCTTCATTTCTTCCCTTCCTCTTCCCCATACCTTCCTCTCCATCTCCTCTTTCTTCCTTGTTTTTCTTCTCCTTCTCTCTCCCTCTTCTTTCTCCTCTTCCTCCCCTGCTCTTCCGTCCTCCCCACTTCTCCTCAATCTCCCCCTGTTCCCTTTCGTCCATCTTCCTCCTCCTCCTTCTGAGAGCTTCTTTTTTTCCTATGTCATCTGTTGATAAAATATTTTGGTTCCTCCAGCTGTAGAGGGACGGTCCCTTCATCCTCCAGGAGGGCAGGGAAGACACACCCTTGGGTTGATGGAAGTCTCCTCAGGGCCTTTGGCTCCTGCAGAGTCTAGAAGCTGCCAGAGGTTATGATTACATCTTAATCCACACAACCCTCTTCTTTTTGCCTTGGGAATCCAGCAAAAGCCTTACCTTTGTGTTGAGAGTTTTATAATTCCACATCTGTCTGTCTTGTGTGGAGAATCTGGGTTTTTCCTATGAGGTGTTTCTTCTTCAGGAAACTTCATCAGAGGCAGGTTCCTCAGTGATGGATTCTAGAAGCAGGGTTTTCCGGTCTGGCACTCTCCATGACTTGCTTTTGGAGCTTTTCTCCTCTCCTCTCCTCTCCTCTCCTCTCCTCTCCTCTCCTCTCCTCTCCTCTCTTCTTTCTATTTATTTGTTTGTTTGTGTCATATAATGTGGGAACTGCAGCCCCGAGTTGATATCCCTGCCCCCATTTGAGGTGCTTATCTGCAAGGAAAACATAATAAATTCCCTCTGCTCCTGGAGCGGGGAAGGAAGGAATTTTGAGTGCATGGTGACCGTTCCTTGATCCCTGCCAGGGTCAGGTTACAGTCCCTTCGCAGCCCCCTCCTCATTTGGTGCCATGGTATAAAGCCAGCCCCAACAGGACAATAAAGGAAGCTGTTCCACCTCAACCTCGTGCTCTGTGTATTCATTCAACCTGGACACCCTCCGCCGAGACTCTTGGTTCCAGCCCGCGCTGGCGTGGCAATATGACATGTATATTTCATAGCCTATAAAATCCACACTTTTTAATTAATTAAATAAATTTTAAAATAATGATCTTTTCTCAGAAAAACTTCCTAGATAAAAGGATGCAATAAACCCCTCTGGTTTGAATGAGAAATGTTCCCCCCCAGGCTTGTGTGTTTGGTCTCCAGGTGGTGGCGCTGTGGAGAAGGTTGTGGAAACATTCGGAGGTGTGGCCTTGCTGGAGGAAATGTTCGAGTGGGGGAAGGCCTTGAGGTTTTGTCACCCGTCCCCCCATCCCACTTCCCGTCTTCTCTCTGCTTTCTAGTCCACGAAGCTATGAGGAGCTGAGGAGTCCTGCTGAGCACTCCTGCCGCCACAGAGCCACCTACAATGTCGCCCCCCCTCCATCATGGACTGCATCCCTCACACAGCTCGCCAAAACAAACTCTGCTTCAGCTGCTTTTGCCATAGCCCCGTACATAGACACAATGCGTGCTGATTATAGTCACCCCTCCCTCTCCCCCAGAATTCATGTTCTCTTGCCTTTTCTTTCTTTCTCTCTAAAAGATTTAGTTTTATTCTTCTTAAAAGTATGTATGAAGCCGGGCGGTGGTGGCGCACGCCTTTAATCCCAGCACTTGGGAGGCAGAGGCAGGTGGATCTCTGTGAGTTCGAGACCAGCCTGGTCTACAGAGCTAGTTCCAGGACAGGCTCCAAAACCACAGAGAAACCCTGTCTCGAAAAACCAAAAAAAAAAAAAAAAAAAAAAAAAAAAGTATGTATGATTGCTGGCCGGATCCTTCAGAGTAGCCGCTGCCACCTCCCAGAAGGACCAATCATTTCAGTCCCACAGCTGTTTGGCCCCGCGTGCTTGGGCAGAGCATGGCTGCAGAAGGCCTCTGGAGGAGAAAGACGTTCACCCCCAAATGGACAGGAAACAGGAAGCGGAGACAGGGAATCTCTTCATTTGTTTGTATGGAGGTGTGTGTGTGTGTGTGTGCATGTACATATGTGTGTCTGTGTGAGCGTGTGTATGGAGGTTAGTGCATAACCCAGTATGCAGGTTACAGGCATGTGTAGCCATGCTCAGCCTCTTACATGGGTTCTGGGGATTTAAACTCATGTCTTTGCAGCTCCTTTACCCACTGAGCCCTCTCTGCATTCTCCTACTGCCACCTACATGTCTTGATCATCAGTCAACTGTCACCATTATCTTCTCATCTGCTTCAGGGTTCCGAGCTGACCCACTTAGTGTTTTCCCATTCCCTAATTTGGAGGGTCTGTCTTTTTATTCCCTAATTTGGAAGGTCTGTTGGGCAGTCCCTCTTGGAGCTAACCTCCTGCCTAGCATTTCCATACTTGCTTCTTGCACCTTTGATGGACTTGGCCAATCACTGTGGACGGAGCTAACAGGGTGTCTCGAGGCCGCTCTGTTTTGTTGTTGACACGTGTCTTCTTTTCACCTATTTCAGAAATTAGAATACCCACACGTCCCCAGCAAGGTGGTTCCGTCTCTTTCAACTTTAATTTACTGTCAAATACAGGGCAGAAAATTCAGGCTGCAGATCCCAGCTCTCAGCCCCGAGGCTCTGCGTCAAACTTCTCCAAATCTTTATCAAAAATCAAATCCACACGTCTCTTCTCCATAATTCAAGGATGGTGACCTTAGGCAAGCCTGTCTGTCATCCGTATTTGCAATTCCAGGCAAGGCTTTACCTATACCTCTGGCTGCGCAGCGCCTTTTCAGATTATAAATTGGAAAGCCCTTAGAAAGGCTGCGGCCTGAGCATCAAAAATACTGTACATGTTATTATTATCTCCCCATTGCCAGGCAACACCGCCCACCCAGCTCCTGTGCACCTCACACGTGTTCAATTATTTCTTAGTATTCTTGGTGTGACACAGGTGTTTGCTTCAAAGTCGGCTTCCTACTTTCCCTTCCTCCCTCCCCTCCTCTCTCCTTCTCCTCCTTCAGTTTCTCCCTCTCTTGGTTTCTTTCCTCCCTGCCCTCATCCTTCCCTTTCGTTTCTTCTCTTCCCCCTTCTTCTATATCCACCCCCAACACAGCCTCTTCTGGGACCTCCTGGGCTCCAGCCGCTGTCCTCTGAAGATTACTGATTCTTTTCTTCCCCACTGCCATTCGCTTCAAGGGACCCCTAAGATGGTTTTTAAGACACAGCTTGACCATCATTTCTTACAATTTCTGTTTTGAGATAGGCCCATGGCCCAGGCTGGCCTGGAGTTCATTACACAGCCCAAGCTGTTCTTAATCGTTGCAATCCTCTTGCCTCAGCCTCCTGGGTGCTGGGATTCCAGGTGTGAGCTACCATGGGCAGCTTCTTCCTTTTTGAATTGTAATTGTACGATCTAGCTCCAAAAGTGGCCTTGAAGTTCATCCTGGG
The DNA here is from genome assembly GCF_950005125.1 of Chionomys nivalis. Lineage (NCBI taxonomy): Eukaryota > Metazoa > Chordata > Mammalia > Rodentia > Cricetidae > Chionomys > Chionomys nivalis. Next base: position 90,960,221 of record NC_080088.1, read on the forward strand.
CCAGGCTTGGTGACTCCCAAAGAGATCTTGGACCACTCAGAAGAAAAGTCTCATTCAATATGGACACTGGAGAAGAAAAATGCACCAAAGGAACAAATGTTCTTCTTCAAGGCCTGGTAAAGTACAAGTCTATGTGGGACCCTGGATTCAGTTCCCAGTGCTCTTAAGCCATAAGTCATCTCTCCAGACGCAAAATGGAGAGAGAGAAAAAAGCAAAAACAAAGCCCAAACCAACAAATCCACCAAGCAAACAATTGGGTATGCTAATGTGTGCTTGTAATTCTAAGATGGAGAGACGGGAGGCAGAGACAGGGGGGTTCCTGGGAGTTTGCTGGCCTGTTTGGTGGAAGGTGCCTGAGGACAAACACCTGAGCTTGTCCTCCGAGCTCCACATGCATGCATGCACACACACACACATGTGCACTCATGTATAAACACATACAAACAAATAAGTAACTGTCCCTATTTCTGTATATCGTCAGCGAGATAAAAAGAATTTTGAAATTGTTTGAACCAAGCAAAGCAAATGTCTACACTTGGTCTAGAATTGACATGTGAATTCTGGTTTACACTGAGGTCTAATTGTCAGTCAATTCTGAGGGCCAGGAGACTCGTGGCTAGAGGTTCAAATTTGACAGCTAGCGAGGTAGCAGAGGAGAGGCTAGACCCAGCACTCTCCATGAAGAAAACCCCTCGGGAGGAGGTGGATGTGTTTTTTTCTGTACTAAAAGATCAATGGGAGATTATTGATAATACTGGTCATGGATGCAACTCTTCAGACTCGAGTGCTTGCTGTCCTGTAATCTTATTTGATCCTCGGAACGGCCTGGGAGCTCATCAAGAGCACTGGACATGTCCTAACCAGATTAGAGATAGAGAAGGACTCAGACAATTTCATTTATCGGAAGAAAGCCGAAAGGGGAAAGGAAGTGGCAGGGTTCACGTGTCCTTTAGAAAGGGGGGAATAAGCTCAGATCCTGCAGCTCTCCCTGGTTGCTCTCTTCCTCTCTCTGATATCCTACACTGTGGATGTGGGAGGCAGGAGCTCAAAGGTGAAAGCAACCCAAAAGACCACTTATAGATGAATGGATAAGCTAATATGGGCTCTATCCGTCTATGTATGTATATATGTGTCTCTCTCTCTTAATCTATAATCTATCTTCTATCTATGTACCTATTTGTCATCTACCTACCTATTTTCTATCCATCTACTATTTATCTATAGCTCTATCATTTATCAATCTATTATCTATTGATCCATTCATCATCTATTTATCTATAATCTACCTATAATTTATAGTCGATACTTTATCTCTATGTATCTGTGTATCTATAATCTATTTATCCATCTATCATCTATCTATAATCCATCTGTGTATCTATCATCTTTCACCAGTCTGTCAGTGATCTGTTTCCATCTCTCTATCATTCTGTCTGTAAGAAAGACACACTCTGTGAGGTGCTGTTACATGGATGAGCATTGGGGATATTTTGAATGAAATAAACCAGTCACCAGAAGGCAAGTCTTGTGTTAGTTCTCTTTGATGAAGTCCCTTGAGTTGTCAAGTTCCTCAAGACAGAACGTAGAATGGTGGTGCCAGGGGCTGGGGTGGGGGTAGTTAGCTCAGGAGGGTCAAGTTTCAATTTTCGCCAGACGAGAAGAGCTCTGGGGTCAATGGGAAGTCATGTGGATGACCTAGAACAATGCTAAAAAGGGACTAACATATGGCGTGTGTGCTGACTAGTTTTATGTCAAGCTTGTGAGGTCATTATTTTTGTTGTTGAGAGCATGGGACAAGAAGTGAGGTTGAGCAAGTAACAAATGACCACAAGGTGGCAGTAGAAGCCTGAGTTTTATTCAATTGACACTTAGCGCTGCCTGTGGGGGACTTTGCAGGGCTAGGGTGTGGGGCTGCTGCTCAGAAGACCCAGAGGGCTGGGACGCTAGCAGGAGCCAGGTCAGAGAGGCCGCTGGGGCACCCAGATGATGTCGGTCACCCAGCAGCTTCAAGGGCCTCTTGCTTATGGTAGCTTGATCTCCTCTTAGTGACTAGTTTTACCACAAGTATGTGCAGTGTGTGAGTGTGTGTGTATATGCATGTGTTTTGTAAGTTTTTAAAATAACATACTTTAAAAAATAAGTTAAGACTAGTGTGTGGGGCATGCCTTTAATCCCAGCACTTGGGAGGCAGGAAGATGAAGAAGAGAAGGAGGAAGAAAGGAAGGAAGGACTGAATGGCCCCCAAGGGACAGCACAGCTGTCCTCTGGCTTCCATATCTCCTGCACGCATGCTCACACACAAAGAACAGATCGTCTTTTTTATTGTTGTCCCTGTTATTCCCTCAACAATGCCATTCAGCAGCTGTTTACACAGACTTGACTTGTGTTCGTCGTTCTAAGTAGTGCAAAGCTGACTGAGAGTGTGCAGGAAGATGCGCAGGAGTTGCATGCAAGCATCATGCCATTTGTGCAAGGACCTACATGTCTGTGGAGTCCGGTGTTTATGGAGGGTCCCAGAACCGAAGCCTCAGGGACCCAGAGGTTGTTGATGGCATCACCAGAGTCAAGTAACATGGAAAGGATGCATTTGTGAGTGATCCTGAACTTGGCTGTGCGCAATGAAATCTGCATAAAGGAGCAAGCCCCAAAACGATGTTATTTAAAAAAAAAATTCTGAGGCTGGGAAGGTGGCTCCGTGGGTAAAGCACATGTCAAGCAGGCTTGAGGACCTGAGTTCGAATTTCAGAACTCATGTAAGGTCTGACATGGTAGTACAGATCAGCAATCTCAGTGCTTCTGAGGCAAGATAGAGGGGAAGACAAGAGAATTCCTGAAAACATGTGGGCCAGGTAGCCTGGTGTGCACAGTGACAAACGAGACACCTGGTCTCAAAAAACAAGGCAGAAGGCCAGGATTGACCCTTGAGAATTTCCTCTGACCTCTATTTATGTGTCATGGCATGCATGCACTTCTACTCCTGTAAACATGCATGCACTCATGCACGCACATGTGCGTGTATGCACGTGCACAGACACAGACAAAAAATAAAAATGCAATAAATTTCTTTAAAAAAAATCCCTTCAAGGGTAGATTTTCCGGTCTTGAGAGTCACTTTAGAACGAAGCAACATGAGACTTAGTCTGCCCCACAACAAGGGCAAACAAGCTAAATAGACTTTTCTCTGAAGCACGGCTGGGCCTCTGTCATTGCTATTCGACTTGTCACACAGCTCTGTCAAGAAACCTAAATTTAGATTGTTCCTTGTTCAGAAACCAGGACATTCCATTTTTGTTCAAAAAAGCAATGACACAGAAGGCCTATTCAGTTGCTGTTAATTCGCAAAATGCTTGAACCCAGCTGAAGAAATAGAGATGTTAATTGCATTGTTATTTATAGTAGCATAAATTAGAAAAAAATTTAAATGTTAAAAAGGAGGAGGAAAGAAAATAAGCCACAGTAGAGTTAATCAAGGAATATTATGTGGACATTAAGAAGGATAGTCGTAGGGGCTGGGGTAGAGCCTAGTCAGTGCAGTGCTTGCTGTGGAAGCGTGAAGGCCCGCGTTCAGTCCTAGAACCCGCAGAGAAGACTGCCAGTGCACGCTTGTAAACCCAAAGGCAGGGACGCTGAGACAGGGGATCTCATTGACTCGCTGACCAGCCAACCTAGCCTATAAACAGTGACCCCAGGTCCTGGCGAAAAACTTTGCTCTAAAAATAAGGGGGAAAAGAAACAATTAAAACTTCAACTAACCTGCCAAACTATCAATCAATTAACCAACTAGCCAACCAGCTCTCTAAACAATCAATCAACTAACCAACAAACCAAGCAACTAATCAATCAAAATCTAACGAGTAGATTAAACAATTAAGCAATCAACCAGCCTATCAACCAATCAACAAATAAGTCAGCCAACAAGCCTATCTACCAACCAACAAACCAACCACCCACCCACCCATCAATCAATTAGCAAACCAACCAACCAACCAACCAACCAACCAACCAACCAACCAACCAACCAGCAGAACAAGCAAAGAGCAAACAACAAAACCTTTCAAGAGTGGTCATGAAGACTCAGTGGGAAGATGAGAAACAAGTGAGGTTGAATGAAGAGCAGGAAGTACAAAGCTGTGTGAATCCTGTAACAATTGTATGTGTGTAAAATACATTTGAAAAGTCTCAATGAATTGGGATGATTTTTAAAATGTTTATTTATTCATGTGAATGCATGTGTGTGCATGCATTACGGTCGCATGTGGAGGTCAGAGGGCAACTTAAAGGAACTGATTCTCTTCTTCTCTCATGTAGGTTCCAGCTGTTGAACTAGGGTCATCAAACTTGACAACAAAGGACCTCCCTCACTGAGCCATCTCACTGGCCCCGATTTTCAATATGTTTTATGGAATGATTTTTTTGTTTTTGTTTTTTTGAGACAGGGTTTCTCTAGCTGTCCTGGAACTTGCTCTGTAGACCAGGCTGGCTTCAACCTCACAGCGATCCGCCTTACTCTGTCTCCAGAGTGCTGGGATTAAAGGTATGTGCCATCACTGCCTGGTCATGGGGGAAATTTGTTCTGTCTTTCCAGAGGCAAGGTTTCATAGTATGAGATCACTTGAAAAACATTTAGCAGGGATGGAGACATTATTGGACAGCGCGGGGATTTAGGACCCGCAGCAGCTCTGGGCTTGCAGCACCTCCAAACCACTTCAGCTTTTGCACACACAGGGGAGTGATCCACTCAGGCATGGTGGTATGTGTATTCAGTCCCAGAATTCAAGAGGCTGAGGCAGGAGAATCACAAGTCCAAGGCCAGCCTGGGCTACACAACGTTTTGTTTCAAAACAAAACACACTAAGGAAATCTAGGCTGCGAGAGAGTTCAGTCACTAAAGCGCTTACTGTACAAACGTAAGGACTTGAGTTTGATGTCCAGACTTAGGGAACTCGGGCATGGTGGTATGCACTTGTGGTCCCGGTAATGGAGAGGCAGAGGCAGAAGGATACCTGTACTTGCTGGCCCTGGCAGTTTAGCCTCATGGGCGAGCTCCAGTGTGTGCCGCATGTCCTGGATTTTATGTGGGTTCTGGAGACTGAACTCAGCTCCTCATGCCTGCGCAGCCAAAACTTTACCAAATGGCCATCTCTTCAGAGCCAGAGGTTAGCTCTTGTCATGCTGACCAAACCGTTTTGTCAACTGGCCAGTGAAGACTTCGTGTTGCTGCTTCTAGGAGGGAAGCTGGGGAGGCAGCTGGAGAGGAGAAACCAGAAGCCCCAGGTGACAGGTGACAGGTTCTCGCTGTCCCTCCAGGCCAAAGGAGAGAACCCTGGCCCTGGCGGGGGCACTCGGCGGGCTTCTACCTACCAGAGATCCTCCAGCTGGCTGCTGTGAAGCCAGAATGGGACCAGGTTTCCCTTGTGGCCTCAGACACACCTTCTTCAGGTTTTGCTTCTCCTTCATGACATAGTGTCTGGACTGGCACACTTATCACAGTGTAAATAAGTAAATAAAAAAATGCAGCACAAAGGAGATAGTTGGCTCATCTGGCAGTGGATGAGCGAGAGAGAGAGAGAGAGAGAGAGAGAGAGAGAGAGAGAGAGAGAGAGAGAGAGAGAGAGTCAATTAGAGTCCTGGACAGCTGGTGGTTTAAGTCTGCAGCCCTGGCATTCAGGATGCTGAGGGAGGAAGGTCATGAGCTCGAAGTCAGCCTGAGCTGTATAGTGAGTCCAAGGCTAGCCTAAGTGATGTATCAAAACCTGGTTTTTCTCTTTCTTTCTTTCTTTCTTTCTTTCTTTCTTTCTTTCTTTCTTTCTTTCTTTCTTTCTTTCTTTTTTATAAGGCTGCTGGGCTTGGTGGCCCATGCCTTTAATCCCAGCACTCTGGAGGTAGAGGCAGGTGGATCTCTGAGTTTGAGGTCAGCCTGGTCTACAAATCAAGTTCCAGAACAGCCAGGGCTACAAAGAGAAACCCTGTCTCAAAACAAACAAACAACAATAACAACAGCAAAAGAAGGTGACTAACTAGGCTGTGGCCTTTAGACAAATCCAGGATAATTTTGTTGTTCTTGATATTGTGTTGGAACAGAATCTCATGTAGCCCAGGCTGGCCTTGAACTCACTATGTAGCTGAAGAAATAACCCAACATTCTGCTCTGACCTCCCTCCCTATATGTGTATGGGTGTGCATACTTACACACTCACATGCATGCCACACACACACATACAGATATAGCTGGGTATGGTGATGTATACCTGTACTTCCAGCCTTCAGAAAGCAGAGGCAGGGGGATTATGAAATTGAGACTGGCCTGGGCTACAAAGCAAGACTCTGTCGATAGACAGACAGACAGACAGACAGACATGAAGCATCAAAGATGTAGAGTCTACAAGTCATGTTTGCTGTTTGCAGGGCCTTGCTCAGGGGGAGATAAGTTTAGTTTGGATCGACTGCTCATTTGTTATTTCTAAATACCCGTCCTTCCTGCAGTTGGTCTCGCACAAATGTGGTGCCCTCTGTGCCCTCACACCTGTTACCCTGAAGCTACTCCACCCCCAGCAATGCTATCCAGTGAAGCTGGCTCACAAAACGCTCACAGAGGTAGGCCAGGGGAAAATCGCTCTGAAATTCAGGAAGCAAGGCAAGAGTGCACTTTTTGCAGCATATGGATTGCCAGAGATTTCCGCGGCCCCTTCAGCTGTCTTCTCGCTGAAGAATTCTATTTTGGTGCTGGCGGAGCGTCCACTCTGCTATTCAGAACCCACGCCAGATCCAGCGGGCTGAGTCATCCCTCAGCAGCTGTGGTTGACCGTGCTGATGGCACTCAAGCCTTTAGTCTTTATATTTGGGGTTGAGCACCTCCCACACGCTCCTGTGTTTGAACACTTGGTCCTCGGCCAATGGCCGGTGTCTGAGAGGTGTTGTGGCGACTGATTTTCATGTCCTTTAGAATCACCCAAGAGGCATACACTTCTGGGAGTGTCTGTGAGGGCCTTTCTAGGTACAGTTAACCGCAGAGGACAACTCGCCATGAATGTGGGCTGCATGATCTCATGGCTTCCCAGGTTGAATAAAAATAAAAAACTGAAGCTAGGCGGTGGTGGCGCATGCCTTTAATCCCAGCACTCGGGAGGCAGAGGCAGGCAGATCTCTGTGAGTTTGAGGCCAGCCTGGTCTACAAGAGCTAGTTCCAGGACAGGAACCAAAAGCTACAGAGAAACCCTGTCTCGAAAAATCCAAAAAATAAAAATAAATAAATAAAAAAAAATAAAAATATAAAAAATAAAAAAACTGAAAAGGAGAGAAAAAAACAAGACCCCCTACCCTGTTTTCCTGGCTGTGGATGCCAGGTGACCCCCTAACCCCGCTTCCCTGACTGTGGGCACCGTGTGACCAGATATCTGTCTCAGGCTCCTGTCCCCAAGCTTTGCCCAGCGTGATAGACTAGCCTGTCAAACCAGGGCTGAGATAAACCCTTAAGTTACTTTTGCCATGGCAACAAGAAAGGTTGCTAATGTATAGATACCCATCCTTAAGGTTTATTTTATTTTTAGTTACATGTATATTTCTCTCTCTCTCTCTCCCTGTGTGTGTATGTGTGTGTGTATGTGATGTATTTGACCACGTAAGTATATGTGGGGGCCAGAGGTCCATATCAGGTGTCTTCCTCAATCACGCTCACCTTCTTTGAGATTCACTGAACCTGGAGTTGAATGATGTGACTTAGCCTGGCTTGCTGAATCTCTGGGATCTCCCCATCTTTACGAACCCTGTGTTGGGGTTCAAGGCGTGTACTCTCATATCTGACTTTCTTCATACATGCTGAGGACTTGATCTTAGGTTCTCATGCTTGTGCAGTGAGTGCTTTATCCACTGAGTCATCTTCTTCGTGAGGGTTTCTATTGCTGGGAAGAGACACTGTGGCCATGGCAACTCATAAGGAAGACATTTGGTTGAGAGGGCTGGCTTACACTTACAGAGGTTTGGTCCATTATCATCATGGCATGGTCCATTATCATCATGGCAGGGAGCGTGGGGCAGGCAGGTGGGCGTGGTGCTGGGGGAACAGCTGAGAGGCCTGAATCTTGCAGGAAACAGGAAGTCAACTGACAGTCATTCTGAGTGAAACCGAAGCAAAAGGGATTTCAAAGCCCGCCCCCACAGTGACACTTCCTCCAGCAAAGCCACACCTCCTAATAGTGCCACTCCTTATGAGATTGTGGGAGCCAATTATGTTCGAACTGCCGCACCATCTGGATTCTGTTTCCCTGTCCTGGCTGTGCCCTGACTGAGATACGGCAAGCCTGCTCGCACCAATGGGAAGACAGCACCTCTTCTCTGAAGAGCCTTCAAGAGGAGAACTGAGCTGGCAGATGTCCACTGATGTTCATTTTCTCAAAACAGGAAGTTTGCCACCCCCTACTGTTGCTATGGTTTGCATATGAAACACCCCACCCCTAGGCTGACGTGAAGACTGACTTCCTGATGACATCATTTTGGGAGTTTCCAGAAACTTTTGGAAGTTGGGTCTAGGTGAAAGCAGTAGCTCATCATGGGGAGTGGGCTTGAGGTGGGTCCTCGCAGGTAGGTATCTGTTCCTGGCCACTTCCTTTTTTGCCTATTTCTTGTCTTCTATAATTTTTTTTTTGATTCTTTTGAGATGGAGCCTGTCCTAGAGCTAGCTCTTATAGACCTTATAGACCAGGCTGGCCTCAAACTCACAGAGATCCTCCTGCCTCTGCCTCCCGATGCTGCGATTAAAGGCGTGCGCCACCACTGCCAGGCTCACCACCACTGCCCGGCTGTCTTCTATAATGTTAAGAACCATGTCCACTACACAATCTGGACACTATGTCTTTCTGTCAGGTACATGGAACCACACAATTGGAAGGTCTTGCATGCAGGTTCACAGGGACACTGAGATGAACTGTTGGGGGCAGAGTTCATTAGAAGAGCTATTAACCCCACGGGTGGTCAGACAGTGTGCCTGTGGTATCCATGGGAGACGAAGGCTGCCACAGCTGGATTCTGACATTATGGTCTTACAGTGACCATGCACCAAGCCCCCAGAAAACATGAGCCAAAATAATGAATAATTTTGTGTTGTTCCCTTAGGAACTTTGGATACAGCTGCAGATACACTGATTTGAGACGTGTCTTGAAGAAGTTCTTGGAAGAATGCCTCATCAGAAATCCCACAGCTCACACCCCGGGGTAAAGCACAAGTATCCCCGTGTGCTGGTCTTTGTGACTGCACGGGGAAACTTGGTTTCTTTCATAATGCCTCTGCATGAAGGAGCTAGGGGGGGTCAAATGCTTGGTTGTTGCCTAGAAAACAACCAAAGAAGCCTTCTAGTCACTAGCTCTCAGTAGCGGGGAGATGTCTGACTCTGGAGATTCACACAGTTGGGGCCCATGTGGCTGGTTCCCCACCTGTTTTGGTAGAGCCGCCGTCTCTACTGTGTGGGTTATAGTAACAGTTGCCTAGGTTACACTTCAAGGAATTAGGGGCTTCTTTTATTGACAACACTGGCTTTTCACTTGGGGCTGTAGAAGTCCTGTGAGTGATGGGAGCTGGATGGAAAGGCTGGGCATCTCTGTCTTAACAATGTGACCACCTCCTTTGCTGTTTGAGCCTATGCACCAGACTCTACCAGTCTCTGTCTCTACATGTGGATAAGCTGATCATTCAAGAAACATTTGCTCAGAACTTGAGTACAGGATGAACCTGACCTAGACTTTGCTACTCTCTCTTTTCCTCTTCAAGGCTAAAACCATAGGATCTGCCACGACCAAAACTATAGGACCTTGAAAGGAGGAAAAAGAGGCATCCTTGAAGGTGGGAGAGGTGGCTCAGTAGTGAAATATTTGTTATGCATGCGGGAGGGTCTGATCGGCTCTCAGAACCCAGGTAGGAAGCTGGGCGTGGTGGCACATGCTTCTTATTCCAGCGTTGGGAGGTGGGGTCAGGCCAGTCACTGGGCTTTGCTAGCCGGACAGTCTAGCCTGATTAATGATACTCAGGAGCCAATGAAAGACATTGCCTCAAAGAACAAGGTGGATGGCTCCTGAGAAATCGCACCTAGGTTGTCCTCTGGCCTCCACATACACATGGACACACACACACACACACACACACACACCATACCCTCAAAGACATAAGAAAGGAAGTTAGTACACATGGCATGGGGGAGACATTTGAAATTTCTCTCTCTCTCTCTCTCCCTCTCTCTCTCCCTCCCTTCCTCCCTCCCTCCCTCCCTCCCTCTCTTCTTTCCTTCCTTCCTTTCTTTCTAATAATGGCTTCCTCAAAAATAGTTCTGATCCTGAAACCTGGACCTCCATAGAAGGCACATGTGTTTAGATAAAGTTCATAGCTCATATCCTGGAAGTGGAGATGGTGGTGGGTGAGGCTGGTGACATCACGTAGTTAGAAGCAGCAGTGACTCCCAGATGAAATTCCAGCAAGCATATGCTATTCTTCTTTCCTTTCCTTGTGTTTGTTATAGGTATGTATGGGTTCATGTGTGCACACATGTATGTGCAAGTGCATGTCTGTCTGCATGTCTGTCTGTCTGTCTCTCTCTCTGTGTGCATGTGTGTGAAGGCCAGGGGCCATTGTCAAGTTGGCTTCCTCAATTGCTCTCACCTTATTTTTTGATACAGGATTTCTTACTGAACCTGGATCTTACTGATTCAGCTAGATTAGTGGCCAGCACTGGGATTACAACTGTATACCATAATGCCTGGCTTTTCTACATGGGTTCTGAGGGTCCAACTCAGGTTCTCATGCTTGCCAGGTGTCCCGGTTTTGATTCTGTTGTTGTAATAAAATACATGGATTGAAAAAAAAACTTAGGGAAGAAAGGTCTATCAGTCTGTCACCGAGGGAAGTCACAGTGCCAGGAGCCTGAGACAGATGGTCATATCACAGCCACAGTCAAGAGCAGCAAATGGCTCCTTGCTGGCTTGCTTGTACTTGGCTCAGTTTCCCCTCACTTACACAGTTCAGGATCCTCTGCCTCGGGAATGGTGTCACCCATGGTGGGTTGGGTCTTCCCACATTTAATTAAGATAATCCCCACAGACATCAACACAGCCAACCCAATGTAGACACTCCTTGAGGCTTTCTTCCTAGATTATTCTTGGTTGGGTCAAGCAGACAAAGTTAGCCATCACACATGGCAAGCTCTCTATTGGCTGAGCCATCTCCTCAGCCCTGCGTGCTATTTTTCTTTGCTACGAAGATTTGCAGTTTGTTATGCAGCAATAGACATCAGATACAAATGAGCGCCGATACTCAAAACGCCAAATGAGGTTTTTTATCACCTTCTGCCATTTCCCTAGACAGATTCAGCTCCCAAATCGGAGACCACGTGTCCTGGCAGAACTTTTCCAAAAACACGGTTCAATTTGGTCTCTTTCATTATGACTTGTGGGATTGTGATGTCATTTGAAGACTTGCCCATATGCGAGTGAACAACGGGACGAGAAATAACCCTTGGCAGGATTTCAAAGATGAAGGAGTCTTGGGAGGCAGGATCATTTATAATAAAACACAATGACTTGACGGCTTTAGTTTTCAGTTATTAAGGTTGGAGGGCCAAAGCTCAGCCATGCAATTTAGTTCTTAGCGATGTTCGATAATATCGCCTCAGAGTCCGACATCTAAATACTCCTGTCAATCAGCCTCTATTATGCAATTCTTACTCCACGCAGTGTGACCTGTGGAGCTGTGGGAAGAACATAGGAAGTGAAAACTAGTCCCTGCTCCACGGGGATATCTAATTTCGAGAAAATACAAGCCACAAACCAGATCAATTATTCCTCAAAATACGGATAGAATTTTTTTTTTTTTAATCATCGAGTTCCCTAGAACTTTTATTTGGGAAACATTTTTATAGTACTTTGTGCTTATTTCAAAAGTAATTCTCAAAATGCAGAGAAGTGTAAAGAAAGATAGATTTCCAATAACCCTAATCATCGATTGTTGTTGGCATTTTGATGAATCCCTTTTCTGAGGACTTTCGGGGTATGCATGTTGTCATGTACATAATTGGTGGAGTCAGTTCTCTGTAGCATTGACAAGTCTCAAATGCGCTGGGGCTGGCCTGGAACTCGTGCTTCAGCCTCCTCAGTGTTGAGATTATATGTATGAACCACCAGGTCCCACTTGAACTCATTTAAAAATTTTTATTTTATTTTATTATTTTATTTTATGTGTATGGGTGTTCTGTCTGCATCTATGTCTCTGTACCACATGTATGCTTGGTACTCATGGAGGCCAGAAGAAGGTATTATATTCCTCTGGAAACTTAGTCACATAGGGTTGTGAGTTGCCATGGAGGTGCTGGGAATTTGAACCTTCCTTTGGAAGAGCAGTCACTGCTCTTAACTGTTGAGTTGCCTTTCTAACTCTATACGTTACTTCTTAATAGAAGGAAATTAAGTGTGTGGAGTTAACCCAGTTGGTAAAGTACTAGGAACCAAGTTTGGATCCCCAGAACCTTTATTAATAAACGCTCAAGTGTGGCGGCAAGCATTTATAACGTCAGTGTTAGGGAGGTGGAGGCAGGAGGCTTGTTGGGCTTGCCAATTTAACTGAAAAGGTGGGCTCCACATTCAGTGAGAGACTTTATTTCAAGAAAACAGTGGAATGTGATTGAGGACAACACCGGACATTGGCGTCTGGTGACAGAGGGCAACACCAGACATTGGTGTCTGGTGACGGAGGGCAACACCGGACATTGGTGTCTGGTGACGGAGGGCAACACCGGACATTGGTGTCTGGTGACGGAGGGCAACACTGGACATTGGCATCTGGTGACGGAGGGCAACACTGAACATTGGCGTCTGGCCTCTACCATATTTGCACACACAGGTACATACATACCAACAGACATCACACACACACACACACACACACATGCTTCAATACCATCCTTAGTTATATAGTATAGCAAGCTCTAGGTGATCTCAGAACACATGAAACACTGCCTAAAAATAAGAATTTTAAGAAGGGCCTGGAGAGATAAACGAGCAGGGAAGAGCCTTGGCTCTTCTTGCAGAGGACCTAGGTGCTATTCACAGATATACAACACAGATGCAAACACCTATACATCTAAAATAAAACCGTTTTTGTTTTTTATTTAAAAAGAAAATCAGAATCATATTGCCTTTCCCCCCATCTTTCTATGTCATTATCAACATACAGGAATTTAATGGCTATAAAGCATGCTGTGGCATGAAGGGAATCTTTTTTTTTTCTTTTTTTCTTTTTTGGATTTTCGAGACAGGGTTTCTCCGTAGCTTTTGGTTCCTGTCCTGGAACTAGCTCTTGTAGACCAGGCTGGCCTCGAACTCACAGAGATCCGCCTGCCTCTGCCTCCTGAGTGCTGGGATTAAAGGCGTGCGCCACCACCGCCTGGTGGGGAATCTTTTATTGATAGACATTTTCACTATTTAAAATTTTCTCTATCATGAAGAGCAATGCTGTAAAATCCCTGCATTTTCTTGCGTGGGTAATTGTACCCTTACAGCCTTAGGACAAGTCTGGAGGGTTAGAAGGGCTCGGCCAGTGGTTTTCAACCTGGAGGTTCAGACATTTTTAAGGTTGACCGACCCTTTCACAAGGGTTGCAGATCAGATAATTACATTATAATTACATTATAATTCACAACAGTGGCAAAGTCACAGTGATGAAGTGGCAATGAATATCATTTGTTGTTGGGGGTCATGAGAATCTTGAAGAGTCTCAGTGTTAGCAAGGCTGAGAACCGCTGCCTCCTGCATACAGTGTTGCCACATGAGGGAAAGAGACCACAGAGGATTTACACAGAAAATTTTCTCTAACGGAATTAATCTTAATTAGATGGTATGATAGTTAATCTTCATTTCAACTCAACTAGGTAGAGAATTGCCTATGAGACACTTTCTGGGAGTGTCAGTGAGCACAGTTCCAAATAGGTACAGCTGGTGTGGGCGGCCGCATCCCCTAGGCTGGGGTCCTGGACTGAATAAAAGGAGAAAGCAAGCTGAATGTGGTCTTCCATTACTCTCTCCTTCCTGACTGTGGTGCAATGTGACCAGCCACCTCAAACCCCTGCTGCCATGCCTTCCTGTTGATGATGGGCTATTCCTTCAAATTGTGAACAAAATAAACCCCTTTCTTCAAGTCCCCCCCTTCCAGGCATTTTGTCATAGCAACAAGAAAAGTATCTGATACAGATTGCCATGTCACAATTGAAAACCGTAAGGAGGCTGGAGGGTGTGGCTCAGTGGTAGAGCCCCTGCCTAGAATCCCCCAGTGAGGGGCTGGGGTATGGCTCAGTGGTAGAGCCCCTGCCTAGAATCCCCCAGTGAGGGGCTGGGGTATGGCTCAGTGGTAGAGCCCCTGCCTACAATCCCCAGAGAGGGGCTGGGGTGTGGCTCAGTGGTAGAGCCCCTGCCTAGACTCCCCCAGTGGAGGGCTGGGGTGTGGCTCAGTGGTAGAGCACATGCCTAGAATCCCCAGTGAGGAGCTAGGTTTGGCTCATGGTAAAGTGCTGGCCTAGCTTGTGCAGCAACATTCTGGGTTCTATCGTAAACACTTTCATGTTATCCTTTCCAAGTATTTATGTTTGTTTCCAAAGCCTTATGTAGTTACAATTCAACAATGGCTACAAATGTAGCCCTTTCATCATAGGGGCTCCAATCCTGGCTCCCTGAGCTCATCCGGAGCCCACAGAGGAATGGCTATGGGATCCCTGTGTGGTAGAAGAAAGATGGGCCAGAGGTTGTTTCTCCCCTTCCTGATGGTAGGGACTCTCAGTCTCTCAGGTTCTGCAGCACCTGCTCACTGTACCCACAAGACAGTCGCTATCCATGATTGCACACCTCAGCCTACTGTGGAAATCCTTTGGATTGCAGCCTGGCCACTGCTGCTGAGACCAGAGTTTCCTGGGCTCCAACTCCCCCGTTTCCTTCCTTGGTGCTGTGATAAAATCCTCTGGTCAAAGCAACTCAAGGGAGAATGGGCTTATTTTAGCTCCCAGTTCAAGAGGACAACACGACGGGGAAGTTAAGGCGGCGGGAGCTTGAAATGACTGGTCACATCTCATCTACACACAGGAAGCAGAGATGGACGGATGCAGGCTCGTGCCCAGCTCACCGTCTCCACATACACAGCCCAGGACCCCCTGCCTAAGCCTCTGGTTAAGGAGGATCCACGTCAAGCAATGAAATCACGACAATCTCCACGGCCGTGCCCAGAAGCCTGTCTCCCAGCTGATTGCAGATTCTGAGAAATTGACACGAGCAACCATCATAGCTCCCTGAGGGTTAAGACTGCGTATCCTCCGTCCCAAATGTTAACCAGTTGTGGGTCTCTGTGTTAGTTCCAAAGTGTAGTTCCCTGAGGATTAAGACTGCCTACTCCCCCTCTGCACCCCCCAAAGTTAGCCAGTTGTGGGTCTCTGTTCGTTCTGAGGTGTAGCTTTCCCCTGAGTCTCTTGGCTCTGCTTTCTCCCTTAATTTCAGTCCTAACTCTGTGCTTACGGGAACTGAGATAATAAAGAGGGAAGGTGGTAGAAGGAGGGAGAGTGGCGGCAGTTCCTACATTTATTTGACAAATGGATTCCTTAGGTTCTTCCAAACCAAACCTGCTTTTCTCCCTCTAGTGTCCCTTGTCCTGGGGAAACTGAGGTGAGCAGGGACAGAAAGGACCCTTACATCCAAGCCTTGTCTATAGAAGACAGTGACTTTCATGGTTTGTGCCTGAGGTCAGGGGAGGTCGTTTCTCTGTTTTCTATTCTCGTGGATTGTTTATGAAGCAGAACACACATAGGGTTTGAAAGTGAAAACACAGAGAAGTTTTGTAGGATGGGATGGGTGGAATAGACTATGAGGAAAAGCACTGTGGGGGAGGGGAGACAGGTGGATCCTTGGGACTCGATGGCCAGCCAGCTTGGCCGACTGGGAGAGAGCCAGGCCAGTGAGAGATGCTGTCTCTGAAAACCAAGGTGTCCTGCAAGGTTCAGGGGCCATTGCAGAAGAGGGGGCATAGAGAATGCAAGGGCCAGTGTTCAGGAAGAAGCAGAGTGACACGAATGTGACAGGCTGCATGCATGACGTTGCAGCAGCCGTGGTCCAGTGTCTGAGGCCTACACAAGACCAGGCCAGTCAAAGATCCAGCAAGGAGTGAGGAAGGTGTGATAAGTCCTATCCCTAGCTGAGGGGCTATTGACAACTGAGGGCATCTGGGGGAGGAAGAGTCAGTTTTCCTTAGGACACCGCCCCCCCATTCACTACACAACAGTGAATGTCCCACACGGGGACCTATACAGGCAACACTGGACTCGGTGGGTTACGAAACACAAAACCAAACCAAGGCAGACAGTGCCTGGAGAACCACAGAGGATGTGATTCTGTGGCTTCCACATGCACATACCTGTGCATCTGCACACACACAAGCACACTGAGAAAGACAAGGGGAAGGGGCAGGAGGAGAAAGGGAGGGAGAGAAAGAGGAAGAGAGAGATGGGGAGAGAGGGAGAAAGAGGGGAGAGAGAGAGAGGGAAAGAGGGGGGAGAGACAGAGGGGGAGAGAGGGAGAGAAAGGAAGAGAAGGAGAGAGAGAGGGAGAAAGGGAGAGGGAAGGAGAGAAAAAGGGAGAGAGAGAGGGGAGAGAGAGAGAGAGAGAGAGAGAGAGAGAGAGAGAGAGAGAGGGAGGGAGGGCGAGAGAGGGAGGAGAAAAAGAGGGAGAGGGGGAGAGAGAGAGAGAGAGAGGAGAAAAAGAGGGAGAGAGGGGGAGAGAGAGGGAATGAGAGAGAAAGAGAGAGGGAGAGAGAATGTGTATGGTGTGGATCTGGTTCCTACACAATAGCAGGTTCCATTCACTAAGAAGGTGCAATGTTGCAAACACAGATACCTTGGGAAAATGGCCCTAAATCGATGAAGTGCAAACCATCAAGAACTGTCAGGGAAATCGAGAAACACGCCCTTACAATTCCTTCGATTATTGATAAGCCCCTCCGACACTAAGTGGGGAGGAATATGGGAGACTAGCAAGCATTGCCCTGTGACCCCGGGACCACACAGAACACGGCATTCGGTGCTGGAGACATGGAAAATACACGGGGACCCACAGACATTAATCATATAGCCGCTGGGCCAAACGGTGGCCTCGATAAATCTCACAGAATAGGTTTCCCACGGCCCTTGAGCTCTGATCACATTGCTATTAAGTTAGAAGTTAATACGAAAGGACAAGTTGAAAAATGCTTTCTGGACGGGCGTTTGAGACGCGCGGCTCTGCTCGATAACTTAGGGGCTAGATGAGGGCTTTGGAAGAAGGAGGGGGTTTCTTCGAGACAGGGCCTTGCTCTGTAGCCCAAATCTGACCGGAAATTCTCTTCGGCCTAGGCCGGCCTTAAACTCATGGCGATCCTCCTGCACCAGTTTCCTGAGTAGTTTTTTCTTAAATACAAATGATTTAGCCATAAACTATTCCAATTAAGTTTAAATATTTAGGGTAAAATCCTGACAGTTTGCACACTGTTCAAAAAAAAATTTTTTTTAAGATTTATTTATTTATTATGTATACAACATTCTGCCTCCATGTATGTCCGCACACCAGAGGAGGGTGCCAGATCTCATTACAGATGGTTGTGAGCCACCATGTGGTTGCTGGGAATTGAACTCAGGACCTCTGGAAGAGCAGCCAGTTTTCTTAACCACCGAGCCATCTCTCCAGTCCACCACACACTGTTCAAATTTTAAGCTTTTATTTTTTTTTGAAAAAGATTGATTTTAATTTTAAAATTATGTGTAAAAATTTTTGTGAATCTGTAGATGTGTGCCTGTGGGTACAGGTGCCCACGGGGGACAAAAGAGGATATCGGATCCTTTGGAAATGGAGCGATAGGCAGTTGTGAGCTGCGTGATGGGTGTGGGTGCTGGGAACTGAAGTCAGGTTCCCTGCAGAAGCAACAAGTACATTTAGATGCTGAACCATCTCTCCAACTCTGTTATATTTATATCTCCTTTATGGTGAAAATCTTAGAATAGTCATGGGCTTGTTTTATGATAATAATATCAATGCCATTTGTTTAATAGGAAAACTAAACATGGTTGGAGATTTAGTTGCGATTTTATATTGCTTTGTTTTTGAGTCCAGAATGCTCAGAGAGCAGGGCAGAAGCACCAAATTCCAAAATGTGTGCCGTCGTTCTTTGCATTATATGTGAATTTTACCAATCTTATGTGTAGTTCTCTCCGCTGGTTTCAGTTTATTGACCGCTTCTAAGGAGGGATGGAGAGGAGGTTGGGCAGTGCTTGTTGTGCAGTTCCGAGAACCAGGGTCGGGATCCCAGTGCCCAGGGGAGAAGCTGGGCTTCTGGGTTGTGGGGAGGTGGAGACGGAAGAGCCTCTCAAGCTGGTTTCCAATGTATTAGATCAAAAAAACTGAGTCTCATGTTCTGGGAGAGATCTCGCCTCAAACAAATGAGTGAGAGGATGCCCTGTGGCTTACTCTGGCCTCCACATGCTCAGGCAGGGGTGCTCAGACCTTTCCTTTTTAAAGGAATAGTATCCTCCATAGCCAAAGGACACACAGTATAACAGAGGGATCTGTCTTTCCACACGCACCATGACGTTACTCGCCACAGTACGAATATCCCCTGGCGGATGAATGGACTCCGAAGATGTGACAGATGAGGATAGAGACACCTTGGGATTTATTTTAAAAAGAGAGATGTGGTTAAGTCCAGTTGAATTCCATCATTTTAAATAAGAGCTTATCAGTTTGCCTGATGTGATATGTGCCAAGCCATCCCCTTGCTCGCCCCTGAGTGGAAAGCTAGTGTTACACGACCCTGTGCTGAGTTCTTGTGGGCTCCTGGACACCCACGCGCACCCATCCAAGAGGGAGAATCTGAGCTCTCCAACTGGCTGTGCTTCAGGGCTCTGCAGAGTCTCTTCACCGGCACAAAGTCCTCACTGGATGCCCAATGAGGGCCAGAATTATATTATAATTATAATTATAACAATTATTTAAAAATTGTTCAGTCTGGGGTGTTCTATTATAGCAACAAACCAACCTCAACAGTAACCTGTCCTGACTAACACAGTGTAATGATTTCACAGGCCCTCTCTCTTCTCTCTTCTCCCTTACTGTCTCTCCCTTTTCCTTCTAACACACCTACCCACACAGGCACACACATAGACACACAGACACACACACACAGAGATACACATCCTTCAGTATTATAAACCAAAAATTGCTTACAGATGGTCACTAATGGAGTCAGGAAGAAGCTTGCGAAGGGAATAGCGATGGAATTTCAGTGTCTCTTTTGTTATGGCTTTGATATTAGAATCTCGCAATTCATTGAAGTGAATTTTAAGGTAATATTAAATTTAACAAAACCCAACAAGTCCTTTGTATGGCTACGTGGGCAAGAACATTTGTTATGCAAGCATGAGGACCAGAGTTCAAATCCCTAGAACCCAGGTGAAAATCAGGCACGTTTGCACCTGCTTGTTAGGTTATGCAGAAACAGGAGGATGACCGCGGCTTGTTGGCCGCCAGCCTAGTTCCAGGTTCAGCGACAGACCCAGTCTCAAGGGATAAGGTGGAGAGTGACAGCACAGGACACCTGATGCCGTCCTCCTCTGACCACCGTGGGTGCACACACCTGCATGCACACGTGCACATTCACACAACTGTCCCCAAGCCCGAGCACACCGAAAGAAATCAGAAAGAAATGCTGTCATCTGCAAGACCCTGATGGCTAATCTCAGTTGTTGACTTTATGAGATGTAGAATCAGTCACCAAGGAGATGGGCCTCTAGGCGTGTCCTCGGGAGAGCATCGTGATTGGGTTAGCGGAAAAGGCCACACCCACTGTGGGCGGCATCATCTCCTAGGCTGTAATTCTGGACTAGGGAGAAATCACTCTGAGCAACAGCATCCACGTATCTCTGCTTCCTGACTGTGGATGCCATGTGGGCATTCACCTCAAGATCCTGCCGGCATGCCTGCTCCACACGACCGACTGCACCCTCAAACCGTGCCCCTGAGCATGCCCTCTCTCCCTTAAGTTGCTTTGTCACAGAAGACTCTGACACAGGGAACCCAGATGAACCAAGAGGACAGCGCTCTAAATGAAGTCAGCCGATACCTCATGACCCAACCTGTTCGGGAAATCTCAAAACACTGTACTTACAGAAGTGGAACTGTGGCTAAAGTGGAGTGGCACCGGCTGAAGCAGACGATGTTAGAGCCACGAAGGGTTAATACATTCTGGAGGTCTAACATGCAGCCTGGAGCTCACCAGGTAGGCTGGCTGGCCATTGAGCCTCAAGATACCCTCCTGCTTTCACCTCTTCAGAGCCTGGGTTGCAAGCTCACGCCACCGTGTGCATCTTTCCACATGGGTTCTGGGGGCTGAGCGTGGGTCCTCATTCTTGTTACCTTGAATGGAACGCACCAACCTTTCCCCCAAATCCCTGGTCCTAAGCGCTCTTCACCTGAAGGAACAAGCTCTCGTCCTCCCGCAGGCCTGCCAGGATCCAGCGTGATCTTGCTTTATGTTTCTGCAAACCCAATGGGAAAACAGTACTTAATTCTATTCTAATTTGCAGCTCCCTGATTACCGACCACGCAATCATTTTCAGATTGAACTAAAGCAGCGAGTGGTCCTCAATGAGGGACAATTTTTTCCCACTTGAGGGACGATTTGGCACCGTCTCCAGACACTTGGGTTGTCACATGGTCTTGGTTGATCAGAGAACACAGACGCTGCCCGGCATCCCATAGTGCACCTGGCTGAGAAAGTCCACAGTGCTTATGAGGAGAAACCCAGGACCCTCAAACTGTGTTTGAATAATGCTGTCATGGCATCTAAACTGTGGGGCTGAGATACATCATTTTCAACCAATTTCTGGGGTCATTATAAAAATGATGAGACGTTTCCCAGCCAAACCTCCTCTTTTGTTCACCTGCTTTGTAGTGTTGCCCTCCAACCCTGAGAACTTTAAGCCACACTGGCCGAGGGGACATCCCATCATGCAGTTAGCAATATGGCTGTCTCCAGTGTGGTCATCTGGCACTATATAACTAACCATTGCCATCTTGAGGTAGAGATTACCTTGGCCCAGTAGCCATGGCAATAAACAGAAAGACACAGAGGTAGCCAGGTCTATGGTAATGATAGCAAAGCTGTTGACGGTCCTTGGTTCATAAAGGAAGGGGAGGGTCAGAGGCACTCAGCTGGGAGTCCAGCCATTACTTCCTTCTTCCCTCTCCCAGATGCAAGTGGTCTTGGGAGATGCCAGGGTCTGCAGGGTATGGGATACTGACTGAAAGGAGGACTCCATGCTTCTGCTTGTCAGTCACTTTAGGGTGAGACTTTGCCTTGAAGCAGCAGGCTTTAGGCTCACCTATATTGTTTTCAGTCACCCCTCACCCATACCCTGTGGGGAAGCCCAAGAAACATATTGATTCCCTAAGATGGACATCATTGATTACTCTGCTGGTGTCCTATATGCGGAGGGTGGATATTTGTTTATGTCTTTCCAGGAAAAAATTCATGGAGCAGCAGGCACATGTGAGAGGGTTAGGTACTTGTGTGAACTCTAGCTGCAAGGGAGGCTGGACAAGCGAGAGCCAGCATCTCTGCTCTGGTCATAGGAGCAATTTTATTTCTCTGTCTCTCCTCTTTGCACATAGATTAGGAGTAGTCCAAAATGGTTAAAATTCTGCCTTTGCAAGATGAATAACAAATGTACCAATGTGCCAAAAAGTAGATTAGAAGACAAAATGAAACGAGAAAGTCAGTGGGGTCATAGAGATTTCCCAGTAGTTCCGATTACTTTGTTTTGCTTTTTTCCTCCCCCCATGGATGCCAATCTCTGATCCCCCCTTCTCACTTAGGAACTAAATTATGCTTTCAAAAGCAAGTCATTTTTATGGACTGACTGAATGACTTCATTGACTTGAAAGAACGTTTCAGCAACTGCTTTTAATTGCCTTTCTCCTTTAAATCAGAGGTGCTTATATTCAGACCTGGCTCTGCATCAAATTAAGTGATTATATGTTGTTGTCGTGACAGTTTCTGCTCTCATTCCTTCAGAGTGAATGGACCTGCTCACTTCTTCCCTGGATGTAATGACCTGTGCACGGAGCAACACCTGGTATGCTGGGTGACGGGCCTCCCGGGAGAGGTGGATTCGCGTAGCATGGGCGACTCTTAGAATTCTAATCAAAAGGACTCAGCCAGTGGCTGAAGAGTTGGCACGGTAGTTAGGAGTGCTTACTCCCCTGCCAGAGAGCCAGAGTTTGGATCCCAGCACCCACACTGGGCAGCTCACAAATGGGTGTAATTCCAACTCAAGGGAATTTAATGTCTCCTTCCGATCACCATGGGCACTTGCGTGTGCATACACACACCACAAAATAAGCAAATCTTTAATTTTTGAAAAAGAGAGTAAAACAAAAAGAGGTAAAAAGAGGGTAAGAGAAGATTTAAAAAATTGGGCCAGGGGCTGGAGAGATGGCTCAGCGGTTAAGAGCATTGCCTGTTCTTCCAAAGGTCCTGAGTTCAAATCCCAGCAACCACATGGTGGCTCACAACCATCTATAATGAGGTCTGGTGCCCTCTTCTGGCCTGCAGACAGAATATTGTATACATAATAAATAAATAAATATTTAAAAAAAAATTGGGCCAGGAAGGAACTACAGTGAGCAGCGTGCTGGCTGTGCAAGCATGAGGACCTGCTTTTGATCCCCAGCCGCTGTGTAAGAGTGAGCATGGCAGTCCACTCCTATAACCCCAGCCCTAGGTTGGAGGGGAGAAGGAGGGTGTACACAGTTGGATCCCCAGAGCTTAGCTAACCAGCCTCACTGAAACAGTTGAGTGAGATCCCTTTTCCCCAGAGGAATAAGGAAAATTCAAATAGAGGAAGATATTCAGCATCTCTCTCTGGCCTCCACATGTGCATGTGTGTGAGTGCACATCTGTATGCCCACATGCATATGGGTCTCTGAGTGTGCATGGCATGTGTGTGTGTGTGCACGCACATGAGCATACAGGTGTGCACACGTACCCCATGCACACCCAGAGACACAAAAGATAAGGAAAATGGCAGTCAGGGTGAAAAATTAAGAATGGCCACTTCTACTGAGTTTGGTCTTTATTTAAGTTACTTCATCAGAGGACGGAGAGAGATGGATTGAAGGACCATCTTGTATTTACCGCTACAGCTGTAGTCATAGCTACGTGTATGGCACTGCCAGGGAAAAGACCGTTGCGGTGCAGCAAGAGAGGCAGCTGCAGGTGAGGGTCAGAAATGAAAACGATGCGATTGTGTCTGAGGAGACAGCTTAATGAAAATGATGCGATTGTGTTTGAGGAGACAGCTCCATTGGTAAAATGCTTGGTGTGTGTCCTAGTAAGTGTTAACTGTAACCTTGACACAGCCTAGAGCTGTCTGAACAGAAAGCCTGGAATGAGGAATTGGATAGACAGGATTGGTCCTTGATATAGGAGGGCCAAGCCCTCTGTGACAACACCATCCCTTAGGGCAGAGGTGGTCCCGCCTAGAAAGCTAGCTGAGAATGAGCCAGCCACTAAGCAGCATTGCTCCCTGGTTTCCATTTTAAGTTCCTGCTGGAGTTCTGCCCCGCCTTCCCTTAGTGATAGAAGGTGATTAGGAAGTGTAAGGTGGAATAAACCCTTTCACCACCTAAGTTACTTTTGGTCAGTGTTTTATCATAGCAGCAAAGCGGAATCTGGAACACCATAGAAGCAGGAGGAGCTGAGTTGGATCCCCAGACATAGAGGAGAGCTGTCATCCTGACACAGGCAGTACGGGGTGATGGAGGCAGGAGGATCCCGGAGGCACGCTGGCCAGCTAGCCGAGCCTGAGTGGGGGTCTCTAGGCCCGAAAGAGACTCTGCTTCGTGATACAAGGTGGACAACTCCTGAGGAGCAGTGCTGCCAGCCCACGCCAGCCGCGCCCAGTGATGACGTCACGGGCGGTCTGTGGAAGGTTCGCAGCTATGTCCATTTCCCCAGCTCCTGCAGGAAGAAGAGTGTGGGCTAAAGAGGGCTCAGAATTCAGTTCCTTGAGCACCTGGAAAAGCAGAGAGCATAAGTGGCCATCATGAAATAAAATCTAGTCAGAATAAATTGCCCATGCTTGAAAGTGAATTAGCCACAGAGAGGCTGACAGGTGGGGATGAGGGATTCGGTGTTTGCCATCTGCTCAATTATCAGGGCGATAATTACTTGAAACGACCTTTCAGCTCATCTCTAGAAAAGAACAGATAAAATATTCCCCAGCATTTTTTTTTTTTTTTTGTGCGTGTGTGTGAACTTTGGTGTCTTAATTCATTTTGAACCAAATGAGCGCAGAACAAATCAACAGGGAAGCGGCGGGGACAACCAGGCGATTAACTGTGTGACTCTTGTTTCTGACCTGAGGATAACAGGCTAACGTGGAAAAAGTCTGCTCATGGTGCCAGAGGTTTTCATCTCAGGGTGCTGGGATCCCAGCCTCCAGATAAGGCAGAGCATCGTGGGAAGGGTGTGATGGAGGAGGCAAAGTGCTCGCTGTGTAGTGGCCAGGAAGCCGAGACCTGCAACTGGGTGGGGGAGGGTAGCGCCTTCAAGGACCTAGCTAGTTCCTGCTTCCCACAGGTCTAGAACCTTGCAGCAGTCTATTCCAACTTAAAACTTAGTTCATTAGTTAATTCATGAGTGTGTATGTGTGTGCACATGTATGTGCATGTATGTGTACATACTGAGGTTAGAGGACAACCTTGGGTATCATTCCGCAGGTACTGCCAATCATTTTCATGTATGTGTATGTGGGATGTGTGTGTGTGTGTGTGTGTGTGTGTAAGTCAAGAGGCTAACTTGGATGCCATTCTTCACAGGCCATCATGTTTCTTGTGACACGGTCTTCTACTGGTCTCAGTTTATTAATTGGGCTAGACTGGCTGGCGGCACCAGGGATGTACCTGTCTCTACCTCCCCGTGCTGGGATTCTAGGCATGTGCCACCATACCTCACTTTTAAAACAATATACATTTTATTTAATCACCCCCCATGTGTGTGTGTGGTGGGGGTGGGTATGTGTGCATACCTTTTGAGACAGGGTCTCCTATGTATCCCTGGTTTGGCCCGGAACTCACAGTGTAGTTGAGGCTGGCCTAGAACTCACAGAGCTCCGCCTGCCTCTGCCTCCCGAGTGCTGGGATTCAAGGTGTGCGCCACCACTCAGCTCCGTTTTTCTTCTTCATCAGAGCTGTGCTGCAAATACCTCACCCACATCTGCAGCTGCCTTCGCTCATGAACCTTCCATGATATCATGTGGCAAACAGAGCTTCTGTACTTTTAAGGATTTTTGAGACGGGGTCTCATTGTGAGCTCAAACAGGCCCCAAGGTCATGCTAGTGCTTTTCTTTAAATTAAGTGTTCTCTGGCTCGTTGCACACTTTCCCGTGTACCCCAGGGTCCAGAAAGCAGCTTGCCCTTTTTTTTTCTTCTGGAAACTGGCTTCAGTTTGACCTCTTATCCTTCAGATCCATAACCTGCCTCATATAAAATATGTTTGGTATTCGTGAGTACGTTGTATGTGTGTTGTGTGTTATGCATGCACATTTGTGTGTGCATGCACACAGGTGAGTACAAGTGTCATGTGCTGCATGTATGCTGTGTGTTTTATATGTTGTGTGTCTGCATATATATGTGTTGTCTGCAAGGTGGCACATGTGTATGTTGCTTGTGTGTTGTGTGTGTGCATGTAGGTGTGTGTGTAGTGTGCATGTTGTGTATGTAGGGGCTGCATGTGGGGGCTAGTGTCTGATGTTGGCTTTTGTCCTACATTGCTTTCCACTTTATTTTTCGATACGATGTCTCTCACTGACTCTGGAGATCATCAGTTGGGCCATGCTGGGATAAGAAGCTGCTACTACAACACCCCACACTTTGCATGGGTTCTGGGGGATCAAATTCTGGTCCTCCTGTTGGTGTGGCAAGCACTTTATCAACCAAGCCATCTCCCCAGCTCCTCCAGATAAAATTTTTATATGTGAGACAGGTGTCAGGATGAATATGCCCCTGTGGATATCCAGTGGCTGCTGGGGCATTTATTGAAGAGTAATGTTGTCAATCAAATGGCCATCCGTGTACAGATGTGGCCTCCATTCTGCCCTGAATGGCCCCCAGTCCCTCTGGGTGCCTATAGCACAGATTTCACGACTCCGGCTTTTATGTGAGCCCATATCTAGACTTTATTTCATCCTTTCAACCTTGTCCTTCACCGCCACAGCCAAGTCCCCTCTCTAAGCAAGGCCGACTTGTCTTTCTATTTATTTATTTGCCACTTTGTTTGCGCTTTTAGAATTCAAAATGAAAGATTGTACCACCACCTCCATATAGAACTAAAAGCAATGCTGATATTCTCTCTGTGCTTGAGAAGGGGAGGAAGAGAGGCTGCTGCACGCCCACGACTTGCCCCTCCTGGCTCCTCTCCATCCAGTTACTGGGTCGTCTGTTCCTTCCATATGTATTCATTGAGTTCCTGCTGTGTGTTATACCCTGTGTAAAGTGTAAGGGAAAGAAAACAGTTCTGAGCCAAGAACAGACATGAGCGTTGGGGAAACGGCTCTGCCAAAGTGCTGAGTTGATCATCAGAACATCTGGAATAAAAAAAAAAAAAGCTGCCAGAGTAACATGTACCTGTAAAATTCCAGGGCTGGGGAGGTGGACACAGGTGCTTTCCGGGGCTTGCTGGCTGATTAGCCTGGCAAAATTAATGGGCTCGGGGTTCAGAGAGACACCCCCCACAAACACACACACACACGGGGGAGGGTGGGGGACCCTTGAATGCATCCAGTTTTGAGAAGACAAAGATTTCACTAACTACAAACAAATCATTGCGCCCCAAGTTCTGAAGAGGTTTATGACAGAGCGAGCAGGCCATGAAAGAGACTAACAAGAGTGTCCCAGGCGTGTGGCTGGGGAAGGCTGAATACGGGAGGGGAGGGCTGTGCTGAGCGGGAGGTAAAACAGTGCAGGGGTCCTGAGGTAAGCCAGTGCCAGTCAGCCCCGAAAACAGCAGAAGGACACACGTGCCCTGGACACTCATGGCTTACGTTTTTACCTCCCCCTTTGCTGCCCAGCTCCTGCTTTCCTCTTCCTTCCTTTTTCTTTCTAAGGGTGACCATCAATTCTCCTGCCTCCACTCCAACCCTCACTGTGCCCATAATGTGTCACAGATGCCCACAGCCCTACCACACTCAGGTGAAATTTCTTACGTGATGGCTTCATTTAGAATTGACTCCTTCAGAGGTTGGCAGCTCCCAAAAGATGGGGATAGAGCTCTATTCTTCCTTCCTTCCTTCCTTCCTTCCTTCCTTCCTTCCTTCCTTCCTTCCTTCCTTCCTTCCTTCCTTCCTTTTCCCGAAATAATGTACGGTGCAGATTGGGTGGTTGGGCATTGTTTGTGAAATGCCCCCTCCACATTTGGTTAGGATTTAGAGGTCCTTGTTCACACAGCCCACAAGTTCACCTCTGGCTTTTTGAAGAGATGAGTTATTTGCCTTGTTTAAGTGAGGGCAAGAAAAGGAAATCAAATTAATAACCCACGCAAGCATGCCCCAGACCTCCTGGTTTATGTTTAAAGACTTAACATCACCCATTTATTAACTTCTCCACTAATTTATAAGGGTCTCTAGCTCTTAGTTACCTAAAAATCCTTCTAGGGACATTGTAGGATGTAGGGAAACAAGGAAATAATTAGAATGATAATGTCTGCTGACCCTGGGGTCAGTGAAAGCAAAGAACTGGCTGTTCTGGGCTGTGTGCTCAACTGACTGCCTGCAGCCTTGTCATTAACAAGGTCAACAATGGAAGAGTCAGAAACTCTGGACACAAAGACAACATCGTGTGACAAAAGTCATCCCTCATATACGGTGTCACTTTAACCCTATGTACAGTGGCAGGTCACAGACCTGCTGGGTGCTGGGAACGTAGGATGGAGACACGCCTGTGTCCTCACTGTTCTGCCATTGGTGGTGTGGTCTCAGGAAAGCACATGACGTAATGGCTCTTCAGCTTCTAAGGGTACTGTGGCTACCACCCCTCACAGGACTGTCCTGGCCTCCCTCCCTCCTTCGTTTGAGACAGGGTCTCATTATATACCCAAGGGTGACCCAGAACCAACAATCCTCCTGCCTCCACTGCCCCTTCCTGGGCCCAGTATGCCCCAACTTGGGGTCTGTGAGCTAGTATGAACTTCTACTTGTTTATGTAAAGTCTGTAGGCCAAGTGGTTTTTTACATGTGCAGGTGCATGTGTGCACATATTCGTGTGGCTGGTGTTCGCGGGTGTGCATGCAGGTGGAGGCCAAAGGTCGACACTGAGTGCTGTCTTCAACTGCTCTCCACCTTGCATTTTGAGGCAGGATCTCTCCCAGAACCCAGAGTGCACTGATTAGTTAGGCTGGCCAGCCAGCAAGCCACAGGGATTCTCCTGTATCTGTCTTCAGTGCCGGGATTACAGGCACGTGTAGCTGTACCCAGCTTCTTACAGCAGTGCTGGGGATCTGAACCCAGGCCCTCACACGTCACTAACTGACCCATCCAGGCTACTTTTGACTCATTTTGGCCACAGCTTCCTATTGTGGAGTTTTCGTTTCCTAACAGAAACACTCTGCGGTCACATGGAAACTTCAAAGGGAAGTGCCCCCGGGTGCATTCTGGGATGTTCTTTGAACTGTTTTGGCTTATCAAAAAGTTTGGGCTTAGAAGCCTCCATTCCTTTCTCTAACATGCCTTGGATAACCCAGGTTTCCTTTGTAAGTCAGAAGTCCATGACTGAGGTTTCCCTTTTTTAATGAGGCATTCGCTGCCCGTGTGTGGGTATCTGAAGCTGCCTTCAGGAGTGAGGGCTTACTTCAAAGAGCCAGTCCTCACGCTGCACAGAGCTCCTCTCCCGCTTTGGATGGCAATTCTCTTTAAGTATATTTCTGTCTGGGAGCTTGGCGCAGGTGGGAACATTCATTTAGCATCAGCCGAAAAATCTCCGCAGCAGTGAAAACAGTTGTCAGACACCAATGTTCACCCTGGACAAGGTGTCAGCATGAAATGCTCCATAGAGGCACTGCCGCCCTGATTCCCGCAAGGCACGCAGTTCAGAGGAAGGTGCAAGACCACGCCCACAGCCTCCTCTGTAGGGCTGCTATGAGGCCGGCGAACAGAGATTCATAGGCTTCGTTCTTCAAAGGACTAAAATTAGAAGGACCACATGTGACCCAGCTGTCGTCCTGGGTAGACAGCTGAGGGATTCTCAGCCAGGGTACCACAGGGATAACTGCAAGCCGGTCTATTGCTGCAGTGTCTGCAACAGATGAGCGGTGGAAGCAGCCTGAACGTCTGTCAACAGAGTGGTAGAGAAAGCGTAGTACACACACAATGGGACTTTAGTCAGCAGCCGAGGAGAAGGAAATCATGTGGCTTGCAGGGTGATCACAGATCATTGTGTTAAATGAATAAGCCAGGCTCAGAGAGCATGGCATGCTTCCATGTATGGAATCTATCTATCTATCTATCTATCTATCTATCTATCTATCTATCTATCTATCTATCTATCTATCTATCATCTGTCTGTCTGTCTATCTGTATATATACATATATATTTATATATAAAATGATAAGTGTATGTGTGCTTTATTTGATTTGAAAACAGAGGGATAACTGCTTTGGGAGACAAAGGAACTGAGAGGAGGGAGGAGGAAGAAAGGGTAAGTTGGAGAGATACAAAATATGTTTCCTCTCATGTGTAATCTAGACATATTTCTGTATGTTATAAGGATGTATATTACTCGGATATGCATATTACATGGTGTCCTACTTAGGGTCCTTGGTTGCTGTGATGGAACCCATGGCCAAAAGGACCTTCCAGGTACCAGTGGATCCCCAAGAGAAATCAATCAGGAACCAGGAGGCAGGGACTGAAGCAGAAGTCAAGGATACTGCTTATTGACTTCATCCCCACGGCTCGCTCAGCAGCTTTTGAACTTGCTTTCTGATCTACTAGGCATGGAACTACCCAGAGGGAGACGGGCCCTCTGAAGCCCCTCGTTAATCAACACAAAGTCCCACCTACTTGCTGACTGGCTGATTGAAGGAGATATTTCCTCAGTTGAGGGTCCCTCTTCACAGGTGACTCTGTCTGTGTCAAGTTAGCAAACCCCAGCCAGGATGATGCTGTATGGACATATTTTGCACGGGTGTTTCTATTCTATCGTATCTCTATATGGATATGTTGTATGGATGTGCATAGTCTATGGGTATATAGATATGTGGCAGGAAAGAAGAGGGATGGACTGTAGACCCTGAAACTTCTCATCAAAAGAGAACATTCAACACTTAACTCGCTGTGGTTAAGCATTTTGTCACAGCAATGGGGGAATAATTAGCACAGCTTCCTAAGCCCAATCTATATAAAGTGTGATTCAACTCTAATCAAGTGTGATATCAAACTTGATCACAGCAGATGCCAAACCTTAAAAGAAACCAAATCGGCTATTTAATTTAGCATCTTCTTATGAGTTGCACACAATGTTCTAGAATTTTCCCACACATTCTCTGAAAAGCAGGTAAAACAAACGAAAAAATAAGATAAGTGTTGAGGAGAGGGCTCAGTCAGTAAAGCGATCGTCACCCAAGCGTGAGGACCTGAATTTGATTCCCAAAACCAACGTAAAATCAGACATGGTGGCTTGGGACCGTAACCCTAGTACCAGGGACAAGGCAACAGAGGGACCCAGGTCTTGCTGCTCAGTTAGCTTAGCCTAGTTGGTGAGCTCAAGACCAATGAGAAATCTGTCTTCAAAACCAAGGTGAAGGTTGGAGAGATGGCCCACTGTTTAAGTGCAGATACTGCTCTTCCCAGGGACCCAAGTTCTGTTTATGGCCCACATTGGGTGATGCAGAAGAAGTGCCTGTAACTCCAACTCCAGGGAATGAGATGCCCTCTGGTGTCTGAGGGTATGGTACTCGTAACACACACACATGCACACATGCATGCACACTCACATACACACATACACATACACACATGCACAAACACACATACGTATGCACACACACATACACATACACACACAAACAACGTCTAAAACAAAGTGAATGGCATCTGAGCATGGCCTTTGGCCATCACACAGACACAGAGACACATATGTGGTGCTCACACACCCACACATGCACATAAACAGACAAAACATAAAATCCTGCCGTGCTCTGCAACACCCCGCAGTGCAGAGCTTCTAGGACCTCGAGCTTTATCCTGCCCTGCTGTCCCAGCTGCCTTGGCCATTTCTCCCCAGTTGAAAGCGTTACCCCCTCCTTGGGTGTTAGTCCTTCCTAACGCACAGGCTAACCAGAAATGGGCTCCCGTGCTGCCTTCTCGGACTCCCTGCCCTTCACCCCAATCTAATTCCTCAAAAACATCAGGTCCAGAGAAAGGAAAATTCCAAGCTCAGCAGGCAGGGCGGCTTGGTGATGGCGGCCTCAGACACTCACAGCTGTCTCCCTAATTAGCATGTGGTCTGCACCATTTGTAGGTTGTAACCTGCAGTGTTCCCTACTTTGGAGAAAGCCCACTGATTCTCTTGACCTCTCCATGTAAGTATTTAAAAAATATTCCATTATAGACACTCAACTTCTGAGGCAATTCTGGAGACATCGAGCTTGGCTCAGCACACGTGACAGATAGCCAGCATTATGCTTTGGATGTGCTGTGTCCCCCATGGACGCCTGTGTTGAAACACTAGTTCCCAAGCCGGTGGTGCTGTTCTGGGAGGTTGTGGAGCCTTCTGGAAGTGGGACATAACTGGAGAAGTTAGGACAATAGGAATGTATCTTTGAAAGTTATACCCATCTCTAGTTCTTTGCTTCCAGGTCAGGGGTTACAATGTGAACTAGCTTCCTGTCCCCACTGCCAAGGGGCTGCTCCATTATGCCTTCCCTACCATGAAGGACTAAACCCTCCAAGACTGTGAGCCAAAGCCAGCCCTTCCTCCTGGGAGTTATTTGGTCAGATATTTGTATATGATGACCAGAAAAGTAACTAATACAGACAAGAGAAGACAGAAGTTAGCCTGGCCCTTTTTTCAAAAGTGTAAACCTGGGATCTGGGGAAAAGACTTCACAGTGGTTCTTAACCTGTGGGTGGCGACCCCCAGAGGGGCCCGGATATCAGATATCCTGCATATTAGATATTTGCATTATGATTCCTAACAGAAGCAAAGTTACAGATATGGAGTACCAATGAAATAATTCCATGGTTGGGGTCACCAAAGCATGAGGAACTAACTGTATGAAAGGGTCACAACAATCAGAAGGCTGAGAACCACTGGCTTAGTTGATGAAGTGCGTTCATGCTCAGACATGAAGACCTCCATGGTGACATGTGTTTACAATCCCAGCACTGGGGAGGTGGAGACAGAGGCTCCCTGGGGTTCACTGGCCGGCCAGCCTAGCCTACCTGGTGAGTTCCAGGCTAGTGAGAGACCCCACTGTAAAACACAAGGAGGGCAGCACTCGAGAAACAACATAGGAAGCTGCCTTTTGGGCTTCTGTGCACACGTGTACTGGTACCACCTCCAACACACAAACAGAAATCCATTTGACAAGAGAAAACCCTTGAAAACAAAGGCTAGAGTCTTCATTTCTCCATGCTGGGGGTGATCTGAGGAACCGGAAGCTCGTTCATGTGGCTCATCTCTCCATGGCTTTGGGATAAACTGTGAATTCTGCTCAAATACTGCTCCTGGCCATTCTGTGGTTTCTCCAAGAAGGAATGTCTTTGTGCTCGATGACAGAGGACCACAGGGAACAATTTGGAGAAAGGGCCTGTGTACTCTGCATCCACCTCCGAGTCAAATGGAATCCTTGAGACCTCTGTCTTCTTTTCCTTTCTTCACCTTTTGTGGCGGTCTTCCATCCTGTATAACAGACCACAGACAAGGAGGACAACCCCGCTACAGTGCTCATGGCACGGAGATCTTCTTTCTTTTGTTTACACTTGGAGGTAATGAACAGCCACAAACATTCAAATATTGTTTTGATGTTGTCATCTAGTTTTATGCTGAGAACATATGACATACTTCTAATGTATTTTCTTCTGAAACGGTCTCATGCATCTCAAGTCTGTCCTCACTACGGTGCTGAAGATGACTGAACTTCTGACCCGCCTGCTTCCACCTCCAGAGTGCTGAGAGTACAGATGTGCACCACATCTGGTGTATGCAGTGCTGGGGATGACACCCGGGGTTCGTGCCTGCCAGGCAAGCGCTCTACTAACTGATCTACCTCCCTGACCCTCCCAACATATTTTTAGATCAGTGTGACAGCTTACCAAGAAATAGAGGCCTGAAACGCTGGATTCCCCTCGCCTAACATCGCATTAAGCCCTGGGTTCCATTCCTAGCACTGGATTGTTTTGTTTTGTTTTTTCAAGACAGGTTTCTGGCTGTCCTGGAATTTGCTCTGTAGACCAGGCAGGCCTCGAACTCACAGAGATCCATCTGCCTCTGCCCCCCCGTGTGCTGGAATTAAAGGTGTGCACCATCACTGCCTGGCCGTAGCACTGGATTTTACAGGTAGTGATGTCTGTAGTCCTAACAACTGGGAGATGGTGGCAGGAGGATCAGAAGTTCAAGGTCAGTATCTGCTACATGTGGCCCCTTTACAAAAGAAAACAACAGCAAAAGAAGCTGTAAGAACGCACCACTTTGGGAGCAGGGCCTGTCCCCAAGGCTTGAGCTGGCTTTTGGGAACCTATCCCTCTTACTGGGTTGCCTTGCCCAACCTTACTACAAAGGGAGGAGCTTAGTCCTACCTCAACTTGATATTCCATGCTCTGTTGACACCCATGGGAGGCTTGTCCCTTTCTGAACAGAAACAGAGGAGGAGTGGATGGGGGAGTACAGAAGGGAGGCGTGTAGGAGGATGAGAGAAGAGGCGGGAGGGGAAACTGCAGTCGGGATGTAAAATAAATGAAAACATTTAATTAATAATAATAATAATAGTAATAAAATGGATGCACCGCTGAGCAGAGCCCGTCTGCATTCTTGGTATGATTGGTGTCTCAAGCTTCAGCCAGCTGCCCCGGGGAGAACAACTTGACTGTGTGTAGCCAAGAACATTTTCCTTGTTAGGGGCAGCCATGCCTACAAAGAGCACGTGCCATCGTCTTGAAGGTAGTAATGATGTAGGTGTTACACCTCGTCAGGCACCCTTGTGGAAGAGCTCGGAGGGAAGAGGAGCGGGTTATTCTCTGTGAAAGAGGGGGACCCCACCAGGCTGCACTACGGAGAAAGCCCATATGTCGTCAGCTGCATTTGGGGAGTACTGACTGGGTTGCAGGACACACACAGCTGCTCCTGTGTCTCCCAGGAAACAGCATACCCATCCATAAACTTCCTTGAGCTGTTACATGTGGAAATTAGAACCTTCAGACCAGCACAGTGAGTGTCTACACGGTCTGACAACCTACATCCAAACCACTGCCCAGTCTCTCCTTAAATCTGAATCCATTAATGTGTGTGTGTGTGTGTGTGTGTGTGGTGTGTGCTGTAAATGCACACGTGTGTGTTGGTTTATAGACCTATGTGTATTTATCTCCTCCTCCCCACTCATCCTTCTCCTCTTCCTCCTTCTTCCCTCTTCCTCTTCTTTCCACAGTCTTACTGTGTAGACCAGGCTGGGCTTGAGCTCATGAAGATCCACCTGCTTTTGCTTCCTGGGTGTTGGGATTAAAGGTGTGTGTCATCACACCCGGCTGTCTTTTCTTTCTTTCTTTCTTCCTTCCTTCCTTCCTTCCTTCCTTCCTTCCTTCCTTCCTTCCTTCCTTCCTTCCTTCCTTCCTTCCTTTCTTTCTTTCTTTCTTTCTTTCTTTCTTTCTTTCTTTCTTTCTTCTTTCCTTCTTTTTTTTTGAGACAGGGTGTCTCACTAATGGAGCGCTCATTGATTCAGTTAGACTGGTTGGTCAATGAGCTGAAGGGATGCCCCTGTCTCTGCTTTCCAGGCTCTGGGATTACAGGCACACGTGCCTCACCAGGTTTCTGCTCCAGGCTGGGCATTGAAATAAGGTCTTCATGTTTGGGGCACCTTCCCACTGATGTCAGCACTTGGCCTTGAACTTAGGTCAGAATGCTTCAACAGAGATGAAGTTGTCTCGGGGTCCCAAAGGAAGAAAACCTTGTGTTTCTTTTTTGCAGTACCTATGGTGCCTATAGCAGATATAATAGCCAGGGTGTGATTAGGGGTTAATATTGATTGCTTGGTAGGCTGAGTAAATGGGCAAAAGAAACTCTATTAAAACTGCCCTCGTTTCTATACTAGTTCTCCTTCTTAGACAATTGGGCTTGAAAGTGAGTCTCAATGAATACACTGCCCCTACAGAGAAAGGAAGGAGGGTACTATAGACCAGACGGTCACAGGACACATCAGGCGCTGTGCTGAGCTCTGCCACTTAGCCATGACCACTACCACTGTTGGACTAGAAGTCCAAACATCCGGGAGAAGTTGCTCTAGACCCCACTCTCATAACCACAATTGATGCGAAAGCAAGAGGATTTTTGTTCTGTCATGACAGGGCCCTTTAGGTTCAGGATATGAAGGACATCTGATAGCTGTTACAGCCCATCTTTTAAAGCAAAAAGCCACAGACACAAGGGGGAACCTGTAAGTTGTTTTCCAACTTATTGGATTGGCTTATTCAAAGGGTTACTAGCAGTGATTGGTCTATTCCAGGGCAGGAGAATAGCTGCGTGATTGGGTGATAAGGGAGAGCATTTGTGGGCCATCCTGACCTTGTTCTTGTGACTAAATCAATACATCAAGAACTGAGTCAACATCTGTAGGTTGTCTTTGCCTCAATTCTCAGAATTAAGTTATGTTTGAAGATTATTCACAAGGACACAGGAGGATGAGCAGTCCAGTATGTGTGTGTGTGGGCGACTGTCCCGTTTTCAAGAGAGAGTGAGTGTAAGGTTTTAGAAAAATGTCTTAGGGTTGAGGGGGCTTACAAATGCATTTAGAGTCTTTCACCACCTGTCCTAGAAAGATAAAGAAGGGGCTGGAGAGATGGCTTGCTGGGCAAACATGAGGACCTGAGTTCAAATCCCCAGAACTCATGCAAAAGCAGAAGGGCATTAGTGACCCCAGCGCTGGGGAGGCAGACAGGTGCATCCTGGGAGCTCAGTGGCCAGCCCGTCTAGATGAAATGGTCATCCCCAGGTTCAGTGAGAGACTTCGCCTCATGGAAACAAGGCAGAGGGTGGTAGAGAAAGACACCAGCCATTCTGCCCCCTACACACACACACACACACACACACACACACACACACAGAGAGAGAGAGAGAGAGAGAGAGAGAGAGAGAGAGAGAGAGAGAGAGAGAGAGAGAGAACCAAGGAAGCCACACAGGGAGAGGAGCTCAGATACTCCACCCCCACATCATCACATCATAGAGGATTGTGGGGGAAGGAAGGTAACAACTGATGTTCTTGCCCAAAAAACACTGCAGAATCTTCATTATATAGTCAAATTCCCACAGAGGATAGGTAATCGTGGGAGTTTTCTAGGGAGGTATAAAGAAACATCTATTCACCCCAGAGACAGAGGACATGGGCACTCCTGAGTAGCACGAATACTGCCAACAAGTCCTACTCACAGTGCGGTGGCTCATCTTGAAGCCATGGTATTGAAAGCCTCCATTCCCACACACTCCTGCCTCCAGATACTCTAGTACCCATGAAGACGGTACACAGCTGAGCTGGAGGGAGTGGTGAGGGACACCACACTCCCTACCCCACAGGGGAATATTAGCAACCTGACCATAGGCAGAGGTAGAGCTTCTTCTGTACTTCTGAACCACACCCAGCCCCTCACTGGGGGATTCTAGGCAGGGGCTCTACCACTGAGCCACACCCCAGCCCCTCACTGGGGGATTCTAGGCTGGGGCTCTACCACTGAGCCACACCCCAGCCCCTCACTGGGGGATTCTAGGCAGGGGCTCTACCACTGAGCCACATCCCAGCCCCTCACTGGGGGATTCTAGGCAGCTACTCTATCACTGAGCCACACCCCAGCCCCTGGCGGGGAGGAATTTTAAGCAGGTATTGTACTCCTGAATCAAACTGTTGGCCCTGCCCCGCCCCCTTTTGATTTTTTGATACAGAGTTTCTCTGTATTCTTGGCTGTCCTAGAACTCACTCTGTAGACCAGGCTGGCCTTGAAATGACAGATGTCACTTGCTTTTGCCCGCTGAGTGCTGGAATTAAAGGTGTGTGCCACCACTGGCCACCCCAGACACCCTGAGTTTTTGTAAGCATCTAATTATCATCAGAATGAGTCCTCGCCTGGGTCCTCAGGAAGGCCTTGGGCAGCAGGTGCTCTCTCTGCAGATCCCTGTTCTGTCCCATGTCTTTTTCCTTATAGCTGTCCTTACATTCCCAGCTCCCTGGTTTAAAGTGTTGCACATAAGCCAGCTCCCCAATGACGTGCTAAAATTCGTCCCTGGATCAATAAGTGACACTGGAAGAGAATCATCAAAAGATGCCACGTGAGAAGCAGAGCCTCCTGGTGCCATGGGCATCTGCACCATCTAAGGAATAACAAGAGCCATTCAGGCTTCTGAATCACATTTGTTTAATGCCAAGCACAGGCAGCCTCTGAAGGAGGCTGGAAGGACAGAAACAGTGTGAGGAGTGACCATACACCCTGGGTCACACCTCCACTATCCATTGGAGACAGCTTATTTGTCTCCCCTACTTTTTTCTTTTGGAGACAAAGTCTCACGATGTAGACTGGGCTGGCTTTGAACTCACTATCTAGACGGCAGCTTCAGGGTTTGTCTGTATGGGGCGACACTTGGAATTCCCACCAAGAGTCAATCTTCCAAATGCGTTAGAAGTTGTCCTACAGAGTCGTCTTGCAAGGGAACCTGCAGCGTGATGTCTTTCGGTTGCACACTTTGGTTTGAGAGTGGATGGCTTACCTAAAGGGCTCTCAGTGGGACCCTGCCCTAGGCTGAGGAAGCCCTGGCTTCCATCTGCAGCTCGCATAAGCACAATGTGGTGGCTCATACTGCAGTCCCAGCACTTGGGGGGCGGAGACAGGCTGGTTAGTAGTTAAAGGTCTTCCTTAGACCCATAGTGAGTCCATGAGACCCTCTCTTAAAAACAAACAAAACAAAACAAAAAAAACTGAAATGTTTTGCTTTGCTCAGACATGCTGGCTGAGAGGGAAGGTCGGGAGCCCAACCTGTCTTTTGTCTGTTCAGTGGATACAGTCCTCTACAGTTTGTTCTGAAGCTTCTCCACTCCCATCCCCACCTCCGTTTGCCTCTAGTTTGCCATGAAGGTGGTGTCGTGTTTGTAATTTGATTTGGAGGTGCAGGTTCAGCTATCCACAGCCTCTAGAAGGCTGAAAAATCAGCAAATAAGACCTGGAAGTGGGAGGGGAAACCACAAGTGCACATAATAAAACCTTATTACATTTCGTGTTATGGAAAAACTATTAATTTATTTTAAGAAGCATTATTTTCTAACCTTGTTTTCTTTGTTCAATCTATATATATTTTGCTTGTGAAAATTGTTTAGGTGGTTCATATGGGATAGAACATAACATGTCTTTTTTTAAAATATAAAAACAGGGAAATTTTCACTTAACTGTTTCTTTTTTCTTTTACTACAAGAGTTTTCAGAAATAAACTAAGCTTGTTAAGGGCACCTCACTAAAAATGTGGAGTTTGTACATGTGTGTGCAGTTGCTCACAGAGGCCAGAAGAGGGCATTGGAACCCCTGAAACTGAAGTTAAAGGTGGCTGGGAGCTACCGGACCTTGGAGCTGGGAACCAAACTCAGGTCCCCTGCCCTTAACCACTGAGCCTCCTGTCTAACCCCGCCCCCTTTTTTCTTTGAGGCAAGGCCTCATGTAGCTTAGGTTGACCTGAAGCTTGCTATGTAGTGAGAGGGAATGACTTCGAATTTCTGACTCTACTGCCATCACAAAGCATGCTCTATTATACCGAGTTGATGGCATGTGGGGATTAAACCCAAGGCTTTGTGTGTGTTAGGGAATACTCCATCAGTTGGGCTACTTCTTTAACTCTGGGTACTGTTTTTTTGAAAGACCGCAAACGGCATACTGTTCATTCTGTTGTTCTCAGTGGGCTGGGGGATCTTCTTCTGTGTGGGAAGAAGTCTCAGAGAGGCAAAGTGTGCCTTCCTTAGAGTTATTCCTATTCATCTGAGTGAGGCTTTCAGAGCCACGCTTTGAGCTCTGGGATCCTAGGATCAGCAGCCCAGAACCCAGAAGCTAGGGGTAACAGTTATGTTGGTGGCTGCCCAACTAAATCTACACCCTAGAACTTGCCCAGAAATTAGGGCTAGTAGCTTTTTCTCAGCCTTGGCTCTTGGCCCTTTGCTATCTGGGATGCTTCAGCTACCTGCTAGTGGCTGCCGGGCCACCTTAACCTGGCTGTCCTAGGAGTCACCTGGACAGATGGAGAGATGACTCAACAGTTAGGAGTACTGACTGCTCTTCCAGAGGTCCTGAGTTCAATTCCCAGCAACCACATGGTGACTCACAATCATCTGTAATGAGATCTGGCGCCCTCTTCTAGCCTGCAGGCATCTATGCAGACAGAACACTGTATACACAATAAATTAAATCTTAAAAAAAAAAAAAAGGTCCTGAAAAGATAAGGCGCTTTGCTGACTTCATACCTGTTCCTAACCCTTGTTCTTTACATGACATTTCTCGGGGGGGGGGGGGGGGAGGGGTTAGGCTCTAAAGCCACAGAGAAACCCTGTCTTGAAAAACAAACAAAACAACAACAACAA
Source organism: Chionomys nivalis (assembly GCF_950005125.1). NCBI lineage: Eukaryota > Metazoa > Chordata > Mammalia > Rodentia > Cricetidae > Chionomys > Chionomys nivalis. Next base: position 91,000,119 of record NC_080088.1, read on the forward strand.
CAACAAAAAAGACAGTGTAAGATACTTAGGTGAGGGTGTGTTTGAGCCTGGGTGGCAGCATGGGATGGGGGCAGCATACACAGAGGGATCTTCTAGAATGTTCTATGAATGTTGTCATGGGAAGGGAATTAGATTCTGCCTAGCATGGTTAGGGACTGCTGGGAGGTCCCAAGCCCCAGAGTGGCCAAGGGTGGGGTTACCTAGAGTGGCGACAGGTAGGGGCATCTGAGTCTGAGGATAATCACATTGATTTGCTTGTCAGAGTGATGGGAAATAAACTTGGCAATGTGATCTCTTCCCTTGTTATTCGTCAGTCGCTGACTTCTTCGCTCTCCCCAGTATGATGGTTGACGCCACTGGTTGACTCTTCTAGAATCGCCTAGGAGTCAAGCCCTGAGCACGCCTGTGAGGGAGTTGATTAGATCCCTTGATGCTTAGTGTCAGAAGGACCTGGGTTGTATAGATGAGAGTGTGCTAACACCAGCATTGATCTCTCTCTGCTTCCTGACTGAGGATGTGACATGACCAGCCACTCACGCTGCCGTTGCCATGACTCCTCCGCCATGATGGACAGCTCCCTGGAACTGTGAGCCCAAACCAATCCTTGCTTTCTTATTTTGTTTTGTTAAACAACAAAAATAGAATCTAAGACACTGAGTAATGGCCCCTCCAAGATGCTTGCATTTGATTACGATGGTTTGATTATCATCATTATGGATGGATAAGCAATGTCCATGGGTGAGGGTGTGTGTGTGTGTGTGTGAACATGCTTGAGGAGTTGAGTTCAGCCAAAACATTTTTTTCATTGTCATGTGTGTGGTGTGTGCATTTACATGTAGGCGTGTTTGCATGTAAGCAGACATTCAAGTGACTGTGTATGTGCACATGTGTGGTTGTGTATGTAGAGGCCTTGAGTTTGGCCCAGGGAATGGGTCTCCCATTAATCTTCCATGTTAGTCATTGAGGCAGGTCTCTGCGGACCCAGAGCTCACTGATGAGTGGTCCGGTTAGCTGGCGTACCCTGGGGATGCCTTGTCTCCAACTCTGGAGGCTGGCGTCGCAGACAGGCTGCCGTGTCCACCTGGCACTTTTATGGGTACTAAGGAGCTGAACCAGCAGGTTTTCACGCTTGTGTGGCAAGTGTTTAATACTGAGCCATCTACCCAGCCCAGATTTAGGCAATATTCTCCTCAGAATGTTCTAGCATTGTGTAGAGGCTGTAACGTGTTGACTGGGCTGGTGTGGCCAGGTACTCAGTCCCACGCTCATCTTAGGGTCCCTGCAACCGCATTGGCTTCCTCAGCTGCAATCAATTGACTTTCAGTAATGGAGATTAATCTTGGTATTTTGCTTGACTCTGCCCAATCCATTTCAGGGCTTGAGAACAAAAGCAGAGGTTAAAAGAAGAAATTCTGCTTTAGGATTCAAGATCACAGCTTAGTCCCGACCGAGTTCCCACTCTACTGGCTTCCATCCCAGATTCTGGTGGGGCTGGGCATGAAGAACTGAGTTCAATCCTTGTACCCCCCGCTCCCATGTGGAAATCCAGGTGTGGGGGTGCAGGCTTGCCATGCCAGCAACTGTAGGAAGTGGCCCATCTAATCTGCTTGATGAGCTCCAAGCTAGTGCGAGACCCTGTCTCAAAAACAAGGGGAAAGGTGAGCTGAGGATGACATCAGAGTTTGTCCTCTCACCTCCATTTGCATGAGTACACATGTGCACACATGCACACCCAGATTCTAGCATTACCAGCCTGGACAACTGAGTTAGCCAATTCCTTACAATAAATGTTACTATATATTATTAGTAATTATTACTATATAATGTAATTAGGTAGCAGTAGAGTATAATTAATGATGTTTTATTCAAATTCCATTAATGTATTATGCACAATTTATATAGACTTCAAAGATCTATTTTTATTGTTTTAATATTACATGTATGCTTATGTCTGTTTGGGAGTATGTGCACGTGAGTGCAGGTGCCAGCAGAAGACAGTAGAGGGCGCCAGATCTCCTGGAGCTGGAGTTACATGTGACTGTGAGCCACTCAGTGTGGGTACCGTGAGCTAACTCATGCCCTCTGCCAGAGTAGTATTTTTTTTTTTTTTTTTTTTGAGACAGGGTTTTTCTGTAGCTTTGGATCCTGTCCTGGAACTAGCTTTTGTAGAGCAGGCCAGCCTCAAACTCACAGAGATCTGCCTGCTGCCTGCCTCTGCCTCCCAAGTGCTGGGATTAAAGGCATGCGCCACCACTGCTCTGCTTAGTATGTGTTCTTAACTGCTGAGCCATCTCTCCAACTCCCATTTTTTTTTGTAATTTACTTTTATTTTATGTTTATTGACATTTTGCCTGCATGTACATATGTGTGAGGGTGTCAGAAACTGGAGTTACAGACAGTTGTGAGCTGCACTGTGGGTTCTGGGAATTGAACCCAGGTCCTCTGGAAGAGCATTCAGTGTTCTTAACCACTGAGCCTTCCTTATTACTTATTTATTTATTTATTTATTTATTTATTTATTTATTTTTGACACAAGTTTTCTCTGTGTGGCCTTGGCTGTCCTGGAACTCCCTCTGTAGACCAGGCTGGCATTGAACTCACAGAGATCTGCCTGCCTCTGCCTCTCAATTGCTGGGATTAAAGGCATGTACCACCACCATCTTTTAATTTTTATATTAAATTTTTTTTTGAAACAGAGTCTCAAGTAGCCCAGACTGGCCTTGAACTTGGTATAGAGTCCAGAATTGCCTTGAACTTCTGACTCTCCTGCCTCCACCTCCAAAGTGCAGGGACTACTGATTCTATTGTGTATAATATGTGATGCTTATGCACAGATATGTAGCCTGGTACATGCATTATCCAATATTTCACATGTGAAGCTATTTGAGAGTTTGATTGACAGGTCATCTGTCATAGAGATGTGAGATGAGAGATACTTGAAACTGGACCACCTGAGACAATAATGGCCCTAAGGTGAAATCCGGAGAGCCTCCTAAAAGTCCGCATGTTACAGAACGGTCCCAGAGTAGCACAGCTGGAAGGTGGGTCCTGGCAGGAAATTTCTAGGTCACTGGGGTGGTAAGCGTGAAGGGGATTATGGTGTGGAACCTGATTGTACTGGTTCTGTGTGTCAGTTTGACACAAGTTGGAGTCATCAGAGAGGAAGGAGCCTCAGGTGGGATCTCTATGAGATCCATCTGTAACGCATTTTCTCATTTGGTAATCAGTGGGGACAGGACCAGACCATGGTGGGTGGTCCTGGGTTCTATAGTAAAGCAGACTGAGCAGGCCAGGTGGGGGTGAGTTGGGAGGGCAGGGAGTGGGGGAAGAGGGGGTGGGGAGCGGGGAGCAAGCCAGTAAGCAGCATTCCTCCATGGCCTCTGCACCAGCTCCTGCCTCCAGATCCCAGCCTTGCTTGAGTTTCTGTTCTGACTTTCTCCAGTGATGGACTATGGTCTGGAAGTTTAAGCTAAATAAACCCTTTCCTCCCCACTTTGCTCTTTGGTCCATGTTGCAGCAATAGAAACCCTGACTAAGACACCAAGCCCCTTGTCTCTGACTTTCTCTCTGCTTCCTGTTCGTTATGTGAGAAACCTGCTCTGTGGTGAACACTCGGCCACCATGTGCAGTGCTGCCACAGGACCAAAGCAACTGAGCCAAGTGAGCATGCACTGAGGTCTGGACCTGGGAACCAGAGTGAGCCTTTCCGTGTCGTTGGTGTTTCGTGACAGCAACGGAAAGTTGACTCAAGAGATCCACGAGCTATGGCTGGGGAGATAGCTCAGCCAGTAAAGTGCTGGCCTGAGAGCTTGTGAACTTGAACCTGACCCTCAAAATTCACATTAAAAAAGCTGGGTGTGGGGGCGTGCACTTGCTGGAAGGAGACTGGTGGGTTCCTGGCCCTCACTGGCCAGATAGCCTAGCCTCATTAGAGAACTCCAGGCCAGTGAGAGAACCTGTTTCAACAGCAAGGAAACAGTGCATGCACATTAGAAATAACAGAGAAGGTTATTCTCTGGCCTCCATATGCACGTTTAAATACACACATACACACCCCACACACTACATACACACACAAACACACACACACTACATACATACACAAACACACACATACCACACATATAAACACACCACACACATACCACACACATACCTCTACACACAAACACACACACCACACACACAAAGATACACATATATACCATACACACCCTCCTCCCCACACTACACACACACTACATACACGCACAAACACACACACATACTACACACACACACAAACACATCACAACAAACATACCCCTACACACAAACACACACACACCATACATACCCCTACACACACAAACACACACTCCACTCTTACCCCCCACCAACACATCATACACACACCACACACACCACACGCATACCCCTACACACAAACACACATACACACCACACACACAAAGATACACATATATACCACACACACACCCTCCCACAAACACACACATACACACTCACCCTACACCCATATGCCCCCTCTCACACACACTCACAATCCCTAGTCTAGCTGGGGTCCAAATCAATAGCCAGATTCATAGGGTAATCTAACTTGATCAGTACTGCTGAAAATATTGGCCGTGAACCACTTGCTACCATTTAGATTTAAGCTAATGGAAATTAAGTTTTCTTTCTATTTATTTATTCAAATTATTTATTTATTTATTTAGAGACAGGATCTCTCTGGGTAGCCCTAGCTATCTTGGAGTTCCCTGTGTAGACCAGGCTGGAACTCCCCGAGATCCACCTGCCACTGCCTCCCAAGTGCTGGGATGAAGGGTGTGCACCACTGCTCTTGGATGGAATCCAATTCTAAAAATTGTGTCCTTAGTTGCACAGGGCACATGTTGCTGTACCAGAATGCTCTGTTCTGGAATTTCTCACTCATCAGCTGTTGAGTTCCTCCGGTCAGGCATGGTGGAGGAACAGAGCCAGGCTGTGCTGGAGAGCCCCTGTCTGTATTCCCGCCTCACTGAAATGAGCGTGATCAATGAGACTTCAGTCTCAAGGCTTCCAGATGGTTGGCTCTGCAGTAGTAGCCAGGGGCACTCCACAGGAAAGCTTGCTGTGACACATTGGGGGACGGGCACTGGTCACCACCTTACATGTTTAGGAAGGAGACAGAAGGGGACAGAAGGGGCAGGAGACACATGGACAGGGCCATCGCCTTGTCTGTGTATGAAATGTTTTGCCTTGGCCCCCAAGTGTCTGGAAACTTTGTGTGTGTTCTCCTGTGTGTGTTCATATGTGTGGACATGCACATGCGTGTGCACCTGTGTGCCTGTGTGTGATAGCAAGTGTCTTCATCTAGCTCTTCACTGTATTTTCTAGATGGGGTCCCTTGATGAGCCCAGAAGTCACTGAGCAGCTCATCTGGCCAGCCCTGTGGTCCCAAGGATTCCTCGTCTGGGATTAGATGTGGCCTGCCGCTCCCACCTGGCTTTTAGGTTTCGGGGATCTGAACTCCAGTCTGTAGAGAGTTTTATCTACTGAGCCCTCTCCCCAGCCTCCATGCCCAGAAACTTTACATACTGGTCTTGCTCCAGTGGTTGGCTGCAGAGAGCCACCTGACGGGAGGTGGTCAAGTGGACAACCTGGCTTGGTTTTGTTCTATCTTGTTCTCTGTGGGGAGCAAGGATCACCTGCCACTCAGTCACAAGCCCTGGGGACTCAGAGGAGCCAAAGGAAGGCAGTTTACGATTTCACAAAGTCCAGCATCTGAGCTCAGAGCAGTCTGCAGCTCTCATAAGCCTAACACAGAAGGTTCCCCGCTTCACCGCTTTCAGCTGACTGAGGAATAGGGAGGGCACAACCTTCCCCACCACCTTTCCACCCGGCACGCATATTTGTCTATTAACACAGACAGCACATGAATGCATCTTTATGTTTATAATCTGTTCACATTGACACCGATCAGGCACACGACCTTGTCACATCTGAAGGTCATCAGGCAAGCCATTGACCATTTCCTGCTCCAAATCTCTGGTTTGGCAGGGTTGGGATTGGGGGGCTGGCTAGCTTAGCAAGAATTTGAGCTAATTTAGCAGGCTGCCAATGGGGAGCTGAGGGTTTCTTGCTCATCTTTAGTTGGACCTAGGCTGGCTTAAGGTACTCTTGTTTTGAGAGCCAGCCCTTGGATTTTATTTCTTACCATCCCTGTCTGCAGCCTAAAGAGTCTCTTCTACCACGGATTCTTTCTGCTGACTTTTGGATAACAATAAAAAAAATAGATACATTTCAACTTGGGTGGAATAAAAGAAATCACATATATTTCATAAGTGGGAAGGCAGGTGCTGTGACCACAGCAGTTCTGGGGCAGTAAAAACAAACGCGCCTGACTGATTTTTATCTGGCCGTTAGAAAAAGGGACATTTGGAGGAAAAATGAGTAAAAAAGAATTCAAAGCAGAAAGTAGCGCAAAAGAAGCCGTTAGCACAGAGTGAGTTTTATTTTATCAGTGTGTGTGTGTGTGAGTGAATGTTGGTATACACAGGTGTACTTGTGTGTGTGTGTGTGTGTGTGAGTGAATGTTGGTATACACAGGTGTACTTGTGTGTGAGGGTGTGTATGTGAGTGAATGTTGGTATACGCAGGTGTACTTGTGTGTGAGGGTATGTATGTGTATGAGTGAATGTTGGTACACACAGATGTACTTGTGTGTGAGGGTGTGCGTGTGCATGTGGAGGCCAGAGGACAACCTGAACTGTCATTGTTTGGGAATCGTGTACTTTCTTTGAGACAAGGTCACGCACTGAACCTGAGACTCACCAAATTGGCTAAGCTGTCTGGTCAATGAGTCCAGGGATTGACCTGTCCTTGGTGGAAGAAGGCAATACAGGTCCCCAGGACCTTTGTATTGGAAATTAGGAACCTTTAGATAGGGTCAAGAAGCGTACTTGGGACTGGGGTTGGGGTGTATTGATGCTGAATGGTTGCTGTCCAGCATCTGTGTCAAAACTGGGAACCCTCATTGTGTTATGTGAAAATGGTACCCTGGGGAGGTGATTAGGATGCCACGTTAGCATCCTTGTGATGGAACTGGTTCTCTTTAAGTAGAGATATCAGTGTGTGTCCTCTTTCACCCCTCCCCTTTCCCCTCTTCCCTCTCCTCCTTCCTTTGAGATGGCTCAGTGGGTAAAGCACTGGTCACATAAGCCAGGAGTTTGGAATCCCAGCACCCATCTTCAAGCTGGCCTGAGGTGGTACAGCATCTGTGATCCCATCACTGTGCAGAGCCAGGGATCTCTGGGCTAAGGCTGGCTACATGATTGGTGAACTCTGGGCTCCTTGAAGGATCCTTTCAGAAACACACAGAAACACACACTCCTCATCCCTCCCCCTTCTGTTTTCTTTCCCCTCCCTTCCTCTTTCTCCCTCACTCTCCATCCCTTTCTCTTCTCCCTGTCCATTTCTCTTTGTCCCTCCCTCCCATTTTTCCTATCCCTCCTTCCACAGCAAGTGGGCACAGCAGAAGGCATTCACTCTCCATGGGTGAGCCAGGAGGCCAGACCAACCCCCCCACATTTCATCCCCACCACACCCCCTCATCTCAGCCAGGAGGCCAGACCAACCCCCCACATTACATCCCCACCACACCCCTTCATCTCAGATAGCCAGGAGGCCAGACCAAACCCCCACATTACATCCCAGGCCACAAGCACTCATCTCCGATCTCTAGCTTCCAGAAATGGGAGAAATAAATCTGTTGTTCCAGCTCCAGTCCTGGGCTCCACCTGAGCCCAATTTTTCCGGCAGTAAACCCAGGGAAAGATGACCAACCTCATTAATGATCATAGATATGCAAATTAAGGCAACAGCTTGGCCGCCTTTTAGCAAGACAGAGGGCATGAGCAGGAATGGGCATACACTGCAGAGACAGTGGCGGCAACCCTGCACCTTGGAAAGCCAAGTGCGGCACTCTCCGCTGTACCTCATGCCATCTCAGAGCCTTCCCAAGCCAGCTGTGGACCCAGAGGACGCTGAATGTGGATGTCCCCAAGACCTTCCTGGAGGACGTTCATCGTGACCTTGCTCATAATAACAACATAATGGCAATAATAAGTGTCAGAGCCTGGGCAATGCAGTGTGTACTCCCTGGGGTACAGGGAAGGGGCTTTTAGGGGTGTATACCCCAAAGTATTTATTGTGAACACCTGTGTCTTTCTGATTGGAGAGTAGAGGTGTTTCGTGGTAAAGGTTTTTTTTTTTTTTTTTTTTTTTGGTCACTGTTGCCTAATTAATCTTTGATGAGATCACAGTCATCTTGCAACTTCTCCTGCTGGAAACCAGTGGTAAAATAGACCCTCCTACTGTGGTTTAACTGTGAAACACCCTCACAGGCTTGAGCACTTGGTCTCCAGTTGGTGGTGCTGTTTCTGGAGGCTGGGGAAGCTTTGGGTTCAGGATGCACTGCTGGCTGAGCTGCTCACTGGTGGAGGGGGTGGGCCTTGGAGTGTGATAGCCAAGCAAGCTACTGGGAAGTGTTCCACCTCTGAGCCACATCCCTAGCCTCTGCTTCTTGTCCCAGCTCTGTTTCCAGTTATGCCCAGCAGCTCACAGTGGCCGACTGCCCAGTAGTACCCTCAACCGACTTCATCTTTGTGTGGCTAATTGCTCTTTGCCCTCTAGGTCCACCTCTGGGTCCTGACCTCTGGGTCAGGTTGAGCTCAGCTAGGTTTGGTGTATAGGAGCACACAGCAAACTCTGAGAATTTCCCAGCAATCCCTGGGCTATCCCTGCAGGCTCCCTGCTCCTTAAATACAGGAGCAAGAATTGACCCTCATCCTTAGATTCCCTGCAGCTGACTCTGATGTCCCTATCTGTGGTTCTTGAGGACGCCTGTGCTCTGCTCCCTGCACCATGTTCTGTATTTCAAAATCATGTTCTTCAATGGTTGTTTTCCAAAGTACACTCTCAGACTCTTGCAACCCAGGAAGCCAGCTGCATTGCCTGCTGTGGGAGGATTTTCCCACGACATGGCCCCTGGTGTCTCTGTTGACCTCACTTTCATGTGTCAGAGAACACAGAAAAGGGACAGTCAATTTCCACCGAGACTGGGAGATCCCTTGAACGCGTGGGCGTTACATGAACCACACATAGCTTGTCTTTCGGGATGGGGCTTGTGACGTCCTTTATGTAACTGAGAAAGGTATGGGCTGCAGAGGGGCAATCAATTATTCTTAGTGATGGTTGATTTTTAAATTAATTCCATACGCAAGTTGTCTACTGATAATGAATATTCATTCCCAATACCACCCCTCTCTCTGTTTCTTCCCCTTCTACCCTCTTCTTCCCTTCCTTTCTCTCTCTCCCTCCCTCCCTTCCCCCTTTTCTCCCTCCATCTCTTGTTGAAAGACAAGGTCTCACTGTGTTGCTCAGGCGGGTCCCCAAGTAGCAGTAACTCCTGTTTCTGACTCTTGAGCATGGGTTTATGGGTGTGGGTTCTGCCTGCCTCCCTGGCATTCTTCTTGTTAGTAAGCAGGAGTTAGGATGAATATGAGCAGAATCAAAACAGTTGGACGGTCTTAACTGTAATTTATAACATTATCAAGCACTAGTTATTTTAGCTGAGAATTGGCCACCTTAGCTGCAATCAGAGCAAGCCATGAAATGGATCTTCAGATCCAAAAACCTGAAGAAGTTGTACTGAAAGAATATTCTGTATTTTTTTTAATATTGCTTCATCTTCAGGAACAACCATTGAAGATGCAGTTGTCATTTAAACTTTGGTTTGGGGCTTAAAAAAGTTTTGAGGATAAAAAAAGAGATGATGAAATCTAGACAATTTTTAAGTTTTACTTATTGATTGAAAAGCTGGTTTCTTTATATTGGTAGATCAGAAATTAGTTCCTTTCAAATGTAATTTAAAAACATAAATCCCTGTGCATTGAAGACGACCTTAAAGCCTTTATGTTCATTGATTTGATAAACATAATGATGTGGGCTAATATTTGTTCTTGATGACTATTTGCACATTTTTTTAGCTAAATTGTTTTTGAAGGTGGAGATGAAGTCATTATATATTGAACCCAGGGACTTGTGCATCCTAGGCAGGGGCTCTACCACTGAGCCACACCCCAGCCCCTCACTGGGGGATTCTAGGCAGGTGCTCTACCACTGAGCCACACCCCAGCCCCTCACTGGGGGATTCTAGGCAGGGGCTCTACCATTGAGCCACACCCCAGCCCCTCACTGGGGGATTCTAGGCAGAGGCTCTACCTCTTATTCAAGAGTCCCAGGACTCTTTTTACTTTTTGTCTTGAGAGGATCTCACCAAGTTGCCCAGCTTGGCCTAGAACTCATGATCTTACTGCCTCAGTCTCCCTAATATCTAGAAAATGGGCTGGGCTACTAGATCAAGACCCTATAATAATTGTTTTTGTGCAGCACCATTAGTATTTTTTTTTTTCTGAAAACGAAGTTTTAAAATATTGCTGTGTGGTTTTTTTCCCATCAAATTGCCTGCAATCTTTGTCAAAGTGACTGTTATGGTTACTGAATTTGAAAACCTTGACACTTTCAATTGATTCCTCTCTATCAATCGTAATATTTTAAGTTGTGTAAACACTTCCCTGCAGATCTGGAGGTGTCTGGTAAACTCAGAGCAACTGTGGTTAACGGAACCCAGGACCCAACGTCAACACTGTAAGATTGTTACAATAAACAAACACCAGACTAAGATTTTAGAAAAAAAAAAAATGGATTCTGTCTTTTCCTGATTACCTTCTGTCGACAAACACTTCCATGAGTTGGAATCTGTGAAATGAGCTTCCCGTACTGAAGATCCTTTGGAGTGTGTCGCTAATCAAACATGCTAGGAAATGATAGGGACTCTGTATGAACTTATCAAATCCTGAATAAGAACTGTATCCATCGAAAGATGCCCCTCCCCTCCCACAACTTTGGCTATTCCCAGTCACAGTCTTGGAAGTTTAAAATTAAATCTCGCACGTGGTTTGGGCTTGTGCCATTTAAGTTGTTTACTTCCTGGAAGGCTTTTGTGGGGACAAATTTCAATGCCTTCTTGATTGCAGCCCTTATTCCCAGTAATTGTGCTGTGGTAGGATCGTCAGGCGTAGCAGGTCTTTTGAAACTGCTTGATTACCTTAATTAAAAACTTATAACTGATTTGAAAGAAAATAATGTGTCTACAATTCGGATGCTTCATTGACTAAAATAAAATAAAAATAAAAGAAGACCCAGCGTGGTTGCAGGCTGCTTCATTTGAATAAAGATATTTCAAGATTCAAACGTTTCTAAAATGTTTTGATGGTAGGAAATTCAGTGAGAAAGTATTAGTCTTTAAATGTTTTTGGTGGGGGCACTGGAGAGATGGCTCGGTGGGTAAGAGTGCCCCATGTACGTAGATCCTAGTACCTATGATCTCTATGAGGGGCAGAGACAGGAGGATCTCTAGGGCTTGCTGGCTACCACCCTGGCTCCAGGGTCAGCAAGAGACCCTGTCTCAGAGCAGTAATGCAGTAGAGCAGGACTTCCTTCTCTGGCCTCTGCGAGCACACACACTCATGTTCCTATACCACACACACACATCTACACAAATATGCTCACACACGATAAACAATCTACCATCACCACCTATTAGCTATTCTTGCAGCTCACTCTGCAGTAGGCACAGTTTTTTTTTCTTGCTGATTTTTTTATTAATTAATTAATTTAATTATTAAAGATTTCTGCCTCTTCCCCGCCACCACCTCCCATTCCCTCCCCCTCCCCCAATCAAGTCTTCCTTCCTCCTCAGCCCAAAGAGTAAGCAGGTTTCTCTGCCCTGTGGGAGGTCCAAGGACCACCCACCTCCATCCAGGTCTATTAAGGTGAGCATCCAAACTACCTGGGCTCCCACAAAGCCATTACATGCAATAGGATCAAGAACCCATTGCCATTGTTCTTCAGTTCTCAGTAGTCCTCATTGTCCATTATGTTCAGCGAGAACGGTTTTGTCCCATGCTTTTTCAGTCCCCGGCCAGCTGGCCTTGGTGAGTTCCCGATAGATCATCCCCATTGCCTCAGTGTGTGGGTGCACCCCTCGCCGTCCTGAGTTCCTTGCTCGTGCTCACTCTCCTTCTGCTCCTCCTTTGGATCGTGAGACTTCAGTCCAGTGCTCCAATGTTGGTCTCTGTCTCTGTCTTCTTTCATCGCCTGATGAAGGTTAATATTCAGGGGGATGCTTATATGTTTTTCTTTGGGTTCACCTTCTTATTTAGCTTCTCTAGAGTCACGAATTATAGTCTCAATGTCCTTTATTTATGGCTAGAAACCAAATATGAGTGAGTACATCCCATGTTCCTCTTTTTGGGTCTGGCTTACCTCACTCAGGATAGTGTTTTCAATTTCCGTCCATTTGTATGCAAAATTCAAGAAGTCATTGTTTTTTACTGCTGAGTAGTACTCTAATATGTATATATTCCATACTTTCTTCATCCATTCTTCCATTGAAGGACATCTAGGTTGTTTCCAGGTTCTGGCAATTACAAACAATGCTGCTATGAACATAGTTGAGCATATACTTTTGTTGTATGTTTGGGCATCTCTTGGGTATATTCCCAATAGTGGTATTGCTGGGTCAAGAGGTAGGTTGAACCCGACTTTCCTGAGAAACCGCCACACTGCTTTCCAAAGTGGTTGCACAAGTTTGCATTCCCACCAGCAATGGATGAGAGTGCCCCTTTCTCCACAACCTCTCCAGCAGAGGCTATCATTGGTGTTTTTGATTTTAGCCATTCTGACCGGTGTAAGATGGTATCTTAATGTTGTCTTGATTTGCATTTCCCTGATTGCTAAGGAAGTTGAGCATGATCTTAAGTGACTTTTGGCCATTTGAACTTCTTCTGTTGAAAAGTCTCTGTTCAGCTCAGTGCCCCATTTTATAATTGGATTGATTAACCTTTTACGGTCTAATTTCTTGAGTTCTTTGTATATTTTGGATATCAGACCTTTGTCAGTTGCGGGGTTGGTGAAGATCTTCTCCCAGTCAGTGGGTTGCCTTTCTGTCTTAGTGACAGTGTCCTTTGCTTTACAGAAGCTTCTCAGTCTCAGGAGGTCCCATTTATTCAATGATGTCCTTAGTGTTTGTGCTGCTGGGGTTGTACGTAGGAAGTGTTCTCCTGTGCCCATGTGTTGTAGAGTACTTCCCACTTTCTCTTCTATCAGATTCAGTGTGTTTGGACTGATATTGAGGTCTTTAATCCATTTGGACTTGAGTTTTGTGCATGGTGATATATATGGATCTATTTTCATTCTTCTACAGATTGACTTCCAGTTTTGCCAGCACAATTTGTTGAAGATGCTCTCTTTTTTCCATTGTATACTTTTAGCTCCTTTATCGAAAATCAGGTGTTCATAGGTTTGTGGGCTAAAGTCAGGGTCTTCTATTCTATTCCATTGGTCGACTTCTCTGTTTTTATGCCAGTACCAAGCCGTTTTCAGTACTGTAGCTCTGTAATAGAGTTTGAAGTCAGGGATGGTAATGCCTCCAGACAATCCTTTATTGTATAAGATTGTTTTGGCTATCCTGGGTTTTTTGTTTTTCCATATAAAGTTGATTATTGTCTTCTCCAGATCTGTGAAGAATTTTGATGGGATTTTGATGGGGATTGCGTTGAATCTATAGATTGCTTTTGGTAGAATTGCCATTTTTACTATGTTGATCCTCCCAATCCAAGAGCAAGGGAGGTCCTTCCATTTTCTGGTATCCTCTTCAATTTCTTTCTTCAAAGACTTAAAGTTCTTGCCAAATAGATCTTTCACTTCCTTGGTCAGAGTTACCCCAAGGTATTTTATGCTATTTGTGGCTATCGTGAAAGGTGATGCTTCTCTGATTTCCCTCTCTGCTTCCTTATCCTTAGTGTATAGGAAGGCAACTGATTTTTTGGAGTTGATTTTGTATCCTGCCACATTACCAAAGGTGTTTATCAGCTGTAGGAGTTCTTTGGTAGAGTTTTTGGGGTCGGTTATGTATACTATCATATCATCTGCAAATAATGAAAGCTTAACTTCTTCCTTTCCAATATGGATCCCCTTGATCCCCTTATGTTGTCTTATTGCTATTGCTAGAACTTCAAGCACTATATTGAAGAGGTATGGAGAGAGTGGACATCCTTGTCGTGTTCCTGATTTTAGTGGGATGGCTTTGAGTTTTTCTCCATTTAATTTAATGTTAGCTGTCGGCTTGCTGTAAATAGCTTTTATTATATTTAGGTATGACCCTTGTATCCCTAATCTCTCCAAGACCTTTATCATAAAGGAGTGTTGAATTTTGTCGAATGCTTTTTCAGCATCTAATGAAATGATCATATGGTTTTTTTCTTTCAGTTTATTTATATGGTTGATTACATTGATAGATTTGCGTATGTTGAACCAGCCCTGCATCTCTGGAATGAAGCCTACTTGATCATAATGGATAACTTTTCTAATGTGTTCTTGGATTCGGTTTGCCAGTATTTTATTGAGAATTTTTGCGTCGATGTTCATGAGTGAGATAGGCCTGTAATTCTCTTTCTTGGTTGGGTCTTTGTGTGGTTTTGGTATCAGGGTAACTGTAGCTTCATAAAAGGAATTTGGCAATGACTCTTCTGTTTCTATATTGTGAAATACATTAAGAAGTATAGGTATTAGCTCTTCTTGGAAGTTCTGGTAGAATTCTGCATTGAAACCATCTGGTCTTGGGCTTTTTTTGGAAGGGAGATTTTTGATAACTGTTTCTAATTCTTCGCGACTAACAGGTCTATTTAGATCGTTTACCTGGTCTTGGTTTAGGTTTGGTATATGGTACTTATCTAAAAAAGTGTCCATTTCTTTTGCATTTTCCAGTTTTGTGGCATACAGGCTTTTGTAGTAAGATCTAATGATTCTCTGAATTTCCTCTGTGTCTGTGGTTATGTCCCCCTTTTCATTTCTGATCTTATTTATTTGCGTGTTCTCTCTCTGTCGTTTAATTAGTTTGGATAGGGGTTTGTCAATCTTGTTGATTTTCTCCAAGAACCAACTTTTTGTTTCATTGATTCTTTGGACTGTTTTCTGTGTTTCTATTTTGTTGATTTCTGCCCTCAGTTTGATTATTTCCAGTCTTCTACTCCTCCTGGGCGCGTCTGCTTCTTTTTTTTCTAGAGCTTTCAGGTGTGCTGTTAAGTCCCCAATGTATGCTTTCTCCGTTTTCTTTAAGTGGGCACTTAGTGCTATGAACTTTCCTCTTAGCACTGCTTTCATCGTGTCCCATAGGTTTGAGTATGTTGTCTCTTTGTTTTCATTAAATTCAAGGAAGACTTTAATTTCTTTCTTAATTTCTTCCTTGACCCAGGTGTGGTTCAGTAGTTGACTGTTCAGTTTCCATGAGTTTGTCAGCTTTCTGGGGGTAGCTTTGTTGGTGGCTTCTAACTTTAATCCGTGGTGATCTGATAAGACACAGGTGGACACTGATAATTTTTTGTATCTGTGGAGGTTTCCTTTGTTTCCAAGTATGTGGTCAATTTTCGAGAAGGTTCCATGAGCTGCAGAGAAGAAGGTGTATTCTTTCCTATTTGGGTGGAGTGTTCTATAGATGTCTGTTAAGTCCATTTGATTCATTACCTCCAACAATTCTCTGAATTCTCTATTAGTTTTCTGTCTGATTGACCCGTCCATTGGTGAGAGAGGTGTGTTGAAGTCTCCTACTACTAGTGTGTGTGATTTGATGTCTGCCTTGAGTTTTAGCAATATTTCTTTTACATAAGTGGGTGCTTTTATATTAGGGGCATAGATATTCAGGATTGAGACTTCATCCTGCTGAATCGTTCCTGTTATGTGTATAAAGTGTCCCTGTCGATCTCTTCTGATTGATTTTAGTTTGAAGTCAGTTTTGTTAGAAATTAGTATGGCCACACCTGCTTTTTTCTTAGGACCATTTGCTTGAAAAACCTTTTCCCAACCCTTTACTCTGAGTAGATGCCTGTCTTTGTGGTTGAGATGAGTTTCTTGCAAACAGCAGACTGTTGGATCCTGTTTTTGTATCCAATCTCTTAGCCTGTGCCTTTTTATTGGTGAATTGAGACCATTAATATTAAGTGATATTAATGACCAGTGGTTGTTAACTCCGGTTATTCTTACTGCTTTTGGTAGAAGAGTTTGTGTGTCTCCCTTCTTTGAGTTGTGCTGTTGAAGGGTCGCTAGATGCCTGGGTTATTGTAGGCAGTGTTGGCAATGTTGGATTCCTTGGGTTGTGATTTTCCTTCTATTACTTTCTGTAGGGCTGGATTTGTGGCAACGTATTGTTTAAATTTGTTCTTATCCTGGAATGTCTTGTTTTCTCCATTGATAGTGAACGATAGCTTGGCTGGGTATAGTAGTTTGGGTTTGCATCCATGGTCTCTTAGTTTCTGTAGTACCTCTATCCAGGACCTTCTGGCTTTCATGGTTTCCATAGAGAAGTCAGGTGTAAGTCTGATCGGTTTACCTTTATAAGTTACTTGGCCTTTTTCCTTTGCAGCTCTTAATATTCTTTCTTTAATCTGTATATTTTGTGTTTTGATTATTATATGGCGAGGGGACGTTTTTTTTTGATCCAGTCTGTTTGGTGTTCTGTATGCTTCTTGAATATTCAAAGGAATATCTTTCTTTATGTTGGGGAAGTTTTCTTCCATAATTTTGTTAAAAGTGTTTTCTGGACCTTTGAGCTGTGCCTCTTCTCCTTCTTCTATCCCTATTATTCTTAGGTTTGGTCTTTTTATTGTGTCCCATATTTCCTGAATGTTTTGTGATGAGAATTTGTTGGTTTTGGTGTTTTCTTTGATCAGTTCGTTTATTTTCTCTATGTTGTCTTCAGAATCTGAGATTCTTTCTTCTATCTCTTGTATTCTATTGATTATGCTTGTTTCTGTAGTCTCTGCTCGTTGACCTATATTTGCCATATCCAGCTGGTCCTCAGTTTGTGTTTTCTTCCTTGCTTCCATTTCAGTTTTCAATTCTTGGACTGTTTCCATTACCTGTTTGATCGTTTTTTCTTGGCTTCCCAGGGTATCATTTACGTATTTACTCATTTCTTCAAACTTTTTGTTATACTTCTCATCCATTTCTATGAGGGCGTTTTTTACATGTTGTTTAAGGGACTCTATTGCTTTCAAAAAGTCAGTTTTTTCCTCTTCTCCTGTGATAGGGTGTTCAAGTCCTTGTGTTGTAAGATCATTGGGTTCTGGTGTTTTCATGTTGTTTTTCAGATTGTTGGGTGAATTCTTGCCTTGGCGTCTGCCCATCTCCTCTTACCGATGCTATCTATTGGGTTTGATTTAATTGTAGCGGGGCAATCTGTTCTCAGTGCAGGCTTCACTGTTTCTTGCCCGCACTATCCTGTATCCAGTGCCTCCGCCGCCCGGGCCTGCCTGCCGGTGCCTCCGCCGCCCGGAACTGTCTGTGCGCCGGTGTTTCCGCCGCCTAGGCCTGCCTGCCGGTGCCTCCGCCACCTGGGCCTGCCTGCGCGCCGGTGCTTCCGCCGCCTAGGCCTGCCTGCCGGTGCCTCCGCCGGCCGGAACTCGGCACAGTTTTATGTTAGTGTTTATTTTAGAATGTTGTCATTGGAAACTATATTACACCCTGCACAACTGGCCCCCAGTGCACTTTTGTCCTGTAGTCTTTCACTTTGGTCAAAAGGAAGTTTGCACCTTGACCATGACTGCCTCGCCACCAAGAGGCTATGACCATGATGTGAAGACAGTTTTTTTACCAGACACATTGAGTTTTTAAACTGGACTCAATAGGAGTCATGATGATCTTAGATGGTTCCCTTCCAACAGGGTGGAGTTGTGGAGGCTCCAGCTATAGCAATTAGATAAGAAAGAAAATCCAGCTGTCATTGAAATGGTGGGTTTTCCTATAAGGAACATCTTTTGACCTTGGAAATGTTAACATAAAGGATATCAGAGATGAGAACAGAGATGAAAAGCACCCTGGAGTGGACACAGCCAGGCAGCCTCACCAGCAGCCCGGACAAGGCTTGGTGTGAAAACATCCATAAAACTGGAGTTGAGTGATTTCTTGGAAAGGCCTACACTAGAGAAAAACAGGACAGGAGCCAGCCAATCAGAAGTGGCCAAGTATTTGTGTGATTGGGAGCATCAGCAGGAGAGAGACCAATAAGAGAATTCTACAGCTGTAACTAAGCAAGTGTTTTCTACAGTTCAGTTTCTCTCTCTCTCTCTCTCTCTCTCCCTCCTCTCCTTCTCTCTCTCCGTGTGTGTGTGTGTGTGTGTGTGTGTGTTGTATATGCACATGTGTAGGCCTGTGATGTGATGCGGAGGCCAGAGGTGGACGTTGAAAACATTGCTCTCTGATTGTCCTCTATTCCTTCTATTCCTTTGACACAGGATCCCTCACTGACCCTGGAACCAGCAAGCCACAGACTTGTCTCCATCTTCTACAGTGCTGGGGCCATAGATACGCACATGCACACCTGGCTTTTCAGTTGGGTGCTGGGGATTTGAACTCACTTCCTCAAACTTGCACTTTCCCCCAGTGCTGTGGTAGCACATATGGGACCACTGTCTTCACACACAACCTTCTTAAAATGACAGGCAGCTGCTGGAGAAGACACTGAAGCTTCTGTAGCAGCTTTTCTTCTTCTTTTTATTTTTAAAACAATTATTCTTTTTATTTTTAAAACAATCTTATCTTATATACCAATCCTAGTTCCTTCTCCCTCCACATGACTGTCACCCACATTCAGAGGGCCTAGTTCAGTCTTAAGCAGATTCTCCAGCTGTCAGTCCAGAGTCTGTGAGCTCCCACTTGCTCAGGTCAGCTGTTTCTGTGGGTTTCCCCATCATGGTCTTGACCCCTTTGCTCATAATATCACTCCTCCCTCTCTATAACTGGACTCCAGGAGTTCGGCCCAGTGCTTAGCTGTGGATCTCTGCTTCTGCTTCCATCAGTTTCTGGATGAGGTTCTATGATGACAATTAAGGTAGTCATCAATCTGATTACAGGGGAAGGCCAGTAAAGGTACCCTCTCCACTATTGCTTAGATTCTTAGCTGGGGTCTTCCTTGTAGATTCCTGGGACTTTCCCTAGTGCCTGGTTTCTTGTTAACCCCATAATGCCTCCCTCTTTTAAGGTATCTCTTTTCTTGTTCTCCCTCTCTGTCCTTTACCCAATTCGACCTTTCGGATCCTTCATGTTCTTCTTTCCTTCTCCCCTCCCCACTCCGACCACCCTCCTCCCTCCCCCATGCGGCAAATATACTAAGGAGATCTAGTCTACTTCCCCTTCTTGGTGAGGGGATCCATGTATGTCTCTCTTAGGGTTCTCCTTGTTTCCTGTCTTCTCTGGGGTTGTGGACTGGAGGCTGGTTATTCTTTATGTCAAATATTATCCACTTATGAGTGAGTACCTGCAATATTTGTCTTTCTGGGTTACCTCACTCATGTTTTTTTCTAGTTCTATTCATTTGCCTGAAAATTTCAAGATGTCATTGTCTTTTTACTGCTGAGTAATATTCCACTGTGTAAATATGGACCACATTTTCTTTAACCATTTCTCAGTTGAGGGGCATCTAGGTTGTTTTCTTCTTTGCGTGGGAAGTTCTACACCTGGCATCCATGACAGATAGCATATGTCAACAAAGTACCTCATGTCAAAGATCCACATCTGTCACCATCTTTATTGAGAAGTAGAAATTCAGTACTTAATTTTTATTAAACTTGTTATTTTTTTTGGGGGGGTACATGTGCCTTCCTCCCTCCCTCCCTCCCTCCCTCCCTCCCTCCCTCCCTCCCTCCCTCCCTCCCTCCCTCCCTTCCTTCCTTCCTTCCTTTCTCCCTCCCTCCCTCCCTCCTTTCCTTCTTTCCTTCCTCCCTCCCTCCCTCCCTCACTCCCTCCCTTCCTTCCTCTCTCTTTTTTTCCCTCCCCTAATGTGGCAGTTTGAATGTAATTGATCCCAATAAGCTCATAGGGAGTGGCACTATTAGGAGGTGAGCCTTTGTTGGAGTGAGTATGGCCTTGTTGGAAGAAGTGTGCCACTGTGGGGATGGGCTTTAAGGTCTCATATATGCCCAAGCCGTGACCTACATGGCTACATGTAGCCTTGCTGCAGTCTGCTTCCTGTTGCCTTCTGATCAATGTAGCCAGCACCATGTCTGCCTGCATGCTGCCATGCTCCCTGCCATGATGATAATGGACCAAACCTCTGTAACTAAGCAACCATCTCAATTAAATGTTTTCCTCTGTAAGAGTTGTTGTGGTCATGGTGTTTTTTTTTCCACAGCAGCAGGAACCCTAACTAAGATACATTTTATGTTTAGGAAACAGAATCTCATTACGTAGCCAATGCCGGCTACTAATTTGCAATGATTCTCCTGCCTCAGCCTCCTGAGTGATGGATTTACAGGCATAAATAGGGTCACCCAGATGCTATTTATTGTTTTTTTTTTTCATTTATTATATTCCTAAGGGTCTGTTGCCGGAAGAAAAAGACACAGACACTGAAGCCGCCACTTGCTGTGTCTTTACTCAGTGCAGTTTGTTTTTCTATCACTGCAGGGGGCACTGAGCATCAGGTTTTTTTTAACAGAATCTTCACCAGGATGCTCCCTACATAAGATTCAAGCTCCCCTGTGGGTGTTTGATAGTCCTGATGAACCCTAGAAGTGATTTGGGAGTTCTGTGTGGTTGTAGAGCCCCCAAAGCTGTGTGCATCTGGCCATTCACAGCGGTGGGCAGGCTCAGCTGTACCGATTTCCTCCCACTGCCCAGGGGAACCATGCTCAGCCTCTCCTTTTCCCTGTCCACGTCACCCCATTAGAAGGCCTTCTGGAAAGAGAAGTCAGTTAGTGTTGGAGATGCTATGTGAACAAGCCACTGATGATGGACGATAAGCTTCTAACACAGGACTAGGGAAGGTAGTGCTGTCTTGGCAGGTATGAAGTCTGGTCACGCTATAGACAGATATGCGATAGGCAAACAGACAATACAATAGGAAGAAGATGACAGAAAGATTGCGAAAGATAAGTCATAGATGATAGGAATATAGCTAACCAGGTAATTAGCACATGAATCTATGGAAATATCAGTGATAGATTAATATATAGATGATAGAAATATGATAAATGGTGGTTGGGTGGATGAATAGTTAGGTGGACAGAGAGGTGATTCTTCTTTTTTTTTTTTGCATTTCATTTGTATTTTTTTCTGCTTTCATCATCTATTTATTACATATAAAATATACATAAACAATAAAAAGTAATTACAAATTTTATATCCATTTTATACATTGAGTTATAATCTAATGGCTGTACTAGGGCTTAGATTTTCTCTACTTTTTTTTAATTTTTTTATTTTTATTTTTTTATTCTTTTTTAATTAAAATTTCCACCTGCTCCCCGTTTCCTATTTCCCTCCCCTCCTCCCAAATATTGCCCCCTCCCCCCACTCCCCTCCCCCTATCCCCACTGCTCTTCTCCTCCCCCCACACCATTCCCCCTCCCTCTCGATACTGAAGAGCAGTCCAAATTCTCTGCCCTGCGGGAAGATGAAGGTCTTCTATCTATGTCCAGGAAGGTGAGCGTCTAAACCGGCTAAGCTCCCACCAAAGCCAGTTCATGTATTAGGATCGAAACCTAGTGCCATTGTCCTTGGCTTCTCATCTGCCTTCATTGTCCGCCATGCTCAGAGAGTCCAGAATCAACCCATGCTTATTCAGTCCCAGACCAGCTGGCCTTGGTGGGCTCCCAATAAATCAGTTCCACTGTCACAGTGGGTGGGTGCATCCCTCGTGGTCCTGATTTCCTTGCTCATGTTCTCCCTCCTTCTGCTCCTCATTTGGGAGGTGATTCTTCTTAAAGCATTTATAGAAAGATGGCTCAATGATAAATGGATCGTTAGATGATGTCTTGAAACATAAAGTGTAGATACGAAAGTATAATATAGATACATAGATTTTGATAGATAAAAAGAAAAATGATAAACAATGGTAGATTGATAAAATATAGTAGAAAGATGATTGATAAATAGAAAGTGGCAGATAAAAATGATAGATGTATAGATAGATAGATAGATAGATAGATAGATAAATGGGTACATGGATAGACAGATCATTTATTGATATATAGATGATAGGTAACGTGTAGATTGCAGGTAGATAATCAGGCCATGCAAGGTTTTGCTAGCTGTACCTTCGCAGCCAAGATGTGTATCTGTGAACCACACCAGGCAGAAGTTCGTTCTTTTGGTCTTCTGTGAAGTCTTGGATTAGTCTGCTGAGAATTCTACTCTGGGGTGTCTAAGCATTCTCTTCATGTTTCTGCTTCCCCATGTTTAAAATGAAGGAAAAGAAGGCAGGGCTTGCAAGCCATCCTGCAGAAGTGGAAATGCAAACAAGGCATGCCTGTGAGCAGGCTTTTGATGCCAGGTAAAGGATTCGCTATCTGTGAGACAAAGATCCCCTGGTGTGCTACCCAGCTCCCTCCATTCTCAGTCTCTCTCTGACATTGCTGCTTTCCGGGAAGGATTTTTCATTATTTTTTGTGCTGTCAAGATGACAGACAGAGAGAGAAGATGAAAGGGTACATTCTCATAAGATTTACTTTCCTTCCAGCTAAAAGGTATCACTTACCCTGCTTGGTTTTTAAATTTTAAAACATTTATCAAAGCGTTATGTGCAATTTTAAAATCAAATAGAATCACGGGGGTTATAATGAGACCCAGTCTTTCCTACACCCAGATCCTTCCCCTCACTCACAACTACTGCGAACTATGTCATCGTGGTAAATTATACACAGCCTAAACTTACCATGATAGCCGTTTCTAAGTGAGAATTTGAGTGGCTTTAAGCAGTTGGCAATGTTGCAAAACCGCCAACACCATCCCCCGAATTAGGGCTCTATCCCAATGAACACTCTTCCCACAACCCTTCGTTTCAGTTCTGTTGCTGCGGTAAAATGCCTGCTGGACTCAAAGTCACTCAGGAAAGGAAGATTTTGCTTGGTTCACAACTCCAGGTTACAGACCATGTCTGTGAGGATGTTGAGGCAAGAACTTAAAGCGACTCATCCACAGTGGAGAACGGGAGAATGAGCACACAGATTCTCACTTGCCTGTTGGCTATTCCTTTGCCCTGTCCAGGAGGCCTGCCTAGGGAATGGTGCCGCTCACAGTGGGCTGGGTCCTCCCATACAGACATGCCCACGGACTAACCTGACTCAGTTGATGCTCTCTCCCCAGGTGATTCTGGGTTGTATCAGGTTGACAGATAGTCTCCACCCATTTCATTCTTTCTCTCCACAGGAATTTGACAATTCAAGGGACCTCAGAGAAGTGGGATTACACATTATTTGTGTTTCGGTGACTGGTTTGTTTCACTCAAGGTCTGTCCTCAAGGCTTATTGGTGGTGCTATGTGCTATGGTTTAAAATATGAACTGTTCCCCACAGACTCGCATATTTGAATACATAGTCCTCATCTGGTGGCACTCTTTGGGGAAAGTTATAGAAACTGTAGGAGGATAGAGCCTTGCTGGAGGGAATGGCTCACCTGGGGGAAGGTCTTAGGGGCTTTCGCTTGTCTCAGCTTCCACACTGTTTCTCCTGAGATATACCAAGACACACTGCAAACTCCCGTGGTGGCAGATGGGGGCCACCCTACCATGACAGACTGGGATTTTGGGCTCAGAGATTGGTGAATTTAGTAAGTATTCAAACCCAGATATGTTTGTGAGTTACCTGTTGAGGTAACTCAACAGGCTGGAGGGCATCCTCTCCAGATGGTTAAGCCTCCTAGGTAGCTTGGCCAATCTTTGTCCTGGTTGGCCTGGAAGTCACTATGTAGAACCAGGCTGGTCTTGAACTCACAAAATAGCCATCTGCCTCTGCATCCTGAGTGAACGGATAAAAGTGCACTCCATGCCCAGCTTCTTCAATATTTCTTACTAAAGCTTGCTTGCCCACTTTCACATGGATAAACACACAATACATACACACATGACACACACAGACACACACTACACACACATGACACACACAGACACACACTACACACACATGACACACACAGACACACACTACACACATACCTTTAATAAGTATTGTGCTAGAACAGTTACAGCAGCATTTTTTAATGGAGCCAGTATATTTTAAAATGGGTTTTTAAATGAAACCAGTATTTCCCAGCCCACTGCCACTGTCCATAGCCCCACATGTGTAAGCAGCGTGTGTAAATGGCTGGGATGCTCATTGCATACATGTTCATTTCAGTGAGAAAATCTTGAGTGAGGTTGTAATTTAGATGTTTGTGTGTTCATGTGTGTATGGTATATGTACATGTTTGTGTGGATGTGTGTTGGTGGAGGCCAGATGTTGACATCCTTTTCTCAGTTGCTGCCTGCCTTATTCTTTGAGACAGGGTCAGTCTCTCACTGATTGCCTAGGCTGGCTGGCCAGTGAGTCCCAGGGACCTGCCTTTCCCCTACCTCCACAGCCCTTGTATAAATATTCTAATGACTTTAGATTAGAACTATTTAAAAGCCCCCAGATATACGTCGAGTGATCCCACCTCTGGGCTAGTGTGATGTGAGTGTCGATGAGAATGACTTTTCCATCTGTGCTGTCATTGCTGGGTGACTTAGGTCACTGAGGTGTAATAGACTATTATGTGTGTTAAGAGAGTTTTAATTGTGTCATTTAGAATGGTTGCCATCCTTGACCACTGCTCAGTGTGTCCAAGGGTGAGAAGCCCAGGGAGCTATGTATTTTAAGTGTAAGTTAAGCAGAAGAAGAGGGAAATGAGGACTCCTCCAATTTGTCTCTAAAAGCTCTTTAAGACCCGCAGATTGCAGTCACCATGGCAAAAAAGGCATAGTGAGTTCTTTCTGGTTTAAAAAGTTGTGTTACAAAAAGAAAGCAGAGCAGTGGCAGGACCTAAGGTCACTTTCCATCCTTCCAAGATACTGTCTTCATCCTTTCTGTCTACAGTGGGGATGGGTGACCAAAGATACTAGGGATGGAACAGGGCCTAGAATGTACTAGACAAGGGTTCTACCACTGGGCCACACCCCAGCCCCTCTCTGGGGGATTCTAGGCAGGGGCTCTACCACTGAGTCACACCCCAGCCCCTCACTGGGGGATTCTAGGTAGGTGCTCTACCACTGAGCCATACTCCAGTTCCTCACTGGGGGATTCTAGGCAGGTGCTCTACCAATTGAGGTATATCACTAACCCTGTTTCTACTTTTGTTTTTCTGATAGTGTCTAACTGATTTGCCCAGACTGACCTTTAATTACTCTGTAGTGAAGGCTGGTCTTGTTTGCTTAGGTTTTTTTGGTTTTTCGAGACAGAGTTTCTCTGTAGCTTTGGAGCCTGTCCTGGAACTCCCTTTGTAGACCAGGCTGGTCTCGAACTCACAGAGATCCGCCTGCCTCTGCCTCCCAAGTGCTGGGATTAAAGGCGTGCGCCACCACCGCCCGGCTTGAAGGCTGGTCTTGAACATGTCATTCTTCTGTCTTAGCCTTCTGGGAAGCTGGGTTGATGGGCCTGAGCTACCAGTTCTGGCTGCTATTCCCACCCCCCACTCTCTGATTTTCGACTTCAGTCAGTCTGAATGACACACTCTGCTTCCCCCACCACTGGTCAGGCTCTCTCAAGCATATCCTGCGAGTCAAGCCTCTTGTGGCAGTTCTAGAGCCTTCTAAGATTGTGTTTTCATTTGCTGTTGTTCTGTTTTCCAGTTGAGTTTTCCTTCCATGATTTTAGGGTCTCTCCTCAATCATTTTCAAAGTTTGTATTAGATCTTTCCGTGTGAACATTGCTTTGGCTTTGATCTTCTGTTTTCAATTATATGTACATATGTGTCTGTGCGTGCATTCAGAACCCGCCTACTCTGGTTTGAACAAGGAGTGGATGGTGTATATCTCACTCTGGCTCCTTTCTTTCATCCCTTGTTCCTAGTGCCTGTGATTTAGCCACACCAAAACAGCCAGAAGACCCTGGATATGGAGGACTCTGTTCTTTGCTTAAAATTCTTTTGCCCTCTCTGGCTATTCTGAGTTTCTGTCCTTTCCCAGTTTATAGCAATGTTCACCAATAAAAAGCTGCAGCCTGTCTCCAGTTCTCCCCAGTGCTGGAGCAAACCTTTGGAATAGCATCTATCTATCTATCTATCTATCTATCTATCTATCTATCTATCTATCTATCTATCATATAATATAGTACCTACCTTAAGTTTATTCATTTTCATGTACATTTTCCCCTTAACTCTAAAATGACCTCCTTAAATTCTGGAAATTTTATTAAATTTATCTACCTTTGCCCTCTCTGCCCAGTTTGAACAGACTATGGATGTGTATTAGTCAGTTACTGCTGTATAACAAGTCATCTCAAACCCACAGGCATATAAAAGCAATAATCTCTTTGAGGCTCACATGTCTGCTGGTTGGTGGGGGCTTGTGGGAGCTGAATTTGCCTCCAGATGGGTTCAGTTCAAGTCTGCTATGGAGTCTCTTATTATTTTGGGACAAGCAAGACACTGTGAGCATATTCTTCTCATGACAATTCTCTAAGTGCAAGAAGGCAAGCTCGACCAGATGGAGGCACACATGACAGTCTGAGATTACAGTCTACTATAGAGGAAGTCAAGGTGAAAAATGAAACAGCTAATCAGATCACCTCCATAGTCCACAGCAGAGAGAAACAAGTGAGTTCATGATACTTCCTCTCTCTCTCAGCCAGCTTTCTTTAGTGTTATGTAGTTCTGAGCCCAGTTTAGAGAATGGTGTCACTTTCAGTCAGGACAGTCCCGTGTGGACTTGTCTATTGGTCACCCTGACTCTGTTTCCCAGTGATCCTTGATTGTCACATGTTGACAGAGCTCATCATCCCATCTGCCAACAGCTCATTGGCCGACAGGCGAGGTAGAGTCACAGCCCACCGTGAACCCAGATTTGTAGAGGAGGATTTCACACCGCTCATTTGTGAAATCAATAAAAAAAAAAAAAAAAAAAAACCCGAAATAGTCAAGAGACTCCAGAAAGTTCTTCCCTGGTTGCATAGAATTTAACAACTGAAACTTAGCATACACGTGTGGCCTGGACTAGAAGGCATAAGGGTAAGATGTGACTGAGTCTCTGAGCGCTCAGGGGCCTTGGCTCCCTGTGTGGCAGAAACCACAGGACAGTAAAGTCTAGCGTCAGGTGATGAGGGTCATCGGAGGCATTGATGGAGATCTCTCGGGATCCTGGTTAATCTCTTGAGAGAACTAACCATGCCATGCACTTGGCCCCTTCTGCAAGCCGCTGGTTTTCTTCCTCCTTCTTTTCTATGTTGTGATGCAGCCAGGGGACAAACTGATCGGGTTGCCTAACCTTAGACTTAGAGTCTCTAAACCTGTGAGCTGAACAAATCTCTTTTCCTTATAAAGTATCCAGCCTTGGGTGTTTTGTTACAGCAACGAAAATAGCTTAAAACAGGGAGGCTGTTATATCTCCATTACCCCACCTCCAGTCTTGTATTTCTATCTGTGTGTGTGTGTCTCAAAAGATAAGGTGGAGAATAACTAATGAACACACAACATCAACTTCTGTCCCACACACACACACACACACACACACACACTGATTCTGGCTTTTGTCAGTTTGTTAGACTGGCTGGCCCCAATCTTGGAGTTACAGGTTCACATTACCACATCTGGAGGATTCAAATTCCCATCCCCAAGTTGCATGGAAACACTTTATTAACTGTGCCATCTGTCCATCCCTACCCCTGACTCAGTTTCTCACAAAATGTGACTCACGGTATCAGATCAAGGTATAGGGTGGCAATCAGAGCCCCTGGTGACACAGACTTGGGCCATCCTCCACTGTACTCTCTACCTGTGGCATGATGGTGCCAGCTAGCCAGCTACATCCAGGTAAGACCCACCTCCGTTCCCACTCCAACTTTCTTTACTGATGCTTCCCTTGGGCTCTCAAAGGGAGCAAAGACAGGAGCCATATTAAATCCTCATAGGCTGTCTCATTTTATTAGGCTGTTGTTGTAAGATGGGTTTTGGCATTTGTGTGGGAATTATTAGCAAAGTAGGTGGAGGAACAAATATTTTGGCTCATTATTGTTCCTTTATTAATGTTTGTTCTTTTGATTATTTGTGGGATTCTATTAAATGGAACCAAGGAAGATGAGGCCTTTTCCAGGTTCCTATTCATAGACGTTAATCTTGGAGATTTTTTTTTTTGCAATGAAATTTGTTTTCAAGGTTCATTTTTTTTTTGTTGGCTTGGTACAGCACTTGCCTTCATAATTTTTTAGAGAATCAGGGGTTGGGAATAATATTCATAAATATTTATTTCCTGAACAGTTTAATTCTTGTGCTTTAAATGTTTGGGGGGAAATTGGAGGGGAATAAATTTTCATTACGTGGCAGGAAAGTTGAATAATTGAGTCGGCACTTTAGAAAATCTGCTGGAGAATTAAAGGGAGTTAAGGGGTGTCTGAGGTGGCACAGTGAAGAAACCACACTCACCGCAGGGAGGAGGAGGAGGAGGGCCAGGGAAGGCCAGGAAACCATTTTGAGCCATGTGTGGTCTTGATCTGTATAACTTACAGATTCCTACTACACGAAGCTTAAGTTATTAATTACTCATTGTTGTGTGAATGACTCCAGGGCAGCTGTGAACAAATGTCCATTTCACCCCAGATGGGCCAACGATGAAAGGCCAGAGCAATGACGCCCCCCAAATCCAGCTTGAGCTTCCTTCAGAGCACAGGTGAGGGTGACTGACAGGAGCGTAGATGACCCCAAGGCAGCTGCGTCATGGCAAAGGACCATCCCAGCGTCACAGACAACCTCACGGAAAGGGCAATGTGGAGTCCTCCTTTCAGTCAGTATCCCATGTCCTAGGTACCCTGGCATCTCCTAAGACCACTTGCAGCTAGGACAGGGCAGGAAGAAGTAACGACTAGACTCCCGACTGAGCATCTCTGACCCTTCCCTTCCTTTTCTAACCAGGGAGCGTCAACAGCTTTGCTACCATTACCATAGACCTGGCTACCTTGAATCTTTCTGCTTATTTTGTTGCCATAGCTACTGGGCCAAGACAATCTCTACCTCAAGATGGCAATGGTTAGTTATATTATGCCATATGACCACACTGGAGACAGCCATATTGTTAATTGCCGTGATAGGATGTCCCCTCGGCCAGCGTGACTCAAAGCACTCATTGTCAGAGGGCAATATTCCAAAGTGTGTGTATAAAAGCCGAGGTTTAGTTGGGAAATGTTTCATTATAACCCTTTTTTATAATAACCCCAAAGACTGCTTCAAAGTGATGTGTCTCCTCTCCACGGTTTAGATACAATAGCAGTGTTTATCAAAGCAGTTTGAGGGTCCCGAGTTTCTCTTCATTGGCATCGTGTACATTCTTGGCCAGGTGCACTGTGGGATGCTGGGCAGCATCGATGGTCTCTAACCAACAGACACCACGTGACAACCGGACATGTCCAGAGACAGTGCCAAATCGTCCCTTGAGTGGGGAAAAAAATTGTCCCTCATTGAGGACCACTCGCTGCTTCAGTTCGATCTGAAAACGATTATGTGGTCGGTAATCGGGGAGATGCAAATTAGAACAGAATTAAGCACTGTTCCTTCATTGCGTTTGCAGAAACATAAAGCCGGACCACGCTGGATGCTGGTACCCCTGCGGGGTGATGGCTTGTTCCAGCAGGTGAGGAGCGCTTAGGAGGAGGGCTTTGGGGGAACGGTTGGTGCATTCTATTCAAAGTTACAATGCTCACATCTGTTGAGTGGGAGCACTTCTCAGGATTAGCTCAAGAGGAGGAGATGCGAGCGGCAGCCTTTGAATGGTGTACTCTTTGCAAAATGACCAGGAGTGACAGGACACGGCACAGCCCTAGCTGCAAAACAGCAGCCGCAAAACGGATGCATGTATATGTGCCATTGGACATGAAATGACATCAATAAATGTATTAATTAAAATCAATGGTTATTTTATTACCATCTATTAATTAGCAGGAAGGAAAATTGGCCAGGCTTTGATGTGCATAAATAACTATACTTACGTTCTCAACTCCCACACAAGGGTAGTTACCAACCTGACAGAATTGTTCATTTTTCTAAAGAGATTTGTACCCCTCCCTTAGCTATATTGATATTGAGGAAAGTGGGGGGGCCTTGAAAGTGACAGAATCTTTATTGCCTCAAGTGGGCAATGAGTAGCTCAGAGAGGAGGAAAAGCAACCACCACCAAAGCCACATTGGACCCATGTCTTTACCACATGAACTTGAAAAATGACTTTCAGGACCACAGACAGGGAGGGTGAGTGTTCAGGAGTGAGTTTACTTTGGGTGAAAGGTTAAGAGACAGGAAGCAAGCCGAACTCCTTTACAGCTGGAGTAAGTCCTAAACATGGGTTCCCACTGAGGGTCCCTGTGATGGTTAGCTTTAAGTGTAAATTGACACGCCAGACAACCACCCAGGGAAAGAGTCACAGGGAGGGATTGTCTACGTTGAGTTTGGCCTGTTGGCTTGTATGTGGGGATTTTCTTAATTCCTTTCATTGATGCAGGAAGACGCAGCCCACTGTGGGTGGCACCAATCCTTAGGCAGGACATCCTGAGCTTTCCAAGAGTGGAGAAATTCACCTGAGCATGAGGAAAGCGAGCACACACGCATTTCTCTCTGTCCTTGACTGTGGATGTGACATGCCAAGCTGTGTGTAGTTCCTGCCTTGACTTCCCCACAGTGATAGACTAGAACCTGGATCTGTGAACTAAACTCTTTCTCCCCTAAGCTGCTTTTTGCCAGGGTGTTATACCACAGCCACAGAAAAAGGAACTAGAATACTCCTCAGCCAGGAGTTAGGAAAGCTTTCTACTGGACAGAGGCAGGGACACGGAGGGGATGAGTAGGTCGGTCCAGTTGTTCCAGCTGTGGGGTGTTCCAGACAGAGAAGCTCATTTAGGGTATGTAAAAAGACAAGAAACAACAGGAGTCAGAACGCTAAACACTTTTGACATCACTGGTCTCTGGTTAGAACAGAACCAGCCAAGGGAATGTCCAGCTTCTGGCCACAGCTAAGGGTTGGCTTCAAGATGTCTTGTTTTTGAGGTGCCCCTTTCCCTAAAACTGCCTGACCGGTTTCTACCTCTCATGACTGTTAGGCTATTGAAACCACAGACTTAAAATATTGGAGTTTTCCCCACAAATCTTCCTTTGGGAATAAAAGGAAAAAGGCTGGATCCTGGTGTTAGCTGGACAGGAACTTGTCTCCCGGGAAAAGGTGCACACAGTTCTGACAACTTGTTATACCGCCTTGCAGGAGCTGCTGAAGGGGAGACAAGGATAGGCTGGTGATTGGCAGGGCCACACCTTGATGGGGACACATACCTCTTGCTTCATGTCAGGATTCCAAAGACAACCTTGAGATTTTTGGGAGGGAGTTGCCAGATTTCTATTTGTGCCAATATGGCTACATTGAGTATATATCTATTTTCCTGTTTTTCCTTGTTGTCTCTGTAAGTGGCCTATTGAAGGGCGGTGTTTGAGTCTAGACTGTTAGACTTGGGCCCTAACATCTCTGGTAAGGACAGTCACACACAGACATGTAATGCCACCTCTAGCTGTTTTTTCTTCTTTTGTTCTCACTAAAGGGACCGAGCATGTCCCTCAGACCCTGTCCCAGGTGTGGTCACAGCCACCCCTGGACTGCCACAACATATCCACCTTCCCTGAAACAATCAACCCATAAGGAGCAAATGCCGGCTCCTGTTGTCATAGGTGTCTGCCTCACATCACACACATGGAGTGGGAGCTCATGGCAGGAAGAGGTCTGTGCCTTTCAAGGCCAGCCAGCAGGGAGTTGGAGCCGGGAAGGAGCTGGGATGCCAACATCCTCTTCAAGGGTACACTTCCAAAGACCCAAACTCCCCTGATAAGTCCCACCTTTTATAAGTCCTGTCCACTCCTCATAGCCGGGGAACAAGTTTCCACACAGCCTCTGTGAAATGCGCTAGTCCGGGCTCTCGCTACCCCTCTGGTGCTGCCCTGATACTGAATTCCTGACTATTCTGGTTTTCTCTCCTTCCCACAATAAAACACCCCAGAAACAAGCCACTCATGGCTGAAAGGGCCTATTATAGCTTACAGATTCAGGTTACAGTCCCTCACTGAGGGGATGTGTCACAACAGGAGCCTGAGACAGCTGCGGTCACGTCACATCCGCAGTCAAGAGCAGAGAGAAATGCTTGCATGCATGCATGCTCAGCTTGCTTGTGCCCAGTTCTAGTTCCCCATTGTCACACAGTTCAGACCTCCTGCCTAGGGTTTGGTGCCACCTACAGTGAACTGGGTCTTCCCAAATCAATGATTTTAATTAAGACAATCCTCCATAGACAGCTTCTCAGACCAATGTAATGTAGACAATCTACTCGAAAACCTCTTCAAATGATTCTCGGTTGTGTCAAGTTG
Source organism: Chionomys nivalis (assembly GCF_950005125.1). Classification (NCBI taxonomy): domain Eukaryota; kingdom Metazoa; phylum Chordata; class Mammalia; order Rodentia; family Cricetidae; genus Chionomys; species Chionomys nivalis. The sequence continues at coordinate 91,032,610 of NC_080088.1, forward strand.
ACCACTGAGGCTAACCTCACGCTGTGTGATGTGCTTCCCATCTTTCTCTCTTATAGCTTCTTTCATTGTCTTCATCACTGTTGATGTCTTTGCATCATTAGCATCCAACTCTCCTGAGACCCCAAATTCCAGTGAGCCAGACTCCAAGTTCCTTTGTGTTGATGTCAGATCTACAGCACCCAGCACAGCACCTGGCACAGAGTGGTGTGTGATAAATATCAATACTGTCAACTCATATTAATGGAAATGCTAAATGGCTTCCAACACACGTGGGGGCAGGGGGAAATGCATCAATAAATTGATGCAAAAATCGTCCTGATCTTTTGAACAGAGGCAGGTTTCAGATAGAAATACACGTGGAAAATAAACTATCAATGGATGCATTTGGGAAACTGTGTGTGGGTGCGTGCATATATGTGTGTGTTTGTGTATATGTATGCATGTGCATATATATGTGTGTTTCACTGTGATTGTATAAATGTGTGTGCGTGCATATATGTGTTTCTCTTTCTCTTTGTGTGCATATATGTGTGTTTGTGTATACATATGTGTGTACATATATATGAACTTTTCTATGTATACATTTATGTGTTTGTGTATATGTATGTGTGTGCATATATATGTGTGTTTCACTCTGTATTAGTTAGTGTATATATATTTGTGTGCATACATGTGTTTCTGTGTGTGTGCACATGTGTGTGTTTGTGTATATGCATGTGTGTGCATATATATGTGTGTTTCTCTCTCTGTACGTGTTTGGGTATATGTATGTGCATGCATTTATATTTGTGTTTCTCTCTCTGTATATATGTGTGTGTGTGTTTCTCTGTGTGTGTTATCCACATATGTGAAGGTCTGAGGTACTCTGTTACACTCTGTTTATTTCCCTCAGGACAGGATCTCTTTCTGTGCCAGCCATCCTCCTGTCTCCACTCTCTCATCCCCCAGTGCTGGGCTTACAGGGGGGCAGGTCCACCTGCTTCTTTACTTTTAATGTGGATAACGGAGATGGGAATTCAAGCCCTCACACTTTGCAGCAAGCACACTTACCCATGGAGCCAGTTCACCAGTCCCAAGTTCTGGGCTTTTGAAACCACTGAACTTTCAGGGCCATTTGTTACTGTATGTACAACCTTGTCTATCTTTGGGACTCTGCAGCTAAGGATACAAATGTCCCGAGTGGCCTTTCACGGTTATTATCTCAGTCCAGACTGGGAAGAAAAATAGTGCTGCTCTCAGTGGTAACCGATCAGCTGACTTCTCCCAAGAAGAAGGTTTCCACACAGAGTAGATAAGACTGGAAAAAAATGACAACCGTTTTAGCAAAATGAAACATCTTCATATTTCAAATCCCCGAGCTGCAGACAAGGGACTCTGACCACCGGCTGTAAATGTGGAGCCTGATGAGAGAGATCCCCAATCTTCAGGAAAACATTTTCCCACTTGTTTGTTAAAAAATTGTTTACTGAAGACCTATTCTGCACCTGGCGTTTCTTTGTGTGATTTATCGGGGAAAGAAGGAGTGAAAATTCCCACTGGCCTAGAGTTCACATCCCAGGGAGATGCACGGGATAAAGAGCCAGCACAGCACATGGGAGGAGGGGACAATAAGCTAGGAAGTTATAAGTGAAGAAAAAATGCATCTCTGGTTTTAAAAAGGTATAGTCGAGAAAACAAGGCCAGAAGCAATGAGAAGGACACTGCTCTTCCAAATTAGTGGTCAGGAGGGTTTCTTATGGAAAAAGTGATTTTTGAGCAAAAATGTGGAGGAGAGGAGAGAGAAAGAGAGAGAGAAAGAGGGAGAGAGAGAGAGAGAGAGAGAGAGAGAGAGAGAGAGATACAGTAATCAGGGGAAGGGAAATATCGTCTGTGGGGACATGCCTGGTGTTGTACAGAAATACTCTCTGAACTGATCTTGAACATTTTTTTTTCTCTTCAGGTCTCAGTAAATGAACAACTCACAAGTCTCAGAAAGTCCTGAAACTTACAGGGTTATACAACTTTGCTACTCCCAGGTTGTATAAGCAGTAAAGACCATCTGTGTAAGGTCCAATCTGCTGAACTGATTGCAAGTCCTGCAGAGAGTTACAGGGCTTAATCCTTCATGAATCATCACTCAAGTTAGTGTGGGCTATTTGGAGATGCAACTTCCTTTGAGTCATTTCTGATTCTATGACCCCCTTACTCACACTCCTGTCAATGACATTAGTTAGGCAAACTTGAACTAGTAGAATCGCTTCCTTGGCTTCTCATTGATTTCTATATCTAGGGTGAGAGGTTTGTTCAGATATTCCCAGGAAAAGTCACACTCTTCTGGGGTGTTGGAAGTACAGTGGAGGATAATGGACTGCCTGGGTGGGTAGAATGCATGAATACACGTGAATGGAAAAACAGAGAAGACAGGAAAAGAATGTATGTGTGTATGTATATGTGCATGTGCACATCTGTCTACTCGTGTGTATAATCATGTATATGTGTGTAATATGTGCTTTTGTGTGAGTCTCTGTGTGTAGATGTGTGTACATGTGTATGTATGGATGTGAATGTGTTTGTATATGTGTACAAGTATGCAAATGCACTTGTGTGTACATTCGTGTTGAGGCCAGAGGTCAACTTTGGGTGTCGCTCTTCAAGAGCCTTTTTAACTTAGATTGCACATGTATTTATTATAAAGGTATTTCAGTTTTGTTTTAAGATATCTTCATAATAAAGCTCCACGAGACTGCTGTGTGCAGCTGAAGGCCCAGGCCAGTGTTTCCAGTTCTTAGACTCACTGGATAAGTCAAGCAACTGTTGATGAGCCCGGTTCTCAAATAGGATGGGATGAGACCCTTGGCCTCTCTACTCTGGATTAAGACCACAAGGGGAAGCTTGAGAGCCAAAAGGGAGAGTGGGAAATCGAGCCACTGATTTATACATGGTAGGAATCTGGGTTGGGCATCACTTCTGCAAGTGGTCCCCAAACACCGTCAGTGTGGACTGGCTACAACTGAGGGGCATGTCAGCATCATTCTACCTCTGAGTCACCTGAGTGTGGGCCCCAGAAAACTGCAGTACCTTTAGACAGGACCCGAAGAGATGGGAGGTTTTAGGGTGTTCTGGAAATGGAATCTAGCTGGCAGGAACTTGGATGTGGGCCTATGAGGGTTGTAGTCCAGTCCTGCTTCTGAATCCTTTCTCTCTGTGTCCTGCACATTGAGGGGTGGAGACCAGCATGTCTTTCTCCTGACATTCCTTCATGCCACTGTGACTTTCCCTACCATGATAGCATGCATATGTGTGAGTGTTTGCATGTCGGTGGAGGAAGCCTATATAAGGACACGGAAGATAGAAGGTTTTGCTCTTTTCTTGATTGCCCTCACCTTGACAGCATGTCCATTGCTTCACTGCCAGTGGAGCCCACTTCTCTGGGATTCTAACATATACAGAAGACCGGCTGAGACCTCCAGACTTGTGGGACTGAGCAAATACTGGATTCTTGGACTTTCCGTTCACAGCCAGCCATTGTTGGATTAGTTGGACCGCAGCCAGGAGGTCATTCCTGTAAGTTATTCATATGAATATATATATACATACATACATACATACATACATATACATATATATATATACAAAAAGGGAATATATAGATATATAGATATCCATTCCATAAGTTCTGTGACTCAGAGATCCCTGACTTGCTGTAGGATAATGTTCTTGTACCCTGTAAATATTTGTCACTCCTACTGGTTTAATAAAATGCTGATTGGCCAGTAGCCAGGCAGGAAGTATAGGCAGGGTGACCAGACTAAGAGAATTCTGGAAAGCAGAAAGGCAGAGAGTCAGCCACCAGTCAGATGCAGAGGAAGCAAGATGAGAATGCCTCACTGAGAAAAGGTACCAAGTCACATGGCTAAACACAGACCAGAATTATGGGTTAATTTAAGTTGTAAGTGCTAGTCAATAATAAGCCTGAGCTAATAGGCCAAACAGTTTATAATTAATATAAACCTCTGTGTGTTTCTTTGGGACTGAATGGCTTTGGTGCTGGGCAGGATGGAAATTTCCATCTACACTGACTAATATAGTCACATCGCTTTACTCTAAAACCACCAATACACCCAATGCAAGTTAGGGCCACCCCAGTCCATCCTCCTACACTGGGTTCCCACAGTTACCTCCCATGGTGGCTTCATTCAGCTGCTCTGGGCCATTCCAAACCCCTGGGTACCCTGCTTTTGTTCGCCTGATATTTCCATGGCCAGGAATTCTCTTCTCCAATGTATCCAAAATTCACACCAGAAGTTTTGTTCAATAATGAAAATACTGCTGATTTCTTGAGTCAAGACCTTGCCCTCCCTACCCTGGGTTCCTGCCCAGGATTCAGTTAGCCACGAACTCACTCCTTCCCTCACTGATGGGTATTTGATTGGTGACAGCTAGGATGTGAAGTTAAGCACACTTTTCTTAGGGAAGTGAAATAAATATCTGTTCACCCAAGATAGGGTGGCCATGGCAGGACATGGCACTCATGTCTAGCTTGGTGAATGAATGAACTTATTGATTAAAGAACAAGTGAGGGGCCCCTTATAGAAGCATGGAAGGGTACCCAACTATAAAAATTCCCTCTCCTGACCAGCGATTGAAAACTTTATATATCCTCCAGGAGGGACAGAGTCTGGTAACCCCAGCCCCTCCAGTAACTGTTAACTGTCTATAAATATCAGAGAGGGGCTTTGGGTTCTAACAAGGTCAAACACACAAATTACTGCCTCACATGGTCCCAGAAACATGGAGGCTCTGCAGAGCCCAGAGCTGACCCTACCATTAGAGCTCACAGTCCAGCAAATCAGCTGGACTCAAAATCCTTGCTGTTGTTGTGTCCCCCCGGCAAGGCAGGCTAAGGGCCTCTGGAGACCTCCTGCCTCGCAGGGAACTCAGAGAGCCCCATTGTGGGGTTGGGGGATGGCTCAGTCAGTAACATGCTTGCCTCCCAAGTGTGAGGACCTGAGTTGACTCCCCTTGCCCCAGAATTCACATAAAAACTCGGTGTGGCAGGGCATGTAATCCCAGTGATGATGGGATGGGAAGAGACAGGGGTTTCCTGGGAGCTTGCTGGTCAGTCAGGCTAGCCTTCTGGTGGTGTTCCAGACCTGTAAGAGAGCCATTCATTATGGTTGCTGTGATAAAATGTCCTGGCTTAGAGTGACAGGTTAGAATCCACTTGAGGGGAAGTGAAGGTAGGAACTTAACACAGCAACTCCACAACACACCTACTGCCAAGAGCAGAGAAGCCCAAATGCCCCCGTGATGCCTCTCCTCAGCTAGCCGTCTTCAGTCTTACCCAGGTCCAGGGTCAGCCCACTGAATAGTACCTCCATTCTTTAGGTGTGCTGTAGAAGGAGCTGCGGGCTGCTTCCCGCCTCCCAGCTCCCGGCCACCGGCTAGCTTTATGTCCGAAATAACAACACACAAATTGTATTCTTTTAAGCACTGCTTGTCCCATTATATCTAGCCTCTTCTTGGCTAACTCTCACATCTTGACTAACCCATTTTTAATAATCTGTGTGGCACCACAAGGTGGTGTCTTACCAGGAAGATTCTAGTGTATGTCCATCTTGGGCTGGAGCTTCATCGCGTCTGCCTTGGAGAGGAGAGGCATGGCATCTGCCTCACTTCCTCCCAGCATTCTGTTCTGTCTACTCCACCTGCCTAATTTTCTGACCTATCCTCCCAAGGAGGACCTATAGTGAACTGCTCACAACCTCTTATGACTCCATCTCAGGGAATCTGACTCCCTCTTCTGGCCTCCTTGGGTACTGCACCCACATGTACGTACCCACATGCAGACACATATACAGAATGAAAAAAAAAAAGATGCCTGGAGTTTGGTTTGCAGCAACACCATGCTTCTCCTGAAACCATGAGCCCAGCTAAGCCTTTCTCCCTGAGGTTGTGTCTGTCAGGTGTTGTGTTATAGCTATGAAAAGTGATACGGGGACTGAGAGAGCTTTGGAAGTGAATGAGTGCTGACTGTCATGTGAGACACTGTCACCTGACTTTGGGGCTGGGGGCAAAGCTGTGGACCTTAGAGATGCTGGCCTACGTGGGCTCCTAGAGAGGTGGCTGTATATGCCAAAGCAGTGGAGGGAGGACTCGACTCACTCCATTTTCAGGGGATCCCCCAAACCCAAAGGCTACTAAATGGGGACATGAGTTTAGGCTTTGTGACTTTACCTGCCTGTGTGGATTTATACAAGGTGACATGGCAGAAGAGACCGCTAACAGTCTCCTCTAACAGCACCCCCAATAGTCATGGGTTCTGACCACGCCCCAAGATGTCACCTAGAAAGCCAACTTTCTCCACATATCACTCATCTGTCACACACCGAATATGGCAAAAGCTGTGCAGCCTCTCTCCTTACAGCCGATGGAGAAGGAAATAGGGACAAGTCCCACCAGTGGCTCACCTCCCAGCCAGAAGCTGAGCCTCTCATCTGATCTGCTAACACCCCATGTGCACTTCTGGGTAGAATAGGCTGAGAGCCGGCCACCATGTCCACGTGGGTGGCTCTGAGCCCAGTGTCAGCCCTGTGGGCGTGGAGATGTAAAGAAAAACCATAGCTGGGTGGTGGCGGTGCACACTTTTAATCCCAGCACTCGCGAGGCAGAGGCAGAGGCAGGCAGATCTCTGTGAATTTGAGGCCAGCCTGGTCTACAAGAGCTAGTTGCAGCACACAGCTAGGACTGTTATACAGAGAAACCCTGTCTCAAAAAAAAAAACCCAATAAAATAAAATTAAAATTAAATAAAATGTAAAGTAAGAAAAATTGGGAAGCTATTCTGCAAAAATATTGTTGCGGGGTCTCTCTCTCTCTCTCTCTCTCTCTCTCTCTCACACACACACACACAGAGAGAGAGAGAAAGAGAGAGAGAGAGAGAGAGAGAGAGAGAGAGAGAGAGAAAGAGAGAGAGGTCTCTTCCTCCATAGCCATTCGCCTTGTTTTTGAGACACAATCTCTCACTGAGACCTAGGGTTTATCCCTAAGCCTTGCCCTTCAGGCTGTCTGGTGTAGTAGGGAGCTGTGGGCTGTGTTCCTGCTGCCCCAGCTCCTGGTCGCCTGGCTAGCTTATGCCCCGAAATAACAACACACAAACTGTATTCTTTTAAACACTGCTTGGCCCATTATATCTAGCCTCTTCTCGGCTAACTCTCGCACCTGGACTAGCCCATTTCTAATAATGTGTGTAGCACCCCAAGGTGCGCTTACTGGGAAGATTCTAGCCTACATCCATCCTGGGTTGGAGCTTCATCGCATCTGCCCTGGCGATGAGCTGCTTTGCATCTGTCTCTGAGAGGAGCTGCCCTGCATCTAAGCTCACTTCCTTTTCCTCCCAGCATTCTGTTCTGTTTACTCCACCCACCTATGTTCTAACCTATGAGGGCCAAGCAGTTTCTTTATTATTTAACCAATGACCTTCCTCTATCAGTCTGGTGAGATCTGCGGTTTCTGTTTCTGCCTCCCTCGTGCCAGATTACAAGCACAGACCAGCACACTTGGTTTTTTACGTGGGTTCTTGGAATCGAACTCAGGTTCTCATGCTTGTGCAGCAAGTACTTCACCAACTGAGCCAACTCTCCTCAGGATCTTACAAGAATCCTCTGCAAACCTCTGGATGCATCCACTCCTTTCTTCCCAGCCTACCTCCTCAGCTCCTGTGACCAATGGAGTTCCTGACACACTTCACACTGTGTAGGTGACAGGAGCATTGCTGAGTGTCAAAGCCAACTATTACTTTCTAGGTGTGCCCCTTGACTGTGCGTTCTTCAGTGATCACTCACCTCCAGTCCCCATGTCCCCAGCTACCACCCCTCCACCTCCGTGCCTCTTTGTCCCATCTGAGCTCCTTTCAGGTTCAGCTTATGGTCTCTTTAGCCGTCTGCGCATGCTCTTCAGCCAGCCTGAGCTCTTTGAACTCTGTACGCCGCGTATCCCATTTTCTCTGAAAATGGAATTCATGGGTTTAAACTTACTCCTTGTTCCTTCTATATGATTTCCATCAGGGGACAAAGCAAAATGTCCTCTCCTTGTTATGCATATCCCAAAGGTCAACCAAAAGGTTTATTGAGTCTCTTTCTTTAGGTTAGAAGGAGCTGAGGACCCCAACTCTGGGGTGCCTTTGGGAATGTCTGTAGGCAAAGATGTGGCAGTAAGTTTCAATTGAGACCAAAGGCAGAGACCTGGCCTAAAGGATGACTGCTAGATCTGATAACAAGGGGGAGGCATCTGCTTTTGTCTTTGTTATTGCCCGTGTTACCTCCTGGTTTGAAATTGGTCTGCAAGCATCTTGGAGAAGGTAATGATTCCTGAAGAAAAAAAAAAAGCGGAGGCTCTAAGGAGATACATGTGAAAGAATTGTTATAAGTATCTACTTCTAGGTATGTGATCCACAGGTCACAAACATCAGAGGAGTGGAAGCTGGGAGGACCAGAACTCTGACTTTAGCCCAGAGACTGATGTACCAACTGACTTCGTTTTAAGATTAGAAACCATCTTATTAAGGTCAAAATAAGTTCATTCTTGTTTTTTGAATCTGGCCATGTCTTGACCAATTTTCTGGAATTTGATATGTTATGACCTCCAACTTGATAAGATAATATGTTCTTCCAAGTTCCTCTGTAACAAACATCCCCCAACCTTTGGAAACCCTGCTAGCCTTGCAGTTTTGAGGGGGCTATATAAACCCTACTTTCTCCTGTGTTCGATGTCATTGTCTCAAATCCACTGTAGGAGGATAACCCTGCCTGACAGAAAATAAACATTGCTTAATTTGATCAACAATGTGGGTGATGGTGGCTTCTCTCATAGTGTCAGAGGCTAGGAGAGTCACTCCCTGCAGGCACCCCAGTGACATCAGTGAGCAGTCAGAAGCAGGGAGACTTTTGAATACAGGGGTCAACACATCATCAGGTTCTCCCAGGAGAACTCCTGGCAAAGGATGGCAACAGTGGTTAGCACCTCCATTAAAACTGACGAGCCTGGGAAAGTGGCCAGGTAAACATTTTATATCTCCTTTCTATCTCCCTGCCCTGCCAAGATATTTCATATGACTATGAGCTCCGCCATGACACTCATGAGTTCAGAAGGGTGAGAGACTCAAGCAGCAGATGTGCACAGATAAACACGGAACCCTTCCCTCCCTCCTTCTTGCTTTGGCTCTCACTCTGCAAACAAGCATCTCTTTCAGGCTGGAGAGCACCGTGATCTCTGCAGTACCAACATCTTCACAGATTTGTGCTTTTGTTGTTGACTTTGCGGCTTCAAATGGGGACCTGGGGAGACAGCTCAGTGAGTACAGTGTCTGGACTAGAGGCCCGAGTCCAGACCTCGGGAAACCCTGTAAGAACCGGGCACATCACTGGGCATTGGTCATTGCACAACAGTAAACCTAACACTGGGGGTGGGGTGGGTGTGTGCGGAGACAGGCAGATCCCTGCAGCTCTTTGGCCAGCCAGCTTAGTGGAAATGACAAGTTCAGGTCCAGTGAGAGACCCTGTCTCAAAAGGGAAGGTGGAGAGATATTAAGAAAGCACGGAGCCAAATGTGACAAGGTTATGATATGCCTTCTGGAAAAAAAAATGTATGTGGTAGTTAAGCTCCATTGAAACCCTGGGTTCAATGTTAATGAGTCAACAGTATGTGTTAAACACACATGGCGCTTGGTTCCTATCCATCAGGTTGATTTAAGTGCCTCAACGGGGTACCTGTGGGGCTCCAGGCCTGCATTTTCCTCAGGGTGAGGGCTGGAGATCTGGTAACTCAGTGTTTGTAAGACTTTGTCGAATGAGATTATCAGGATGATGCGAATCATGATTGTGGATGCTTTCAGGAACCATAGGTGCTCCAGCAGTGAGGATTTGGGGGTTCAAGTAGAGGCCGTCTTCTAAGGTGAGCCTGAGGAGATGGGGATGTGGGCTGGGAATGGGGCTCAGTTGGTAGAATGCTTTGCCTTAGAGAGCAGGGAGCCCCAGGTCCACCCACAGCACTGCATAAACTGGGCACGGTGGGGCATGCCTGTTATCCCAGCACCCAGGAGGTGGAGGCAGGAGGATCATCCTTAGTTATGTAGCAAATCTGAGGCCGATCTGAACTGGCTACATGAGTCCCTGTCTCAAGAAATAAAAAAGGACGAAAAAGGCTGGGAGATGGCTTAGTGGGTTAAGGGTTTGGCGTCCCCCCAGCAGCCATGTGAGGCGGGACTTGGTAGCATGCACACATGTAATCGTCTCATGTGGGGAAGTGACAGGAGAATCCAGAAGCTTGGGGACCACTAGCCTAGCCCATGTGACTGTAATCAGAAAGACTGTTTAAAACAAGGTAGGAGGCAAGAACTGATACCCGAGGGTGTCCTCTTCATGCATGTGCTATGACATGTGTGCACCCACCCTCACACATATGACACAGAACACAGTATACACACAACAATAAAAAAAACCTTAAAGGAACAGGGCTGGTGCACACCTGTCATGTGCACACTCAGGAGGCTGAAGCAGGAGGATCATGAGTTCAAGGCCAGCCTGGGCTACACAGCAAAACCTTGTCTCACCGCAAACAAACACAAACCAAGATGAAGGAATATGTCATTTCTTGTGCTGTAAGGATGCAATCTACACTCAGGTGTGGATGGTATCAGCTCACTGATGCGTTGCCATGGCGACAAATGGTTCCTCTCACCTTCCTGTCCATATGGTACAAGATCTTGCATAAGATGATTGCTGAGCAATCTTGAGGAGGACTTGGGTTCAAATCCTCAGCATCCATGTAAAAATCAAGCATGGCAATGTATCTGTAATCCTAGTACCAGTGAAGCAGAGAGACAGACAGACAGACCCCTGGAGCTCACTGCAGCCAGCCGGGCCTGATTGGTGAGCTTCAGGTTCAGTGAGAGACTGTCTCAAAATGAAAGGAGGGTGATGGAGGAAGCCACATGCACACTTGTGCACACCCACACAGGCAGGTGCGTGCACACACTCACACACACACACACACATACAATCAATCAATCGAGAGAGAGAGAGAGAGCGCATCCACATCCCTCCATGAGTCCCAGCATCAGGACACGAAGACACGTCACTATTGCCCGCAGACCACGGGAAGAAGGAGACACCCCTTTTTTCATCATTGGAGCATTTATTTGAAGACCTAATTAACTCAGAGGATGAGACAAATCCCACCTGACGGATTGAACAGACTCCATCAGAGCTGGTTGCTGTCCTCCAGAAAGCACAGACCGACTGATCGGGGTGACTGGAAGTGGCCACCAACAAATGGGATGTGCTCAGAGCTTGGCTTGCTCAGAGTTTGGCTGGGCATGAGCGATTGTTAATCTGAGCCCAATAAAATAAGAACAGCGCATAAACAATGCTCAGTGTCGTAAAAAATGAAATCATTAGTGTAACGGCATCTGCTACTCGCCCTTCCCCGAAACAGGTGACAAATGCCTTCCCCAGGGCCAATTAGTATCTTGCACTGCTTGGGAAAGAAATGCCACTTATTATTAGTGATGCTAAGAAGATACTTCGAAATAAAGCCACAGCCTAATCATTTGGCTGAGTAAGCCTCCCGGGCATTGGCAGCTCATATATTTGGTGAAAAATCTCTCTTTTTACAAGGGCGGTGTCTCTATTTGCTAATTTCTCTCTCTCTCTCTCTCTCTCTCTCTCTCTCTCTCTCTCTCTCTCTCTCTCTCTCTCTCTCTCTCTGTCTCTCTCTGTGTGTGTGTGTGGTTGGGGACCCAGAGCCTCCATCCATAACACTGTGTCAGGAGTGTCCCATGTCTCTGAGATCCACAAACCAAGTTAGTCTCGTCTCTGGGTCCCTGCTCTGCCTGGCTTGTGGGATACCAACCTTAGGATTTTCCAAATGCGGAGGTTGCAGAATTCCAGTTAGGATCAAGATATCCATGGGACCTCATGGTTGTTGGGTCCCCAATGGGTGGGGACAGATGACTTGATTGTCTTTGAGCCTTCAAATCAGGAGCTTGTTGGATGATTCTTTGCATATGAACATGTGTTCATGTGTGATGCTTGCATGTGTGTGAGGTCATAGGGTCAGCCCTGAGTGCCATTCCTTCGGCAATACTCATCTCGGTTCTATTTTGTGGCAGTCTTTTGTTGGCCTGGGGTTTGTCAAGTAGGCTGGCTGGCATGCAAGTCCCGGGGATCCCCTGACTCTACTTCCCAGCACTAGGTTTATGAGCATAAACTAAACCCATTAAACCCAGCTTCTAGCTTAAAACCAAAAGCAATCAACTCTTTGCTGATCTCACTTCATGTATCCTGATCCCATCCATCCCCCTCCCCACATGCATCCTTGCAGCCTCCTGCATCAAAACAAAAGAAAATTTAAAAGAAAAACCAAAAGGCAAATTAAACAAACAAAGAAAAACAAAGCCAAAAGAAGAAGAAGGAGAAGAAGAAGAAGAAGAAGAAGAGAGGAGGAGGAGCAAGAGGAAGAGGAAGAAGATGAAGAGGAAGAAGAGAAAGAAGAGGAGGAGGGAGGATGAGGAGGAGGAAAGGAGGAAGAGGAGGAGGAGGGGAACGGGAAGAAGAAGAAGAAAAGAATCTCGTCCTGGAAGCGGTGGCATGGCCGGGTGAGTCACAGTTCAGCTTTTAGCCCCTTGTCTTCTCTTGCAAGTGTAGCGCTCATTGCCATGAGTCATTGGTCTGGCTCGAGGCCTCTGGCTTCTGCTACATCATCAATCAATGGGCTCTCACTGGGGCTCCTCTTGGATATCCTGTTGTTGTCCTGTGTCCTGGAGATCCTGATGTCTTGGTTCTGTAGGCTCATTCCCTTCTCATAGCCCTGGTTCTGGGCCTGGGTGGTAGGTGGGCTAGCCAATTTTCCCCCATTGTCACCACGGGGGCAAGCTCTCCAGCACTGCCCCGGCCAGCACACCCAAAGCAGCCTGCAGCAAGCAGTGGGGCCAGTTCTCCTGTTCTCAGGCCCTTGGGTCAGGCTCGCTCGCACTCACACCACCAAGGCCAGCTGTCTTGCCCAGGTGAGGTGCAGGGCCCTCTCTCCTAATTGCTGTAAGGGGCATATATGGGGAGCGTCATCTCTTCTGCTCTCACACCCTCGGGGCTGGCTCACCTGCACCTCTGAAAGCAGGGTCAGCTTTAGTGTGTTGTCGTAGTGGGTTGCAGAGTTCACTCTCCTGCTTGCTGCAGCTGGTAAGGGATAAGGCTAGTTCTCTTGTCTGCCGCAGGTAGCAAGGGATGGGTGGGAGGGCATCTTTCCCTTACCCATGCCACCACACGGCAGATGGGGAGACAGCTCTGCTGTTCTCACGTCCTTAGGGTTAGCTCACCTGCACCACCGCCGACAGGGTCAGCTCTAGTGTGCTGCCCGGGTGAGGCGCCAGCCTGTGGTGAGAGCTAGGCTCATCTTTCCTGAGTGTGGTGACCATCTCTCCTGCTGCTGTGTCCAGCAAGGGGCAGGGTCAGCTGTCCCAGGGCCAGTGAGGTGGAGCGGGCCAGCTTAGCATGGCCCTCAGATTTTAACACGAATGATTCCTATGATCCCTTGTGGTAAAATGGACCATAGACATCAACACAGACCCTAGATGCCGCAGGGTCTGCATGACCCTAGGTAGCAGCCTGGACCCTGATGTCTCCATGGCTTCAGGTGGCATCACAGGCCCCCCCAGAGCAGTATGGTATCAGCAGCGGCATGACCTTTGACACCAACATGGTCTCAGGTAGCTGACCAGACCCAGGGCATCCGCACAGCCCTCCATGGTGACAGGAACCATAGACATCAACCCAAACCCTGGAAGCTATAAGGCCATGGACCCTGATATGGTCTTAGGATGCAGCCCAGGCTCAGATGTCAACACGGCCCCATGTGGCATCGCAGGCTACCAGGATTTGCATGGTCCTTGTGGCAACATGGTCTTCGGGCATCAACATGGCTCCCACGTGGCAGCTCAGACCCGTGGCATGGGCATGGGCTTCCATAGTATCAGGAACTGAGATATCAACTCAGACCTTGGCTGCAATAGGGTCTTGGATCCAGACATGGCCTTCAGCAATAGCTGTGGCCCCATGACACCATGGCCCTAGGTGACAGTGCTGGCCACTCAAATCAGCATGGCGCCAGTGGTGGGCACAGTCCTTGGACACCAACATGGTCACAGGTTGCAGCCTAGACCCTGGGCATCTGTGCGGCCTTTGGTGGCAACATGGACCACTGGACACCAACACCATCCCCATCTGTGGTAGGACCACGGACCCAGCCGCAGCCCAGACCTGGATGCTACCACGGCCCAGGTGTCAGCCCAGGCCACTCAGATCAGCATGCCCCCCTGGCAATGTAGCCATTGGACACCAACATGACCCCAGGTGGTGGCCTGGACTACAGGCCTCTTCACGGCCCTCAATGACGACAAGAGCTACAGACATCAACTCAGGCTCTGTCTGCTGCTTCAGGACATCGGACCAAGACTTGGCTCTTGGCTATAACTCAGATTTGGACATCATCGTGGACCCTAGCAGAAAGCCGGCCATTCATGTCGGCCTGCTCCTCAACACCCTCACCTCGCCTCTTCAGACCTGCTTCTCTCCGCAGCCCGTGAACCGCTCCGCCTCTCTATCTTCCATGGCATCATAATGGTGCCCGACCACCCAGTGCCAGAGGCTCCCAGTTGGCGTGGAGCTGTTGCTGTTGCCCTCTTGAGGGCCCTGACTAGAAACCCCAGGCGACTCCTGGTTGAATCCTGCTTGTCCCAGCCCAGTCACGTGGCACAGAGCTGTTTGCTTTTACTTTTTATTTTTTTAAACAAGAGTCCTCGGGTCCTCACACTTGTGAATCATAAATTCCTAACCAAGTCATCCCAGCAGCCCCTAAGCCTGCTTTTAAAAAAGATTTATTTTGCCAGGTGGTGGTGTCACGTGCCTCCTAATCCCAGCACTTGGGAGGTGGAGGCAGGTGGATCTCTGAGAGTTCAAGGCCAGACTGGACTACAGAGCAAGTTGCAGGACAGCCAGAGCTAAACAGAGAAACCCTGTCTCAAAAAAAAAAAACAAAAGCAAAAACAAACAAAACAATTTAATTATATGTATTGTGTGTGTGTGTGTGTGTGTGTGAGCGCAGGTGCCCACAGAGGTCAGAGGTGTCAGAGCACCTGCCGCTGGCTTTAGAGGTTCCAAGTTATCTGATGTATGCGCCGGAGCTTGGGGTCCTCCGCAAGAGCATTCATATGACTTAGCAAGACCTCGTCTCAAAAGAAAAAGTAAAAAGAGGGCTGGGTGCGATGCAGCAGTAGAGAGCTTGCCTTTTACCCCCACACCCCAGTGAGGGGCTGAGGGCACGGCTCGACCGTGGATCATCTGCCTGGAATGCTCGAGGGTTGGAGTTCAGTCCCCAGCACCCTTAAAAAATGTTGGCAAAGATGGGAAAACTGGGACCTTCTGCCGGGGGAAAGGCACAGTGTCTGGCCGCTTGGGAAAACGTCGTCTGCTCCAAGATGTTAGATGTAGGGTCACCCACCACAGAGTTCCCGAGCCCCCCTGAGGTGCTCACCCGGCGATGGCACGAAACTCCACACACAGACCCCCGAGGAACATCTTTAGGACCAGCTGGGAGGTCGAAGCAACCAAATGTCCATCACTAGATGAGACGTGAAACAGCAGGAGCTACATGTGTGCAGGGGAACATTCCCTGGCAGAGACGGAAATGAATTACCAAAGCCTGCTGCACTATGGACGGATGGACCTCAGAGGCATCAAGCTAAATAAAATGAGTCACAACATTCCACGTGTCGTGTTGAGCGAGTCTGTCGTGGATGAACGCTCGTGGGAAGAACAGCACCTCCCGCCAGAGTGCCCGTGAGGCTGGTTTACGGACGAGGGCCTCAGTGTCTGTGGAGAGTGTGTCGGACTTGACCTCTTGTGAGGAAACCTTTTGGGAACATATCAACCGACCACCAGCTTCTACCCAGCAAAGGACTAGGAGCGCCATCAGACAGCATTCTAGAGGTGAGAGTTCCCCATGTGGCCATAACCCCCTGCCTGATGGTTTTCTACCAAAGTATTTGGAGGGAAAAAACCAAACAGGCTTGACTCATGACTTTTCTTGTTCTGTGACTCAAACCTTCTCCAAGGCCCCCCACACCGGAACGCGGAATTCAGGGAATTGTGAACCTGTGTTCTTGGGCTGTGATCACTCATATTTGGCTCCTGGGGTCAGAAATACATTTATTTATTTGTTTATTATCTGTCTACACCATTTATTTATATCCAGCCTAGAAGCATCAGGGCTATAGAGACAGCCGAGCAGGAGTGGCTCGGGGTGGGATGGAGGAAAGACACTCATGGAGCCAGGGCCTTTTTTTTTTTTTTTTTTTTTCTGAATGTAGACTCTTCTAGAATCATGTTGGTTGATGGTTCAAAGCTGTGGGAATACGCTATGTCTGTATTCTGTAAATGCCAAGTCAAGTTATGTCTCAAAAAATCCAGGAAAATCTACTCCCGATCCTGGTTGATTTATATGTCTTCTTGTGTGCTTGAGCACCTGTGTGAACGCGTGTGCAGATGTGTGCACATGTAGAGGTCAGAGGTCAAGCTCAGGTGTCGTTCCTCAGCAACCATCCAACTGGTCTCTCACTGGCCTGGAGTTCACAGAATCAGCTGGCCTGGTCAGAGTTTGTCTCCCCAATGCTGTGTGTCACCATGCCCAGTTTTGCTACTTGTATTTGGGAATTGTACCGAGGTGTGGTGATATTTTGTTTGTGTTTTAATAAATAAAGCTTGCCTGAAGATCAAAGAAGCAGAGCAGCCAACCACTAGTTCTTACCTCTATGAAATTTTCAGAACCAAGGGGACAAGATCATATCTCTATGAATCCTTGGACCAAATTCTCAGCTCCTGTCTCCTTCCGCCTTATACTCCTCTCTCCGTCCAGCCACATCACTTCCCATCTCCACCTTCCTCATGCTGGGATTAAAGGTGCCTGGCCCCGTTTCTCTTTTAGATTGATTCAGTCTTGTGTAGTCCAGGGTGGCCTTGAACTCACAGAGATCCATCTGCCTCTGTTTCCCGAGTGCTGGGATTAAAGGTGTGTGCCACCACTGCCTAGCCTCTATGGCTAAATAGTGTGGCTAGCTTCCCACTCTGATCTTCAGACAAGCTTTATTTGTTAACACACAAAGTATCACCACACTGAGGTCCTCATGCTTGCAAGACAAATCACCAGTGACACTTCCCAGACACTCGTATCACCTCCTTACTGTGCGCTACAATAGCAGTAGTAGCAATAGTGTCCTGGTCAGCAGCTGTAGCCATGAAGAGTGTCACCTGTTAACCTTAGAGTCTATGGACACACACAGATCCTGCAGGACTGGCTGTACTTTGGCATACATCAGCTGGTTTTGACCGGATGTCCACCTAAAGAGCATGTCCGTGTGGTAGAATGAGTGACAGTCAATAAGTGGGTCTACAGTAGACTATGGAAACCCCAAACAGCTCCAAAATGTACCCTGATTGCGTTACCATGGAAACAGATGCCTGCTGAAGGATGCTGTTTTGGTTCACGGCTCTGGGGTACCATTTCATCGTGCCCTAGTTCTGCATAGAATTGTGCAGGCTTGGAGCTCAGAAGCCATGTCTTTCTTCTGTCCATGGGCTGTCCTTCCAAACAACTGTAATCTGGGGTGTCTGTGAAGTCACTCTGAGTCCTCTGTCTAGATGGGAGAGGTTGTGGTGCACACCTGTTATCCCAGCACATGGGTAGAGGCAGGATCTGGAGTTCAAGGTCATCCTGGTCACTAAGAGGTTGAGACCAGCCTTGGCTACATTTAAATCTGATCTTTAAAAGACAAATTATAGGGGTTTGGGGAGCTGGCCAAACTTACTGTACTAGTGTGAATACCCAAGTTCAGATCTCCAGCACCCATGCCACAAGCTGGGAGTGGTTACAGACACCTGTAACCCTGTCTCTGTGGAGGGAGAGACAGGAGGATCCCTTGGCTTGCCAGGCAGCCGGGCCAAATTGGCTCGCTCTCGGTTCATTGAGAGAGACCCTGTCTCAAAAAATAAGTGGAGAACAATTAAGGAAAACACCTGATGTTGACCTCTTGCTCCCCTACATGTGTGTGCACACGCGCGCGCACACACACGCACACAAGCGAACATGCTTACACACACAGACGCATGAACATCCCCCACATAATTTTCTTTTTTTAAAGTAATCTGTTTTTCATTTTACATCCCAATCCCAGTTCCCACTCACTCCTCTCCTCCTGTTCCCTCCACCTCCATCCCTGCCCCCATCCACTCCCCAGAGAGGGAAAGGCTTCCCATGGGGAGTCAGCAAAGTCTGGCCCATCCCACTTTGAGGCAGGACCAAGGCCCTTGGGTCTGTGTCTAGACTGAGCAAGGTATCCCTCCACAGAGAATGGGCTTCAAAAAGCCAGTTCATGCACTAGGGCTAAATCCTGGTTCCAAGGCCAATGGCCCCATAGGTTGCCCAATCATTTAAAAAAATAAAACAGTAATAACAACAACAAAAAAATAGAGTCCCTTGTTCTGGTGATTTTGGGTGCCATGCAGGCCTCCTTTCAGTGAGGCAGTTCTCGACCTGTAGGTCTCCACCCTCCACAGAGGTCACGTTTCAGATACCCCGCATATCATATGTCTACGTTACCACTCAGAACAGTAGCAAAATTACAGTTGTGAAGCCACAACGCAATAATTTCATGGCTGTGGGTCAGCCTGCATGAGGAGCTGTGTTAAAGGGTCGCCTCCTCAGGAAGGCTGAGAGCAGTGCTTGGGTGAGCCATATGCCAACCATATGCTCCAACCTCAGCGCCCGCCCGGATTGTCCTCTGTGTCTAGCCTGGCTTGAGCTTCCTCTCTCCAGCGGTCTGCACAACAGTCTGGTGTGATGAGAAAATGCCACCTTGGAATTGAGTCACATGCCAACAGCCAGGGCCCCCTCAGCCAGGAGGGAGCTCAGGAGCCACCACGCTGGTAGATGTCAGGTTCTGCCAGCCTCGCTGTGCCAGGTTCAGCCATCCTCGCTGAGCCCTGTGACTTCCACAGGCACTCGGCAGGGGCACAGGAGGAGCCCAGCGGCTATGGGCTATTTTGAGTTTCTCCAAACACTTAGAATTTGAAATGAGAATTTAAGGACCAAATATGTAAATCTGAGGTGTGGGATGGGAGACAGGTTTGGGGGAGAAAACAAAGTGAAACAAGCAAGAACAACAAACCAGACAGAAAGCCTTGGGCTCGGAATGCCTCTGGCTGTTCGGAATCACGCTATTTTGTTTGGCTTCCCCAAGCTCCCCTAATCTTTATTACTGGGGCTCAGACGTCTGCCAGCCCTATCAAACTCCTTTATGGGAAAGGAGGCACAGCCTGGCTCTCCCCACGAAGAAGGTTTGGGGTGTCAAGCTTTCCTTTGTCCATTTTCACATCCTCACTGTGTAGAAATTTGGGTCGTTTTTGTAATACAAAGGACCGACTGTGCTCCTTCGCTGTGACTATGCTGATGCCCAAAGGGGACAGACGGGGCAGAGCTCGTCTGGAAAGTGCAGGCCACAGAGAAGACACACCTGCCCTGCACAGCACACGGGGCTTGCCTGCCTGTGAATTGCTCTCCTGATTCCAAAACAAAATGTCTCCAACATGGCACATGCTTTCCAGCCAGCAGCGATAACCTGCTCTGATGGAAGTCATGCGGGTTATTGCCTGGAAACCAGAAAGTAAAGAAAACCCATTAAAACGTTATTTTTATTTTTATTTTATTTTTTTTGAGGGATAATAGTTTTGACTTTTATCTCACACTGAAAATGAGCTGTAAATGAACTCCAGGGCCCTTTGCTACAGTCTACAGGTGGATGCCTATTTGGGCAAAGATTTTCATGTGAGAGTTTTGTCTTCACAGACTTGTTCAATATATCTTGGTCTCCCCTTCCTCCTTCCCTTCTTTCCTCCCTCCCTCCCTCCCTCCTTCCCTCCCTCCATCCCTCTCTTTCTCCTCCCTGTCTTCTCCCCCCTCCCTTCTTCTCTCCCTCCCTTCCATCCCTCCATCCCTCCTTCTCCTTCCCTCTTCTCCCTCCCTCCCTTCTTTTTTTCCTTTTAACATGGTCTCTGTGCCCTTGGCTGCCCCCAAAGCTACATAGCAAGTAGCTGAGGATGGCCTTAAACTCCCATCTTTTGCCTCCACCTCCCAGGTGCTGGGATTACAGGCAGGTAAATGTACAGGTCACCCATGGTTTATACTGTGAGGGGGATATGAGGTGGGGCTTCAGACATGCTAGGTAAGCACTCTCTGGACTGAGCTGCCTCCCAGCCCACTGCGTCTAGAGCTTTTATGACACCAATATCATGTTTTTAAATTAATCATGCTGTTTTCTATTGTCTGAGTTGGTAAATTGGCTCATTCGGTAGAGGCACTTGCATGTGAGTCTGAAGACCTGAGTTAGCTCCTTGAGTCTCTCAAGGTGACAGAAGAGAGAGGACTCTGCAGGGAGGACTCTCTTCTGCTCAACTGCCATGGCACATGGACACACACACACCACAAACTCACTGTATTTATGTGTGTGTGTCTGTGAGAGTGTTTGCCTCCAGTGTGTGTGCAGGTGCCTCTAGAGGCCAGAAGGGGGCGTTGAGTCTGGGGCTGGAGTCCCAGGTGATCATGAGTCACCCAGTGTGGGTGCTGGGACCCTGTCTGTGATTCTCTGAAACAGTAGTTAGGATCTTAACTGCTGAGCCATCTCACCAGCCCCCAAATATTTTTTTTAACTTATAGTGATTCTTGGTGGATTTCACATCATGCATCCCGAATCCACTTATTGTAATGTCTCCTCGCATCTGCCTTCTGCCCTTCCATCTTCCCCTCACCAATCAAAACCAGACTCAAAAACCGAAAACCAAACAAAACAAAGAAACAAACCAAAACAAAAAACAAGTAAGAAATTTTTAAAAGAAGAATTTATATTGATTTTTAAGGAAACTCAAAAAATGAGCAAAATCATAGAAAAAAAATTGATCCTTCCGAGTCGAGCTCCTGATGGAAGTGTTTGTCTTCCAGTTCACGCCTCTCACTCTTGTTTTTAAATGTTTTACCTGTTAAGTGAGTGCCTCCTATGTGCCAAGGGCTGGCCCTTTCCCCTGATCTCTGTATTTGCCAATGCATTTGTTCATTGCTGAATTAGGATCCTCTGAGAAAATTAAAGCGGCCTCCCGCTCGTGGTCCATCCCGTGAGTCACGGAATGCATTTCCTGTCATCGCTTTGGCTGTCTACTTGTTTGTACCCACTTAGGAGAGTCCCCTTGCTGCTGGTTCCCAGTCTATTGTCTGTCTAGGAATCCGTGTGTTCTGTGAATTGCTACCAGAAGCTGGGCCTGAGGTGCACGTCTATAACCCCAGCATTTAAGAGGCTAAGACAGGAGGATTGCCATGATTTCAAAGGCAGTCTGGGCTACCTAATTTCAAGGTTAACCTGCGCTACACAGTGAGTTCAAGGACAGTCTGGACTACAGAGTGAAACCCTGTCTTTAAAGAAAAAATGCAGTTGGTGACTCCCACCTGCCCCCGCTAGCAGCTTGCCTACCACTCCAGCAGTGTGAGAGGCGTCATCAGTGGGGAAACCTCCGAGTCAGTACGAGCCTGATTGCTCCAAGTCCCCGTGACCCAAGTGTGTGGTGTCTTCAGCAATAGGGTCTTACCGCCGAGTTCTGGTAGGCTATCAAGAACAACAGCAGCAGCGTGTGTGGTTTTAAGTGGTCTCTGTGACCCCCGTCCAGCAGTTCAAGAGGAAATACTCCATGCAGGGCACTGGTTTCTCTTATATGGCAATTTAAAGCTTCCACAAGGAGCGTCATGCCCTGTGTAGGGGACCCCAGTAAAATCGTGTGTGCGCATGTGCACACACGTGCCTGCATATATATAAGCAAAGTATGCAATCATGCGTGAGCATATATACACACACACACATATATATGTATATATATATATGTGAA
The DNA here is from genome assembly GCF_950005125.1 of Chionomys nivalis. NCBI lineage: Eukaryota > Metazoa > Chordata > Mammalia > Rodentia > Cricetidae > Chionomys > Chionomys nivalis. The sequence continues at coordinate 91,054,619 of NC_080088.1, forward strand.
GCTCGTAAAATAGGGTTCCATATGGCTTTTTAAAACACAGTTTGTGTTAGTTCTCCCTACCTTCCCCATCCTCCTCACCTTCCCATTCTCTTCCTCATTTAAACTTCCACCCTTAGTCTTTTTGTTTGTTTGTTTGTTTTTTGTTTTTTTTTTGTTTTGTGAGACAGGGTTTCTCTTTGTAGTCCTGGAACTAGCTCTGTAGACCAGGCTGGCCTCAAACTCACAGAGATCCACCTGCCTCTGCCTCCTGAGTGCTGGGATTAAAGGCGTGCGCCACCACCGCCTGGCTCCCATTGCCGGTCTTAACCATGTGAACCCTGTAAGCTACAGTAAAGACTGGTGTGGTAAGGCCTATGAGTGTGTCTGTTTTTCTTCTTTTATTGAAAATAGATTCTTGCCGGGTGGTGGTGGCACATGCCTTTAATCCCAGAATTTGGGAAGCAGAGGCAGGCAGATCTCTGTGAGTTCGAGGCCAGCCTGATCTACAGAGTTAGTACCGGGGCAGGTTCCAAAGCTACAGAGAAACCCTGTCTTGAAAAACAAAAAACAAAAGGCAAAAAAAAAAAAAAAAAAAAAAGAAAGAAAAAGAAAGAAAAGAAAATAGATTCTTTTAGTCCCTTCCCGTTTCTTCTGCCATCTGGATGGCTAGGTTCATCTAAGACTAGGAACCATGACTGAGAAAACTCCTCCATAACATCAGGTTGTAGGCAATCCTGCCAGGCATATTTTTGATTGGTCCTTGAGTCACTGGTGTGGCAGGGCCACATTGTGGGTGGTGCCACCCCGATCAGGTGGTCCTGGGTGCTATGAGAAGGCAGGCGGAGGGAGCCCTGAGGAATAAGACTGTTGGGTTAAACAAAAAACAAGATAAAACACAGGAAGTTAGGAGGTAAACATGGGGAAGGAATCTGGGACGGGTTGGAGGGGAGTCATGTGTGAAGTGGAGGGGAAACATGTATGAACTAAAGAATATAATAAAAAGCTATCATTTGAAGATGAATTAAAAAATGAAACTAGTCAAAAGTGTGATGCACACCAACTAATTTCAAACATGCACCCATGGAATATTCTGGAGTTCTTCTGTGGGCATTAGTAGGAGCTTTATTCTGTAATAATCACCCCAGTTCTGTGCACAGGCTGTTTTTTTTATCATCTCAACAACTTACTGTTTCTATGTCAGTGCATTTTTTATCTTTTGATCATTAATAACTTCTACATTTTACATATTGATGTTAGCTTTACACTTTGACAAAACACCTGAGATTGTCAACTTAAAGGAAGATTGCCCTGTATGTGTGTGGTGTGTGTATGTGTGGTGTGATGTGCATGTGTGTGGTATATATGTGTGTGTTGTGTGTGTTGTGTATGTGTGTGTTGTGTGTGTATGCTTGTGTGTGGTGTGTGTGCTTGTGTGTGGTGTGTGTGGTGTATGTGTGTGGTATGTGTGATGTGTGTGTATGCTTGTGTATGGTGTATGTGGTGTGTATGTGTGTGGTGTGTGTGCTTGTATGTGGCATGTGTGTGGTGTGTGTATGTGTGGTGTGATGTGTATGTGTGTGGTGTATATGTGTGTGGTGTGTGTGTATGCTTGTGTGTGGTGTGTGTGCTTGTGTGTGGTGTGTGTGGTGTAATTATGTGGTGTTTGTGTGTACATGATTGTGTGTGGTGTGTATTTTGTGTAGTGTGTATATGTGTGGTGTGTGTATGTGGGGTATAATGTGTATGTGTGTGGTGTGTATGTGTGGTATGTGTGTGGTATGTACATATGTGTGTGTGTGTAAGCCAGAGATTGACATGTCTCTCTTTATTGCTCTTTACCTTATATTTTGAGACTAAGACCCTCTCTCATTAAACCAGGAGCTTGATGCTTTGGGTAGTTTGGCCGGCCAGGTCTCTCTTGGATCCTCCGGTCTCTACTTCTAAAGCTGGGGATACAGACATGCTGTGACACTGGATCTGAACTCGGGTCCTCCTGCGTCCACGGCAGGCACTCCTCCACCGGGCATCTCCCATCACTAGCTTTGATTCACAGTGTTGGAGTCTTCCCTGGCATTTGGACCTGTGCTGAGGCAGAACATGACAGTGCGGACGGGTAGCTTCCTGTGTAAAGGCCCCACATCTGACTCTCACTGATTGGTCTACTTTACTGTGTGCTGGGAGGTTGTCTTAGATTTGATTGTCAATCTGACACTGTCTACAGTCACCTGGCAAGAGGGACCCTCTATTAAGAATTGCCTTCATTATATCAGCCTGCAGCCATGTCTGTAAGAAATTGTCTGGAATGATGGTTGATGTGGGAGACTCGGTCTACTGTGGGCAGCACCGTCCCTAGGCAGACGGACCTGGACTGTGTAAGAAAGCTACCCGAGAATGGGCCAGTAAGCAGCATTCCTCCACGGTTCTGCTTCAGTGCCTGCTCTGAGTTCCTGCCAGACGAACCCTTTCTTCCCCACGTTGTTTGTTGTTGTTGTTTTGGTCAGGGTGTTTTTTTTTTTTTTTTTATCACATCAACAGGAAAATAACTAACATAGAAGCCATGCTTGAAAACCTGCCAGGGTTGTTAAGGGCTAATCACGGCAGACAAGATTCAAAATGGCTGCCATCAGGAATCCACACGACCTCTGAGGAAGGTGCTGCTTCAGCAGACTGAGAGGAAGAAAGGGTCAGCATGAACAGGGGAGCTCAGGCGTGGGATGTGGGCCTCTCCGGAGGAGATGGCCATGTTGGGGGTGGACAGCCTAATAGCAGGTCAGATTTGGGGGCCAGGAGGCAGGCTGAAGTCGGCTATGCCATGTTGGTTCTTGCAGTGAGGGGCTGTGCCTCTCTCTGGGCCCAGCTGCACTGTGGCGTTCTTTCTGTAGGACGAAGGCAGAGTTTTTAGAGACTGCTGTGCCAGGCCTGATGGAAAAAAATGATTTAGTTAAATGGGTTCCAGGTGAGCCCCTTGATCGTGACCGGGAGGAATTATGCAAAAGAGGACACAGACTTCGAACCCTCTGTGGAGTATGCCCTTGTGACTGCTCCATCTTCCTCGGTCCGCTGCTTGCTGGGCCTTCCGACGCCATCCTCGGTGCCCCCCTCATTTGTTAGGCTGCGACCCCACAGTGAAGCCAGGATCCGGCTTGCGTGTCACCACAGGTGGAAAATTAAATTTTATTTTCAACACATCTTTCCCCTTCTTGCTGCTGATTTGCCTGGCTCCAAGCCAGTCTCCCCATAGCTTTGGTTTTAATATCTGGCCATAAACTCCTCAATGGTACAGCTGCCAGGAGCTGGTCCTGGTGTCACGTTCCTCAACGCGGTTGATTAAATTGAGAGCATGGGGCGTGGATGGAGGTCATAAAACTCATTGGCCGAAGAGAAAGGGTTGGATGCTCTTGACCAGCAGCTGTGCAAACATTCCGATTATTTATTTATTAACAATGGTGTCAGTGAAGAGTGGAAGGAGGCTGTCTGGGATTGGTAGAGAGGCCACACTGCTAAGGTTCTTTTAAAAATCCTTTGACCCGTCTTCCTTGGTGGTTACCCAAGGAGAGGAAGATGTTGATCCATGGAGCTTTGCAGAGGAACAAGCATTGCGGTACTCTTGATTTTAGCCTCCATCAGAGATCATCCAGGTGTCTGACAACAGGAGAATGGGCAGGCGGGATGTGGGACATCTTAGCAGCAGGCACTTCAGACTGTGGTACGTCAATACAATGGTGTCCTTGGACTGTGGTATGTCCATACAGTGGGCTCCTCGGACTGTGGACTGTTCATGTCATAGGGTTCCTCAATTACACACAACTCTGTACAAAGGGCATCCTGGACTATAGTAAATCTGCGTAATGGGATCTTGGGACTGTAAAATGTTCGTTCAACAAATGCCTCAAACTGTGGTACCCCCATACAATAGAATCCTCAACAATACAAAGACACGATGAGTCCTTGTGTGAGGATGCCATTTTATGAAGTTTAACAATCTGCAGGTGAATCTCTAGTCATAGAACAGGAGCTGTGGTCTATGGTGGGTTGTTAATGTGCAGAGCAGAACACGGTGGAACTTGTGGGTGGTAAGAACAATCCTTGCTTTGACCGGTGAGGTGTTGGGTGATAGATACATTGGTTAAAATTCATCCATGTATGCATTAAACGTCTAGGCATCCCCTTCTATTTATAACATTAAAAATATTCCATATTGTCAACTGGAAACAACGGTGCCCATCCTCCTGCCTTTCAGGGCAGAACTGAAGCCCAGAAACTCAGGCCAGAACTCAGAATCATAGTGCTGCCCATACCTGTGCCCATCTCCCCTGGGACACTGGTATGGGTTGGATATGAAATGGCCCCGTGGGCTCATGTTGAATGGCTGGTTTCTAGTCCGAGATACTGTGGAACTTTTAGGAGGCCAGGCCTCGCTGGAGGACCTAGGTCAATGGGGGTATATCCTTGAGTGGATAGTCTTGTTCTGGCCTACTCTGTCTTCACTCTGCCTCCTGTCCACCATGGAGGAGTCCTGTTGAGCCGGCACATGGCCTCACCATGATGTTACACATTACCCCACACAGTCCCCGAAGTCTGAAACCCCTAAAGTCATGAGAAGTCAGGAGCCAACCAAACCCTTCTCTTGCGGAACTTGTTTTCTGTTATTTATTTATTTATTTATTTATTTATTTATTTATCGTCACAGAATGAAAAAGTCTAACACAGATATCACCTATTGATCTCTGAGACTGTCACACACATCTGGATCTTTACTAGATTGAGGACATGATTGATGGGTTACAGTTATGGGGGTATTTATTAACTGATGTTGAATGTGTCTTCTGCCGGAGGCTAAAAAAAAAACCAAGAATTTTATTACTTGGGATGTGTGAAGTCACCTCCATGGTCCCAGAGCCATTGAAATAATGATCCCCAGAACAGATGTGGTGAGGCTTGGGTCAAGTTGACGTAAACTGTCCCATATCTTGGGGGTTATGACCCCGCCGCCTCGTTCACAGTCTCTTCTGCTAGGTGAAGATGGTGGGGTAGGGAATGTGGCATGTGGCTCCCAGAGTTCCATCCTTCAATGATGGTTCAGTCGCTCTTTCCTTGGGATAGTCTGCTCCCACACCTGTAAATGCCCCATGCCAACTTGGTCCTTCCCAGGGACGGCCAACTCCACACAGCCAAACACCCCCTATAACTGTCTGGCTCAGGACGAAACATTCATGTGTTAGAGAGGTTCCCCACATGTATTTGTTAATGGTATTTGAAAGTGGGAAGATTTTGGGTCAGGTAAAGGCTTGAGGATGGGGCCTCTGTGGGGGTGTTAGTGGCTATGAGTATTCTGGGATGGCTCCAGGCAGTATTTGGTTGAGTCTGCTGGAGGACATTCACTAGAGCTTAGAAATCACAAATGACTTCTCACGCCTCCGTAGGAACTGGGTGACACTCACTTTTGTTTTTAACAAAATCTCAGTCATCTGATTTTGCCAATAAAGACTTGGGAACCAGATGCTGGGGTGAAAGCCTGCTAGCTCAGAGATGCAGAGAAAGCACAGAGCTGTCCTTCCTCTTCTGCTGACATGCCAGGAAAAAAAAAAAGGCCTCTTTCCCATGCCATCTCTACCAAAATTCCTCAGTTCTACTTCCTGTATCCCTCTCCATTCTCCTGACTCCCTCTCCATCCTCCTGACTCCCGCTTACTCTCTATGAATTTGTTTTTCCTGTCAACTAGTTGCTTGCTCTGCCTCTTGACCTATGGTTGACTTTATTTAATCCTATTGGCAATATTCAAGCAGAAAGCTCTTGGATTAAAGGTACATGCTAGGGCTGAGACATGTCACAACTAGAAACAGGTTTTTTCAGTAACAGATGCAATCTTGGAGTTCAAAGTGTGATCCATCAAATATCCTGCAAGAATTCACCCAGGTCTATCTCCTCATTGGTGACATTGCAAACCCAGAGGACCTCACTGGAGGGAACAAGAGGAGGAGAGGCCTTAGGACACCTCAGGCAAAGTGTGGCACCTAGCGTAGAGACACACAAGGTCTTGGGAGGTTCCCTAGACCATTTTCTGTGGCTACCACTAAAAACCACAGTATGCAGAGTATACTGCAGATTTCTACAGCTCGTGATTCTGGAGACCGAAAGTCCAAGAGGACGGGAATTACATCTGATGAGGGCCATCTTGTTACAGCATGGTGGAGAGTGTCCCATGTGAGACAGGGTCTTCTTAGAAAGCTACTAAGATCATCACAGACAGGAGCCCCACGCTCATGACCCCATCTGACCAAATCATCTTCCCCTGAACTTGGAGCAGGTCAATACATAAATGCTTTCTTTTTTTTTGTTTTTCTTTCTTGCTTCTCTCTCTTTTTTGGTTTTGGTTTTTGTTTTTTTTGAGACAGGGTTTCACTGTAGCTTTGGAGCCTGTCCTGGAACTAACTCTTGTAGACCAGGTTAGCCTCGAACTCACAGAGACTCACCTGCCTCTGCCTCCCGAGTGCTGGGATTGGTTAGACATGTGCGCCACCACCGCCCGGCTTGCTTTTCTTTCTTAGAACTGTATTTGACTATGTAGTCCAGGCTGACTTTAAACCTACAATCCTCCTGCCTCACACTCTGAAGTGATGGAGTTAGAGATGTTCACCCCACACTCGAGTCCATACCTGTGGACTTGTGGACTATGCGTTCAGTTCACAGTAGAGGGAACATTAAAGGTGTGAGAACTCTGAAATGGCACCCTTCAGAGAAGGGGCAGAAGGCTACCGCTAAAAGCAACACAAGTCACCATGTGTGGGAACATCCCAGCTCCACCTCTTTCGACACACACACACACACACACACACACACACACACACACACACACACACACACACGTCTTCGGGGAGTTGTCACCATCGTTGCTGTTTATAGAGGGATTGTGCTGGTTAGGTTTTGTCAACTTGATGCAAACCTAGACACACCGTGGGGGAGGGAATCTTAACTGAGACAATGCCTTTGTAAGACTGGCCTGCCGGTGAGTCTTAGTTGATGATTCATAGGGGAGGGTACAGCTCACTGTGGGCAGTGCCGTCCCTGGACAGGTGATTCTGGGCTGTGTAAGAAAACAAGCTGAGCAAACCAGTAAGTAGCATACCCATCTAATCGCTGCTTCAGCTCCCGCCTCCAGGTTTCTGCCCTGTTTGACTTCCCTCGGTGATGGACTGCGGCCTGAAAATGTAACACAAAACAAACCCCTTCCTCCCTGGGTTGCTTTGGTCATGGTGTTTGCCATCGTGATAGAAACCCTAAGACAAGGAGAAAGCAGACCTGAAGGACATGGTCAAGGTCACACCGTGAGCAAAGATAATGCTGGAGCTCATGTTCAAGCAGTACCCAGACCTGCATGCTAAGCCTCCCCCACATGCATTGTGTGCACTAGCACACGCATTCCTGCATACATGCATGCACACACTCATGCATGCACACTCATGCACACCCATGCATGTACACACATGCACACACTCATGCACACACATGCATGCACACACACCTGCACGCACGCACACACGCACCCCTGTGTACACACAGAGGCCAGAGGGAGATATTGACTATCCTACTCGATTGCTGTCCATTTTATCCCCTTGATACAGGGTCTCTCACTGGACCTGTAGCTAGGCTGGCAGCCAGCAAGCCTCATTCGTCCCACTGTCTCCATTCCCCACAGTAATGGGGTGATAGTCACAAGCATAGCCATGTCCAACCTCTTACGTGGGAGCTGGGGAATCCAGATTCAAGTCCTCACAGCTGCTCAGCAAGTGTTCCTAATCAGGGAGCCAGCTCCCCAGCCTCACATACGCTACTTCCAATTTTATTTTATTTTATTTATTTATTTATTTATTTATTTATTTATTTATTTATTTATTTTTGGGTTTTCGAGACAGGGTTTCTCTGTGGTTTTGGAGCCTGTCCTGGAACTAGCTCTTGTAGACCAGGCTGGTCTCGAACTCACAGAGATCCGCCTGCCTCTGCCTCCCGAGTGCTGGGATTAAAGGCGTGTGCCACCACCGCCCGGCTGCTACTTCCAATTTTAAATTACATATTTTTATTTATTGTGCGCCTGGGAAGGCACATGTGTGCCACAGTGTACACGTAGAAGTTGAAGGACAATTTGCAGGAGACAGTCTCCTCTACCATGCTGGTCCTGGGGATTTCCCTCAGGTGGGCACGCTTGGCAGCAAGCTCCTTTACTTGCTGAGCTAGCTCGCTGCCTCACAGGCATTTCTTCGGAGCGCCATGTCTGAGTGCTGGATGGCGTGACAGCTGTGGGGAGTGTCATGAGACCAGAGGTGGTGAAGCCTTGGAAGACTCATACATTACAAAAAGACAAAAAAGCTATTGAGGAAACAGTTTTCTAAGAACCTCGTTATTCACCAAAGACTGTTGTAAACAGACCAGCCATGTCCACCTGGGGAGGTGTGAAACACTCCACCGTGCACAGCCAAAGTCCTCACAAAAACCCCTTTGTCTGAGTTTTATGTCCTCCCGTAAAATAAAATACGTATTTTTCAGAGCATGTTTTATTATGCAGATAATATATTCTCACGGCGGCTCACAGGCCACTTCATAAATAAATAAACACACATCTATTTGGGATGCTCGTTTGGAAAAACAACGTTGTTCACGAGGGTGTGTGAGCTGAAGATTTTGGAAACTCTGAATCGTGCTGGCTTTGGGTGTGATGGGTTTGCCCTATTTAAAGGGACTATTTTAAAACCATGAGCTAATAGGTGGAGCGTTGGTCTAGTGATGTGAGGACCTCCTGTGTCTCAACTTAGAGCTTCCCAGTGTCCTACCCATATTAGATCTAACACTGTACCCATAGTGGGCCCAAAGAGAAACTGGCTCCATGGAGTTCCTCTGGGGTGAGGGCCCATGGGAGGAGCAGGGTGATTGGGTTTTAAATATGGCCTCAGGGGTGCAGCTGGAGTGATAGCTCAGAGGATAAGTGTACCCCTAGACGGAGAAGTGAACACAGTCCCACCCCTAATCAGGAGGCCGTTTGTCATCGATACCTGTTGGGAAAGGGAGAGGAGTTTTCTCCAGGGGAGTGTCACTGTGTCCATCAGCCACACTCCAGGACAGGCCCCACGTCTAGGAGAAGTCGGCCGACACAAAACAAACTCCATATTTTGGTGGGCTTTTTGTCTCAACATTTTTTTTTGTGTTACTGGTTTTAGTTTATTTTGACTTTTGTTTTTGTGTTGAAAGAGAGTACACAGAATTGGTGGGAAGGGAGGTACGAGGCTCTGAAAGGAGTTAAGGAGAGGAAAACATGACCAAAATATATGAAAAAAATTAAATAAAAAGGGAAAGTTATTTTATAAAATAGAACAATTAGTTAACTAACTTAAATCCAGGTTCTGTTTCCAGCGCACCGATGGCCGCCAACTGCCACCTGAGACTCCAGCTCCAGAGCAACCGATGCCCTTCTCTGACCAAATCAATCTGAAGACGTTATCTGAAGATGACCAGGGGTCAGTGCTGGGCACAAAGTATGCTCTCCCCTCCCTCTCTCATTCCCTTCCTGGTCCGCTTCTCATGCTGGGGAAGGAAACCAGGGCCTTCTGTAGGCAAGCTCCCTGTCTCTGCAGGGTTACACCCCTCAGTCCTTCTTTAATTTTTAAAGATTTAATTATTTTTAACTATGTATATAGGTGTGAGCTGGGGGGTACACGCATATCCTCGTTAGGGTTGCTGTAGCTGTAATGAAGCCATGACCAGAAGCAAGTTGGGGAAGAAATGGTTTATTTGGCTTATGCTTCCACATCATAGTCCATCACTGAGAAAGTCAGGACAGGAGCTCAATCAGGGCAGGGACCTGGAGGTAGGAGCTGATGCAGAGGCCATGGAAGGGTGTTCTTCACTGGCTTCCTCCCCGTGGCTTGCTCAGCCTGTTTTCGTATAGAACCCAGGACCACCAGCCCAGGGTTGGCCCCACCCACAATGGCCTGGGTCCTCCCCCATCAATCACTAATTAAGAAAATGCTCCACAGGCTTGCCTGTAGCAGGATCTTATGGAGGTGTTATCCCAACTGAGGCTTCCTCCCCTCAGCTGACTCTCGCTTGTGTCAATCAGGTTGAAGGTGCTCTCAGAGGTCAGAGGGGTCAGATCCTCCTGGAACTAGAGTCACAGGCAGTGTGATCTTCCTGACATGGGTGCTGGGAGCCAAACTCAGTTCCTCTGCAAGAGCAGTTCATGCTCTTAACTGCTGAGCCACCTCTCCAGCCCCACCCTTTTGTATTTAAGACAGAGTTTCACTATGTGACCTAGGCTTTCCTGGAACTTGTTACATAGTGAAGGCTAGTCCGGAGCTTACAATGTAGCCTTGACTGGCTCAGAACTTCTGCACCCCTGTCTCTGCTTCCCAAGTTCTAGGAACACATGTGCACCGTCGCGCTCAGCTCCACGGTTGCTTTTGGTGGGAAGGGATGCACGGTGAGTCAGAGACAGTAAGGTGAGACAGAATGTGACCCCTTTCTTAGGGCAGAAGATTTAATCATGAGTCATGACTCATCACCCATGCTGAAGGAGGCGCTGTCCTGACTGCAGCCCCAAAACCTAAGTTTGAGAAGACGAATTCAAATCTCAGGTCTGGAAAGAGAGGTGGCGAAGAAGGTGAGTGGATCTGGGAATCTCATAAAGTGGCCACTGGCCCATGCCTGAGCCAGGTAGGTGTCAAACCTAACAGGAAGCAGAGAAAGTAAACAGGCCCTTCCATCTTGGGCTACTGTGGTTTAAGTGTTCTGAGAACAGACAGGACACGGGGATATGGCATCAAACAACACCAGGGAACCAAGGAATGATCAAGGCCTGAAGGTCAGAATTGACATTGGGGCACTAAGATGCGCCAAGTCCCAGTTCACAGAGGAGAATGTGAATGGGGCCTGGGAAAGGAAGGATTTCAATCCATGGACCAAGGCAGCATGGTCAACACCAGTAGCTGCTGGAAATGGCTAGTGTGACTGTCACAGGCTGGCTCAGTCCCCACACCATGCTGGAGCAGTTACAGCACCTGTCAGGCCACAGGAGACCCATATTGCTACTAAGGAAGATTGGGGTTTGGGCTCTAGAAAACAGTTCCATGGCTTCTAAAAATGTTTTTAGTTACTTCCCTTGTTGCAGAAAGAGAGAGAGAAACCCTGACAATTATCTTCTTCCCTGCTCCTGTATATCTACATTAAGGGAGCCATTTTAGGGTTGGCAAGAGACTTGGCTCTAGAGGGGAACCCAGGTGTCCATAGGGATGTGTCCAGTTCGGTTCTTGGGCAGCAGAGGAGAGGGTGCCTGAACTGGCCTTTCCCCACTATCACACTGATGATTATCTCACCATAGAATCTTCGTCTGGCGATGGATGGAGATAGAGACAGAGACCCTCATCAGAGCAACGGACTGAGCTCCCAAGGTCCAGTTGAAGAGCAGAAGGAGGGAGAAAATGAGCAAGGAAGTCAAGACAGCGAGGGGTTGGTCCATCCACGGAGACAGTGTGCCTGAGCTAATGGAGCTCACCAAATCCAGCCGGACCAGGACTGAACGAGCATGTGATCAAACCGAATTCTCTGAATGTGGCTGCCAATTCAGACTGAGAAGCCATTGATAATGACACTGGAACTTGTTTCTACTGCACGTACTGGCTTTTTGGGACCCTAGTCTATGTGGATGCTCACCTTCCTAGACCTGGATATAGGGGGGAGGGCCTTGGACTTCCCGCAGGGCAGGGTACCCTGCCCTCTCTTAAGGCTGGAGGGGGAGGGAGGAGGGTGAGTGGGGGAGCAGGAGGGGAATGGGAGGGGGGAAGTGAAAATTTTTGAATGGAAAAATAATAAATAAATAGAAAAAAAAAAGAAACCCTGACAAAAGCAATTTAACTTTAGGAAGGAAGAGTTTATCATGGCTCACAGTCTGAGGATGCACAGTTCATCACAGTGGGGGAGGCACAGCAGCAGGAGCTTAGGAAGCTCTCACAATGCATCAGTAGCCAGTTAGCAGAGAGAGATGGATGCTGGTGCTCATCTCCCTTTCTTTTATAATTATGTAGATCGCCTGGGAAGATGTGTGAATTCCAAGCTAGTGACTATAGTCCTGCTACCCCTAAACCAGAATGTTAATGAACTTCTACCTTAGTTTACTTTGGGGGATAAAAGGTGTTTGGATAATAATCGCAGGGGATCTTCAGAAATGAATGAAGCCTGAGACTCCCTTCCAATATTGCTGTGTGAACTGTGTCTCAATTATTCCCGTGCCTCCACACCAGTCCAAAGAGGGAAAAGTAGTCTATGTTGGGGCATTGGAACCCGACACTATGGGTGTTCCAGTTTTGAAATAAAATTTAAAACCACACAAGCAAATGAAAAGGAAACAAAACAAAAACTGAAGGCCGCATCTATAAAACCATGTACAACACACAAGAGTATCATAGTCGGTCAAACCATTATAGTCCCAAGCTGGAAACTCTCCAGTACTCATCAATAACCAAAAGGACGGACCCGTTTTAGAAGGTGCGCAACATAAAATATGAACGGCGGTGAAGATGAATGAGCAATGACTGCGTGAGACAAGCGACTGTCACAGACAAGGACAACCAGGCACGGCTGTTTATCTATGAACTACAGAAGCTGTCCGCGGACTGGTGATGTGCAGGGCGAGGCAGGGCACATCCTGATCTGGAAGATGGACACCACCGAGCTGTATGCTGAAGATGAGTTTGCTGTACTCTAGGAGGTGCACACAGCAATCAAAACGGTACTTAAAAGTAAATAATGGGCTGGAGAGATGGCTTGGTGGTTAAAAGCATGTGCTACCCCTCCCTGCAGAGAACCCAAGTTTGGTCCGTTCCTCCCCCCCATCCCTCTGTGCCCCGCCCCCCAATCTCATGTTAAGCAACTCATAACTTCCTGTAACTTCAGCTCCTAGAGATCTGAAGGCCCCTTATGTCCTCCCCAGCACTCGGGTGCACACGCTCATTCACACAGCTTAATAGATAGTACAAAAAACTACCACCCAGTCAAAATTAAAATGACTATTCGGGTGAACGTCCTAAAGTGCTGTGTAGCTTTCTGTTACTCTGCTTGAATGCCAGAAATAATTGACTTAGAACGAAAGGTCTGTTGGTTCACGGTTACAAAGGGTTCAGTTCCTCTTGTTACTCTGGTGCTGCTGTAATGAGTGGGGGCGGGGTGGGGCGGGGGGGGGAGAGTACAGTTGCTCACATCGTGATGGCCAGGAAGGACAGAGAGAGACAGAGAGGTAAACAGAGAGACTGAGAAAGTTGGAGGGAGATGGAGAGATACACGGAGAGAAATAGAGAGACAAGGAGACAGAGAGAGTGAGAGGAACGGGAAGGATGGTTAGGGTTTCCTTTATGAGCACGCCCCCAATGACGTAGCTTCCTTCCACTTGGGCCCACCTCCGAAGGTTCCAAAGGCACCCGAGACTGGAGACTAATCTAACCCTTTAACACAGGACCCTCTTGGGGTCTAACCTTCAGCAACTGCTTCATAATTCACTGCGGCAACATCTCTTGGTTGTTTGGAGAAACTGAAGTCTCTTTCTCTGAGCTGTTCTTACCCTTACATCAGCCTCCTGAAGCAGAATTATCCATCTTGTAGAAAGCATTGATGTAGGAGACCGCTCCCCATCCGATTCCGCACCGCTAAGGACCGTAAAGGCATCGCCCGTCCCAAGCTTCAGGGAAAGACGCCGCTGAGCATCAGTATTCCCAAGCCAAATTGTCCTTCAGCCTCATTGAACAAGATGAGTTTGGGAGATTGGATATATGTAGATTTACTTCCTTTCTAAAAACAGCTCCCTGTGCTTGAGGGCTGCCGAGCGCATCTTCTGGGGATGCGAGGTGACATAACTTTCAGTAAAAGCAGAGGCAGAGGTTGCCAGGTTCTCGGCTGTCTGCAGAGGCAGGGAACTGATGACTTTTCTGATGGCTTCCCACTGGGTCTGCAGGGGACTGGGACGGGCTCCTGTCCTGTTAACGAAGCAGAGGATGTGGTCTGAGTGGCTGCGTGGGTTGGCACCAAATCTGAGGCCCAAGGGAGGCGTTCAGAAAGGACCCGTGTTGATGGGGTTGACAGAATAGAAGGAAGAAAAGCAGGCAGGAGTCAAAGTCTGTGTCTCACTTTTCCGCTCATTTCTGCCAAGCAGGTGGAGCATCCCAGCTAGGTGCTGCCATGGCCCCTCACCATCCTTCATATTCTTTTTTTTCCCTTTTCTTTTCATTTCTTCTCTTTTTTGAGACAGGGTTTCACTGTATAGCTGGAACTCACTGTATAGACTAGGCTGGTCTTGAATTCACAGAAATTCACCCTTCTCTAGGTGCTAGGATTAAAGGCGTGCACCATCATGCTCAGCCCACGCCTCCTTTATAAATATGTATTTTATTAATTATCCGACAATTTCATCCACACATATGATGTGTTTTAAGCATATTTGCCTCCTTTTAAAATTTGTTTATTTTTTTGTGTGTGCACACACTGTGTTTGTGCATGTGGAGGTCAGAGGACAAGCTCTGTGTCATCCCTTAGGTAGCATCTACATTTTCTTCTCTTCTTTTAGAGACAGGGAGGGTCTCTCAGTGACTTGGAGCTCACCACGTAGGCTAGGCTTGCCACACTGTAAGCATAGAAACCACACATCTCTACCTAGCTGGGATTATAGGCACGTGCCCCCCCCCTTTTTTAAATCATGGCTTCTGGGGACTTGAACTCAGGTCCTTACACTTGTTTACTGGCTGAGCCATCTCCCCAGCACACCCTTAGTGTTTCTTCTTGTCTCTCCACCCCAAAAGACCTTTCATGCCTGCTTGGAGCGGGAGTGGGGGTGGGACTGATTGAGTAACAGGGGGAGTCATCATCTCAGGGGGGCCAATCTTCCTTCCCTGAGTTTCTGGTCCCTTGGTTTCTCCCAGGCCCAAGCTCCCAGTCACACAGGATGGCATGTATGCATAGCTCTGCCTCTACACTCCTGGACTGCAGGTACTCCTGGTCCAGGGCGGGACTGAAGCCTGGGCTCATCCTTCCCCAGTCCACACTCCTGGACTACAAGGCAGGACTGAAGCCTTTGCTCATCCCCACTCCAGCAAAATCTTCACACCTGCTCTAAAATTCATTTGGGCTCTGGAACTTTTAGTCCCTGCTTATAACAGGCAGGACTGGGGACAAACGAAGAGGATGTGGGTCCTTTTAGCCTCTCTATAACAAGGGGAAATCCTGAATGTTTAGGAAAGCCTTGAGTGTTTGTTTACTCCTGAGCCACAAGTCCCAAACCTCCATTGCCCCTTGACTTCTCAGAGGCTCCAAAGAATCAGGTTGAGGAACTGCCCATATCAGATTGGCCTATGGGCATGTCTGTAGACCTTTTATTGGTTGACCAAGGATGTTGGAGGTTCCTGCCCATTGTGGGTGGTGCCATCCCTGGGTAGGGGCCTCAGCTGTATATGAAAGGTACCAGACTGAGAGCAAGAGAGCAGATCAGTGAGATTTCCTCCATGGTTTAGCTTCTGCTTCTGCTTGAGTTTCTGCCCTAACTTCCCTCACTTCTGGACTTCCCTGCGGTCCACAAGCATAAGATGAAGCAATCTATCACAGCAACAGGGAGCAAACCAAGGGAGACAGCTGTGTGTGCCTCTCTCCTCGTACCAGCCTGCTGTCCTTCCCCTCCTCCATTTCCCACGCAAACTCTCTAGCCCTGAAGACTGAACCAGCCTTGTCTTTCTCCCACATTCATCGTGGGGCATGGCCTTACACATTCTTTTTTTTTTTTTTAAGGATTCTTTTTTTTTTTAACAAATATTTATTTATTTATTTATTATGTATACAATATTCTATCTGTGTGTATGTCTGCAGGCCAGAAGAGGGCACCAGACCTCATTACAGATGGTTGTGAGCCACCATGTGGTTGCCGGGAATTGAACTCAGGATCTTTGGAAGAGCAACCAGTGCTCTTAACCTCTGAGCCATCTCTCTAGCCCGGCCTTACACATTCTTACACACTGTGCTATCGTGTCCTCCCTCTAGAGGAGTGCTAGGCCAGTACTTTACCATGGAGCAGCTGTGTCCTCAGACCTTTCTATACTGTCCCTCCCCTCCCCTCCCCTCCCCTCCCTCCCTTCCCTCCCCTCTCCTCCTCTCCCCTCTCCTCCCCTCTCCTCCCTTCCCTTCCCCTCCCTTCTCCTCTCCTCCCCTCACCTTCACTCTCCTCCCCTCCCCTCTCCTCCTCTCCCCTCTCCTCCCCTCTCCTCCCTTCCCTTCCCCTCCCTTCTCCTCTCCTCCCCTCTCCTTCACTCTCCTCCCTTCCCCTCTCCCCCTTCCCTCCCCTTTCCTCCCCTCTCCTCCCCTTCTCTCCACTCTCCCCCCCATCCCCCTTCTTCCCCTCCTCTCCTTTCACTTCCTCCTCTTCCTTTCCTCTTCCCTCTGTTCTTTGCTTCCCTTCCCCCTCCCTCCTTCTTCCTGCTATGGGTTCATTCTGCTGTCACCTCACTTCTCTTGCCTGACAGGCAACCGCAGAGAGGAAAAATCTGGCCAAATTAAAAGGTTCCTGACCTGCGGAAGAGTGAAGACACAGAGTAGAGCACAGGCACAAGGAAGAGGGTGTGCACACATTGCTTTCCGTTCTTGGCTGTGATGGGACTAGCTGTTGGCAGCCTCTGCCTCGACTTCCCTCTGATGATGGGCTGTAACTTGAAAGGCCCAGAGTAAGTGAACATTATAGCCCACCTGCCCAGCTTCTTCCCTTGACCCTTGCTTTATATTTTTGGACACAGGGCAAACCGTTGGTTAAACATTAAGACAAGGCCCCAGCTGTGAAGAACTGTGCTAAGATGACCACAGACTTGTGTAAGCAAACCCCCTGCTGAGCTTGTTCAAACAGCTCGTTATCACAGACTGCACTGCTAGTGTTAAAATGCTATTACAAGTTACAAATTCCAGGAATGTAAAGTCTTTCTTACATCGCCCTGACCCCCCACTTGTGGCCTTTGCATTAAAAGGGGGGCCACTCCCTCTGTTCAGGGTCACAGTGTCAGATCCCAACCCTGCCTGAGGTCCCAGCTAGTTGGAAGTTTCGGTGCCTGCAGTGTTGGAATAAAGTTGCTTCTGTTCATCTAATTCAGTGTGGCCATGTCCTCAATCTTGGCGTGGCTCCCAGACCCAGCATAACCCAGAATTCTCGAGCTGAAATAAACCCCTTTCTTCCTTAAGTTGCTTATTTTCAAGGACTTTTATCACAGCCAACAGAAGTGAAAGCAGGACCCAAGGCGAGCAATTTGTGTGCTGAGCCATTTTTCCAGGCACGAATTTTTTTTAAATATTTATTTATTTATTTATTTATTTTGGGCTTGGTTGACACTAACAGCCCCTACAAAAGTGTCAATTTCTGTTTTTTTGTCATTCAGTTTGAGACTCTTTTGACTCTTGGTGCCACGCACGACATTCAGATGAAACCTGGACACTTGGCATCTGGTATTATTTAAGCCTTGCCTTGCCACCTTGCATCCTCCTTTGGAAGCACCGGGTGGGGGCGGACTCCAGGCTTCCTGGGGGACCTCTGTTGCCATTTGGTTGTTGTTCATCACAGCTGAGCTGGGAGAGACTTTCAAGCTCCCTCATAAGCTTCTACTCACGCCACCCTGTTAGGGTGAGAGGTGCCTCACTACTGTTCCTTAAATTACTCCCTCTGATGCTGGGGTCCTGGGAATTGGAGGCCTTGCCCTTGATGGATCGTGACACAAGTCTCAGAGCTCCACTCAGGCTCCTCAGCTTGTCACTGCCTCTCCTAGGAGGCTGCAGGAACTTTGCTGTCTCTGGGTGAAGTGTGGAAGCCCCAGCCCCAGGTGTGCAGAGGTCAGAGGTGAGCATCCAATATCACCCACCACTGCTCTTCATATTGGTTCTAGAGACAAGGTCTCTCGCTGGACCTGGGGCTTGGCAACTCAGCTGGGCTGACCAGCCCGTGAACCCCAGGGGTCCTCCTGCCTCCGTCTTTCTGGGGCTGGAATTACAAGTACATGCTACCATGTCTCCACAGGCTCTGGAGATTAAAGTCAGCTTCACACGTGTGTACCCCAAGCATGTTACCCACTGAGCCATTTCCCCAGTCCCAGATATGATTTTTCTTCTGCTAGGACATTTGAGTCTGGATCCGAGTCAAGCCCACCATGTAATGATTTGCTTAATGACTGCAGAATATTGTCTCATCTGAAGAGAAGGGACATTTTTAAGACCTCAGAGCCCGGAATTAACGGCTTGGAATTTTCACCATGCTGGCTGTTAATCGACTTCAACCATTAAAGGGAGAGAAGTTTTTGGCAAAGCCTGAGTCTTTCGTACAAACAGAGACACAGACATGTTGAAGTCTTTCTGAAATAAGTGTGTAGTGAGCCAATGATATTGGAGAAAAGAGGCGTTTCCAGCGGTGGCTCCTCCAAAGGTTCCACGACTCTCGGAGATTCCGAAAGTGGTTCCACCCCATGACAAAGTCAAAGCTCTGAGACAGAAGTGTGATTTCAGCAGATAGAGCCTGTGACCACCCAGAAGTGTGACTTCACAGAGAGCAGAGGCTGTGACCACCCAGAAGTGTGACTTCGGCAGAGGGCAGAGGCTGTGACCACCCAGAAATGTGACTTCAGCAGACAGAGGCTGTGACCACCCAGAAGTGTGACTTCACAGAGAGCAGAGGCTGTGACCACCCAGAAGTGTGACTTCGGCAGAGGGTAGAGGCTGTGACCGCCCAGAAGTGTGACTTCACAGAGAGCAGAGGCTGTGACCGCCCAGAAGTGTGACTTCACAGAGAGCAGAGGCTGTGACCACCCAGAAGTGTGACTTTGGCAGAGGGCAGAGGCTGTGACTACCCAGAAGTGTGACTTCACAGAGAGCAGAGGCTGTGACCACCCAGAAGTGTGACTTCACAGAGAGCAGAGGCTGTGACTACCCAGAAGTGTGACTTCAGACGATAGAGGCTGTGACCACCCAGAAGTGTGACTTCAGACGATAGAGGCTGTGACCACCCAGAAGTGTGACTTCACAGAGAGCAGAGGCTGTGACTACCCAGAAGTGTGACTTCGGCAGAGGGCAGAAGCTGTGACCACCCAGAAGTGTGACTTCAGATGATAGAGGCTGTGACCACCCAGAAGTGTGACTTCACAGAGAGCAGAGGCTGTGACCACCCACCACTTGTATTTTGATTGTTTTGGACAGTGTCTTCAGAGCAGGTCTGAATGCAGTTAGACAGGCATTAGCAGGCTTGGGGGGCCATTGAGGATGAACCCCTTCTTTGTGGCCAGCTTAGGACCCTACCTCCCACTCAGTTGTCCACAGGAAGGCTGCTTCACCTGAAGAGATGCTAAGGGTACGGGAGGAATAATTATCCCTGTAATGAGATAATGTACTTCTTAGGGGCAGTTGCTTATGGAGTGTCCCTGAGATCCAATCCGAAAGTCCAACCTTACCTCTGTTTCTCTCCTTCTTCACATACCAGCCCAGATCCTAAGCATGTGTGCCGGTGCCCTGACACGTTAGGATTTCTGTTTTCTCCGAATGACACCCCCTTTTCTATAGCTGCTTGTCCACTTCCACTGCTGACTGTACCTCAAAAGGGATGACTTTCCTTCTTCTTTCCCTATCTCCCTCCTGCCAAGATTTATAACTTGCCTGTCCCGTTACTTTCATCTCAAGTGCTAATAAAATGCCCATTAAGCTCCCTTCTCTTGGTCTTTAAAAGTCTTTAATCAACAAGACAAATACCTCATAAATGGGAATCCGAATTCCTCAGTAACATACCCAATCGGCACAGAATCATCCCTTATTGTGCCTTCTTGGTGATGTAAGAGTTCCTTGGCTCTGGTAGGGACCAGGGTGATGAGGGACTCACGGTCAATGCCACAGGTGATGCTGTGAAAACAGGCGTCTTCTTCTCTCCCCTTTACCTTCAGCGTAAAGTCCATTGAAATGAGGAACAAAGCTGTGTTGAGACCTCCTAACGTCTTCTCATTCAGCTAGATGCCTCAGTGGCAATTTTCTTTCTCCTGCAGGTGTTGACTACCATCTGACCAGACAGTGGAGATTTCCTTTTTGTAGACAATGGTTGAATTTTAAATGCCTTCATCTAACCTTTCAATAATAACAATGGCAGGTCATCCTTATCACATATGACTTAACTGAGGCATTTCCCTCAAGACAGCAGTGGCATGTGCAGGGGCAACAGCATGTTTTTATTCCCATGGTCTGTAGCTGTTTCTCTTAGGGTTGCAAAATTCCCTTGTGGAGGGAGGAAGGAACCTCAATGAACACCTGAGAAATTTAAAGACTCACTAGGTCCTTTTCCAAGATCCTACTAGCAGCAAATAATTGCTGAGGGAGAGGAGATCCTTCTGTGGTGTAGCTGCCTGCAAGTTGCTCAGGCAAGTCTGTGATGCTGTTTTTGTGAGTCTTTATCTGTGCTGGGGTGGGACTTTTTGGTGATGCTGCTGCCTGCAGGTGACTGTAATGATCCACTGGCTCCCCAAGGTAGACTTAGACAAAATTATTTCATCTGTCTGAGTCTGTCATCATCCACCCATCTGGGATGGAAAGACACAACCCTTAGATGTAATGTGGCTGTCCTATCTGAATTGAAGCCTTACCTCCTAAAGAGAGGTTCCTTAAAGTTCAGAAGGTAAGAAAAGCTTTCAAGAGTAAAACTCACAATTCTTAGGAAGTTCCTGAAGCTTACAAGACCCACAAGGTCTTGTCTCAAGATCATGCAAGCAGTAAGGACTGCTGGGGAGAGGAGACTCCCTGGCCTCTGAGCCACCTGCAAGTCTTGGACAGAGCTCCAGGGACACAGCTTTCGTGAGTCATCACCCTCCTGTAAGCAACTCCACAAATTACCTTGTTCACTTAGGTGACTTAGGTAGAGTTGCTGCCTTTTGTTTGGCACCAGTATCTTATCTGGGATGAGTCGATATTTGTTAGCAACTCCCCTGGAAAGTTTGCATAGCATCTACATTTGTCTACAGAGATGTTGGCCAGGCTCTGAGCTTCTGGGAGCACATTACGTGTACTGCAGGGCAAACCACCTGTGGATCCCAGGGAATCCTAGAGCAAAGCCACAGTCCCTTGAAAGGCAGCACAGAGCAAGATTTGGGTCTCAGATATTGGGCTCTGCTGCCACCCCAACCATGGAGCTTGGGTCTGGAATTCCCGTGCCGCTGGCTGCCCTAGGTTCAGTGATTTCACCCCTCTTTCCTGGCAAGCTTCAGCCATCAACTTGACACAGGTCAGAGTCATCTGAGGGAGTCTCTGGTGGAGGATTGCCTCTGTTGGGCTATTTTTTTTTTTACCACTGCTAAGTGATGTAGGCATGCCAGTCCACTGTGGGTGGTACCATTGCAAGGCAGGAGATCTTGGGCTGTATAGAGAAGCTAGCTGAGCCAATGGGAAGCAAACCAGTAAACAGCGTTTCCCTATTGTCTCAGCTTCAGTGCCTGCTTGAATTCTCTCTGACCTCTCTCAATGATGGACCATGACCTGGAAGCCTAAGATGGAACAAACACTTTCCTCCCCAAGTTACTTTTGGCATGGTCTTTATCACAGCAGCAGAAAGAAAACTAGAACACCCTCTGTATGTTTTATCTATGAAATGAGCTCCTTGTTGTGTTTGCCTCAGAGGGGCCTGCTGGGAAAATGTATAGAACAATGAACAGAACCAGCACAGTACACTGAGGCTTATGGTCTATGTTCAGTAATGAGAAGGGTGGTTCTAGGGGAGGTGCTGAGTTGAAGTGTCTGTCCTTCAGGCAAGAGCTTTACTGAGTCTGGTGGTCAGACAAGCTCACAGCACACAACGTGGGGTTAGGGTTCCCATGCAAGAGAGGTGTCTGTCCTGCCAAGGGAGACCTTAAAGTCCCTTGTGAAGGGACATACATGAAGGAAGGGTTGATTTTAGTTCACAGTCTG
Organism: Chionomys nivalis; assembly: GCF_950005125.1. Classification (NCBI taxonomy): domain Eukaryota; kingdom Metazoa; phylum Chordata; class Mammalia; order Rodentia; family Cricetidae; genus Chionomys; species Chionomys nivalis. The sequence continues at coordinate 91,076,570 of NC_080088.1, forward strand.
AGGGCACACAGTCCATCATGGCGTTAATTAAATAAAATTAACCTGGCCTCCGAGAGGTGGGGTTAGCAACTGGTTGACAGCAAGTAGCAGAGGGGAGCTTAGCATGTTTTTTTTTTTGTTTGTTTATTTTTATTTTTATTTTTCAGTTGGGGCAGTGTGGAAGGAGAGAGCCTTCTGGGGACAGTAGCAAAGAAAATATCCAGTTGCTATTCTAACTCCCTGAGCTTTTCAGGTTTCACCCCAGCCTTTGAATCTTGAGTTTTATTATAATGATCGAGATTTAGTTAGAACTACGTTTAGAAGCAGCAACAGAGCCATTGTCTGGGAGAACAGAATTCTCTCCAGGCTACGGCCTCAGTGGCTGCTAGCAGTTTCAAGTGTAGCCACTGTGATGAAGGTAAAACCACAGACTGGGGTTTGAAGTCACAAACTATTGGCTTTCATTCTTTCTTGAAGTTCTGGTAGAAGAACTTTTTTTGATGAGAGGTGCCTGGAAGAACAACAGGCTCTGTGAGGATGATGTAGTAGTGGTCACTTGTCCCGCCTCACTCCATTCCCTGCTTGGGGTCTTGCTCTCTGGAAGTTACCATATTGAAGAGGGGCGAGTGATCCTTCACTATATTTTGCACAGTAGCTGCTGTGTTCCAACTGTTGGAGACCATGAAAAACATGAGAAATTTATTTTGCTATCACAAGTATTTGAAATGTAGGTGGATGATGTTGGGGAGAGGGTAAGGAGGGGCAGGAACGAAGGGATCTTATCTCTTATTCTTGGCAATGATTTAGAGAGGAAAAGGTAGAATTGAGTGGTCAGAAGCCTGGATTTCCATCCTCTTATGAGCCCTCCTCCTGCAGCTGGAAACTGATTACCTCTTCTGAACATGTGGGTCAGTTTTGGGGTCACTGAGTGGACCTTTCAAGATAAAGCAATGCTGGGACTGAACCCCTGGAGATGCATTGTGTGGTAATTTCTTCTGTGTTGAAGCATTCCATTCAGGAAGCAAGCAACTCAAAAGTCTCAGGAAGTCCCTGAAACTTACTAGGTTCATAAGGCTCTTCCCTTCCCAAGGTTTTTATAGGTGGTAATGACTGCTGAGGCAAGGAGACTCTTCAAGGTGTTAAGTTGCCTGCAAACTGTACAGAGAGTTCCAAAGTTCCAGCTTTTATGAGTGGGTATCCAGGCTGGGGTGGGCTTTTAGTGATACCTTTGATTTCTTCCTGTTCCTGTAAGCAGCCCTAATGAATCTGTTGCTTTACCAAGTTAGAATTGGGAATAATCATTCTTTGGTCTGTCTCTGGTCCCCTACCAGTGGGGAGTAGACACTTATTCACAGTTCCTCAGGAATGACATCACAGCAACAATTGATCTGGGTGTGACCCGGGCTCTGGAATTCTTAATTGCTCCTTGATGGTGTTGAAAGAAGATGAGAACTAAGTCCTGAGGCCTGTGGATCCCAGAGGGACAGCTGTGTCCTCGTCTGGTGGCCCCATAATAGTGCCCACAAATGGGCAGATGGTTTCACTTTCCCCTTCCCTCAGAGCTGTAATCCTACCTTGAACCCAGAAGTGATTGGATGCCTCAGGATGTGGGCATGCTTGAGTGATCCAGGCCACCCAGTTCATCCCAAGAACAGTCAAGGTTGCTCATGGGCAGGTCTGTCGCTTCAAGGCACCTTTGTTGTCTTTCAGGAGGTGCAAAGTGAAGTTGGGGGTGGGGTTGTGCACCTGGAAATGACTGCTGGTTCATTTGGAGTGGCTCAAGGTGCAGGCTCCAGCTGCTACCCATACCTCAGGCAGGGAGAGTCCTGGGGGATTGCTCTCCCCTCTCTTCCAACTGGGAGGGAGTCACACAAGTAAGTTCCTGGAAGAAAGCTGCGTTGGCAAAGGCAGATTGATCAGAATGCAGAGAAGTTGGACTGCTCAAAGTCCAGAGACAAATTGTCTTGGGCATCTTTAGTCTCTCCTTAATAGCCATCTATCGCCCTAGGTACATCCTTTGGACTGTGTGAACAGGCCCCTAGTTCCCACTAACCAAAGGGCTAAGAATGCTATCAGATGACACCCATGGCCATAGCAGAGTTTCCCCTGCTTTGCTGTAACCCGCCTACCCATGGATCCACCAATATATTTGAGAAGTATTTTACCTTATGGCTTTCTTCATTCAGATACTGTCAAAAATTCAAGAGCTTGTTCCCTAATTAGAACATGCATTTGGGGAGGCCTAAACCTCCCCAAGATGGGCAGCACCTGAAGGACACATGACGTCATCTTTGAGATTCCACACACATGTGCACACGCACATGCACATCTGTGCACTTCGCACTTGAGTGCACATGAACATAAATAGAAATTAAAGATTTAAAAAGTCACAAGCGCTTAAGGAACAAAATATTTTTTTTTTATTAAAAATTGTACCCATAGCACCGCTCTGCCTTCCTACAAGTTGGGGGGGAGGGTTCATTTTTATCTTTAGTGGGATCTGGTTTTCTGTGCCATTTCAGAAGGCTTCATAGGGAAACTTCAGGACTCTCCTGAGCCAGCTGGTGATGCTGGGAACCCCACACTGTCCTGGCCTCTCAGACTGGTCCCTGGCAGTCAGTCTGTGGACTGGGGACTCATCAGGTGAGCAGCCATGCTATGATCCAGGTATCTTGGAATAATAATAACCCATGCTAAGAACCTCTGTGCAAACACACCATGCTCAGGATGATCAAGACCAAGTCCAAACACTGCATCCAAAGAACATTCCAGAACACACATCATCCTCATGGGTGGTTGTTCTGCCTCCCCCCAGGGCTCCAGGGAAGGGAGGCACTTCTCACACCCACACATTTTCCTGCTGGCATTGGGGAGATGCTGAGGAAGACTGGCAGGATGTCAGCTGAGATGCTCACATCTTCTCGGGATGTCTGCCTCTGTAAAGCCACCCATAAGGCTCAGCGGGAAGGAAGGCCACACAGGGCTGAACGGTCTCCACAGAGTCACTGAGGCCACAGTGGGTAGACGCGGCTATCACTTATCATTAGACACCTGAGGAGGTGACTTTTTCAATATGACAGGAGAAGCCAGAAGGGCATCTGTTTCCTGCCTGTTTGGATCTTCTTTCAGAACCCAGATGTGGATTCAATGTCCGTTTTGCAGCTGTGATGGGTCCATCCCATTTCTACAGTGAGAGGTTAGGAAGGACATTAGCCAATGCCCCGTGGCTCTGGGAGACTGAAATCTAACTAAAAACCCTCAACCCCTGCATTTGGTTCAGGGCACTTGAAGAGGACAGAGTCCCTTTAAACCAGTGGTTCTCAACCTTCCTAAAGCTGAGGCCCTGTAACAGAGCTCACGTGGTGACCCCCAACATTTTCACTGTTGTTTCATAACTGCAAGTTTTTGCTACTGTTGTGAATTGTAATATAAATATTTGATATGCAGGCTATCTGCTGTCTAACCCTGGTGAAAGGGTCATTTGACCCCAAAGGGGTCATGCCCACAGGTTGAGAACCACTGCTCTAAGAGATGGGCTTGATGACAGCTGCTCAGGATGGGCGGTCACAGGGCCAGGGCATCCCGAAAAGACCTCTCCATAGAAACAAGTTACCGCTCAGAGAGGGGTCCCAGGCAGTGCTGCAAACTGCCAAGTCATCGCGAGGAAACGCAGTGGGAGTCTCACCCCAGACCAGACCATTCCAAGGATTCCCCATCGGTTAAAGCAATCAAGTCCTTATGGCTAAAGACAGCAAAGCACATGGGAGCCCGCCTGGTCCCCGGCCTCTGGTGGGCGCCACCTTCCAGACATTCAGTTGGTGACATGTGTCTCCTGTTTACTTCACTCCTTTGGGGCCAAGGAGGAGGTGGTGCTGTCCACTGACGTGGACACAGGATCACTCCCGTGGACCACGAGGGTGGCAGTCCCCACATGGAAGTGGCTTTGGGCAAAGCATCTAGGATTTTTGGTTTAGAATTATTTCCCCTTCAGCTCAGAAAAGGAAGGGAGATGGGGGGTGAAGAAGGAAAGAGGAGGAAAGGAAAGGGCAGAAGAAGGGACAATAGGAGGCAGGAGGGAGGGGGAGAAGAGGGGAGAGAGGAAGAAGGGGAGGGATAAGTGAAGTTAGTGGGAAAGAAGGAAAGAGGAGGGGAGGAGGAGAAGAGGAAGAAAGAGGAGGGCTGAGATTTTTTTACTGTGGAAAAACTGAAAGGCCTATATATTTTTTAAAACCTCAAGGAGAACTTCTTGTGTCCTGGGGCCACACCAGCAACTTCCAAGGCATCTGAGTCAAGACAAGATCCATGTCCCCTGCCTCTTCTGGAAGGCAAAAGGACGGCAAAGTCCCCTGCTGGTGACAATAAACAGCTAGTCTTCTTCTCTGGGCGCCAAGATCCCTGGGCGGATAGAGCCTTCTCACCCACTCTAGTGCTCCAGGACATGGGCACGTGGAGCCCCCGTAGTCCTGGGGCACAGCATGGCCGGAGCCAGCTGGTCACATCCACACCCTGGACCTAAGCTAGGGGTGGCAGGACACTGCGTGCCACATAGCTGGTACTCTTTGCATTTAGCCAAAACCATGGAAACAATGAAAATTAAAAAAAAAAAAATTTCCCAAGAAAACCTGTCAAGGCTAAAAAGCTGGCCCTGGATGGCAGGGTAGAGGGGGCAGCACCAGGGATCAGAAGCTGGACATCAGGAGGAGGAAGGGGAGGGCTGTCCCCACTGTGCGCCGGTATGGGGTGTGCTAGGTGACTCGCGGCCCAGGTTGGTTTCTCAGAGCCGATTGTTTTATTTGGAGACACACGATCGCTTCTCGTCTTTCCCACGTACAAAGCTGAACAATGAATTAAAAGGCACCTGGAGACAGCAAAGACGCATTCATTTCATGTGACATAGTTTAAGAAAAGATAAAAAGGTTTAAAAAATACTCTGGTTCAACAATGCACACCTGCTACTGCCACAAGCAACTGCAAAAACACGCGTCTCCGCTCCTCTGTTTGCTCAGCGGGGGTGGGCTGTGTGCTGTGTGTCGTGTGGTCACCAGAAGGACCTGGCTGGCCATGGATGGGCCTGGGTGGCCTCCAGAGCCAGTTGGGGGAGGGACTTCCTGTTCTTGTAACTGTCAGCTTGAGAGAACAGAGGAAGAGCGAGAGAAATGGGAAGCCCCAGGGTTGCGCCACCCTCAAGAGGGACTGCAGAACTGAGCCCTCCAAGGCTAGGGCTGGATGCCACTTGTGCGCCAGTGGCATTGTGTGGACTCTGGTGAGAACCGGACAGAACCCGGGGGGGGGGGGTAAGATCAACTGTCTGAAGCATAGGTGAGAGCAAGGAGCCTCAAGTTGTCCTAAGATGGAGAAAGTAATCCAGGCTGGCTGGTTCTCCAAAAGGAGGTAGAGAGAGAAGTGGCCTCAGATGCCATTTACCTGTCCCCCTCCGCCCCCTCCTGCCAGTCCTCGCCTTCCCAGATAGTTTGGAGGCCAGAGAAGCCCAGGGTTGGGGTGTGTCGAGAGCGCCCCCGCCGGCGGTGCCGAGCTATCGCACCAGGGAGATACCTTCTCTTAAAAAGAAAAGAAAACAAAGAAACCTGCTTCCTGCAGCGATGTTACAAAAAGCCATTAAAAAAAACCTTCCTAAGTGAAACCTAGTTTTCACCAGTAGGTAAGATCGCTTATCAGAATTATTATTTCTTTTTGTGTGAAACAAAAAAAATTCAGCTCAGTTATCGGAGTTGATTGTCTTAACAAAAATAGACTCCAGAAGTTCTGCACCGTCTACCCTGATGGAGGCGTGACGTCACACGAAGGAGGAGAAGCCGGTGAGGGGGGCCCGGGCTCCAGGGCCAGCTGGTGTGTAGACTCCACCCGCGCTCTGCGTGGTGATGACTGTGTGCAGGTGTGGGCCCGATTCAGCCCCGGCAACCGCCTCGTATCTGTGTGGTGCTGCGGCAGGGGGACGCCGCTTCCAGGAGTTGTAATAGGTGGGGTCGCTCATGTAGTGGTTGACGAAGGAGTGCTTGGGCAGGGCTTCCTCGTAGTCCGAGTCGGAGGCCTGAGGATGGAGCAGAAGGGCAGTGTGAAAGGGGGAAAGGGAGCTGGTGAGGGAGGGCCATTCGGAAACAGGGGGACTGCCGTTAGTCACCCGAGGTGGGGGGTGGCCTGCGGGTAAACACAGATGCTGGTGGTGCTGTGTCATCCGGAGCCGCCTATGGTAGTTTAAGTGATGCCCATCTTCTCTCTTGCCTTCCCACCAGAACAACTATGGACTCTTAGCCCTCTGGAATTTTACGCCCTAATAAATGCTTCCTTCTATAAGTTGTCTTGGTCATGGTGTTTTATCGCAGCAATAGAAAAGTAACTAATGCACTGAGTATCTAATCCACTCAAAGTAACCAGCACACTGACTGAGCTACATCACATTCATTCAGGCGAAACGGATCCTTGGCTTCAAGGCAGAAAAATTCAGGACTGAGCCAGTGAGAAGCACAGTTGGAGTTTTTAATTTTTATTTATTTATTTTTGGGTGGTATTTTTGTGCATGTGTGTGTGTTTACATATCCATCTGCTCACAGATGGAAGGCAGAGAAAGATGCTGTCTCCTATTTTTCTACCCACCTTATTATTTTGAGGCAAGGGCTCTCAGTGGACCTGAAGCTGGCCATTTTACCTTGACTGGCTGGATGAACAGCAAGTCATCGGGGTCCATCTGTTTCTGCCCCCCCCCGATGCTGGGCATGCTGCCGTGCCCAGCTTTTATGTGGGTACTCAGAACCTGAACTTGGGTCTTCTTGTCTTCACAGTCCAAGTTGGAGTTTATTTTTTAAAAGATAAATATTTAAAAGTTTAATTTGGGGACTGGAGAGACGGCTCAGTGGTTAAGAGCACTGGCCACTCTTCCAGAAGCCTGGAGTTCCATTTCCAGCACCACAGCCATCTATAACTCTACTCCTGGGGGATCTGACACCTATTTCTGGCCTCCTTGGGTACTTCAAATCCATGGATACAGACTATATGCAGGCAAAACACCCATACACATAAAAATGAAAAGATTCGTTTTTAATTTCGCACATATATGTGTCTCTCAGTGTGTTTGTGTGTGTGTGGGCATGCAGTTTGTGTGGAGTCCAGCAGAGGGCAGAAGACCCCTGGAAATGGAGTTAGAGGTGGTTGTGAGCTGCTCAATATGGGTGTCAGGAACCAAAATCTGGTCCTCACAGGAGCAGTGTACATGTTCTTAATCATCTCTTCAGCCCCTTAAAAGTTACTCTGGCCGAGCGGTGGTGGTGCACGCCTTTAATCCTAGCACTCAGGAGGCAGAGGCAGGCGGATCTCTGGGAGTTCGAGGCCAGCCTGGTCTACAAGAGCTAGTTCCGGGACGGGCACCAAAGCTACAGAGAAACCCTGTATTGAAAAAAAAACAAAAAACAAACAAACAAACAAATAAATAAATAAAAAGTTACTCTGAACACTGATTAGAAGCTCTGTGATTAAGAGAAGACATGGGTAGGGTGGGGTGCACAAGACACCATGAGAGCATGGTTGTGGGCTTCTTCAGGAAGAATTGCCTTTCTGCATCTTTACAATACCCCCCACACCATTTTGGTGGGGATTGATGCTGTTATCATCCTCAAAGGGCTGCTAAGAAAAATAAATGAGGTCACAAGTGGGTCCCAAGTGGGACCTGACAGGCCTTCAGTTGACCGGGTAAAACTAGCTCAGTGGATGTAGGATGTTTTTGGTTTTTGACACTCCCAGAAAATTTCTGGGAGAGGAATTAGGCCCAACATGAGGTTATATGCATTCAGAACCTTAAGCCTGGTTCATTGCTATTTAATATAAAATACCTTTATATGGGAGGAATATTTTCACCATGTCCACAAGCTTCACAGTAAATGTTAATCATGTGGCAATTTATTTTGGAGCGGGGGTTCAAGACAGGGTTTCTCTGTGTAACAGCCCATCTGTCCTGGAACTTGCTTTGTAGATCAGGCTGGCCTTGAACTCACAGAGATCCACCTGCCTCTGCCTCCCGAATGATGGGATTAAAGGCGTGCGCCACCACCGCCCGGCCATGCTGCAATTCTTAGTTATCAGCTGGTGGAAAGCTTTGGCGAGACTTCAGCTTTGGGGAGACTCCGGGGTGTGTGTGTGTGTGTGTGTGTGTGTGTGTGTTGGAGTGGGTGCCTTTCCCATTCCTTCCTTTCTCCGCTGTCATTCTCTCTATCCTGCCTCACACTTGTGAAGGCCTGAGAGTGCTCCTGGCCTTTGGTCTGCAGGGGACCAAGATGTGAGCTGCTGGGGACCAAAGAGAACAGTTCAGCATGTCCGAGGTGGGAAGGGCACCTCAGTGACCTCTTGCCACAGACCCACACTGCCTGAGGAGGCTTAGAGACTGCAGCAGGGGAGGGATGCTGGAATATGCCAGTGCCTGCATTTTCATCTCCCCTAGTGCTGGGTGTCCAAGCACACTCCACCGCAACCAGGAGAGCTCTGGGCTCCCGGGGATGCTGAGGATCATCCCCTTTGAGGGTCTCAGGTTCATTTTATACAATAAGCCAGCAACACCTGTAAGAAGTATTCAGTCGGCTTTCCCTCTCTCCCTCTCTCGCTCCCTATTCCCTCCTTCCTCTCTCCTCTCTTTCCTTCCTCCCTTCTGTTTTTCGAGAAAGGTTCCACAGTGCGGAGCAGGCTGGCTCCCCTTCTGTGATTTCCATCTTCTTGCCTCAGCCTTCAGGTTCTGGGGTAACAGGTGAGAGGCAAAGCAATGTCTGACTGGGTCTGTGTTTTCTCGTTTCTTAACTTAGGCAAAATTATTTTCGTTCTTTGTGTTGTCATGGAAAAGATAAGGAGACAGAGGATGAAGCAGATCTTACTGAGTCTGTGGTGGACTCATGGCTCCCCGTTGGAACCCTGTTTTTGGTTTTTGGTCTCTACACTTCCAAGTGGGGCTCCTGGGACCAGGATTTGTGGCTGTGTCTAAGATATAACCTCCAGCCAATCTAGGGGCCTTACGCTTAGGAGGCAATGCACTACGTAAACTGGGACTTGAAGACAAGGGACAGAGACAGGCAAGAGCAGGGCTGCAGGACTCAGTGTGGATGCTCTGTCAAGTCTGCAGATGCTATCTTGGATTCTAAAAGTCCTGGGGGAGGACACTGAGATCCACAGAAGCCATCTCTTTTCTCATGGGGACTTCACTGCACCCCCAGGATGGGGTGACAGCTGTTTGGTTCCCCAGTTCCACAAACTGGGACTAACTTTATTCTTCTTTGAGGCGGCATGCAAAATTTGAGCTTCAGCCCCTCTTATTATCTTCTGGCTTGGAGGACCAAGATCAACAAATTCAAGTGAGGTTTTCAGGCCACGCCCACGGGGAGTCTCAGCCAATGGCGGAGGGAATAGAGCACCTGAGGACTCCAGACAATTTTTGTCCCTTCCATTGGAGACTGGGAGATTGAGACTGTACGGGTAGGTCTTGGCTCAAATGAAACCAGGCAATGAAGGAGTCACCAGTAGAACCATGGTCTGTAAATTCCGCCTCTGCGAGACCTTTGAACATCCACCTGGAAACCCCAGAGGCCTCCTTCTGCTTCTCAAACCTCCTGCCAGCCCTTTTCCTGCAGCTATGGGGCTAGAGAGAAGCAGGGTCAAGGGTAGGCTGAACCTTTGATGGGCTAGAATGAACTGCTACAGTTTTGTGGAAGTCTGTTTGTGCGTGTGTGTATGTGTGTGTGTATGGATCTGAATACGTGTAGGTGTATGCTCATGGAAGCCAGAAGACAACCTGGGTGTCATTTTTCAGGAACCATTCATCTTGATATTTGAGACCGGGTCTCTCACTGGGCCCCATTGCCAGGCTCTACTTTGGCTGGGCTATCTGGTCAGCGAGCCTCAGTGCTCCTCCCGCCTCTGCTTCCCCGGCACTGGGAGTGTAACTTGGTGCTGCCACACCCAGCTTTTTACATCCATGCTGGAATGAGACTCAGGTCCTCACGCATATACTGCAAGCCCCTCACTGACTGACAAACGTATGTTTTGTCCCATGCCCATAGACCTGTATGAGATCAACCAAAGCCAGTCAGGCATTTTGTCAGGGTAAGGGGAAGAGCAGCTTCACACCACCCCTCGTGTCCACTCTTGAGTATTTCCTGAACCAAAGATGGGGACAATATACAGACAGGGGTCTGTGGCTAAGGTCACAAGGGGACCAGGTAGGAGACTGTGATAGGTGATCTTGATGGTCAGTTTTGTGGGAATTAGAATCATCATAGCAACAAGTTTCTGGGCATGTCTACGAGGGAATTATGTGGATTAGATTAACAGAGACAGAAGACCCAGCCTAAACATCAGTGGGTGGAGTTCTGTGGGGTCCCGCACTGAACAGAAAGGAGAAAGTGAGCTGGGCACCAGCGTCCATCTCTCTCTGCTTCCTGACTGTGGATGTCATATGACCAGCCGCCTCACGCTCCCGCTGTCAAGATTTCTGCACCATGACGCATCTTTGAACTGTGATTCAGAACAAACCCACTTCCTTACTCCCTCCTTCCCTCTCTCCCTCCCTCCCTCCCTCCTTCCCTCCCTCCAATCCTTCTTTCCTTCCCTTCCTTCTTTCCTTCTTTCCTTCTTTCCTTCTTTCCCTCCCTCCCTCCCTCCCTCCCTCCCTCCCTCCCTCCCTCCCTTTCTTCCTTCCTTCTTTCCTTCTTTCCCTCCCACCCTCCCTCCCTTCCTCCCTCCCTCTCTCCCTCCCTCCAATCCTTCTTTCCTTCCCTTCCTTCTTTCCCTCCCTCCCTCCCTCCCTCCCTCCCTCCCTCCCTCCCTTCCATCTGTTGTTTTGTCAGATATTTTCTCGCAGCACAAATGAGTAACTAACACAGGGGCCATTGCCCTGTACGTAGCCATGTCTCAGTTCTTGTGTCTACCCCTGGATCACGTGGAAGGAAGTCATCCTGGATAGTAATTGATTCACAGGATCACAGAATGGTGTGTGTGCTCGCCTTGCACTGACCAATCAGAGCCTTGCCCTGGTGCACAGTGCTTGTGGCAGGAGAGACTGACTGCCAGTGTAGGGTACAGTTTGACGGGCAAGTGGCCCCCAAGCTAATCTGAGGGAACTCTTCCTTTGTGCAGAAAGCACCTTGGGAGAAAGACCAAGACTGTGCACCTTTGTTTCTTCTTTATTGTTTTGGGAGAGGCCACAGGATGCCAGACAGATGATCGGTGCTGTGGACTCCCATTCTTGCCGGGGCTTCCCTGGTGGGGCAGCGTCTAGATACTATCCTTCCTCTGCTTCCAGCTCTACTTCTTTATGTGACATTATTTTTGAATGCAGATGAATTTTAGTGAGTGAGAATTACTGGCAAAAAGGAGTTTCCACTGGGCCTTCCTTCGTTCCTTCCTTTGATCCTTCCTTCGTTCCTTCTGCCCTCCCTTCCTCCCCCCTCCCTCCCCTTCCTTTTCTTCCTTGTTGCCTGTGATGGGAAGTCTTGGTGTGCTGGTTTCCCAGGAAACCACAGAAAGGACAGAAGGTGACTGAGGGCTGCATCAGGCTGCACCGTGAATGTTTGGTGAGCTGCAGCGAGGGCAGGCTCAGAGCTCGGCAAGGTACCAGCAAGATGAAAAGCCCTGCACTACCAGGGAACCAGTTAGGTGTGAGGGGTCATTCCAATTGGTTAGAGCTGCAAGAATCTTGAAAACTGCTTTAATTTTAAAAAATTTTTCTGGGGGGCAGTACATGTATGGGCATGCATGCATGTGCGTGCGTGCGCGCGCGCGTGTGTGTGTGTGTGTGTGTGTGTATCTAATGCTAATGGTGGATGTCTTCTCTCCGCCCCCTGTCTCTCTCCACTTTAGTCTTTGAAACAAGGTCTCTCTTTGAACCTGGAGTTCGCTGATTTGACTTCAGCGACAGCAGTGTGCATCTGGGATTCCCTTGTCTCTGGCCAAACCCAAACCCTGGGATTCTGCACCACCATGCATGGATTTTGTGAGTTCCGGGGAATCTTAACTCTGGTCCCCATGCTTGCTCAGCAATCTCTTCCACCACTAACCCATCTCTCCACCCTCCGCTTTAGTTTTTGAGATGGTCTCTCGCTAGCCTGAAGCTCACTGATTTGGTTAGACTGTCTAGTCAGTGAGCTCCAGGAATCCACTTGTCTCTGCCTCCCCAGTGCTGGTTTACAAGCCCTTGCCACCACCCCAGCTTTTACATGGGGTCTGGGGATCAAACTCAGATCCCTATATTTGCTCAGCAGGATCTGGCTTTAGTAACTGAGCCAGCTCCTCAGCCCCAATGGATCTTTTATAAATCTCTACTCAAGTCTTCCCTGAGTACTGTTTCCAAAGATGCGCAGGTGGATGTTTACAAAATCACTTTCCCTGGCTAATTCATTGTCCCCCTGGGAACAGCATCCTCTGGGGGGGGGGCTACAGCTCACTATTCCAGAAGTCACTTTGTCTCCAGTCTGAATGACTCTGACCTTCAGAGGGGATAATGGTCAACGCGGCTCAACCCTGATGCTTATTTTCCTAACATAACACTTTCTGCCCTGGACCGTTAGCTAGGGGTTGGCAGAAACAGAAGTGTGGATGAGGCTCTTAAAGAGAACAGCGAGCACCACGCAGGAACACTCGGGGTTGCTAAGCAATAGCACCCCCCTGAACACTTGGGGTTGCTAAGCAATAGCATCCACCTGAACACTTGGGGTTGCTAAGCAATAGCATCCCCCTGAACACTTGGGGTTGCTAAGCAATAGCATCCCCCTGAACACTCGGGGTTGCTAAGCAATAGCATCTACCTGAGTGCTGCAGCACTCATTTGCAAATATGCTTGAGACTTTTTTTTTCCATACAGGGTGTCATGTAGCCCAGGATGACTCACATTCCCTATGTAGCTGAGGATGCCCTTGAACTTCCCTGCCCTGCCTCTACCTTCTGAGTGCTAAGACTGCATGTGTGTACTACCACATGCTGTGTATTATGCAGTGCCGGGGATGGAACCCATGGCTTCCTGTGTGCTAGGCAAGCCCTGTAACAACTGAGCACCCCTAGCCTCCAAGCCTGGTATATAGATCTAAAATGTTTTTCTTATCTAGATTGCAGTTTGAAGATTTAAATGCAAAACCCCAAGCCATCTCATGCCTTTGAGAGAAGAAATAGACCCAGGCATGTCCTATTAACCTATTTAAAAATTTTTAATTAATGAACCGATTCATTAATTAATTTTGAGAACCAGGCTTGCCACCTGTGTTTGCTATGAAGCCAAGAATGACCTTGAACTTCTGATATCCTCTTTCCACCTCCCAGATGTTGGGATTATTGAGAATGTCAGAAGAATGACCCACCCACAGGGCTAGGTGGACTCCAAGCATGCGCAGAGTGAGTGACATGAGGCCTGGCCCCACAATCCGTGCTCAGTACCACAGAGTGATGCATGTCAGTGCACAGGGAACTCTCTGCACACTCAGCTGTCACAGTCACCACCAACGACATGTCCAGTACTGCAGGGAACAGCGGGCCAGCAGCTAAATCACTGCCCACAAGGTCCAGCTCTATTCCTGGTGGCAGGAAGCCTGACGCAAGGCCATCCTGCTGCCTCCTCACCCGCTGCTCTTCAAAGAGCAGTTACCATGCAGCGACGCCGCCTGACCTCAGCCAAGAAGGAGCAGGCCTGTCCCCACAGGCCTCCAGTAACAGCCGTCCAGCAGAGACAGACACCGCTACTTGCTGTTTCCTGCAAGCCCGAGGCTGTGTTATAGATCCGGCGCCCTTTGCAAACAGGACATGTAAAATGGAGCTCATCTGGCCCTTGCCGGTGCCCACCCACTGCCCACTCGCAGAGTTCGTATATGAGCTACAATTGAAAAGAAGCTGTTTTATTGAGCCCCGGGGCTCACTAAGGCCCCAAATCAGGTCAAAAATGAAGGTGAGAGTGTATTTTAGATTAAATATTGATTTTGAGGCGTGTGCTGAGACGTAGGCCGGGAATACGTGTGCAGCAAATGGCCTGTGGTTCTTGCCCTTCTAGAGGCTTACAAATAGGACCCTTGGGGACACCCAGTGGAGCTACTGATTGGACCCTTCATGCTGGCCACCATGAGACACAGAGATGGGGGTTGCTAGCAGCAGGAGCCCCCCCCCCCCAGTTCTGGTTTCCCCACAGGAGTGAGTGAGCTCATTAACATTCTCTCATGGACGGAGCTGGAGAGCTCACAACGGCCAGAAGATCTTCTTGGGAGGGGTTGTCATGAAGCCCTTCTGTGTCCTAAGAAGATAGGTAGCTGACTGTGGGTGGAGTTGCTTGGGGATGAAGCTGTCTGAGAGTCACCTGAACTCGCACAAGGAGCCCCAATAAACTCACTGGCTCATGTGGTGGTTTAGATTGAGAGCCGACTTGATAGGACCTAGACTCCGTCAGGAGACAACCTGTCTGTGAGGGAGTTTCTAGATTAGGTTTACCCCAATGTGGGAGGCACCATCCCCTAGGCCTGCGTCCTGGACTGGATAAAAAGGTAACAGCAAGCGGAGCACCGACACTCACCTCTCTGCTTCCTGACTGTGGACGCCATGTGACCAGCGGCCTCATGTTTCCCGCTGCCATGCTTTCCCACAGTGAAGGACTGTGTGCCCTCAGACTGTGAGCCAAACACACCCTGCTCTCCTGAAGCTGCTCTCTCGGGTTTTTGACACAGCAGTGAGAGGAGGAATACAGCCAATTGCCTGACTTGGATGGAACCTTTCTTGGGTCTGTTGATGCCTCCCTATCTGTGTGAATAGACATTGTTTCCTTTCTACCTGGGAAAAGCCATACGACCACTCGGATTTTTGTGCTTCCTTCTTCTACAGCCTACCATCAGCTCTGCCCACCCCACGGGGCGACTGTGAGACCCAAATGAGATGACCTATGTTGAGGAATGAGCAGGCCCAGAAGCAAGTATGGTGGTCAGGGCTCCGAAGCCCGGCGGCACTGACCTCGGACTCTGACCCGTCCACCGACTTCTCCTGGAGGTTCACGCTCTCCGTCAGCACAGCGCCGTTGTACTGGTTGCAGATGTCCTCGTCGGAGTAGTGCAGACCTCCAGGGCTTGGTCGGGGCGGGGATCTACAACAGGACGACATCACGAGTTACTCTGGACACAGGACAGAGCCCCGCAGGTGGGGCTCCTAAGCCGCTCATGTGGGAACAAGGAGGACAGCACCCCCAAGGGCTTCATGTTATGGCTGAGGTAGAACTCCAAGCACTGAGCTCCTGTAGGCTTCAGGGGCTGTGCAAGGTCAGGCCACTAGGAACAAGCTGTTTTGGCTAAGTGGAGCTTTCAACAAGAAGGGCACGTGGGGTTTGGGTCAGCAGGAGACGCAGGGCACACGGAGGAAGGATATACATGCTGGCCAGGGCTGAGGGCGAATTTATGGGGAAGTGGTCTGACACATCAGGATGGAACTGCGGATAGTCTCCTGAGGTTGAGGATGAGTGGGATTAGGAAAGCCCACTAGCCTGGGCTTCCACTCTGTGGGGTTCAGCACACAAAGCTGGGCCCAAGGGCAAGACTTTGAGGCATTAGCCTTTAAAGATTGACAGATTCTTAGCCCAATCACTGCTTCCTATAATACCCAGGCCATAGCTGCAGGCAGAGCCGTGTCTGGTTTGTAACTAGTGGGATACAAGGGTGACTGTGGTCACAGTATGTCATACAGAAAGGGTGGAGCTGTCAATTCCATTTGTTACAATCACGTAGCATTGTATGAAGGCAGCCCTCTTGACCACCAGGAGATAGAATGTAAAGCGTGGCCGCTCTTTGGTGTGTATTGTGCACATGTGTGCGTCTGCATATCTGCATGCGTGTGGATGGACATTTGGAGGTCAGGGGTTGATGTCAAGTATCTTCCGCAATAGCTCTCCACTTTGTGTGGCAGGGTCTCTGGCTGAACCCAGAGCTCACTGATTCAGCTATTCTTGCTAATCAGCTGGCCCCAGGGATCCTCTGTTTCCATCTCCTGAGTGCTGGGGTCACAGGCAGGCAGTCATCAAGCCTGCCTGGCTTTCACTGAGTTCTGGAGATCTGAATTCCAGTACACGCAGGCACACACACACACGCACGCGCACATACAAACACACACATCTTACAAGGTTTTAAATGACTTTATGATTTTCTGTTGGGCTCCATCCACAGCTGTCCCCAGCTGCATGCAGCCCATGGGCAGCAAAAGAGACAGACCTGAAAAGAACTCCGGCTGGCTTTGTGGGAAGAAACATCCTGTGAGTGACCTCTGTGGCAGGGGACTAGGGGGAGCCCCCAGTCTATGGTAGAAAGGGGCCAGCTGTAAGTCATGGGTGGGGGGGCAAACAGACACATTCTGCCAAGAGCTGGAGCGAGCTTAGAAGGGAATTCTGGCCTATTGGAGCCTCATCTGAGAAAACAGCCCAGTGACATGAGGACTATGGCCCAGGGCGGCCCTAGCAGGAGACCACCCAGGCGGGGCAATCTCCACCTCTGATATGTGTTATACTAAGGTCATTTGTCACACGGCAATAGAAAGCAAACACACTTCAGTTTCGACTTCCTGTCCTGCTCCTTTTTATTATCTTTAGCAATGATTTCCATGTTTGCATGTCTGCGTACATGCGTTTGTATGAGTGTACCTGCATACAGAAGGCTGTAGGTGATGTCAGGGGTCTTCTTCGATTGCCCTCACTTTCTGTATTGAGATAGGGTCTCTCAATTGAACCAAGAGCTCGCAGCTAAGGCTAATTTGGCTAGCTATCTGGCTCCAGTGACCCTTTGCCTCTGCCTCCAGAGACCTGGGATTACAGGGAGGCCACCATCCTTGTCTGGTATTGACATGGGTTCTGAATTCAGGTCCCAGTACTTTCATGGCAGGTGCTTTAAGCCCTGAGCCATCTCTCCCGCTCCCTTGGTTTCTTTACTGAGATGGAGACATAGCTTGGGGGAGAATCTCTTCTTAGCATGGATAACTTGTTCAATGGGTCAGAATCTAGCCCATCTTCTCCATCCTGGGGCCGTTCCGTGGTCCCTGTGACTGTAGTCAGCTAGATGGGCAAGGTACATTCTGGGAGGCGCTCCTTACATTCAGGACCTCCAGGCTGAGGATGTGGGCAAAGCTGAGGGGTGGCTGCCGATAGGTGACCCTTCCCACTATGATGGGGACAGTCAGCCTCGGTGACCGAGCATGGGAAAGTCCTATTCCCAGTGAGTCTGGCATCCTGGCCATTACAACTCCCTTGGGGTAGGCTCTGCCATAGTTTTCCCAGGGAAGCCCAAGGGAGGTTCAAGGGCCTCTTCATTTTTTAACGTGTATGTCTGTGTGCTTACAGGTGCATGTGCCATGGCATATGTGTGGCGGTCTGAGGCCACCTTGCAGCAGCTGGTTCTCTTCTTCTACCCTGTGAGCCCCAGGAATTGAGCTTGGGTCATCAGGCTGACCTTTACCTGCTGAGCCATCTTACTGAACTCTGGGCCTCCACTTTCCCCACCTCAAAAATGATTTATTTTCAGATAGACTCATTTGTCATCTAACCATTTAGAGGAATCTTTCTTCTTTTTTAATCTAAGACACTACAAGGGAAGCAGGCGCTGCTTGACCAGAGAGCTTTGAACCAATTGTGCCTCTCCTAAAATTTTCTTATTTGTATGTGTGTGTTATGCATGAGTACATACATGTGATACATGCATACATGTATGTGAATGCATGTGGAGGACAGAGGTTGATCACTCTACACCTTAGTTTTAAGGTAGAGTATGATAGCAATTTGGCTAAATTGGCAGGCAAGGGAGCCCCAAGAATCGCCCAACTCTACTCCCGCAATGTTGGGGTTACAGACATGCGCCATGATGCCCAGCTTTTTATATGAGTGATGGGGCTCTATACTCGGGTTCATGCTTGCATGGCAGGCATTTAACCCAGTGGGCTATCACCCTAGTCTCTGTTATTTTTCTTTGAGACAGAGTCCTACCATGTAGACCAGGCTGGCTTCCAATGGGCAATTCTCCTACCTGGGCCCTGAGATGACAGGCCTGTGTCACCATGGCTGGGTCTAGGCCTCATTTTAAAGGTATGTGAGACTTCAGCTAAAGGGAGCAGTCGAGGTGACCCGTGTAACCTACCAGCCTTGTTCTTGGGGCTCTGCGAACATGCAGATACACTATAAACAGCCCTTGTCCCTTTGTTCCCTTAAACCTGTGGACTTGGGGCTGTTAAGGTGAGAATAAATGACTATTTTTCCCTTCTGGCTCAATCTGGTTTTGTCTGTGGCTCTCTGTGGGCTTGTGATGGGACCTGACCCTGTGAGAAAGTTCAGGACTCTCAGAGAGGCCAACTGTCGTGGATGAACGTATGAAGCCCAGCGAGCCCTTTCCTCCCCAGGACTATGTGAGCATGGAGCAGCTGAGCCGGGACCCTCTGGCTCTCAGGTCACCAGTGTCACAGCTGTGCTCTCTGACGGCCAAGTGACAAGGTGGCACGTGGCTCCGAACACACGGATGTGAACTGAAGAGCTGACCTCAGCTCTGCAGAAACTACCTCAGTGCCTGAGGCTCAGACGCCTGGGCATTCATTGTCCACACCACCCTTCCAAACTCTCACTCCCCTGAGCTCTCACACAAAACTATGGCTCCCGAGTTGGGCCAGGGAACCTCACAAATCTAAGAGGCAATGTGGGTCTGTCCCTATCTATAGCCCTCTGAGGCTGCTTGGACATCGGGTGGCTGGAGGACTCATAGTCTCCTTTGTCCAGGTAGTGGAAGTGGAGAGACTGGAAAAGGCTTTCTTGTTCTGTACTAGGAATTGAACCCAGGACCCCATGCACACGATAGCATACCCTATGATGCCACACTGAGTCATATACCCAGTTGCGCACCGGCGGACTCTAGCTAAATGCACTACTAATGACTTCCCTAGCCCTCACTGGGCAGGGAATTCTAGGCTTATGCTCAACTATTGGGCTATAATCCTCAGCCCTCTCCTTATTTCGAGACAGGGTCTTACTCTATTCCCAAGGCTGGATTTGAACTCGCTCCATAGCCCAGGCAGGCCTTAACCTTGCAATTCTCCTGCCTCAGCATCCTGAGTGGCTGGGATGAGAGGTCTGCTTCAGTGGGCCCTTCTGGAAAGATTTCCTCATCCGTCACCTACACATTCTAGCCCACATTTGTAACAGTTCCCCTGGGAGCCACAAGATGTCCATATTTCTCTTGGTGGGGGACTCCTAGGGGACATTCCTTTGTGGGCCAGGACCTTCCAACTTTACCACAAAATAATTTCCCGTTTATGTAGTAGGCACAGGAACTTGACCCACAGAGGACTGCTTATCCTTGGACTACGGGCCTCAAGGCTGTGCTTCTCAGGAGTGGAGACAGACTTGTAGCAGGACGTGGGACACAGCAGTGACTTTTTAAAGTCCCCTGTGACAAGCCCCTCTTGGTCTGGAAGTTCTGTGATGACCTTTTCAAGTTTCTCTGACTCAACAGGGAAACCTTGACTCTCAGTAGACAGGTGAAATGGAAAGAGGGGACTGGGTACCACTAGTTTCCACTTCCTGTCCTAAAGAAGGTAGTGTGTGTGTGGGTGTGTGGGGGGGGTGTCTGTGTGCTCTGGATTGCAGCCAAGAGGATGAGCAGCTAGGACCCCCTTACTCCAGAGATAGAGGTCAGCTTAGTCAGCTCTGGGTCTCAGTACCCTTCAAACAATTCAAGGCCCCCGAGTGGCGGAGGACACAAGCGTCCCTTAGGCATGATGAGTTTGTCACTGTAAGTTTGGCAGACGATAGATCAACCGAGCTTTCGGTTTGCCTTGTTGAGTCTCACTGCAGCAAAAAGCAGACTCATATTGAAACTGGCTCTGTGAGACGATGCGCCCTCAACGTGGAAAACCCTATGATTTGTTACTTGGGGAAGACACTCCCCCAGATCTGCATATAGATGCTCATGCATGTGGCCATAAGCACGTGTGTGTGTGTGTGTGTAAGTGTGTGAGTGCAATTGTGCACATTCTAGGGCACACATGTGGAGGTCAGAGGACAACTTCTGGTGTTGGTCCTTGCCTTCTACCACATTTGACACAGGGGCTCTGTTTGCGGCTACGCACACCAGGCTAGCTGACCCATGAGCCTCTAGGGGTTCTCTGGTCTCTATCTCCCATCACATAGGAGCGCAGGAGTTACAGACAGATTCACATTGCTTTGCTGTATATGGAATTTGTTTGGTGGGTGCCTGTGGCTAGGGAACACATGCCAGGCATTCGGCCTTCAGTGGCTCAGTGGCCTCCTACCTGGTTCCATTCTTTTTTGAGAAGGTGCTTTTGACATTGAGGTGGCGACTGTTGAGCTCCAAGGCAGCAAACCCTCCGTTATCCAGGGTCACTGACTCTTCCATGTTGGAGATGCCCTTACCTAGAGCTGAAGGGGAAAGCAGCATAGTCTTAGTAATGTGTCCGCTGCGGTGACACAGGGGCGGCTCAGTCAACACCACCAGCCCCTGTGCTCCTGTCAGATGTGACCCCAGAATCACCCGGCATCGGCCTCAGCTAGAGAGGCAGTCAGAGCCGAGCTGAGGAGCGAAGCTACGTGCCTTGCAGCACTGGAGCAGAAGAGCGATATTAGCATTTCAGTGTTTATCTTGCCCGATGCCAAAATGCCAGCATCCTTGCCAATATTTTATGAAAATGTGCTCAGAATGCATACCCTTATTAAAAGTCAGGAAAGTTTCACAAGCCACAAAATTAAAAGACTCACAATCATGTAATGAAATTGAAAGTAAAAAGCAGGCTTATATGGGTAAGATGGGTGAAGAAAGGGTTTCCTTTAAGTGAGAAAGATGTCCCAAATGGACAGTGGTGATGGCTGCCTCTGTCTTTGCATTAACCGCTGAATTGTAGGCTTTTAAGTACATCTACAAATGTGTATCTGTGAGGGTTAAACTTTACAAACTATTAGTCACTTATTTGGTATGTCTCTGTGGGTATGAATGTTACAGCGCCTGCGTGGAGGTCGGAGGACAACTTTCAGGAGTTGAGTCAGGTCCTGGGAATTGAACTCAGGTCTTCAGGCTTGGCAGCAGGTGCCTCTACCTTCTGAGTCATCTCTCAGTCTTGCTTGACAATTTATTGGAATTTGGAATCACCCAAGAGATAAACCTCTGATCATGTCTGTGGAGGGTTTTCTAGATTAGGTTAACACCTACATAACATTAGGATTATAGACACGGGTATTGCCATGCCCTAGATTTTACAAGGGAGTTAGGGATTTGAACTCAGATCTTTATGCTTGTACAGCAAGCACTCTTACTCACTGAGCCATCCCTCCAGCCTCCATCCGGGAAGCTTGCACTAACACATTTACTTGGGAGCTGGGACTCTGTCTTCTACCTTCCAATGTGGGCTGAGTGAGTCTTTGAAGGTGAGGATTTTATCTAGCATGTTCCTCACTATCCTGCTGACTCTAGGACAGTGTTACCCACCCCCAAGACATGGTAAAGGTATATGTTTGTCCTGTGAGGATTCCCTGCACCGGGTACCCTGCACCTTCCATGTGGCAGGATGCTGAGACTTACAAGACCTTAGAGCCAGTGCGGTAAATTGATGCTAAATTTGCCTCTGCTCAGAGATGTGATGATGGGTGCTGGGCTAGCAGGGACACAATGAGAGGGGCTAACAGGCTCTTGCTAGGAAACAACCAAGGATATGAAAGGCTTAAATTCCGCACCCCAAGTCACCTTCTGGGAGACAAGCCCCAATCTCAGGCTTCAATTATAATGTTAAATCTAGGGGGAGGCTGGGTATTGGAAGGTGCCAGTCTGATGTGTCTAGTGTGCTTTCCAGATGGAAGAGGAGAGAGAGGCATGGGAAGACTTCATGCTATTGTGTATCTGCATTAACTCACTAAAATGACATGCCATTCATACTCTGCAAATCCCAGAGGAATAAAATCTGATTTACAAACCCTTGTTAGAAGTGAATTTATACAGAAAAGAAAAGGAATGAACCCTTCCTTGCAGGGATGGATTCCTAGCGTCTGGGCGATTTAGGCGCTCTATCTCCTTAACCCCTCCAGCAGCACTGATGCCTGGCAGGAGTCCCCAGGGGACTAGCATGGCTGTGATCTCCATTAACAGATCTACAACCCTTCAGCAAGGACAGTAGCCTGGTAGCTGTAGTGTGTGTGTGTGTGTGTGTGTAGCCAGAGGCCAGAGGTCAGCCTGGGGTACCAACTTTTTTTTTTTTTTTTTTGAGGCAGGGTCTCTCACTGGGACCTGGGGCTTACAGATCAAGCTAGGATGGTCAGGGAGCCCCCAGCCATCCACCTGTCTCCACTCCAGGTCCAACTTTTTCTACATGAGTGTTGGGGATCTATCTCTGGTCATCATGTTTACAGTCGGTACTTTCCCAACTGAGTTACCTCCCCAGCCCCGTTGTGTTCTTTGGCTCAGCCATGGCTCTGATAACGGCTGCTAGGTGGGGGACTGGGGGTGAGGGTGGGGACCAGAATCCCGCAGAGGTAAAGCTCTTTTCTAGTTATGCTAAGAAGCAGTTGTACTGGTCATTATGAGGATTCTAAGAATTGAGGACAATAAAGAGCATCCATGTGAAGTGTGTGGAGATGTGTTCTCATCTTGTGTAGCATTGTGGGGTCCGTGCAGCATCCATAGGCTGACCCTCACACCATCCTGCTCTGCTCCTCTTCCTCAAGATGCAACCATAGCATTGCCTTTGAGAAACATGCCTCCACTGGCCTTCTCCTGACCTCCATGTCTAAGAAGCCGCACCACATGAGCGTCCCTGTGGCTGCCTTCATCCCCCGCCTACGTGTTTATTTCTTTAATGATGATGATCAATCCAACAGCATACGTGCGCAGATGGGGGGTGTCGCCGGCTCAGTGCTGAGCATGGAGCTCTGCTGACCAGGAGGGAACTGACCCCTCAGAGGGGATTTGGAGGGGATGGAAAGTATATGAAAGAGGGTCTTTCCTAGGAAATTTCCATCACACTCAGTGAGCTTATCCCAAATACCCGAGGTGGGTCCCAGTTTATCCCTGTATCAGAGGGGCTGGGATGAGATTTTTCTTTTTTAACACTCATTCTTTCTAGTCAGGTTTAAAAACATGAGCACATAACAGTAACGGGGTGTGGGAAGGAAGATTCAGAGAACCCAGCAAGTCCAACACCATGGGTAAGACACATGGCTAATATAAGGGGGCAGAAACTGTATCTCCAGCCTGGAGTTCTTTTCTTGGTTGGCTAGTGCTTGGGATGAAGTTTAGAGACTCTGGCATGCTGAGAGAGTACTCTACCACTGAGCCACATTGCAGCCCCTCACTGGGGGATTCTAGGCAGGTGCTCTACCACTGAGCCACACCCCAGCCCTCACTGGGGCATTCTAGGCAGCTCTACCACTGAGACACTTATTTCCCTAATATTTATGCAGTGTTAAAGGAGACCTTGGTAGATCTAGCAGAGAAACCAAATGTTAGCCCTCATGTCCAAATGCCAGATCACTGTGGGGAAACAGAGGCAGATGTCATACCTGTACCACAGTTCTTGTACTTCTTGCTTTGCCCATGCAGGACCAGTGCGAAGACCACCAGGAGGACAAGGAGCAGGCTGGAGAGCGCCATCACCAGCAGGAACCACCACTCCTCATAAAACGGGGCTTCAGCTTGTGCTGCGGAAAAGACCATACAGGATGAGGCTCCACAGTGACTCCTGACAGCCATCTCCCTAGAACCTGGCAGCATGGAAGAGGAGCTTCCAGTCAGGGCTGTCACAGCCCAGCACATGCTCTTCTGGGAACTCACATCATAGCAGCTGTGGGAATCCACACTCAGGAATTTTTTTGCTTTCCCTATGGAATCAAGCTTGGGCATCTGTGCCTTTAACTCTCAACTTGGTAGGATCTAGAATCAGCCCAGGAGCCTCTGTGGCACTGTAAGGGGTCATCAGATTGGTCAGGTTAACTGATGAGGGCAGAAGACCCATCTTAACTGTGGGTGTCACCATTCCCTGGCTGGGAGCCTAGGCTGTATGTAGTGTTTTGAATAAAAATGACCCCACAGGCCATAAGAGTGGCCTTTTTGGAGTAGGTGTGGCTTTGTTAGAGGAAGTGTGTCATTGGGGGGTGGACTTTGAGGTCTCAAAGGCTCAAGCCAGGCCCCACGTCTCACTGTCTCTTCCTGCTGCCTGTACATCCCGATGTAGAACTCTCAGCTACCTCTCCAGCACCGTGTCTGCCGGCATGCCACCATGCTCCCCACCATGATGACAATGGACTGAACCTCCTGAAACTGTAAACCAGTCCCAATTAAACGTTTTCCTCTATAAGAGTTGCCGTGGTCATGGTGGCCCTTCACAGCAATAGAAACCCTAACTAAGATATTATTTAAATGAAGAAAGGGAGTTGGGTGTGCATTTGCTGCTCTCTGCTTCTCTGTTGTCAATGTGCTGTGATCAGCTGCCTCATGCTCCTGACTCCATCACTTCCGTACCATGATGGACTGCACCACTGAGCTGGGAGCCAGAACAAACTGTTTCTCCCTTAAGCTGTCTTTGTCAGGACAACAGGAAGAGAAACTAGGGCAGGATGGATGTATGCCAGACTTCCCCCTCCCACTCGTGACCTCACCCTTGAGAACATCCGTCATGCCTCTCCTAATCCTACCTATTTGGAAACGCTGACATAAAGGGCTACCCTGCTTCTCCTCCATGGCCCAGCCTTCCCACAAATGCTGTGTGCTTTGCTTCATTACATCGTTGATCTCACCGGCAACCTGGTCCCAACCATCTTCATCATTCTCTACTCTCTTATCCCCGCGTTGGAGAAATCTACTTGGATGGATTTACCCCGCCCCACACACCTCTTCTTCTGGCTCCCCTTGGTGACAAACAAGGTAATGGCTGACCTCTCAATGTCTCTGGATTTGACGCCACTGGGCATATTTAGCTACCCGTTAGCCTCCTCCACTGGTCTAGGAGCCCCTGAAGCCTGGGGTTGTGTGCTATTTTATGTTCCTAGCAAAACTGAGCTGAACTATGGGCTTTGTGTTAGAACCTACTTTAGAGCCATCTATTCAAAAATGCTTTGTGTAAAAGCTGCTTGGGCGAAGGGTATGCACACGCCCTCCTTCCTGTTTGTTCTATTCTGTTCCTGAAGAGAGAAAAATGTCCTCTCTACAGGTGCTGGGACTATAGGCCCCCACTCCTGCCTTTCAGGGCTGTCCCTGTGAGTTGGTTAAATGGTACCGAGGGCCCTAAATGATGAACCTCTTAAGGCAGAGCCGGGGGTCTGTCTCCAGCTGCCAAAACCTGCAGAAAACACTTAGACCGTCACATTAAGTATCTCATTGGCTGGATGACGAATGAGTGCATGCTGGGAATAAAGGGGAAATTGGCTTTGGATAATGGCACACCACAGGGCTTCTCAGGCGATGACAGTGTTCTGAGTCTGAAGGATGTACGTGGGGTGTCTGGCTGTGCATTCAGTATCTCAGAGCAAGTTCTGTGACTCTCAGGCTGGCCACCCAGGAGTGCCGGCCAGTTCTGCCTCTTGGCAGGGAGGAGAGGCCTCAGCTGTCCTATGGAGAGTTCTCATCCCAGGGTTTGGGTCCTGATGCAAGGCCAGTGGCTGACGGAGGCTAGCATTTCTGAAGGTTGTCACGAACTGACTGTGGTTCAGATGGCAGCCATGGCTCGCTTGGATGCTGTGGGATCTCAGAAATGTTTGTGGATGATGCTCCAGGGAAGAAATGAGGGAGCTGCATTCTGTCTGCTGTCTGCTGTGTGGGGTTCAAGGCCATGAGGGCACGAAGCTCTTCACACCAGTTCTTCACAGAACCAGCAGTGTTTTATATCCTTTTCTGTGTGTGTGTGGTGTAGGCCAGAGAGGTCAGCTGCAGAGAGGTCAACAGCAGGTGTCATCCTCAGGAACACCACCCATCTCCTTTTTTTTTTTTTTTTTTTTAGCATGGCCCTGGAGCTCACAGATCAGGCCCCAGGGACCCTCTCTCTGCCTACGCAGAGCAGAGACTGCAAGTGCTTGCTGCCACCTTGTCTGTACAGTGTCCTTGACTCAATGTTTGGGGCTCTGCTTGAGGAAGGCAGTCCAAGGGAGAAGCTACAGAGTACAATCTACACCGTGCTCCCACTGCCATCTGCAACAGCTCCTCCATCCCAGTGGAGGGCAGGTCAGCCTCTCAGCTCCTCCCCTCTCCTCTCCCGTGATGAGTGCTTCTGCTTCATGCTCCTGCCTTTTGGAGAAAGGACAGCTCCCCTCATGCGTCCTGAAGGGCTTACCTGACACAGCTGTGGAAGGACGGCTGGGTTCCCCAAAGCCAGCCTGGTTCACGGCCACTACCCGGAACTCGTAGGTCACCCCTTGCCGCAGCTTGTCCAGGCCCACGGTGTACGAGGTGGCGCTCCGGGGAATGTCCTTTGCAAACATGTCCCATAAGCCTTCATCTGCAAGAGGAATCAGAGATGGAGAAGAGGTCAGGGCAGCTCTTCTGGAGATGAGTCCTAGGCTCCTGGCTGCCCGCCTGCCTGGCTGGCCAGCTCACAGGTGCCCAGGACAGGGCATCTGGTGCCAGCCCCAGAGGCTGGAGAGGACCGCGGGTGGAGAGGCGTGTCTCCTTGATCAGCAAATCCCCAGAGTAGCGAGCAGGGCGTGATCATGTCTTTATTTGTTGTTACACTTATTTACTTTGTGTATGGGTATGGACATGCCATGGGCACATGTGGAGATCAAGGGACAACTTGTGGGACGTCATTCTTCCACCATGTGAGCTCTGGTACCAAACGGGTCCCGAGGCATGACCGAATCATCTCACCACTCGGGAGTGGCATCTTCTTATCTCTCTCCTCCTTATCATATTCTCATGGGTTCTAGGTTTCCCCTGGTTTCCCACTTGATGTCACCTTAGGGACCCTGGCTCCCTTTTGGTTTGCTGCTTTCCCTGCCTGTGCTACACACCCCATCGCTGACCCTTTAGATCCCATTCTTGACCTACAGACAACTCCACCTGGGCGCTAGCTGGTCACCAGCTGGCTTGCACTCATTTCGGGTCCCAACCCTGTTCTGACTGGAAGCAAAAGCCAGCCAGCTGGGCAAGGGGACAGTTTGAGGCATAGCTTCCTTTCTCACTGCTGCCTCCACTGTGGTGGTGCACGGTGTCTCCATGCACTGTGGACAGAATGGACATCTGTGCTCCTGGACTGGCTGTCATCCCTCTATCTGCGGTTCGTCTCTTTCAGAGCAAAATGCTGGATTATGCAGGAAATGCGGGCCTGGTACATGGTTGGGGGTAATACCATTAGAGCTCAATGCCCTCTGCTGGGACTGAGACCCTGGTTTCTATCTGGAAGGCCACTTCCCAGATGAAGATATCTTAGCAATGCCCAGGGTCTTGAGCGCCTGCAGTGTCAGGCCCGCCCTAAATGCAGAGGGGGTGTTTTACTTACATCACAACTGCTAGGGAGCAAACTCGGCAGTGCTTCGTGGCCGAGGCACCATCCCAGCGCCTCACTGAAGGTTTCTAGGCAGGTGCGCTACTGCCAAGTTCTGCCCCAGCCTGACTCTTTAGTCAATGGTCTGGCACTACCACTACACATTTTTTTTTTTTTAAGATTTTGTATTCTGGACAGATGCTTGCAAATCCATGCTCTCAGTAATATTCACAATGCCAGAAGGTAGAAACTACCCAAGTGACCCATGAACAGACAAAGGGCTAAACAAAACACTGCATGTTCACACAACGGAAAATTACTCCGCTTTCAGAATGAAGGGATTCTGACAGTAAGCATGGATGCTGAGGACCAGATGCCCAGTGAAGTCAGTCAGTCATAAAGGACCACATACTGCACAATGTTGTTTAGATAAAATCCTCGGGGTTGTTTAAGTGCTGGAGACAGAATGTGGAACGGTGGGTTCCGGGGGGGGGGGAGAGGGGGAGGGTCTGGGTTTCCAAGATGGAAGGTGGCGATGGAGACACAGCACCATGAAGTTACTCAAAGTTACTGAGCTGTGCACTGAATAAGGCTAAGGTGTGGCTGGGGAGGTGGCTCGGGGATAAATGGTTTGCTGTGTAAGTTTGGGGACCTAAGTTCGATTCCCAGCTGGCACACACAATTCTCAGAGCTGGGTAGGCAGAGACAGGAGGATCCTTAGTTCTCGGTGGCCAGTCAGTTTGACCTAATGAGTGAGTTCCAGCTAGAGAGAGATTGCGGAGAGTGACTGAGGAATGACGTCTGAGGGTGTCTCTGTCCTCCACGGGGACACACCACACCCACCCACACCCACACCCACACACATACACACACCACACCCACACACATACACACACCCATACACATACGCATATACACACACACATACACATACATACACACACCACACAAACACACACCAACACACACAGTGACTTTTCTTTTATACATAGTTTTCCACTGTAGGTAAATACTAAATTTATGTAAATTCTGATATTTAGGAAAATGCAAATAAGATCAAAGCCAGAAAATATCTTATGTAGAAAAGGAGAAAAAGGCAAATGGCTTTGATTCCACAGTACCAACCAACAGAGCGAAGGAAACACAGCCAGTGAAATTGGTCACGGTGACACAAGCTCTCACATGGTGGAGGCGGGGCGATCAGAAGTTCAAGTCATCCTTGGCTTCATGGCAAGTTCTAGGCTAGCCTGGGCTACATGGAGGCCATGTTTTAACAATAACAACAATAACGCACTAAAAACCCAAAGTACTGTGGCTGAACAAACTCTGTACTACATAGCCCAGGTTCTGTCATTGGCTGTGTGACCTCAGGCAGAGCACTCACCCTCTCCGGGACTTGTCAATCAAACGGTGATAACATAGGCACGTCCCTGTAGGCCTGCCTTGAGGATTCAATATGTTTTTATTTATAACGTGCTTAGCACATTGCTTCACACGCAGTCAGCGCAATGTGAGTGATTGCAAATAAAATATAAATAATTCCCCAAGGAGGCTTCTGCTAAAAGGTGGGTGCGGAGCCTGAACTGTTCCCATGATGTAGAAAAGTCCTTCCCAAGTTCAGTTTCCTCTTAGAGGCAGAGGTATGCAGGACTTGGAAAAGCCAGCGACCGGCGGGGGGGGGGGGGGAGTAGGGGTGGCGGGGGGAGAGCTCAATGAATATACATGTGCACACACCCTCTGTTTTTATGCCTGGGAGTGATGGGAAATGAAACCTCGCCACACCTCCTTCACAGAGGATGCTCTCGGATGGATCAGCCCATCGGTAAACAGGAGGAGATTGCTCGTGTATGAGTCTGTGTTTGCTCAGGGTTGAGACTTTGCCCTGGCGAGGCCCCGATAGTCACAGGTTAATGAATGAGGTGATGCTGATGGTTTCAAAGGCAGCAGCAGAGGCCTTTAATCACACAGCCTTGTGATTTATTCCTACATACTCACGTCGTGGGTTGTTGCTCACCAGGAGACCCGTTGGGGGTGGCAATGTTACTACGCAAACTATAGCGTAGGTGGTCCCTCCCCTTCCCCCAAATAACAAGGTTTATGTGCACAGAATGAATGTCACTGTGGTTTAGGCATTTTTTTTTTAAAGTTTTGTTTTATTTGAGGTATGTGTAAGTATTTATGTGAATTATACATACCATATGTGCAGGTGCCTTTGGCATCCAGAAGAGGGCACTGGCTCTCCCGGAGCTGGAATTAGAGGCAGCTGGGAGCTGCCTGAAATAGATGCCGGGAACCGAAATCGGTCCTTTCTAAGAGTAGCAAGCGATCTTAACCCTGAGCCACCTTTCCAGCCCTGGTTTATATTTCTTATGTGAATTTTGCTTAAGAACGGCCCGGAGTCATAGCACATTAATACACCTGGCCTGCAGAGCGCCGGAGCCCTCTGATGTTTCCTTGTCCTCCTACAAAGATTCAGGGCCCACTCTGTGGTGGGATGCTCCTCTGCCCCTCAGGGCTCAGGAAACTCTGTGCTCACAGGCTGTGTACAGTCTAGGACAGGAGGGAGGGGGAAAGCAAGGGCATGCCCCCTCCCTCCCTCCCCCCGCTCCCCTCGCCACATTCCAGGAAGTGGCAGCTGTTCCACCCTCAGCTTCCAGAGTGTATGCTCGGTTTACTTCACTGTGTATACCCCAAGGCTCTGGAATTTTTAAAGAATTAAACAAACATTGGTTCTTATCATCTATCCACCCACCTACCCATCAACCTACACATATATACCCATCCCCCACAACCCACCCATCCATCCATCATCCACCCATCCACTCAACTGCCCACCCATCCATCTACTCATCCTTACCCAGTCCCTCATCTGGGCACCTATGCACTGACTCAGCCACCCCATCCATCTAGTCATCAGCCCACTCCCCACGTATGCACTCCTTCACCTATCCACCTATCAGCCCACCTACCAACCCATTGGTCCATCCACCCATTCACTCAGCCACGTGCCCATCCACGTTTGTATCCACCCATTCCTCATACACGCACCTGCTCACCAACTCACCCATACATCTACCCATTCTCCCACGTGCCCATCTATGCACCATTCAGCCACTTACACACCCACCCATCTCTCTGCCCACCAACATAACCACCCCCCAACCATTCACTCACTCATCCACCCACCCATCTACTCACCCCGCCAGGCAGCCATCTTTGCTTCCCATAGTCTCTTCAAGGCCCCAACTCCAACAGTCTTTCCAGAAATAACAATTACCCCTATTTTCTTCATGCTTAGCTCCAAGGCCCTAAATGCTGAATGCGTTGTGGCATGTTTTCAGCTAAAAAGATAATGCTATGCTATCAGAGTCTAAACATAGAAGAAATACAGGCTTACAAAACTGGGTGTTGTTCAAAACCACTGAAGCTAGATGAGAGCCCCGGAGCCTGGAGGATTTCCATTGCGTCTGAGGTCTGAACACCTTTGTGCTGAGCTCTCTCGGCGTCCTCTGCATTCATGCTTACTTAATATTCTCCTGTTGCTGGGGACACACACGATGTTCCCTGCTCCTATCGTCACCCAAAGACCACATTTTACTTTAAGAGCTCTGTCATAGCTCCAGGAGCTCTGTGCACTTTTTATAAAAAAAATTTTAAAATATTGATATAGAATCTCAACACAGAGCGATTTATTCCGCAATCCACTTACACTCAAAAATGGGGGAGGGTGCCAAGATTATTTCCTTCGGAATTAACAGAAGAAAATGTTTGCATCTTTTATTTTGCTTAATTCTGCTTTCTAAAATTAGCATGTCATACTTGGATTATAATTCACTGGGCTATTTATCCACGCCAATATTTACAT
The DNA here is from genome assembly GCF_950005125.1 of Chionomys nivalis. Taxonomy (NCBI): domain Eukaryota; kingdom Metazoa; phylum Chordata; class Mammalia; order Rodentia; family Cricetidae; genus Chionomys; species Chionomys nivalis. The sequence continues at coordinate 91,107,852 of NC_080088.1, forward strand.
GGTGATCTCCAGTGGCGGGGGAAGGGAGACTGACCAAAAAAAAAAAAAAAAAAAAAAACAAAAAACAACAAAAAACAAAACTTGGCATCTGTGAGAGCGGCCACTGTTCCCCAACTGTGGGCTGTTTTTCTCATTTTTATTATGCTGCTAAATATCTCAATAAATCAGTGATGGAGAAAATACCTCCACAAATTTGTGAGAACTATAACATTACAGAACTATTAACAATAATGAGATTTGTGCCACTGATTTTCCTTGTATCGAGAAGCTCCCCAGTGCCTGGACTTTCATCTCAATCACAACAGGCGAGGACAGCGTGACTGTGTTTGCCACAAGGAAACCCTGGGCACTGAGTGCAAGTGACCCCCTTGTCCTCACCACAGGCAAGCTGGGACGTCATCGCATGTCACACACAAGGCCAGGTCTCTACTGGCTGATCCTGGACGATGGATCCTGGGCCAATTCCTGGGTGATTGGTCCCCTGGGTGACTGATTTGTCTCCTGGTTGACTCACTGGTCCCTTGAGCAACTGATTCATCTCCTGGGTAACTGATCAGTCCCCAGGGAAACTGGTCTCTGGGTGACAGATCCCCTAGGTCTCTTGGATGATCCCTGGGTGATTAGCACGTGTCTGACTGATCTCCTGCCTAACCCCCAGTTGCCTGGTCTTCTGCGAATGTCACAAGGTAACAGCCACGGGTGACCTTTGATTTTTGGTGACCGATTCCCTGAATGGCTAACCTTCTGGGTGGTGACTGATACCCTAGATAACTAATCCTTGCATGCCTGGTTCTCAAATGGCTGATCCCTGGTGAATAATTGACAGATCCTCAGGCGACTGACGCCTGGATAATCCTCCCGAACTGACTTCCCCATGACGTAACCCCGGGGAACTGATTCCTGGATCATCCATCTCCTTTCTTGGTGCACTTTCAGAGAAAGTCTGCCTCGAGGTCTTAAGACAGCAAGGAAGCACCAGGACATGGATGCTGCAACTGTTCCTAAGCAAGCATCACTGTCACCACAGTCCTAACAGCCCACAGAGATGGTGGAACTGCGGACCTCAGCTCTCTGCAATGGTGTTCCTTAGAGAAGACGGGCTCTGTGATTTTCCTCCTCCATTGTGTTGTTTACCCAAAGAAAGAGAATGGAGACCCTAAAAACAGATGGCTCTTCCCGTACAAACACATCTACTGTCAAAGGCTATGCTTGTGTTCAGAGGATGAAATCAGATTTTATCCCTCAACGCCGTCAGCTCCCAGCCCCAATGTAAGGAATGCGTTTGTTCCCTGTGCTATCCCATCTTTTCTAAACCAGGAGAGAGCCCAATGCAGCATGACCAAGGGGCCTTCGCTGGAAGTATCCCTCCAACGCCCAGGCATAAGCGCTTGTAGGTACCAGGGCAGACGGCATGCCAATACAAAAGTTTGATTTCACAGCAAATTAAACAGGGTCTCCACGCTGAATGAAACCGCCACTCACTACCGAGAACGCGGGTTCCGGTAACTCACGAAGCCAACAGCCTGACCGCCAGCCTGCAGCGCCAAGCGAGTGGACACCTGACAGTCATTTATTTCTTAAGCGCTGCCGTTTCTCTCTGTATAAATGGTCAAGCTAGGAGGTGAGGTTTAAACAACAGGCTGAATACAGCTGCTAATAAAAATGTCTTTTGTCTGGTCCTTGCCCAGGGTTACAGACAGCACTTGGTGCAAGTCTCATGGCAGGGATGGCCAACGAAGGAGACTGACTCAGGGGAGGAGGAGGACACCCAGGCATTTGGTGGGAGGAGGAGGAGGGGAGAGCAGCATGAGGCATAGCCCCTGCTGAGCTCCACATGCTATACCTGCTGACACAGATCTCAAACCTTCAAAGGATATGACTATTCATTCATTTATTTAATATGCCTGTGCATGTGTGCATGTGTAGGCCAGAGAAAACCTCGGGTGTCAATCCTCAGGTACTATCCCCCTTGGTTTTTGAGGCAGGGTCTCTTGATGGCCTGTGACTTGCTGACTCGGCTGACTATCCAGAGAGCCCCAGGGATCAGCCCATCCCTGGATCCCCAGCACTGGGATTCAAGCACGCATCATGGTGTCTGGTTTTACTGAGCGTAGGTTCCAGGGATCAAACTCAGGCCCTCATACTTGCAGGGCAAGCGTTGTATCAGCTGAGCCATCTCTTCAGCTCTGTACTAGTTTATTGTCAAAACAGGGTCTCCCTCTGTAGCCTGGGATGACCTAGAATTCACCATCCTCCTGCCTCATCCTCTGGCATGCCGAGAAGACCAGCCTGCGCCACTATGCCCAGCTTGGAGATATTGGTATTCTTCCTGGTTCAGCTCAAACTCGCCTCGCCAAGAACTGACAATAAACACTACGAATGCGAAAGGACTTGGGGTGCACCCAGGAGGGCTGAGGGTGGAGAGGTCCCTGGCCCCTCGCCTGATGGCTAAAGCATCATCTGTGAAAACAGCAATACAATGTCTGCCTGCCTTGGGTGCGTCCTAAATATATATTTCATGGATGTTTTGGAGAGGAAAGTATATTTATAGTGCCTTTAGTGCCATTCCAGTGTATTGTGTAAATATGTAAATTAGGCTCTGAGAGCTACACAGCAAAATGCCTTGGAATAATTTGCGTAAATAAATCATCCGCGTCTGCCCACCGCATAGCTGCTTTCCCAGCGCCTTCTGCGACACAATTCCAGGGGAGGCTCACTCACAATTTAGAGAAATGAACCAGCTGGTTAGCCGTCCTGGCAGGGCTCGATGGCCGTGTCCTCAGGCCACACTCAGGAACCACCCTCTCTGGAATAGGAGATTCTTTGACTTAGCCCAATGTGACTGTCATTAGCTACCATTGGGTACAACAGTCATGGGCTCTTCAGCGAAATCGTCAGGGGTGAAGACAGGGATGGGGACACATGGAGACAGTGTTGATGGGATTGTCTTCAAGAGGGCCGGCAGGGATGTGGCCGGGCAGGAATGTATCAGGGTGAATAGACCATTTGGGCTACAGGATGCCTACTGCTGAGTGTCTCTGTCCCCCCCTAGATGCTAGGCAGGCAGGGCTCTGCTAAACCAGGGCTCCGCCCCGAGAAGGCCTTGCCAGGGAGCTTCAGTGGAGAAAATGAGAAGATACAGTGTTTAATGGTTTGTGTAATGAGGCCTGAAATAGATGACAGCTGAGATCCAGAGGCCCCTGGGTCCCAGCAAGGTGTTTAAATATTGACAATCTATAAAAGCCCGCATACCGCTGTGAGCTGTGGCTGGCCTGCGTTGCAGAGGGGACCAGGCACCATGCTGCGTTTTATTTTTCCAATAAAAAGCCCTGGCCCAGCAGCCCACCATGGTCAGTCAGCGAGATCCACAAGGGGACATGGGTGACAACTGTCTTCCAGTGTCAGAGGCAAGATAGCAGCGAAAGTCAACTCTGAACATAGAGTCACTACAGGGAGTTGGTTAGCTGTCTCCGGTGCTGTGGAGAGGACCAAATGACCACAGAAGGCCCCAGAACCTTCACTGACTTGAGAACCTGTCTAGAGCTGGCCAGTGCCTTGTCCCTCATATGTCATCTAGGGCCCCAGTTCAGCAAGCTGGAGCCAAAGAATTTCCTCCGTCCGTCCGTCCGTCCGTCCGTCCGTCCCTCCCTCCCTCCCTGCATCTTGCCCTCCTTCCTGCCCTCTCTTAGTGTTTTCATTCTTTGACAATTTCATATCTTACCAAATTTTCCCACTGCCCTCTACCCAGGAAGAAGCTGTGTGTTTGGGTTTTTCTTTGTGTGTGTGTGTGTGTGTGTGTATACAGGCGTGTTCATGCAAACATGCATGGGTAGCACCTTGGCCATGGGCATGCTTTGGCACATGTGTGCGGACCAGAAGATAATCTCAGGTGTTGGTCCTCGTCTCCCACTTCATCTGAGGCCAGATCTCGTTTGTTGATGTTACGCCAGCAGCTAGGAGCTAGCAGGCTCACAAGCTTTCAGGGGAATCCCCACCTCCCACCCCCAGTTTGCTGCGGGAGCACCTGGTAACAGGATGTTCTGTTGTGTCCAGCATAGTTTCTCAACCTTCCTAACGCTGCCATGCTTTAATACAGTTCCTCATCTTGTGGTGACCCCCAGTTCTAAAATTATTTTCGCTGCTACTTTGTAGCCATAAATTTGCTATTGTCATGAGTCACAATGTAATTACTATGTTTTCCATCTTCCTTAGGCCACTCCTGTGAAAGGGTCATTTGACCCCCAAAGGGGTTGCGACCCACAGGTTGAGAACCTCTCTTCTCAGGCATCACACTCTGGTCCTCACACTTGTGGGGCCAGTGCTCTACTCACTACGTCACTCCCCTGCCCACTTCCCCAGTCTCTTTCTCCTTAGATGCTTCCAGAAGGTGTTTCTAACTTGCTAGCATCCAGAGACAACATGGAAGGGGAAGGGAGAGGAACTGCCTGCCACAGGAAAGAGTTCACGGCTCTTTCCTCTGGGTCTAACAACTTCCTTAAATGTCAGATCAAAATGGCTCCTAACACCACAGCCATTGGGAAAGAAGCCACTTCCTGAGGCGTGCCTGGTGCTTCACCTGTGTTCATGCTCAGGCGTTCCTTGGGAGCCCTGCAACCATCTGAAGGTCACAGTAAGGCTGCTTAGCATTCTCCATGTTTGGTGACACCCCTCGCCTGCCCTCCCCCCAGCTCCCAGCGGTAATAACCAAGTCAAAGCAGCAGCAACTCATTTTCCAATAATGTCCACCCTTCATTACTGAAACCAAATGGAACGTTCACACACGGCAGGTGGGAATGTAGATTAGGTCTGTCGCTATGGAGAACAGGATGGAGCCTCCTCCAAAACCCTAAAAACAAACTGCGGATGATCCGGCCATCTCGGTGCTGGGTAAACCACCAGAGAAAATGAGGTCGCATGTCCAAGAGATAGCTTTGCTATCTAAGATATCTTTGCTATCTAAGATGGGGACTCAGCCTCGATGCCTGTCAATGGAGGAATGGGAAAAGGACACGGTGTGGCATAAATACACGCCGGAGTTTTTCTTAATCATAAGGAACGACCAGGTTCTGCCACTTGTAGCAACACGTATGGAGTTGAGGAGACCATGTTAAGGTAAACCCAAGGATCTGTGCTCTGCCTCTAATGTGGGAACCAACAAAGCAAGACGACTTGGAGGTAGAGCTCTAGTTACAAAGAGTGCTGTGGTTGGGTGTGGCCAGTGCCGGCTTTGTGTGATGTCGCGGTGGGTACATGAACTGCCTCCCACAGGCTTATGTGCTGAATGCTGTTACCAGCTTGCAGGGGAACTATTTCAGACCTAGCTAGAGGAAGTAGGCCACTGCAGGTGGGCTCTTGTCCCTGGCCTCTTCCTGTCCCTCTGTCTGCTTCCTGTCTACCGTGAAGCAAACAGCTCCCCTCTACCTGACTTTCCTGCCAAGCACATGGGTCCTAGTGACCTTAGACCAAACCCCTTGAAATGTGAGCCAAGTCAAATCTTTCCTTCCTTAAGCTCCTTGTGTCAGGCAAATTAGTCCCAGCTATGTGAAGGCAACAAAAGTAGCCCACAGAAAACCACCACCCTGGAGCCTGGGTATGGGTTATGGGGGAGGGAACTACATAGCATGCCGGAGCCCTGGGTACCATCTCCAGCACTCCGTAAAACTGGGCACAACGAAGCATACCTGGGATCCCAGGGCTCAGAAGGTGGGGGCAGGAGGATCACCCTTGGCTACATAGAGAGTTCAAGACTAACCTGAGCTGCATGTATACCCTCTCAAAAAAAAAAAAATCCCACTAATATATGCAATTAATACTTGTTTAAAAGTGGGCAAGAGAGGGCTGGAAAGATGGCTCAGGAGGTAAGAACATGGGCTGCTCTTCCAGAAAACACAGATTCAACTCCCAGGACATAAATGGTGGCTCCCCAATCCTCTGTACCTCCAGTTCCAGGGGATCCGACACTATTGCCTCCTCAGGCATCAGGCACACACGTGATAGGCAAACACCCGCAAACATAAAATAAAAAATAAAATAACGTTTTAAAAAATGAGCGGATGTGAAGAAGTCAGAAGGAAGGAGATGGGGCAGGAGTGGGTCTGTGTGTATATGTGAGGTGTACGTACAGAGTGTGTAACGGTTGCTCGCAGCCCTGTGCACACACGAGGCCACAGGAGGACATCGGGTGCCCTGCTCCCTGCTCTGTCTCTGACCTTATTCTCCGAGACGGGGTCTCTCGCTGAGCCGTCAAGGAGGCTAGCGGCCAGCAAGCCCCACCCACCCTCCCATCTCCACCTCCCACGCCACTGGGATTACAGGTACAAATGCACACATAGCATATCTTGCTTCTGACGCGGTGCTGGGGATTTGAACTCAGGTCCCCACGCGTGTACAGCAAGCCTTCTTCCTCCCTAAGCCATCTTCCCAGCCCAGGAATGGACCTCAGCCTGCGCTTCCAGGAAGTTAGAGCACTTGATGTGCCATTTTCTCTATTAATAAGGACGTCTGTAATTACCCAGAGTGAGCCAGGCTCCTTCCACAGGCTGCCGGCATTAGACCCCTGAGACGAGGCCCTGAAACACTGCTCGATCTTCCTGATGAGCTGAACTGTCTTCGAGAGTCCTTCGCCTCTCATCTGCCCTCCTCTGAGAGTGACAATTATCATCTCTCCCAGTGTCATGCGGCTAAGCATCAGAAGCTGCATGCCCGAGAGGTTAAGAGCACAGCCCCGCAGCTGTTACTAGGCACTAAGAAGGAACAAGAAATGAGCCTCGTCTTCCACACACACCCCCTACCTCAGCCTTGCTAGGGAAATGCCAGGAGAGGAGGCCAAAGACCCCACAGACCACAACCCTCAGTGTGACCGAGCTACCACCACGTGGGCAGTGCCTGATTCTGGTCTCCAGGCAGGAGCTCACGGTCCTGCTGCTCCTACCTGATGGCCTGGCCTCTATGACGTAGCCTGTTGTGGGAGTGTTCCCAGCATTCCCCTCTGCCCACTGCAGGGTCAGCTCAGAGGCAGATTTGGTGACGAGGACATTTCTTGGAGAGCCTGGGGAGCCTGTGGGATAGAAAGAGCAAAGTGAATAGATACTGGCCTTGAGGGGAATAGTGGTCCCTCATTGGGGACAGAAATGTTGACTTTATTTGTACTAATGATTTTTTTTTCCTTGGGGGAGGATTGAAGGAAGGAGGGGAGAGGCGGAGGGGATCAGAGAAAAATGTAGCGCTCAATAAATGACGATAAAAAAACGTTAAAAAAAAAGAAAAAAAATTGGCTTTTTTGAGGCAGGTTTCTTTGTGTAACTATTAGAGGTTTTTTGGGGTTTTTTTTTTTTTTTTTTGGTTTTTCGAGACAGGGTTTCTCTGTAGCTTTGGTGCCTGTCCCGGAACTAGCTGTTGTAGACCAGGCTGGCCTCGACCTCCCAGAGATCCGCCTGCCTCTGTCTCCCGAGTGCTGGGATTAAAGGCGTGCGCCACCACCGCCTGGCTGACTATTAGAGATTTTAAAATATTTATTTATTTATTTATTTATTTATTTATTTATTTATTTATTTATTTTGTGTGTGTGTGTGTGTGTGTGTGTGCAGGTGTCTGCAAAAGAGAGAACATCAGATCCCTTAGAGCAGCAGTTCTCAACCTGTGGGTTGCGACCTGTTGTGGAATATTATTTTAAGGCATGTTGCATTCGTTTATGCTGTGGAACATTTGTTTAATGATGCAAAGATGTGTTGCATTCTTTTATGTTGCATTTGTTTAACTCCGTGAAGCTGTGTTACTTTGCCTGTGTAAAATACCTGATGGTCTAATAAGGAGCTGAATGGCCAATAGCAAGGCAGGAGAGGGACAGGCAGGGCTGCCAGGCAGAGGGAGTAAATAGGAAGAGAAGGGAGGAGGGGTTAGAAAAGAAAAAGGAGAGGAGGATGTCAGGGGCCAGTCACCCAGCCCCACAGCCAGCTATGGAGTAAGAAGGAAAGAAAGGTTTATAGAAAGGAGAGAAAGGCAAAAGCCCAGAGACAAAAGATAGATGGGGTTAATTTAAGTTAATAGAAGCTGGCTAGAAATAAGCCAAGCTAAGGCCTGGCATTCATAAGTAAGAATAAGCCTCCGTATAGTTATTTGGGAACTGGGTGGTGGGCCCCCAAAGAGCCAAGAGAAAAAAAACCTAGAGCAATTCCTTTGGTGTCACATATCAGATATTCTACAAATCAGATACTTACATTACCATTCATAACACTAGCAAAATTACAGTTATGAAGTAGCAAAACAATAGTTGTATGGTTAGGGATCACCAAAACATGAGGAACTGTATCACCAAAACCTGAGGGCTGCAGCATTAGGAAGGTTGAGAAGCTCTGTCTTAGATCCAGAGTTACAGATGGTTGTGAGTCACCCTCAAGGGCCCTGGGAATGGACCCAGGTCCTCTGCAAGAGCAGCAAGTGTTCTCAACCACTGAGCTATATCTCTCCAGCCCTAGACTGTTTTTTGAGGCAGGGTCTTTGTGACTTTCCCGTCTTCTGAGTGCTGGGATCGTGGGCACTCGGCACCCTGGCTGACCTTGTCCAGGTTTCCTTCCCTCATTGCTCCATGGGATTGATATGAGGCATGAAGGGGGTCAGTGCGCACTGAGGATGTAGGACCCAGAGGGGATGGTTTAGAAAGGCCAGTTACACCAAGCTCAACTGAGAGCAATGACAGATTGCTCAGGGAGATGCTGAGAACAGTCAGCACTATCTACCTGCAAGATCTCCAAGCGTTTGTCTCTTTGTGCTTACATTTAGCTCTGGTTTTTACAATCTTGATAAGAAAAAACATTTTGAAGGATGCATGCACAGGACACAGGAATTGGAGAGACATGTTGCTGAATCTTAGAACACCATGGCACACACACGCCTCTGTGTGGTGGCACAGAGAAGAAAGCTTCAAATCCCTCAATGAACTCTAAAGGTGACTCATGAGAAATGATTTAATTAAATTAAAAAGGGGTTACCTAGGCTGGAGAAATAGCCCAGTCAGTGGTGTCCCCACTGCACAAGCAGGAGGGCCTGGGTTTGGGTCCCCAGCACCCATTTCAGCGTGACCTCTTCAATCCTGGCACATGAGCGGGGTGGACACAGGTGCATTCTGGGAGCTCACCAGCCACTCGGTCTAGTCAATCAGTGAGCACAGGGTTCATTGAGGGATCTTGTCTCCAAAACTATGTGAAAGAGTGATTGGGAATGACACCAAACAAGGACTTCTGGCATCTATAGGCAGATACTGCACTTGTAGACACCTGTGCACACATATACTACACACATGCAAACACATGCACACAATTAAAAACAGTAAGATTTGGGGCTAGATATGTGCCTGCAATCCTAGCACAGAGGAGACAAGGGAGAACCCCTGGGACTTGCTGGGCTGCACATAAAGAGTGTATATATTAAAAAGTTTTAAAAACTCATTTATTTTTAATAAGTGTTTTTGGTTGTTTGTTTTTTGCAAGAAAACCAAAAAAAGAATCTATGCACTAAACATTCAAGAACGTGTTTCTGTGTATGTAATGAGTCTACACACAGAAGCTCATGTCATGTGTTTTTTTCCTTTTTTTTTTTTAATCAAGAGAGGGTCTCATATAGCTCAGGTTGTCTCCATCTCTGCAGTTGAGGATGGCCTTGAACTCCTGATCCTTGTGCCTCCCCCCACCTCCTGAGTGCTGGGATTGCTGCTGGGTACGGCCCTGCGTGGCTTACAATGTGTTTTGGAAATTTCCAAGACATTTTCTGGCTGCTGAACCCAAAATATTTGTTGGAGACTGTCCCTGAATTGCCAACCCACGAAGCAGGTGACAGCTATGGTGCTCAGCTGCAGTCACCAGTGCAGCCCCACTCACCCTCGGCTGGCCCCGCAGTGACATTGGCTTGCAGCTCTGGCCCATAGGTGATGGTCCGTGCCTGGACTCGGAAGAAATAGGTCACTCCCTTGGTGAGGTCCCGCACCTTCAGCCAGCGTTGCCAGTTTCCTTTCACGTCCACAGTCACCACCTTGCTCACACCTGGAATGGCCACAGAAGCACAGGGAAGAGGGGCCTGAGCGTGGTGAAGTAATTGAGCGTGCTGATCTGTTCCGATAAGAAGGAAGACAGCTTGGGCAGCTCGCGAGAGGAGCATTGCTTACAATTAGGAGGAGTTTAAATGGTGATCCCGGCCAATTTTCAGCCCAGATACATGTAATTAGAGTTTAAGCTTGATAAGTGACTCTGTCCAAGAAACCACCAAGCCTGTGACAGTCACAAGGGAAATGGCACAGGCCTCACCGAGGACTGTGGGAGAAAAGGGAAGGTGCCCAAGAAGGACTCCCAGACTGTATCCTGGAGACCATTCCCTTTCTACTCTGCCCCCAGCTATTGAGTCCTGCCTCACCTGCAGAGGCTGACTGCAAACCTCTGATTTAGTAGAGAGGGCAGGGTGTGGAAGAGGCCGGCTTCAAAAGTGAGCTTTCCCCAATGATGGGTCAGCAGCCTGACTTAGCTGACATGTGTGTAGCTTGCAAGCATCAAGCCACCTTCGGGAACATCACCCATGGACTTTGGAGTGAAGATATTAAATCCATGCCTTTTATGGAATGTTATTTTAACTAGGCAAAGACGTGTTACATTACAGAACATTACTAACTGTGTAAAGGTGTGTTACATTTGTTTATGCTTCATTTGTTTAATTATGTAAAGATATGTTGCATTTGTTTTGCCTTGTCTACCTAAGGTATCTGAATGGTCTAATAAAGAGCTGAACGGCTAATAACTAGGCAGGAGAGGGATAGCTGTGCTGTGGGACAATGGTTTTACCCTGTAAAGATTTGTTTCTTGTACTTGTTTAATAAAACTCTGATTGGTCACTAGCCAGGCAGGAAGTATAGGCGGAGCAACCAGGCAGGAAGTAGAGGCAGGACAATGAGAACAGAAGAATCCTGCGGGGGAGGGGGGGAGGAAAGAGTCAGTCTGCAGTCATCACCCAGACACAGAGGAAACAAACAAGATGTGACTGCCTCACGGAAAAAGGTTAAGCCACGTGGCTAACACAGACAAGAATTATGGGCTAATATAAGTTATAAGTGTTAATAAGAAGCCTGAGCTAATAGGTCAATCAGTTTATAATTAAAGTAGACCTCTGTGCGTTTCTATGTGACTGAATGACTGAAGGACTGGGTGGGACAGAAACATCGGTCAACATAACTAGGGCTGCCAGGCAGAAAGAAAAAATAGGAGGAGAAATCTAGACTCAGGAGGAACAAGAAGAGATGCCAGAGCAAGGGAGACATCTGGGGCCAGCCAGGCAGCTGTCAGTCAACAGACACAGGAAGCAGCAAGAGTAAGACATAGAGAAGAAAAGAGAAGTGAAAATCCCTGAGGCAAAATGTAGATAAAGAAAAACTGGTTAATTTTAGTTAAAAGAGCTAGCCAGAAACGAGCCTAAGCTCGGCCGAGCATTCAAAACTATTAAGAATAAGTTTCCATGCCATGATCTGGGAGCTGGTTGGTGGCCCAAAAGAAAGAGTCTGGCACTTTGAGTACTGACCCTGAGTTCAGAGAATGAGAATCACACAGACAATATTTCTACACAGAAATATATAATGACATACAAAGTCCCATGAAGAACCCTAATTCATGGCTATGTTTTCAGGACCCCTGATCATTTCCTGAGATTGAGAATACATGTGTGTGGGTAAATGCAGTCATATCTACACACTACACATGCATGGCTTTTCCATAGAACCAGAGGTGATCCGTTCTCCCATGTCACATTGCGGGAATGTGTATTATTTGTGTATTATTTTGCTTCAGCTATGAAGGCTTTATTAAGTGAAATAATGCTGAGATAAACAGAAATATGTGCAATAACTGTGATAGTCCATCTGATCACCAAGTCAGCCAGAGTGGGCTAAGGAGACACTGAGATACACTTCATAGATACACTGAACAAAACTCAGCCTGAGTGGCTACTGGGTGACGGATGGGCGGGCAGTGCATACAGCATGAATATTCTGGAAAACAACCTATTTTACAACTGAGATAGCTAATGGGAAGGTAACACATTAACATGGATATGATGAACAACAATTGATCTGGTGACTGAGACAGCCACTGAGTAGCTTACGGGAGGGTAGCGCACAGCACTGAAACTCTCAACAGAAGCAATTCACATCTTTGGCCAAGAGGCAGGAGGATGGAGGGGGTTTAGTTGAAGTACTTGGGATTGTGCATACTTAAAACTTAGAAATGATTTAGTCCCCCAATCTAATATTTTTGGATTGCAGTTAATTTCAGGGAAATGAAACTGCAGAAAAAGAATCAAAGAATAATGAACATTGCTATACAATTAGACTGAGAGCTAACATTTGGAGGAAAGAAGAAATACTGAAAATTTCACAAATGTACATTCCCCGGGAGGGGAGATGAGGTTCTTGGCCTCCATGGGTTTGCAAACAATGCAGTGATGATGTTTTAAGTTAGGTAAGCTCCTGGCTGTGGGACTTCTCTGAGCTCTCACTCACTCTGCCAGGCACATCCAGGATGAGAAGAGGGAGTAGTTCTTCCACATCCTTGAGGTCAGTAGATGCGTGTCCCTGGAGCCTTGTGAAGAGCTGGACACGGGGGATGCTGCCTCCTGCCGAGCACCCATGCTCCCAGCCTGTCCTCAGAATGAGGGAATCTTTGTGAAGCGTGTCTCTTTAATACCACGCGGGCTTGTTTAGAGGAACCAAAGTACCATCTTATTCAAAACTGATCCATTGTTCCAAGCCATCGGAGCACGGATCTGTAGACCCCAGGTCTCCAAAATGCCTCTCAGCTGGTTCACTGCGCTCATAATGTGCCTTTAATACAGGTTTGTGTCAGCCGACTTACTGCCTTCTGAATGATTTCAGAGTGATTTAAACAACCTCTCTTTCACCCTCCTCATTTGGGGGGTGGTCTGTAGAAAAATGTAGTAATTTCTACAGATCTGGATCCCACCATCTTGCTACTCAAGGAAGGGGCTACAAGGATGAAAGGTGGCACAGGGTGGCTGTCACTGCAAACACGTTCTCAGGTGTAAGGTTGCTTTGTAGTGGCTCCTTCTGTTCTTAGAGACACTTAGTTCTCTCTGGAGCAGATGCAAATCCATTTAGGGACTTGGTACATTTGATCCTGCCCAGAGGAAGGGTCATCCTGGCCTTCCCTCCATTTCAAGTGTGTCAGAATTTTATTTATGTAGTCAATTTTAAAACCATGCCCTGTACTTTGAAGCCTTGGGGGTACAATCTCATAAAACTATGACAGTTTAAAGCATATTTAAGAAACATAAAAATATCTCTGCCATAAAATCAGATTCCCCAAAACATGGTTTGGTGCTCAAATGGCTTAGTGCTCCATGCAGTTCAGTGCTCCAGGGAGCACAGTCTGTGGGGTGTGGTGCTGGGTCCTAAATGTAGTAGTTGTGCAGTACTGCAGCGTGTGGCTTTTGGCAGCATGGCGCTCCTAGTAGCATGATACTCTGATGGCTGGCACTTCTACTGGATGGTATATGCTGGTGCAATGGCCCCAGCAGGGTGATTGCTTCCAACGTACTGATGCCTCTGTCCTCCCTGTGGTTGGTTACTCCTGGTGATCAGTGCTCTAGTTGGTTATATCCCGAGTGGTGCTGTGCTCCCACGGGTGTAGTGCTCCAGTGGGATGTTCTTCCCAGTGGAGTAATTTCCCAGTCATGGGGATGCTCTTAGTGGGAGTGGTGTGCTAGCATGCCATTATTCCCAGTGGGGTAAGGCTGTTCTCAATGGGGTGATGGTCCCAGAAGGGTGGTACTAATACTGGGGTGATGGTCCTAGTGAAGTGGTGCTCCCCAAGGGGTAGTGCCTCTAGTGGTTTCGTCTTGTATCTGGCTGAACATTTGCTCCCCTACTCCTGACAGCAGCAGGAAAAACTCTCAGAGATGCATGAAAGGAAAAGGCAGAGAAGAGCAAAGACAAGAACTTCCTGCCTGCCCCTCGCCAAGAGTGGTTCTCTTGGAAGTCTGCAGTCCTAGGTCAGCAGGGGGAAAACTGGGGAAGCCTTAGTCCCAGGTAATGCTGGGTAAGAACAATGTTCTATCTCATCAGTTAATTATTTAAATTTCTTTTTTGAAGTACTAGGCATGAAACCTAGGCCTTACATGTCTAGGCAGGTGCTCTACCACTGAGCCACACCCCAGCCCCTCACTGGGGGATTCTAGGCAGGAGCTCTACCACTGAGCCACACCCCAGCCCCTCACTGGGGGATTCTAGGCAGGGGCTCTACCACTGAGCCACACCCCAGCCCCTCACTGGGGGATTCTAGGCAGGGGCTCTAACACTGAGCCACACCCCAGCCCCTCACTGGGGGATTCTAGGCAGGGGCTCTAACACTGAGTCACACCCCAGCCCCTCACTGGGGGATTCTAGGCAGGGGCTCTAACACTGAGTCACACCCCAGCCCCTCACTGGTGGATTCTAGGCAAGGGAGGTGCTGGGTCACCCTGCAGGCCTGTTCAGCTGCATACATGCATGTGCGAGTGTGCAGCATGTGAGTGTGTGTGAGTGTGCATGTGTGTGTGTGTGTTGGCAGGGCTCTAGTGTGTCCTGTGTTCAAACATCTGTTAAGCTGTTAAGCTCCGCTTGCCTCATGATGGCTGAGCTTCCACTGGCCATGAGAGTCGAGCAGCCACAACCAGAGTAAGCTGCCGCGGGGACACTGGTTCAGGAGGCGTGAGTAGTGAGACCTTTTTTATGGTCACCACATTCTTGCAGGGCCATTCATGGGTCCTGTGGCTCAGTTGCTTCTGCTTACAGGCAATTCTGTAGTGTCATTGGCTGGGCTGTGTGCTTCTAGTCACCAACCAGCAGGAAGTCTGGGATCAGCCATGACAGACATGCAGAAGAAGGCGGGGATGTATCAGGTCAGTGTAGGGCTACAGAGTGGGTCTGAGGACAGCCTAGGCTACAGAGTACATTTGAGTCTAGCCTGGGCTGCAAAGTAAATGTCTCAGAACAAAAGCAAAAGCAAAATCAAGGATCCAGGCATCTGGATCACTTGCTCTTGGACTGTCTATGTTGAGGCCTGGCTGTCCTTGACTTCCAGAGCCAATAAAGGGCCACAAAGTCACAATCCTGTCCTTCCTGTCCCAGTGTCCCAGTTCTCAGCACGGAGCAGACACCTCCCTGACGACAAGATCATTTGTGATGAAGCAGCTAGACCTCGAGACACACAGAGGGGCAATGCCAGCAACAGAACATATTGTCACTTATGAGAAGAGGTAAAAATGGGTGCATCTGAAGAGACTCCACCAGCTGCCACTTGGAGAGTGACACGCACACACCCAGCTGTGCCGTCAGTGAATCGCCTGGTGCTCCCTCTCCAGTGCTCGCCTTTGCACAGGCTGTCAGGCACACAAGCTCCCCAGCTCCCTCCGATCCTAGGCCGCAGAGCTCCGCACATGCACTGGACACCTGGGTTCAAGTCCCTCCCCTCCTTCTGAGTCTGGAAGTCCAGTCAATGGATGGAGCACTCTTGGGCCCGTAGATGGCCCCACAGAAAGGCACCGACTGCTGAGCCTGATGACCTGAGTTTGATCCCTGGGACTCACATGGTAGAAGCAGAAGAGACTACTGCAAGTTGTTTTCTGATTTTCACATACATGCCGTGCCTCATGGGTGTGTGTGCACGTGCCCATATATGTGTGCATGTGTGTGCTTGTGCACAAACATACACACAAGAAAAAATTTAAATGTAATAATAGAAAGATGGGCTCTAAATTCAGTTCTTTGTGTGTGGTGGGTACATGTGTGATGGGGGAGGCAATCATGTGTGTGCATATGTATTCTCGTGTGTAGGGGCCAGACGTCAATGTTGAGTATCCCTCCTGTGGTGTTGTCTGTCATGATTTTTGATACAGCACCTCCTACAGGTACTGAGGGTCTCCGAGTAGGCCAGGCTGGTTGGCCAGTGAGTCCCACAGATCCCCGTCTTTCTTTCTCACCAGTGCTGGGATTATAAATACATGTCACCATACCCTTCTTTTTGGGTGGCTGCTGGGGATCGAATTCAGATCCTCATGCTTGCAAGGGAAGTACTTTACTGAGTGACAATCTCCCAAGCCTCCTGAACTCATTTTCTCTGTAAAATGTATTCCGAGGCTACAGTTCAGCATGGGGGCACGATGCAGGGATGGCAGACGGCAGGTGAGGAGGGGGTGAGAAACAGAAATCAGAAAGGAAAGGCCCTGACTGCTCCTAGGTGTGGAGGAGGATACTGGGCTGGAGATGGGGAGGGGAGGGAAGGAGGACGCCAGCCAGGAGGACCTTGTGACAGGTAGGGACTGAGGGATGCAAGGAGAATATGGCGGCCAGCATCTGCTCTGTACATTAAATAGGCACCTCAGGTGTTTGCACTGTGCAGGTGCGCTGTCAGTCAGCGGTCCTCAGCCCTCCTAAAGTTGCAACCCTTTAATACAGGTCCTCATGTGTGGTGACCCCAAGTATTAAATTATTTTCATTGCTACGCCATAACTGTAGTTTTGCTAGTGTTAGAAACTGTAATGTAACTATCTGTGTTTTCCAGTCTTAGGCGATCCATGTGAAAGGGTCGTTCGAGACCTCCAAAGGGGTCATGACCCACAACTTGAGAACCACTGCAGTAAGTACTCATAAACACTGCCCATCACTGAGGCCAGGTGGGATCATGTCTAAATGGATCAAGTGTGTCAGAACACATTGTTGTGAAAGAGAAAAAAGTACCCTCCCCCAAGCCCTGGTAACACAGGGCGCCCAGGAGGCAGGAGGCTAGCTGGCTGGGAGGAGCAGCCATGGGAAAGTCAGAACTGTCTGAGGCATATACAGAGAGAGTGTGAATCACAACAGACAGCAAGTTCCCCGTGACATGGATACTAAGGAATGACAGGCAATTGTTTGGAGAGCAGGTACTAGAGTCAGCTAGGAACAGCAGCCTTGGGCTCCCAGGGTATGAGCCACAGGATTGTTGGGGATCCAGGCAGTCATTAACCCGGGACACAGGACATAGCAGAGTCAGCTGCTTGTTTGAGGACAAATGAAATACTCAAGCCAGCTCTGATTATGAAGGGTACCTGGGTCAATTAATGCCACGATTCTGACAGTCACTACTCATTTGAATGACTTCAGTTGTTTGCCGTCCGTGAACGTGAGTGTGTGTGTGTGTGTGTGTGTGTGTGTGTGAGATGTGGGGAAGGAACCCTACTGAACAGATAGGAAGGCCTTTGGGAAGTCTTCAATCTGCTGTCCATATAAAGATGGGCATCTCTTTTGGAAGTCTGTCCTGGGGTCTTGAAGGTACTCCTGTAGGAGCCACCTGCTCCTGGACAAGTTGCTCACCCCGGCAGGAATGCCACCCAGCAGGACCACAGCCATCACTGTCCTCTGTCCCCTCCAGTGCCATATTGGACTCTTAGAACTCCATCCACAGATCACCCCCACAGCTGTTAGGAAGCTCATTGATTGGCCCAGACACCCTTAGCTTTTTTTTTTTTCCTCTCACTTCCCCTACTCTGGTTTGGGACGTGGCTCGGAACTGATGGTGCAAAAGCCTGGGGCCATAGTTTACAGTGAGCATTCTGTCTTTCTTAGAGGACCATGAAGTAATGGCAAATCTTCTTGTCAAAGGCATCAGAGATTCGATGCGATAAAATCGAGTGTTTGAATGTTCCCTTTCAAATCAACTTCTTGCTCCACGGGACTGCTTATTTCAAAAGGAAAATGACCCCGGCGTTAAAGGGAGAGCCATTATTATCTGGCCAGCTGCTGATGCATTATTTCCTCCTGGGCATTCAATAATCCCTAAGTTTTACCATCTATCTGCGTATGACCAGGAGAGGGGAGGTCTGAACCTGGGTCATCATGCAGAGATGGCTGCCCCTGTCCCTGGGCATGCATTGGGATGAGGAAGAAAGGCCTCAAGGTCCTCAGTGGACACAGGAACACGTGGATAGAAGACTCAGCCATAGATGGAACTCAAAAAACACCCAGAGGCAGGACTGATAATCAGGTTCCCGGTGTGTGCCTAGGAGCCCTGCTGGTCCTTTGAAGCCACACCCTTAATCTGCCGCTTGCTGCTGTTCACCACATTGCCTCCCCTCAGCCCTCCAGGCAGAACGATAGGCAGATCTCTACTGCTGTCTTCCCTCAGTGACTATGGGCTCCGTGATCTGCTTTCCCAAAGCCATCTGCATTCCATACCGTGACTCGTCTATTATTTATCCGCGAGCACATTCTTGGGAGAGCAAGGACCTGCTTTCTAACCTGTTCTCTTAGTTAGGTTTTCTATTGCTGTGAAGAGGCACCATGACCACAGCAACTCTTATAAAGGAAACATTTAATTGTGGTGACCTGCAGTTCAGAGGTTCACTCCATCATGGCATGAAGCATGGTGACATGCAGGCAGGCTCGGTGCTGGAGAAACAGCCGAGTGGCTTATATTTTCAAGCAACAGGAAATCGAATGACTGTCACGCTGAGTGAAGCTTGAGAAAAAGACCTCAAAGCCCACCCCTACAGTGGTACAGTTCCAACAAAAGGTCAAAAGGTGTGGCCCAGATTAAAGGTGTGCCCTCCAGTCTCAAGGTCTGGATTAAAGACGTGTGTCGTCCAGCCTTCTCCAACAAGGCCACACCTCCTAATAGTGCCACCCCCTGTGATCTTATGGGGGTCAAAGATATTCAAATTACCATACCTGTGGTATTCAGACATGGCATTCACCAGCAAGCCCCAGAGTCTGTTACTCTTTACTTGGAACCCGGTTCAGCTAGTTGGTTATTTAGCCATTGCAGACCTGTCTCCAGCTCTCCAGCACCAGGGTTGAGCATTGCCATCCCTAGAGTTTCTACATGGACTCTAGGAGTTCATTCAGGCCCTCATGCTTGCACTGCAAGTACCAGCAGCTGACCCATCTCCCCATTCCCTCTCTGTGTACTCTGGAGTAGAGTCCACTACAGTCACCCCACCCCCCACTCACACACAAGGACTTACCTTGCACGGGTGCTAAGGGCTCATACACCACTCGATAGCCCTGTAGGATGCCGTTAGCTGCTGATGGCTCCCCCCAGGACACGTTGAGTGTGGTGGAGGTTATTTCTGAGAAGGCTAAGAAGCTGGGGGCCCCAGGAGCTGGGAAAAGAGCGCACAGGAATGCAGAGTAAAGATAAGGGCTTTATGGATATCTCGGACAGGGCCGTGCCTCCCCGGGACGGGCGGTGCTCCTAGGTGTTAGCTAAGGTTGTGGAAGTATAAATGGCCAAGAGGAATGGAGGGATGGGAGACACAGTGAACAGCCCTCAGCTGGCTGAGATCAACAAGATGCAGGGGCCCTCCCAGAAGATCACAGAGGATGATGCAGCTGAACCACAAAGGAACGGCAAGGGGAAAGGACAAAGGCCAGAACAGCTAACAGAGAGAGCAGACGATAAACTGTGGGCAGCTCCATCGCTGATGCTATGTGAGATGCTGAGTCCGGCTCTCCAGGAAAGAGGAAGCACTGTCTCCCCTCGCTTCCTTTCCCCACACCCCTCCTTCCTCTTCACAGCTCAGCCCTCCCCTTTCCTGCTCTTCTCCCCTTTTCTCCCCATCCCTTCCCTCCCCACCTTGCCTTTCTTCTCCCCTCCTTTCTGTCCTCCACTTTCCTCTCCCCTCCCTCCTAATTCCTCTCCCCTCCCTCCTAATTCCTCTCCCCTCCCTATTTCACCTTTCCATTTCCCGCCCCTCTTCCTTCTCTTTCCAACCCTTCTTTCTCGTGGCAGGGGGTGGGGTGGGTAGTACTGGGGGGTGGGTGATGGTGGTGGTGGTGGCTGCCACCTTGATCCTTCCTCTTGAAATTTCTTTGAAACCTTATATTCACAGATTGCTGTTGGGCTAAGACACAAGGAAGCCTGAGCTACCAATCCATCAAGGCTGTGGATGGGTATAGAAGCCCTGGGGTGCAGCCATGTGGGTCCCCTATTTGGGCCCTGACCTCCATGCACAAGGAACTCAGTTCCTAGAGACCAAGATGAATGGGGAGAAGCTCTGAGAGAAAGCACTAGAAGGAGCTCTGTGGGTCAAGAAGGGAGGTAAGATACAGACAAGGCTCTTCCTCCTTCCCATGACTTTGAAGGCTTACAAGAAAACACACTGCTACAACCTAGCCAAACTTCCTTAGCACAGGCATTGGGAACCAATGGGTTACTGTCATACTCCTCCAAATTCTAAGTGCACTCTTTTTCTTTCCTTTTCTTCCTCCCTCCCTCCCTATTCCCCCTCTTTATTATTTTTCTTTCCTTTTTTCTTTCTTTTTTTTTTTTTTTTTTTAGACAGGGTCTCATGTATCTCATGCTGACTTGGAGCTCAATATGTCATTAAAGAGGACTGAACTCTGTATCCTCCTGCCTCCGTCTCCCAAATGAGCTATACCCCTGGCTCTTGAGCAGTACCCTTGATGCTATGACAGGACAGATAGGGCCACCTACCAGCTTGATGCGTGCGTCCCTGACGTGGGTCACTCTTGGGCCCGTCACCCGCGGCATTGAAGGCAGAGATGCTGACCAGGTACTTGGTGTGGCTGGTGAGATTCTTTATCTTTACCACAGGCTCAGGGAGGAAGAGGACCTTCATCTTTTCAGTCTCGTTGCGGCTGTCTGCCTCCCAGTAGTAAATCTGTTGGGCAGAGCACGGGGTATGTATGGTTGGAATCTACCAAGCCTTAGTATGAAGACAGTGATCCTAGGGTTCAGGTTAGTTGGTGAAGGAGGCCTAGGGTACTGGGGTGTTGGGCAATGGTCAGGAATGCTGCCCTGTTATCTAGACTTTGAGCATCATCTACTTAAACTACTCAGGGTGGGAACTGCAGGTGGGCCAGTATGCAGAGGTCACAGCCTCTGCTGCGTGTGGTGGTTAGATGGAAGCTGTCTGCTCCAGGCTCATGCGTTTGAACACTTGTTATGTAAAGCCTATAACCTGTGATGTAGTCTCCTTGTGGGGGGAAGCACCAGTATCTGCTCCCTGCTCTGACCTACAGATAGGCAAGACCCAAAGTCTCTCCCCATACCCCCACAGTTTGTTCAAAACCCACACCTAAGTCTTCCATCAATGTAGCAAAACCACTTTGGGGAGGAAACACCAAAAATCGCAGGAAGGAGAAGGGGGATGATAGACCAATCAGTGTTTGCTGCACAAGCATGAGAACATGAGTTCAATCCCCAGCACCCATGTTTTTTAAGCCATGCATGGGATGCATGCTTCCACTCTCAGCCCTGGGGAGGTGAGACAGACAGACCCCTGGGGCTCAGCCTGTTTTACAAGCCAGCAAGACAGTAGACAGTTTGTCTCAAAACACAAGGTAGGGAAGGGGCAGGAGAGGTGGCTTAGCAATTAAAGGTATATTCCACGCTTCCAGAAGATCTGAGGTCAGATCCTAGCAGCTATCCCTGGCAACTCACAACTGCTGATGGAGTTCTGATGCCCTCTTCTGGTCTCCACTGGTACATGCACTGATGTGTACATACCCAGACACAATTTAAGAATGATTTTTTTTTTCTAAATGTGGTGGAGGGAACCTGAGAAACAATAGCTGGCTTCCAAACACTCTCTCTCTCTCTCTCTCTCTCTCTCTCTCTCTCTCTCTCTCTCTCTCTCTCTCTCTCTCCAGGAAAGAGTCCTAAGCTGGCACTTGGGGAAAGCACCTTGCCTCCCTTAGGTACCATTTCTTCTCATCTAGCTTTGCTGTGCTTTACAGGTAAATCTGAGGTCCAAGCACAAAGGTTTGAATGATTAGCAGAACCACTTCCCTAAACAGCTGTCTGGCAACCCCTGCCCCAAACCCGTGCCAGCTGGACTGCCCAAAGACAACACTGGCTGGAAGATCCCCCTTGGCTCTGTGTACATGAGCCTGTGCCAGGCCACAAGAGCACTGTGCCCTCTGTGAGAGCAGGGCAGACTCTGCAGAAGGCAGCCAGGACACCCGGCCTCACAGGTCCCATCTGTGGTGGAGCCTGTCCGACATGTGAGCCTGCTGATTTCCACCCCCAAGCCCTAGCTGCACGTTTGATGGCGGAGCTGACTGCAGGAAAGTCTCTGCTCAGACAGGCCATGCTACCTTGTGATCAATATCCAAGTTCAATGTCTTTATCATTAGGGAAATGAGAAAACATATTTTTGGATGTGCATAAATAGTGCCTTGCCTCGGAGCTCAGGGGACTTTCTGTGACCTCATTCATCTTCGTAAGAGCCCTGCCGGCAGGGAGGTTTTCATTTTCATAGCACACCTACCAAGATCATTTTAAAATGGACATTTAATTGGGCCAATATTCATCAGGGCAGGATGGCTCTGAGATTCTGATAACTGATCAAGTAGGGCTCATGGAGGCCAGACAAAGAAATTACTTCTTGAAGAACGGAGATGCCAGATGGGATTTCTCCTCCAGGGAGGTCTGGGCGATGCTTAGAGCTCCTGGGTGCGCTCAGCAGGGGAGAAGCGGGCCCATGGAGCCACCCCCCAGCAATGCTGGCTGGCAAGAGGGGCAGTCTTCCTTTCTTTCACCTTTAGAGCATGGGCTCATGGAGACTCGGTGACTTCTTTAGTGAGCCTGTCTTAAAATGAGGCTCCTAGAAGTCACAGCACACGGGGACTCCCAGAACTCAGATCATGGCCCAAGCTATGCATGTCTGAGGACCTGAGTGCTATCCTGGGCACAGTAGCACCTGCCTGTAACTCTGGTGCTGGGGAGACAGAAATAGGAGGGTCCCTGGAACTTGTCAGTCAGCCTGCCTAATATATCAGGTGAGTTCTGGGCCAAGGAGAAAGCTTGTCTTCATCTCAGCATAGACAGATAGATACATAGGTGTATATATATATATAAATGGATAGATAGATAAAATAAAAATGTTGACAGTACTTGAGGCCTAAAGAACAGTATAGTCAAATGACCCTCTAGACATGCTATGTGCACATACACACACACACACACACACACACAAAGACACATAGATACATATACACACAGATAGACATGTACATACACACAGAGGCACACAGACACATAGACACATATACACACAGATAGACAGATATGTACATACACACAGAGGCACACAGACACATATACACACAGACAGACACGCACATAGACACAGACAAACACACATACAGATGGACACACAGACACACACACATGCACATGAACATGAACAGACACAGACAGGCAGACACACACACAATACACACACGCACACACAGAGGTTCTCTAGCTCTACCCCACACCTATGGAAATGAGAGATTCCCTCAATGTGCAGTGGACAGTGTGGGATTTGGAACCTGCTTTGGTGAGGGTACCCCACTTCTGGAACAATCAGCAAATTCCCTGGGGCTGTGGTGTGGGCACGGAAAGAGGTCAGGTTCCTTGGTGGTGCTGATTCTCTTTGGAGGAGCCAAGTGTGCTCTGTGGTGGCCACACAGCAGTCACATGGGAAACTGCTTCCAAACCTGCTCCAGGCACACGTGGCCTACTTCACTGTTGTGCAGCTGCTGGGGACACAGCAGTCCCGCAGCGTAGCCTGTACGCGGCCAAAGCCTTAGCGCACTGGGCACACAGTGAGCTGCAAGAGCCTGATCGTGCATGAAAACTTGCCTTGTAGCCCTGGATGTTCCCGTTCTGGCTCTCTGGGGGTGGTGGGTCCCATGTGACCTCCAGCTGGCTGGCCGTGAGTGGGGTCACCTGGACGTTCTGTGGGGCCATCGCTGGAGCTGTGGAAAGAAACGGGACAATAACTTGGGTGGCTTCCCATAAGCTGGCTGGGACCCACCAACCCATGTCTCCAGGGCTCACACAGGACGTAATTCTGTGACAGACAGCATGGGAACAGCCCTGGACACCACCCAAGTTTGGGAGGCCTCAGGTATAATCACATTCCAGGTTTCAGGCTCTGTGACCCAGGCAACTCTTAGTCCTTTGATGCCAAGGAAGGTTACAAGCTCTCCCAGAGGAACCTCCTCCAAATGCACAAAACAGACTACACAGAGTCACAAAGAACAATGATTCTGCAGAGATACAGTTAGCGAATATTGAGACACAAACATGATCTGGAAACCCACATGGCGCGGGCTGGGAGATCACCCACTGGGAGACAAAAGAGTGAGACATGGAAGACAACAGGAGGTCCCAGAAGCACCTGGGGCATGGCAGGGACTCAATGACAGCTTCTTTGCCACTGCCAGCTCAGGTGCCTCTATTATGGTGCCTGCTCCCAGAAAACTCTAGAGACACAGCCGCCCGTCCACATGCACAGGGACTCTGGTGTCTGGGAACATGGCTGTATGTGTGTTACTCTGACTGCAAGTTCTGAACCCGAGGCTGTTCCTCTCTCTCCCTCCCACCAGAGCACTTCCTGGGGTGCTCTGTCCTATCCCAGGTTCAATATACAAGCAAAAGATGTGGTGGCCAGAGGGGAGTGGACAGCCCACTCTGTCCCTCGCAGCCATTAGGGAGTGGAGAACAGTGCAGGGAGTCGGAGCCGCGCTCGGGACCACTTTGCCCTCTCTCCACCAGTTGTCTCGCGGTTGGTTCTCAATTCCACACGGGTACCTTCTCATGGCAGCTGTTCACTGCCTCTCAGGAGATAGTCCTGTCTCCCACTGAGTGCCCCTCACAGACAATCTGGTTCCTGGTTGAACCCTAGAGTTGCATGGAGTTATCCTAAGGAACTAGCCCCTGGGGGACAGAGGCTAGCCCACTAGCCCAGCCCCACCTCACCTCCTTCAACCTCAGCTTGTGGGCCCAAGAGTACTAACTACCAACTGCTCTTTATCACTTTGTGTGTGTGTGTGCACATGCATGTTTGTGGTATGTATATGTCATGTGTATGCAAATGTGTACACAGGCATGTGTTTATATGTGTGCAGGTATGTATGAAGGCCAGAGATCAGTCAGGTTTTCACTGATCACTTCTCATCTTATTGTGTGTGTGTGAGTGTGTACACCTGTGTATGTGTACGAGAAGGACAGGTGTGCTCCATGCTCTCACTCTCCACCTCTCCACCTTATTTTTTTGAGGCAGGATCCCTCACTGAACCCTGGAGCTAAGTGATTCACTCAGCTAGCCAGCTAATGAGATCTAGGGAATTCACCTGTCTCCTCCCCTCTCCACCTCTGGGAACACTGGGGATTTAGGTACCTGGAATCCAAACTCAGGTCCTCAAGCTGTGCAGGCATAGTGAGTTCCTTAGCGACCGAGCCATCTCCACACGCCCTGCTGGCTGCCTTCTGATTTGAGTCTGTCTAGAGGCCATCAACAGAAGCCACAACACCATCACTGTCTAAGGAAATTTTGCTAACACGGGGCTCCTTTGTAGAGATAAGGCCACCTCACGGAGCAGTAGGTCACCCTTTGCTCGCAGCTCCCTCCCCTGCTTCCTGCTCTCTCCCCCCACCCATGCAGAATAAAATAGTAATTAACACCCGCTCAGCCTGACATGCCTATTTATTTTGGTCTAACTGTGTGCTTCTGTATTATCGCTGCCCACCCTGCCGCTAATGGAAATGTTAATAGCCCACACCAGGTTGTTGTGACAGATGCTGGGTCTCATTATCAGAAATTCTTATTTACCGCTCCATTAAACAACAGAATCACACAAAAAAACAATTCAATCAAAACTAACTGGAGGAATTTTAACAGCCGCATTAATAATCCAAAACATAAATAAAGTTAATGTCTTCTGCATGTTCGCCGTCGGCAACTCGATCACAAAATTACTGTTGTACAATTAAAATCATGAAAGGCGGAATTGAGCATGGCCGTTACTCTGGTAGGCCGGCGCACAGATCCCTCCTCGGCACCCCTAAGCTTGGCTTTCCAGAGACTTGGCAGAAAGCAAAGCCCGGACGGCCCTGGCTGTGACGATCCATCTGCAGCAGGTGGCTGGGTGAGCCGCACACTCAGTGTGATACCAAGCACGCGGGGGCTCCAGTGCCTTTAGGCTGAGTGGAAAGACGCTGAATGAAGCTCCCAGACGAGACATGCCTGTGTCTGCTGTACTGCAGCATGGTGTTCTATGCTACAAAAGTACTGCAGGTAACGCAGGTAACAGGATGCTGTTGGCACATGCGGGGAGGGAATAGACGAAACGTGCTATCTTTTAATTTTTGCTCCTGAGAGCTTCAGAGCTTCCAGCCTGCCTGGAGAACTTAGCCATTAGGAAGGCCTGTTGTTTGAATGTGTGAGATGCACATAAATAAACATCAGCCAGTGTGTGTGTGCACGTGCGGTGTGTATACACGTTGATGTGTGCGCGCACATGGCCGTGTGGGTGTGCCTGCACATCATTTGTGTGTAAAAGCCAGGGGTCAGGTCTCTGTCAGTTTCTCTTGACCTTCTTTTTTGAGACCAGGTCCCTGTGGTGGTTTGAAAGAAAATGGCCTCCATGGCTCATAGGGAGTGCTACATTATTAGGAGGTGTGGCCTTGCTGGAGTAGGTGTGGCTTTGTTGGAGGAAGTAAGTCACTGGGAACAGTGGCTCAGGGTCTTCTCTTCCTGCTGCCTGCCCATCTGGAGGTAGAACTGGCAGCTACCTCTCCAGCACCATGTCTGTCTGCAGGCTGCCACGCTTCCTTCCATGACGATAACAGACTACACCTCTGAAACTGTGAGTCCACACCAAAGAAATGTTTTCTTTTATAAGAGTTACCGTGGTCACGGTGTCACTTCACAGCTACTGAAACCCTAACTAAGACAGTCTCTAACTGAACCTGGAGCTCACTGACTCACTAGGCTGGCCCAGCAGTGAGCTCTCGGGATCCTCCTAGCTTGGCCTCCCTAGGGATGAGGTTACAGATATGTCTTAGGAGGCCTGACTCCTATGTGGGTGCTGAGGACAGAACTCAGGTCCCCTTCTTTCATGGCAGGTGCTTTACCCACTGAACCATCTCCCCATATTTTTTAATGCATGAAATTGTTTCCTCGAAGCATTTTGACTGGCAGTTTTCCCCAGCATCAGCTGGCTGGATGCCCACAAGCAGCATCACATGTAAAATGGGAGGCCACGGTCACAGCTGTGGTTGGCTCTGTATGCCTGTGCAGCAGCTAACACACCAACATAGATGGACTGGCAGTCACTACATCGTCCTTGTCATGGTGCTACATAGCCTCAGAGACAGATCTCTTCAAGCTATTGATAAGGAACCCCAGGGACTTCTGGGGTACTCTGCAGCTGACAGTCGTAAACCCCCAAATAAAACAGCAATCATAAAAAATAGTCACATACATGAAACCCCAGTGCTGTGGAGGCAGAGACAGGAGGAACCCTGGGATTCATGAGCCAGCCTAACTGAATTTCTGAGTTCAAGGTAAAAGTGAAAGACTCTGTCTATAATCCAAAGTGGAGGGACACTGACATGTGGGTCTTCCACTGTCCTCTATACACACACACGTGCATTGCACTTGCAATATACCTGAGCACACAAGAACACGTGTACACACAAACACATGTGTATACACGCTTACACACACACACCATAGCCATTCATGTACAATAGCTTTCCTCTCACATCAGATTTCATGTTGTTTGCCATGAATGCGTAGCGCTGGCTTGTTGCCCTTGACGTCATGTTTGGGTGGACCCACGGCAGCCCTGGACTTAAGAACCTCAGAGCTTAGGAATCTTGTCATAGCAAACACACAGGACATGGAGGCTGGCTGCTGCTGGCAGCTTCTGGCATGTGTTGGGTTTCTGTTGTCGGGTAAACGCAATGACCAAAAATATGTTGGTGAGGAAAGGGTTCGTTATATCTTAAGAGTTCATTGCCAAGGGAAGCTAAACAGGAACTGAAGAAGAGGTCATGGAGGAACACTATTACTAGCTCAGGTTCACACAGCTTTCTGACACAGCTGAGGACCACCCACCCTGAGGTGGCCTTGCAACCATCAGTCAGGGAAATGTCCCATGGACGTGCCTGTAGTACAATCTGATGGGGGTGAGTCTTCAGTTGAGAATCCCTTATTCCAGGTCTACTTTGTGTAAAGTGTCAATAAACACTAACTTCTACAGATGGCTTCACTCAGTCTTTGGCAAGGCAGTGGAGCCTCCAGAGAGCCCAGGAACCCCCGAGTGCCCTGGGAGGAATCCTGAAGGGAGACAGATATTCATCCACTTAGTTCTGAGAGTTCTTGGAGAAAACATCTACTGTGTGAGTGAGGTCATCCATGACGGACCTGCAGGGTACCTATGATGTCAGTACGGATTGTCAACTTGACAGGATTAAGAACAATTTAGGAGGCAAGGCTGGGCATGTCTGTGAGGGAATATCTAAACTCAGTTGAGTAGGGGAGACCCTGCTTGAATGTGAGAAGCACCAACCATCCCATGGGCTGGGGTCCTGGACTGAATACAAAGGAGAAAGTGAGCTGAGCACCTGCATCCATCTCTCTGCTTCCTGACTGTGGATGTCATGTGACCAGCCGCCTCCTGCTCCTGTTGCCATGCCTTCCCACAGTGGTGGACTGTGAACCCTCAGACTGTGAGCCAAATAAACCTTTTCTTTACATTGCGTTTGTTGGGTATTTTGTCACAGCAATGAGAAAGTGACTAATATAGTTTCTGAGGGAGGCCTCACACTCGGCATCTACTATTGCTAGGACCACCCTAAGCCACCCTGGACACCCACTCTTGACAGGGCCACCCTAGGTCACCCTGGGCACCTACTATTGTCAGGGCCACCCTAGGTCACTCTGGATACCACTCTTGACAGGGCCACCCTAGGTCACCCTGGACACCACTCTTGACAGGGCCACCCAAGGTCACCCTGGACACCACTCTTGACAGGGCCACCCTAGGTCATTCTGGATACCCACTCTTGACAGGGCCACCCTAGGTCACCCTGGACACACACTATTGTCAGGGCCACCCTAGCACTATTGACAAGGCTATCCCAGGTCACATTAGGCATCAACGGCTGCTAGGGCTATCGTAGGCAATACTGAGGATTTCTGCTTCTCCTAAATTGCCCTCAGTCACACAGGACTCCCACTTTGGCACTAGACTGTGGCAGGCCCCACTAGGTTGCCAAGTTTAGTTTTTGTGATCGGTGACTTAATAATAATTTGAAAAGAATGTGAGAGGCTAGAGGTAGGGCTCCGCAGTAGAATATTTCCCCAGACTTATCTAGAATTGAACGTACTTCTCTTTTCTTTCTTTCTTGTAGCTCAGCCTGACTTCAAACTCCTGGTCCCCCTGTCCCTGCCCCTGGAGTGCTGGCATTAGAGACAAGAGCCACCACACCTGGTCCCTGGCAGATACTTCAGTGCTCAAAGTTACTTCTGAGCCATCCTACCTGCAGACAAGGCCAGCCTTTGATGCCACCGTAATGACCTTTATTTTCTTATTTAAGCACTGGGAGCTCAGACTCCTACCCTGCTCAATAGCTGTTATCCCCCTTTTTGAGATAAACAGAGTTGAAAGCCCCTCACCAGCGCTCTGCCTAAGCTGAGGTTTTTGTGTGTTTTCTCCCTCTGGCCTGTACAGTACAGTGAGTTTCCCATCAAAGCAAGACCCAGGTCTTGACACATCATGATTAGATTACACAAGAGCCACGCAGAGTCCTGGTCCCTCACAAGACTCATGCTGCTGAGAAAAAAAGTCTTACTCTCAATAAGCAGCTTAAAGGTTCCTATGGATTACATCCCTTGCCCTAGAATGACATATCGACCTATATTTCAGCCCAGATCTGTCTGACCCCCAACTCCAGCAGTTTCATGACAATTGAGGGAGAAATTTGTAGAAGGACACTGGAGCCCACAAGCCTAGGATAAGAGAAAAGGCTACAGAGAAGACACTGGGGCTGGGGTGTGGCTCAGTGGTAGAGTATCTGCCTAGAATCCCCCAGTGAGGGGCTGGGGTGTGGCTCAGTGGTAGAGCCCCTGCCTAGAATCCCCCAGTGAGGGGCTGGGGTGTGACTCAGTGGTAGAGCCCCTGCCTAGAATCCCCCAGTGAGGGGCTGGGGTGTGACTCAGTGGTAGAGCCCCTGTCTAGAATCCCCCAGTGAGGGGCTGGGGTGTGGCTCAGTGGTAGAGCCCCTGTCTAGAATCCCCCAGTGAGAGGCTAGGGTGTGGAATGCCATCTCCTATCTTCTCCCAACTTCTAGGGTCATGTTTTCCTCTGTGCATGAAGGCTGAGCTCTGGGAACACTGTGACTCCATTTCACAGTCTCAAACTTCCTTTCCTGCTAGGTGTCTTGAAACACACTGTCCCAGACTCAAGACAATTCTCAGCTTGCTTCCCTCTGAGATCAGAGTCTTCAGTAAAACATGGAGACTAGAGTTTCCCATGACGTCTATGGGATCAGAGGCTCTCACTGGATACTCATCTCATAGTCCTGATGCAAGACCTTGTCATGTCTACACACAGCCCTGCATACAGCATGGGTACCTGTGATGTCACTGCTGTGTGCTGGGTTAGTGCTGTGAACCTGATGGGATGGCGCAGTCCCAGGAAGCACGACAACTGCGTTAATTACCCCTGAGCGGCTGCCACTCTCTTCATTATAAACACATTCTAACTAGCACAGCTCCGAATCCTTTTAATTTCACTTAATGGGCTCCAGGACTGGCTTAATGTGTCACTAGAGGGAGCTGAAACAGCTAGAAGCGTGGTTCCCTTTCTCTCTTTCCGACCAAGAGTAATTAAAAACCTGTAGGATTAGAGGAAAGGTAAAACCCACATTCTACAGGAAGATTTTTTTGCTGTCATTTAACAGCCTTGTGTGGCCCAAGCTGGCCTCAAATTCACTACGGGGCTGAGAATGACCCTCAACTCCTGGTCCTCCTATGTCCGCCTCCCAGATGCTGGGATTACGGGAGGATGCCGTCACTCCCAGTTTATGTCCGTCTCCCAAATGCTGGGATTACAGGAGGATGCCGTCATTCCCCACTTATGTCCGTCTCCCAGATGCTGGGATTACGGGAGGATGTCATCACTCCCAGTTTATGTGGTGCTGGGGTGGTGGTTAAGAGTGTCTGTTGCCCAAGTTCCTCTGTCCCACCATTCACGCCAGGTAGTTTCTCATTGCCTACAATTGCAGCTCCAGGGGAGTTGGTGCCCTCTTCTGGCTTCCATAAGAACTGCACTTGTGTGCACAAATCTACACACAAATACACACAAAGACACAAAATTAAAAACTAATAAATAAAAATAGTGATGCACTGAGGAGTGAGATGGTTCAGTAGATGAAGGCTCTTGCAGCCAAACTTGATGACCCGAGTGTGAACCCTGGGACCCACATGGTGGAAGGAGGGAACCAGCTCCGGAAAGTTGTTCTCTGAATCCACAAGCATACAGAGGCACACGTGCACCCTCCACACACACAACAAAATTTGAAATGTAATTTTGAAAGCCATAGCTTCAAAGTAACAGTGTCGTCACAGTTTCAAGGCACTGTCCTGTCTTCCATGGCTGTGTGCCCTTCAAAAGTCACAGAGCCCCACTGAGCCGGAGGGACTGTGAGCGTCAAGTGTTGTCGTCTCTGCTCTTCAGGGAAAATTCATGGCGCTCCGGCCCTTCAGCTGCTAGTGGGCACTTAGTATTGGGTCCCCGCTGAGTGGAAGAGGCAAGTCCTAGCTCTTTTCTAGAGAATTTAAAAGATTGCTGTGTGTGCGTGTGTGTGTGTATGTCAGTGTTTATGTGTGTATCTATGTATGTGTGTGTATCTGTGTATGTGTGTGTATCTGTATGTGTGTGTGTATGTATGTGTGTGTATCTGTGTATTGTGTGTGTGTATCTGTGTGTGTGTGTATCTGTATGTGTGTGTGTGTATGTCAGTGTTTATGTGTGCATCTATGTATGTGTGTGTATCTGTGTATGTGTGTGTATCTGTATGTGTGTGTATCTGTATGTGTGTGTATCTGTGTATTGTGTGTGTGTATCTGTGTGTGTGTGTATCTGTGTGTGTGTGTATCTGTGTGTGTGTGTGTGATGTGTGTAGATCAGAGGTCAACCTTTAGTGTTATTCCTCAGGCACTGTCCACCTTGTTTTTGGAGACAGGGTCTCCCTCTGGCCTGGAAGTTGCCACGTGAGTTAGGCTGGGTGGTCGTTGAGCCTTAAGGATCTGCCCATCTCTGCCTCTCCAGTGCTGGGATTAGAGCACATGCCACAATGGTTTTGCTTGCTTGTTTGCATGTGTTCTGGGGATGGAACTCAGTTCCTATGCTTGCTCCGAAAGCTGTTTATCCACTGAGCCATCTCCGCAGCCCCTGCCTTTGTACGATGTTGGGCTGGACCCTAGAGCCTTAGCTATTGTAAGCATATGCTCTACATGAGTTATGCCCAAGCTCCAGGGTGGCTCTTCCTGCTGGACTAAGATTGACTGCGTGTCCACGAGGATGTGAGCCTCTGCCTCAGGCTGTGAGCAGCTATGAACAGGGCAGAGACATGTCGCCTCAGCCTCTCTGTAATGGCTTCAGGAAAACCCGCTGGCAGTGACTATACAAGCAGTCTGTGTGGAGAACACTGCCAGCCCCGCCACAGGATGTGTAGAGACTCCAGCCAATCCCTGAGTGGAAACAGGGACAGGAAGAAAGCAATGGAATCCCCAAATCAGTTTGTTAATAAATTCACTTTGCATCAGAATCCCAGAATTTGCTCCTCTCCTCTCCTCTCCTCTCCTCTCCTCTCCTCTCCTCTCCTCTCCTCTCCTCTCCTCTCCTCTCCTCTCCTCCTCCCTCCCTCTCTCCCTCTCTCTTGCACTTGCTAAAGTGACTGTCAGACTTATAAATGGATGTAAAATTTTGCAAACCAAGAACATAACCAGAGTTGTTAAATATGAGCCATGTGTGATGAAGGAACAGAAACGGACACAAAGGAGTCAGGCAGCTGGCAGAGATGCCCACAGAAGCAAGGAAAGCTCGAGACAGACTGGTCCATGTGTACGAATTCAATAGCCACCGAGACTCACAACAGGGAGAGAAGCTGCTGATGGGTTGGTGGATGGGGGTCGGGATAGGAGACTGCCTTTCAAGCCATCTCCATCCGAGAAGCTCACTTTCTATCAAGCGCCAAACTCCACTATAGATCTTAACGGCATGGAGTGATT
Organism: Chionomys nivalis; assembly: GCF_950005125.1. Classification (NCBI taxonomy): domain Eukaryota; kingdom Metazoa; phylum Chordata; class Mammalia; order Rodentia; family Cricetidae; genus Chionomys; species Chionomys nivalis. The sequence continues at coordinate 91,140,951 of NC_080088.1, forward strand.
GCTGAGCATAGAGGGGCCCTGGGTTCCATCCTCGGCACTGCATGGCCTAGATTTGATGGCACATGCATGCCTATGATGCCAGTACTTGGGATTTGGAGGTCAAGGTCATATATCCTCAGGTACATAGTGAGTTCCAGGTTAGCCTGGGTTATATGACACTGTCTGAAACACATAAGTAGGTGTTTCCCTATAACGGAACTGGGCTCATGCAAGTATCATGGATGGGACTCTTCCATCCGAGTCTTGTTTCCAGCTGGTGGAGCTGGCTTCTGCCTCCTGTGGACTGGATCTTGACAGACTCATTTTTCTTCCTGATTTGTAACACTGGCGCTCAGACACCGGCCTCTGTGGAAAGGCTATAACTACCTTCTCCCTGAGGCTCACAGAGGTAAACAGTACACATTTGATCAAGAGGGGACCCAGAGAGAACACCCACTCCCCAAGCCCCATCCCATAGCCGAGCAGATGCCTCCGGTAACTCACATAGGAGCTTTGTGCATGCTCAGTAAACACGAAGAGGGATTGTGCCAGGCCAGGTACATGCTATGCACTCATTCTATGGGCAGAAGGGCCAAAAGCCTTGCTGGGATATGAACCTATGCTTCCTCACTGTGGCTCACAGATTTCTATACCACAATGCTCAAAGGTGAGAGCTCAAAGTGGTTGAGTAACGTCTGCAAGGTCACACAGCCAACAAATGGCAGGACCATCACTCAGTCCCACAAGCTCATTCACAGAACCACAGCTGGGTCTGTTTGCATAACAGCCTCTGAGTACTTCAGGCTGAGGGCCCATGATGCTCAGAGGGTAGCTGTAATTGAGGAACGAGTAGGTGAGATGGCTCAGCCGGTAAAGGTGCTTGCCACCAAGCCTGATAACCTCAATTCAGTTGGGTGCCACCATGCCTCCTCCCCCACCACGATGACCTGCACCCTCCAACAGTGACCCAAATCAACTGTGTTTCCTTCAGTTGTTTACGCCACCGCCATGAGGAAATAAACACACACTCTAGTAAGTTCTCTTTGTCAGGGGTTTGTCATAGCAACAAGGAGAGTAACGGGTACTGTGTTAACTTGAAACTGAGAATTTCCTAGCATAGGAGAGCTGCCTCTGGAACTGTGTGCAAGGCCAGACAGCTGCCTAGAATGCAGGCTGCACCATCCTGCAGGCTGGGCTACCTGATGGGACATGTGGGAGGGAGGAGGGAGCCCGTGATGCCTGCCAGCTCTTGCACTTCCTTCAGGAAGAAGCTGCTCTGCCCCTCCCCACTTAGTGGATGGAAACTGGGAACCAAAAGGAATCATTCTTCTGGAGTCTCCAGTGTTCTCATTATGAAGCCAGGTCTCTATGTTTCCTGCAGCTATCTGATTGATGGTGGTGGCCCTTGTCTGGTTGTGAGCTGAGGGACAGGCTGGGAACTTACCAGCCTCCCCAACAAAGACCTCCACGGGCACACTGGCCGGGCTCTCGCCGATGATGTTATAGGCGGTCATGATGACTTCATAGCGCCGATACTTCTTCAGATCTGCAAGGTCAAACACCAAGGGTCAGCCTATGCTGGACCAGCCTCTAGAAGTTTCCCTGATATGTGGGCATGCTGAGACACAACCATCAAGGAGGAACTCCGGCAATTAGAGCCATAAATCCAGGCTGGTTTTGCCTGGCCTCTAGAGATGGATGAGCATCCCTGCCTCACGGCACCAGTCTCAGGGGCCCGAGGTCCTGTGCACTTACGTGTTAATTCATATGTCGTCAATGTGGAGCTGCTGTTCACAGTCTTGAAGCTGCTTTGGGCTGTAAGGGGTAAGGAAGGCAGTTAGCGCAGAGGGACACTGTTCCTGTAAACCCAGCGTGGGGTGAACATGAGTCACACAGCAAACTGGACGGGGTGCTGTGCTGCTGTCTGCCTCAGTTCTCAGGCCCTGCAGAGACTGTAAGCTTCCCGTTAGCTTCCAGGTGTTACCACACTCCTACCTAACACATCAAGCAAGACACGCCAGTCTGAGATAAGAGGCGGTGGGTTGGCCCTTTGGCAGAAGGAAACAAATGTAAGGGCATTGGTAGCAGTATAGAGGACAACACTAAAGACACAGACTTTTTTTCTCCAGGCCTTCTGGGTTGCAGGTCTCTTGGCTGACCAATGCTTGCAAGTTGTGGGACTCCGGTCTGAAGGGGACGAGAAAGTCACCCATTAAGTGTTCTAGGACTAGGTATACATACCTAGTCCCCATCAACCTGTGAGGCACCAGGGACAAGTTTGTGTTCAGCTGGCACAGGTGCCCCTTGGTGGGAAGGATGGGGTAGAGCCGGGAGCCTGTTGCATGCTGGGTGAACCAACATTAGGCAGCTTCCCAGCCGGATGGGGGTGAACTAGGTAGGAAGCATTGCCCAGGTGTTCTACCCTGTCTGTCCCTCATCATAGAGATCTGCCCGCCTCTGCTTTCTGAGTGCTGGGATTAAAGGCATGTGCCACCATGCCTGGCAAAAAGGGAATTTTCTATGACACTATTTAGGGACCATTTTCTTGCAGAGAGGGAGGTAGAGAGGTAGGTCCTCAGTTAAGCTGTCACTGGCTTTAGTGGGGTACAGGCTCAAGAGGTCAGAGGTCAGGAGGTACCCACACATAGATTAGATGGGTGTGGCCTTCACCTCAGGCCCCAGGCCCCAGCTTCCAGGTCACCTGCCTCCATCTGTGCGCCCACTGGCTTCACACTACACTGCCTGCTCCCTCCCTGTGCCATCGCCTGACTCCTCTATAGTACTTCCCAGCATGCCTTGCATGGAGCAGACAGACACGGAAGGCTCACTGTGAACCTCCCACAGGAGAGGAGCACCACTCACCTGTGAGTTCAGCACGCAAGGCAGAGGGACTCTTGAGTGTTTTGGCCTCGGGGCCCATGCCTGTCTCGGACTCCAGCTCACGGTAGTAGATCCTGTAGCCTTGCAGAAGGCCATTCAGGCTCTCATCCCGGGGAGGCTGCAGAGACATTGTACACTCAGCCATTTGGGGATATTACCAGAGTCAGTATGTACAGAAGGCTTAGTAGCCCTCACCTTGGTGTAAGAGTCTCTAGTTCAAGCCACGGTTCTTTTATTTTTTACAAATCATCTTTACACATATTGTATTTTTATGATTGTGTGTGTGCACGTGCACCCATGCACACATGTGCAGGCATGTATACACACACACATACACATGAGCCATGATATGGATGTGGAGGTCAGAGGACAATTTTCAGGAGTTGATGTTCTTCTACAGAGTGGGCTCTAGGGTTTGAACTCAGGTCGTCAGGCTTGCCTGCAAGCACCTTCATCTGTTGAGCCATCATGCAGGCTCTAAGCTTCTCTAGTCCTTGATGATTAAAAACAAAGAAGGAGAGATGGCAAGATAGCTGGCAGAGTGCCCGCCTTGCAAGCACTGGGACTTGAGCTCACCTCCCAGAAACCCACATGAAAAGCTGGGCAGGGAGCTGCATCCTTGTGATCCTGCACTGGGGAGGACACGGGAGGATTCCTGGGGGCTAGCCTAGCCTGCTTGGTGAATTCTGGGCCAATGAGAGACCTGGTCTCCAATATTAGTGTAAACATCTTCTAAGGAACACGTGAGGTTGTTCTCTGGCCTCTATGTGTGTATGTGTATGTACCTGTACATGTATGTAACACACACACACACACACAACCCCACACACGAGTGCGGAGTAGTGTGTGTGTATAGCACTGAAAACACTGTTAGAAACAGTATTTGTGAACCTTCTAGCTGGGGAGGTGGGGGTCCCAGGCCTGCCACGAGGACTGGTCAGCAGCTCCTGGCTGCCTTCTCTCTGAGCCTCAAATGCAGCAATGGTGCACAGCATAGCTGCTGGACAGAGGTAGAGGTGTGTAACCAGATGCCCAGGAGGCTTGCTGGGTCATATGGCCTTGTTGTCTAAGTGGTTCGCAGACTCCCAGTGCCAACCAGAGCTGTGACTCCGTCCCAGGACTTCTGCCACACGCCATGGGCCACAGCGGAGAGTGCCCCTACCTCGGCTGTGGTCTCAGCTCGTGGGAAGCTGGGTCTCAGTGTAGTTGGGCAGTTACTTCAGAAGAGACTTTTCCTTTCTTTCTCCTCTGACCCTTCCTGAATGTTGCTGGCAGCATGTGGGGGTCCCTGATGGCTCAACTGGATCAGAACAATGAGCCATAGCCCAGGGACTGGGGGTGGGGGTGTCAGGTGAGTTTATTTTGTTTTTCTTCTTAACTGCTCTTAGGGTGGTCAGGTTTAGGCAACAACATATAGGTTACATACCCAGATTTGAATTTCAAAGTGCTATTGCCAAAATTCATGGTATCACACTCCAAATTTACTGTTACCATAGTGTGTATGTGTGTGTGTTTGCGTGCGCACACACACACATGTACATACATATGGGCTGTTTGGATGCATGTAGGTGCTGTTTGTGTGTGTATATACATGTGAGGACAGAAGACAATGCTGGCTGTTTTGGGTGTCCACCCTGTTGTTTTTGAGGTAGGGTCTCTTACTGGCCTGGAGCTTGCCAAGTAAGTTATGCTTGTCAGTGAACCCCAAGGATCTGACTGTTTCTGCCTCTCCAGTGCTGGGGTTTTAAGCTCACGGCACCAGGCCTGGCTTCTCCCGTAGACAAGCATTTTACTGAGCCATTGCCCGTCTTCTACCACCCTGTTAAGGCAGGAAGCCAGCGCTTTCTGAGAGTAAGAGGCCTTTCTCTGCACATCTAGCATCTATAGGAAAGGAGACAGATCTGTCCCTGTGATGAAGCAAGAATAATGCCGTCCTTGACTGTTCTTCCAGTTAAGTGGCCACAAAAGGCTCAGTGCCTCTGTCTCCCAGACTGCAGGTTGCTTCATAGATATGGTCCCCTAAGGGATAGAATTGGCTCCGTGCCACTGGACCCCTCCTGAGGTGAGGTGGCTTCTTATACTCCTGGGCCCATCTGCCCTATGCATCCTCATGCAGGCACTAGGCAGAGCCATTGAGAAGTGGAGGGTCCCCTGAACAGCTTGAGGATTAGTAATAGCCTGCATCTCCTTGGGGCTATGAGATCTGCTCCAGGAATGACAAAGAGCCATGGAGGCGGGTGAGGAAGAGGTGTGGAGTTCCTGAGGAAGCCTCAGTGCCTGGAGCATGGGGAACCGACAAAAGTGGCTTGTATGCTGCCTCTGGAGGAGGGAAGAGTCCGCCATGACACAGCCCATGGTAGCCATGGCGCTCTTTGGCCTAGAGGGGGCAGCCTGGTTGAGAAGTGCAGCCCAAGGGTCCTGGGCCAGAACTCGTATAGGTTTTATGATGTTTTCCACATTGTTGACTTCCAAAATGATCCACAGTCTAAGTCAGGAAACTTGCCAGGAAAGAGCCTCCTCAAAGTCCACCAAACAGTCATTCATGGTTCCCTGAACCACAGGCATCGGTCCTGTGGCAACGCACGGATAAAAAGCCCTTTGCCAAGCAAGGGACAACAAGCATTTCTAAGACCCAGGGGCAGCTTTGCTCCTCCTTGCTGAGGTCCCTGACAAAGACCCAGGGGAGATGCGAGTCCCTGTCCAGTGGCTCTGAGTGTTACACTAGGAGCCAGCTCTTGCGGCTCCGATAACACCACGTGGCCATGCAGAAGGTTCCGGCACAGTCTTTACTCACATCAGAGGGAGGTAGGGATAGCACGACTCGGGCTAGGCAGATGAGATGGCACGGGCTCCCGTTTCTGGGATCTGGGCTGGCTCTAATTATCAAGAAGGGAGGGCGAGTGGGCACATCAAAAGCTCGCTTCTGGACTCTGCAGGTGCCAGTCCTGCAATCCCCCCTCCAGGGTCACCTTGAAAGCCTGCCCGTCAGTCTGGGATCACACCAGAGCGAGGATAGCTAAGACCCGGTCAGCTCTGCCGAAGACACACGGGTTGGGGACAATTACAGCAGGGAACACGGGGAGGATTGGATCCTGTTCACTCAAATATCAACCGAACAGGACGCACGGGCAGATGGAAACGCTGGGGACACAGTGCGGTTGTGCTGCTGTTGACAGACACACAACCCCAGTCCTTGAGTGTGCAGGCTGAGGGTAGGGGGAGGAAGTGTGAAAGGTTGAGCCGTTTCTAGATGAGGCAGAGGAGGGAAAGGGCAGAGGCCAAGCCCCTCCACCAGCCAGCATTAACCTGGGGCCATATTTGCCAGGTGGCCTCGGAAGTCCCAGAGTATCTCAGAGTCGAATTGTGTGCTGTCCCAGCGGGCAACTGCTGTGGTCTGAATGGGTGGCCCCAAGGGAGAGTTGTGTGCTTCAGGCCTCCACCCCTTCCCAGTTTCCTTCCTGTTGGTGTGACACAATACTCTGACCTAAAGCAATCCAGTGGAAGAGAGGATTTTATACTTCCAGGTCATAGTCCATCTGTGAGGGGAAGTCAGGGCAGGAACTTAAGCAGGGGCTTGGAGCAGAAATGGAGGAGGAAGGCTGTTTGCTGCCTCGCTGTCTGGCTTGTGTTAGTCTTTCTTACACAAGCTGCCTGCCCAAGCTGACTGGACCCTCTTACATCAATTAACCATCAAGATAGTCCTCACAGACATGCCCACAGACCGACCTGATAAAGACATTACTCAATTAAGACTCTTTTCACGTGACTCCAGGCTGTTAATGCTGCCTAGGAGAGTCCCCAGCTGAAACTGTTAAGAAGCAGGGCCTAGCAGGAGGAAGTCAGGGCGTGGGAGCATTGGGCCCTTGAAGGGGACTGTGGGACCCCATGCTCGTCCGTTTCTCTTTGCTTCCTGGCTGTGAGGTGGTTACTCTGTTCCAGTATGCACTTCTCAACAGAGGCTCCAACCTGCCAAACTGTGAGCGGAATGGACAACCTTTTCCTTTCTACATTAATTCTCTCGGATGTTTTGCTATAGTTCAGGAAAGTGGCTGACATAAGCAGAGATGGCAGATTCTCCAAAGGCCAGTCCAGGCCTGCCCGTGGGCAGCTCCTGCAGGGTGGGAGCTTCACACTCATCCAGGGCTTGGTGGTTCTGCAGGGACTCACGGACAGCTTCTGTGGAGCACTGCATTGGGTTTAGTTTGTTCTGTACTCCTGCAGTTTGGCATCACGGTGGAGGTCAAGGGAACAGCCTTGGAAGTCTTCCCAAGTTGTTCCCCCAGATCCAAAAACAATGGGCAATTCAGGTTCTGGATTTAAATCCTGACACTGTAGCCTCCTTATATGCTTCCACCCCCAGGCTATGCCTTGAAGCCCCGTTGGCAGAAGTCTGGCACCAGGCTTGGTCCTTCCTGCCGTGGAATATTCCTTTACACTGTGTGAAAGTTATGTTGCTGTGATTGGCTGAATAACCAAGCTGACTGGTCAATGGCTGGACAGGATATAGTTAGGCAGGAAAGCCAAACAGAATGAAGGGCTGAAGAAGGGTGAAGTCAGGGAGTTATCAGGCAGACGCAGAGGAGCAGGAGATGAACGTGCCATGTTAGTAAAGGTACCACCATGTGGCAGAGCATAAATAAGGAATATGGGTTAACTTAAAATGTAAGGGCAAGTTACCAATAAGCCTGAGCTATCTGTCAAGCGCTTATGATTTATATTTAGCCTCAAAGTCAGTTATTTAGGACTGGGGCAGTCAGGACAGGAAATGTCTATTTATACCTCCCAGTCCTAAGCCTGAAGTTCTTGGTCCAGCGCATGTCCCTGATCACAAGGCTCTGCCTGCCCTGTGCTCCGTTCCACAGCCCTACAGCACCCACAACAGGCCTTGGGTGCTGCAGATGCTCAGTCGATGCTCATACAAGTGAGTTGAGCATGCTAGAGAACAGGGGGGCTCCTTCTACACGTCATTCCACCCTGCACTGGCCATCTGTGTGGGCAGAAGCTCAGAGGGACCTGGAAGCTCTTCCTAACTTTGGCAGACTCAGAGTCTAGGATGGCTTTCCAAAAGTCCCTGTTCAAATGCAGGTGACACACAGTTGTGGTGCACCAGAGAGTCATCACCCATTGCCCAGGAGGAGAACGGTGCCCTGGGAAAGACCCGGAAGGACAGTGCTTTGTGGGGTTGACAGAACTGAGTGGAGGGAGAGACCTGTGTTGGGAGGAATAGGGCTCTACCATTAGCCTCTGTGGTGATCTCAACTGTCAGCTTGAGGAGATAGAGACTCGCCTGGGACATGGACTTCTGGGTGTGTCTGTGGGGACTATCCTGATTAGGTCAACAGAGGTGAGAAGACCCGTCCACAGTGGACGGCACCACCCCCTGACTGGGAGCCTGGGTTACATAAGCGGGGCAAGAGACATTCATCATCTCTGCCCGCTGACTGTCTGAGAAACGGGACAGGCTACTTCAGGCTCTGGATGCTGAGGCTTCCCCACCATGAGGCACTGCGAGCCCAACACGGGTAGCTTTGGTCGGATAACAGTGAGAAAAGAAAGCATTCCCCCTCCCAGCTGCCTGACAGGACTGGGCTGGGTCACATAGCTGCTGGCCTCTACTAGGGACTCCCTCTCTGCTCATGTGAGAGGTAGGTAGGCTACAGAGCCAAGCTCACCCCATGCTACCACAGAGACCTAGGATTCAGGGAAGCAAAGCACTTGCCTGAGCTCTCATGAGACCATGAGGTAAAAACTAGGATTCAAATCTGAATCCAGAGGGACAGCTGAGTTCTCCTGGGATCTAGGCTTACATCTCTGTGACCCCCATATTTTAGAGAGTGGTGCAGAGGCTCTCTCTGGGACTAAGTTCCAGTGACTTAGGGACACACAGGGTCCTAGGTCACCTTCATTACAAACACAGCATTAAACACAGGATGTGTGTGTGTCAGACATTCAGCTGCTGTGATAGACACCCATGAGAACAACTTGGAAGGAAGAGAGGGCTGCTTCGGTGTATGGGTTCAGAGGCTTTGGCCCACGGGTTTCTGGGCCTGTGGTGAGGCCAGTGGCAGAAAGAGACCCTTCGAAAGAGGCAGACCACCCTTCAAGTGCCTGCCCCAGGTGGGGGAGATGCTCTGGAGGTAAGAATGTTTGCTGTATGAGCATGGGGACCTGCGTTCAGATCCTCAGCACTGATGTAAAATCTAGCTGTGGCTGTGTGCACCTGCACCCCGGCACTTCAGCGGGGCGGATGGAATCAGGAGAATCCCCGGGGCTTGCTGGCTGACTACTGTAGCTACAATAGCCGTAAGTGCCAAGTTCTGTGAGAGACTGTCTCTAAATAAATAAATAACATGGAGAGCAATAGAAGAGGGTACCCAGTGTCTACCTCTGGCCTCTCCAAGTGCACCCACAGGCGCACGCACGCGCGCGCGCGCACGCGCACACACACACACACACACACACACACACACACACACACACACAGCATGTCCCCAGTTAACTGCTTCTTAGACTTCTCCCTCCACGGCTCCACCACGTCCCAGGCTCTTCCAGTTCCAGGTCCATCAATAGATTAATTAGGTCCCTTATCCAGCTATCTCCCGGAAGTCCCTTAGCTGGTTATTCATGTCTAGAACTAAGCATCCCACCTGTTAGACTTTGGGGGGACATGCCATATTCACACCATGACAGCCAGCAGCTTTAGAGTCTTTGCCTAGGCTGGAGCTTCTCTCTGCCTCGTCCTCTGGGGAAGACCTCGCCACCCTGTCAAGTGTGTTCATTTGTCCCTCAGGCAGAGGCTAAAAGTCTCTCTCGACTGCTTTCCCGTGTTCGTCTGTCAGTCCAGCACATGACCCCTTTGAGCGAGAAAAACAAACCCTGGGTTCCCAGCTGCCCCCCTGCCTGAGGTCGCATGGCCTTTGTCTTGGCCACCATTAGACCCACAGAAGGAAGAGTCCCTTAGCTTATACAAGAGGTGAGCAGGTCTTTTGTTTGCCGGTATCTTGGGCATGTGTGAGGACGTTTCTAGACTGTGCTGAGGTGATTAGCGCCACCATAAATGTGGGCGGAACTCTTCCATGGCTGGGGTCCCGGACTGTCTATGCGGTGAGCCCCGCATTCCCCTCTCTCTGCTTTCTGACGGTGCATGCGTGTGACCGAGTAGCCAAGACCCTGCGGTCGTGCCGTTCCCACCGCGATCAATCATACCCTGAAACTTTGAGCCAGGAGGTGTTTTGTCACAGCAAGGAGCAAAATAACCAGAACAACCTCCTTGGGGTGTCAGGGCACTTGAAGGGGCATGTGTAGGGTAAGTGCACTGAACGGATCACGGGGACAGTCAATGCTGTCATTGGTTCGGAAGCTCCACCCTGGGACACACATCAAAATCCTGGACATGGGCAGTGGACCCTACTAGAGGTGAAGTCTGATTGTCCCCTAAGAGGCCCAGAAAGGCCTTGATGAGGGCCCATAGCCTTTAAAGACATTATTTTTCAGCACATTGCTAAAAACACAAAAGTTATAGGTGAGCTGCTTCCTGGGGAACGAGAACCTGTATTCAAATGCAGCTCTTCTTTCTTCGTTCCCGTCTCTGATTTCCTAAATTACGCATAATTTTAATTGTGTTTCAATTGCCCGCTGGTTGACAGGCATTTATTTCTACAATACACTGGACTGGCCACCTCTCGCTCTGGGCTTTTTGAAATTCATTTGTTCTGTTGGGCCCTGGAGGGCACAGCTGATGGGCACATATGCCAAGTTCCTTTGGTGCGGCTCCATGCCACTTCACAGGCTGTCCGGCAGCCATGGAAGAGACTTGACACCTGTGCTGTTATGAACTGGGACTGGCAGAATCTCTAGGACACAGCCACTTTATTCAGAGGGGATGGGATGCTCCCCGCCTGGAGCATGCGCTGCCTGTATGGAAAAGATGTGCACCTCATTATTGGCAGGCCAGCTGCCACATCTACAAATAAGACACTAATTTTCTAGTAGAATCTGGCGCAGTAGGGGTGGAGGCAGTACAGAAAGGCAGGGAAAATTATGGGCGTGAGGAGAGAAAGAAGTCCCTCACCCCAGAGTCTGGTTGAACCCTCTCACTAGCTGAGAATCAATTTAGATATATCTACCAAAGGCCCTTCTCCCCTCTCAGGTGGAACCTCAGTTTTCTAGGGATCTCTCCAGAAGCCCCACTGTCAGTAAAAGAAAAAACAAAAACAAAACAAAACAAACAAACACCAGGCCCTAAGCCGCTTGCACAGCTTCAGTGGCTGTTTTCACTCTACCAGCTTATACAACTCAACCAGGGCATCTCCGGACCCCCTCATGGTCTCAGTCATCAAAGAGGGAAGAGGAGGGCTCCTTACAAACTCACTAAGTAATGAAATTCCAGAAGCTTCCAAAATGGAGTCACAGTGAAGACTCTGAGGCGGGGCTCTCCTCCGGGAAGCTGTTCTTACTCAGGCACATCTTCCTTTCAGCCTGGCCCTTTTCTTTCTACTTTTAATAGATTTTAACTCTGCTTCACACTGACTCGTCCTGAAATTCTTTTCTGCATTAAAAACAAGGATCTGGCTTTATGTGAGTCAAGGTCCCTAAAAGATTAAAGGATCTTACTTAAGGGCTGCTGCAGGGTCTGTGTGGAGCTACATCTGTGTGGAGCTACGTCTGTGTGGAGCTATGCTCCCATCCAACAAAAAGACCAGTCCTCCCTCCCCTTCCCTGTGTGTTTGTGCAGGGTGAGAGACACAGCATCCAGGACTTTGAATTTCTGCTTGAAATGTTTCTGGCTTCCCAGCACAGCCTCGAAAGGAAGTCAGGGCTGAAGCAGGGTCCCGAGGGAATAAGGATGTGTGAGGTCAGAGATCAAGCATCCATGATACCTGCTTGTTTGAGGAAAGAGCTGGACCTCTGGCATGCCAAGGTCAAGGTCCTTTGTTATTTGTTGTGGATAGCTCCTTGACTCGTAGGGCAGATGGGATCCTGGACTGACCCCTTCTTGTTCTGTCCTGTCCCCTACACTCTGGTGAAGCCAGAGAAAGCTGAGGGCACAGCACTGAACTGCCAGTGTCATCAGAAAGCATTCGGAAATATCTTTTTGTCACCTTGAAAGGCACCTGTCGCTGGATGGTGACTCTGACAGTGAGGGACGATGTCATACTCTCAGCAGACACCTTTGCGGCTGAAGGGCTCTTCTCTGTCCCTCCCGTAGGTGACAGTGTCAACTTCCATTAGGCCAAACCTACTCTGGTGCTTTGGTGTCAACATCAGAGAGCCCCTGGCTGTCGACCTGACAGGATCTAAAATCATGTAGGAAACAGACCTCTAGACATGTCTATGAGGAAATTTCTAGATTAGGTTAAGTGAGGTCCCGATGGTCCCGATGGGTGTCATCCCATGGGCTGGGGTCCCAGACTGGACAACAAGGACACAGCAAGCTGAGCCCCAGTATCCATCCCTCTCTGCTTCCTGATTGGGGATGTCATGTGACCATCAGGTGCCTGCTGCCACGCCTCCCCCACCATGAGGGTTGGACTCTCAAACTGTGAGCCTAAATACACTCTCCAACCCCCTTAACTTGCATCTTGCCAGATATTTTGTCTCAGCAAGGAGGAAAGGAACTAAGGCAAGATACAAGCCAACACTTAGGTACCAAGAGACAACACAGTGCACTGAGGGATCAGAACTCCCCAGGAGCCACGGGCCACGACACCAGCTGGGTGGTTCAGGCACTTTGGGTGCAAGGTGGCTCCTCCGGCTACCTGGTCCTGTCTGTCTTTTTCTTCTTAGTGCGGGCCCCAGGCTCCAGCACTCCTAGGCGTTGGCTCTGAATTGTCTATGATGCTTGAGCCAAGGTGGGGGCCACACAGCTCCCATGCCATCCAGCCCAGCGGGTCTTGCTCATTCATTGCCCAGGCACCTGCGGGTGCCTCTGAGAGCCGAGTCCTGGCCCTGGCTTTCCACTTTCAGAGGTAAGCGCCTGCCGCCCAGTAGGTACCCACTCCCCTGTCACATAAATTAATATTTAGGATGAGTTTCACGATGACCTGCAATTCATTGAAACTGAGATATTTCAATAAGTCCTCCCTCTCTTATGTTGTTTCCCTGCCTTCCCCCTAGGTTATTTTGCCACACGCTGAAAGTCAGTCTGACGAACCCAGTGTCACTGAGGTGCTTTTATCTCTGCATTTACGCTGGCACCTGCCATTCCCCTTGACAACACCATCAACCCCAAGGAAGAGTCTCAGGCCGCCTGGTCTACCGTCTCCATCCCCAGCTCACAGTGGCCGAACTTGGGTTAACCAGGCCTTCCAGTGGCTCTGCACACAGCCCATTATCTGCCCTTCTCAAGGCCTTAGGACCAGGCACTCTTTAGCAGGACAGGCTCCCTCACTGGCCAGAAGCTCCGCCCCTTTGCTCATTCCTGTGCTCTGTGAGCCCATTGGTCTGAGGGCAGGCATCAGCCCTGGAGACCTGAGCACAGTTTCCTCTGGGCTGGGTCTGGATGAGTTCCAGCCCTGGTCTCTGTCTAACTCAGCCCGGCTGCTTTCTCAGGTACAGTCACACGCTTGGCATGGGTGTGACTTGCATGCAGGCTCTGTATAGTTGTCCTGGTTGACCAAACCATGGAACAAAGGCGTGCTTCAGAAATAAGTGAGATCCCCCTGGTTCTTACCTGCCACTGGATCAGAACCGAGGATGTGGTGTGCGGTGTGGCTGAGACAGATCCTGGAGGCTCTCCCGGAACTGCAGGGCAGCAGATAGGAGGAAGTAGTTAGAATGGTTCTTTTGGGCACCAGTCACCCTTCAGTGTAAGGAGCCTTTCCTCCCTTCTATGGGTCCTCTCTGGCCACCCACAGCACTCTGTGAGCTCCCGCTCAAGACCCTTCCTGGGCTTCCAAGTCTTTGGGAAAGGGGTCAGATAGCATTTTCTGAGAACCTAGGTGTTAGTGGTTCGCCATGAGCAGGCCAGGTGGTCACAGTGACGTCACAGTGCTCTTAGCTTGAGACACTGAATGACTGTTGGTAGAGATGAGGTTGCTGCTGGCCACCCAGCATGCAAAGCCAGGAAGCTGTGGTGACTTTGTGTTGGTCTCTGGAAGGACAAGGCTGGTACGACCCCTGTCATGGACAAGCCTGCTTTGGGACCAATGAAGAACCCTTGCCATAGATCAGGTGCTGGAGATTTTTCTGCACTCTCCAGGTTCTCTTATGTACTAAACTGACCTCTCTGTGTCTCCTTGGCTGAGGCTGTGTGCCAAACAAGAGCCTGCCCACTAAGTGCTTCTGGAGGGGACAGGACTGGACATGTATACCAGGCTCTGTCTACTTTTCATCCTAGGTTTGCCCCTGTCTGAGTCTCCTCTGATTATTCAGGCCCTCTATCCTCAGTCACACAGGTAGACCCCAGTGTCACTCTCTAGACTGGGGGTTCTCAACCTGTGGGTCATGCATGACTCCATTGTGGGTCAATCAAGTCACTCACAGGGGCAGCCTAAGACTATTGGAAAACACAGGTATTTACATAACAATTCATAACAGCAAAATTACACTTATGAAGCAGGAGTGAAAATAACTTCATGGTGGGGGGGGGTCACCACGACACGAGGAGCTGTCCTAAAGGGTCGCAGTCTTAGGAAGGTTGAGAACCACAACTCTAGCAGAAAACCTTCTAGTAGTCTATGGTCAACGTGGACCTCTATCCAGCCCAAGAACCCTGTGCAGTCGATAAATATCAGCCTAATAAGAAAATGCGGGGTCTGGAGAGATGGCTCAGAAGTTAAGAGCACTGACTGTTCTTCCAGAGTACCCGAGTTCAATTCCTAGCACCCACAAGGCAGCTCACAACTGTCTGAAACTCCAGTTCCAGGGGATCTGGCACCTTCACACAGACATACATGCAATGCAGGCAAAACACAAATGCACTTAAAAAAAACCCAAATAACAACAAAAAAAAACCTATCTTTCCCAAGACAGTGGTTGTTCCAGCTGTCTGGGTGCTAAGCCCACATACATACAAAACCTTGAAGTGCATACAACTGCCACTAAAAAAAGAAAGAAATGAAGGAAGGAAGGAAGGAAGGAAGGAAGGAAGGAAGGAAGAAAAGGAAAGAAAAGAAAAAATGTGGAATCATGTTTGGATTCTGGGGACTTGGAAGGCACAGGTAGGGAGATTATTACAAACTCAAGAACAGCCTGGGCCACTACTAAAGCTCTATGTAAAAAAAAAAAAAAAAAAACCCAATGGCTGGGGGTATGCTCAGTGGTAGAGCTCAGTGAGAGACTTGGGGCATGGCTCAGTGGTAGAGCACCTGACTAGAATCCCCCAGTGAGGGGCTGGGGTGTGGTTTGGTGGTAGAGCACCTGTCTAGAATCCCCCAGTGAGGGGCTGGGGTGAGCACCTGCAAGGCCTGGGGTTCCATCTCTAGCATAGTAAGGGAGAAATGTTAATCAGTCATCAAAGGCCCCCTCTCTCCAGCTAAGGTAGGGCAGGTCTTGCCAGTCAATCTCCACCTCACAGAGGGAGACAAAGGGCCACAAACACAATGCAAATCCAACCACAAAGGGAAATTGCAGGTCTCAGACAAGGGAGATGATGAGATAGAGGCCTCAAAAGCTCATTTGAATATCAAAGGGTTGAGAAGGGGCCTGGGGAGCCCAGAGAGTTCCTTGAATAGCTTTTCAGAAAGGGCCTATTCCCTGAGGTCTCAGGAGCCTGTCAGGATCCCGTGCTCCCTGTTTGTCAGAGATAACCCGACAATGACAGCAGCTTGCTGGGTGTCTGGCCCTTTCTTCTAAGAATTAGCGCACCATTGCAAATATTCTCTCCATTGTGTCTGACGCAAGATAAAAATGAGTGGTTCTTTTTTCTTTAGTTTTCATTTGGTGCTGACTTTCTACCCTTGTTCCACGCCACCTTTTGTCCGTTTGTGTACAGAGGTTCCATGCATGTGTGTATATGTTTATGTCTCCATGCTGGTCCTTGGGGGGACAAGTGGAGGCTGGAAGTTAGAGCTGGATATCTTTCTGCTGTTCTCTACCTTGGTTTCGAGGGGCTTTTGTGAATATCAAGATTCCCCACTTTGGCCAGACTGGCTGGCTAGCTAACCCCTGGGATCCTTCCTCAAACCCCCAGCTGGGGTTACAAGTATGGCTGGGTATTTTACATGGGCACTGGGGATTTGAACTCAGGTCCTCAGGCTTGAGCGGCCAGCACACTATCCACTGACTCATGTCTCCTGCCTGTAGTAAGCCCTCACTTTTAAGTGAGACCATTGATGACATTCTCCCTCCACTTATCCGTAGCAGTGAAAGGAAGGGTTTTGCTTTTGAGTGGTCTCCCAAGCCTCCTACCAGGCACGTTAGGCCACCTAGCTACCTGGATGACCTCATAGCTTCTTCCCTGAGCTCTGCGGCATCTGGATCTCAACACCTCTCAGGATGAGGGCCCTGTGGTTTCTCCAGGGATTCTGGGGAGCTTAGAGGCCTAGTCCTCCTTTATGAGACCCGGTTGCACAACCACAACGGGGATGCTGGGTTTGTAGCCCATTCTCTGTGGTACCTTAAGTTCCTGATGTGGTGGGGGGTGTGCTGCATTTACATTAACCATTCTTCAAGGCTGACTAACAGCCCATTAGAACTGCAGCCCTGGAGAGCTGGAACATTGAAGGTCAAGAGCTGAACTGTCTTGGGCTATCTTAGCCCCTAAATAGCCACTTATTGCCTACTGTTGTGTTCAGTCTAATACCCTCAGGACTTAGGTCTTTTTGGAATGTACAAACAGACCCCTAGCTTCACCCACCCAAGACTAAAACATATCACTGGACAAGTCTGAAGTCTAAAGCAGAGATGACTAACTTGCCTACCCATTATTCTCACCAATGTCTTCAAAATTGTTCCTGATTTAAAATATTCTTATTTCTGCCACTGTAAACACTGTGGAATTGCTAACGTGTTGGAACATGGCAGTATTTGGGGTGACCCGAATCTCTGTTTCACTGGGCCATGATCACTCACATTTGACTCCTAAGTAAAGTGTCTCCCATTCCCGTTGGGGGAGACCTGTTCTTTGTTTTGTTTTTGTTTGTTTGTTTTATTTTGTTTTTGCATCAATGTCTGAGTATGGCTAGGAAGCTGGAAATGGTTCACCTCCACCCCTGGGCTAGTCCTCGAGGTGCCCTGAACTCTGTGTGGTAGAAGTTAAACTTCTGGGCTCAGAAAAGCATGTGTGTGTGGAGGGGGGGGAGTCACATGATGTGGGGTCACAGGGCGAGGCAGCAGGGACCTGGTCCATTTGGAAACCACCTCACTGGAGCGTTAAATGGAAGAGACAGGGTTTTCTGGGAACTATCGCAAAGCCCTGGTGGCTGAACTAAGTGCCCTGTTCTGAGGCTGAGCTGGGAGTTTCCCCGGTATCCATCTTCTCCCATCCCACTTGTCAGTCTATGCATGTGTCTGCTGGAGCTGTCTCCCGGGTTCGCTGCACTTCCTCCCATACCCAGGATGGGGTATCTTCAGGCCCAGTGCCTCCGAGGTCAGAAGCCGGTGAAGAAACCACCTGATGCTTGGGGTGGGGGTCGGGGGCGGATCTGAAACTGCTTGGACCCAGCTTCCCCAACGACATTTATTTTTAACGACCCCCATTAATTATTCAATTTCTAATGGAGGAGGGTTTTGGAAGCCAATCGAAAGGAGTTCCATTCCATCTGGAAACTCTCCGGGGGACCTTGATTTATGACCACGGGGTGTGTAGGAACACCCCAGGCTGTCAGTTACTAATGGGCTTCTGCTGCTTGTCACCCTCCCTGGTGACCTCCCCTCTCTGCTCAAGACTGGAGCAGGGCCTCTTTCTGGGAGGAAGGTACCCTCCGGCCTCTGCAGAGCTGTGGGGTGGGGTTGTATTGGGCTGGCTTTTGCTCACCATCTTGCAGTGTGGTCACGGCTTCTGTTTCTACACTGAAGTCACTGTCCCCGATGTCATTGGTGGCCTTCAGGCGTAGCTTGTAGGAGGTGAAAGGTCTCAGCCTATAATGGAATACAGAAATCAGTGACTACAGTCTTGTCTGTGTTATAATTAGGAAATTGTGGGACTGGGGTGTCAGATGTCTCTCCTGCCCCAGAAACAGAAGTTGGGTTACCCTGCCACCAGGAAGGATGGAACCATTCCCTAGATATAGCTACCAGGGCCTTTCAGGGTCTCCTAGCCTGCCATGATGCTCAGGGTTGAAACGGTTTCATGGAGGGACCCATCAGTGAGAAAGTCTTGTTCCAAGGACTCTCTTTAATAAGATGCTACACAGTAAATTACTGCTTGCCTAGGCCAAGGATGGAGGGGCAGAGCTGGATTGGGCTCTAGGGGAAGAACTGAAAAGATCTACCTTCTAACTCTAACATACCCAGAGTGAAGCTGTCCCTCGCTTCTCCCTGTCAGGGCTCTATTCTGGCTGGCCAACCTCTTTGGATTCACCAATGTCTCTGCCCCACTCAAGCCAGGCATGATCACAGGATCCTTCCCCCTTCCAGGTGCTGGGCCTGTCCAGCTTGCTTTAGGGACAAGTTCCCAGGCGGGATCATCAGCGCACCACTTCACAGGCAGGAAATGGGTCAGCAGGGAAACTCTGGCTTCCAAGATGGGCTCTGTTCTTCAGAAAACCCAGAATCAGTTTCAGAAACTGCCATGGACCCAGGAAGGGGGGTGGGTGTGGGGGGACGGGGAGGAAGAAAGAAAGAAAGGAAGAAAAGAAAGAAAGGAAGAAAGAAAGAAAGAAAGAAAGAAAGAAAGAAAGAAAGAAAGAAAGAAAAAGAAAGAAGAAAAGTAAAGAAAAGGTAATTCTACAAGGCTGCTTGACTAGTCAGAATCTGCAGAAGGTTGCACACTGGGAGTGAGTTATGTTTGGCTCCCATTAGCACTCTAGACAGTCATATATGCCCACCTCTGTGTCCGACTTAACTTCCATGTGACTTTTAGACAAATCCGTTCAGAAGGTACAAGCAGACCTCTGGCTTCCACCAAGCGGAAGGCTAGGAATGTCCCCAGCCAGCATCTGAAGTTGTCACAGGGATTCCCTGTGGTTTCCACCAGGGTAATCTAAATCACCCCAATTTAGGGCTTTCTTTGTTGTTATTGTACAAATTCCACGGACTTGTTACCATGTTGGAACATGGGGCAGCCTGGGTCTGTGTTTCTGGGCTACTGTCACGTGTGTTGACTCCAGAATAAATTCTCTTATCCTTTGAGGAGAGAGCTGTACTTCTGCAGAGATGCCATGACGATCAGCTACTTTTGTGCTCCTATGCCTCTGGACACATTGGATTACAGCATTTCTCCAAAACCTGAGGGATGCTCCACTCAAAGTCCTGGGAATAATCTGGCCTTGCCAATCTCTAGGCCCCTACAGGCCTGGCCTCGCCAGCAGCAACCAAGAGAATCTGGTCTTGGTTGGTTTAACTTGGCTTAACTGAGAAGCCCCTTGAAGGCCCACTGCCTAGAATGATCTTTGCTGCGGTTTCTGGGGACAGCTTTTGTTTAGCTCAAATAAACCACGTCTACCTGTTCCCGGCTTTCCAGAAGCTACTGTGTCTAGTCTCAGGGATAAACGCCTATTGTCCCCTGTCACTTCCCAGTCTCAGATGCTGAGCAGCCCACCTTTGAGTTAACTGCCTGCTTTTCCTGCCTGGTGTGGTGGGCAGCATGGGGTCCCTAAAAATGTGGGCTCTGAAGTATACTTTCCAGTTCTTCAGCCCTAGACATGCTTGGAAGAGCCACTTTGCAGACACATCCTTGTCTGGGGCTCTAATAGTCGGACATCAAGACGTTGTCCTGAGAATCAAAGCAGATGAGGCCCTCAGGAGCGGCTCAGTAAGCACTCACTGAAAACCACTGAAATGGGGTGGGAAAGGTGGCTCAGCAGGTAAGAGCGCTTGCTGTGCAAGCACGGAGAGGACCTGAGTTCAAATCCCGATTACCACGTGGGTTATGGCTGTGCCTGTGCTTGGAGAAGGAGAGGCTAGAGACAGGATGATCGCCAGGGGTGGGGGAGGGGTTACTGCCTGCCAGACTAGCTCCAGGTTCAGTAAGAGACCTTGTCTCAGTGGAATAAGATAGAGTGACGGAGCAGGACACACGTCATCCTCATCTAACCTACGTGTGACTGTATCTACATACACATGTGTGCACACCCCTCACATGCACAGCTGTTAGCATTCTTACTTCTTAGGTATTATCTTCAGCAGCTAAAGTGAGTGCACATCACATAACTGTCCTAGATCTCTGTTGTCCTGTTCCTTCCTCTCTCTCTCTCTTTCTCTCTCTCTCTCCTTCCTTTCGAATTTGCTATGTTCCTGAAGGTGACTTCGAATTCCTGATCCTCCTGTCTCCATCTCTAAGAACTGGATGGCAGGCATGTATCACCACATCAGGCCCTGTGCAGTGCTGGGGTTGGAACCCAGGGCCTTGTGCATGTAGGCAAGTGCTCTACCCGACTGAGTCACATCCTTGGTCTTTTGTTTTCACAGCCACACACTCACTCTATTTCTCTAAAGAGGAGGCCAGGGTGGTCTGAGGGGGTCCTGCTGCTCTGGCATGGAGAGCTGCGCTAGGCACCTGGAGATGGTCAGTAACACTCTGCTGAGGAAACAAATACATCATGGTGACACTGCTGTTCCAAATCCTCTTGGGGAGGCAGAAGAGGGCACCTACCACATGCTGCAGTACTGACCTGCGAGGCACCGTATTCCAACTGTGTAGTAGTGACACAACTGTAATGGGCGACTCACCCCTCTCTGGCTGGATTGGAGGTCTGCTCCAAAGGGGGAGTTAACATCTGATAATATAATCCTGTTCAAAAGCATGTCGCTGAGGAGGTCATAGGCCCTGGGATATATTGTTGTTGTTATTATTATCATTATTGTTATTTTCCTAACTGGTCATGCTCTCAAAGTGTCTCCTAAATATTTGTGTTCATACCCACAGGCTTGGGCTCCTCTCCACCTTGGCCAGAGAAGCTTTGTTTTGGCAGTGGGCAGCAGCAGCAATATGGGGCAGAGGAATAACTGGTCAAGTACTGAAAGTAGCAGACTGAGTGTTCAGCCCTACACTGGGCATCCACATCAAGCACCTTCCCGAGGGCTCAGGGAACACCGCAAAAGAGGAAGCAAGAAGCACTTAAGAGCACCATGAAATGATGCCTCCTGGGCATGACGTGGCTGTCACACTCATGAACGCATAATATCTGGGATCATCCGCACGGGGTCAATGATCTCCAGGCTTCACCCACACTTTACTGTGGAGCTACAGGAGATAGTTGCTGGGGGCTGGAGTGGGAATGAATATTTGTTTGTTGGTTTGTTTGTTTATTTATTTGGTATGTGTGTGTGTGCCTGTGCATACTTATATGTACCATGTGCATGCAGATGTCATGGAAACCAGAAGAAGATGTCAGATTGCCAAGAACTAGAATTACAGGAAGTTGAGAACCACCTGATATGGGTGCTGGGAACTGAACCTGGGTCTTCTGCAAGGGCAGTGAGCGCTCTTAACCACGGAGCCATCTCTTCAGCTCAAAGATTTATTTTATACACACACACACACACACACACACACACACACACACACACACACACACCACATGTATGCAGGTGTCTCAAAAGCCAGAAGAGGGTTATTGAAGTCCCTGGAGAGGATTGGTTTTTTTGAGAATGTGGCCACTGGTGGGATTCCCATGCTCCAGTGGATGGCCCCATATCAATGCACATGTGGATAGCTCCAAATGGACTTAGTGGGAGCTCTCTCTCTCTCTCTCTCTCTCTCTCTCTCTCTCTCTCTTTCTCCCCCCCCCCACACACACATGTTGTGGGGATGTGTTATGGGGGATTTTGAGGGAATTGGAAGTATAGACATGATCATATATGCTCATATATATGCACAAAATTCTCAAGAATAATGCAAAACATTTTAAAGTAGAATTTGAAATAAAACCAGAAACAAGCCCTACATGTAGACTGGAGTGAGCTGAGACCACATTCAGCAGCCAGCACACAGAGTAAGCACTTAGTGTCCCTTAAGGGGCCTACGAGGACTCTGCTCCCGGAGGACACTTTCTCCATTGCCCTGCCTGCCTTGGGAGCCCTGTTCAACACAGCGAGCAGTGTGCTGTAGGTAATGTGTGGCCTGTGGCTGGGCAGACCAGACCAGCTCAGAGACGAAAGAGGCTGAGTGTGAAGGAGGGTGGGAAACAGGAGCCTGCAGCAGACCAGGATCTCCTGGGATTCATTCACCGAGGACACCTGGCAGTAGACGGCAGGTGAAAAACAGGGTGTCAGGGGGGGCTAACCCTGGCTCTAAGTAACTCGTTAGCATCCTATGTGCAAATGCCTCTGGCCCCGCCCACTCCTACAGATCTTGCCTCTGACCATAGCTGCTCCCACCTCAATCCCAACCCATACCTCTGCCCATCCCAACCCATACCTCTATCCTGCCAGTGTCCATCCGGCATCGAGGCCAATCTCAAGGACTCCCTGATAAAGAAAGTCCTGTCCATCGAATCCCCCCACTCCGTCTCTACTCTTCCCCGACAGCCTAAGCCTCTGCCGTGGAGCTGGTCAAGCAGAAGTGAAATTTAGTTCCGTCATTACCAGCTAGGGCTGAGTCGTTTGGTTTTTATGATCTCACTTTGTGCACCTGTAAAAATGGAGATCAGAGTCCCTGAGATCATTTGTGAACACTGAATCACCATCAGGGATCTAACGATCTTGGCACACAGCAGACAATGCATAAACGCTACTCTCTCTTTGCTCTTCTGGAAGGTTCTTTCCCTGCCTCTCTGGGCAGTTTCTGTTGACCCTCTGCACATTCCGTACACCTCACCTTCCAAACTCAGACACTGCACAGGCTTAAGGCACGGTTTTGAGCTAACACTGTTACTTCAGCTCTCACTTCTAAGCGTCCAGCATTCAGGAGATGAGGCAACTTTGCAGCACAGGGGCCTTTCAAAAACTCTATTATGCCCACTGCTCTGCCAGCTCAGGAGCCAGGTTCACACCATGCAGCGTGTGCTAGTCCTTCGGATGCTCACTGTGGATGCTCACTGCATGCAAGTTTTACCTTCACTGCTAAAGTACTTTGGAAAGAGTTGTGGGTGCGGGCAAGACACAGCAGTTCGGTGTCCCTCCCTCAGGGCTAAATTCTGGGTTTCAGAACTATAAGTAGATCTGCATATTTATCGGTTTGTTTTCATTAGAATGTAAGTTACGTGGATCCTGAACATTCTAAGCACTACCCATTGCTGCTTTTACCTAGTTAGCCATAAGTCACTGAAACTACCTTTTAAATATTCAGCTAGGTCTAATATTATACATTTGGGATCTACTCAAGATGCTGATGAAGAAGGATCAAATTTCAAGGCTTGTCTGCATAGAATAGTTATTGTCAAATCTAAACATACCCGGAGTGAGAGAGCCTAAACCAAGGATTTGTCTTCATCATATTGGCCTGTGAACATGTTATAGTGATGTGGGATGTCTTTTTGTATGATGTAAATATGTATTGCTTTCATTGGTTGATAAATAAAACTGCTTTGGCCTATGACAAGGCAGGACAGAGTCAGGTGGAAAATTCAAGCAAAGATGCAGGAAAAGGGTGGAGTCTGAAATTCGCCAGCAGCTGTCCAAGGAGAAACATGCCAGAGCACCACCTGTGAGCCACAGGCCATGTGGAGATACATAGATGAATAGAAACAGGTTAATTTAAATGTAAGAGCTAGGTAGTGATAAGCCTGAGCCATCAGCCAAACATTTATATTAAATATTAAGCCTCAGAGTGGTTATTCGGGAGCTGGCAGGCAGGAAATAAACCTCTAGTTACATTATAGGACATTTTCCTAGTTGCTACTTGATTTCGGGAAGGCCCAGTCCACTGTAGCTGGTATCTTTCCTGGGCAGGTAGGCCTGAAGAAAGGTAGCTAGGTAATCTCAGAGAAGCAAGCCAGTAAGCACTGTTCCTCCATAGTTTCTGCCTCCTAGTTTCTTCCTTGAGCTCCAGCCTTGACATTCCTTGGTGATAGGCTATATATAACCTGTAAGCTAAGGCAAACCCTTCCCTTTCTACAAGTCTGGTCTGGCCAGTATTTTATTCCTGCAACAGAAACCAAACTAGAACACGGGGCTACAGAGTAACTTAAGTTGAAGGGCGGCCTGGACCACCTGTGGGATTCTGTCTTAAAAAGTAAAAAGGAGGCTGGGTGTAGCTCAGTGGCACAGTGCTTGCCTAGAATCCCCAGTGAGGGGCTGGGGTGTGGCTCAGTGGTAGAGCCCCTCCCTAGAATCCCCCAGTGAGGGACTGGGGTATGACTCAGTGGTAGAGCACCTGCATAAAATGCCCCAGCGAGGAGCTTGGGTGTGGTTCAGGGCTAGAGTACTTTTCTAGAATCCTCCAGTTAGGGGCTGCTTAATAGATTGCAAGGCATTTATCCAGCACGCACAAGGACAACACCACACACACACACACACACACACACTTTATTACTTGTATCATGAAGAATGAAGACTATGGCGCCCATGAGTGATACCCCAGTCAAAAGCACCTGGATTGGCACGTCAGCACTGCTATGCTCCTACAGAGGAAGAGCTGAAGATTCACATGACTCAAGGACCAGCAAACTTGTTGGTTAACTGCTTTTTGTGTGATCATCCCTTCTCCTTTGAACACATTGCTTTACGATTGGATGCACTTTGCCTAAAAAAGTGGGTGTTCCATGGAAGAGGGGAGCCCGAACTCCAGTACACAGCCCTCCTGTGGTCCCTGATCTCTGTCCCTTCCTAAAGTCCCTGTGTCACCTCCTTTCTTTTAAGTGTTCTGTTTCTCTGAGAGGCTATTCTGTCAGGGTAGTGACTGACAGAGTCGACTCTTAACTCCTGGAGAGACTGACCAACATGCCCCCCTCCCCCCAAAAAAAAATGGAGACAAGATTTCTCTATGTTACAGTCCTTGCTGTCCAGGAACTAGCTCTGTAGACCAGGTGACCTTGAACTCACAGAGATCCACCTGCTTCTGCCCCCTGAGTGCTGGAATTAAAAGTGTGCACCGCAGCCGCCACCACCCTACTACTCCTGGATCGTATACATTTACATATAACAGACTGAATTCTGGGTAAAACAGGCTTCCACAAGAAGCCTGCCTCCTTCCTGGAACTGCTCAGCCTGGAGGAGTCACAAAGATGGGGAAAATAGAAATACAGATGCCATGAGAGGACTCGGCCCTGCGAGCATATTCCTGCTTCCTTGCTTGCTCTAATTAACCCCCCTCCTCTGGTACCCCCCCACCCACTACCCCATCCTGTCTGAATCATCTTTCCAAGACTAGCCCTGAGTTTGAGTCTGGGAGAACCTGGAGCTCCTCTGTTAGAACCCAGGCCCACCCCTCATATGTGTGACCACTTTGAAAAGGTTAGAACCCACACCCCGAGGTCGTTTGACCTCAGTGCTCTGAGGCTTTCTATGGTCCAGAGCATTAAAATCTTTCTGTGCTGTGTGCCACATCTAGGACCCTAACCAATGTCTGGATCTTCCACACTCTCTGTCACATATGTCTCGATGGACCAAACCCTGTGACATGAAACTTCCTACCAGCCTCCGGTGAAGGCTGCTCTCTGAAGAGTCTCTTTGGCACTCACCCCAGTCAGCCCTCAGCAGGCTGTATTCTGTCTCCCCACAGACAGACAGACACACAGACACACACCCCTCATCTTTCTTAAGCTCATCTTCAGACTTACAAGAAGTCTTTCCCTCCCCCGCAGGCTCCATCATGTCCAGATCTCCATATACCACGCTATTTCCCTCTACTGCCCTTCCTCTAACCTCGAGGCCCTTTCCCCAAGATGCCCTGCACCTTCTGAGGAGACTTACTGGTCAGCTTCCTTCTGAAGCACCCACTGCAGATGTATCACCGTCTTTCCATGAGCAAGTCCCCACCAACAGTCCCACAGCCTCGGCCACTACACAGGTGCTCCCGATGCCAGCCGCTCGCACCCCACCCTCATGCTGTGCTCTGGACCACGGTCACTTGAGCAGATGGCCACGGCCTCTGGCTCTCCACAGCCAAGCTTGGTCTCTTCACTAGATGTCATGAGGCAGACGGAAAGTAGACGTTGGCTTGCTGCTGGGATTATTAGGGATGGCACCATGGCAACAGGTGAAGCAGTTTCTCAGGACACTGAAGTCAGCTTCCATTCTGGTTCTTGCTGGTTAGGAAACTGATAGGCCTCCTCTGGGCCACATGAAATCACCTGTTTGAACAGGGGCTTCTCCTTACCAAGCACAATGTCAGTGGCTACTCAGTGACTACAGAGAACCTGACTGTGCTGTCTATCTTTCAAGGGGCAAGACAAAGGGGCGGGGCTATTTAACCTCAAAGAGAAAGGGTGTCTCTCTGGCCTTAACCCCCAGGACCCACCCCCTTCTTATTGCCTCTTTCCCAGCACCAACTTTTATGGGTGCTGGGGTACAGCGTGGGTTCAGCCCCATTCTTATTGTCTCCCAAGTCCTCGGGCCTTGGTGTAGCACTTCTGGAAGGGCCCTAAAGATTTTGGGTCCCTGGAGTG
Organism: Chionomys nivalis; assembly: GCF_950005125.1. NCBI lineage: Eukaryota > Metazoa > Chordata > Mammalia > Rodentia > Cricetidae > Chionomys > Chionomys nivalis. The sequence continues at coordinate 91,167,401 of NC_080088.1, forward strand.
GAAGTGTCAACAGAGATGGGGGCTGGATCTCAGTGGGGGCATCTCCTTGGCCATACATACTCCTGTTATGTGAGCTGGATGGGGCCATGGTGGGAACTCTCAGAGTCTTTGAGGAAATAGGAGCCCTTTCCCTCCAATACCTTTATTGTGTTTTATTAATTAATTTTTTCCATTAATATTTCAACATGTTCTCTGTTATGCTCAATCTTAGCTCCTAACTTTTACACACATGTAAAGTGTGGACGAGTGAGTATGGGAAGAGGCCCATGAAGGGGTCCATGAGAGGCTAGAAGGAAACTTTGGGGTGAACAGATGGGAGGGTAACAGAACACACATGATAGGAAGAGGAAGTGGGACATGGGTGGGGGAGAAGGGTACAAGTGGGGTGGGGCAGGGAGATGGAGGAGAGGCATGTGACACACATCAGTACTGAGTATGTAAGAAAGGCCACAAGGAAACAGTTATCATGTCAAGTGAGGTAGCCCAGTGTGATGGTTAGCACCGACTGCCAACTGACAGACTCTGAAATCACCCTGAGTCAATCTAAGGGGATGGTTAATCAAGATTAGGTTAATTGAGGTCTAAAATCCACCCTGAGTGTGGGTGGTACCATTCCAGGGGGTAGGGCCTGGAATGAGGAAGGGTGTGAAGAGCTTCCTGGCCGGATGCAGTATGACTAGATGCTTCAAACTCCTGCTCCATGCTGTCACCGCCATGATGGACTGTGCACCCTCAAACCGTGAGCCAAAGTAAACCCTTCCTCTCTTAGGCTGTTTCCAGCAGACATTTTGTTACAGTAGGGAGACAGTGACCAAGATCTCAGGTTCAGAAAGATGAAAACTGAAAGCTATCCCCACCCCACACTACCTTTCGACGGCACAGGCTGTGGCCTCGTGGCTGATGGATGAGGAGTAGGTCTGCCACTCTCCACCAGGCAGCTCTCGCACCTGCACAGTGAAGTACCGGATGGGGGAGGCCCCGTCGCTGCCAGGGACCCACTGGAGACGGAGGCTACGTGCTGTCACTTCCGCCTGGGGCACCAGGAGCTCTCTGGGGGGCGCAGGCCTTTCTGCAACCAGAAGAGAATAAAAGCGGGGATTCATGAGGGACCATTCCTTGCTGCTCCATGATGTCTGCCCACGAGAGCCGCTGTGTGGGACAGGTACAGTGAAAGAAATTCCTGAGGCCAGGGATTTGGTCTAGCCTGATAGGTAACGTATTTGCCATACAAGCTGAGGACTCAAGATCCCACATAAAAATCTGTGCATGGTGGTGATGCTTTTAATTCTGGTGCTAGGGAGGAGGGCAGAGACAGGCAGAGAGCTGGGGCTTACTGGCTGGCCAGCCTCACCTAATGGGAGAGTTCCAGGTCCCATTGAGACACTCTGTCTTAAGAAACAGAGTAGATTGGCACCTGAGGAAGGAAGCCGACACCTAAGACTGGACCTCTGATTTCTTTTATTTTTGCTATTTTATTTCCTCTTGGTTTCTCAAGATAGGGTTTCTCTATGTAGCTGGCTGGCCTCAAACTCACAGAGATCCACCTGCCTCTGCCTCCCAAGTACTGGGATTAAAGGCGTGAATCACTACCACCCGGCAGGACCTCTGATTTCTTTATGCACCCACACATGCAATCCCACACGTGAACACATGTACACGTGTGCTTCCCCTGTCGTGCACACAAAGAGAGACAAGCAAGCAAGTCCTAGGTTTGGGAGAGGAGGTTGTCCTACAGCTCACTTTGAATGCACCAGATCAGGTCTGACTGGGCAGCAGGGCTTGCTCACATAGCAGAACCAGGCAGAAATGGGTGTCTCCAGAGGCCCCAGCCCCTACCGGGGAGGGCAAGTATGTCTGAATGACAGCTGACGTCTCTGGCGGCGACCTTCTAAACGACTCAAGCCTCCTTTGAACGCTGTCTGATTTGGGGGCTGAACTCATCTTTAAAACCTAATTTCTTTTTCTTTATAGTTAACCTGAGTCTATCACATGAGAGGAATCTGCTGAGATCTCCCAGGAAGTGGGAGGCGAGAGCAGGCGGGGATTCTGAGGGGTTAGAATGAAGGGTGCTTGGAACCAGCCTTGGCCTTGAATGGGTACCATGTGCCTGACACTGTGTTTCTGTCCCCCATTGATTTCAACAGAGGGTTCCATAGAGGGAGAAATAATTGTTTAATTGTTTATCATGACGACTATTGATTCTGATTAAAATGTGTGGCGTGTAATAAAGCAGCCATCGATCGTGGGTCCCGCAGTGACAGGGATGTGAGAGGCACTTCGATCTGGCTCAATCAGGGCTCCTGGCTGGGAGTTTGCACACCAGCTGGAAGCTTGATTTCTGCAGCCCTGAGAAAGAGCTGGGCTCCCTGGCCAGTTTCAAAGGCCTTCTATGGATACACTGCCGCTGGAAATGGCTCAGGCTCCCTAAGTCTACTAGAACTTGGCCAGAAGTCAAAGTTCTCCACACCTAAGTGGCTGGGGGATGGATGGGGAATGGTGGTCCTGTGCCCCAGGCAACAAGCAGGCATGACCAGGCCATGCTGGCCCACCCACAGAAGGGTGTCTATGTATATGTTTTCATGTGGACCTGACTCAAGTCCTGTAAGGGCCACAGCAAACCTCCCTTACCCATCCTTTGCCCCCAAAGGGTTCATGGGTTGGAGAGAGAGCTCAGCTGGTAAAGTGATTCTGGTTACAAGCACGAGGACCAGAGTTGGATCCCCAGAACCCATGTGAACAGAATCCCAGAGGGGTGGCGTGTATAATCTGGGGAAATGGGGGCAGGTGGATCCCTGTGGCTCGCTGGCCGGTCAGCTTAGCCAAATCAGCAAGTGTGAGGCCACTGAGAAACCCTGTCTGCAGGAACAAGGTAGAGAGTGTCTCAAGGGACCCCTGAGGCTGCACTTTAGCCTCCAAACCCATGCACATGTGTATACACTGCACATGCATACAGATACCCACTTGCACATTTGTACTCACACAAACAAGTACACCTGTGAACATGCACACACAAGTATGTATGCAACCACACACACAAATAGCGTTGGGCATTCCTAAGGAGTGCATGACCAGGGGAAGAAGGTGAGGGCCAAGGGTCCCTGAGCAAAGCCTATGCCATCAGTTCTTGAGATCACTACTAATCTCTGGGGAGCAGGCTACAGTTGCCAATCTCTGGAGGACCCTCCCACACCCATCGTTTGGATCCTGGTTCCCCCCAGTGCCATGGACATTGAGGTTAAATCACTACTCTGAGTTCAAGCACATCCTTCCCCAAAGGACCCAGTGAGAGCATCCACTGGCAGAGTTATGGAGGTAACAAGGGATGTGCCAGTGAAGCCCCGCCCAGGTGTCTGGCCAATGGGAGGGCAGTCAGCATCTGGGGAGAACTCAGTGGTAATCCATGCACACCTGCAAGGAGGGGCAAGATGTTAGCTTCCGGAAAGACAGAGACAGTGTCTTCCCAAACGTGTTGCGGCTGTGGCTCGGTGGGTCTAGTGTTTACCTAGCATGAATGAGGACTGGGTGGGCTTGGTCTCCTGCACCCTGTGAAGACGGGCGTAATGGCATACACCTGTAGTCCCAGCATGGAAGATGCAGAAGCGGGAGGATCTGGAGTTTGAGGCCAGCCTGGGCTATATGACCATTAGATGATGTACCTGTATGCTTGAAGATTATCTTTGTCCTACAGAGATGAGGCTGCCCCACCTCCTACAGTTAGCATGTCCCTGCTGTGAAGATTAAACCTTCTGCAGGAGTGACTGGACCCCATAAACAAGGCTCCTCCCTACCTCTGCAGTCCCAGCCACCACAGTCTTACTTTGAACACACAGGACCCTGTGAGCCAAAATTAACCTTCCTTTCTAAAATTATTTTTCTGGGGGTATTTTGTTATAGCAATGAAAGGCTCACATAGCCTGACTGGCAGCTTGAAGCTGGGAACAGAGAAGGTGATACCTGGAGGGGACTGGCGCACGGTGTGAGCCCTGTGCTGACCTCCTTCCTCTGTTAGATTTAAGCGCTCTGAGTTCGACTCCTGGATCCCTGAAATGGTCTGCTTTAGATCTTGTAATAAAAGGTGCCGCCAACGTGGCAATGGCACGCATTCACATTTGTTGAGCATCTACATCACACCAGCGCAGCTCCTGGGAGCCTCGCTGATGACGAGAAAAGCCATCCGCATGTCTGGGCGTAGTGCTAACTGCACCACACAGGCCTCCCAAGTCAGTGCCATAGCAGAGAGAGGGAAAGGGTTTGCCCAAAGCCTCACAGCCCTGAGCCTTGAGCGCCAGGTGTTTCTCAGGCCTCCAGGCCTAGTTCCTCAGACCTCTGGGTCTGGCTGTGAGGGCATCTGGGCACAACATAATAATATCACTGCTATTTTAGAGTAGATATTATCGTGGACTGGTAACCATAGTAACTAATTGAGCAGAATAATACGGTATTAGCTGAATCTACGGTGATGGGGATGGAGCTGCTGACACTCCTTAGTAGATGGAGAATAGGACCCTCACCTGGGATCCCAGTATTGTGCTCTTCTGCCCCCCAGTTAGCTAGCTCCAAGGCGTGCTGGGAGGTAGATACTAGATTAGACAGGAAGTGGAAGGCTAGCTGAAAGGGAGACTCCACGAGGTCATTGCTTGGTGGTGATGCAACTATTTGGGGGTCACCTGCATGACGTTTATAAGCAAACCTTTACCACTGTGTACTGTAAAGAGACCCAATAAACTCTCTGGCTCTCCAAGTTGAATTTTGGTGGAGGCATGGCTTCTGAAGAGAGGCCCTTTGGGCTGCGGTGGAAGGTTCTAGAGTAGTGGTTCTCAACCTGTGGGTTACAACCCCCAGGGTCACATATCAGGTATCCTACATACCAGATCTTTACATTACAATTCATAACAGTAGCAAAATTGTACTTAGGAAGTAGCAACAAAAATAATTTTATGGTTGGGCGTCACTGCAACCTGAGGAATTGTGTTAAAGGGTCGCAGCATTAGGAAGGCTGAGAACCACTGTTCCAGACAAAGCTCTGTGCTACCCTGAGCTAGCCTCTCTGAGCTGCACTTCTTGCCTCCTGTCTGAGACAGTGGGCAGGTGGCCAACAATTGTGCTTCAAGGACACTCTGATAACACGCCTGGCTCAGCCGGGGACCTGGCTCAGCAAGTACTGTGCCTGTAGAGCGTGCATGAGGACACAACTTCTGCTCTCCTGCACCTGCAAAAAAGCCAGACAGCACAGCCCATGTCTTTAACCCCAGGGCTGGGGAGGCAAAGACAGGAGAACCCCCTGGAACTTGTTGGCCAGTCAGCCTAGCCCAAGCAGCCAGTTCTAGGCTCAACGAGAAACTGTCTCAAAAAACAAGGTGGGGGATGTTAGAGGAAGACCCTCGACTCTGACTTCCACATATATGCACATGCATATGCCTGAGCACATACACCCACCTATGCCACATACACCTAAAATAAAATAACAACCTGCCCAGCTCCATGTCTGGCCCAGGCTTCTGGGCACTGTGGAGATCAGAGGGGCTGACTAAGCAGCTGTGTGCCCTGCCGTCTACAGTCAGATCTGGGTCTGGGAGCTTACCTCTCTTCTCGGTGGTGATGACTGTGGCCTCCAGGGGCTCTCCCCAGCCCTGTCTTGTCTTAGCGGACAGTCTGAAGATGTACGCAGATTCTGGGGCCAGCTCTGTGGCTGTGAACTGCCGCACTGTGGCACCCACCTCGACGGTGGTGAAGGTGTGGGGACTGCCGCTGGCCAGGCGGTAGGCAATCTGGTACCCTGTGGGAGGGGTTGGGGACAGAGTCAGGGAGTCATTTATTTTCTTGCTTGCCCAGAAAACCTATGCTCCCGACACCCCATAATCAGCCCAGATTGGAAATCCAAACACGGCCTACCCTCTGCTCCTTCCTGATTTCCAAAGGCCGCGGGGCGCATATTGAAAGGGAGCGCACAGCCCTGGTGATGAGAGTGGGTTGCCTGAGCTCAGTCCTCTGTGGAACTTGTCTCACAGTTCATCTTTCACAGGAACAAGATGTGAAAACAGCTTCATCTTTCCTCAGGATGCTGCACACTTGGAGAATGCCACCAGACCCAGGACCCCTCATTGTTCCCCACGGGAGGTTGTCATGAGCCAGTGCCTCTGGCTCTTCCATCCCCTTCCAATGCCCCTCCTATGGTGCAGCCCTTCCCTTCAACCTGGCAGGAGAGGCCAGAGCCTGCATTCAGTAGGTGATTTCACACTTCTCACAGCAGGAGCAGAGCCTGCAGTGGCAGGACCACTGCAAGGTTAGGCTTGCATTATTCAGCCCCCTTGCTCATTTCCCCCTGCTACTGCCTTCCCCACATTCTCATCTCCCACGATTCCAGCCACTCAGCCTCCCCCACCCAGGCCTCCTGAGTTTGGAGGCTCCACGTTAAATAGTTCAATACCCCTTCTGTTAATTTCCAGAACTCCAGAGCGGCAGGGTTTGCCTGGCTCCGCATGTCTCTCTGAGTTCCTTGATTATGAAGGGGTCACGGTTGATCAGACATTATTAATGATCAAATCCCACCAAGCAAGCAACCCCAGTGCCTGCCTGTCGGCTTCTGAAGAGGCCTTGCCAATTTCCCAGACCCAACCGCGAGCCACGGGGCAGACTGCCTTCTGGGCTCATGGACCACGTATGGTCTAGCTTTTGATTAAAACCAGAATGGATGGGGTGCTGTGACATCTAGAAAAAAATTAGTGACAACCCAAGTGATCACATTAAACAAGGGGGACTCATCAGGGGAGAAAGAAAAGCATCAAAGGCTGCACTGGGCAGCCTGGGAGTGGGGGCCGCCTGCCAGGACCAGGATGGATGTCTGCTCACCTCCTGCCAATCACCTCCTCCTACACAGCTTGGGCAGTCCTCTGGATGCCCTCAGGTGGTACTTTTGTTCCTCCTGTTCCTCCTGGCTTAGTCTTTGGCTCCAGGGCTTTTCCAAGATGCCTACAATTTCCCCAGCTGCTTGGTGAATTTCTTCTAGTACTCCACTGGGAGACCAGGAGGACACTCACACAGAGGTCAGACTGAGCATACCCTGACCTTCAGACCTAGCCACCGCGGGTCACTGATAGGGTCGTTATCATTGCCATGTAGACCGGATGACACACCTTCAGCCCTGTTCAGAGTGATGCCCGTTGACATGAGATGCCAACCCCCGACTCGCAAATGACCGTTATGGCCACTGCCTATCTCTGAGTGACCAGCTTTTCTCCCTGCCATGGGGTCTAAGTGTTCTGAGGCTCCCAGAAGCTGTTCTAAGACTCTTCCCCTTCTTATTTACTGAGTAAGGACTGCAGCCTAGAGATTGTTGGCCACCGCTTCTCCCACGGTACTCAGTTATGGGGAAGTAGAGCTTGGGTGCTCCAGGGGACACAGTCTTAGGCCTTCAGAGACTCACATAATGAGAAGATGTACAGTAGCTGGACAGCCATGTGCAGGGGACATGGTACCTACAGTCTCACTCCGAGGAGTGCTAACAGCAGTGGTCCCCAGTGGGTCAAACACATGGAGGCAAGGCATCTGGAAAGGTTACGGTTTGCCCAGGGTTGCTGATGGCGCCCCAGGTCTGTCCTACTTTTATTTAAAAAGAACCTCCTGCACTTCTGGAGAGGAGGCAGCCCCTCTTAGCTTTTGCTAGCTTCCAGGAGTGTTCAACCTTAGACATTGTGATAGAAGTTGTCATATAGAGCTCATGCTTGAGAACCATGCAATCAAGCGAAAACACCCCTGGGTATTTACCCTAAAGTCTCCAAGTCTAGCACTGTTGATAGCAGTCATGCTGTGGAGCCAATCCAGGTATCCGACAGCACAGAATGGTTGAGGAAAATGTACGGTCTATACAATAAAATAAAATATTAACTTATGTGCATGTTCCTACTTGTCTTTCAGTGAACCATGTGTGTGTAACATCCAGAGGCCAGAAAAGGACATCATATCCCTTTGAACTAGAGTTACAAGCAATTGCAAGGTATGAAGTGTGGTGCTAGGAATTGAACCCAGGTCCTCTGCAAGAACAGCAAGTGCTGTTAACTGCTGAGCCATGCTCTGATCCCATTCAATGGTCCCCAACCCCCGCATACACACAAAAAAACCTCTTTTTCTATTCATAAAGAAGAATGAAATTATATTGTTTTTTATGTAAAAATCATAGGAAGTCACATATATTGAGAAAGCGCAGATGAGAGATCATGTGTGGTTCTTAGGTTTTCCATGGGTAACATAAAATCATATACACATACATACACATGCACATATATGTTATGAAAGTAGAAGTCCGCTATACAGGCGGTAAAAGGAGTTCGTGGGAGGGAAGGGGAAGAGGAAGGAGAAGGGCAGAAAACACGGGGTAGTAGAGTGTGGGCAACATGCACTCCATACAAGAGCTTGGGAAAACTAAGAATACAATAACATTTTGTAATGTTTTCAGTAGGTTTATGATTTTGTAGGCCATACTCATAGCTGTCTTGGGGCTCACGCAGCCCATGGCCTTGCGTTGGCTTCTCCTGTTAGATCCTGCACCCTGCAGGCCCCTCTGTGAGAGGGTTTCCCAGCAGAAACTGTTCTTTTTCTTTCTTCTTTTTTTTTTTTTTTTTGGTTTTTCGAGACAGGGTTTCTCTGTGGTTTTGGAGCCTGTCCTGGAACTAGCTCTTGTAGACCAGGCTGGTCTCGAACTCACAGAGATCCGCCTGCCTCTGCCTCCCGAGTGCTGGGATTAAAGGCGTGCGCCACCACTGCCCGGCCAGAAACTGTTCTACAGTTGCAGAGACGTGCCTGGACTGGCACCTGGCTCTGCCAATCCCCCACTCTGTTATGTGAAAAGTGACCCCCACATACACAACCTCTGTCTCTTGAGCTTGAAGAGGGAACTACAGGTCACATCTCACAGGCTGTTGGGGTTCCCTGCGCTGCAGGCAACCGGCTACATCTCACAGGGACAGGGCGGGCCCAGGAAGGCCTGCCTTGTAGCCATTTCTCAACTACACGTGTTCACTGGCATTCCCGGGAAGAGGTCTCCCCCTTTGTTAAACACTCTCCAAGACTGATAGCTTACTGACAGACGTCAATATTTGTCAACAGCTTGAAGTCACAGGTCTATAGCCAAATTATCTCGGGCTATCTCAGTCCCTAAATAGCATTTACTGCCTACCTCTGTGACTAGCAACTTTTGATGATTAGGTAAATCCTCTGAAATATACAAACATACCCTTGACTTCCACCCACCACCCAAAGCTAAGCATGTCCTCAGAGAACATCAAAAGCCTGTAACTTTGGATGTGACCTCTGGCTCTGCCGTAACATGCCTACCCAAGGCCCCCATGAATATGTTTACAAACTGTCCTGATTTATGATTTTCTTTACTCCGTTGCTAGGACAATCCCACAAACTGTTACCAAACTGAACTGTGGAATTCGGGGTAACCCAAACCCCTGCTCCTGGGCCATGCTTATATTTTGATATTTTGCTCCAGAATAAACCATCTCCCTTTGAGGTGAGAGCTGTGTCTCTTCTTGTTTTGCGTCAACACACATGATCAGGAAACTGTAACAGCACCTGGTCTCTGCCCTCTGTAGATGGCAGAAGCTGCTGCATGGCTGCCCCTCACAGGGGTATTCTAGGCCTCTTTGCTGCACCTGCAGCTATTTTTTCATGTTTTTTTTTCTTCCCCAAGGGCCCACCCCCCTATCAGCACCTCTGCCTCCTCAGTATACAGAAGCCTCAGGCCTAGCTCTGGAGTTGCTAGGACCAATATCTAACCTTCCTCACTGTGGCAGTTTAAAAAGGAATGGCCCCCATAGATTCATGTGTGTAAATGCTTGACCCACAGGGAGTGATGTTATTAGGAGGCGTGTCATTGTGGAGGTGGGCTCTGAGGTTTCATATGCTCAAGCCATGCCCAGTATGACACAAAGTCTTCTCCTGCTGCCTGCAGATCGAGATATAGAACTCTCAGCTCCTTCTCCAGCACGATGTCTGCCTGTGCACTGCGAAGTCCCACCATGACGGTAATAAACTCGGAAACTGTAAGCCATCCACAATGAAAGGTTTTCCTTTATGAGAGTTGCCATGTTCGTGGTGTCTCCTCACGGCAATAGAAATCCTAACTCAGACACTCACCTTGGTCATCACGCATGCATTGCCCAACCATGCCAGGGTTTATTGAGTTATCTGCTCCTGGCACATGTTCAGTCTGAGCTCGGCAAAGACCAGGTAACTTTAAAGTAGGACCCTCCATGGAAACATGTAGTTACCCACTGTCTACTTCTTTAGAGACCAGGGCAATGGCCCAATTTTAAAATCTTTTTGTTTTTCTTAGTGCTTAGTTTTCTAAATTGTGACTTAAGTCTATGTGTGTAAGTATATACCATGTGTGTGGGTGTACTTGGAGTCCAGCATAGAGCATCAGCTGAAGTTACAGTTATGAGCCACCAACATGGGTGCTGGGAACTGAACTCAGGTCCTCTATTAGAGCAACAGACACTCTTAACTGCTGAGCCATCTCTCAAGCCCCACAATCCTAAGATCTTGTGACTGGGAATGATATCTCTAGTCATGGAGTCAGTACTTATTAACAGTATTTTTGAAAACCTCCAGATTGAAGTTGCCTTTCTTTAAGAAAAGAAAAGGACATTAATCTAGGTCTATTGGCACTAGCCTGTAGTCCCAGCTCCTCGGGAGGCTGAGGCAGGATGCCTGAAAGCTCAAGTCGGTCAAGGCCAGCCAGGGCTACGTAGCAAGACTGCATACCTGAGTAAAAAACACAGACATCAGGCTGGAGAGATGGCTCAGTGGGTAAGACCACTGGTTGCTCTTCCAGAGGACCCGGGTTCAATTCTTAGCACCCATATAGCAGCTCACAACTCTCTAATACTCCAATTCCAGGAGATACAATGGCCTCACACAGACAAATGTGTACACACACACACACACACACACACACACACTCCAATACACACACAAATAAAAATTTTAAAGTTCCTTTAAAAATTCAAGGAAAGCCCTATGTTAGTGCTGAGTAAGTGGGGATTCTTGGTGTCCTTAGAGGACACAGCATGACCGCCACGTATAAAACTGTCTACCCTGGACCAGGCACAGGCAGCCATCTAGAGATGATTTTAGCATGTAGGTGGTGAACACCCGTTATCTGCAGACACTATGCCATTTATCTGAGGACTTGACTCTGGGCAGATTAGGATTTCCCCAGGGATCCCGGAGCAATCCTGGATTGTCTAGCCCAGTAGGGCCCTCCCTCTCACTGAAGGGGATTCTCGCTGCAGAGTTCCCCTCAACCCCTGACCCTTCTGTCTCTGAAACAGAAAGAGAAGAATATCTACCTGGGACAGCCACCGTGTAGATTCAGGAGATAATGTATGGAAAACACACGGCACAATGTCATTTGTCCCTAACTGCAGGAAATCTGGGTTATTATTTTCTATCTCCAATCCACTTCCCACACTGAGCTATTACCGAGAGAAAACTCCGCAGCCTCAGGCTCCTGTTTGTACCTTCCTATTATTTTCCCTCCAATGAATGTGGCATCATTAGCAGGCCCTGCACCCTGGTGTGTTGAACATAAGAATTAACACCCGCTCCTCACCCTGACACGCCGAAGAGACTATTGGCTGGACCGCGGAGGTCTTTCCCCTGCACACCCTCGGTGTGAGAGAAGAGTTCTTGCATTTTTAGAGAATAATGATGGATGGTGTTCAGAGCTAAGAGCGTTTCCGAGGATGGGGCTTCTTATGTAATTATGGTTGCAGCCTGATCAGAAGCATTAGCGGGCAGGATTTCAGCGAGCCGGGGTCAGGAGGCTGCCGTGTGTGTTTGCAAAGAATGGGTGCACTGAGTGGAGAGGAGGAGGAGAATGGGGCCCGAGAGAAGTCCTGTTTTTAAGGTTATGGGTGAATTGTGATAATACGGGCATTGAAGAGAGCAAGGCCAAGCATGAGGGGCATCGATCCGAAGGGAAGATTAAAATGCGCAATGAGAGGCATATGCTGGCTTCTGAATGTGCTGGAAGGTGGAGGGGGCACTGCAAGCCCAGAAAACCAGCTGGGTACGATGATACAGCCGTGAGCTACAAGCCTCGTGGGGGTCCCCACTCCTTGATGTCTGACCCTGAGAGCTGAAACAGCTATCTGGGGCTTTGTCTTGACATTCAAGGCAGCTGAGAACCTTTTATGAGCTGTACTGATGGCTAACAATCAAAGGTATCGGGTTCCCCGATGATGCTCAGGTTCCCAAAGCAAGGCCATCAGCAAGCCTTGATGATGGTTTAGAGGCTATGATGTCCCCACTCATACCCACAAAGGTGTCAAAGAACCCAGAAGCAGTCCCGGGAAGTCCTAAGTTTAGCCCACAGCCTGTGGCTATAGGTTTGTAGCTTATCTACTTAAGGACTGGGAATGCAGAAATGCTACAGCAGAGTTCTCAAAACATGTTCAAGGTTAGTGTTAGGTCCTGGCTGGCCAGGGGGCCTTCTGCTGGGTGGGAAAGGAGGGAACTTAAAATGTCTGGGCCTGGGTTGGCACAGTTCTGAAGAGCACACGCATGAAGCCTAGCTTAACAGTGTTCAAGGGTGTGTGGGGCAGTTTGCCAAGTTGTAGCTGGTGGCTATAGTCAAGTAGTCCCATGCAACCCCCAGAGGAGGCTTCCGACCGCTCCGAACTCTCCACAGTAAAATATTTACCATGCAAACAAGCAAGTGTTTTCTCCCTCCAGGCACCTGGCACTGTTTCACGTTGTTAATCTCGTTGGGAAATGCAAGGACATGTTTTCATATAGACTGGGAGGGAAGGTGTGAACTGCGGAAGAGTCCATACGCTGAGATGGCTGCCCTGGCAGCCTGAGCAGGAAGGAACACCCATTTGAGGAAAACCAGGCAAACGGATTATTTCCTTTCCACTCCAGCAACAACCTGGATCTTTAGGAACCCGTTTGTCTTTCTTTCCTATAGCATCCATGGTCTGGTGTGCTGACCCAGGTGATGGGTCACCCAGGCAGCATCTGCTGCCTCCAGATGCCGTTACAACAAAAGATGCTGAAAGGCCGCATTGCCTGCTTTACAGACAGTTTCTGCCGTCTGACTTAGCATTTGTATGTGGCGGTTAATCTTGTTGGCTCTGGAATCAACCAAGAGACATGCCTCTGAAGGGAGGTGTGAGGACATTCCCAGGAAGAATTCACTAAGGGAGGGGCACTCCTCCAGAGTGGGCAGTGCTGTCCAGCAGCCCAAAGACAAGGAGACTGGAGGGAAAGCAAGCAGTGCTTTGCCTGCCCGCTTCTGCTCCTTGCTGGGAAGTGCACCTGCTCTTTTGTTGCTTCCATTGCTGCCACCCTTCGCTGATACTGGAATCCAGTTTCCTTAGACTTGCAACATGGACTGGGGAGCAGTTGTTCTCCAGGAATTCTCCAGGCTCTAGGCACCAGATTGGGATACCTGAAGAATCCACACTCATGGGACGGACCAGCTACCTTGTTATCAGCCCCTCAGCTTGCAGATGGTCATTGCTGGAGTCCCAGCCTGTCTCTAATAAATTCCCTCATAATGAGGCATCTCATTATTGATCTTCTACAGAATACTGACGAAGACAGGGTACTGAAGTTTGTAAATATCACCCACTTCTTCCCTATGTGTTTGGGATTTTCAGTGATGGGCCCACCAGGACTTCACATGAAATCCAAAGGTCCCAGTAAAGAACACAGTGCAGTGGGTAAGAGCATTTGCTGTGCCAGCATGAGGTTGAGAGTTCAAATCTCCGGCACACATGTGAAAAGTCAAGTGTGGCTCTATGTATACGCCTATAACCCCAGCACTGTGGGGGACAGAGAAAGGAGGGTCAGTAGAGCATGTGAGTCACTAGCCTAGCTCCAGATTCACGGAGAGACCCTTTCCCATGGGAATAAAGCAGAGAGTGACAAAGCAGGATACCCAGGCTCCCCTCTGATCTCCATGTGTGCACAGGTGCCTGCACCTGAATACCCGTGGACACACACACACACACACACCAAAAGCAGAGCGATGGAGAACAGGGGACACAATCTGCCATCAATACAAACAAAGCCAATTTCTGGCCTGGCCTGGCCTGGCCTGGCCCCATGTATTTCAGGGTCCCATAAGCGAGCCCCAGGATCAGAGGCCCTCCAGCCAAAAGCCACAGGCTAGCAAATGGTATAGGAACTTCTCATTTACTGAGCACTGAATGTGGCAAATGTTTTTTTTTTCTGAGTGTTAATTGCTGAAGCAGAGGGAGGTGTAAATGGGGAAACAAAATGGGGAAACAGGCCTGGGAATCCAAGTGACTTTTATGTATATATATATATATATATATATATATATATATATATATATATATATATATATATGTATACACACACACACACACACATATATATATATTCCTTTTAAAATGTATTCAGTTAGTACATGGCATGTCAGAGCCCAGGAAGTGGGGTTTTGGGGGTCTTAATCACTAACCATTTTGCTTCCTGCCTTACTATAATGCAGAGCCTAAGGCCCTGGGAGAAGTACCAACAACATTGCAGGCTACAGCCGCCTCCTTTGCTGCATAAACAAACCTGCTTAGATGCACAGCCCTGTAAATACGTGTGTTTTCTTTTAATTTCTTTCTGACAGGGTCTCACATGTGAGATCTATGGCCCAGGCTAACCTTGAACTCACTAAGTGACTGAGGGTAACCTTAAACTTCCATAATCTTCTGCCTCCACATCTTGAGTACTGGGATTACAGGACTGTGCCACACACCCAGTTTGTCAGGTTTCATACAGGCGAGTACTCTGTCAACTGAGATACACTCAAACCCCATTTGGGCACAATGTCTATCTTTCCCATGTGCGGCTCTCTAGAGGCTACACAGACAACACCCCCAACAAGGACGTGAGAGAAGTGCTGTCCTCGCAGCCTGCCATGTGTTCAGGAGGTCATGAGCTCTCACGGTTCCAGGTCTCGTGGATGTGACCCGGCATGCTCCTGCGGCCTAAATCTCAGGTTGCAGGGCTCTGTGACCAGCACAACAAACGCTCCAAGACATTTTGAAGAGTTAGAAGCGAGCTGACAGTCCCATCTGGAAAGATGTCCTCTGTGAGTGTGGAGGAGACACATGGAGGGCAGGTGGCCAACTTGGAGGGGCGTGTGCTGCAGGCTGACTGTCCTCAGCGAGGGACTAGCAGGCGGGATCCACAGTGGGTTCTTTCTTCGGTGGATCAGGACCAGAGGAAGTCACTTATGGGCTAAGGCATTCGTGCGTTATCCAGATCCTGACTGGTAAGTCTGTTGTAAATGTCATCTTGTTTAGTTAGCTATTCTGATTTTATTTAGCCTGTGTGTATGTGTATGTATATGTATGGATATGTATGTGTGTATGTATATGTATGTGTGTGTATATGTATTGTGTGTATGTATGTACATGTATGTGTGTGTGTGTGAGCATGTGCACACGGAGGTCAGAGGTCAGCGTCAGTGTCATCTTGCACGATGCTGCCTACCTGGTGTTTTGAGACAGGGTCTCAGTGGCTTGGAGCTCACTGTGTAGGCTAGGTTGACTGGACAGGGAGCCAGGCCATTCTCCTGTCTCTATCTCTGAGGAGCTAGGATTATAAGCGTGTGTTACCAAGCCTGGCTTTTTTTAAAACCTAAGTTTTGGGGATTACAGAACTGAACTACCTTCCAGGATCTATAAAGTCCTCTTTGCTCCCTTGTACGTGCCATCCCCTGCACTATCTGACCTCTGCAGAGTCTCCATCAGCAAGGCCCTCCCCAACAGCCCCCCATCCCCAGAAACTGTGTAAACTCCTTTCCCCTTGAACCCCTGCCTTTAATTCTGCACTGAAAATGCCATCATTTCTTGTGGGACACAGGAAGCTGCAAACCCATTAGAGCCAGCCTTACTGACCGTGTGGGGCACAAGGCTCGTTTTAGAGTCCTATCATTTACTGCTCAGGGTCTGCGAGCCTAGGAAGGACAAACCTTCATTCTTTGTAAACCATATGGTCGGTGGCACTCAGAGCAGCAACAGACAGACAGAAGTATGCCTTCTATGGCTCTTGCAAGAGGACCCCAAGTAAGATCCTGGCCCTGTATGTGCATGGGAGGCCCTGGTTAGTAGGGCAAAGCTGTAGCCCCCATCTGTGTACCAGGTCATATGTGTAAGAGCGTGCCTTCCAGAGCAGTTGTAGCCCTCATCTGTATACAGGGTCATATGTGTAAGAGCGTGCCGTCCAGAGCAGCTGTAGCCCCCATCTGTGAACCAGGTCATATGTGTAAGAGCGTGCTGTCCAGAGCAGCTGTGGCACCCATCTGTGAACCAGGTCATATGTGTAAGAGCATGCCGTCCAGAGCAGCTGTGGCACCCATCTGTGAACCAGGTCATATGTGTAAGAGCATGCCGTCCAGAGCAGCTGTGGCACCCATCTGTGAACCAGGTCATATGTGTAAGAGCATGCCGTCCAGAGCAGCTGTGGCACCCATCTGTGAACCAGGTCATATGTGTAAGAGCGTGCCGTCCAGAGCAGCTGTAGCCCCCCATCTGTGTACTGGGTCATATGTGTAAGAGCATGCTGTCCAGAGCAGCTGTGGCACCCATTTGTGTACCAGGTCATATGTGTAAGAGCGTGCCATCCTAGAGCAATGATACAGGCAGAGAGAGGACAAGGGAGTTGGCAGTGCCTGGGGCTGGAGTGGGGAGGGTCAGTAGGATGGGCAATGAGAGCTGGAGGTTTAGGGTAGGATTGGGTTCAAGGAACCTACTTCTTCATAGAAAGTAATCTATCGAGCTCTGAGACTCCAGGTGACTGACTGGAATTCTATTATTTTGCATCGCTCAAAATGTTGCCTGTTTTGCTGTGAGCCTCTGGGGACAACTCCTAGGGAATCCTGTATCCAGCTCTGTCTTTATCACAATGATCTGCTGCTGCTGTCATGGTGGGGACAAGCTCCTCCTAAAGCATGGTTTGCCTCTGCACTGGCCATCTGCTCTGCCCCAAGCCTATGGTGCTGGCTCCTGTGTGGCTTGTTACCTGTTTCATCAGAACCCATTCCTACAGGGGCTTCTACAGCCACCATGACTGTGGCTGCAACTATCTGCAACCTCAAGGCCACCATGTTCAGAAGATGTGTGTTTGCAGTGGGACTTGTATCTGGTGGCTTCAGGGATCCTGCCGCGGAAGGTCAGGGAGTGAAAAGGCCACGGCCTTGAGTGGATGACGGACTCACCAAGGACTCTAAAGAGCCAAGGGCTCCACAAAATGCCTTTTGGGCCTCCTTCCTGGACTGCTGGAGATGTGTGCGTTTTCAAACTCTGTGTGTGTGCAAGTGCGCGCGCACACATGCTTACGTGCATGTAAGTGGACATGCATATGTGTAGGTACATGCAGGGCACTGAAGACAGCCTGAAGTGTGGTTCCTCAGGTACTGTCCACCTCGTGTTTTGAGACAAGTGCCATTTGAGACAGGGTCTCTCACTGGCCTAGGACTTCACCATTTGGTGAGGCTGCCTGGCCAGTGAACCCACTGGGACTAACCTGTCTCCGCCTTCACAGTGCTGGGATTACAGGCACATGCCACCATGCCTGAATTCTTTTCTCTGTGATTTTAGGGGATCCAACTTTGGTTCTTGGGTTTGCATTGCAAATGCTCCTGACTGAGACATATACCCTGTCCTCATCACCTTAAGAACTGTTGTTTGGAGATTATTTTTGTTTTATGAATATGGATGACTGTGTACCACATGTGTGCCTGGTGCCCATGGATTCCAGAAGAGGGTGATAGATACCCTGGAACTGGAGTTACAGACAGTTGTTTGCTGTCATGTGGGTGCTGGGAATCAACCCTGGGTCCTCTGGAAGAGCAGTCAGTGCTCTTAATTGCTGAACCATCTCTCTGGCCCCACCAATCGTTTTTTAATAAAAGTGAAATACTTTCTTCAAACCAAGTCTTAGACTGGCGAGAATAAAAGCAGGTTAGAGCAATGGCTTTTTATCACCTGCTCATCATTTCAGGCAAATAATTTCTGTGGAAACTGCCCACTATCTCGAGTCTCCTGTGAGTGGGGAGCAGGTGGATGTCACTGGAGACTTGGGTCTGTAGCCATACTCTGCACTGGATTCTGGGACCCATCCCCTGAAATGCCTGGTTTTCCTCATGTCACATTCTACAGCACACAGCAGAGCCCTTGCACATGGTCCCCACCTGGCCCAGAAGCCACCAGATGTCCCTTCCCTGCTCCCAGGGCTGTGGAAGTCACTCCTGCTCCAGACTCAGCATTTCACTCACCCCACTTCCGCCCAGAAGGAGTGGCCTGCAGGACAGTCAGTGACTTGGGATGGTGTCACTCATAGGGAGTGGGAGGCCTGAGAGTGAGTGGGCCTTGCTCAGCCTCCCACTAGGCAGTAGTAATGAACATGGAGACTTTAATACGACACAGCAAGAGGATAAATAGATAAAGGTACTGATGATGTTTTAAAACACGGTTTGCTGGCTTTCCACCAATCTTTTCAGACCTGAGGTTCACATGTTATCCCTGGGGCCTCTCGAATGGGACAGCGCAGGCCTCACAGTGGGAGACGGGTGCTTTCAGGAGTCTGGTCAACACTGATTATGAAAAACTAGCCTGCCATTTCCCAAACACCTGGCGGCGGCACCTGGAGCGGAAGGGGGTCGATTACGAAGGGGCTCGCCACGGACCGTGCCACGGACAGCAAACAAATGGAGGGAATTCTGGGTTAACAAAATGTAAATTTCATTCCGCGAGAAAGCCTCAGTGCCCTGCACAGGAACAAAAGGGGCCCGTGATGCTCTGCGTCCAGGAGACACTGCCGCGGTGATCTGTGTCCGCCACCATTGTCTAACAGAAACAGGAGAGAGCGACTCTCCCTGCCCCCCACTTCCACCTCCCCACCAAGGTTCCTTACCCAGAATCACACCATTGGGCTCCTCCGGGGGCTGCCACACAATCCGCACTGCAGTAAGCCTCACTTCAGGGAACACCAGCCGCACGGGGGGACCTGGGGCTGAAGGAAAGCACAGAGAGAGTTCTGAGGTCAGCCCGTGCTGATGACAGCAGGCTTCTCCTTGTGGCGGTCCCACCTTGTCACTTTTTAATCCATGTTTAAAAAATTGATTCACCCTTCTAAAAACGATTTCTTTATGTATGTGTATGTGTCTGTGATGTGCTGCGTGTGGGCAGCTGTCTGTCTGGGGAGGCCGGAAGGAGGTGTCAGGTCTCCTGGAGCTGGAAGTACAGGCAGTTGTGAGCTGTGCTGCCCCATGTGGGTACCGGGGATTGAACACCAGAACAGCAAGCATTCTTAGCTGCTGAATCATCTCTCTAGCTCCTTATTCTTTATTTTATATCTGACTTTTTATGTGGGTTTTAGGGAACTGAACGCAGGTCCTCATACTTATTCAGCAGGTGCTTTGCTGACTGTGTCATCGTCCCAGGCCATGTTTTCAATAAAGGGTTTCTGGATCCTCAATGACTCCATGCGACTCCCTAATGATTCTGAAAAACACACTTCATCTTGAATCCTGACCATCTGGTTTAGAAAACCATGCTTAGAAAGTACACTTGCATAAGGGTATACATAGGTATATATTCATAGGGCAACGCTAGCCAGAGGGCCACCTATGACTTTGAAGTAAGCATTCTACTAACCAGACACATTCACTGGCTTTGACATTGTAGAGCGGGCAACTATGATGGTTTGTACTGTCAACTTGATGGGATCTACAATCACCTGGGATACACACCTCTCCATGTCTGTAGGGTTTCCAGATTGGGTTAACTGAGGTGAGAAGACCCATTCGGAGTATGGGTGACCCCCATCCCATGGGCTGGGGTCCTGGGCTGAATAAAAAGGAGAAGATGAGCTGAGCCCCAGCATCCATCTCTCTCTGCTTCCTGACTGTGGATGTCATGTGACCAGCTGCTTCATGCTCCTGCTGCCATGCCTTCCCCACCATGATGGTCTGTGTGCCCTGGAGCCGTGAGCAGGGTAAACCATCCTCCCTGAAGTTGCTTTTGTTAGGTATTTGGCTATAGCCACAACAGGACCAATACAAGGTATCCCTTCGTCCCCCTCCACCACCAACTGTGAAGCACGCTGACAATCAAGGCTTTCTGGACTATGTCTGCCTCACCTCACCTGCCCTGTCTTAGACACATAAGAGGTGATGCTCACAGATGCGTATAATACTTCTTCTGTGTGGTTCAGCACACCAGCAGTTTAAAGTGCAGTTATGTCTTGTGGAATGATTGAATAATAGGGTCTTAGCCCTCAGAAAATATATTTGCTTAAATGGATAGGCTAGTCAGTGTATGGCCAGTGTGAGAGCTTCTCGTCGGACATAATCATGGATTGATTTCCACCGAAGCGGAATGTGGGGAATGTCCATTCTGGGCGGGTGAGTTTGGATGTGTGTAATGATACCGACACATGGGTGAAATAAATGCCCAAAGGAGGCCACAGGCTTGAACGTCAGGACTAATTTATAATACCAGTGTGACATAGCAATGACCTTCTGAGCCGTCCCTGAGGCTCAACAGATTGTGTCAAAATGGAGAGAGAGAAGACATGTTTACATAAATAATACAGCAATAAAAGAAAACAATCATTGTCTGACTACATGTGTCCTTTACAAAGAATAATGGCAGTGGACATTGAGGGACCGTTTTGAAAACATCTCTACTTATTTTTCATAGAACTAAGCTGAAGCGTGCACACATGGACGACTGGTGCAGCCTGCAGCTAATGTGGCTCAGTACCGATTTCTCCTGCCCCCCCAGCCCACTTGCAGCCTTGGAGAAAGCTGAAGGATGCTCCCACGGAAGCCATGATGATTGTGACTATCAGCGTGACAGGATCTAGAATCAACTATGACACAGACCTCTGGGCATGTCTGTGACAGATCTTCTGGATTAGGTTAGCAGAGGCCGGAAGGCTCATCCTAAGTATGACTGACACCATTCCGTGGGTTGGTGTCACACACACTGAATAAAAAGGAGAGCACCAGCGTCCATCTCTCTCTGCTTCCTGACTGTGATCGCCATAGGACCAGCTGCCTCCTGTTCCTGCCACCATGCCTTCCATGACGGACTGTGTACCCTCAAACTGTGAGCCCCAATCAACTCCCCTTCCATAAAAGCTACGTCTCAGGTATTTGGTCATAGCAATGAGAGAGGTAATACAGAGCCAAGGCCAGATCCACACGCTGTGTGAAGAAGGGGGACTAGGTTCTTTTAATGGAGCATATAGAGTTGTAGCTTGTTATCCATTCCAAGAAGATGCTTAAACAACCCTGCTGTTGTTTCTGTCCTGTCAGACACTTGCGATCCCGAGGTAGGTGTTTTTGCAGATCGTATTTTTCCCCGACATATTCATTATGGCCTGTTTAATAACGAACGTGTGAAGGAGCTAACCTTTAAGTGTTCGACATCTGCAAAATGGAAAAACTTATTTACTGATGATTTAGACTTCCATATAAACAAAACCAACAAGATGTGCTTGTTACGCAAACCTGGAAGCACCAGAGCCTGGGGACCCCTGGGTGCTGTCAAACATGCTGCTCTCTGTGCAGGAACATGCAATTAGTGATCTGAATGCAAATGGTGAGACCCGTTAACCCTATGAGAATGGACACAGGTCCTGTGCAGAGTTTTATCTACATCATAGAGCTGCTACTAACTGGGTGGGCTCATGTTTTATAACCTTGCCCATGCTCACTAGCCCTTGCCTACAGCATAGTCAGGCTTGAGATTCTGCACAATCCATAATCAGGTTGTAAACCCTCTTCAGGCTCAAATTGGCCACGTAAATGCCAAGTGACTGGAAAAAATTTTGTTTTGTTTCCCTCAACTGGAAAAAAGAAAGAAAGAAAATGGTTGGAAATTCACATTAAAAACAACTGCAGTCCAAACAGTTTGGACTGGAAAACTAAGGCAGAAGGCAGCAGGGCCAGCCATGTACTCACTGTCATCTTTGGTGCGCTCCAGGATGAGGGGCGAGCTAGGGACCCCGTTCCCGATCCGGGTGAAGGCCAGCACCTGCAGCTCATACACTACGAACTTGCGCAGGCCAGCCAGCAGGGCCGACTGCGTGTGGTTCCCTCGCACCAGGTGGCTTCTGGGCTCTGGATCCAGGTCTTTGGCACGGTACAGAATCTGAAGCATCAACACACACATACAGATGGTTACAGCTAAGTGTGTGCTCAGAAGGGGACTTCCTGTGCACAGGATACCAGCTCAGAACTAACCGACGAGGACCACCCAACCGTGGTTTCTCCACAAAAGCAGCTGCATTGAGGGAGATTTGGATCTCTTTTCTATTCACTGGCATCAAGGGGGAAGGTGGCCATGAGGCAACTAGACTCCAGAAGAGTGGCTGGAGTCACACAGCTCTGCCTACAGCATGGAGATTTGGCTGCTTGGACACAGTTTGGAAAGAATCTGAAGCTCTCAACTATAGCTATGCCAAATGCTCCCACTGAAGCATCGGTTTGGTCTTGGGCATAGGCTTCTTGCTTCCTATAAATAGAGCTTGGGACTCTGTGAGGTTCCTAGGCTTGCCCCTAGGTCATAGGGATGAACTGAGATGTGCTCCTTCAGGGCCTCCTCCTTCTCTCCTCTGTCCTCCCTCTAAGCTCACGCCCCTCCCCCCATAGGTGGAGGCCATTTGTTTGTTTTCCAGCTGCCCAGATCCGAAATAATCACACAGAAACAATATTAATTACAATACTGTTTGGCCAGTAGCTTAACCATATTTCTACCTACCTCTTACATCTTAAATTAACACATTTCTATTATTCTGTGTATTACCACGAGGCTCATGGTTTATTGGCAAGGTTCCGGGGCATCTGTCTCCTTTGGCAGCTACATGGTGTCTCACTGACTCCACCTACTCTCTCTCTATATATATCTTTTCTAGCCTGGCTATATTCTGTTAAGCCATTGGCTGAAAGCAGATTCTTTATTAACCAATGTCAATCCATATACAGAAGGACTTCCTACATCTCCCCCCAGAACTATTCTCCAAGACAAGTGATCTATAGGTCTTAAGAGAGGGCCACTGGGCAGACATTTGGAACGAGCAATGAAACATTTCCTCTTGGGAACCAGGAGGTGCAGCAAGGAGCTTTGTCCACTGAACGCACCCAACAGGACTGCTGTGTAGCAGGAAACTTGCCAGTGTTGGGCTTCCTTATACACTCTGGATTGCTATGTTCCTGAACAGAGCCATTAGAATACTTATGGAGAGGGAATGCAGATGAGCAGGCCAGAGGCAAGCAGTTGGGATTTAACGACACAAAGATAACCTGGCCTGGTGGTTAAGCATCTCATTCAGCACTTCGCAAGACCAGGCAGGAAGACTGCTATGAGTTCGCAAGACCAGGCAGGAAGACTTCTATGAGTTCAAGGTCAGTTGCTACATAGTGCATTTCAGGTCAGCCTGAATTATAGTGTGAGATCCTGTCTGATAATAAATAGGTATTCCCTACCAGCTCCTAAAGCAGAGAAAAGTCATAAAAAACAAAAACAGTTACCGAAAGATGAGAGGAGAATGCCTAAAATCCATTGAGGATATATGGAAGGCATTTTGTTGTTATTGTACTAGTGACTGAATCCAGAGACTCATAAAAGCTAGATAAGCGAGTGGTCATCAAGCCACACCCCCAGCCCCTCACTGGGGGATTCTAGGCAGGTGCTCTACCAATGAGCCACACCCCAACCCCTCACTGGGGGATTCTAGGCAGGTGCTCTACCAATGAGCCACACCCCAGCCCCTCACTGGGGATTCTAGGCAGGTGCTCTACCACTGAGCCACACCCCAGCCCCTCACTGGGGGATTCTAGGCAGGGGCTCTACCACTGAGCCACACCCCAGCCCTTCACTGAGGATTCTAGGCAGGGGCTCTACCACTGAGCCACACCCCAGCCCCTCACTTGGGATTCTAGGCAGGTGCTCTACCACTGAGCCACACCCCAGCCCCTCACTGGGGGATTCTAGGCAGGTGCTCTACCACTGAGCCACACCCCAGCCCCTCACTGGGGATTCTAGGCAGGTGTTCCACCATTCCAGTCCAACTGCTCATCCCATGAGAGCAGCATCACATTAGTGACCACATCCAGAGAAGCCCATTGTGCTGCTTGGGAGACTGGAACTAGAGACAGAGACAGAGAATTGTACTGGTCACCTCTGAGAGAGGAAAAAGAAATAGGCAGTTTTGAAGAGTCTGGGTAGCAGCTTAGAAGACGGCACCCGGAGAAGTTAGGGTAAGTCCGACTCTAGCAGAGGACAGCCCTGCCTAAATCCATGACAAATCAGCACTCTGAAGAAGCAGAGACTGTTGGGGAATGTCATTTTCAGCTGTGTGACTTTTGTTTACACTGCATTTGTTTGACTCTGTGAAGCTGTGATTCTTTACCTGTCTAAAACACTTGATGGTCCTAATAAAGAGCTGGACAGCCAATAGTGAGACAGGAGCAAGAACAGGCGGGGCTGCAGGCATAGGGTAGAAACAGAAGGAGAAATCTGGGAGGAGAGAAGAAAAGCAACAACAGAATGAGGGGAGGAGAACAATGGGGGCCAGTCACCCAGCTACACAGCAGGCCACGGAGAAAGAAATAAAGAAAGCTATACAGAAACAGAGAAAGATAAAAGTCCAGAGCAAAAAAGGCAGACAGGTTAACATAAGAAAAGCTGGCAAGAAACAAGCCAAGCTAAGGCCAGGCTTCATAACTAAGAATAAGCCTCCTGTGTATGATTTATTTGAGAGCTGAGTGGTGGGTCCTTCAAAAAGCCAAAAGAGTAAAACATCCCATGAGATCATTTCCCAGAAGCCCTTAATTTCTCCTAGTAACTCTGGGAAGTGACCACTGCGGTCATTTTCACTTGACAGTAGGTGACAGAAGATGCTGCATTCATTCATAGTCAAGGGTGCAGGGCGTCTTAGCCAGAGCAGGCAGAGCCAGGGCCTGGCTTGCTGATCAGGGTCCCACTTGCATTTGCTCCCTGACGGATGCCTGGAAAGTACTTCTGCTCCAGCTTTCCCAGATAAGACAGCTGATGACATCAGGAACTGGCGAGGGACAGACCCATGACACCTTCCCACCGGCCCCAAAGGTAGAACAGAGTTACCATAAATGTGTACCTTGTAGCCCAGGATGAGCCCATTCTGGTCCTGCTCAGGGACTGAAGCCCATGTCAGTAGGATCTGGGTGGAGCTCACAGCCTCCGCAGATACATTTTCAGGAGCAGCTGAAGGGACTGCAAAGGAACATGTCACATGATTGTCACCAGCCTTCTCCAGCCCTCTATGAACAGAGGGGCATTTACACACACACACACACACACACACACACACACACACACACACACACGGAAAGAGAGAGAGAGAGAGACAGACAGGCAGACACACACACAGACAGACACAGATAGAAAGACAGACACACATACCCCATCATGCTGTCCTTGAAACAGCAGTGGTTCTGAGCATTCTGTCAATCATATAAGCCTGCAGGTGCATAGCACACATGTAAATCTCTTTAATATGAGCAACAAATTCCGTAAATCCTGGGTATTTAGAACTCAATTCTACCTGAGCCAGGCCAGCAAGAAAATGTTCTCCGTCTGTTTTGGGTAATAACTTAAAGAGCTGCAGGCTTTTGCTTCGAATAGGAATTCCTCAATATCAGGTGGATACTAGCTCACTGAGACTGCTCAACATGAAGGCCCACAAGGGTTGGACAGAAGAGGTGGATTGGTGGTGATGGACAGAGGACCAGACCCTGGGGATGATATTTGTTGTGTATGGGTGGGGGACATGAGGGGAGCCCTGTCTCATGTGTCTCAGATTCCTGAGCATAACCCATTGTTATCAGAAGCAGGTGTTATTTGTGCCTTTCTGCAGATAAACAGAGAACTAGGGTGGATCTGCTTGTTTGTCCTGTTTTCAGTGCTGGGGATGGAACTAGGGGCCTCACGCATGCTCAGCAAGCGCTCTACTACTGGGCTGCAGTCCTGCATCTAAAATCTAAGGCTGAAGAAAGTAACATTTTATTATAGTTATTATAGGGTGTGTGCGTGTGTGCACACATGTACATGCAGAGACCAGAAGTCAATCGTGGTCTTTTGTTCCTTATTCATAATCCACTTTATTATTTGAAACAAATCCTGTCAATGGCCTGGAGGCTCACATATTAATCTAGGCTAGGGGGCCACTGAGCCATAAGCCCAGACGATCCTCCTGTCTCCACCTCCCCAACTCTGGGATTGCATTGTGGACTACAACATATAGCTTTTATTTTTAAGATTTATTTATTATGTATATAGTGTTCTGTCTCAATGTATCCTTGCATGCCAGAAGAGGACACCAGATCTCATTACAGATGGTTGAGAGTCACTATGTGGTTGCTAGGAACTGAACTCAGGACCTCTGGAAGAGCAGCCAGTGCTCTTAACCTCTGAGTCATTTCTCCAGCTCCCAACATCTAGCTTTTAACAAGGGTTTGCTGCTCTAACTCAGGTCCTAACTCAGCTACTTTACTGACTGAGTCATCATCCTGGCTTTATTATCTGTTTTTGAGATGGGACTTGCTCTATGTCAGTCTGGCCTGCAACTCACAACCCAGGCTGACCTCAAACAATTTTTCTATCTCTCTTCCCATTCCATTTCATTTAAAGAACTGTTTTGTTGCAGGTTTGTCCAAGAGGCAGTCCTTGTGGTTTTTGACACTGGTGTATGGAATGCAGTTCTCCTACCTTCGGGCAATCTTGCCTCATTTGGTTTTCTTTGTTGGCACTGACTGTCTTGATGTGCATTCAGGAAACCAACACAATGTGAATATGAAGAGCAATGAACTTCATAGACAAGTTTTTTTCCTCTACAGTCCGTCTACTCTGGGACCTATGGGCCACATGTGTCCCGCAATAGCTATGAATGTAGTCCAACATGTTTGTAGATGGCAATATATCCTAATGTCCAGATGTTGGACACTCTATCATATAAATCACCACTGCTTCAGGAATTTGCTTCTGAACCTGTTTCCATGCCAAAGCCACCCACACAGGAGAGGATGGAGCAGGGATAGTTCTACAGTGGTCAGATGATGCACTGCTTAAAAGGGTGTCTGGACAGAGAAGGCTCCCTTGGACGTGGGCCTCAAGGTCACACCCTCGGGGCTTTCCTGCAGAAGAAGGGGGGCATATTTCAAGGTCGTCACATCTTTGATTTATGACAGAGCTTGGGCACCTGTCTTTGCAGTGCTGTGTGGGGTGGGTCGCTCTGACCACGAGGAAAGAAACCTTTGTAGACACTACAGCCATGCAAAGACCTTGGCATGAGCCACAGAGGCATCAGAGGCTGCCAAAGACCCAGGACAGAGCCTCCCGTAGAATAAAGGCGCATGGACACCTGGATCCAGGCTCAGGATTCCTGAACTGTGAGGGAACACGCTTGTTACTCAAACTCCCAATTGAGATGTTTCCTTTTATCATGTCTGTTTATGTTTGCACATGTGCACAAGTGTGTTTGCATTTGTACATGTGTGTGTTTGTGTAAGCCAGAGTTCAACTTTTGATAGCACTTCTCAGGGTAGTGTCCACCTTGGTTTTTTTGAGATAAGATCTCTCCCTTTTACTACCTGGGCCTTGCTGATTTAGTATGTGGACTGGCCAGCGAGGCCCAGGGAGCCTCCTATCTCCATCTCCCTAGAGCTGAAATTACAGGTGCACACCACTGTGTCTGGCTTTTCTACCTGGTTTCTGGAGTTTGAACTTGGGTCCCTTATTTCCACAGTCAATGTTTTACCAAATGAGTGGCCTCCCCAACCTCTAATGAAAACATTCAGACAAACTACCATTACCCATAAAGGCCTTAGACAACTGTTGAGCTGGATTAGGTCAATGCTATAGCCAGCAGGGCCTATAGAAAGAGAAGAGGGACAGGGGAAAGGAGGGTCCCATTCAAGTCATAGGCTAACAGGGCAAGCTGCTGGGATGACACGGGGTATGGGGTGGCATCTACTTTTGCCTCTTTTTCCACCTCAGGAAATCTTTCTGTAAGGGAAATCATGGCAGAAGTTTCTGGCTATTCACCCTGAGAAACGCAAGCTTCCTGCCCAGCCCCACAGAGGTGGCATCTTGCCGCTTCCCTCCTAGATACATGAAGAACCCGCTAACAACCACTCAACCTCTGATGACGAGCCAGGACACCCTCAAATGTGTCTTTGATCATGCCCCCAAATAAGAAAGTTGGATGTGTGCACCCTCAACCCGTGCTCTAAGGGAGCCTGATAAACTCATGGACTCCCCAAGCTGAACTTAGGTGGAATCATCACTTTGGTTTGGTCTGGGATGAGCAATGTTTGTTGCTGTTTCCCTAAAAGGCATTAATGGACAATCACTGACGACTTGACTCGGTTCTCAGAAGTATGGGACTTGTCTATGCCAGAAACCTTGCAGCCGCATCTCGCTGTGCTCCACCTGTAGGGGCTCCCTGGGGACCTCAAATGCTACTATGGCTTTGTCTGGAAAATGGCTTACATAGATGCTTACTTTACTTTAGTTTTGAAAAAAAAAATGATAAGACAGTACCTTGACCCACTAAGGACGAAGGAGTTGCTATCGTTACAAGCACGGAAGCCTGCCATTTATCAGACTCCATTTCCTGACTTGATTTAAAATAAGATTGCAAATCCCCAACATGTATGCCTGCTACATTTGTTCTGTGTTCCGAAAACTGTCCCTGTCTGTAAAGAGAGAGAGGCCATCGTCATAGCAACCCAATTAGTCCACCTCTTGGACCCCTACCTGTTTTCCTGTAAGGCTAATTTTGGCAGCTCTAAGCGCCGACTTCTCGCTACAGACCCTCAAATCACTGTTGATTTTCTCAGATGTGGTAATGCTAGCATTCACTCACAGGAGGCCTGGCTGTATCTGCAAAGAGTCAGGGCAGCCTGGTTGGTGACTTAGCGCTGAGCTTTGAACCTTGCTGTTTCCTACCCAGAGAGAGCCTGCTGGGTAGGGCTGTTAGGAACAGGAAATGACATATTGCTAGACTGAAATTTTAGCTAATTCAAATTCTCCCGAGACAAAGTCTACCATTTTTTTTTAAGATGTGGAGAATTGTACCCATTATCTGTTCTGAGGTACAATTCACTTCTTTTCCAATTTATCTTAAGTTTTGATATATTCTTAGAAATTCCCCTTCCGTCAAAACCCAAATCGTCCAGCATGCCTGTTTTCTCTTTCTCCATCTGTTTTTCTCTTCGGGGACATCTCCGCGCTGTTCACCGCTGCTCCTTGTGGTGCTTCTCTAGAGTTCCTAG
This sequence comes from Chionomys nivalis, assembly GCF_950005125.1. NCBI lineage: Eukaryota > Metazoa > Chordata > Mammalia > Rodentia > Cricetidae > Chionomys > Chionomys nivalis. The sequence continues at coordinate 91,196,763 of NC_080088.1, forward strand.
TTCTCGTTTCTCTTTATAATATGTCACAGGATGTCCCAGAACCCATTAGTCCACACTTCAAACTATTATTAGACTGCATTTAAAACTGTTCAAAAAGTGGTTCAAATTTGATTTTGTTGCTAACCAGAGCCTTTGGGGAATTTCTGCAGATTATAAGATTATCCTTTATTAAGATTATTTTTTAATGTGTGTGTGTATGCGTGCACACATGCGAACATATTTGTGGGTAGGACTTCACATGCCATAGCATGCATGTGACGGTCAGAGGACAGACAGCCTGTAGCAATCAGTCCCTCTATTCTGCGGGTCCTAGGGATCGAACTCAGGTTGTCAGGCTTCGCAGCATGTGCCTTTATCCGATGAGTCATCTTGCTGGCCCTGGTGACATTTTAAGTCCCAGGGAAGATTGACTGAGACTGTTTAGACAGATGTCAGTGGCTTTGAGCTCCTCCCCAGCTCACTCCACTGCACAGTCCCCACGCCACAGGGCCAGCTCCTGAAATCAGCCCCTGTGACTCTGTGCCAAATGAGAATAATGAGCAATGCCCATCAGGATGGCTCTCTCTACCAGGAGGGTAAGTGATAGGAATTGGTGGAGCCACAGATGTTGGTGAATCAAACCCACATAAAACAGGGACTGGGGCTATAGCTGAGTTCGTAGAGAACTTAACCAAGCCTGGATGAAAGCCCCAGGTCTAACCTCTAGCACTGCAGAAACTGGGTGTGGTGTTAATTCACCTGTAATCCCAGCACCAGGGAGAGAGAGACAAGAAGATCAGGAGTTCAAGGTCATCCTCAGCTACATAGAGAGTTCAAAGCTAGCCTGGGCTACATGAGAATCTGTCTCAAAAAAAGCGGGGTGGGGGGGAGAAATGAATAAAATAAAGAGTCTAAACTGCTACAACTGCCCAAGGAAGGAGGCTCCCATGGCAGGAGGCTGGCAGAGTCCCCCAGGGCCATCAACACTGCAGTGGCACCCACCCTACAGTTTCCAGGTGTGTGCTATAGCCCATGACACAGGATCTGCCTGTTTCCACAGCTCACACACAGAGCTGTCATCAAGGTGGAAGTCCACACCCACCACTAGTCACTTCCCACTCCCACGCCTCCTTTAGGCTAACACAGTTGGTCTATCCCCGGCTCTATAGATTTGTTTGCACTGGGCGTTTCAGGTCATGACACTATGTACACGAGGCATTTTGCATCTGACCTCTTTCACTGAATTCTTTTTTCAAGGCACACCTTCATCAATGCAAGCCTAGGAGTCCCATCCCTTTTCTTCTTGACTTCCCCCTTCATATGGACATCAGCTTTTCCTTTATTTCTTCATCAGCTGAGGGACAAGTGGGTCCTTGCTACTTTTTGCCGTGAACACTCATGGACTCGTTCTGGTCAACATGCGTGTTCAGTCTTCTTGGGTGCTGAGACAGCTAATATCAGTTGTCAACTTGACAGCATCTCGAATCACCCATGAGACACTGGGGCACGCTTGTGAAGGACTGTCTTGATTAGATTAGCCTGTGTCCATGCCTGTGAGGATTGGCTAGATTGGCTATTTTGCATTTAAGAGTTTGCAGAATGCCAACTGCTGCCCAATGTATAAAACTGATTCCTCTCCACCCTCGCAAACATTCGCTACGCTGTGTTTTTTATTTCGACCTTCTTAGGGGTAAGAAGTGACATCTCCTTATGACTTGGATTTGCATTTCCCTCCTGTTAATGATGCTGAGCCCCTTCCCATGTGCCTAGTAGCCATTTGTCTCCATCTCTGGAGAACTGTCTGTGCAGGCATTTGCTCCATTCTTAATAGGATCATTTGCCTTTTCATTGTGAAGTAAGAGGTCCTCGATATTTATATCAGAACCTCTTGTCAGACATAGCACTTGGGGGTATTTTCTTTCTGCTGAGGTTGTTTTGCATTTCTGTATGATATTTCCTATATTCCTATTTAAAGTCCTGGTGCTTGAATGTTGATGAAGCCTGATCGGTCTACTTTGTTGTTGTTGTTGCTTGTGCTTTGGGGTTCTGCCATCGGACTTGTACATTAGTTTCTCTTCTGGAAGCATCCAGACCACGCCTGGCACGGGCACAGGCTGTAGGGTCGTATGAGTCTTATACAGCCTGGGCACAGCTGGATCTCTGTGGCAGGCACTTTGGGGCCCCTCCACAGGACTTTGATTCCTCACCCCCAGCATCCATGGATTCCAGGCTGACCCTCCTGTCCCTGTCTAGGCGTCGATCATGGCCAGGTCCTCAAGAGATTAGTGAAGAGCCGAGGAGATGATTTCAGTCAATATAGTGCTTGTCTTCCACTGAGGACCCGAGTTTGAGTCTCAGTACTCATGGTTTTGTTTTTAAAACAGTGGACTGGAGAGATGGCTCAGGGGTAAGAGCACTGGTTGCCCTTCCAGAGGGCTCAGGTTCAATTCCTAGCACCAACTAGCAGTTTCCAACTGTCTATAACTACAGTCCCAGGGGATCTGATGCCCTTTTCTGGACTCGGCATATCAGGCACACAAGACACGCAAGCAGACAAAACACCTATACACATAAGGGGGAAAATGCCAGGTGTGGGTAGCTTTTAATTGTAACCCCATTTCTTGGAATGCTGAGACAGAAAGAGCCTCAGTGTCCACTGGCTAGCCAGTCCAGCGTAATCAGTGAGCTCTGCGTCAATGAGAGACCTTGTCTCTGAGGAGGCTGACCTCTGGCCTCCACCATGTGCATGCATACGTGTACTTGCACCTATGCACACAGACATGCACACGTATAAACAAATTACCAGGGAGGAGCCACAGCAGCTACTCCAGCACAGTTCTTGCTGCTATGGGTGATTTCCCCGTTTTTCTTTTGTGTCCTGTGGATAAATTTAAAACTCCAAAAGCTACTATTTATCTATAGTTTTCTCGTTTTCTTTTGAAAGTTTTGTTTCTTCAAATAAATATTTTATTGGTCTGCCTATTGCTGGATTCAAAACTGTCTCCAGGACCCTTCCTTATCACACACACTCAGCTGAGGAAGACGGAAGAATTTTAAAGTGTCCACATGGTTACAGTCATGTGTGTCTGCATCTTTTCTTGCTGACCTAGTAAAAGCTACAGTTGGAGGAGAGCCCTGACTGGTCTTGGCAAGCCCCTCTTTAAATCCTGGTCATCACGGCAGTGGCTCTTAAGGGACACTCACTGGGGACTGCTGTGTTCCCATACACACACTGTGCAATCAGTGTTCCTTAGGACTGGGATGTGGCTCTGCCCGAAGAGTGTTTGCTCTGGGTCTCATCTCTGTGTATAAACTGAACATGGCGGGTGTGTACCTGTAATTCTAATTGTGACTGATCCCATGGTGTACCAGAGCCTGGATCCTTGAATGAATAGCCACCAACAAACAGGAGAGGAGCCCCATCTCAAGTCCAAAAGAATGAGACATCAACCGCCACTGCGCCGAGCCTTTGGGGGGCGGTGGGTGGGTCCACTTCTCACCTCAGCCAGCCCCTTGCACATCCTGTCTATATTCATTCATAAAGAGGAGGGCCGGACACCTAGTGTATTAAAGATGTTGCATAGGGAAATTTCCACTTCTTGCTTTTAGTTATTGGTAATGAACATTATTATTAACTTGAAAAAAAATCACAAAATAAGTCTAACACCTGTTAAAATCCAAAAACATGGCCGTGAGTAGGCAATGGCTGATATAGGCTGCCAACTTGACACTTCTAGGAGTTAAAAGCCTAGTTGGGCACACCTAGGAACAATTGTCTCTAGTGGTTGGTCTCCAGCCATGACTATGAGGGACTGGGTTAACTTGATTGGGTTAAGTAAGATGGGAAGGGACCACTTAGGAGGCAGCATCATTCCCTGGTTGGGGGCTTGGACAGTATGTAAAGCAGAAAGTGCGCTGGACACCTGCATTCATGACTGCTCTCTGCTTCCTGACTGTGGCTACAATGTGACCAGTCACTTCATGTTCCTGTGCCATACATACTGCAAATTGTGAAACAAATGCAACACCTTATTCTTTTAAGTTGCATTTGTCAGCGTGTTTTATCACAGCAGGAGGGAAAAAACAAAAATACTAAGACAGAGGGACAAAGCCTGTCTAGGCCAGGGTTAGGGACGCGCCAACTGAGACACAGGTGAGACATAGAGACTGTTACCCAGGGATGTGCGAATCCAGAGCCACCAAACTCATCTCTCCCGAGACAAGAGACGCCCTTGTCTCTGTAGCTGCATTACCTCCCTCTCACCTGACTCCCGTGTGCGACCCCGCACCAGCTCACTCCAGGGGCCAGCCCCAATGGCGTTGAAGGCCTGCATCCGCAGTTCGTACTCTGTCCACTCCTCCAGCTCCTCGATGGTCAGCTCCCTCTCCAGCCGGTCGTTGACAACTTGGGCCAGCACTGAGGATGGTTGGTCTGAGCGCCAGTACTTCACCCTGTAGCCCACAGACTCGGGGTTCCCATTGTACTGGGAATCGGGCAGGGGCTGGCAATGAATGACAGGCTGGCATGAGTGGACACCTCTTAACTGTCACCTTTGAAGGTCTTCAAGAATAAACCCATCCTATGGGGCCAACACCACAAAAAGCATTTTCTTAGGTGAATTTCTCTAGAACTCTCTAGAGTGTGTGCATGCACAGACATGTGGGTCATATGCATGTGTACATGTCCATATCACGTGCTTGTAGCAGCCAGAGGTTGAAGTTGTGTGTCTTCCTCTACTGTTATTCACTGTAATTTTTGAGGCAGCCTCTCTCACCAAAACTGTAGATCACTGACTTGGTAAGACTAGCTGGCCAGCAAGCTCTAGGGAATCCTCCTGTCTCCACTCCTCAGTGCGAGGATAGTAGGTGGGCGCCCTAATGTCTGGCTGTTTATGTGGGTGCTTGGGGTCTGAATTCAGGTCCTCACGCTTGTGTAGCAGTCACCTGACCTACTGAGCCACATTCCCCTGGCCTCATCCCTGCAACTTTCTAGTCTACCCTCCCTGAAACTTTTCTTCTGTTAATTCAACAAAATTCTTTTAGTGACTTTCGCCAGAAGTAATTTCCCTTGACATAGTTTGGCTTAATTTTGAGGAAAAAATGTTCTGATTAAACATTGGACTGGCTCTCTTATGAATATCGAGTATTGGTTCTCTGTTGACCAAGCTTAAGGACTTAGAGATCCTACACTTAGTATTCTCCATGCTCTTTCAGGAAAGAGCACCCCAAGTTCCAAGAAGAGAACAAGCGATGCTACCAATTAATAAGAAATCGGGGCCACTCTGTGATCGTACACTAATTATGCAATGCAATACTTTGTAGTTTAATCATTGGATTGACTTTGATGAAGGAAACAGCCCGAGTGTGGTATGGCTAAACTGATTTTCCCAGACAAGTCAGGAAGGCGCAGCTAGTGGCTCCCACCCCACAGCCTCCAACTCACCACCCAGCGTAGGCGCAGGCTGGTCTCACTGGCTGTTCGGACGGAGATGCTGGTTGGAGCCACATCAGGTGGGGCCTGCAGGGTCTGGATGACCCGGGATGACTGGCTGAAGGGGCTGGGACCCACGATGTTCACTTGCCTCATTCGAAACCTGGAGGTAAAACCATGAACCAGAGTTATTTCCAAGCCAAAGGCAACAGAACGGAACACGACCTTCCTGGGTGCTCCTCACATACATGTCTTCCCATATCACAGAGGCCAGCACTCACAGATACCTACCTGTGTTGGTGAAGAATGCAGATGCCATCTATGGCCTCCGTGATGGGTGATGTATACTGTAATTTGACAGGATCTAGAATCATCTGAAAGGCAGGCCTCTGGGTATCCCTGCAGGGTTATCATGATTATATTACCCAAGGTGGGAAAACCTGCCCCCTGTGAGTGGCACTGAGCCCTGATTGGGACTGGGACTGTGGAAGTAGAGAAAGAGATCAGCAGGCATCCCATCGATTCTACTTCCTGCTGCTGGGTGTCACATGACTCGCTGCCTCACTCTCCTGCTGGATTAGCTCCCCACTATCTTGGCCTACACCCTTGAATCAGAGTCGGAACAAACCCTTCCCTTCAGCTGCTTTTCTTGGGGTATTTTATGACAGCAATAGGAAAAACAAGAAGCCCTTTTCCTTAGTAGCCTCCAGAGAATGGTCTCATGCGACTCAGTATGATTTAGTTCCCAAGTGAAACAGATTTGATGGAGTTGAAGTGTAGAAATTTAAATGGTCAGTTGCCATTGACTGACTCTAATTCAGGGTAACCTTAGGGGATTAAGGTCATTCAACAGAGCCCAATGTCACAATGTTGCCACCAAACAGAGATTTGAAAGTCCAGTGTTTGGAATGGCCAAGGGCATTGCCATAGCCCATGCATATCCTGACACGTAGCATAGTGGAAAGTTAACATGCGGCCTTCAGTCAACAGAATTATCTCTACTTCCTCATAATGTAAGGGCCATGAGTATGCTAAGCAAAGTGCTCTACCACTGAGCCACACCCCAGCCCCTCACTGGGGGATTCTAGGCAGGTGCTCTACCACTGAGTCACACCCCAGCCCCTCACTGGGGGATTCTAGGCAGGGGCTCTACCACTGAACCACACCCCAGCCCCTCACTGGGGGATTCTAGGCAGGGGCTGTGTTAGGAATATTTTTCTAATGCGAGCACTTCGCCAACGTAAAATCCCAATCAAGCCAAATCAAAACAAGCCAAATTAAGAAATATCCAGGTTTTATGGGAGTTTCTGCGCTCTTGGGTGGCCCCGAGGGGGAACCAGGAACTCGCACAAACGCGACCACTGGGAGGAAGAAAAAGACTACGTGTTCCTCTTTTGAGAGTTCACTTAAATACTCTTGGGAGTGGTACTGACCACCCCCCACCCCAGGGAGGGGGTCAGGACCTGGCCTGCTGGGATTTGGAGTCAAGAGTGCTAACTCTCAGGGTCAGGGGGCTAGAATAGATGTAAGGGGCTGGGGCCTAAGCTCCCAACTTAACAGGCTTTATCACTGAGCCACACCCCAGCCCCTTTACTGGAGGATTCTAGGCAGGTGCTCTACTGTTGAGCTACACCCCAGTTCTATTTTAACTTTTGAGATAGAAACTTGATATATTGCCTGGCCTGACCTAAACCCATTCTGCAGGTCATGAAGGTCTTGAAATTGCAATCCTCCTGCCTCAGCCTCCTCAGTAGCTGCTATGACAGGCCTGTACCACCAAACCTGGTTGTGTCTTCTTTCTCTATAATTACCCAAGCTGAATCCACATATAACAAAAACCATAAGTAAAGACACATAATGCTTCTTTCAGAGGTCTTCTAAATTAATGTAAATTTAAGACAGGGGTATTGCTTTCCTCTCACGGTTTCCAATCTTTCAGATAACTACACAGCCACATGTAATTTCACAGTCAAGTCTTGAATCCTAGCGGCTCGTTGAAGCTACATGTTTTTCTCTTAAGGATTGAGTATATGCGTCTTGACTCATCTGCTATAATCTTAAGATGAGCATTCAAATGAAGAGACTCAAAAACATCTCTCTCATTAGGCTCTTAAAAAAAATTCTAACTTCGGTATTGTACCGAATAAATGCTCTTCATGAAGACGTAACTTCACCTCTCACTCTTTGAATTACTCATTCTTACTCCCTCATTCCCCCGATTACACGGAATGTATCCATCCCGGCAGAACAATGACATTATCAAACTCAACATCTGGTGATAACTGGAAATTTCATCTCTCGCGCTGATGTTCCGGGAACCGATAGCATCACTAACAGCTCATGAACACCCTACCCTTTGTGAAGGCTGGGGATTTACTGCCAGGGTAAGTGGCAGGATCTGGAAGCAAAAGGTTAAATGCCATGTTAAGTGCTTGATTAGTGAGAAGAACAACTCCAGGGTCATGGAAGGGAGAAGCAGAATGGGGCGCCTGGGACATCGGCTTTGTTAGGAGTCCGCAGCCTGCAGCTCCTGGATATCTCCTGACTGCAATAGCGAGCCCTTTCTACAGTGCGCTTGACGGAAACACCCAGGCACTCTAACATCCGGCCATACTCTTGGAACTATACTCAAACTGTGAATCTTGCTTAAGGCTTTTATGTATGCACTGTTATTGCACTTATAGAACTCCCCATGCATATGTTGTGTATGTGTTATACGCATGTGTGTGTGTGCCTATATGTTCTGATGCACCAACATGGGTGCACATGTGGAACCCACAGGTTGGCATAGGATGTCTTTCTCCATCATTTTCTACCTTATTTTCTGAGTCAGGGTCTCTCACTGAACCTGGATCTAACCACTTTAGCCAGATGGGCTGGCTAGAAAGCCCCAGCGCTGGGATTATAGGCGTGGACCATAGTCCCAAGGCAGGTTTCATGGGCTCCTGGGAACACAAGCAAACTCAGGTCCTCACACTTGTAAAGCAAGCACTCACCAGCTGAGCCATCTCCCCAGCCCTGTGCCTAGAGAATTCTATCTTCCATGACATCTGGTTTCTCGTACCACTAACATACCCAGCAGCAACCCCTTCCCGTGGTTCTCACCTGTAGTGTGTGTAGGGTGTGAGGTTTGGAATCTCCAGCATCTGGGCATCAGGTTCGTTCTCTTCCTCATAGAGAGTGATCCACTCTTCCTCATCCCCAATGGCGCCGACCTGTGGAGAAGGGATCCTGAGGTGGACTTGGCTCACCACAGTGACCAGGGCTGCATGATATTCTGTATGTAGCAACCTGGATATGATGGGCTGAGCACAGCCACCAAGTATCACACGCCTGGGAGCTACTGGCTCCTGCACACACACCCTTCCTGTCATGGAGTTTTGGGCTTCTGTTATTCTCAGTGCACATGACATCCAGGAAGGTTCTAGTTCAAAACTCAGTCAAGAACTTGGCCTCAAGAGGGCCCCCTGTGGCTCTGATTCTGGGTGACGGGCAGGGCCATCCCATTGCCTTGTCCTCTTCTCACCTGACAAGTAGGAGAGGCTCAGAGAGCAAGACTCAGCAAGGACCCCAGAGTGTGCAACGATAAAGTCCCCTTCGCTAGGGTCCAGAGCCGGCCCCAGGGCACCAACTAACTTTTTACACCCCCCACTCCCCGTGTCCCTCCCCCCCCCCCCCCCCCCCGCGCGCTGAGCATGCATTCACCACAGAGACTCCACTGGCCCCAGCATAAGGAAGCCCTTATGGAGAAGGCAGAGTTCCTGCTTGACAGCAGAGCATGCAGGTCTTGTCATGTCTGACAAAGCACCCCAGGAGCTGGCAAGATGGCTCAGTCAGTAAATGCCTGCTGCACAAGCATGGGACTCGAGATTTGATCCCTAGAAGCAGGCATGAGGGTTGCCGAGATGGCTCAGAGTTTAAGAGCCTGTACTGCTCTCGCAGGGGACCTGAGGCAACTCCCAGCACCCACATCAGCTCATGACCACCTGCAGCTCCAGTCCCAGGGGATCTGATGCCCTCTTCTGGCCTCTACGGGCACTGCACTCAAGTACCCATACATATACATACACACATAATATATTTTTAAGATAGGCATGGTGGCACACACTTGTAATTGTGGAGCTTGGGAGATGGAGACAGACAGATTCTTGGAGCTTCCCAACCAGTCAGCCAAGCTGAACCAATGAGCTTCATGGCTGCCCCCCCCCAAAACAACAACAACAACAAAAAACCAGAAAAACAACCCTCCCCCAAAACAAAATGGAGAGTATCCTGAAAAATTATACCTGAGGTTGACTCTGATTTCTACATACACACACATACACACACATGTATACACATGTATGTAAACACATGCACACATACACAAACATGCACATTCAGATGTTTTCTCACACAGGTGAACACAAGTGCATGCACACTCATGTACACACAAACGAATACACACAAACACAGGTACACACTCAGATGTATACACATATAGGTGAACACATGTACATGCACACTTATGTGTACACACCCCCTCCACACACACACATAGAAGCACCTCAAGGCAGAGCTGGTCTGAGGAACACTACTCTTTATAGACACTTGTCCCTTCTAAGTTGGTCTGTGAGGCCCCACTTGGCTGTCCCAGTATCCTCCTCTCCTGGGAACTACACATCCATGGCTTGCTCCATTAGCAATTGTACAGTTGTACTGCCTGTGACCTCTAACCTGACCCTAGTTGCCTGCCCTGCCTAGGCAAGCCCGACCACAGCTTCTCTACCCTCTTGATGCCACCCTGGGCTATCCCGGACAGAACCCAGAGGGGGCACTGCTATGTGCTCCTGCTGTGGCTCCTGTAAGAACCCCACTGACTTCTGAAGCTCTTGTGTGACCCTGGGGATCATACTATACAAGCAGAGGGTGCTCCCAGAGCCGGCTCAGCCAGGATCAGTCCTACTCTGGCATTTCATACTGCGTAAGTGACTTAAATAACAGGGCAGGTCTTGTGCTCCAAGTTGGCAGGGGGCCAAGCCTTGGAGGCTGTGAGGGGCTGTGAGGAGGCTGTGAGCTTGCCTTGGTAAGCTGCAGAAATGATACAAGGAACAGAGGACAAGGAGGGGCCGGCAAGCAAGAGTGAGCAGCCTGCTTCCTGGAGACAAGTGGAAGCAGCCTGAGATGTGGGTAGTCCAAACTAAAGTAGGAAAATCGCTGCAGAAAAGAGCTGGAGTAATAGGAGACCCACCCTTCCATTCTAGTCTCCACCAGCGAAGCTGGACGGGGCGAGGCATGTGCTGTACAGTAATGCAAACACCTGGATACACCTGCACATGGGTACACCCTGCACAAACCTGTATGCACCTGCACATACAGGTAAGTACCCACACACACCTGTATTCATCTGAGTGGGGCAATATGCTTTTGTGCACACATGTGTACCTGTACATACCTGTGTGTGCTTGTATATGTATGTATGTATCTATACACATGTACACAGTAGCATCTATATACCCGTATTAACCTGTACACACGCAAATACCTTCACACAGCTTTATGCACCTGCACACACCTGAATTCACCTGAACATGACTGTATACACGTGTGCAGCCATGTATGTACTCACATATACCTGTGTGTATTTTTATATGTATGTATGCATGTATGTATTCACACATGTAAACAGTGGCAAACACACACACACACACACACATATATATCTGTATGCACCTGTACACATAGGTAAGTATCTGTACACACCTGTATTCACCTGAACATTACTGTATGCATGTGGGCACACATATATGTACCCACACACAACTGTGTATATATATGTATATATCCACACACGTGGCATACACTTATGTATACCTGTATGCATCTGCACACATGTACGCACCTGCATATAATTGTGTGAATCTGCGCAGTACACACCAGTTCACAGTGCTCTGTGCACCACAGCCAAAAGGTAAAATTGAGGCACATATCCCCAGATGAAAAAGAAGCATTATTTTGCCATGAAGAGGCATGGGGCACTAGCTTTTATGTGGACAGACTTCAGAAACATTGTGCTGGGTAGAAGCCTGTCCCCAAGCCCTCATAACATAAGGGTCTCCTTTAGGAAATGACCGAGGTGGGGGGGATGCAGGGGTGGAGCAGGAGGCAAGCAGGCGTGGGGTGCGAGGAAGCCGGAAGGAAGCTCCTGGAGATAAGTTTCACGTGCTGAGACTCAGTGGGAGAAGGAGAAAAGCATTCTGAATCTTCTGCCTTGGGAATGGGCTCTTTACAACAGCAAACTTTGTGTTCTGTGAACCTCATCTCGATTTGTAAAAGAATTATTGAAATTTAAGGTAGGATGCTGTCCAAAAACACCTGGTAGAGAAAGAGCTGGAGGTCAGCGTGGCTAATGAGCAGCTGGGATTCTGCAAAGGAGCAAGGCAGCCGAACTAGGCCAATGGAGGAAAAGATGTGGCCACCTGCGAGGCTGGGACAGGAAAGCACCTGCGAGGCTGGGACAGGAAAGCACCTGCGAGGCTGGGACAGGAAAGCACCTGTGAGGCTGGGACAGGAAAGCACCTGCTAGGCTGGGACAGGAAAGCGCTCCCAGTCACAATGATTCTCGGTAGCTCTGGAAGTCTAGCCCCTATCCCTGCCACCCCCACCCAGGCTCTGCAGAGAGGGTCACTGCTGCGCTTTACCACCAGGGTCCTCTGTGGCTGAGTGAGGGGCAGCAGATGTATAAAGGTTAATTGATCCTCCAAATCTCAGCAGCGTGACTGAATGCTCTTTCTCTGCCCGACTCTCTCCTCCAGCCCCATCTTTGCAAACCCTCCTTGAGTGGAGGCTGGTCGTAGGCACGCTCTGGGTCCTCCTCTGCCTTGGTCATAGGCACACTCTGATCCTCCTCTGCCTTGCTGCCCAGTCTGTCCTTCTTCTTGGTTCAGGCACATCTACCTAGGGCTAGGTGCTTCCCTGACTCTGTGGGCGGCTCCAGCACTGGCCTCACATATGAGATGACTCCTGGACATAAATGCTGCTCCAGGGGCTGCAAGGATCAGGGTAGTAGCTCTGGGCTCAGGGCCATCCATCATGTGACCAAGAGGATTGGAAGAGAAGCACAACCTTTGAGCTGCTACTCAGAAGAGAGGATGAGGTGTGGTTGGCTGGTGGACGGGCAGGAAGACTGACTGGGAGGCAGGATGCTCAACTCAGGTGTTTTCATTGAGCGTAAGGAGCCTGATCCTCCATCGACAAAGATCAAGCTTCATGCTACAGGGGCAGAAGCCAGCAGGACAGGACCACGGGTCCCTACTTACTTCTCCCCTTAAGTCAGACAGTGTTGCGGAAGACAGATCTTCCCTTTTACAGCCCCTGCCCCATGCTACCACTGTCTTATAGCTGGTGTCTACAATGACAGCTATGGAGGTATGTCTGGTTAATTTCTGGTCTTCCATTCTGCTGAGTTCAACATAGGATATCAAGGCACCAAGCAAGCCAGTTGGGATAACGGAATATGACTGCGGTGTGACCCACACACCCCTGACCTTTTCCTCCTGCCGGGTCCCCTTTCTGCAGGTTTCTGACTTGGAGATGGGACAGGTGACTGACAGGCCCAGGTGGGTCCCATCTCTCTGTCTGGCTCTGCCTGCCATAGTCCCCAAATCATGGTTTGAAGGCATCACACGGCCTTAAGCACATGTGTCCATGCAAAGCTCTCTACTCTGATTCAGATATGTCTTTTCCTATTTTCTCTAGGCAACTGCCAGCCCCTTCCAGCAGCTTCCTTGCACTGCCTCTACTTTCCTGCTCCCTCTCTGGAAGCCTCCACGAGCACCCTTCTCCTGCTTCATTGCTTCCAGAAGCCTCTATAGATGGCTGCCCCTCCCCCTGTCTCCCTCTTCTGAAGACAGCATCCATGGACAGCTCTCCAACTCTGACCAAGCAGAGGGCGTGTGATGTCCCCATCCTGTGCCCTCATCCACCTCCCAGGTACCTGACAGGGCCATCTCATGGTTCTCAAAGGTCAATCATACAGATATACTATGTGGCGAAACTCATTTGCTCACCAAAGAGGGAGGGACCTGGCAGGATGATAAAATGGGTTTGGAGGAGAATACGACTCAAAATCTGTAGCATCAGTAGAAGAAAGAATGTCCAGGCTAGAGAGATAGTTCAGTCAGTAAAGTACACACCACATAAATATGAGGACCTCGGTTTGATCCTTGGGGAACCAGGTAAGAGAGTCAGAGATGAGGAATGGCGTGTGCCTGTAATCCCAGAGCTAGGGAGGGGGAGACGCAAGGATCCTTGCTGTCCAGTCAGCTTAGTCTAATTGGTGAGTTCCATATTCAGGAGAGACCCTGTCTCAAAAGATAAGGTGGAGACTTGACCTCTGGCTTCAGTATGCCTGTTCATACAAACACCCACATACACATATACAATGACAGAAAATAAAGATGTTAGAAAGAAAGCCGGTTACAAGAGTTGCGCAACCCTACGCTGGAGCTTAGCGACTTCACAAATTAGTGTCTGATGTGATGGCATCTAGCCAATTAACACCCAAGAAATCAGATTTCTATAAAGCTTGACAGCCAGCAAACAGCCTATCAAACAAGGCTCCACTCACTACTCGGTAAAATTGAGCCACAGGACAAATATGGCCCCTTTCTTGTTTTTGTTGATAAAGTTTTATTGGAGCACAGCCGTACTCAGTGGTTTGTATGTTGCTCATCTCTGTGATTCCATGGCAGAGATGCACAGATCATCTCTCCAGGAGCCAGCCCTTTAGTGGGAAAGCATCCACCCTGCTTGAGTATGCTCCCCAGAGGCACAAGGCAAATGTCACAGTAGGTCCTGCCTGTTATTATTGCTACTCATTTTCCACTGTACCCCATTGCTTTCTCTGGGGTCCAGCATAAAATTTGGTCTTCAGCCCTGTTTGTTCAACATGCTAATAATCGTGCGAATGATTTTTTTAAAAACCAGCACAAAATGTGGACTAGCTGGTACGGAACACTATTTGAGTAAGACACATTCTTACCCAAGCCACCAGAACTCAGCAAGAATCTTACATCCCTACGACAGAAGGTTTACATCTTTTTCTGAATAGACCAGGATTCTTTAATCCTTACCTGGCTCCTCCGGCTCAGCAAACTTCCAGGCCATCACACTAGAGTGTTCTAGAAGAAGTAAGTGACTGGCTACTAACAGAACACAGGACCCAGAGTGAGTCAGGGCTCTAAAGATAAAACAAATTGATGCTCCCCTGGGGAAGCTGGGATTTAAAGGCTTTCTTGCCTTTCTCTGAAAGCCAACAAACAGCGCTTTACAATGCTTATTATAGAAGCTGAAATGGCCACAAATGGCCACATTTCAAAGGCCACTCAGCAGGGCAGGTCCTTTATTGCATTAAGGAGTGCACAGTCCCTCTGAGGAGGTGACAAGCTCCTCCAGCAGGGCCAATGGCTTACCTGCCACCGTGTCTAGTCTGCCCTGGGCACCAGTGGCCTGGAAGCAGGACCCATTTGGGCATGTGCTTTCATTTAACGACTAGAAGTCTCAGAAGCCACCACTCCTGCCAAGCTGAGTTTTCACACAAGCTGGGTTGTGAGCATGAGAAACGTCTTTCGATTCAGCTGGGCTTCTGGGAAGTTTGGGGGGAATCAATGGGCCTGTGTAGGATTTTGAATGCCCCTACTAGGGGAATTTGGGGTCTGCTCGGCACCCCACATCCCCAGGACTTCAGTGGTTACTCCAAGGACAGTCATTAACTTCATCCCAGAGGCCCCACACAGATGGAGAGGAGGACATGAGGAGGAAAAACTGACAAGGAGGCAGCTGTCCTTCCCTTCAGAGCCCAGCAGAGGGGAGACATTCCAGAACTCGGTGGAAACCTGCCAGCCCCACGCACCCCGCCTGGCTGAAACTCCTGTTGTCAGCAGGAAAACTTGCAACTTCGCAGATACCCAGACCCTGTGACTGGTGCGGAATGGTGTCCCTGTGCCTGAGCCAAGCGCAGCTCCCCCAAATGAGGGGTGCTGGAGGGCACGGAGGCAGAGGGACAGATGGGGCTGGCACTTCTGGCAAAAGCGCAGCCCAACCAGGAAGGAACTAGAGGCTTGGGGAGGCCCAAAGGCCAGTTCCCTGAGCAGATCCGGAACTCTTGCAAGCTAATGAGTTGTTAAGGGGATTCTCCTTAGCCCTTGATTGATCTCCGCTGGCTGGCAAGGAGGCTGCCTGCTTTGAGAAGGGCAGGGTTTGGGCAGCCCTTCCCCCCCTAGTTCGTGGCTGCCTCTTTCTGCAGTGTAGTGCAGTTCCCTCTTGTTTCCTGTTTTACAATTAAATCCCCCCTCTTTCTTTTCTCTCTCTTCCCCTCCTCACACATACACACTCATTCTGTGTTTGTGTTCATGACTGCATACAAATGCCCACATACACATATGTACTTGTATGTGTGTGTGAATGATGAGGCCAGAGGTCAACCTTGGGTGCCCCTCCTCAGGCAGCTGCCCCACCTTGTTCTCTCTCTCTCTCTCTCTCTCTCTCTCTCTCTCTCTCTCTCTCTCTCTCTCTTTCTGTAGATTTACTTATTTTCTATGTTTCAGAGTTTTCCGTGTTTGAGCACTGTTTGTGTGCCTGGTTCCTGCAGAGGTGACGGGGGGGGGGGGCACTGGATCCCATGGGATTGCAGCCACAGATGATTGGGAGCTGCTATGTGGGTGCTGGGAACAGAAGCTGGGTTCTCTGAAGGAGCAACAAGTGCTCTTAACTGCCGAGCTATCTTCCTACATGATCCCACCTTGTTTTTAGAGACAGGATCTCTACCACTGAGCCACATCTTAACCCTTTTAATAGGCATTAACTTCATTCAAAGGGGCTCCACCCTCGCGTCCTAATTCTGCTGCAAAAGTCCCACTCCTAATATGACTCTTTGAGGGAAGGTGTCAATATATGCATTTGTAATAAACACACATCAGGTTCATAGCACCTGTCTCATGTCCCCCTACATGTGAGGTAATCTATCCACCATTATTCACAGTGTCCCAGATGAAATGGTCTTCCGCTCCTCCTTTTTCTCCCCATAGGGGTTCAGTTTTCCCTAAGAATCCCCTCTCCAGGAAGAGACGTTTCCCAGTCTTCTCTACATAGACCACTTCCTCCTGGGTTTTGGAGTCAGGGGCCTCTGGTGTTGAGCCCCAGCAGCACAGACAAAGGGACAGACTTGAATGCCCCTGTATCTCTGCCATCTTGACCCTATGACTGGCTTGTGTTTATTTGCACAGAGGTGGGCCCTGCATAGCTACCAGAGATGGTGGGTAGCTGAAGTTTGGGTGGCTCCTCCTTTTCCCACCAGGTCTGCCACTCTAAAGACTAATAGCAACCAGGAGGCCTCCCCAGACGTAGGGGGTTTATGGTACTGCCTCCAAATCCAGGGAATGTTGACAAAGACCTCTGCTTCACCACAGGGAACAAGGACCCCATGGGAGGGGCTTGAACTCCACATCCAAACATATCGGCGTGGAAGTCCACAGGCTGCCCTGAGATGCCAAGACGCTCAGCCTTTTTCATAAAGCAAGCAATGATAAAGTCACCCCAAAACATGATCAGAAGCCCCTCTGAGGACAAAGTGAGTCATGTGGCCAGAAAGCTAGCCCCTCAAAACTCCGGGTCCACTTGACCTACAGGACAGCCTAGCTGCACTGCACAGATTGCTGGGGTGAAGGGTGTCACTCTCCACTGTGGTCTCAGGGTGGTGGGAGGTGGGCAGCCTCGTGTCCTGTGAGGAATGCACCACAATTCGGTTGTCTGGAAAATGGTCATGACTTCAAACCTGTCACATGGTTGTTCCTGGATGCTCGTGACTTTATAGACATTACGAACTCCAGACTACTGGCAGAGACCTCCACAGATGCTACCCCATTGCTGTCCCTACATTGCTTCCCTGGTCTCACCTGCCAACTCCTCTGGAAACCACAGTGATGGCTCTGGCCCATTTGCCCCTCTCCTCCAACTCCTGATAAAGGGATATTGGAAAAATAAAGTTCCCTTTTGGTGCCGCTTAGCCCAAGATCTGCTGGCCCCCCAGTTCTAGGATAAGAAGCTGGGCATGTTAGAGCATGTCTGTCATCCCACTGGGGTGGTTGAGGCAGGATAATGACTAAGTTTGAGGCCATCCAGAACTACATTATGGGTTTCAGGCTTGCTGTGCAAGTGCGAGACCTGAGTTTGGATCCCCAGCACTCTCGTCAATGAACTGGTGTCGTCATACGTGACCCTCTCACCTAAGTGATGGGGACCAGGGGGTCAGAGACTTGGTAGGATTGGGGATCAGAGACAGGAGGATCACTGAGGCTTGCTGGCTGCCAATCCTGACAAAAATTGGTGAGCTCCGAATTCAGCAAGAGAGAGTGTGTCAAGGGAATAAAGCAGAGAAGGGAAGGGGGCCCTGATGTCTTTCTGTGTGTGTTCATGGGCACTTGATCACACACACACAGAGAGAGAGAGAGAGAGAGAGAGAGAGAGAGAGAGAGAGAGAGAGAGAGAGAGATATCTTGACTCAAAAATAAAACCATAAGAAAACATACCACCATTACCACCAACAGGTGCCCGCACTTCCCTCCTTCTGAGCCTCTCCTCTCACACCCCTGCCCACCTGCGGTGTCCTCTTCCTGCTGTAATTTGGGCCTCCCTCAGGTCTTAACCATAACCTCACCTCCTCAAGGAGCCTTCTCTGATAGAACTAGTCAACCTCTCACTTGCCTTCTCGGATTCTGTCAGCAACATCGCCCCATGTGCACCCTGTCCAGGATCGCTGAGAACGGTCGTCTTCTCTACAAAACCTCCGAGTTCCTGCAGGGAGTCTGTGCACGGGGCCAGAGCACCTGGGACCAGAAATAGCCCAGCCACCCTGGTCCTCTGCTCTGCAGCATGAGCAACAGATTTGATAAACCATCAAATCTACCAAACAGTTGGTGCTCACTAAATGCTTTCTGGGTGCAAGGCAGCAAGGGATGAATGGCAGAAATGAATGAAAGATCCAGTGACCAGCAAAATGAAGCACCTAGACAGATCTAAAGCAAAAGAATCAGTGTGACAGGATCAGGGCACAGGACAGTCCTCAAAGTGGTAGGGGATGCTGACCCTGGTGATGGTGAAATGTGCAGTGTGTATGTGGGTGCGTATATGTGGTATGCATGTATGTGGTATATATGTGTGTATGGGCAGTCTATATGTGTTATGTTTATGTGTGATATGTGTAGTATATGTATATATATTCTATGGGTGGTGTGTGTGGTGTTTGTATGAGTGGAATGTGTATGTGGTGTGTGTGTATGTTTGTGTGTTTATGGATGTATATGTGGAGTACTTGTATTTATTTGTGGATGTGCATATGTACGTGTGCACATAGATGAGAAGGCCAGAGACTCCTCTATCATTCTGCACCTTAATTTCTGAGCCAGTATCTCTGCCTGAACCTGGGGTTGGTTGATTCTGCTAGACTGGGCCAACAAGCCCTTGGGATCCTCTTGCCTCTGCCTCTTCAGCAATGGGACCAGTGGAGTGTGCTACCCAGTGGACTCTATTGTGGGTGCGGGGATCCTCAAGCTTGTGCAGCAGGCACTGTACCGACTAAGCAGTTTCTAAGAGTCCCCATAATAGGAACTGAAATGATCTGATGATAGATTAACAAGCAGAAAGGCTGGGTTCATACTCTGCACGACTTCCAGATTTGCTCTGCTGGCCAAGGTGCACAAGAAGTCATTGCAAGGGTGTCATTACAGACAATCACACAAACAATAAAGATTTGGAAATATCCATGTGTTTCATCGTCACCTGTCACCATAGACCCCAACTGCAGAGGGGGAGGCGCCATGTTAGAGCCAAAGATGAAACCATCTCTGCAGATGTGCACCCATCACTGGGCTATTGCTGAAGGGCCCATTAGAGCCACTGATGGCTTTCCTCCGTACATGCACCAGACAACTGGAAAATAATGTCACTCTTCCTATTAGGAAAGAGTAATTCAGTGTTGGTGGGGGTTTGCTACAACTGCAATGCTGACAGAGGCTTCTCTAAGCGCCCACAGTAGCCTAGGCATCGTCCACAGTGGGGAAGAGGTGGTCTGGGCGGGGTCAGATATGCTATCTTGCAGAGCCTGAAGAGGAGCTGAGAGGGTGTGGCCCGAGGAGTCTGTCACCTTTAAGGTGACAGGTAGCCAAAGAGATCTAAGAGCTGTCTTAAAGGAGGAGCTCTCCTTTCATCAGAGAGACTGCTCTGTCCCTAGGTGGCATTTATGAAGTGATCCATCTGCTGGCTCAGCAGGGGCCCCTGGCACTTGCCTTGTGCCTTGTGCATATGTCTCAGTGTGAGGTCATGGCCAACACCTGGATGGCAAGGGTCCTGGTCTCACCCAGCTAACACCTCCAAGAAGACAAGGACAGTAACCACATGACAGAAATACAGAAGGGATGGTGAGGTGGATTGTGGGTAAAGTGCCTACTGTGTAAATGAGTTCAAATCCCCAGCACTTGCATAAAAGCTGGCCATGTTAGCATGTACCTGTAATCTCTGTGCTACAATGAGGAGATGGGATAGCGAGACAAGCAAATTCCCAGACATTTCTAGACCTGCTACACCAATGAACCAGTGATGAACAAGAGACTCTGTCTCAAACGAGATGGAAGGCCAGGACCAAAGCCTGAGGCTGTCCTCTGACCGTCACATACATGCCATGCCTACACACACACACACACACACACACACACACACACACACACACAATCCACAAAGACCATAAAGATAATAAGAAGTGCAGGACATTAACGTGCACTGGAGCTATGAGAATCGCGGGGCCTTGAAGTGCCCTTGCTGCCCAGTGTACTGTCTTTAAACTTCCATCAACTCTGAAAGAGTAAAACATCCCCCAAACAGATACACTGGACAGGGAAGATGGTTCTGTCAATGGAGTGTGTGCTGGGAATTCATGAGGACCTGATTCTGGGTCCTCATGTCACAGCACATGCCAGCAACTCCAGAGGTGGGGAGGCAGATCCCCGGAGGGTGCTGGCCAGCCAGTCTAGCCAGCTGGTGGGCTCCAGGTTCAGCGAGAGATCATCTCAAAAAAGACCTCTCAAGTCTACTTCTGCTCCTGTATGTACACACACACACACACACACACACACACTTACATACACACGCACGCGTGCACACACACAGATAGATAGATAGATAGATAGATAGATAGATAGATAGATAGATAGATAGATAGCAAGTAAGCAAGCAAACCAAAATGCCTGTTAGTTCAGAAGGGTTTAGACATCATAACCCCAAGCCATAGAGAAATTAATGGACAAGCAGAATGTTCTGAATACACCTGACCTATAGAGCGTCACAGCTTAGCTTGGCCCTCATTAACCATTCTCAGAACACCTACAATGGCCTACACTTGGCCAATGCCATTTAATGCAAAGTCTATTTTATAGTAAAGTATTGACTAGTTCATATATATATATATATATATATATATATATATATATATTACACACACACACACACACACTCACTTGATCATGATGGAACACAGAACTACCAGCAATATAGAAAAGGCTGGCCACATGGTGTGCTACAGAGAACAGATTTTGTTGCGGGGTGGAGCTGAGATATTATGAGTTGAACTCTAGCAGGTTGGCACTGTCCACACATACAAGGGAATCATCATTAGTTGGGGACTGTCTGTATATACATGGGAACCATGGCAACCTCTACTCATGGTGACCCTTGCCAAGAGGCCTTGGCATCTGTTTCTTTCATGAGTCTCTATACCCTCTGATGGATGCTGGGTAGGTTATTGTCTTGTCTCTGGTGTCTGAGTCCCGGGCCTAGAGCCTAGACAGTGCTTAGCTAGTGTTGCTAGAAGCAGGAGAGGATCCACGGAGTCTAGCATAGGGTACAAGAGGGATGCCCAGGCTGGAACTTTCAGCCACACGCTGACCTTCAGTCTCCCGACAGAAGGCAGAAGGGAATGCCCTGCCTAGGAACAGAAACTTCTAATAGAGGCACACATGCTCAGCTGTTGACCAAGCTTGCCCTGGAAATCACCCCTAGTATATATGTATCGCGAGAGGCTTCAGATAAAATGGTTTGTTAGGTAAACGGAAAACCCTATACACCCAGTGATGCGTCCTTTGGTTTTGTGTGGCAGCATGCAGAAACACAAAGTGCCACCTGTGGCCTTCCATCCATCAGCCTCCATCTAATCGAGTTCCTGGAACCTGCCGAGCACACCTGGAAGACACACAGCATTTCCTCGTGCCCTGGTGTCCCCCAGGCATGAGTCACTTCAATGGGAATGGCTAATGACACTCTGGGCAACCTGGACGTGTCACCTCCGAGGCCATTGGGGCCACACGATATCTCCATCTCCACTGTTCCTTAGTTACCAGGAGACCAGCATGGAACAGATTCGTGTTTTATTTTATTAGCCCATAACACCCTCTAAAACAGCTCCTTTTAAAGAAAATGGCTACTATTATGCACAAATAAGCACTTAGTGGGTCCCCCCACCCCATCACGGCTTTCCATTTCCAGAACGGAAACAGTTTTGCCTGTACCCAAAGTGTTACTGAGAGCGTCTTCATTACTGACAATCCTGCCCCAAGCAGCCTTCGCAGGAGTCAGGCAGCCATTCTGGCTATTAGAGCGCAGCGAATGGCCATGTGCAGCAGGGGCTGAGGGAGGGAAAGGAAGCAAGGGGTGGGGAGAGGGTGGCCAAGGACAACAGGTACCGCTGCCAACTGCAGGGAAAACGTGGGGAGAGAGGTTTTGCTCCATCTGCAGCCAGAGGTTACTAATTAAGCAACGCATTATGGAGCCAGAAATACCCACCAGAGCTGCTGCTTTTTAGTTTTTTAAACCCATATCTGAGCATCAACCCTACAAGGGCCGTAATAAGGGGCTTTCCCAACAGCAAGCATCTTTCATCCCATAAGTCACGGAGGATAACTGAAGTCAAAAACCTCAGTGTGTGGGGCTGGGGAGAAGGTTACGAGTAAGGGGATTCCTGGGAACATGAGAAGACCTGAGTGTAATCCCCAGAACACACATAAGAGGAAGCAGGGCATGGTGGTGCATGATTGTGGTCCCAGCACTGGGGAAATGGAGGTCCTAAGGAGGATCCATCCCTAAGTGGATCCTAAGGCTCCCCGGCCAGCCAGCCGACCCTAATTAGGAAGCTCCAGATTGAGGGAGAGAACCAATCTCAAAAAATGAGGAGGAATGTGGTAGAGAAAGACACCAGATGTTGTCTCTGGCCTCTAGTCTTTTGCACATATGTACACACTCACCTGTGCACATGTGAACACGTTCGCAGGAATGCACACATACAAACCAAAAAATAATGGCAACAAAAGCATTGGTTCGCAGTTTTAGAAAGTAGTCGGAACATAAGCGAAACTTAATTGCAAAGATGCACTGGGAAGTGGGAGGCATGGAAGTGGAATGGAGGCTGCACTGCACACGCTGACTGGGAGGATGTGCCGGTTTTCAGTCCTGGCTGCTGTTTGGGGGAGGCCAGGGAGCCTGGACATTCAGCTCCAGGCCATTCCCTTCTGAGCCATCCACAGCCCTAGATAGTTTGGCCTGCTCCTCCTTCCATGCTCCTCTAGCAGCCTAGGAAGTCTTTGGTGTGTGTGTGTGTGTGTATGTTAATGCATGTGTGTGTTAATACATATATGTGTGTGTTAGTTCATGTGTGTAAAATGGGTGTGTATGCCTTGCATGTGTGTGTACAGGTAAATATCACACATGTACATGTATAAGTGAAGGCAAGTGGTAAACCTGGTTATTGTTACTTGGGAACTGTCCACCTCGTTTTTGAGATAGGGTCTCACTGGCCTGGAACTCACCAAGTAGGCTAGGCTTGTAGCTAACAAACCCCAGGGCTCTAGATGTCTCCAGCACTGAGATTACAAACTTGTACCTCATATCTAGCTTTAAATAAAAAAACAAGCATGGATCCAGGGAGATGAAACTCAGGTTCTCATACTCTTAAGGCAAGCGCTTTACAGACCAGGCCGTCTTCCCCAGGCCCTGGCAAACCTTTCTACCCTCACCCCTGCTTTCACACTGTGGAGCCCTTCTCTCTAGGTTGGCCATCTTGACTTAGTTTTCGGCCATTTACAAAATGATCACAAGGTCATCTCAGGAGCTGGTGTGCTTGGAAAGGTGAGCATGAATAGCCATCTTCAGGCAAACACATCCCATTGCTGGCAAGCAAGACCTATTCCTGCCCCTTGGTGAGCTTGTTCCAGCTCTGGGTAATAAATGAATGGCTTCTCTTCCAAAAGGCAGAACTGCTTTGTGTGGAGGCCAGTGATGGGCAAGGAGATGCTCTGTGCACTGTAGGCTCAGCAGGTGCCACTGTGATCAACCCACACTCCCAGCACACGTCTGCCAACTCACGGCCCATCCAGACAAAGAGAACGACAGCAAGCCTGTCTCATTCTCAGCTCCAGGTTCTGTCCTCATCCTCCACCTTCCAAGCTTTCTGTGGCTGCTCACAGTGTGACCCTGGGCCAGTAATTTAACTCTGGGTCTTCATTGTAAAGATGGGATACTAGGAGAGGTTGGGCAGGGTGCTGGATTGGAGCCCCAGACCTTCGCTGCTGTAATGTCTCCTCTTGTCTTCTGCAGGGGCTGAGGCATCCCACAGGCTTGGTCTCCTCTGAGAGCCACACCTGTCACTCATGTTATCCTTCGGCAAAATGAAGATGTTCTAAAGAGGGGTGCTGGGAAATGGCTTAGTGGATAACGTGCTTGCTGGGCGAACATGGGGATCCACAACACCCATGTGAAAGAAGCCGGGTGTGGCAGTGTGCCCCTGTGACCTCAGTGCTGGGGAGGCAGAAACAGGCAGATCCCCAGCAATCGCTAGCTAGTCAGTCTAGCTGAAATGGCCAGCTCCGGGTTCAGTGAGAGACCCTGCCTCTGAAAACACTGAAATGACTGAGGAAGACTTCCCAACGTTAACCTCCGGCCTTTGCATGTGCCCACATGGGACATGTACAAATGCACACACCACATGTGAGCAAGCACACACACAGAGACATGTGAGCACGCACACACACACAGACAGAGAAAGATTCTAAAGAGATACTTGTGCCCCTCCCTTTGTCTGACTATTAAAACAACGGTTTCTATTGTAGAATAATCTTTTTGTATACTGTGAAGATGTGTCACTCTGATTGGTTTAATAAAAAGCTGAATGGCCGGGGGCTGGAGAGTTGGCTCAGAGGTTAAGAGCATTGCTTGCTCTACCAAAGGTCCTGAGTTCAATTCCCAGCAACCACATGGTGGTTCACAACCATCTGTAATGGGGTCTGGTGCCCTCTTCCGGCCTGCAGGCATAGACACAGACAGAATATTGTATACATAATATGCATATATATATATATATATTTTTTTTTTTTAAAAAAAGCTGAATGGCCAATAGCTAGGCAGAATATCCAATCACAGAGGATGCTGGAATGAAGGTGGAGACACCAGGAGACACAGAGCAAGCAGGATGGGCAGTACAGAGATGAGGTAATAAAGCCATGAGGCAGAACGTAGATGAATAGAAATGGGTTCATTTAAGCTATAAGTTATAAGAGCCAGTTAGAAATAAGCCTAAGCTATTGGCAGAGCTTTTATAATTAATAAGTTTCTGTGACTGACTACAGGCTTCTAAGGAATTGAAATTTCCTCAGGAGTCCTTCGCTAGGAGAAGTAAAAGGTGGAAGCCTGGGCCAGCATGACAGGGAGCTTGTCTCCCAGAAAGAGATTTTATACAGTCTGACAATTATTCAGATCTTCTTGCAGGAGAGGCTGGGGCCATGACCATGCTGACTGGGACTGCCTAGCTATGTGGATCTCTTGCCCTCGTTTATAATCCAAACCCCATGTCAGAACCTCAGAGATGAACTGGTGTGTGTGGGGGGGTGGACTGGATCTCTTTATTCCCAATATGGCCCCATTGAATCTCCACCACCCCTGTCTTTCTCTCTCTACTCTTTCTTGTCTCTTTAGTTGAGAAAGGGTGCCACCTAGCTTGTTAGGGCTGCCCAGGCCCAGACTGTGGCTCTCAGGCACACTAACACTCAGGCAGCCTGGGCAGGGTCGTAGCCCCCTCCATTGCCTTCAGAGGAGCTGAACTCACCTCCCACTCTTTCCTGGGAAGCTTTCCAGAAGCTTCTGCTGCAAGCTTGCTCTGGAAGCTCCCAGGAAGCGTGGCCTTGTGATAATAAGTCATGGCAGTGAAAGCAAAGACTCCTAGAACACTCCACTCCCAATCTCCTTTGCAGAGGCTGTGAGAGGAGCCCCAGTTTTCTGCACTATAGTGAGATTGCCCCCCACATCCCTCCCTCCCCAGCACTCTGCTGGTGTCCATGCAGACGCTTAAAGAAAATGCTGTTGCTTCTGTGTGACACAAAGATCCAGCTGGGGAAAGATGCCACAGTCATGTGCACATCCCGCCCTCCAGCAGTCGCTCAGGGTCTCAAACACCAAGGATGAGACCTTGCAGCAGCTTCCTTCTAACTTCTCTTGACCTCGGTGGACCATAAAGATCCAGAAGGTGGTTTTACAAGTCTGCCACTTGGGAATTGGAACTAATCTGGTTGAGAACACAAACATAGAGAGCTCAGGGACCCAGCCTGAGGAGGAAGGAGCTGCTGGCCATTCTGAGGCTTCAACTTTTAAACTGAAGTATTGTGGATGGAACGTAACTATGACTAACAGGTATTTCAGTTACTGAGGAGCTGGGTAGGAATGGCAGTCAGCCTGTTACAGCCGCTTAACTGGGGAAACCTGAAGTATGGCTGCTCTGGGGGAGAGTCTCTCTTAGAAATCAAGGGCTGGAACAAGGTCCAGGGAGGTGAACCACAGGGCCTTTGCACTGCAGAGATGAGCAAAAGGGTCCAGTCTGCCCCCTTCACATTCTGCAAGCAAAACTGAGGTGAAAGAAGAAAAAGAGCCTCTGGCTGCTGGAAAAGGGAACTAATGCAGCTCCCACTATAAATATGGAGTCTGCTTCTCTTCCTCCCCAGGCCTGTACTTGTGTGTGTGTGGGGAGAGAGAACAAAAAGAAGATAAGCATCTCCCCAAACTTAACAGTCCATGAGTGCCCCACTTTTGGTTTGGAGGATCTAGAGCAAAGGTTTTCAACCCCCTTTGGGGATAGAAAGACCCTTTCATAGAGGTCGCCAAAGACCATTGGAAAACACTGATATTTACATTACGATTCCGAACAGTAGAAAAATTAGAGTTATGAAGTATCAATGAAAACAATTTTATAATTGTGGTCACCCCAACATGAGGAATTGTATTCAAGGGTCACAGCATTAGGAAGGTTAAGAACCACTGGTCTAGAGAAAGAGAATATCAAATGGTGATTTGGGGCAGAGATGTAAAAATGCTACCACTAAATCACCGAGGTGGGGAAACGTAACCAATATGGAAAAGCAAGCAAACAAAACCCAATTCCCTAAGACACAGAAAGGCACACGGGAATGAACTGTAGCTGGATGGTAGTGAAACTGTCATCTCTACACTAGAGAGGCTGAGGCAGGAAGATCATGAGTTCAAGGCTAGTCTGGGCTCTCAGAGAGAGAACCTTTTAAAGCAATGACATGACCAAAACCTAAAACAAACACAGAATAAGGAGAGTCAACTGGGGACATGGCTCAGTAGGTAAGGCTCTTGCTTGATCCCCAGAACCCTCTTAAGAAGCCAGATGTGATGGTGCATGCTTGTACTCCCAGCACGGGGAAGGCAGAGACAGGAGAATGCCTGGGAGTTGAGGGCCAACCTGCCAAGACTAATCCAGGCCAGTGAGAGATCCTGTCTCCAAACAAATAACCAAACCAAAATGGACAGTGTCCTGAAAAATGGTACCCAGATTTGACCTCAGGCTGCCATACAAATGTGCATGAACACACACACACGCATGCATGCACGCACGTACGTACACACAAACACGCACGCGCACACACACACATGCACACACACGCACGCACACACACACACAGAATAAACTGTAACACCAAGGACAGAATACATCACTATTGCTATCCATTTTAAAAGGCAGAGATGAAGAAGCAATAGAGCTATATAAGATGTAAATATCTGTCACTGAGATTGAAAACTTACGAACAGACAAAAGGGCCGATGAGATAGGGGTCAACAGGGAATTAATTTACTGGAAACTACTTCTGAGGACATTATTTAGAGAGGAGCACAGAGAGATAAGACAAGATAAATGGGAAGTGGATGCTGAGCGACCAGGAGGATAAAGAGAGAAGCAATTTCTTACATCCACCAGGAGTCCCAGCAAGAGACAACAGACAATGGAGAGGCTGCATTCAAACAGACCATGACAAAGAATTTTCCAGAGCAAATGAAGTTTTAGACTCAAAGTGTCTGATACACCTTGACTTCAGAAGCAGCCCAGGGCTGTGCAAATGTGAGGACCAGAGACTGGGTCCCAGCACTCACACGAAATCCTGATGGGCATGGGGGCCCAGTACAATCCCAGCACCCAGGAGATGGAAGGGGGATCCTTGGGGCAAGTTAGCTAGCTAATCTAGTTGGATTAGTGAGAGACCCTGCCTTGATACAGAAAGTGGAGAACAATCCAAAAGATATCTGGTGTAAGTCCCACACTCACATGTATACCACACAGATGCACATATATTATACACATGAAAAAATAACAAAAGATCCTTCTGTAGCAGGCTTTCTTGGATCGTCAACCAGATCAAGACAAGGAGACTTGTCAATTATGAATGTCTGGCCTTATCCTATAACTAGACCTTATAACTGAATTTAACCTGTTTCTCTTCATCTACGTTTTGCCCCAGGGCTTTTTACTTTTCTTTCATTCTATATGTCTTACTCCATGTCTGGCTGGCAGGTGTCTCCCTCTCTCCCTCGTTCTCTCTCCCCTCTCTCCCATTCTTTCCTCCTATTTATTCGCTCTGTCCATCAGCCCTGCCTATCCCTCTACTGACCAGCTATTGACCATTAAGTTTTTTATTAGACCAATCAGGTACCTTAGGCAGGCAAAGCAACACATCATTGCATTGTTAAAACAATGCAGCACCAGCAAATGTAACACATCTTTACATGGTTAAGCAAATGCAGCATAAACAATGTAACACACCTTTACATAGTTAAAGTAATATTCTGCAACATAATCAAATGTAACACACCTTTACACAGAGTAATATTTCACAACATCCTCCTAGACCTGATGTATTATAGTTAAGCTGCAGAATACAAGAGATCCCTACGATACTAGATTACTGGCAAAGTAAGATAGGGTAGGAGGTGAACTTCAACATCAACAATAAGAATGAGGAGAAAGCGAGCTATTATCTCCAGACCTTTCGTTCCTGCACTTACAGTGCTAAACTGCCATTCAGAGGACGGCACTAAAGTAAAGATCTTTCTAGATTACCCAGTCGTACCATGGGAGAAGTTAACATTCACCGTGTTGCAACCCAGAGAACTAAGAGATGTAATCGAAAGAAAAGGAAATTGAACCAGGAGGAAAGACTTCGGAAGAAATGACTAGGAAAGAGAGTGGAAGATGCACCACAAAATCTAAGCAAGTACCAACCCAGGGCCAGAGACAGTGAGTGTCACTGTCTTCAGTTGGAAAAACTACATGGGACAGAAGTGCTGGGAATATGGTAGGCATGGCGTGTCTAGTACCAGACCTGGTGTTATAAACCTGTAATTCCTGTTACTAAGGAGACAGAGAAAGGATCACAAGTTCAAGACCAAACTGGAAAGTTTACTGAGAATCTGTACCAAAATAGACAGTGAAGAGGCACAGAAACATAGTTCAATGGTAGAGCACCTCCCTAGAATCCCCCAGTGAGGGGCTGGAGTGTGGCTCAGTGGTAGAGCACCTCCCTAGAATCCCCCAGTGAGGGGCTGGAGTGTGGCTCAGTGGTAGAGCCCCTGCCTAGAATCCCCCAGTAAGGGGCTGGGGTGTGGCTCAGTGGTAGAGCATCTGCCTACTATGCACAATTTCTTAGATATCCAAGAAGTAAATATTTTTAAAATGGAATAAAGATGGATGAATGGAAAGAAGAGAGGAAGGAAGAAGAAAATGAGAGAAGGAAGGACAAAAGGAAGAACAGAAGGAAGAAAAGGAAGGAAAAGCTCAAAAATACATCTAAATGCATATGAGAATAGAAGTGGGGGCAGAAAATTGGGTGGAGCTTCTTCAGAACACACAAATTGGAAAAGCCTTGCTTCCTATCAAAAATCATGCCAGAGAAGACTCAGAGGCTGGACTTAATTGGACATCACCTCATTCTACATATGTGGTTCTGATGAAAATGCCCTGTGTAGACGTACAGAAGAGACATCTGGTAGCTTCTGGGGAGGATTAGCATGCAGTTACTATTTGATCTAGCTGTTGTAGGATATTTTATACTGTGTGGAGGTATTTGCTGTGATTGGTGTAATAAAAAGCTGAAAGGCCAATAGCTAGGCAGGAGGTATAGGTGGGACTTCCAAGCAGAGAGAAAACTCTGGAAAGAAAAAAGATGGAGTCTCTAGACAAACATGGAGGAATCAGGATAAACAGTATGGAGATGAGGTAACAAGCCTTGTGGAAGAACGTAGATTAAAATATATGGATTAACTGAAGTTATAAGAACTAGTTAGGATCGAGTCTAAGCTAAGGTCAAGCTCTTGTAATTAATAACTTACCATGTCATTGTCTGTGATCTGGCAGCCCAAAGAAAAATCTGACTACACCCAGCAGCCTCATGCCTGGGGTCTAATTTGAGGATACATAGCAGCAAAAAGACAAAATGTTAAGACCAATTTCTTGGTAGAAGAATGCCTTCCTAAACCTGGTCTTGATTCTTCATTCCCTTTGACTTCTGGAACCCATGCACAGGGTGCCTCACATAGCATAGGGTTCTAGGCTGATGGCAACAAGGCTAAACACACCAAAAGAACAAGATTATTTGGTCCAAAGTCACCACAGGGGTACTTAGAAGTGGAATAGTGTCCTTGAGATGAGACCAAGGCATAAGGAGAATCCCAGTCTGAAGAAGACCCACTTGCTATGACTGACTTTGAAGATGGGAAGGAACTCTGAGACACCTGACAAGGTGACCTTCAGTAGCTAGAATAGTCCTGCTGACAGGTAGCTTCCCACACACCAAACCTTGGGCTCCCAACATGGAACTGATTTTTACCTACATCACAGAATTCAGCTCCTTGCCAGAATCTCCAGAGGGGGCGCTGTGCTATGGGCACCATGCTTTAGCTAAAAACACACACTAGACTTGCAACCAACTGATCTCTAATAGCATGTTCGTGTTGGGTAAGCACTCTGTGTTTGGCAACTTGTTGATGGCAGTGGTAGAAAACACAGGCCCAACATGGAGAAGAGGCTACACAACCATAGCAGGTGAAGGCTAGGGAGATGGGGGAGTGGACAGGAAATGTACAGGTGTGGACTAGCTACTTTATCATGAGGGCAGTGAGTACAGAAGGCCACATTCCACATAAGGACAGTAATACAAATATGGAGGCTTGTTTTTGTTGTCAAAGAGAAGGGCAGAGAACTAGGGAGATAGGAAAGCTAGTTCATTCAGTAAAGTGTTTGATCCATAGAACCCCCCCCCCCCCCCCCCCGGGCATGTCTGATACTACTCACTTGCAATCCCAGGGCTTAGGAGTTAGAGACAAGCAGACTCCTGGGGGTAGCTGGCCATTAGTCTAGACTGCTCAGTGAACCCCAAATGCATAAAAGACTCTGTCTCCAAAACCAGGTGAACAGTACCCGAGGAACAAGAGCTGAGGTTGACCTATGGCTTCTATAGGAATGCGTGTATGTGTGCATTGTACACACACGTGCACCTGCACACACATTGATACATATACAATGTGCTGATTCAAGTAGGCATAATTATCCACAAGATGCAGTAACAGGCGGGGAACGTAGACTTCCCAGCACATCATTTTTCTATAGCTTTGACTCTGCAATAATGTAAATAGTTACAAAGTGAAAATAAACTTAAAAAGCCCTAGCGATTTCTCTCAGGTGAAATGATTTTTTTTTTCAGAATCTAACTGCTAATAAGCAAGGCAAAAGAACACAACAACTGAAATGAATGTGTCTAGTTATATACAAATTGGTGATGAAAGTATGGATAAAAAGAATGCTGTTGGGTGATTTTTTTTTTAAGCTCAGCATTTTGGCTGTGAACGCAGGAGAGAATTAAACCTAAGGATAAACCCTTATACTGCATTCAGTGGTCATGTTGATTATGCTGTTGGAACCACAGGTTT
The DNA here is from genome assembly GCF_950005125.1 of Chionomys nivalis. Taxonomy (NCBI): domain Eukaryota; kingdom Metazoa; phylum Chordata; class Mammalia; order Rodentia; family Cricetidae; genus Chionomys; species Chionomys nivalis. The sequence continues at coordinate 91,228,513 of NC_080088.1, forward strand.
ATATTCAATATAATAGTCAGGTAAAGAAAATAAAAACACTGGGGTTTCTGAAAAATGCATATAAGGCAAATTTACTATAAGATATGAATTTAAGGATAATGGTATTTGATTTGAATTGAAAATATCACTATGACCTTACGGTGTTAAAAAAAATACATGTTTCCTGGAGCTGAGAGATGGTTCAGTGGCTAAGAGCACTAGCTGCTCTTCCAGAGGACACAGGTTCAATTTCCAGGATACACAATGGGGTCTCACAACCATCTCCAACTCCAGTTCTAGTGAATCTGACACCCTCTTCTGGCCTTCCTGAATACCAGGCACATGTATGGTACATAAATGTGTATACAGGCAAAACACTCATGAACATGAAATAAGTAACTCTAACAAAAATGTTTAACGTATTTCCTCTCCTGACCAGAAAGGTTAGAAGCAATGACCACATGGTAGCAATGAGTTCCCTGAGCTTTTGATGCTCAGGTTGTGATCTTTAAATGTCACTTGACACTATTTAAAACCCAGGCTTATGTATAAACAGCTCATATGAGCTTGGATCAGGAAGGCATCATGTCCTGGGGCATTATGTATAACAGATAATCAAATCTTCTCATGTTAAGAAATCTAAAAAAAGCATGGGACAAAACCGGTCTCGCTGAACATAATGGACAATGAGGACTACTGAGAACTGAAGAACAATGGCAATGGGTTCTTGATCCTATTGCACGTAATGGCTTTGTGGGAGCCCAGGTAGTTTGGATGCTCACCTTAATAGACCTGGATGGAGGTGCGTGGTCCTTGGACCTCCCACAGGGCAGAGAAACCTGCTTGCTCTTTGGGCTGAGGAGGAAGGAAGACTTGATTGGGGGAGGGGGAGGGAATGGGAGGTGGTGGCGGGGAAGAGGCAGAAATCTTTAATAATTAAATAAATTAATTAATAAAAAATAATAAAAAAAAAGAATCGAAAACTCACAAAAGTAAAAAAAAAAGAAATCTAAAACATGAAGGGATAAAGATGGGTGAATTTAGGGCTCAAAGAATAGCAATGGGGGCAAAGGAGATTGATATCTCTGTGAGTGAAAGGCTCACCACACAAGCACAAGGACCTTAGTTTGAATCCCTAGAACCTACATAAAGCTGGACATGGTAGCATATGCCTATAATCCCTGTGTTCCCATGGACAGATAAGAGGCAGAAGAAGTTTAGGGGCTTACCTGGTGTACACAGCAAGCAAAAGAAACTGTCTCACACAAAATGAAGGAGAGGACCAAGACCTGAAACTGTCCTCTAACTTCCATGTGTGCACCATGTCATACACATACAGACACACAGACACATGACTAAAATAGAGCAATAAGTACAGATGCCTGGAACACACTGAATATAAAAGCATATGCTTTCACAACTGTTGCAATATTAGGAAAGAGACAAAAAAAAAAAAGAGAAAGTAGATCTGTTTAATACCAGTAGAAGGATGCAGTGCCTTATTTTGATAATTTATAAATGAGTGTTTTCTGCCTTCTTGGCTTTGAGAGTTCCCAAACAATGTGAGGGATTAGGATAAGGGCTTTCCTTCAAAGTTCCAGAGACAGAATGAGTAAAAGTTGAGAGAATGGAAAAATTTCCACTCTGAACGTTGAACAAAACAAAACAAAACAAAACAGTTCAGGTGAAAGAGCATGCATAGATGAAAAGAGAAAACACTGATGGGGAACTGATGGAGTAGGGATCAGGAATCAGGGAGTTCATTCCCACCTGCTGCTTTATTTAGCATAAGTTCATGCTCTTTATCTATCTCAACATGCTCAGAGAACCGAGGATATGCTGAGGACACAGGAAGAAGAGAGGGTGATACAAAAGTGAAAGCACATTTCATCAAGTTTTTGTCATGAACTTCTGGTTCAAAGGATATAGAGGGACAGAGGAGTGCTAAGTGGTATGACTAGAAGGAATATTGCAAGGACCTCTCCAGTGTCTAGGTGTTGTCAATAGGACATGGCACTGGGAAAAAGGGCAGAAGACTTTTTGAAGAAAAAAAAAGAGATGTAGTCTATAGTGACAGAGAGAAGACAAGTGACTGCCAGTGGATGAGGGGGACTGTAAGGGAGGGGGACACGGAGTGTGAGAATGCTTCTGGGAGCAACAGGTGTGCTTGATACTTCAGTCCACATGGAGCTTGCTCAGCAAGGAGGACCAATAAACATTGAGACAATTAGTTTTCCACAGACATTTTTCTTCTTAAAGTTTCAAAGTCTGTTTCCAACTTTTTTTGTTTCATTCACTATTTTTTTTTTGATTAGGCATAAAATACAGATATACTCTTATTTTTCTTAAGTAAATAGTCTCAGCCCCAGGGATGGTTAGCTCCCATCGTGTTAGTTTACACTGTGGGGATTCTATGTAGCTTTCCTGAAACTGGGCTTGGTGAAACTTTTGTGAGTGTATGTGTAGGATTTGCTTTCCAGTTCATAGCCAGGACCCAGGAGAGACTCCTGCAGCCCAGCGCAAGAACAGTGATGAGTCACCAGGATCTAATTACACAGGAACTACTTCCAAACATTACCACTCACTGCTCACAATTTGGCTCTTCATCTTTTCCTCTTTTATCAGAACATGGAGTTGGTGGAATGTGTGGTATTCATCCATGCCAGAAGATCCTATCTATGTACTGCCCTCCTAGATGCCCAAGCCTGCCCATGTTTATTATAGCCCCTGACACTACACTGAATCTTTTCCTTGGCCCATCCTTGGATCTGTATGATAGATTTTCCCATCACTTCCTAACACTCAGTGCTGTCTCCAGACATACCCTGAGGCAGGAGATCCTGCCACCCGGGGAGAGAACGGTTTCCTCCACAGCACAAGCTACCACTGGATCCTCCATGCCCTGAACAGCACCTGGAGACTAAGCCTGCTCTAGAAAGGCAGCTGTACCCATGATGCTCTATGCCAAACAAGCTGTACCAGTCTGGTAGCCAGTTAACTGTGAAGTAGAATTTAAAAGTCAGTCAGTCATACTATCTATCTTGGGGTACCATGCTGGAGCAGTCTTGAGTTTCCTATTTTAAAATTTTCACTTCTGGTCACCTGATAGGGCCCTGATTTTCTCATCTTTGCCCACCCTGTCTCCAGAGTCTGATTTCCTTCCTCTCTGCTCTTCCCCTTTTAGCCACCCTGAAGTTCCTCCAGCATCTGAGGAGGACCATCAACACTCCCTCAAGGACAGGTCCTTATCATCTTCCTATTGGGAAGCCCTAGCTCCCAGGGTGTGGAAGTTAACATTGGCAACTTGACAACACCTAGAGTTACCTAGGAGACACATCTTTGGCCACGTCTGTGAGGGGGTTTCCAGAGGGGAGGTGGGAAAGACCCACTCTGAATGTGGGTGTCCCCACCCATGGACTGGGGTTCTGGACTAAATAAAAAGGAGAAAATGCACTGAGCATCAGTAATCACTCCTCTTGGCTTTCTGACTGTGGACTGTCATGTGACCAGCTGGCTCACACTCCTGTCACTGTGACTTCCCGGCCTTTGTGGGCAGTACAGTGCTGCACTGTTATCCCAAATGAGCCTTCCTTCCTCCTTAAGCTGTTGGTCAGGTATTTTGTCGCCACCTACCTGCCCCTCCACAATCCACCTGCAGATGGCCGTCTTCCCATCATAGCCGGGTCGGAACTGGAGTGTGGCTGAGCGAGGGCTGATGTTGGAAATGACCAGGTTGGATGGAGCACCAGGAAGGTCTAGAGGAGGTGAGAGAGTCAGGAAGAGGGTTAACTTATGTCACGGCTTAGGGTGGGTGCCAAGCCTGTTAGGGAGGAAACAGCTTCATAATGACTCTTCATTGCAAAAGGCACTTGTTTACCAAGCCAGGAAAGCGAGAAGCAGTGCAGCTCCCCTCAGCAAGGCCTCACAGCGGGATCCTTCCTCTAACAGGGTCACCCGCTGTGCCCCAGGCCATCTGAAGTGGCATTAGGAGACTCCTGTCTTATTCATCTCTATAGAGAGCAGATAATTAACAGGTGCTTGTTGTGCAAAGAAAGACAAGGGAATGTGATTACATCCTTCAGGCTCCTGCCCTGGCACCAAGAAAGGACGGTCTAGCTTCTTTTCCCTGCTCCCGTGATGCCCTGGGAGTCAGGGTTGAGGAGGGGGATGGAAATCTGTAGGTCTTGGAAGTGGTTTCCAAGACAATCTAGAGGAGATGACAGTGCAGGACTCTTTTCTGGACTCAGTTGTTCTGGGAACGCCATAGGTGGAAGGTGAGCCTAAATCTGAGCTTTCCTGGGCTGAGGGCCACTCATACAGAGAGACCCTGCTGGACTGCTCTCTGGGAGGCCAGGCTTCCCTGCAAGTTCAACCAAATGTTTAAAATGAGAAATTCCCAAGAGTAAGAGAATAGGTTAAAAGGAGAAAAGAAAAGTAATGCCGACAAAAACTACCTTAAAAAGGCAAGACAAAGGACTGGAGGTATACCTCCACAAGCTGTGTCCACCTCGCACTCACAAAACCCTGGATCCCCAGAACTGCATAAAGCAGGCTCTCTCGCACTACACAGAAGGATCAGAAGTTTGGACTATCCTCAGCTACACAGGAAGTTTGGGGCTAGCCTGGGATCCAGGAAACCTTGTCTCACAAAATTAAAATAAATGAATGGAACAAAACAAACAAAGACAAAAACGAGATGGGGGGTGTCCGCTGTGCGGTAGAGCACTTGCCTAGCATGTACAAGGCTCAGGGTTCTAACTCCAGGATCTAAGAGGAGGAAAGAAAGAGAAGGGGGTGGGGATGGGGAGGGGAGAGACAGGGAGAGGGGAGAAGAGGAAGGAAGGAAAGAATTAGAGAGGGATGCACGAAAGCCTGCTTGCTGTCCTCAGGTTTCTGAGAGGCACTGTCCCAGCTTGCGCGACTGGGGTATCTGAAGGCAGGTCTTGCCGCAGGACAATGAAGCCCCTATAGTGACAGCCTGCTATTGTCTCAAGGGTCCTTCTGCATCTGGCTTAATGAATGTGAAGCAGAAGATGTTTAAAGCGAAGGACAAGTGACTCTTCTTTCTAGTCCTTCTCTCTCTGGATTCTTAAAGCGGCTCTTCAGCTTCTAATGGATGTAAACCTCCAGCCTGGCAGATCAAAGCCGGCTCCCGGAAGGACTCCCTGCAGGCACAGGGTGCTACCGAGTGTCTTAGCTAATTACAGGTGATCGGCTTTAAGGCAGCTCAACAGTCTTTCTTCAGGGCGACCATCAGAGGCTCACTCAGAGCAAATTCTTCCATTTCTCTTCTGTGTCTCTCCACTGCAGTTCCTAGAGACATAGCCTGGAGACAGTAATGCCAGATGCAGAGAGGCCTTCAGAGGTCAGTGCACTCATTCCCTAGCAGGGATGGACAGTGTCCAGGCCACAGAACTTTGCATTCACACCAGATGTGCCTGCCTATGGTCTCCCTGGTGCCGACTCCATTTTTAACACACCAGACAGTGCCCACACCACAGCCGTTGCTACAAATGTAGTAACAATGTTTCAAATCTGTGGTTTGGGTGCTGTAAGTTTTATGGGAATTTGGTATTTGGGTAAAATCAGTGAGTATGGGCTGGGGAGATGGCTTAGTCAGTAAAGTGCTGGTTGTACAAGCATGAGAGACTGAGTTCAGATTCTGAGAATATAGGGTAACAGGCCAGTGGAAAGTCATCCTATTCCGGGCCTGTCCCCGAACTCAGAACTTGGAATCCCCACCCCATGACTCAGGGTTAGCAAACAATACTTCTGACCAGCTTGTACTTTTCTACCAGCTCACTGCACATGCTCCAAAGACCCTACAGAAGCCTGCCTTTCACCCAGCCCATTGCTGTCTCTGCTCCTGCTCAAAGGCAGTTACCATGCTGTGGTTACCCCAACCCATCTCTTCTGTGGGGTTTGCTGCATGGTTTGATTTTGTAGTACTCCTTGCCTCCCTAGTGCCAAGATACCCCTGTGCTGGAAAACCCTTTCACAGAACCCACATACAAAGCCAGGTGTGGTGATTGACACCTATAATCTCAGTTCTAGGGAGATGGAGACAGGAGGATCCAAGAAGCTTGCTTGGCAACCACTCTAGCCAATCAGTGAGCTCCAGGTTCAGTGAGTGCCCCTGTCTCAAAATAAGATGAAAAGGGATTGAGGAAGGCACAAGATGCTGGCCTTTGGCCATCACGTGCATGTGTGCACACAGGTCTACACACAGCAAATACATAAATAAATACAAAATGTTTTTAAAGGCCTCTTTCTGCAGGCTGGAGACGTAAAGCAACGCCTTAGTGTGGTGGTCTTCCATGCATATGGGACTCATTCAGAGCAAACTCAGGAGCCTCACCTGTCAACTTACACTCTGGATGCACACGCCTTTCCTTGGGCAACCCTTGCATTCTAAGTGTGCACCCATACCTGCTTTGCTTGTGCAGAAACCAAACCTTGTGTGCAGTAGCTGAGTACCCTCCCACACTTAATTTCAAATGCATTTCTTATTTCTCTTTCCCAAAGGCATCTACTGTCCACGTGGTCACTGGCTGTGCACCTGCAGGGTGCAAACCTTGGGCTGGGGACACCACATTTTTGCCCCGTGGAGACCATCTCTCTCCTTCCTTTCAAGTCACTTCTGCTGGCTCTCACACTCTGGAAAGAGGCACAAGGTCAGATACAGTGGAAGGCTAAGCCGAGGGTGGATCAGTGACCTTTGCCTTCCGCGTGTCTCTGTAGGAGGCTAAACCCTGCCCTTAGCTCTCCAGGCACTTGGTGAATTCTGCATGGAAATACCACCCTATTGGAGGGTCAGAAATGACAAACACAGACAAAGTATGCATGCTGTACCCTGCTAACCTGGGGGTACTCCGGAAGAAATGGTGGACGACGTGGTCAGGCCCACACCTGCGGCGGTCACGGCAGCCACATCGATGGTGTAGGTAGTGAGAGATGACAGTCCACGGATCTTGTACTCGTGGGTTGTGCTGTTGAGGGTGTGTGTGAGCCGAGAGTCATTCTTGCCATACACCTCCCAGGAGATCTGATAGCCTGCAGAGACAAGGGAAGAACTGAGGCAGGACCTCCACCAGACAGGTGGGAAGCCAGCGTTCCTCCCCAAGAATGGGGTTCTGGGACCTCAGGAGCCGGTGTCACAAGAGGTGACAGATCCGCGCCCCCCCCCCCCCCCCCAGCTGCAGTGCTGTGCTTTGCTCATTCTTGTCCAATCGGGAGACATTACAGCATGGTTCCCATCTTCATTAACTGCTGTTTTCATTACCCAGAACCCTGAGTGGGCGGCTCACTCTAGGGTCCCATCTCATGTGCGGAAACACTTTTAGTGTGTCTGTGTATTTGTGTGCATGCATGCAAGCATGCATGTGTGTGGTGATTGACAGGCCGTTCTTCCGGCTTTCAAAGGGAAACATTTCCTTTTACCCTGCCCCTGTTTTCTCAGTTTTGCTTTGCCTCTGAGCTTTGTCCCGCTCCTTACTGAAGATGCGGTTTTCTAGGAAAAAAAAATTTAATTTTCCTCCCGATTCTTGTCTCAGTCTGGCGGGGCCTCGTGATCACAATTTATTCAGCCTCAGATTCCATCGTGACTTGGGGCTTAGAGAAAAAAAAAAACCAACTAGCGCCTGAGTCAACCCCTTTTGAGGGGAGCTGATGGGATTAGAGGATGCTTAAAGTGTCTGGTAAAGAGGGGACAGTGATGGAGAGAGCTCCCGAGGTCCTCGGGCGAAGGAAAACTGCTGAGGATGCCAGCCCTTCCTTCTTCTCAGTCAATAAGCTCGGGGATACGGAAGCTCTAAAACACATCTTAGCTCCCCTTCACTCAGATGAAAGTCATAAATAAAGTGAGAAACTGCTCTTGCGGGTGAACAGAAGCTTAGAGGATGGCGCCTCGGGACTTTAATATTTTGAAAAAAAATTTAATGTCAGAATTCACCCCCTGCTCACTGTCCCCACAGTCATCAGACAGCGTGGTAACTACCAGGTACCTTCAGGGAGACTCAGATGTTGGGGGAGGTGTAACTGGAACAGTAAGGCAAAAAAGACCACTGGAGGGATGCTGCGGCCATGGAGGGATGCTGGAGCCACAGAGGGATGCTGGGGCCATGGAGGAATGCTGGGGTCATGGAAGGATGCTGGAGCCATGGACGGATGCTGGGGCCATGGATGGATGCTGGGGCCATGGGGAGAGGGGAGATGCTAGGGGCCATGAAAAGATGCTGGAGCCATGGTGGGATGGTGGGGTCATGGGGGGATGCTGGGTCCACAGAGAGATGCTGGGGACATGCAAGGGGGATGCTGGGCCATGAAGGGATGCTGGGGTCATGGGAGGGGTTGCTGGGGTCAAAGAGGGATGCTGGGTCATGGGGACATGCTGCAGCAATGGAGGGACGCTGGGGCCATGGGGAGGGAGGAGATGCTAGGGCCATGGAAGGATGCTGGGGCCATGGAGGGATGCTGGGGCCTCGGGGGGGTGTTGCTGGGACCAAGGGGGGATGCTGGGGACATGGAGAGATGCTGGGGTCATAGAGGGATGCTGGGACTGCAGAGGGATACTGGGGCCATGGGGGGATTCTGGGGCTATAGGGGATGTTGGGGCTATGGGTGGATGCTGGGGTCATGGGGGCCTTGAGGTCGCCTGAGTGCCTGAATTCCACTGGCCAGGGATGGAACAGGTCTCTGCCTTAGGGATATGGAACATCAAACCTCACTACTCTGTGTAGCCTAGCCGGGTCTCAGGCCCTAGTCCCTGCTCCCTTTTCCCCATGGTACTGGCAAGAGCTATTCCCATGCTGTGTCTGATTGCCACCTCCCCTCCAGTCTTGTCCAACGCCAAGTCTTAGGTTCTTTTTCTTCACCCACTGTCCATACTGCAGAGTTTCCATGGACTGGGGCTAGGATCTGAGTACTCTGCTCAGGTTCCACAGATTGGTGTAAGGTCTGAGCATTCTGCTTCAACTTCCACGGCTGGGTGCTAAGATCTGAGGACTCTCCGCTTGAACTGGCCTTCTCCTGTAATCAGATTGGTGACTGCCCTAATTGTCACCATAGAACCTTCATCTAGTAACTGATGAAAGCAGATGCAGAAACCCACAGCTGCACACTGGGCTGAGCTCTGGGTGTCCAGCTGAAGAGAGGGAGGAGCAAAGGAGGTCACCATCCTGACAGGGAAACCCACAGAGACAGCTGACCTGAGCTTGTTTGTGGGAACTCATGGACTTCATACCAACAGTGAGGGAGCCTGCATGGGACTGACCTAGGCCCTCTGAATGTGGGTGACAGTTGTGTGGCTTGATCTGTCTGTGGGACCACTGGCAGTGGGACCAGGATCTGTCCCTGGCACATAAGCTGGCTTTTTGAGCCCATTCCCTAAGGTGGGAAACCTTGCTCAGCCTTGATGTTGGCGGGGGTGGGAGGCAGGAAGCTTAGTCCTGCCTTAATTTGATATGCCATGCTTTGTTGACTCCCATGGGAGGCGGTACCCTTTCTGAGGAACGGACATGGCAGGGAGTACAAAGGAGGTGGGGAGAGGAAATGGGAAGAAAGGAGGGAGGGGAAACTGTAGTTGGTATGTAAAATAAATAGATTTAATAAAATTTAAAAATGAGTGAATAGGATGAAGCTATTTTGTAATAAGCAAAACAAACAAACAAACAAACAAACAAACCCGACTGAGTACCCTCATTAGCCCTTTCTTTATGGTTAATTTGAACTTTTTGAAAAAAAAAACCCACAAACTATGCTATTTCTAGCATCTACAATAGCTGATCTTGACTGTAGATTTGATAGACTCTGAACTCTTCCAGGAGGCGAGTCTCTGGTGTGTCTGTGAGGGATTTTCTAGACTGTGTTAACTGTGGTGGGGAGACCCATCCTAAACACAGGTGGACTCTCTCATGGGCTGGGCTCTCAGACGGAATGAAAAAGGGAGAAAAGAAGCTGAGCCCCAGCATCCATCTGGCTCAGCTTCCTGACTGCGGATGCCATGCGACCCGCTGCTTCAGGCTGCGTCCCTTCAACTGTAAGCCAGATTTGTTTGTCAGGTATTTGGTCCCAGCAAGGAGAAAAGTAACCAATACAGCATCGAACAATGTGTAGCCCTCGGGTTGCAACTAATTTGCAGTAAGGAGGCTACTTTTTCTTGTTTTTTGACTTTTTTTTATTATTTATTTACTTACTTGTTTGTTTGTTTGGAGATAGGTCCCAGTAAGCATCCCAGCCTGGCCTTGAACTCACAGATTCACTTTGCTCTGCCTTCCTAGTACTAGGATTAAAGTTGTGTGCCATCTTGCTGGGCCTTTTCTCTATGTGATGGCTCAACACATACACCTCCAAGGGAGGTCAGCATTAGGCCATCCAACGCCAGTGCTGTGAGGAGCCTGGAGCTGGAGACTAGGGCCTGAGAGGCCATGTGATCCTGCATGGAGCAGGGAGATTCAGGGCTCTGTGTGGCTGAGGCAAGGACCCACACTGCTGCTGGGCCAGTGAATTCCAGAGCGAGGGCCTGTTTCAAGCGGTGTCCCAAGCATGTCACCTGGGCTACATCATGCAATCTACAGGACACACACTTGACACCGAGATATTCTTTATCTTCACTTTACTAAGAAAGAAATAAACAGGGGGGTCCCAGGAACTTGCTAGAAATCAACAGCCCTGCTTCAGGGCCGTCTTCTCTGTCTGTGGTCTGGACAGATTCCAACAAAAACCCTGGCTCTGGCAGGGCTTTTTTCTGATAAATCTTTAAACAGTGTGAGATTCCTGGCCACCCCAAAGGCCTGGGAAGGGGAGGCTTTGTTGAATGCCACCACCTTGTCTGCCAGGAGGTTCTATTTGTTTAAAAGCTGCTCTTTAGCAAAACTTTACCAAACACAGCATCTTGTTCATCACGTCAACCTGGAGCCAGAACACAGCAATTTTTAGTGTCTTCAGTAAGCACAGCACTGCTGGTGTCTGCTCGAGTCCAAATGGATCGCACTGTCTGCTCGACTCATTGCCGACACAAACGGACACCAATGGACAACTGAAGAGCTTGCTCTGAGGCTGGGGAGGTAGCTCAGTGGATAAGGTGCCTGCAAGAGTTTGATCCCCGGAACCTATTTTTAAAAAGCCAGATGTGGTGGCACATGCTTGTAATGCCAATCCTGGGGAGATGGAGCCAGGCAGATCCCTTGGGTATAACAGCCTGCCAGTTTAGCCTAATTTGTGAATACCAGGTCAAGTCTCAAAAACCAAGGTGGGTAGTGTTTGGGGATCAACACTGGAGGTTGACTACTGGTCTTCATGTGTGCCCACATCTGCATACATGTATATGTTCTCCCCCTGTAAATCCCCCCCCCCCACACACACACAGCCGGCTTTGGAGAGCATAGATAAGATTAGTACCAGCACAGAGAAAGGCCTGGCTAGGAACTTCCAATGAGCAGTATAATGGGATATTGCCACAGGGCAGAGAACAGGGAATCTGGTGTGTAAAGATGTCTCCCCTCTATTACACACAGCCTTGGAGACGTGGGTGGTGGATGCCGGCAGCTCCGGCCAGCAAGTGCTTCATCTAACTTCAGCTTGCGGCAAGAGAGAGCAGAGCGGGACCTTGCCCAGAGCCAGCACTCCCAGCCACCTCGAGCTCTGCTTCTTACCTGCTGGGGATGGCTCTGCTAACTGAGACTAACGACCATGGGAGCTTCAGAAATAATTTTCTGTTGATCTGGAGTAAATTCTCTACAAGAGAGTAGTGCATCCAATCACAGACTGTCTGTCTGCATCCCGGCCCTCATAAATCAGGGTTTACTGGGGAAGAGCGCGAGATACCGCAATTTACAACAAGAGCACAATGGGCAATTTACTCAGGCAGGTGCACGGCCGCCCTTGCTTGAAGCTTTCTTCTCGTTCTGACCACAAAATAAAATGGAGACGTGGAATGGGGGTGGTCACCAAGGGCCAGGCTGATAAAACATCATCTCTGACAGACAGCCCACCATAAAGGTCACATTGCCCAGGACCAAACTTTTAGATGTATGTGCCTCCTGCAGTTGCCTTCAGCAGTGGGATATACATGTGATGTCTCTGAAGGACAGGGTGTATGCTAACATTCCCTGACCTAGGCTCAGAAGGCCAGGTGTATTTGCATGTGTGTGTGTGTGTGTGTGTGTGTGTGTGTGTGTAGGTCAGAGGTCAATGTTTTCAATCCCTTTCCACCGTAAGCTTTGAGAGAGTGCATCTTGCTGAACCCAGAGTTCATCAATTCTGTAAGATTCGCCTGACCTCATGTTCTCAGTGCTGGAAACACAAGTGTGTTCTGTGTGCCTGGCTTTTTGTGTGGGCTCTGGGGAATCAGATTCACATACATATGCTTTACTGACTGAACCTTCTCCAGCACAATGTTGACCTTTTGGGGGCTGCTAGCTTGTCCTGGGGAAGATTCATGGTATTTTTTAGGGGTGGTGCCTACCATTAGGCAGGGTGTGGAATGCTGAGTGAGGAATACTGATGTGGGGGAGAAGGGCCACAGTGGGACAGGGGCTAGATGGCATCTATCCATGAACGTTTCCCCTCTATAGTGCTTCTCAGAGTGGCAGGCATCGGACCCAGCCTCTACAAACACATTTTCACAGTGTGGGCAGGAGAGAGAAAAGCACGGGCCATGCAGCCAGGAGTGGACAACTTTGTTCCTGACGTGAAGGGCAGAGTCTGTCTGAAGCTCTGCTCGTGGTGGGGCGGCCTACTCGCTCAGTCGAGCCCGCAGTGGAAGCAGGCCAGCAGAATCCAACTGGGAAACATCCAAGCTCGGAGGGTCAAGCTCCATCATAAACACTAGCTGCTCGCTTGTGACTACAGGTATTTGTTTAAATAAAGTATGAAAATGAGTTCATTAGGCCCCATTAGCTGGCGAGAGCAGATGATCATAAATTGGTGGTCCTGGCAGCCAGCTTTCAGCCGTGGAATGTTGGCTCAGCCCCACTGGTCTCCCCTCAAGCCATAAGACAAGAATAAAGTGCACGGGCAGTTTAGAAGGAGGGTAGAGCTCAGGAGGGGTGTGGGGGTGTGGATCTGGGACAGGGGAGGCCCTTCCAGGTTAGGATGCCTATCAAAGAGTCCTGGACAGTTTCTAGAACACAGTGCATGCCTGGAGACCATTGGACAGGTGAGACCGCCTGCCCCTCTCACTCTGCAGCCCCACCTTTAGAATTAATGATGAGCAAGGTTCGGATCTGGTCCCCAGATCAGAGCTAGAGTGGCCTCCTTCTGGGGCTGCAGACATGACTTGGGGAGGAAGTGCTTGCTATGCACACATGAGGATCTGAGTTCGGTCCCCCAGTTCCTTGTAAAAGGTGTGCTATCTCTCTGTAATCCTATCACTCAGCCTGCTTGCTGAGTTCCAGGCCAACGAGTGGTTCGTGCCTGAGGAAAGACAACCAAGGAGTCTTCTGACCTCCACATACAATGTCCGCATTCACCTGCACACATGCAAACATGTTCTCACGTGTACACACACACTCACGCACACTCAGAGCTCCTATTAAACAGACGTACCATCATCTCTCTGTTACCATTTGTTTCTGCCGTCTGTGTGACATAAAGATATACTAACCTACATCAGGTCTCTGCTGCCCACCCGGTCCCAGTCCCTGTCTGTCCCCTCCGGGATGGTTTCCTTCTGCTCCAGGCTTGGGGAAATGGTCTTATTTACATCCTCGGTATCTGCTGTCTTGTACTGGGAAGCCATCCACAAGAGGCCTGGGCTTTGATAACTCACCCAGCAGCAGCCAGCTCTGGTCCCACAGGGAGGACACTGTCCAGTCCAGGCAGAGTCAGGTGGACAGTTGTCTGCATGCTACTCAGCACTTAGGCTCTGAGTGGGGCTAGCTCCAAGGTTCCGAGAACCACGGTGAGGGGCTCTGGGGGACACAGCTCATCACAGGATAGCCCATCCTGAGTAGTCTCTGAGCTGCTTGCCAGGGTCACTGCTGAGAGCTCCCAGGGGCAGTGGCCCTGTTTCAGCGACAGTCTGGGATATTCCTTGCCCGTCCCCACCTCAGGAGCCAGTTTGAGAAAGTTGTTTTAAAACCATGGTGTGCCACACACCTGTGGATACATCTTATCTAAGCACAGTGGAGATCTGGGCAGGGCCTGGACTACAAAAAGACAGACAATATGAACAAACGCTTAGGGGAGGAAAAGAGGGGCTGAATCCAAAGGGAATCCATGGACTGAGCAGCTGGGTGCTACCCAGGAGGTGGCCAGAGCACACCGCACACATGCTTTTCTTCAACTTTGTATGTGTTAACGTATGCAGATGTGCATACATCCGTACACGTGCGGCGGCCAGCAGACAACCGAGAGCGTTACATGAAGAAAGCTCTCGGGATAGCCTTCATCTAGGCAACTGCACCAGACTGGCTGGCCAGAAAGCCCCGGGGATCCACCTGTCTGTTGCCCCAACACTGAGGTTACAAGTACATGTATCACCACACCTGACTTTCTAACACAGTTTCTGGGAACCGAATTCATGTCCTCACCGACTGAGTCATGGTCTCCCCAGCCACATATGTGTTATTATTAAATGTGTTATTTTTACATTTTCAGTGCCCACAGACTGAAGCCATTTGGACTTAAGGCACAGTACGGCTGGGTATTTCTTTGGCCTTGGGCTTTGGGAAACCCGATGAGGGCTGAGGGTGAGGGAGGGGGGAACTTCCAGGGAGAACAGGAGTATAGTTTGTACCTTACGCCCAGCATGGCATGAGACAGAGATGGGCAAGTGGCTACCAGAGGCCACTTCTGAGCCGGGTGATCATGGGGACCCTCACCCCCAGTCCCTGCTGCCCAGCTGGGGTAGAGGACATGAGTAGTCACAGAGCATGGAAGGTAGCATGTTGCAGTGCTGAGGAGCCTGGCATCGGGGCGTGTTCAGAGAGGCCGCTGCTCCCATCTAGGACACTGACAGGGGCAGGGGCCCAGCACAGCCTGATGGCGGTCACAGGACACTTCGCCTGTCTTAGCTCACCACGGCATGTCTGCACTTCTCAGACATAGCTCAGCGGAAGAACGCAAATTTCCTTCAGCAGCTTTTGGGGACTCAGGGAATTACTCACTGCCTAGCTTCAAGCCATGGTGCCACACAAAGAAATGAGTCAAACATTAAAAGTCTTGTGAAGGTGAGCTGCTCCCCAAGGTCCCTGCCATCAAGGGGTTTACTGTGAAGGGCCAGCCATGCCAGTTTATCCTGAGTGTGACTCATGGAGATCCAGGGGCCTAGGACCCCTTTGAGCCCGAGACCCTTCATCCCCACAGCACTCCCATAGCCTTAAGTTCTCACTCAAGATGGGGTGGGGTGGGGGCAGGATCTGGGATTTGGAGCCAGGAGATCGACTGGGGCCTTGTCCTGGTCTTGCAACTGGTGACAGAAGGTGGAGGGCAGAGACGTCAGTACTGTAGTCACTGCCCTACCGGGAGGACGTTAGACTCTGATCTGCACACAGTAGGTGTGTTTGCTGTTCTCCCAGCCTCAGTTTCCTTGCCTGTAACATGGCCAGAGTATCAATACAATTCTACACTGCTTTGAGAACTGAGCTAAATATGTGAGGAAAGGTACCAAAAACCACAAAACCGGATTCTGATTGTTCAATGAGACTTTGGCAGCATCCGAAGCAAGGATTAACTCCCAACTCTGAATCTGTGGTCTTCACAAGGAGATAAACCACACCTCCTACTCACACCTCCACCCCCAACCCCCCATCCCCCGCCTCAGGGTAGTGGCCACCCTACATCCAGAAAGACCCATCAGTTACTCCCAGGAGGCCTGGGGTCACTCTCAGTAGCTTTGTTTGACATGGGGGCCACCCCTTCTTTTTAGGGCACACTTGCCGATTTCCTTTCCAGACGAAAAGACTGCTTACCCATAATGATGCCGTTTCTCTCCAGGGGTTCCTGCCAGCTGACCTTGAGAGAGGTGTCCAGAATCTCTGTGAAGCTCAGGTGCCCCACAGCTCCAGGTTCTACCAATTAAAAACAAAGATCCCTGTTAACACCCAGCCTGCCGTTCTTTGATCGAACCCATGTGGTCAGCTTTGACTCCAGAAGGGAAGGAGTGAGACCAGCAGAAGCCTGTGTGGAACAAACACCGGGAGGCATGCAGCCCAGACTAGTGGCTGGAGGCTGAGCTGTGCTCCTGGTCTTGAGTATGTTACTTTGCCAGCTCCATGCAGTCACACAGACAGAGGTGGAGAGAGTGGATACAGGAAACTCAGGCACAGCTTCTGTTTTCTCCCTAATCCAACCCAGTAGAAAAATTTGCCTGGGTGGACCTGGAAATCCATTGCTTGCTAGAATCCTCTATTAAGAGAATGGGGGTGTGGTTCCATAGTAGAATAAAGAATAACCCGCCTAAAAACCCTCAGGGAGGGGCTAAGGGTGTGGCTCAGTGGCAGGGCCCCTGCCTAGAATTCCCCAGTGAGGGGCTGGGGTGTGGCTCAGTGGTAGAGCCCCTGCCTAGAATTCCCCAGTGAGGGGCTGGGGTGTGGCTCAGTGGTAGAGCCCCTGCCCAGAATCCCCCAGTGAGAGGCTGGGGTGTGGCTCAGTGGTAGAGCCCCTGCCCAGAATCCCCCAGTGAGAGGCTGGGGTGTGGCTCAGTGGTAGAGCTCCTGCCTAGAATCCTCTGGAGAGGGGCTTGGCTTTGCAAGAGTATTTGAATAGAATCTTCAAGTGACAGGAGCTAGGAGTCTGGTTTTTATTGCACCCATTGACATTTTGGAAGCCAGAAATGGAGCCTAGGGCCAGGGGTCATGCCTGTTCACCTGACCCACAGGTCTAGTTTCTGAATACTTCTCTCCCAGAGGATTTTTCAGGAGCAAGAGAAAGTGCCAGCAAAAGGCCTGCACTATCACATCCTACCTAAGAGGAAGAGAAGATGTCTGGAGAAGTCAACCCACTTCCCACAGTCCTCTCAGCAGAGGACCTGTGCTAGCCGAGGAGGGAGCACCCTTCTCTTCAAGGTACCTTCCCGTGGGTTTCCTTGCAAACCTGCTGGGGATTCCCAGGTGAAGTCAGGGTCTTACTTGGCCTGCAGGAGAGGACAGTCCCAGGCTCCCATCAGCCTTGCCACAAAAGCAGCAGCCAGTACTTCTCTCCCTCCTGGGACCATGACAAAGCCCCAAACACAGCGAATGAATTTTAAAACAGGTGCAGCCTCGGAAGCCGCCCTCATGGGGGTGAGAGCCAAGGAGCCTTCACCGAGGGGCTGAAACGCTGACAAATGCCACTTCTCTCAGTAGAAGACGGTAAAATAGGATGGCTGTCAGGGCCGTGTCATTCCCCTCCCCCACACAAGCTTCCAGAAAGACGTTCTGACGGGTTTTGTGAAGCAGCTTGTTCTGCGATCGATGCAGTAGCAGAGACAGCTTTCTGCTCCTTTTATATTCCCAGTGTTTCGGCTTCCTGGATTCTTGCCCAAACGCGCCGTCCTCTAACTCTGCTAATATCTAGGTTTCGATTTATATTCTTTTTCCCTTTACTGCGACCCTCCCCCAGCGGGTTACTAGTTCTCTGGGGCCCTGGAGAAGACTTACAGCTGGCAAAGCTTATGCCTGTGACCAGGGCCTGAGCCCAGACAAGCTGCACCCTCAGAGTCAATGCCACCTTCACGAGGGCGCTACATCCTTCTAAACTGGACAAATAGGGCCCCTGCCTACTTAAAACGGCAGTTTAGGAGCAGGGCAGACGTCTCAGCTGAGGATCCGAGTTCTTTTTCTATTTTATTATGTTTGGTTTTCGGTTTTCTTATTTCACGGATGTGTGTGGCTCTACGCATGTTTGCATGTATGGGGATATCATACTTGTGTAGAGTGTGAGTGTGTGTGGTGTGTATGTGTACGTGTGCATGTAGAGACCCAGAGTTGATGTTAGGAGTCATTGAGGCTTTTCTAACGTATTCATTGAGTCAGGCCTGTCAATCAAACCCAGAACTTTCCCATGTGACTAGTCTTACTAGCTGCTTGATCTGGCAATCTCCTGTGGTTGCCTTCTGAGGCTGGAACCACAGCCAGCCTCAACACTCACCAAGCCCTTAGGTGGGTCTGGTTATCCCCAGTCAGGTCCTCAGGCTTGCTTGGCAATGGCTTTAACCCCAGGCCCAGGATCTGAGTTCCAGCCCCACTTTTAAAAAGTTGGGTGTCCTGTGGTATATTTATCATCCCAGCTCTGTGGAGGAGACAGGTGAATCCCAGGGCTCCCTGCTCAGCCAGCCCAACCTATTGGGTAGCTCTAGGTTCATTAAGAGAACCTGTTTCAAAATATAAGGTGAAGTGATTGAGAAAGATACTGGACTTCACACACACACACACACACACACACACACACACACACACACACACCATATAGAGACCACGAGTCCCAAACTAATATAGAGATATATTAAGTAATTTTGTTGCCTTCTGTGCCCCATGACCCATTCCAGAGAGTGATGTGACGACCTTTGACAATGGGCCCTGGGATGCTAGGCTTCAGCACAGGAGAGGGATACTCACTGTCCTCGTGGGTCCACACAAGCTGAGGCGTGCTCGGAGGCCCGTCCCCCGGCGTGGTAAAACACAGGACTGATGTAAAGTACGCTGTGAACTTCTTTAAGTTCGTTATGTAGCCATGGTGGATCCCATGGAAGTCGGGAGCAATAGTGACCACAGTGACAGTCTCAGGGGCATCTGCTGGCCATGCCAGAAGCTGGGAGGGAAGGGCAAAAGAAAGGACCCCTTTAAAATGCATTTCTTCACTTAACAGTCTATCCAAAGTATAGTTTACAATTAGTAAAATTAGTAGTATGTCTTTAGAGAAAGCATAGTCACAGTTCAATAAGTCTAGAAATCCCACATCATTTTTCTCTTTCTCATATTTGGGGATAAAACCCAGACTTTTATACATATTAGGCAAGTACTCTACTCAGATTGACACCCCCAGCCCCTCACTGGGGGATTCTAGGCAGGGGCTCTACCACTGAGTCACTCCCTAGCCCCTCACTGGGGGATTCTAGCCAGGGGCTCTACCACTGAGTTGTATTCACTGGGGTGTATTTTAGACAAGCTATATCCCTGTCCACTTTACAGAGTTTTAATAAGTTTGCCTAGCTGGCCTTGAACTTGTGGTTCTCCAGAAGGCCTGGCTATATATCCTATTGTTTCTGATAATCCCACCACAGAAAAATTGAGTTTAAAATGTGTCTCATATATTGTTGTATATTTACACATGTATATTTACGCTTGTATATATGAAAGAAATGGCTGCTTAACTCTTGTTACAGTAATGGACACTCCCTTAAACTTCCATCTTCCCTTAGGGTACTACTGAGCATGGGTTTTTTTTAATAATGAGGGGCAAAGATGATATCATCTATTAATAACTAATTAGCATAAGAAGATAAACACAAATATTCTCCAGATAGAAGTCTATCTATACTGGCTCAAAATGATTCAATAGGAACAATCTTAATGATTTATGATTCGTTATACTAGTTTCCTGGGCTGGATTTTAGGAGCTAGGTTACAATTTTAAATAAAGGTCATATACAGGGGCTAGGGATGGTAGAGAGCTTCGCTAGCAAGCAAAAGACCCTGGGTTCTAACTCAGCGCCACATGACTCCAACATGGTGGCTCATGCTTGTCATCCCAGGACTAAGGAGGTAGGAACTGGAAAATGGGAAGTTTAAGGCCATATTCTGCCACACAGTGAGCTTGAGGCCAGCCTGGTCCTCACAAAACTGTCTTACAAAAAAAAAAAAAAAGAAATATAATATATGGCTGCATGCGTGTGTATGTGTGTGTGCACACGTGTGTGTGCATGCATGTGTGCATGTGCATGTGTGTGTGTGTGTATACATGTGGACATTCCATGAAAAGCCACTTGCATGATTTGGCAATGCTGTGTATGTGTAGTCTCTTGACACCATGCATCTCCAGAACTGATTGGTTCTGCAAGCCAGCGGGCAGCAGGACACAGAACACATCTGTGCAGATCAAACTGACAAACCAGCCACCAGACACGCGCAGTGTTCTTGCCACTCAGACCTGGCAGGAGAGTCGAGAGTGAGGGAGTTTTGCCCTGATCAGTTCAATTTCTCTTCAAAAAAAGCATCTGCCCTTAGATACTCCTGAGGAAGAGCAGAGGCACGGAACGCGCCTAGCTGGGCCTGCCCTCATCACAGACAAACAAGCATTTGAGGGAGCTGAACCCAAAGGGAAGAGAAAAATGAACCAAGTGGAAAAGACACCCTTTGAAGCTGAGTGCATTAGCAACTCACCTCTCTCTGAAGGGCTCCCTAAGTCTCCTGATAAGGGGTTAGTGAACCCACTTTTGTACAATGAAGTCAGGCTCCCACGTCCAACCAGGAGAAGTTGATGTAAAGGAAAGAAACTATGCTTTTGGAATGTGCACCCAAGTCCGTCTTACCTGGCAACAGAGCCTGTTTTTTAATTCAGTTCGGGCAGGGTATCCCAGCCCACGTTCTCTGTTCTCCTGTCTTTGAACAGAACTGTCCTCAAGGCAGAGAACAAAATGGTCTCTTTGCTGGATTGGAGCCTCCCCCCCTCTCATGAACCCTGGGTGGGAACCTCCTTCTCATGAATCTCTGCCCTTGACCCTGCATTCTGCCCGGAGAATCCCCTTCTAGGAAGAAGTGGTTTGATAAGGCTGACTTCAATCATCTCCCATAGATGACTCTGTGTGTGTGTGTGTGCATGAGATGAGTATGTGCACATGTGTATGCCGATGTGCATGTATATGTGTGCCTACGATGGGTGTCCACACAAGCAGAGGCCAGAGGCTGACATTGAGTGTCTTCCTCAGTGATTCCCCATCTTAGTTTTTGAGGCGAGGTCTCTCACTGAACCCAGAGCTTACTCATTCCACTAGGCTGGCTGGCTAGCAAGCCCCAGGGATCTCCTGCCTCTGCTTCCCCAGTGCTGGGCTCAAAGGTGTGCTCTGCCATGCATGGATCTTTTAGTTTTATCGGTTCTGAGGGACCACAAGTTTTTATGCTTGCATGGCAAGCACTTAACTGACCGAGCCATCTCCCAGCTTTCCCTGAACTCCATTAATCCAACGATAGCCTTTTCTCCTGTGCCCTCTTAGCAACTGTTCATTCAAATTTCTAGCCTGGAATAGCTGATCAGACTTCAGACAGATGGTGGCCCCACCAAGGGGCAAATTACTCCGAATTTGCTGCCCTGGGTTTTTGATGACATAGGAGGGGTAAAGCCCTATGTCTGATGTGATCAATACTGCCCATGAGTGCCAACTAGAGGTCCCCAAACCAGGCCAGGTACCTTGTATCCCTGGTTGATGCCATTGATGAACTGCTGGGGTGGCGGGTTCCACAGGAAGTGCACGGTGGTGGAATTCACTGCTTCAGCCTGCACGTTCTGTGGGGGTGCGGTAGGTACTGTTCCCCCGTGGAAGCGGAAGGCAGCACAAAAGGCAGAAGGCACCATGGGGAGAAGAGACAAAAAGGAAGCCTTAGTCTAGGATTCAAGGGCAGATGGGAAGGGAAGTGAATGTCTCCCACACTAACATTCCTGTAGCAAAGGAGAATTGGGCCATTTCTCATTTTCTGTGGGAGAGTTTCTTACTTAAGGCACAGGTGGGAAATGGTACCAGATCACTGTTTCATCCCACAGACGGGCCTTTCCCACACATCTGAAATGAACAACACACTAAACCTTTATTGTTTTCTCAATTGCCCCAATTGCCACCTCAAATCGTCACAGTCAAGGCAAGGTTTCATCTAGAAGGACCTTCTGCTTGCTATTACGTTCCAAGTGCCCCTCCCCCTTTCCAGGTAGCATTTAGTGCTCACTTGATACAACCTGGAAAGATTAGTCTGGGGGAAACTGGTGATTGATGTCGGATGGCCCAGTCCACTGCGGGCAACGCCATTCCTACGCAAGTGAGCCTGGGTTTCATAAGAAAGCTAGCCGAGTGTGAGCTAGGGAGCGGTGTTCTGGGGTTTTTACTTCCAGCTCCTGCCCTGAATTACTTCCTTCAGTGACAGACTGTGACCTGGAAGCAAAGCCAAGTAAACGCTCTCCTAGTCTAAGGAGCTTTAGTGACATCATGGTGTGACGTCATCAGTGGCATCATCATAGTGACAGAAAGGGGACTAGAATTCTCTCTGTGTGTAAATGTGTGTTTGTATGTAGCTTCACATGTGTGTGCAGGTGCACATGTCCATGGAGGCCAGAGGCTAGCCCCAGCTGTTGTTCCTCTGGCCCTGTCCATGTTATTTTTTTTAGAGGTTTATTTATCTTTATGTATATGCCTGCATGTACATCTGTGTGCCATGTGTGTGCCTGGTGTTATGGAGGTCAGAGTGGGTGCTGGATTCACTAGAACTAGACTTATGGATGGTTCTAAGCTGCCATATGGGTGCTGGAAACTGAATTTGAGTCCTCCGCAAGAACAAGTGTTATGAACCACTAAGCCATAGCTACAGCCCCTTCTATTGCTTTTTGTTTTGTTTGTTTTTGATGCGAGTTCCCAGAGAGTTAGTACTTAAGGAGACCTGCAACTTGCTGATTAGAATAAACTGGCCATTGAGCCCCACAGACCTAACTTTCTGCTTCCCCACACTGGTATTATAACTGTGCCTCCATGTCTGGATTGTTTAAAAGCGGGTTCTGGGGGTCACACTCAGATCTTATTTATTTATTTATTTGTTTGTTTATTTATTTATTTATTATGTATACAATATTCTGTCTGTGTGTATGCCTGAAGGCCAGAAGAGGCGCCAGACCTCTTTACAGACGGTTGTGAGCCACCATGTGGTTGCTGGGAATTGAACTCAGGACCTTTGGAAGAGCAGGCAATGCTAGGAAACTCAGAGGATTTACTTCCAGGTCACAGTTCATCATGAAGGGAAGTAGCTCAGGCAGGGACTGGAGACAAAAGCCACAGAGGAACACTGCTCACTGGCTTGTGTGCAGGTTCAAAACCATCACACTCCTCCTATGCGTAGTACTCTTCATACACACAGCACTACAGGCAACTAAGGAATGTAAAGACTGTGAGAAACAGTCTTTCCCACAGTTATTATCCAACACCAAATGGTTAGCTCCAAAACACACCTACAAGTAACACACACACACACTGAGCAGGGTGTATCTATGTATTTAGGGATATATCTGAATATATATTCAACACCAAACGGTTAGCCCCCAAACACAGCTACAAGTAACACACACCCCGAGCAGGGTGTATCTATGTATTTAGGGATAAATCTGAACATGCATATAGGTATGTAATAACAACTGGTTTTTACAAAGGGTGGGCATGCATTTGAAAGAGAGCAACGAGGAACATATGGCAGGGTTTGGAGAGAGGAAGGGAAAGGGGGTGATGCAATTATATTATAATCTTAAAAGAAAAAGAAAAATCTTCTGTTTTGCTTGTTTCTTTCTTACATTCACAGAACACCTCCTGAGTCCAGGGATGCCCTCCTGGGGCGCCTGCCCTGGAGGACGCTCCTGGAATGCTGAGCAGGGCAGACGCGCATACATCTTTGTGCTGCCACCTTGATTGGACTGAGAAGTTAAGAAGCACCTCGGAGACTGGGAAACACACCCCACCTGTGTCTGTGAATGTGTCCAGGACGCTAGGGGTTACTCAAGGGGAGGTGCCTGCCCTGTTGTGGGCAGCATCAGCACCAAGACCTGAAGTCTATATAACAAAAAGGGACAAAGGCAGTTTGCTGCTTCAGGTGTGGTCCCTCTGAGAGGTGAGCAGACGTTCCCCACCACACCCTTCCCCCATGATGCCTGCCTCGCCAGTCAGAAACAACTGTGCCAACCAACCACGGACCATAACCTCTCAGCCTATATAAAGCTTTCCTCCTTTGGCATGTATTTAATTGGGAGGAACCATGTGAGTACCTCCGTGATTATGTGGAGGTCAGAGGACAGCCTGTGGAAGTCAGGTCTCCTATCCTGTGGGCTTGATGGCAGGGGCGTGAAGCTGCGGTGCCATCTCTCCAGCACCATTTCCCCAGCGCCTTCCGTGTTTCTGTCAGATGTCTGTATACTGCATTTTATCAGAAAGATAGCAACAACAAAACTGAGTGACACGTTCTAGAAGCTTTTTAGGGTGACTTTTGGAAGACAGGTAGACCTCGAGAGGAAGATGGGCACTCCTGCCTGGGGAAGATGGAGTTACAAAGGAGCCCAGGCGGGACAGATAGAAAGTGGTGTGGACTGAGAAGGTGGATGGGCCCCTTGCACAGGAACACAAATTCCCGACACAGTGGCTGCTCTTACATATGGTGGTCACAAAGACGGGAAAACTTCCTGGGGAAGGCTGGTGCTTCCAGGGACATACTGCTAGTGTCCCTCAAAGCAGGGATGACCCAACTTGCCTGACCGTTAGTCTTCTCATGGCAGAGACGACATCCTGGTTCTTTAGGAGTTTGTTTTTACAGTGAGGCTCAGAAGCCAAAAGGATCCTTAGCTTCCAGGTAAAGGAAAATGCATAAGTATCTCCTGTTACAAAGTCCTGGGTGAGGACATGGTTCTGTTACGAGTGGCAGCATAGAGCTGGGCTGTTGCTCACTGGGAAGAGCACGGCCTGGTACACATGAAGCCACCTCTAGTGCCATGTAAGCCAGATGAGGTGGCACAGGCCTGTAATCTCAACGCTGGGGAAGCAGGAGCAGGAGGGTCAGCCTCAGCTACATAGTAGCCTGGGTTAGATAACCCTGTCTCAAACACACACACACACACACACACACACACACACACACACACCCCTTCATCTCCACAGCTCTTCTCCATCATCTCATTTTATGCAGAGATGGAAGAATCTAGAATTCATCAGTTCTCTCAATTGACTCTTCAGGTCCGTGTTTTCTTTCCAACTGCCATCCCCCATAACCATGGCCTCCCCAAGTCCTTCCTGCCATCCCCCATGACCATGGCCTTCCTAAGTCCTTCCCTCACACATCACAAGGAAACTGCCCAAGTTCCCTTTCAGTACCACGTGGACCACATGGATTAAAAATAGTCCCAAGGCCAGCTGTGCCTGGATGTAGACCGTATTGGGAAATATCAGAGTGACTGAGAAAAAGGAAAGCCTGGCAAACAATAGAATTGTGGCTTCTCTAAAGGCCATAGAGACCTGAACAGATCTGGGGGTCACATAGTGTCAAATACAAGGAAAAGCAGGGCTGTTCATTGAGACAAAGGGAGGGAAGTAGGGGAGGAGAAGGAAGAGGAGAGGGGGAAGGGAGATGAAAAGAGAGAAGAGGGAAGAAGGAGGAAGGGGTGGGAAAGAAAGTAGAGGGGAGGGGAGGAGAGGAGAGAGTATGGGGCAGGGGAGGGGGAAAGAGGGTGGTGAGGGAGGGATGGCCAATGTGCAACTGGGCTAGGAAAATTTGCTACGACAGCTAAAGGTGAGTCTAGAAGAGCTGCAGGTAGAGAAACAGGACGCTTCCCACACAGGAACAAGGGCAAGTGTGTTGGTGTTTCACTGGAGAATCCCACCGGGCATTTGAGGAATAATGAAGCAATTTTAAACCATTACTCAGACACCCAAACAAATAAATAAATAATAACATTACAGACAAGAAAAGACAATTACCCCTCATGAATCCAAGTTCAGACCGCAAATAAGAAAGCACTGAAAGATCAAATTCAGCAACACACCGCAGTTATAACGTATCCTTGTCTGGTGGGGTTTATATCGCAAACAGAAGAGTGGCCTCATATTTGACCATCAATCATGGCAGAGCGCCAAATCAGCTTAATAAAGAAAACCCAGTCTTAATAGGGCTAGGAAAAGCATTGGATACATTTTAAGATCTAATCATGATGATAATAATAAAAAACACCTCTCAGTCAAGAAGGAATTTAAGAGAGCTCGGCGAACTTGATAAAGGGCATCTCTAGCGCACCTGCGGCTGTGGGTTCCCTGGAGATGAGCGCCTGAGAGGTGCTGCCCTGAGATTAGGGCCGAGGGAGGATGGAAGACATCCCAAGTGGTTTTTTTATTCTGCAAGTCCAGACTGGTGAAGCTGAGAAAAAGGGAGGAGGCAAACCGACGGGGGAGGAGCTTTCTACCTATGGGAAATATAACCGTCTACATGGAAAATCCACGTTGGCTCCAGGAAGGCTCCTAGGACTAAGAGAGGCTGCGAAGATTGCGGGCTACAAGGCCAAAGCTCTGTTTCTAAACACAAGCAATAAGGAATTGGAAATTGAAATTTAAAGATTGGTTCCACTTAGGGAGCTGGGAGACTACTATGCAAAGCAGGAGAGCCTGGGTTAAGGTCGCCAAACCTACTTTAAGAGGGTGGGAGGAGCTGTAGCCAATCAGCCTAGACAAACTAGCGAGCTCCAGGCCAGGGAGAGACTGTCTCACAAATACAAGTAGATTGCGTGTTGACGAATGATACCTAAGGTTGACCTCTGACCTCTACGCATGTGTGCACATACATGTGACCCCTACACACACACACACAGTCAGTCCCATTTAAAGTAGCGATGAAATATGAAGTAAATACAAACCTGACAATGTGTTAGATCTATAATCTGAAAGTTACAAAAACTACTTAAACACCAACTCTAAATAAACAGCCTGGGAGGATATTGATGAACTCCAAGATCAGACAGGTAAGAGAATTGTTCTCCAAACTGGTCTGCAAGTTAACAGGAGTTCATCAAATGCATAGCTAGACACTCTTCAAAAACCAAAAAGGTGATTTCCAATTTACAGGAGAAAATGAAGGAACTAGAATAGCTAAACTGATTTTTAAGAAAAAAAATCTAGATTAACTCTACATAATTAAAGAGGTATGAATCTATAGTAACTAAAACAGGTGACACCAGGAAACAAATGAATATGATGTCAACAATGTCAATACCACAGAGAAGAATCCAGAAACGAGTCACACAGGTAGGTACCAACTGGTGTTCTGAACAGCACACATAATTCTGCAAAAACTGGACACTCCTATCAAAATATAAAGATAACTTCTAGATGCTCCTCACACCTCCATGAAAACTAACTCAGGGTGGATCACGGGCTTCAGCGCAAACCTATCCCCATCAAGCTTCTAGAGAAGATCACTGTGTCACGGACAAGGCGACAATATACAAGAATGGTGGCCCAAGGGTCTTCTGTGAGATGAGTCAGAACTGAAGCCCACACAGGCTGGGTGCAGTGTGCATGGCAGTTTCAGTCTCCTGCCAACCCCAAGGCCACTGGTGGATGGGGGACAAGGGTGCTGCACCTTTGGGGCAACAATTACTATTGATTATCCAGTGGACAGGATCTGCCATCACCTGGGAGAGGTGCCTCCAGGCATGTCTGTGAGAGAGTTCCTAGACTGTGTTAACTGCCAGGGGAAGACCCCACCTCAGTATGGGCAGCACCCTCTCAGGAGTCCTGGTCTGGACAGACAAGGACAAAGCAAGCTGAGCACCAGCATCCATCTCTCTGCTTCCTGACTGTGGATGCCATGTGAACAGCTCCTCACGCTCCTGCCACCATGCCTCCCCCACAATGATGAAAGGTACCCTCAAACTGTGAGCCCAAATCAACCCTTCCTTAAGTTGCTTTTCTCGGAGTATTTTATATCACAGAAACAGGAAGAACAACCAATGCACATGGGGTGAAATACTGGAACTATCTGCTTTCACACAGGAACACGTGTGATCCCCCAAATACATTGTACTGTAATCCCAGTGCTTGGGATGGGGGAGGTAGGAGAATCAAGAGTTCAAGGCAAGCCTCAGCTACATCGTAAGGCTACACGGGACCCTGTCCCCAAACAACCAACAAACCACATGCATCGCACCACTGGGAAGGAGTCCAAAGATTCCATGTTGAATTCCTTCTTCTACCTGGTAGCCCATCGAAAGCGAAACTCCTAAGACAGAAGGCAAGTGGCTGCTGAGAATAGGGTTGGTTGGAGGTCTGAATGCAAAGGGGCGGGACTAGAAAGCTGAAGTCATGTGAGTGTCCTGTATCAACCACTCTAGTGACTGTGGATTGAAAATGCATCTCTAAAATGTGACACTGTATTCCACTGAAGGGAAATGTTAGCACAAGCATATCAATGGGTATTCAATAAAAAGAACCCCCCGTGTGTGTGTGCGCGTGTGTGTGTGAAGGCAAGATGTTGCACTTTGTTTTCTGAGACAGGGTCTCTCATTGGCCTGGAGTAGCCAGGTAGGCTAGGTCAGCTGGTCCCCGAGGACCAGAGAGCACCTGACTTCCCAGAACTTGGATTATAAGTATAAGCCATCAAGCCTGGTTGGACATTTTGGTCAGCATGGGTTCTGGGGTACTGAACTCAGGTTCACATGCTCGCACACCAACTGAGTCATCTCCTCTGCTCCCAGGGAAGAGATTCCTATCCATAAGAGGAGAGAACCATGTCCATGATGGTGGTGGATTTGTGGGACATCCTTCCTGGAAGTCTTCAGGGTAGGGGGCATGTGTGAAGTCCACGGACCCTGTGCTGGAGAAGCCACAAGGGCAGTCCCCACGGGGTTTTCCTTGTCACTGCCAACACAGCACAGAAGCCACTTCCAGTTGTTATCACACTGAATGAGTGACACTTCTAATACCAGGACCCACCTGTCCAAAGTGTGGCTGATCAGAAAATCCAGACACATAATACAGCGGTTAGCACTTCAGACCCCTAAGTTTGGCGCTGCTCTGTATGCAGCGACAGAAACAAGGGCAATGTGGGTCTGGGGAGATGGCTCAATGGTTAAAGAGTTGGCTGTGCAAGCATGAGACCTGGTTTGCATTCCCAGGACACACATAAACGTAGAGGGGGTTTGGCAGTTTGCCTACATTCTGGCCTTGGAAGGCAGAGACAGGGGATCCCCAGAGCAAACAAGGTAGCCGGGTTGGTGAGTTCTGGGTTTGATTGAGAGTCCTGCCTCAGTGAATAAGATGAAAGAGTGATGGGGGATGATTCCAATATCAACCTTGGGCCTCCATGTGCATGTAAAAATATGCACCACACACGCACACATGCGCGCGCACACACACACACACACACACACACACACACACACAGAGAGAGAGAGAGAGAGAGAGAGAGAGAGAGAGAGGAAAACAAAACAAAATAATGAAGCAAGGTCAGTATGGGTTGAAAAAAATAAAACGGGAAAAGAGAAAGGGTGAAGAAAGAAGGGTCAGAAGACTCTGGGGTCCCCTCAAAGCTCACGCTCAAGGGTCCCTTGGAATCTATTCATTTCTGCCAGGCTGGTAACATTAGAAGGGAGGGCTCCCCGAGGCCATTCTTGGACCTTCACTTTCCCTTCCCTTTCTTCCCCCCACTTCCTTCCTGGCTGCCATAAGGAGGTGAACAGTTCTGATCCCCCACACAGCCCATACCAATGTGCTCTTTCTCACCACGGCCCAGAAACACCATAGTCATGCTCTCATGAGCTGAAACCCCTCCCGGGAGACTTTGTCCAGTGTTCTGTCACCGCGATGGAAATCCCTCGGCCCCGCTGTTCTCCCGGCAGTCTGGGTGATTCTGCTCCAGCATTCCATCAGCCCCAATTACTGCCTGCACAGTTCCGGCATGCCTTCCTGACACATGTTCACCTCTCTAAAATAAGCCAAGGAGCAGATGTTCCCTAAACGCATTTGGCGTCATTTAAGTAAGAGTCATTTCCTGAGGTTTCAAGGCGGTGTTTGCACCTTTACTTTGATCCCTGTCAGGTGGGGGGAGTCCTGTCTTTCGTCCCACAGTCAGGGCCTCTCTGAGCCTCGGGGAGAACGCAGAATATCCAACATTAATGATGACTTCCATTGGTTGAGCCAACAGGGAAGCTGCTTCCGGTCTGTGAAGGTCAATTTTGGTTGTCAGCTTGACTGTATCTGGGATAAAAACTAGGAAACATGCCTCTGGTGAGTCTTAAAGAACAAACAAGATGAGAGAAGATCTTCTCCCAGGGTGGACAGCTTCTGGAGATCACCCAGATCTAAAGACGAGTGAGTGGAAGGCTGCCGCTTTTGCCTGCCTGCCTTTGCTTCTTGCTGGTGAGTGTATCTACTCTGTGGCTGTCTCCACCAATGTGGTAGCCAGCCTTTGCTGACATCTGTTTCTCCATCCTTCCAACATTGACTAAAGGCCAGATCTTCTCTAGGAAGCCTCCAGGAATCCTTCAGTGACAGGCTAAGACTGCTGAGACCTCCAGCTTTGTGGGCCGAGCAGCTATTGGGTCTCTTCTCTGTGCAGACAGCCATTGTTGTATCTGTATCTAATAAATGCTTTTTTGCGATTTATATGTGTTCTGTTGGTTCTGTTTCTTGAGAGAACCCTCACATAAACACCTTCCCTCCTAGCTACACAAAATCTTGACTCATAGTAAAGTAAGAAACCAAATAAAAACAATCCTTTCGCTTGAGCTCCCTGCCTCTGGAGTCACAGCATCCCACACTCTGGCTCTGCCTCTCTATCCACAGTTATGGATGGACGCCTGTTGTCACCCTGGGCTTTATT
Source organism: Chionomys nivalis (assembly GCF_950005125.1). Lineage (NCBI taxonomy): Eukaryota > Metazoa > Chordata > Mammalia > Rodentia > Cricetidae > Chionomys > Chionomys nivalis. The sequence goes on from NC_080088.1 coordinate 91,259,007, forward strand.
AAAACATCACCCATTCTTCTAAGCCCTTGTGTTCCCAGAGCCTGGCTTCCTGTTCTCTTAATCATTGTCATTAGAAATGACTCAAATGTTTGAGGACAATGGAACCAAAAATTCCCTCAAGAGGGATGAGGAAAGAGCTGTAGCCAGTAAGGCCTTTCAGGCAGTGTTTTCTAAGGAGGGAGTGACCCTGGCAGGAGAGGTCTTCATCAATGAGGTGACGTCACCCTGTTTCATCTGGAGAAAAGACAGGCTTTGGTCCATTGCTCCTGGAAGAATGTGGGCCATGGCCTGTATTCTGCAGAGCTGGCTGGTTTCCAGCCTAGCCCTCCTCCCAGACTTCCTGATGGAAATGCCACCTCCTACTGCTCAAAGTAAGACCAGGGAGACTTTTTCTCAAGATCTGTACTCCAAAGGGCAGTCCTTGAAGCGAGCTCGGCCTGCCAGAGTGACAGGTATTAGGGTGTTTTCTATAATTTTTTTTTTTTTTTTTGGTTTTTCGAGACAGGGTTTCTCTGTGGTTTTGGAGCCTGTCCTGGAACTAGCTCTTGTAGACCAGGCTGGTCTCGAACTCACAGAGATCCACCTGCCTCTGCCTCCCAAGTGTTGGGATTAAAGGCGTGTGCCACCACCGCCCGGCTAGGGTCTTTTCTGATTTATGCCGAAAAGGGGTGGGACGGGGCATGGTGGTGCATGCCTTTAATCCAACTTTTGGGAGGTAGGTGGATCTCTAGGAGTTTGAGGCTAGCCTGGTCTATGCGAGGGCAGTGTTTCACTAAAGAATTGCACCCCTACCCAGGTCCGGGTCTGTTCTCAGTGTTAAACTACACAAGGCCCACACCACTGTGTAACAGTCCCTATCCATGGACCCAAACACAAGAAGTTCGCCATGTGAGGGTACTTAGATAAGGAAGCTAATGGGGAGGAAGACAAAACCAGAGGAGCAGCGTTAGATGGGAGTGGGAGTGGCGGAACCATAGGTGTGTGTGAAGGTGATGCAGGATGGGGCTGTGACTTCTTTAGATGGGGATAGGAGGGTGGCGGAACAATAGATGTGTGTGAAGGTGATGCAGAGACAGGGCTGTGACTTCTTTAGATGGGAGTGGGAGTGGCGGAACCATGGACACGTGTGAAGGTGATGAAGAGACAGGGCTGTGACTTCCACCAGAGGTGGGATTTCTCTAGGTGAAGGGAGGAAGAGGTTAGACAAGGCTGAGTGGTCCTCCACGGTGCCTAGGTGGGTTATGTGAGTCATGGATGCCATACAGCACGTAGCAAACCTTGCTTCCTTCCAGATATTCTGAACTTTGAAGCTGGCAGAGTCAAATCTGCGAGCTCTGTGTAGGCATTACAGGCGTGGAAATGAAGAAGCCAGCATGGAGACTGTAACTCTGACATTCTAAGACCGAACCCTGGACACGCTGAGTAGCTGTTCATCAAGTATTCATAGCAAAAAAGAGGTGATGAGGGGCACGCAATCTACCAGTGACCTGCGGCAAACAGTACTGCAACAAACTGGCCTTCTTCCCCCAAACCAATGATGTGAGATTACAGACTGCTTTCCATAGGAAAACCCATTAGGTCAATTGCTAAGTTAGAATTCCCCAGAAAACTTAATTCAACTTCAGACTTTGATTTACACGTAATGAACTCAAATTCACCTCTGGTAATTGCCTGCTTGTGCATCATGTGTGCATCTGTGAACATATGCATTTGAGCACGTGTGTATGCATGCACACGCACCTGCATGTCTATACTCGTCTCTGATCCATGCATGGTGGCCTCTTGCTACTCTGACAGGTTCTCTCTACATCCATGTAAAGATTCAAGTTCTTGCCTTCATGGAGCTGAGAGTCCCATGGGAAAAGCAAATGTTTAGGACCCTGAATGGTAAATGCTGCCAGGAAGGGAAGCCAGAATTTCCTGGAGAATGACTCAATGGGAGGATGAGATGAGAAGGGGGGAGAGGGGAGGATAATTTGAGGGAACTGGATGGTTGAGATGCGGGAAGGACAGAGACAGAGAGCAAGAAAAGAGATATCTTGATTGAGGGAGTCAGTATGGGGCTGGCAAGAAACCTGGCACTAGAGAAATTCCCAGGAATCTACAAGGATGAGCCCAGCTAAGAACCGAGGCAATGGTGGCAAGGGTGTCTGAACTGGCCTTGCCCTGTAGTTAGATTTATGACTATCTTAAATGTCACCACAGAACCTTCATCCAGCAGCTGATGGAAGCAGAGATCCACAGCAGAGCACTGGGCTGAGCTCCAAAGTCCAGTCAAAGAGTGAGAATATGAACAAAGAGGTCAAGACCATGATGGGTTCACCCACTGAAATAGTCTGCCTGAGCTAATAGGAGCTCACCAACTCCAGCCTGAGAGGGAAAGGAACTGGCATAAGACCAAACTAGGCCCTCTGAATGTGAGAGACAGTTGTATAGCTGGGGTAGACTGTGGGGCCACTGGCAGTGAGACCAGGATTTATCCCTACTGCTTGTTCTGGCTTTGTGGAACCCATTTTCTTTGCAGGGATACCTTGCACAGGCTATATATCAAGGAGAGAGCCTTCGTCCCGCCTCGAAGCAATGTGATAGACTTTGTTCACTTCCCATGGAAAACCTTACCCTCTCTGAGGAGTGGATGGGGGCTGGGATGCGGGAAGGTAGAGGGAGAAGGAAGAAGGGAGGGAGTGGGAACTGGGATTAGTATATAACATTGTAACATGAATGGGGGCCTGCTTGCTGGAGGTTTTTGTTCCCCCGGTACCCCAAAACTGTTTAGCCCCAAAGGAAATCACACATAGGTCTCTATAAGTTATAAAGCTGATTGGCCCATTAGCTCTAGCTTCTCACTGGTAACTCTCACATCTTGATTAACCCATTTTTCTGATCTATGTTAGCCATGTGGCTCAGTACCTTTTTTTAGTGGGGCAGATCACATCCTCTTGCTTAGGTGGTCTGGGTAGGAGTGGGAAAAATCAACTTCCTTCTTTCCAGAATTCTCCTGTTCTCATTACATCATTTTTACTTCCTGTCTGGTTTTCCCGCCTATATTTCCAGCCTGGCCAATTAGCATTTATTTATAACATGATTGACAAAATACAGACAATTCTGCATAACATGAGAAAAGATATTTTTTTAAAAAAATTAAAAAAGAATGACCTTAATGAGGAGTTCAATCCACAGCTAGATCATGAAGTCAAAATTGCTAAATTTAAAATAAAACTCCAATGTGGACTCTGACTAAGCCTTGTAGTGTTGGACTCACCCACAAAGTGAGAATAACCAGGCTGGCAAATAACGCTATTCCTGGTCTCCTTCAGAGTCGGGGCACAGGCCGCCTTGCTGCGGACGTCCAAACAGTTCTGTAAAACTGTAGGGACTCCTACTCCATCCCAAGCTCTCATCCAGAGTCCACAGGCGCCCTGCTCAGCACCCCCAGTGAAACCCCTTAGACATAGCTTCCTTAGCCCATAAGCCCCTTTGCTCTTCTGTGGTACACTATACGTTTTTTTTTTTTTTTTGAGAAAGGTCTTATGTAGCCTTGTTCCTCCTGCCTCCACATCCTGAGTGCTGGGATTGCAGATGTACAATGCTATACCCAGTTTATTCTCCCCTGTACATCCTAAAGACTGCTCCCTGACTGGACGGAAGCCTGTTGGCCCCACTCTGTCTCCTGGACACTCATTACTCACAGGATCACACAGCAGGGAGACTGTTTCCCACTCTCCAAACCTCTAGCCTGGGGCTGCCGAGCCAGGCCTTTCCTCCTGCTTGCTGCTGGCTCTAGCTCCCCTCTGAGGCATCCCTATGTCACCTGGAGCTGACTTCCACACCCCATAAGGCATCATTGAGCCACCAGGGTGGCACAGCATGGTGATCAGCTGATCAACAAACCTGTCCTTTTTCACGAGAGGTTAAGATCAGGGTCAAGTCAAAGGTACCCTTAGGTCTACAACTCCCACGGCTTTTTTGATGGAGCTGTGGAACACTGAGCATAACCATTGCATGTCTATCAGAGCAGCTGTGACTCTCAAGAGATTCTCTAGAAGGGGCCTGATGGCATTTCTCTGTAGAGGGTAGGGTGAGATTCTGGCCACTCCCTCCTTTCTCCCTCCCTGCTGTTTACACTCTGCCTCAGCTACACATGGTCCTGTGTGTGTCAAAGGGTAACTGAAGGTATCAAGACACACCATTTATGCAGCCATAGGGAGATTGTCACCTACAGTGGGGTAGATGTTTGAGGGGTGTGGTTGCTCTGGGGCCCTGCGTGATCCTGTAAGTGACGCCTCACCCATGTTCTGCTAGTAAACTCAATCAGCTCATCGATTCCCCAAGCTAGACTACAGGGGAATCATTACTTTGGCCCGTTGTTGGCATGCTTTATGGGATAGGTAGATACTGGTCCATGTCTCGTCAGGTAAAGTTCACACAATAGATAGTGACTGTGATCAAGGCAGGTCTCCCCATCCCCAGTGACACCATCATGGCTAGCTGACATTTCAAGTTACTCCCGCTACAGTGCCTTTCTCGTTTCCACCATGAATCTAACAAAGTAATTTATTTTTGACTTCTGACTCTGGGGTGGAATTGACGACAGACACTTAAGCTGTGACCTTCACAATTCTCAGATTGTCTCCATTTCCTCTGAGTCGCAGGCCAAGAATGAACGTCGGATGTTGCTGCCAGAGTCATCTTCCAAGTTTTGATCTATCAAGACCATGGCTCTTAGGGCATCATTCAACATAGAATTCATCTATATACTTGCCACCCAACCTAACCTCTGCTTCATCTTATCCACAGGGCGCCTGCTTATGGATGGATGGATGGATGGATGAAATTCAAGTCCCGGAAGGAATGTGGATCTAGCAATGTGGTAACCTTGCTCACAAAGGAAGCAGGCTGGTAGGACGGTGTAATGGTTTGAATGGGATGTCCCTCATGAGTCTCTGCTATTGAAATACTTGGTCCCCAGTTGGTGGCTATTTAGGAAGGATTAGGAGCTGTAGTCTTGTTGAAGGCAGTATGACGCTGGGGGTGGGCTTAGGGGTTTCAGAAGACTCAAGTTCCATTTCTAGTTAGTTCTCTCTGCTTCCTGCTGTGGACTGAGACATGAGTTCTCAGCTACTGCTTCAGCGCCATACCTGCCTGCTGCTGCCACACTGCCCGCCCCGACGGCAAGGGACTCCTAACCCTTTGGAGTCACAAGCCCAAACAAACCCTCCCTTCTCCACGTTGCCTTGGTCATGATCTTTTAGCACAGCAATAGATCAGTAATTAAGATGACAGGAAGACACTCACTGCAAGTGACCCAGGGTTCTGCACGCTGCCTCTTGAGACTCTAGTCTGTGTTCCTTCTGGAGAAGCTCAAAGTCTACCCTCAATCACGTGCTCACACCCTTGCATTCCCTCACTGCTCCTTGTCTTTCAGCAGTGTTTCTGTTGACTGTGTTCTCCGGAGCCTGTGTGCCTGTGGGTGTATGTGAGCATGCGTGAGCGTGCATGCTCACGTGTGTTCTGTGTACATACATGTTCATATGAGTGTAGATGTATATGTTTACATGAAGTGGATGTCTTCATTGCGGGTGTCATTCCTCATGCATCCTCCATCTTGTCTTTTGAAGCAGGGTCACTCACTGAAACCTGGAACTTGCCAAGTAAGCTAGGCTGGCTGGCCAGTGAGTCCCAGGGATCCAACTGTCTCCTCCTCCAGCGGGCTGGGGTTATAGGTATGGCATCTCTACAAAGGCTTTTTCTAAACCATGCAATCCTGGGATTGAACTCAGGTCCTCCCGCTTGCACAGTGGCCACTTTACTGACTAAGCCATCTCCCCGGGTCCCTCCTCTGAGCCTTTTTGCAATGTTCTCTATCCCAGGTCTGAAGTGGTGTTTTTAATCTACTCATCAGGGAGTCAGATCAAACCCAGGGAACAAGGATGACAGAAAGAGCCTGCTGCTTGACTTGAAAGAAGCCAGTCTTGGTCACTTCTCCCAAAGTGCTAAAGATGTAAAAGCAAGTTCAGCCATCATCCCAAACGGAAGTCTCCTTTGGACACGAGCACACCTTCACCGGTTAACTTTGGCGCAAGCAGCTTAACCCACTTCTGCATCCAATTGGTCAGCCCTGTGTCTGCCCTTCTTTCCAAGGCTGCGAGCTGGATCTTAGGAAATCCCACCGCTGGGTTTTTTGGACACAGAGTGAGGGCTCCTCCAGTCAGTGCCATTTTTCTGCAGTCACAGTTCAGGAATGGTATGTGGTGGGCTACGGCTTCACAGCTGAGCCCAGGCCAGTCCCCTAGCGATAGAAATTCTCCTTAGAGCTGTCAGTCAGGGCTGGGGTTCTAGTTCCGTGGAATGACATTCTTCTACTCAGGCCCTCTGAAGGAGGTCCTCAAAGTCACAGCATGTACCGGGGCCAACCGGGTGTGGAATTAAACACAACTGACTAGGCCCCATCTCAGAGGTACAGATTCTGGGAGCTCTGGCTAGAAAATGTGGATTTAAAAAGCACCTAGGGCACTGTTTCTCAACCTGTGGGTGGTGACCCTTGTGTGTGTGGGGGGGGGAGGTCGAGTGTCCTTTTCACAGGAGTCGAATATCAGATATCCTGCATATCAAATATTTACATTACAATTTATAACAGTAGCAAAATTACAGTTATGAAGTAGCAATGAAATAAGTTTACGGTTGGGGGTCTCCACCACATGAGGAATTGTAATAAAGGGGCGCAGCTTTAGGAAGGCTGAGAATCACTGCTCTAGGTAAGGAGTCACTAGTCTGTGGACCATCTTTGAGGTGGCTGTCTGAGGCCCTTGCCCCAATTATTTTCTGCTCCCCTCCCTCTTTTCTTCCTTCCTCTCTTCCTGTTTCCTCTCTCCTCTTTCCTTTCTTTCCACCTTTATTTCAGCTTTCCTTCCCTTCCTTTTCCCCTTTTTGTCCCTCCCTCCTTCCCTCCCTCCCTCCCTCCCTCCCTCCCTCCCTCCCTCTCTTCCTCTCTCATGCCCTCAGTTCTTACTTGTATCCCAACTCTAGATACAGCCTAACAATGTAACAGGAGAAAAGCCGCATGCCTTGCTCACTTCTGAGCAGGCATGCCAACTGTTCCCTGCAGGACCTTCAATGGCAACATCAGGTCAGCGGCTCCCCGTAGCTCACAGGCTCTGTTTTATTTTCATCCTGATATTTCCTGATGACAAATGAAGATAATTTGAAGCTCATTTGAGACATCCCCCAGTCAACGCTGTCACTAAGAGTCACTGCCTTTGCAACTGCACATCAGATGGAGTTTAAAAACAATAGTAAAATCCACTTGCCAGCATGCATGAGGCCCTGGGTTCAATCCCCAGTGTTGTGGTTTGGATGAAAATGTCTGTCTTGCTCCTGTGTCTGAACACCTGGTCCCCAGATGCTGGCTCTGTTTTGGGAAGCTGTGGAAGCATCATGGGAAGGAGCCTCAATGGAAGATGTGGCCACTAGGGCTGGGCTGGAAGTTTATAGGCCAGCCCCACTTCCTGTTCCCTTGGTTTCCTGCCCTGCCAAGATGTGAACAAGGAGACTCGGTCCTTTCTGCCACAATGTGAGCCACTCCGGTGCCATGATGGACTTGTATCTCCTCAAACCACGGGCCTAACAGAAACTTTCCTCAAGTTACTTCTTGGTCACAGCAATGATACAGCATGGAAGGAAGGGAGGGAAGAAGGGAGGAAGGGAGGGAGGGAGGGAGGAAGGGAGGGAAGGAGGAAGGAAGAACAGCAAGGGGGAGGGAGAGACAAGTGGTTAATTGAAAGAAACCTTGTGGCTCAGTGGGTAACAGTGCTTGATGCTTTACAGAGGACCGGAGTTCAGTTCCCTGTGATCCTATCAGGAGGATCGCCACTGTCTGGAACTCCAGCTCCAGGGTTCCAAAGCCCTCTTCTGGCCTCTATGGGCACTGCACTCATGCACAGACCCACCCACCCACACATACATACACTTACGTTTTAAAAACATATTTTAAAAATGAAGGAAATCTGAGCAGATGTGAATCTCCACCACTGGGCACAAGATGAATCGCATAAAGGTCCAGTAGCACTAGGAGGGGGAAGTTGTGAGGCCTCATGGGCAGGAGGACACAGGCTCGGGCCTCTGTAGCAAGAAGACAGACCTCTGCATCCTGCGCATCTTCTCCTATGAGACCTGGCACTCAGCCTGGCAACAGAGGACCCCTAGGCGATGCAGCAGCACTGGCTGAATTCAGCATAGTGCGAAATTACGGCCCACTGTCCTGCGTGATTTTTATATTCTAACACACCCAAATGTATTATTAAGATAACACAACCTCATCTGTTACAGATAAACCATGAAATGGTAGGTATTAACAGGATAAAATGCCATCATATCTCCCGTCATTACCCTTAAGAACAAGGTCAGTTCTCCAGTGGGGACTGTGGTAATATTATTCTTATTGTTGGTGTTTGTTTGGTTGTTTGGTTGTTTGTCTTTGAGACAGAATCTCATGTAGTCTAGGCTAGCCTTGAACTTACTATGCATCCAAGGATGACCCTGAATTCCTGATCCTCCGGCCTCAATAGGTTTGCACCACTATGCCTAGGCTACACATGCTGGGGATGGAACGCAGTGCTCTGCTGACCGAGTCACACCTCAGACCGTCGCATGTTTTTCTTTAGGGAGCAGCAGACTGCATACTCAGTCCTGTGGGGACAAAAGTCTGTGAACTCAGGCTCCTGCATGGGGCCGTGCTCTCTGAGGACTGCACTTCTGTGTTCCCTTCTGGAAGGCAGGATGTCATCTCCTCTATCTGGCTCCGGGACCACTCTGCTCAGAGACAACTCTCCACATTCTGATGATAGTCAAGGTAAGAGCTCATCCCCACAGCACTGCAGAAAGGGGTTGCCTGCGAGCTGCTTCTGGCAGTTTCGCAACCCCATGCAAGATAGTGTGGGCATTTGCCAAAATGGCATGCCCTGTTTTCCCTGCCATAAAAGGATCCAATCTATAAGACCAGGGAGAGAGGTATCCATCGGACCTTAATGTGGATTCACGTGCATCTGTTTCTCCTAGTACCCTGCGGGATGAAATGTATATGCCTTTCAGACAGGAGACGGGAGCTCATTAAATGCAAGAGTTATGGGCTGTCCGCTAGCAGGTGGATGTACATATTACAATCTATATGCTGCCTGTTATCGTTAATTCCAGGTCATCCTGGGCTGCAGCTCAGCTCTTGCGTTGTTTGTTTCTTGCAGCTTCCAATACACCCGAATATTCACAGTTCATTAAACGTCTCAAGCACATCACAAGGGCAACAAATCTTTCACAAATACTCTTGAGCACTTTTTTTTACAGCCTTTATAAGGAACTAACACTCTACAAGTTCTGTGTGTCTTTTCCTAAACTTATTTTCCCCCAGTTCTTAATGAGGCTTTTTCCCTCTGGGTAGCTTTCTTAGGGCTGAGAGGTGTTGCCTAGGCTACTGGGGAGGAAACCCCACTGGTGGACCCTGCCTGTTACAATACCAACCTGCCACACAAGATGCACCCATTGGCACAATAGTGGCGTGACTGTTACTGGGCGGGTCAACGGCTTTCTTGCTGGACTTGGGGTTCACTCTACAGGAGAGAATTGCCCCTGGTGCTGGGACCCGGTCAAAACCCCTGGGTGGAGAAACTGTAGGCCCTAGGGAGGAACCTACTTCTGTCACTGTGGCACACTGGGCTGCGTGTGTGCACATCCACAAAATCATAATCCCATGTGAAGTGAAGAGTCACCAAATACAAGATGCATCTGGAGATGATGGGAAGATGGAACGGCTAGTGACTAACGTGGCAGGTAGCGACCTGTGATTGAGCAGGACCAGGAACCACTTCCCAGACACAACCTTGAAGATGAGAAACCAGAGAGTGGCTTTCTGATTATTCTCAGAGTGCCCTGTTTGACTGTACTGTGACCACAAGTTCAGGTATTAGAGGTAGTGAGTGACAGGAGTTGTGGGTGGGGTGTGTGTGTGTGTGTGTGGACTACTTTCCTACTGCTGACTTGATGAATGAGCATTGTTCCTTAGTGTTGGAGCCATTGTTCAGCTGCCATGCTCCAGTACATAACCCCTGCCTGTGTTCATGCAAGTGACCCTAAATAAACTCAGTGGACCACAAAACAAGGCAGTAGCAGGAGGAGGGTGCATTGGGAGAAGAGGTCTGGAATGGGCAGGAGAGGGGTAAGAGAGGGCAATGGGGTGAATATGATCAGCACATAAAACTGTCAAAGAACATGAAGGAAGTGGCATACTTGAAGCTCCCCATCTCAGCTAGGGGTTCTGTTGCTGCGGTAAAACACCATGACCATGAGCAACCCAAGGAGGAACGGGTTTTTCCATTCACATCACAGTCCATCACCAAAGGAACTCAAGGAAGGCAGGAACCCTGGACCCAGAACTGAAGCAGAGGCCATGGAGGACAGCTGCTTACTGGCTTGCTCCCCTGACCTTCTCATTTTGATTTTTCATGTACTCCAGGTTCGTCTGCCCAGGAGTGGCACTGTCCTCAATGGTTTGGGCCCTCACACACCAATTATCAGTCAAGAAAACATCTTGTCTACAGACGCGTCTTCAGGCCAGCCCTACAGAAGCGTTTTCCTGATTAAGATTGCCTCGTCCCAAATGACCCTGCTTTGTGTTAAGTTTGACACACAAGCTTCCTTCCAGTTCTCCATGTGGCTTTCTCTCCATGTCAGCCTTGGGCTAAGCTGTATTTACACACACACACACACACACACACACACACATACACACACACACACACACAAACAGGCGTATGCACACACTTGCTTACTGGTCCATCTGGGACCAGGTCACTGCCTTCAGCTAGCTCTCTGCCATACTGGGCAGTGCATCTCCTGGTCACGGAGGGTGAAGCCTCCAGGGAGACAGCCCGGCATCTACCCAATAGGGCCTTTTCCAGCTGAGCATGGGAGGAAGAGCTCTGAGCTCTGGCTCCCGTGTGGGCTGGAGTCTATGTACGCGGTGCTAGGAGGCTGTGCTTTGGGAAGGAAGGATGCAGAACATACCCACTCTTGATACCAACTTCTCTTCTAGTTTGCTTTCTGCTGCCGCGATGAGACACAGCAAACAAAAATGATTAGGGGAAGAAAGTGTTTACCTCATCTGATATCTTCAGGTCTCACAACCCATCAGGAACAGCAGAGCAGAAACTCCAGGCATGAATTTGAGACACAAACCATGGAGGAACGCTGCTTACCAGCTGGTTTATAGACTCATGATCAGCTGACTTCATATGAACTTTTCATGTGTTCGGGTGCTTTCCTCCACAGGTACAACTAGGTACCACATCTGTGCGTGGCCTTCAAAGGCCACAACAGGGCATTGGACCCACGAGGACTGGCACTGAGAGAGTTGTGAACCACCATTCGGGTGCTGGGAATCGAACCTCGGCCCTCTGGAAGTGTACCCAGTGCTCTTAAGCACTGAGCCATCTCTCCAACCCTCAAAGTTCTTTCTTTATGCAGCCCAGACCCACCTACCTAGAGATGATGCTACCCACAGTGGGCTGTGTACTCCCACATCAATCATCAATGAAAAAACAATCGCTCATAAACATGACCACAGCTCAGTCTGATCCAGGAAATTCTTCAGTTGAGAACCTCTTCCTAGACGACTCTAAATTGTATCAAATCGACCACAAAACCTAACCAGGACATTCTACTCCTGGCAGTTTGCTACACAAACATATTTACTGCTAAATCATGATCTTCTCTTTCATGTTTGTCCCCAAGATCTCGTGCTAATATGACAATATAAAATGTACCTTTAAAAGTCTCATTCTGTAAAAATTCCAATGCTTTAAAAAGCCCAAGGTCTCGCTAGAAATCAAAAATCTCTTAACTTTGGGTGCTTATCAAATCAAACACAAATCATACATTGTGGCAGTGCTCAAACATCCATGCCCTTAAATTCTGGAGCCAGGGAGAGGAGCCAGGTTGGAAGGCAGGCATGGAGTCGGAAATGGAGACTACCCTGGCACCGTCCAGAGCAGTGCAATATAAACCAACGGGATCTGATCTTAGTCATCCCTTCAGGCTCCGCTTGTTTATGTGTCAGGTGCTGCACCTGGGGTTGCAAACGGAGGAGATACAGAAGAGACGCTCAGACGTGGTCCTTCCTAGAGATCCTAGGCTGGAAGAACACACATCTATAAATCACAAATGAAGTGACAGCCACAGTAAGTTAAAGGGACTTCACCATTCCTGTGGGCCCTGTACCGGCAGGGGAAGGACACGCTGAAGACTAGCTGCTCTCCTACAAGGTCAGCTGCAGGACGCAGATGCCAGAACGAACCCACACCCCTCACCCCCTCCAAACTCTGTGCCTAGGTTCAGGGGCTCTGCACGCACCTGGGTTTGACTTACAGCTGAGTGTAATCGCCACTCAAATCACGATGAATCCTAAATCCAGCAGGAGCATTTTTTGAAAGGGGTAACAGTCAAATTAGACAGATGCCAACACTGCTCAAATTCATCATTCTTTAAACTGTAGGACACAAATGATTCGTGGGTCAGGAAATCATTCAGTGGCCTCGTGTGCTTGCGTGTGTGCATGCATGTGTGTGTATGTGTGTTTATGCATCTCAAATTTGAGGTCCACACTGAGTGTCTTCCTCAATCATGCTCTCTCTTTTTTATTTATTTAGATGAAACCTCACGATGTAGCCCTGGCTGGCCTCGACTCTCTGTACAGACCAGGGTGGCTTTGAACTCATAGAGATCTGTCTGCCTTTGCCTCTGCTTCTTGAGTGCTGGGGTTTAAGATTTGTGCCACCACCACACCTGACATTCCACCCTATTTTTGAGTCAGGGTGAGCCTCCCTTCCCCCTAAACCTGGAGTTACTGATTCAGGTATAATGGTTGGCCAGCATGCCCTAGGGATCCTCCTGTCTCTGCCTCTCCAGAGCTGGGATTATAGGTGTGTACCAACATGCCCGGTGTTCAAATGTAGGTGCTAGGGATCTGAACTCAGGCCCTCCTTCTCCACAGCAAGAATCGCTCTACCTATGGGCCATCTCTGCCCTGCAGAGGAGCGTTCCTAAGAGACAGAAGCAGAACAAAGCAGGACAGAAACTGTCAAAGAGCCTGGTAAAGTAACTGTTCTTGTTTCATGTATGTGTACATGCGTGTGTTCATGTGTGTGCGCATGAGTGTGTGTGAGAGAGAAAGAATGTGCATGTGTATGTGTGTAAAACAGATTTCTTATTGCACATTGGACTGAAAACTTTCCAGTGGCCACTGCGCAGTCACCTGTCATGTGAGTATGAGAGAGATGGCATCCGCTATCTTCTTATTTCACATACAAGCTACAGAGAAACCCGAGAGCCATTTCCACCAGGCTTGATATATGCAAAGTGTGAAACACAAATGGCAAACTCTGGCGATGGCAGGGCACTGCGATAAAGGCCTAGTCTGGGAGGCGAGCTGAGTGACTTTTACGTTCTAGTCTTTTCCGGCATTTTCTTGCTACATGATCTGGGAGAACAAGTCATCTCTCTGAGCTTCCATTTATTTTCCTCTGTAAAACAGGGAGGCACATGGTCTCAGTGTCTAATAATAGACAGTAAACGAAATCAGGTAATGAGCAGAAAAACATGGCCAAGATAAGGGATGCTGGTGCCCCATACAGTGTCTTCCCTAAAAACGCCACCAAGTGAGCCTCTTCTTTTCTGCAAACTCCAGGTGACCACATTAGCCTCACCCAGTAGATTAGCCTGCATCTATTCTGTTTGGCTTTTAGTATTTGGGTAAGGCTGGAAGAATCTGGAACGCTGTGCTGTTGAGAAGGAAGAGCCTGAGGTTAGAGCATCTCTGGGACTGGGAAACACGTCTTTTGTGCAATGCCATTTAGTGCCACAGTGAGAATTTCCCGAGAGGGGATCAGAACGGGGCTCTGCAAACGAGTGCTCATTTACAACCCTTACTTTAGAAAAACCTTTCAAAGCCCAAGCGAGCACTTAGGAGCTTTGCTAATGTTCTCGAAATGTGGATAACCAAATGTTTTTCCTCCATTTCTTTTAAAATATCAAATATTTCTCCTTCATTACAAGGTAATGTTCTGAGACCATAATGAATCATGATAGCACAAACATACCTGTTATGAAAAGAAAAATGATAAGAGGAATAAAATCAGGGGAAACATTGGTACACTCCAAGTGGTGATTTATTGTATAATTCGTCTTTGGACCCTTGATAGAAAAATCAACATCTGTGTCTTAATGGATGTGTTTTTAAAAATGGATAGAGGGAATCTGCTAATCTGCATGGGTTTGCTTGGGGATTTTAATGTAATCTATTATATTTGTATGGGTGTGTATATATATATGCATATATATTATAAGGTATAATGTAGATGCATGTGTGTGTGTGAGTACGAGTGTGAGTGTGCCATGGCACATGTGTGGAACACACACACATATTTATACATATAGTGAATGTATGAGCATGTGTGTGAGTACAAGTGTGTGAATGTCATGGCATATGTGATATGTGTGGAGTATATATGTATGCATGTATAGTACAGTATGTGGTGTGTGTGTGCATGTATGAGTGTGAGTACATGTGAGTATGGGTGTGTGCATGTCATAACACCTGTGTGGAAGATGACTTGGGTGTCTGTCATTGGCTCCCACCTTTTTTGACATGGGATCTGCTGTGCATTGGTGTTTGAGTGCTGCTGGCTACTTCTTCATCTGCCCCGCACCTCCTGGTACAAACGCACTGAGATTAGAGTCACTTGCGTTACCATGTCTAGCTTCTCTGGGAGTCCTGGGGGCCTGAACTCAGGACATCAGGCTTATGCAGCAAGCACTTCCCCTGCTTCATCATCTTCCTAGACTCCCCCCCCTCCACACACACACCTTATTTTTTTGAGGCAGGGTCTCTTACTAAACCTGGAACTCACTGTTTTGGCTGTACTGGCTAGCAAGCAAGTCCTGGGCTCTTCCTGTGTCCACCTCCCTGGTATTGGGACTTCAGGTGTATGCCAGCTTTTTATGTGTGTTCTAGGAATCCAAGCTCGGGTCCTCACTTGCCCCACTGACTGAACCGTCTTTCCAGCCGCCAGATTACATTTTATATTCCAAGTCTCTCTCTCTCTCTCTCTCTCTCTCTCTCTCTCTCTCTCTCTCTCTCTCTCTCCACAAACACACACACACACACACACACACCACAGACAACCTTATAGCTTCATCCCTTCCCCTGTCTTTCAAGGCTATTGAACCATTCAAAAAACTCCAATGGCGGAAGCCAGACACCGAGTCAGTGTCACTAAGGTAGGAGCCTCGGCTGCCTTTTGATGACTCTCGGTCCTTTCCCTCTCCTTCTGCACGATTAGAAAGTTGCTGAAGCAGACAGTGGCAGAAGAGAAATGCTTCTAATTACACTGAGCGTTTCGACCACAGAAGCTACGCACGGTGTTTTTACCCCCCTTCTGGAAACCGAAAGTGCTATTGATTTCTGAGCTAGCTATGAAATGCGAGCTACTCCCCACAGCCTTTTGGGTCATCATGATGGAAATCTGACAGGCGACTCTCAGTGTGCCGCAGTTCTGGGTCCTCCATGTCTACAGAGCAGCCAACCTGCTCTCTGACCCCATGGAAAGTTCACTTGGCTCAAACCCTGTCAGAATAGCGATTCTCCATTTGTAAGTTAATACATCCTGTTTAAAATGCTCCCAGCAGAGGTCAGGAGGCACTGCTGCGGAATCTATTAGACGAGATTGATGGAGGTTTTGGGGGTGGTGGATGGAAGCAGGACAGGAGCTGTCACGGAAGTTAGAAAGTTCTTCTCGGGCTAGCCCGTGTGCCCAGGGCCCCAGTCCGTGTTGAGAACCTGCTAAGAAGGCATCCGAGAGAAGGCTCGATGAAAAAAGTGTTTCTCCTCCAAGTGTGGGGATCAGAATTCAGATCCACAGGACCCACATATAAAAATCCAGGAAGGTGTGGTGGCCTCCTGTAAATGCAGCACTCAGGAGGCCAGGACAGCTGGTCCCTAGGACAAGCTCGCTAGATAGACCAGCTGGACTCGGCGAGCTCCAGGGTCAGCCAGAGCCTGCTCAGTACATAAGGTGGAGAGCAATTGGGGCAGGCACTGAAAGTCAAATTCCACACACAAACACAAACACACCTCCTCCTCCTGAACTCACACACATTCAAATAAGCACACACACACACATACACACACACACTCATGCATGTGCATGCACACACATGAGTGCATTCACACCATACACTTATACACACACAAAGGAAAAACCCCACAACGAGCCAGGTGGGCACAGCACACTGTGTACCATGCAACCCGCAACCTGGTGTAATTCAGTAACAGAAGCGCCTGGGGTATATGGCAGGTGAGTGGTGGATTCAATTACTTTAGGGCTTGGCACCATACTGGGTTCCACCCGGGGTGAGAATAACTTGCTTACCTTCCCAAAGGGGCTTCCTGGAAGGAAACACGTTTGAGATTTTTTTTTAAAAAATGTATGCCCAAGACGGAGCTGGGGGAAGCAGTGTGTTGTTAGTGTTCTTCTCTGTTGGTGCCAGAGGGCAGCTTGTGACTTCCACTCCCCCGACACACACCTTTCTCCCTGAGAACTTAGCAGAGTCCCACATCCAGCGAATGGCCACATAAGCTACGTATACTTCCCCAGTGGTCCCTGTGGAGTGCAGGGTGCTTTCTTGACCCTCTTTGAAGGGAGAGGGAGCCAGGCCCTGATAGGCTGAAATCCCACCCGCCGCAGCTAAGCATCCCTGGCCTCCTTCAATGTCTCCAGTTTGCCAAATTTTGTTTCTGTACATGCCCACGATCTCCCAGATGAAGCTGGCAATTAATTTTATGAGTTATTCTTTCCTCTTTTAATGTACAAGCATTTTCATTTCCCCCATTTCTGCTTGAAGGACCTACTCCAGGCCTTTCCAGCGCACAGCGCCAACAGCTGTAGGACACTCAGGGGACACTAAGTGACCTCCTAGCTGCAAAGGAAGCTTGACTCAGCTATTGCCCATACCACCCCGCTGTGTTTAGGACTAAGCTCCGGGGTCTGCAGGGGGACTAAGTGGAAGTCATGACCAAGAAAGGTTGTACACTCTCAGTTCCCGCTCGTTCCAACATAGATGACCAGGAAGCAACCAAGCCCTGCCCCCACTCCCTCACCCCCATCATGCTGAGCCTTACTCTTCTCTGGAGGCTCATACCTAGAAACCATGTAGCCCACGGGGTGACCTGCCACTAGAAGTCACCTTGGAAAGGGAGTGGGAGCTGTCGGTGGCCCCTCTAGCAGCCGTTCCCTTGCCTTAGGTACCTGCCCTCACCTTCCATCTCCACCTCTCTGAGGCTGGGATTACAAGCACATACCAGCATAGTTGGATTTTTTTTTTTACTTGAGTTTTGGAAATCCAGTTCATATCTTTATTAATTGAAGCGTCTCCCAAGCCTGCATGTGATCTGATTTGAAAAAATAATGTACCACCCAAATGGACACCCGAGTCCCTTCTCACTGCCCATCTCAGAGCTGGGAGAATCTGTCATTTCCAGCCAGATTACTGTTCTTTTGACTTTCTACGTAGCTGCTCTGGTATGGCCCACCCCTCTTACCCATGCTCCACTGATGGAGTTCTCTTTTTATGTCTACTTGACACACGCTAGGGACTCTCAGTCGAGGGCATGCCTCCATTAAGAGTTGCCCATAGTACATTTCCTTCCTTCCTTCCTTCCTTCCTTCCTTCCTTCCTTCCTTCCTTCCTTCCTTCCTTCCTTTCCTTTCTTCTTTCTTTCTTTCTTTCTTTCTTTCTTTCTTTCTTTCTTTCCTTCCTTCCTTCCTTCCTTCCTTCCTTCCTTCCTTCCTTCCTTCCTTCTTTCTTTCTTTCTTTCTTTCTTTCTTTCTTTCTTTCTTTCTTTCTTTCTTTGTTTTTTTGTTTTTCAAGACAGGGTTTCTCCATGAAACAGTCTTGGCTGTCCTGGAACTCACTCTGTAGAACACGCTGACCTCGAACTCACAGAGATCTGCCTGCCTCTGCCTCCAGAGCACTGAGATTAAAGGCGTGTGCTACCACCGCCCGGCTTGTAGTGCATTTTCTTAATTAGCGGTATATGTGGGTGGTGCCATCCCTGGGCTGGTGGTCCCAGATGCTCTAAGAAAGACATCTAAGCAAGCCATGAGGAGCAAGTCAGTAAGCAGCTCCCCTCCATGGCCTCTGCATCAGCTCCTGCCTACAGGTTCCTGCTCTGAATCTAGTAAAACTTGACTTCCTTCAGTGATGGAGTAGGACCTGACAGTTGGGAGCAGAAACAAATCCTTTCCTCCCTGAGTTGCTTTGGTCGTGGTCACCTTAAACACAACAGTGGAAACCCTAACTAAGACATCTTCCAACTCAGCATTTCCAGCTTGTCACTCCCTCTTAAACCTGTCATGGCTCTCAAGTGCCAAATACATACCAGCCAGAGTCTCCAGCCTCAGTAACCTTTTAAATTAAGCCTTGATTTCTCTGACTGTACACAGAGCTCAAGGGCTCTGGCAATAGAATGGGGAATCATTTAATAGTAATCAGGTATAACCCATAGCCGTGCTCACAATTTTATAAAGATTTGCTTTATTTATTTATTTTTAAAAATATTTATTTATTATGTATACAATATTCTGTCTGTGTGTATGCCTGCAGGCCAGAAGAGGGCACCAGACCCCATTACAGATGGTTGTGAGCCACCATGTGGTTGCTGGGAATTGAACTCAGGACCTTTGGAAGAGCAGGCAATGCTCTTAACCTCTGAGCCATTTCTCCAGCCCGATTTGCTTTATTTTTAATTATGTGCATGAGTGTGCACACATGTGCATTTGCATTTGAGTGCAGTGCCCAATGAGGCCAGAAGAGGGCATCACACTCCCTGGAGTTGGAGTTATAGTCCGTTTTAAGCTGTCCAGCATGGGCACCGTAAGCGCTCCTAACCACTGTGCCATATCTCTAGCCCCCACGCTAGTCATTTGAAGTGTTTCCAAGTTTACTGTTGTTTTATTAAACAGGCTCATTAACGCAAGCATTTATTGTCTAGGCTGTCCGCTGCTTGCCTCTTCAAACGAGTGGTCAGGAATCCCTTGCAGATGGACAAGCCCTGCCTGGCTGTCCAGCATTTTAATATTGCTGCTACTTGCTGGGCAGGCAGCGCTGACTGTTTTTAATTTATAAAGGAGGATTTATGGACTCTTGGATGGCAACCGACAGCCAATCAATAAGGGCTGATAATAACAGCGTGTAATATCAAGGAACATTAGGTCTGAGGCAGGATTTGGGGAGAGAAGTGGGCAGTTAGAAACCTTATCATTTGAAAAAAGGTCAAGGCCCTGGTAGCAATAAAAATGCCTAAGCAAATAAAACCACACCTGTGAACTGAGAACCTCGTAAATTGCTGAGAAAGAAAGGCTTAGAGACCCTGTGAAGGGAACTTGCTCCCCCTACTCCCTCAGCCAGGATTTGGGTTGCTGTAGGACCAATGTGGCCATTAAGAAAGGGACTGTGTATTATTGCTTAGGAAAACAATGACAAGTGCAAGTAGCTAATGTCACTGAGGTGCCTGGGGCTGCAACAAGAATCTTCCAGAAACCAGAGGAGGAGTTAGTGGCCCTAGAAAGGCTTTACTTTAAACCCTGGGGCTGAGCCTTGGTGTGTACCGGGAGGATCTACCAGTTTCTGACATTCTGCCTCATTTCTTTGAGGGATGGGGGAGCACTTATTGATCTTACATTGTTGACTTATATAATAATTAAAAAAATCCCAAATTCATGAATTCTGTTCCCAATGATCATATTGCCTAAACTAAAGCAACTGTGAACAGTTGTCAGTTTCAAAAGATAGCCATAATAGCAAGGCTGTTCTGACCCGCTGACAGTTGTGATCCACTGAGGAAAGAAAGAGTTCACAGGCCTTCCCAAGACTGCATATATGATCAGATGTAAGCCCCACCTGCCCAAGGACCAGGTAACCTCCTGGGATTCTGGGAGTTAGAGTTCTGGAAACTAATGACAAAGCATCTTGGCGTTACTTACCTGGAAAATTTCCAGGTGATGGTTTTGACCGAAGTTTCATCTTGGTCAGTATTTAATACACTTAATAAAAGCTTGTTTAAATTTGGCCAAAAGGGTGGAACTGTTTTTTTGTTCTTTTGTTTTTGGCCAATTTTAGGATTAACACAGACTCTCCTAAGACTCCATATACGATGTACCTAGACTCTTCTACTCACAGCTCCCAGAGGAACAGAGTGCTAAGACAATAAGTTTCTCCTCAGCAGCGACGAGGAGGTTCAGGAATAGGCAAGGAGTGAGATCCCATTGACTCACTTATGGGTTAGATTTTCCCGTAAAGCTCTTGGAAACTGAAGCACCCAGAGAAATAAAACACATCTCCCATTTAAACCTTCCACAAGGCTACCTGGCTGATTAGAAGGTCTGTGACTTTGGAGAACTGGAATGGTACAGGTCCAAAGCCAGATCATCTTGGGCTCTCTCTAGCCCTCAACATCAGCATTTCTGGTCCAGCTCCATGGGGTGACCTAGCATCTTTAAGAAGCCTAGGTAAAGACATCCTTTGGTTATATACAAAAAGGACCTGTAACTCCCAACAGCTCAGTCTGAGCATGGCATCAGAGAGCATCTGAGGCCCGGAGCAGTGACATTCTGGCTTTGCTGTGAGCTCTCTGCCAAGGTATTTGAAAAGTGTCTTGAACTGTGACTAACAAGATCTATTTCTACAGCGGAGCATATTTTTGGGGACATCTTGAATCTGCATTCTTTGTCTATGGTTATTAGTATTTGACTCCAGAATAAACAAGCCCTTACCCATTTTGAGGTAAGGCCTATATTTTTATTGACATCCCCCTAGAGAGGTGCATATTCCAATCAGACGAACTGACTCCAACCCCCACTTTCCCACAGAGGTTCCCCAGCCCCCTGGCAACTCACCTCCTTGTAAGGTGTACTCAGTCACCGCCCTGCTGAAGACTCCCAGGCCTGCGCCGTTGTAGGCAGCCACCTGGATCTCATACTGGGTCCAGATGATGAGGTCAGTGACCAGGCAGTAGTTCACCTCCGGGCTGCTAATGTTCCTCTGCTGATGCTCCCCGGGCAGGCCAGCCAGGCGGTACCTGTGGCAGAGAGGAAGCATGAGGGCTGGGACACCGCCCATGGTGGACTGTGATTGCCTTGAGAGGATGGTGGAGGTCAGCAGGCATGGACGAGGCTTCAAGCTAGATCTAACCACAGCATACTTTGGTCAATGGCTTCATATATGCTATACTCTAATCTCATGGTGACCGTAAACTCCAGGTGAAGTGGAACAGGCTTTCAACTCCGGATGGCCATGAGGAAATTCTGTTGGTTTTGTTGCTGCTGCTTCGAGGTAAAGTCTTGCCACTGTAGCCTAGATGTCCTAGAACTTACCTGGTAGCCCAGGCTGGCCTCTGATTTGCAGAAGTCTTCATGCCTCAGTTTCTTAGCTGGGACTGCAAGTGTGCACCACTCCACTCAGACTCGGTTTCCCATTTGAGAAAATGTGATAGAAATGCCCCCCAAACAAGAGAGACCCACACTGTCAGCTAGAACTTAGACTGCCCCCGCTGCTGGAAGGAGGCTATGGGGATCCTGGAGGCTGGTGGAACCCAAATGATGCTCCTTTCCTCCCTCTCTCCTTCCTTTCTATTGAGACAGGGGCTTGCTATGCAGCCCAGGCTTGCCTGGGACCCACGATACTTCTGTTTCAGCTTCCTGAATTACACAGACATGTATCATCACATTCTAGAAGTTCTGCATTTCAGGTGTGAACTGCCGAGTGTGTACAGTGACTTGGAGTCAAGGTTTGGAACCTGATTGCTATCAGGGATGGAGAGAAAGGTTGATCTTGCAGCTACATTGCTGGGAGAAAACAGGAAGTCAATGGACTGTGGTCTCCTGCCCTCTGTCCTACTACCCCATCCTGTTTCCATTTAAGAATAATCTAAATTGGTCCAGAGATACCCCAGACCTAGAGTAAGTAGCTTTGAAAACATACTAAAACTTCTAAAGGGCTAGTCCATGGCTAAGTATGACCAATTGCTTTTGGGGGGGGAACCTTTGTGAGTTCTTGGGTAACATGTCCTTCAGCACCCTGAAGCAGAAATTTAAAGTTGGTCTTATTAACAAGATGGCTTACACAAACCATCTCTGGAAAAAAAAAAAAGGCATGAATTAGGGAACGGCTTTTGTGCTGTGGAAGGCCTTTTCCTGCATTATTTTGATTAGCAAATGTTTTTTCTTGATTCCGTTTATAGAAGTTAATGTACTGAAGTAGCTCAGTTAATTCACAGAGCTTTTCTGGATCAGTTCCCCTGGGTAAAATGAGAGACACGTACAGTCATCCTGCGGCTTCTCGAAGCGTCCAATTTACAGCCCAGTTGTTCTTGCCTCCGCGAAAAGCGGCTTTGTGTGATACCCAGAGACGGGAAATGACTGACAAGCCGTCCTTAAACAGAGAGGCAGCTGTAGACCTACTGACAGAGCAGAGGGAAGGGACACACCCAGGACCAGGACAGGAACTCCCAGACCAATAAGGTCGCTGAGGCAGGAAAACTAAAGCCCAGAAACCACAACTTTCCTAAGAGATATGCAAATGAGGGAGTAGAGAGAGGCCAGAGAAGTTTCTTCTTCAATCCAGGACTTCCTGGGGGCATTCTTCTTGTCTAAGGAACCATTTGTGCTTGGTAAGGCCAGTTTGGAAGGAAACAGAAATGAGGAGTGACAGAAAGCCTTGAAGGCATGAAGGTCAAAGCTAGCTTTCTCTGCACCAGGTCTTGGTGGGAAGGCTCCTCCCAAACAGTCCTGAACTGAAGCTCTGGGAAAGAACTGCACGCTTTCGGCTGAGCCCTGCTAGGAGGGTCGAAGCATGAGAACTTCACTGTGGGAGGTTGGGGAGTTGTAGGTCCAATGTCTAATTAAAATTACTCCTGGGCTGTCTTTAGCCCCTTGACAGCCATTCCTTGCCTACCTCTGTGTCTGAACGAACATCCTTGGGATTTAGAGGCAAAACCTGAAATGAATCAATGTAACAGAACATTGGCTTCCACCAACCAAAAGGCTGGGAGTGCTGTTAGCTGGCATCTGAGGTCGACAGTGCCTTGATTTAGGACTTTCTTTGACTATAAAACTTCAAGGAACTGTCCTCATGTTGGAATGCAGAATTAGAGGTGACCCGAATCTGTGTTGGGCCATGGTCACTTACAGTTGATTCCAGAAATAAGCACTTTTATTTCTGGTATTCAAGGTGGAGTTGTGCTTTCAGGCGGACAAAGGCTTGTGTTTAAATCTTGATTCCTACCTGGTGGGTTGGAGTGGGCGGAGTCTCATCTAATCAGTAGATTCATAATTGGCTCAGGAGTTGGTGGGAACCAGGTGGGGCCTGCTGGAGAAGGGGGGTCACTATGACTGGACCTTTGAGGTGGACACTTTGTGCCTGGCTCCTTCCATGGTCTTTCTGCCTCATGGCCTCTGTATATCAGCACTGCCCTCCTGCAGGCCCTTCCACTCTCCCTCCCACACAAGCCCAGAAGCAATAGAGCCAAGTGAGCACACAAGGAGCACTTGGGAACCATAAACCCCTCAGAGGGGGACTAGAAATACAGGGGGAGCGAAGGGGACAGGAGAGGGAAAGCCAAACCTTCCTCACCCTGGGATCTAGTTTCCTGCCAACAGAGTCTAGAATAATCAGCAGATAAAGTCCTGAGTGCCTAGACATACATCCTCAGACAAGGCTGTTAAATCAATAAGTGGAGGGTGTGGCCCAGCTGACAGAAGCTTTGCTGGCAAGCAGGAGGTCCTGGTTCCACCCCAGCACCTGGTAAACTGCGTATGGCAGTGCCCGTTTGCAATCCTAGCGCTCGGAAGTTGGTGGCAGGGGGAACAGGAGATCAAGACCCTCCTTGGTACGTAGCGAGTTTGAGGCTAGCCTGGGCTACATGAGCATCTGCCTCAAACCCAACCAACCAAACAAAGCAGGGAACAATCACACACAACCGGGCTTACTTCGAGGCAACCTGTTTGCAGCCCCGAGTGTTCCTGTGTCAGCAACCCCCCTCTCCTTATCAGGAACGGTGAACCCGAGCAACCTGCCTTAGATTGTAGGAACGAGAGGAAGGAGGGCTTTACTTGAAACTGAGGTTTCACTTAAGCTTGAAATTGTTAAAGCTTGCTGTAATGAGTCCTAGGAGAGGTGTAACCCAGAGAGCACCATGAATATGCATCTCCACAGACACCTCGCTGCACCCATGCCTTGGAGTTATAGTTCCCTGTATGACTCTGTCTAAATATCATCCCTCTTTTAAGCTAAACATAAGATGTTTAATTATTATTATTGTTATTTGTGCATGTATGGTCTATATGTGTTCATATGTGTGTGTGCACGTGTGCATGTGGGTGTATGTGCACCTATGTGTGAATGTGTGTGGAGGCCAGAGGTCAACACTAGTTTTCCTCTCTCCTCCACAGGGGTCTCTCACTGAACCTGGAGCTCATCCATTTGGCTAGCTGGTAAATGAGCTTCAGAGATCCCTCTGTCTTGCCCAACTCCCAGCCCCTGCTCTGGGGTGACTGACATGTGGCACCATGCCCAGCTTTTTGTGTGGGTGCTAAGGACTCACACTCAGGCACTCAATGTTTGCAGAGCCAGCCTCTCACCCACTGAGCCACCTCCCAGGCCCCGAGTAGATATTTCTTCACCGCTTTCTGGGAGACACTGCAAAGTCACCCCTAGGAAGGTCTGGCTCCAAGGAGTCCTTCACTACCCAACCCACTTTCCAAGGAAAGGCTATGAGATTAGCATTGGGGGGACATGGTGGGGGACACAGGCTGAGGTCCTTGTTCAGGACATGAAGCCTGTCCCAACCATACATTCTCCTCAGCCACTTCATCAGGGAAGAGTAGGATTCACTTTGAAAATAGAATGGCCAAGGGGTCCATTCTGGCCCGGGCTCTAGGGGTCCTGGGGTCGTATGATGGATGTCTGAGAGGGTCAAGGAGAAGGAGGACTCCACGGAGCATCCTCTTTCCTCCTTTCTGGGAGAATCTGTTACCCTGGAGATGGGCTCAGTCAGAACGGATGAATTTTTATCCAGAAATAAACATGATTTTTTTTTAAAGGACATAACCCTGAGTGCCTCTCGGAGAAACATGCTGCCTATTATTATAAATATTTTATCACCGTGCGAGCATCCTAACTACTTCTTACGGTGTGAGCCACCAAGGTGATTGATCTTCTATTTGCTCCCATGCATTGTGTGTTGGATCCGACACAGAGCCTGTGCCTTGGAGGGTTCTCGCTCAGAAAGCAAACCACAAGCTGCAGGCTGGAGCCTTTCTCAGAAGCATTTGCAGGCGAATGCATCTTGGTACGGGTCTTTAATTTCCACCTGCTTTGATATTCAAGGCCTGGGGTGGTGTGCCCTCATTTTTTTAGGGCTTCCTTCGACTTAAGCTCTCAACATTACAGATGCCCCCTTACCCACTCCAATCCAATAGCAGTATCACCAAGAATCCTTTAAGGACAGTAACCCCAAAAGTAGAGAGATGAGCGGTCTGCCATGTGACCTCACAACGTCAGACAGTTTTATTATTAGGCTCTGTGCCCCAAGCCAGTTCAGGGGGACAAACATCACCATCCCTACTTGACAGGCTCTGCCTTGGGGACCCTTCTTCTTCAGAGAAAGGCACTGGTTGTGAGCAGGGCAAGCTAATTATTTTCATTAGTTGACGGGTGTGGACACGGGGGGATGGCTAAAGTCGGAAGGAAAGCACAGCCTTGAGGCACAGGAACCCTTAGTGTGAGGCAGCAGAAGGATGGGTAGGAAGGTCAGGCTACTGGCAACTGCCACCAACTGGAACAGAGCCCAGGGCCACTGCTGCTGGATGACATGACTGTCTCCCTCTGACCTTTTGTAAATGGAGGATGACAGCTGGGGGCAGAGATATGGGGAGCATGGGCACTGACTTCCTGTTGGTCCTTTAAGCCCTGTTAGACAGACAAGGCTGAGCTCAGGTTAGAGGAGAATCGTGGGCTGCAGGGAGCCTGAAGAACAGCAGGGAACTGGCTGTGTCCTACAGCTCTGGCTCGCTCCGAGCAGGGGTTTTCCACAAAGGAGCCTTCTCTCCAGCAACCGTCTTCTCTTAAGGTTCTCTCGGTGCACGCAGAAGCCCGGTCTCCCATCTCACTCCACGGTTAGCTGAAGTGAGGCGACTACAGTCACAGGTCCTTTACAGGCCAAGCAAATGGAGCTGAAGAGCCACCATTCTCAAGCTGACATTCCAGCACTTGGGAGGTGAGATGAGAGATCAAGAGGTTGAGAGCCTTCCTGGCTGCATTGTGAGCTGGAGGCCAACCTGGCTACATGAGACCTTGACACAGCAAAAGACATACAATGGGGCCAGAGAGATGGCGCTAGGTAAAGGTGCTTGCTGCAAGGCTAGCGTGATCTGTTTATCTCTGGGTCCCACAGTGGGAGGACAGAATGTTGTCTGATGGAACTCCATACACTAGATAAAGAAACGTCATGAAACTAAAGATGATACATAAAGGGAAGAAAGAAAAAGGCCCTGGTGGAGGCAGGGGAGTTGTCAGAGTCATCAGGAAAAAATCCACATCTCTCATAATGTAAATATCTGTGCTTTCTGATGGTCTTGGTGACCCCTGGGAAAGGGTCCTTTATGGCGGTGGATAACTCCGGTAAGGTCAGCACTTGGGAGCTGAAGGCAGGAGGATACGGTGTTCAAGAATGTCCTCAGCCATATTAACAAGTTCTAGGCCAGCATGACCTACACAAGACTTGTCTCAAACAAGAAAGCAACAACAAGAACAAAAAGAAAGAAAGAAAGAAAGAAAGAAAGAAAGAAAGAAAGAAAGAATAAAGAAAGACAGAGACCCCAATACTTTCACATTTTCCTTCCTAGTTAGACCTCTGTTAAACAAGCACTCATGAACCCCAGCCCAGTGTGTGACAGGGAGGTATTTGGAGAATAATGAATGCATTCTTGCTTCAGTAACACTCATAAGATTGAGGGGTGATGGTGGTGCACACTTTTAATCCCAGCACTCTGGAGGCAGAGGCAGGCAGATCTCTGTGAGTTCGAGGACAGCCTGCAGCCTGGTCTACAGAGTGAGTTCCAGGACAGCCAGGGCTACACAGAAAAACCCTGTCTTGAAAAACCAAAAAAGAAGAAGGAGGAGGGGGAGCAGGAGAAGGAAGAGGAAGAGGAGGAGAAGGAGGAGGAGGAGGAGGAGAAGAAGAAGAAGAAGAAGAAGAAGAAGAAGAAGAAGAAGAAGAAGAAGAAGAAGAAGAAGAAGAAGAAGAAGAAGAAGAGAAGGAGGAGGAGGAGGAGGCGGAGGAGGCGGAGGAGGAGGCGGAGGAGGAGGAGGAGGGGAGGAGGAGGAGGGGAAGAGGAGGAGAAGGAGGAGGAAGAAACCCTTTAACTCAAATCAATCTTTTCTCTTTTAATTTGTCTCAACAAAAAGATCCACAGGGGTGACATTTGGTGTCATTTTGACGTTAGTGGTAGCTTGGGCAAAGGAGGTGCTTTGCTCAGATGCAAACCCACCATCCCTTCTTACGCTGGGCTAGCAACCTGCACATCCTTTGGTGACATTTGGTAGGTACACATGTACCTTCATCCTGCCCTAATACCAAAAATACATCGCTTTCATTCCCAACACCTAAACATTGCCAAGTTGTAAGTATACATGAATATGTGTATATAAATTTCTTTGGAGGGGGGGCCTGGAGAGATGGCTTTACAGTTAAGAGCTCTTACTGTGGACTTGAGTTCAGTTCCCAGCCCACAACGGCCTGTAACTCAAGTTAGGGCAGCAGTTCTCAACCTGTAGGTCATGACCTCTTTCAGGGGTCAAATGGCCCTTTCATAGGGGTTATCTAAGACCATAAGAAAACACAGATGTTCACATTACGATTCCTAACAGTAGCAAAATTAAAGTGATGAAGTGGCAATTATTTTATGGTTGGGATTACCACAACATGAGAAACCGTAGTAGATAGGGGGCCGAGGCACTAGGAAGGTTGAGAGGCACTGCTCTAGGGCATTCGACACCCTCTTCTGACCTCCTAGGGTACATATACCCATACACATATATGCACAACCAACATTTTTCCTTTGCTATGCCAGAAGATCTGACAAAAATGGAACAAATTAGCATAGTAACTCTTGGTTAAACATTACCTCGAATTAATTCAGTTAAGTGATTGTTCTTACGAAAGTACGCATCCATAGAGGAAGGGTCACAGTGAAGAATGCATCTGCTATCTTTTCCATAGTACCCCCCTCCATTCTCCGACTCAGTGCAAACGCTGACACTCGTCTGCGTGGCCCCCACTCAACCAGGAGGCCCCCACAAGGGTGCCCATTGGCTGTGAACTCTGCTTTGCTGCAGCGGGCACCCCTACCTAGAGTCTGTCACTTGACCTGGACCCTAAAGTTATTATTGGCTGCTGCTAACAGTTAACGGGGTAGCCTGAAAGTTTGTTCCAGGTACTTGCCTGAGGATATAGCCCCGGAGCACCCCGTTGTGTTCTGTTTCCGGTGGTGGCTGCCACTGCACCATGATGGACTGGTTGGTTCTCCCACTGGCTACAATGTTTTTGGGGGGAGCACTTGGTGGTTCTTCTGGTAGCATCAACCTAAAGATCAAAATGTATTAGAGAGAGAGAGGTAAGGGTCAGCAGCAAGGTACCCGGCTCAGAGCCTTGTTGAGGAGAAAACCAGCAGAAAGCATGCCGCTGACCTCACTGGGGCTGTGTGTGCAAGAGTTATGGCAGTCAGCAACTCAGCCAGGAGGCAATGGCGGAGGTGCGGTTCATAGAGTTCATCTAGTGTCCTGCTTAGCTCTGTTAACTTTACAAAAACCTGGAAACACCTGGGAAGACAGTCTAAAGGAGAAATGATCTATCTTAGGTTGGTCTGCGGGTATGTCTGTGGGGGACCACCTTAATCTAGCTGACGGACATGGGAAGACCCAACCCACTGTGGGCGGTATCATTCCCTATGCAGGAGATCCTGGTTTGTATAAGAGCAGAGAAATCCAGCCGAACATGAGCAACAAGTATGCATGTGTCAGTTTCCCTTTGTCTTGACTGTGGATGTGGCATGACCACTTGTCTCCACTTCTCCACTATGAGGAACTGTAACCTGGAACTGCCGACTGAAACAAACCCTTCCTCCCCTAAGCACTTTTATCAGGGTCCTTTATCACAGCCACAGAAACGACACTAGGACATCCACGAGGCCCTGGGTTCCAACCCCTGCATCATATAATTTGGGTGTGGTTGCATGCCTGTAATCTCAGCACTCTCTTGGTAGAGGGAGGAGGATGGTCCTCGGCTACATAGTGAATTCCAGGCCAGCCTGGACTACATAAGACTCCGCCCCTCAAAGAAGGCAGTGCTGTCAGGAGGGACCTGCGAATGCACACAGCACCATGGGAAGGGTCTATGACAGCTGTCTCCAAGCAGTTAAGAGAAGCACAGCTAGCTCAGAATGTGCCAGTGTTCACACTGCTCAGGTTTCCGCCAGAACCGCGAGGTTGTTCATTCATCTCTGTATCTATTGTTGGGATCCACACCATCTAGGCTCTGGGTGGGGGTCAGGCTCACTCACCTGCTGGTCTCCATGCTGTACTGGCCCTTGCCTACTTGGTTCACAGCGCACACCCTGAACTGATAGGTTCGGGCTGGAGTCAAGCCACTCACAGTGATTGCTGTCATCTCCGGGTCAACATTTGACAGATGCACTTTCCATGGAGAGTCTACAAGAAGGAGCAGAGCAGAGACACTCACGAGCATGCGCCGTCACGGGACGAGGACAAAAACGGTCTTGTTTGCTCTCCCAGACCAGTGCTAGGAGAGGTGGTGGCTAACTCATTTTATGAATCGGCAAACTTGGGCTCTCAGCTGTGTGGCTAGCAACTGGTGTACTGGCATGAAGTTCAGGAGCCTCACCCCAAACCAAGGGTAGAATCTTGTTATTCCTATGGCCATCCCAGGACAAGAGGGATGAAAGACACCTCCATCTGTCCTCAGCAAGGAGCTATGTGTGGCTCTGAGTGTACCCCTCTCTCCCTCCCTCCTTTTCTTTCTGTTTGTCTTTATTCCTTCCTTTTTTCTTTCCTTCCTTCCTTCCTTCCTTCCTTCCTTCCTTCCTTCCTTCCTTCCTTCCTTCCTTCCTTCCTTCCTTCCTTCCCTTCCCTTCCCTTCCCTTCCCTTCCCTTCCCTTCCCTTCCCTTTCCTTTTCTTTCTATTTGTATATGTATTACTATGTAAACAACCGAGGTTGTACATGCATGTGGAGGCCAGGGTCCAATCTTGGGGATCATTTGTTTCTGAGATAGGATCCCTCACTAGTGTGGAACTCCCAGATTCAACTAGATTGGCTGGCCAACAAGCTCAAGCTTCAGGGAGCCTCCTGTGTCTGCCTTTGTAGCATTGAGATCAGAAGCCGGCATCATTATACCAGATGTTTTTAGATAGATTCTGGGGAATTAAATTCGGGCCCTCAACACTTTACTGAGCCATCACCGCCACCACCCTCCCAGCCAAAATATAAACTTTTTTTTTTCTTCTTCAGCCTGCATATGGCACTTCAAGGGAAAGAAGAAAACCCTTATTCCTGGACTCAAAATGAAGTACGGAAAGTTGTCTGTCAGCGTTCAGTCAGGCAGCTCAAGAATTTGTCTCCAGGAAGAGGATGCTCCACACATCAGGGAATGATAAATAGGCACTATATTTGTTAACAGTTTAATAAGGAAACGACTATGATAAATACAGATGGGTTAGGCAGTTTGCAACCCATCTGCAGTGTGGCAGCCTGTTTCTGCCACACCCCCGAGCTGCTCTGGCTGGGGAAAGACATGCACAATTCATAGCTAGCATGGTGCATCTCTTGGAAGCTGCTTCCCTGCAGGTGTGGAAGGGTATCTCTAATAGCAGAATGGGCTACTGCCTGCAAGGAAGCCTCGGGAATGTTCTGGTAGGAGTGATACTGTCGCATGATTTCTGAACAGTTTAAATATTCCTCTCAGCCCAGCCAAGGGTGACCTGGCTGTGACTTAGAGCATCTGCTGTGCCTGCCCACTCTGAACACTTAGGTGCCTGGCAGATTCTCCTGGCATCACCCTTCTCATCCATCTGAGACGGTGATACTAGCAACCCCCTTTTGCCCACCCTGAAGATGGTCAGAGAGAGATGGGTGTCCAGGGAGCTGGGATCTGCTTTGACCATGGGCAACAAGCACGAGCTGCGCATAAACACCACCCATAAAAATCACAGCTGCTTCTGCAGAAGCTGAGGGCCGACTGGAGGGGGTCATGGAACGCACCAGGGCTTCATGGGAATTGTGCCTGCCACTCTAACTGCTGACATGTTACCATGAAGTAGCCTCATATTGCTACACAATAGAACCCAGGATCCCCAAAGCAACAAGAGGGATGTCTATCCCCACGTCGGAATTCATTAGCTGGGATTCCTCAACACAGAAGTCAAGCTGCCTCACATATGGTGCCAGTTGGGCTGCAAAGACGAATTTTTTTTTTTAAATTATTGTAGATAAGCTGCTTCTGAGCACAGCTTTCTGGGAATATGGTTTCCACCACCAGCTGGGCCATGCTATATTCCTGGCTTTTGATTTTTGGTGGTTCGGGTAATTAACTGTTGACAAGGATCCCTCTATGTTTCATTTAGAAGCACAATACTGGGCTTAGTGGGTAGAAGGGCTTGCTCTGCAATCAAGAGGACTTGAGTTTGAATCCCCAATACCCACGGAAGAAGCCGGGTGTAGTCAGAGTCTGCTCGTTTGTTTCCTGACCGCCCAGACATGAAATAATCACACAGAAACTGTATTAATTAAAACACCGCTTGGTCTGTTAACTCAGGCTACTTATTAACTAACTCTTATATCTTAAATTAAGCCATTCCTATTATTTTGTATTTTACCATGAGGCTCGTGGTTTACCGGTAAGGTTCCAGGGTGAGCATCTTTCTCCTTCAGCAGCTACATGACATCTCTCAGACTTTGCCTTCTTTACTCCTCTATCTCTGCTTAGAATTCCCGCCTTGCTCTATTCTGTGCTGCCATAGGCCCAAAGTAGCTTCTTTATTAACCAATGGTAATAAAGCATATTCACAGCCTACAGAGGGGAATCCCACATCTCATGACTGTGTGTGCCTGAAACCCCAGTTTTGGGGCAGATAGGCAGATCCTGAGAGTTTGCTGGATAGTCTGGCCAAAAAAGTGATTTTCAGCTCAGTGAGAGACCCTGTCCTGAGGCAATGAAGTAGAGAGTGAGATAAGGCAGCTGGCATCCTGCTCTGGCCTCAGATGTGGGCACGGGTACTCTTACATGTACCTACCATACACACACACACACACACACACACACACACACACACACACACACACACACACACAATGCATATCCTTAATTAGCTATGGAAAAGCTAGTCCTCTGAACCTCTGTCACTATATATAGCCCACAAAGACCAGGGTTTCTCAGCTAACTCCATCACAGGAATCTCTGACAAGGTGGAAGGTCAGCGGACTGCCCCTGACACTGTGGAACTGGGCCTGGCTTTGCCAAGGCTAACAGTTACAGATCTAGCTTCCTTCCAAAGATGGCTGGCGTGAGACAGGAAGACCTGGATGACCAGCATTCGCTGTGAACGCTTCCATTTAGAGATGTCCAGTTTCCTATGAACTTCTGTAAAGTTGAGAGACCATCAAGACCATAAGTCACCTCACATCCGTTAGGAAAGTGGAAATCAAGCAAACAAACAGAAAATAACAGGGATCGTGGGATCACATACTGAGCTAGCTACCTACCTTCCGTCCGAGCCCTGAAGGTGTAGTCTCAGGCGACCCATCCCAGCCTTCTCCTCCTCTGGACTCAGCTGTCTGCAAGGGAGCAGCTACTTTGCTTCCATAGCATGAATGAGCCTAGCCATGCAGAGATGGACAGAACTGGGAGCATGTGGTGTCAGCCGGTTGACTAAGATGGTTCATCAATGCCAGACAGGGCAGAGAAGGCTGAAGGCAGGAAGCTGCCTGTTGGAGCTTTATCCTGGTGTGTCCCCATCAAGCCTTACATTGAGGCTGGGTCTCCTGGTGTGATGACTAGTGTCAACTTGACAGAATCTAGAATCATCTGTGAGACAAGCCTCTGGGCATCCCTGCCGGGCTATCTTGATTATAATAACTGAGATGGAAAGAATTGTCCACTGTGGGTGGCACCATTCCCCAGGTGGGAGCCTTGACTACATACATGGAGAAAGGACTGAGTGGCAGCAGGCATTCTCTGCTTCCTATTACCTAACTGAGGGTGTGATGAGGGTGTGACGTGACCAGCCGCTTCCGGTGTCTATCACCTTGTCTCTCCTGCCATGATGGACTGTGTCCTCCAACTATGAGCCAGAACAAACGCTTTCTTCCTCAGGTTGCTTTGGTCAGGGTATTTCTCACGTACACTAGGGCATGCTGTTGGGAGGGAGTGTTGGGGGGGTCATGGGTACCTTTAAGAGGGGAGAGTGGGGCTTGGGACTCGCCTACATGTGTGAGACCCTGGATTCAATCTACAGCACAAAACAAACAAGACAAAACTACAAGCAAACAAAAGAGAAGGATGAATGCCTTGCAGGAGTGAGCTTTCTCCGTGGTGGAACTTGCCTGGTTTCTAAGTGCTCCTGGCTCCCCTCCTTAGCTGCCTCATATGTACCGGTCTTCCTTCCTTTCTGCTTCTCTACATAACCTCCCCACTTTACACGTCAGCCAGCCTCAGGGATTCTGCTACAGCAACACACATCTTCCCTAAGACACCGCTGCCCCATGCACTGTCTCCCAGCTTCTGTTCAGTACATGGGCCATGCTGCTCTTTCTGAGCACGAACAGCTCTTACATGTCCATGACCTAAGGCTCAGGTCTGCTACCTCGCTTGATTTGACAAAGGACCCATTCGTTCATCTCCTCAGTGTCCCTGCTCTATGCATAGCTCCAGGCACATCTATAGAATTATCTTTTCCCCTCCCAACAAGAAGATAAGGAATCTGGCAGGTAGAGAAATCAAACTGTGAAACTGATCAAAATGGCCCAACCCATTTCACAGGCAATCCGATTGTATCCTCTCCCCAGAAGAAGTAGCTTGGTAGGGATTTGTTTATTGACAAGCTCTAGAGCTGCAAACTTGTGAAGGACTGTTAAAACATAAATAGCATAGCACATCCAGACCAGACAGTCAAGGGGCGGGGGGGAGGGCATGACACACACACCTTTTGAGAAGATTCCCATCCCAGCCAGTTCTCACGAGACTACCTGAGTGGTTGGAGAGCTGAGGATGCATGTGAGGGGCCTGACCCACGGGCCTCCCCTGCCTCGTTCCTCCCCTTCCAGTATTCCTCTTGTGCCTGATCATGGAGCTGCTACTCCATTCTGAAAGATGGAGACTCTGAAGGCTTGATATCGGTCTATGGGCTCAGATGATTGCAGGTTGATTTTTTTTCTTTTCCATATTTTGTGTGTGATGTACGTAGATGTTCTTGTGGGCACAGAAACATGCGCATGTGGGTGGCATGTGTATGAACAAGCCTGTTTAGGTCAGAAGTCTATGTCAGATATCTTCCTTGATTGCTCTCCACTGTGTGTGTGTGTGTGTGTGTGTGTGTGTGTGTAAGAGAGAGTGATCTTGCACATGCACACCTGCACACACCCAGACAAACACAGGCATGCCCTATACACAAACAGAGAACAAATCCAGACACTTGCCCATAATATTGTGTTTTGTGGCATAATCAAAGCATAAATTGATTATTTTCCAGTTTTCATGTCTCTGCCTTGATGCAAGTGTCTACACCCTGAAGCTCATGAAACTCGAGCACTATGCTAACACCAAAGGTTCATCACCAGCTGGGGGAAGAGTTGGCCTCACTGACACACTAGAGATGGAGAGATGGCGGAAGCCAAGCTAGCCTCTCTCCAGCTGCTATCCTCATAGAGTGCTAGCCCTCCTTGGTGAACCCAGTCACGTCTCTTTGTTGCCCAGCTGCGGCAACTAGAGAAGTCACCAAAATGATCAAGACGCTGAGAATTCTCCTGGGTCCCTCAAGATCCTAGTTGAGAGAAGACTCCTCCCACCATGCCGAGTTGTCCTTGCAGACAGTGTCTGTGAGCACACGTGTTGCATTCTTTAGGACCGGACTGCGTGCTCAAGACAGGTGCAGCTGAGAGTGGAAGCCGGAATAGCTAAGCTAAGACTGCCAGAGCTTAAAAGACGCACTAAGGGGAGACAGTCCAGCCAGTAACGCGCTGGCCTGGCAAACATGAGGGCCTGAGTTCAACTCCATTTTGTTTGTATTTTCCAGTGTCAGGCACTTGCAAGCCCAGTGCTAGGAAGATGAGACAGGAAGTTGCTTGGGTTCCACTAGCCAGTCAGCTGAGCCTCATGGGTGGGCTCTAGGTTCAATGAGAGGACCTTGTCTCAAAAAAATAAAGCAAGTGGGGTTTGAGGAAGATACCTTACAGGTTCTTAAACACACGAACACATGCACACGCGCACACACACATACACAGCCTATCAAACAATAATGGTGTTAAGTCAAAGTGACAGTGAGAGCTCTTGACATGATCTGAGGAGAAGGGCGTTCTCCCACACAGGCTAACCACAAGGAAAGCATCAGGCAAACTCCAACTGAGCAGCATTCTTAAAGCCTTCAGCTTTCCTCAGAGCTATCAAGATCACCACAAGGGAGGGACATCTGAGAAACTGTCCTGACTCCTGATCCCAAGGAGCCGTGATGACTGAACATCCTGGCGGTCCTGGGAGGGGCCCTGGGACAGGAAGCAAACAGCAAAGGAAAACAGGACATCTGAAGCCAGCATTGGGCTCTGTAGACCTGAGTCAGTATGGCTCCTCAGCTCTGAGAAACATACCACGCCCACAGAAGTGTTAGAAGTAGGGAGACTTGGGGTGGGGTACACGAGGCAATTCTGCGAAAGTCAAATAGCAAGCTTTCTAGAGGGAAAACTAAAAAGGTGGGTTTGCTGGCAAACTCTCCTGAGGCCAAGCAAGAGAGAGGCCAGTTACAAGGTCCTGAGTGGGGTATGCGCTGGGAGGTTCTGGGTGGTTTGCAAGAGAAGGTCTATCAAGGGGTGAGGAGGCGGCTCTGTGAACAGTGTTTTCCTGGCAAGCAAGAACACCCGAGTCCAGTTCCCTGCAGCCATGCAACACGGCAATGTGGTGGAGACAAGAGGATTCCTGGGGCTTTCTGGCCAGCTAACCTAGCCTACTTTGTGAGCTCCAGGTCAGAGAGAGATGATGTGTAAGCCAAAATGGTGGGCAATGCCTAGGAAGGACACCCATGGTTGACCTCTGGCCTCCACACACATGTACCACAAGTACACAGGAACCTGTTCAAACAAACACAAATGCACCAGAAAAGGAGAAGAGGGCAGACATGAGTATGTTTGTGTGCACATGTGTGAGCCCATGCACATTTGCACACCAGCTGGAGCAGAGGGCACCTGAAAACGCGTGCTAAAGCAGGCCTTCTCATTCTCCATGCTGTAGCCCTGGAGGATGGGGTGGGTGGTTCCAGATGTGGAACACACTCTGTGCAGCATTTGAGGACCTCTGGGGTGGTACAGTAAGCGACCTGTACCCCCCGCAATCAGCAGCCACCGAATGTCCCTCTCGGTTAGAGGTTGATATGGATTGACAGCTAGAAAGGCAGCTAGGAAACACGTCTCCAGGTGCATCAGTGAGGGCGTCTCTATATCAGGCTAACTAATGTGGGAACACCCACCCTGAATGCCAGTGGCACTGTCTCATGGGCTAGACCCTGGACTATATCTGAGTGGCGAAAGCTGACTGAGAAGCAGCAGCAAGCCTGCGGCACAAGTGTGTTAGTCTCTCTCTGCTCTTGACTGTGGATGTGATGCAATGAGAGGCTGTCTTGATTTCCTTGAAACAATGGCGTGTGAGACAAACCCCTCTACTCGGGTGCTTTCGGTCAGTGTGCTCTGTCAGAGGGACAGGAACGAGGCTATGGCAAGGTTGTAGCACAGACTCTTTGAACACTGTGGTGTTTTTTTTTTTTAATTCTTTTTTAATTAATATTTCCACCTGCTCCCCGTTTCCCATTTCCCTCCCCTCCTCGTGTGGTGTTTTTTTTTAAAACATGAGCTGAGCTCCAGATTTTCCTAAGCCATGCATAAGCTGGATCTATCCCAGAGAACCATTTATCCATTCCCCAGTCCTTATTTTCTCCATCACTGAGAAGCACAGAAAATGCGTAAACATGAAGATGTGAGTTTGGGTCCTCAGTGCTTGCGGAACAAGCCAGGTGAGGTGGTGTACACTTGCAATGCCATGGTGGGGACCAAGAGACGGGCAGATCTCTGGAGCTTTACCATCGGGCAGTAGAGACTCATTGGGGTCTTCAGGCCAGTGAGAGACTCTGTCTCAAAATAAAGGGGGGGGTGCAGTTTTGAAGGTAGGAGATCTCTGGCCTCTACGTGTTCCTGCACACAGGAAGAAATTATGATTGTGTACAGGTGAGAATGTTTAAAGCCTGGCAAGTACTGGCCTATGGAGGATAACTTCATATCATGATCTTCCCCATAAGGGCAGATAAGCACCTGGGGGTGAGCCCTGGTACCCACCCCCATGCTACTTCATCTCTGGGCCCCTACAAAGGCCATCAATACCTGTGACAGTCGCTTTCTCTCGGGCTGCATTTTAAAAGGGGAGCAAATGCTATTAGTTGGAGGCTCATTATGCAAAAATCCCACAAGAAAACAAGCCATGCACGAAAAGCACTTCCTAACAGCTCCAAAAGCTATCGGCAAACATCCCTGCGAGAGATAAGTTTCAAAGACAGCACCAGGCCAATCTGAAGCTCGGAGAACAAAGCCATCGAGGCAAGCAAAACAGCACAAAGCCCAGCAGCTTTTAAGGACACAATAGCGAGCGTGGAGGAGGATGTTTAACATATTGTGCGATGACAGTCAGCAGCTACTCGCAGAGCAGAGCAAATGAGCTCGCGTGGGGCCGGTGCGGGAGACAGCGGGGTCCAGACATGAAAAGACACCTGTGGCATCAGGAGAAAGAGTGAACCCTTGCTTCCAGTTTCTCTTTGTGTTGGAAGAATCCTGGCCTCCGGTGATGCTAGGAAGGGAGCTCAGAGAAGTACCGAGCCTCAGAGAGTGTTCTCCAGAAGGTAGCCTTAGACTGGAAGCTAACACCCAGGGACCCCCCACTTCAGAAAGCTGAGGGGTGCTGAGAGATGGCTCAGTGAATAAAGTGCTTGCTGTGCAATCATGAGCACTTGTGTTCAGATTCACAGCAACCTTGTAGTAACCGGGCACAGTGGTATATGTCTGTAACCTCAGTCCTGGGGTAGAGAGACAGGCGAATCCCAGGGCTCAGTGCCTGGCTAGTCTCACTAAATGGTGACCTCCAGGCTCAATGAAAGATGACCCTCTTTTCAAAAACCAACACAGCGAGCAATAGAGGAAGATACCCAATGTAAACCTGTGTCTTCTATACCTATATGCATAGATGAGTACACTCCTCCACATCCACACACACACACCCAAACCCAAAATAAGCATAGGTGGGCCAGGTGTAAAACAACAGACCACTGCAGAGTCTAGAATATTCTATCTATAGAATATGCTATCATTACTAGAACCCAAGTCTCTCAAAAGCAGCTGCTCACCAGGGCCATAGATGCTCTGCCTAGATCTGAACTCCTTAAAAGCCTCCTACTTCCCAAGGACCAGGCTGCTTCTGGTTCCTCCATCTGTGGGAACCCATCAGCAACTGAGGGGACTGTCCACACTCCCCCCTTCAGATCCAGCCTGGAGCCTCGCACTCAGTTCTCTAGACTCCTGCCAAGTTCTGCTGCCTAAACGCTTGTCCAGCAGCTCTGTATGGGATGAGCCTGGTCTCCTGTGGTCCCTTGGTATTCCTCAGAGGTTTCTCTTTTCAGTGTGGAAGGGAATTCACTAGACTTCCAGCAACAGTTGGTTGTGGCGGAGGCAGATAAGCAAGTCTTTCTTTGTATGTCTGCTAACATTTCTCTAGCTGCAATCAGCATGTATAACCTTGGACTTGAACATATATTACTACATAGAAAATACCTTTAAAAAAAGGGGGGGGGGTCCATTTAATCATTGCCTCTGGCTTCTCCTGACCTGAGGAACCTTCTGCTCATGCAAATACACATGTCCGGGGCCCATAATACCCCCTGCATCTAGGTTTCTCCATCCTGGAGCTCCTGTGAGGGTGGCACACATATCTCCCTGTTCTGCACATTTCCTCCAATAGGGCTTTCCTGGTCGTTCCTGTGGAGTGATAGGCCCTCCTTTGAGGGTTCTGACTCTAAAGGACAGTTTCCTGGCAACTATTCATGAGCTCACTTAAGAGTCCTGCGCCCTTGGGTTGTGAATTGAGTTCCTGAGTGCCCTTTTTCTCCCAGGTGGACTTAGCCTCTGCCCAGGTGTCTTCCCACATCTAACAATAACGGACGTAAGAGGTTGCATCTTCTTCATCCCACCTGAAGTTGCTCTGATCCGCTCTACACTGGAAGGCAGTTGGGGGACAGAATTAAAGAGGAAGGGATGGATGGTTCTAGTTTCCCCCGTGGCTTCCCTGAAAGCATGCTGATGGGTGCTTAGAAATAAGATAATCTTGTAGATAATCTTGGAAATCCTAAAACTGAAGACGGGGAGGAATGGAAAATAGCATGAAATATCAATTTCCAACCAGTCTCTTATTTACTTCTGTGAAGCTCACAATCAGACAAAAGGTATCTGGAGAGGTGAAAATTAGGAGGTGCTCGCCTCTGAAGGGGGACGAATGACTGGATGGGGACCCAGTGGATGTTCCAGGAGGTCGAAACAACTCTCATCCTGTTTAAAGCATGGACTACAGGTATAGATGTATTTGTCAGAGCTTGCTCAGATCTCTGTGTTCTGTTCTATGCAAATTATGACTCAATATATAATAAAAAAATCAATATTATACAAAGCTCTGAAATCCTAGAAGACATGCTACTGAGATCACAGGGAAAGAAACCAAGGGAAGCTTCTACCAGGCTCATTATCATTTAAAGTATTCTGATGGCCCAGCAAGATAGGAAAAACAAAGAGGAGACAATGAATTCTATTATTTGGAGAAGATATGGTTGTTTACTTTGAAAACTAAGAGGATCAACAGAAAATCATTAGAATAATAAGAGAATAGGAAGTGGGGCTGGAAAAGCAAGCCAGCAGATGACAATAGGCTTCCCGTGTTCCTATGATGGCAAGTTGGGAGGTGACTCACCCAGCAATGAAGTGACACCTCTGGCCAGTGGTTCTCAACCTCCCTAACGCGGTGACCCTTTAATACAGTTCCTCATGTTGTGGTGACCCCCAACCAAGAAGTTGTTTTTATTGCTACTTCCTAACTGTAATTTTGCTACTGTTAGGAATCATAACGTAAATATCTGATATGCAGGCTATCTGACATGTGACTTCCCCCAAAGGGGTCATGACCCACAGGTTGAGAATCACTGTCTTAGGACAACCTTGGTGGAAAGAGCAGAGTGCTCCTGGCTACTGACCTGCAGGGCTTGGAAATTCATACAGCAAGAAAGTGCGCCAGCATAGGACCCTCCAGACGGACAGATGGACCAGCCAAGAAGTCATTCCTCATAGAACTCACCACAACTTTAAGTCCCCGCATTAAAACTCAGTGGGAACTGGCCATGGCCACACATTTCTGTAATCCCAACACTTGGGAAACGGAGGCAGGAGGATCATGACAAGTCTGAGCCACTGTTGACTACATTATGAGGCCCTGTCTCAAGGTAAAAAAGAGTACCTTAATGGAACTGGTTTTTGGTTTTTGGTTTTGGAAATTTCACAGAATAGTTACATTTTCTCAAGAGGAGAAATAGTAAATTCTGGGAGGATGAGGGGAGTCATAGCAGCTTTAAAATGTTACAAGAACTGTAAGAACAGAAGCAAACAATGAAAACCAAAACTGAAACAAAACCAAAAACAAAACCAGCAGAATGCCGGATGATAAATCCTGATTTTTTTATTATTATTTTTTTAATTTTTAATTTTAATTTTTTTAAATTTTGAGGCAGGGTATTACTATGTAAGCCTGGCTGTCCTGGAACTTGCTATATAGATCAGACCAGCTTCCAAGGCTCACAGAGATTTTCTTTCCTCTGCCTCCATTCTAGAGAGCTGAGATCAAGGGTATATGTCATCATGTCCAGTCTGTTTTATTTTTAAAACAGGGACATTTAACATGTGAAAATTAACAATATAAATAAGCGAATTGTTCAATAAACCATTCTGGTAGAATGAAAGCCAGAAAAAGTTGTATGTCATGCTATATAGTATGCCTATATTACAATTGAATTAAAAAGTGAAATATATGGAAAATTAAACCCTTAACATAAAGGTGAAAAATCTAATGACATTTATTGTATGTTTGATAATGCTAAACTATCCAAGTACAAAAGTAATTGGAAGAAAATATAAAAGAAACATCCGCAGACTAAACTACATAAGATTCAAATACTTCTTTGTCATGAATAACCCCTATTGCTGTACTGACTGTAGCTCAGTTGGTAGGAGCATGCGCTGAGCCCTGGGTTCAATCCCCAGGACTTCATAAACCAGGCAAAGTGACTCATGCCTGCAATCACAGTATTTGGGAGGTAGAGGCAGGAGGATTAGGATTCTAAAGTCATCATGGACTACACAGTAAATCCGAGAGCAGGTTTAATACATAAACCCTGACTAAAATATAAATAAATAAAATATATAAAATCAATTTTAAAAATTAAGGGAAAAACAAAACAGAAAGAATAATCAAAAATGATAGAAAAAATTTTAAATCTGGCTAGAAAAATGGGAGAAAAGAAACTGACAGATCACCCTGGAAAATGTACAAGCCAGCCAACTTGGAAAAAGGTGTCCAGCTATCAAAAAAATATACATGTGCACAGCTATCATAAGATGTGAGTCTTGGGACCACAAATCTACTGAAAACATAGGAGAATGTCTGCCAACCTGAAGGATGGGATTAGTAAACCAAGCTTTGCTTCCTGCCTTTGCTCTTACACTAAGGACCGCCATCACCTAGTGGGTGGTTCAGCACCACGGACAGCATCCAGAGGAGGCCAGACTGTGCTTCCCAAGCCAGAGAAGACCTGCGGCTGCACCTCCTACAGGACAAGATGGGGATAGCACAACCTAGACATCCTTTTTGGAAAGACAGAATAGTGATGAGGTAATTCCTAGGGGAGACAGGATAAGTCTTGACACCAGGGCAACACCTGACGGGAATTGATAAGTAGAAGCAGACTACAAAATTTCAGAATGGGGGTAGGGGGAGACATAATTCTCAGACATGCTCAGAGAAGTACAAGCAATGCTTATTGTCGAAGCACAAAAAAAGGAACCAATAAGTGGCTGGAGACAAATCTGGAGAGGCAGGTGGTGGCCAGATGATGAATGGTGCTGTCTCCCATGCTAATCAGCCTAGAGTCTATTCTCCAAGCAATGAATTCTGTAGAGGATGGGACATAAGATAGCAAGCTGGTGAGAAGATAGGCCAGCAGCTGGAAATAATGGAACCTTTGGGAAAGCCGTGTAATGAAGTGGGCTCCTTGTCTGGTTCCATGGGTGCACACACTACTACTACCTCAAAGGAGTTTTCAGAGGAGGAATTCCCTTGGCTGGGCCTAGA
This sequence comes from Chionomys nivalis, assembly GCF_950005125.1. NCBI lineage: Eukaryota > Metazoa > Chordata > Mammalia > Rodentia > Cricetidae > Chionomys > Chionomys nivalis. The sequence continues at coordinate 91,301,862 of NC_080088.1, forward strand.
GGCATGGTTCATCGCCGATAATAACGCCTCCTAGAGGCAAAAATGGGGATAACACTTCCTACACTTTTCCTTAGTGAATCCAAGCTCCCCTTAGGTATTACTCTGGAGCTTATTACCAGCCATCATAGGCTCACTGATCAGCTGTCATAAGGCTCACTGGTCATCCATCCATCATAGGGCTCACTGACCAGCCATCATAGGTTTCACTAGTCATCCATCATAGGGCTCACTGACCAGCTGTCACAGGGCTCACCGACCAGCAGTCATTGGGTTCACTGGCCAGACATCATAGGGCTCACTGACCAGCTATCCATAGGGCTCACTGAACAGCCGTCATAGGGCTCACTGACCAGCTGCCATAGGGCTCACTGACCAGCCGTCATAGGGCTCACTGGCCATCCATTGTAGGACTCACTGGCCAGCCATTATAGCCTACTTGGTAAGTTCCATGACAGTGAAAACACCGTGTTCAAAAATCAAAGTGGATGGCACCTGAGGTCTTCTGATCTCCACACACATGTGCACATAAGCGTATGTATTATCTGCATGCACCTGTTCGCCCCACATACATGCACAAGAGTGAAGAAAGGGGCAGGGGTGGGGCCACAGGAGCAAAGAATTCAGGATGACACCAGAGTGGAAGGGACAATTAAGTAGAAGGGTTCTGAGAATGACAAGGCAGGGGTGTGTCGCCTGAAGTCCTTTGGAACAATGGCTGCAGTAGAGAACAGGAGGAGTCAGGGTAGGGTGGGAACTGAGAAGACTCCAGAGTCCTCTCCTTTAGGCAGAGGGGAGGGACTGAATGACAGAGCCCAGTGCTGGAGGAGGTAGGTAAGAGTGAACCAGGCATGGGACGAAGGACTGCAGTGACTAGCTTTTGTTACATTTTTCTTTGGAGACAGTGACAGTGTAGCACTGAGTTGCTCAGGCTGCCCTCAGACCTTAACTCTCCTAGTACACTAGTCACAGGTGTGCACTCCCATACCTGGCTATGAACAGATATAAATTTGTAATAAAAGTACATATGTATTTTATATTATAAATAAATTTAAATTTTTAGAAATACAAAACTACAGTTATAAACACTCACATTTACTAAAAACAAAACCCAAGAACTAAGTATCATAAGATATTTATGTTTTTTTTAAGATAAATATACTACAAATACCTTACCAGGAGACAGATAGCAGTAAGCACTAAGTTTAAAAATTATCATGAAGAAATGACTTGATTTTTCTCACTTGCTGGTAAAAAACTATTGCAACTCTAGTTCAGCAGGAGGATGTCTTAGTCCAGTCACAGAAGACAGGCAGGGACTCGGTTTAGGAACTACAATGGCGTCTTCTAAACATCAGGGTTGCTATGGAAACTTGTGGTGTTACATCGAGAATGTGCATTTTTAACACTTAACAAATGTTCATTTAAGTTCGGTGATACATTTACAAAAAGGAGCATTGAGGCCCACTGTGTTTGTATGTGTGCCCGTTTGTGTGTGTGTGGGGGGGGGGCTACAAGGCCAATGTGAGGGGTGTTCCTCAGTTGCTCATCACGTTATTTTTGAGGCAGGGTCTCTCCCTGAACCCGGAGCTCGCCAGCTGGTCTCCCTAGATCCTACATCAAGTTTTAATTAGCTCCCTGATTCCAATAAGACGTCCCAACCATATCAGGAGAAAAACGAGCAGCACACACACATCAGTAACACCAAAATGAATTGACAGACGCAAAACCGATCCATATCTACAGAGCTACAGTCAGGCACAGCCTCACCCTCTACAACACAAAATCTACTTGTATCCTTTTGCATTTCTGCAGATGAGAAACACTGAAATCACAGCGACTTTCCTAGAATTTGCAGTTATAAGATGACCCAAAGAGCTGCCTCTGTGAAATCAGACAGCCTGAAGAGGTGCTTGGTGAGCCCTGCATTCATTTGCATCTTTGGTTCACTTGAGAGCTTTTCTTTTCCTGACAGCTCCCCTTAACCATGACCCCACAGACACATCGTTCTTAGCTACAGTCAGGACAGATTTGGGAGAGTGAGAAAAATGCTTTTCATTTTGCAACCAAATTCTAATGCTGCCTAAAGGCCTGGGAAAATTCAGCTACTAGGAGGCCCTGCACCAGCTCTGCGGAGAAACCTTCTCTGCTTGGATCCCCAGCCCTGCTTCTGGAATCAATCCCCTGCTTACCTCGGCTCACTAGGTGGGGACCCTGAATCAGCACGATGACACTGCCAACCCTGCCTATGTCCCCAGCTCACTGGTAAGTACCTGTGACAAGAAAACCATCACACTTTACGGCAAGAGGAACTTAGTATGCCTACAGCGGTCAGACATTCTCCACACAGTTTTGACTCCGGTTAAGGGCATGGAACCAGGGTTAAGTTCACACTCTGCCATGGTGGTCTATATATCTCTGAGACAGCCCTTCTGTGATTGATGGTAGGCGTGTGGGGAAGGCAAGCGCTAGGAAGGCCCTGTCTCAGTCATTGAGATGCATCTGCCCGGTTCCTACAGGATCAAGGACTTTTAGGAGAACAGCAGCCTTGTCCGCCTGCTAGGAGGAACTGACGGCAGCTGCTCCCCCAAGCAGCTGGCCTGTTGGGTGACTGGGGTTATTCAGCACTGTCCACTTCTTAGTGCCAAGTGTGGGCCGAATACAATTCGCATTTTAGTATGCCCGCTGCTAAGCAGTTCTCTCTGGCTGTAATTAGCCTGCATGTTCAGTTGCTTCTTAACGGGACTCATTCCTAATAAAAATAAAAAGCTCATCACGGGTCCAGATGACAGAGGCAATCCTCCGATTTGCTGTGATAGGAGGGCACACGACCAACCAACTGGTAGCAACATGTGCTGCTTCTGTCGAGACCACAGACTAGTCTTGCATGATTGAAGTCAGGGAAGGGCATGTGGTAACTGTCCTATCCTCCCAATACTTGGCAGGCTGAAGGGCTGAGTCAAGCTGGGTCCAGCAGAGAGGATCACAGGGCAATGACAGACCAGCCAGGGCCGTTCTTTGGCACTTTCTTAACAAATGGAAGTACCTGAAAAATACCTGCAAAGTTGTCTTAATGTGTGCTCTTGGTGACCATTGGTTAAGGGTAGTGACAGATAGGGGCTGGTAGGGTGACTGGGTGATAGAGGGCTTGTCTAGCATACAAAAGATACTGGGTTTGACCCCAGAATCTTAAAACAAAGAGATAAAAATTAGTGCTATGTGGACCCTAATACATACATACATACATACATACATACATACATACATACATATACATATTGAGTGTATGTAGGTGCATGTGTGTACATGTGTATGTGGAGGCCAGAGGTCAATATCAGGCATCATTTTCCAGTTGTCCACATTGATTTTCCAGACAAGATTTCTCACTGGGACCTGATTCGTCCCTACTAGCTGACCTGTGAGCATAAGGAATTCAGCTGTCTCCACTTTTCTAGCACCAGGGTTACAAAAGTGTGCCATCACTCTTGGATGGCTAGTGTGTATTCCACAGGATCAAACTCAGGTCTGCATGTGCATGCATCAGGGTCTTTATCGACCGAGTTTTGAGCATTGATGGATCTGATCACTTCCTTGTTTGAAGTTGAAGTTGGTCATTTCATGTCTGTGTTCCAGCATACAACACACTGTCCAGTGAAGAGCAGGTGTCAATCAACATGGATGGATGGAGGGTTGCATAAAAAGCCTGCTTCTGATTTAGACAGTATGCTTGACTGGAAAAATGAGTCTTGCTGTCAGTTGGAAAATGGCCTGTGTGATATTTTGAATCGATGACCATATGGGTATCAGTTAGGGAAGGTAGAACACTTCCCTGGTAGAAGACTGCCCAGAATGTCATGCTGCATAGCACTTTCCTCTGAATGGTGACATCCCATGTTGGAGGAAGCCTCCTTAGGACTGAGGGAGCAAACAAGAAGACAGTCTCAGAATGTTCCTGAAACTTACAAGTTGCAAATGGCCTCTACTTCCCCCAAATTATATAAGCACTGAAGATGGTTTATTGGAGGAAACTCTGGCCTGTTGAGTTGCCTGGAAGTTGTATGGAGAGCCTCAGGGTTCCAACTTTCGTGAGTCAGCATTCATGCTGTGTGGGTTTTGATGATGTGGCTGCATTTGAGTGGTCCCTGCTCCTATAAGTAACCCCTTGGCCATATTCCTGTGGGTGACCCCCAAACACTCACTAGTTCAACAAGCTGTACCTTGGTGGTATTGTTACTGTGATCTGTTGCTGGTTCTCTATTTGGTGAGTAGACATTTGTTCACTTCTTTCTAGGGATAGTGTCATTCAGCAGTCCATCCTGGTGGCTCTGCCACAGATCCACATCGTCTCATCTCCATCCTGGTGACTCTCCACAGATCCATGTTATCTCATCTCCATCCCAGTGGTTCTGCCATAGATCCATGTAATCTCATCTCCATCCTGGTGACTCTGTCACAGATCCACGTTATCTCATCTCCATTTCAGTGGTTCTTCCACAGATCCACGTTATCTCATCTCAGTCCTGGTGGCTCTGCCACAGATCCACGTTATCTCATCTCCGTCCCAGTGGTTATTCCACAGATCCATGTTATCTTATCTCCATCCTGGTGACTCTGTCACAGATCCATGTTAACTCATCTCCATCCCGGTGGTTCTTCCATAGATCCACATTATCTCATCTCCGTCCTGGTGACTCTCTCACAGATCCACGTTATCTCATCTCCATTTCAGTGGTTCTGCCATAGACCTACGTTATCTCATCTCCATGCTGGTGGCTCTGCCACAGATCCACGTTATCTCATCTCTATGTTGGTGACTCTGCCACAGATATACGTTATCTCATCTCCATCCCGGTGGCTCTACCACAGATCCACGTTATCTCATCTCCATGCTGGTGGCTCTGCCACAGACCTACGTTATCTCATCTCCATCCTGGTGACTCTGCCACAGATCCACATTGTCTCATCTGCTGAGTAGCTATTAAACTCTAGGACCAGGAACACAAAGGAGAGCAGAACACCACTCTTTGTCTCCAGGAGATGGATACCTGCCAGGAGCTGTCTTTATGGTTGATATCTGACTTCTGACAATAAGAGCTCTGCTCCTATCATATTCTCTCCACACATATTCTTGTCACAGGCCATGCAGTCATGACAGCCTCAGAAAACCTTGTCTTGTGAAAGGGTATTTTAATAAATAATGCTGGCATTTCCCTCTCTGGCTGGGGATTAAATGTTGACATTGTTGTCAGTTAGCCTGGCCCCAGTATTATTTTCTCTATGGAAGGAAACTTGATCAGAGGTCAAGGAGAGAGAAAGGCCTGACTACAGTGTCTCCCTCTGAGCTGTGTCCAACCAAGCCTGCTGTTGTGACTGAGACATGGATGTAAGATTCAGAAAGTGAATCTATAATATAGTTCTGTGGTAGAGCACATGCTTAGAATCCTGTGGTGAGAGGTCATGGCTCAGGGGTAGAGCACCTGCCTAGAATCCCCCAATGAGGGGCTGGGACATGACTCAGTGGTAGAACACTGGCCTGGAACCAACCAGTGAGGGGTTGGGGATGCGGTCAAGGCTAGCATTCTTACCTAGAACCCATCCCTGATTTAAAAAAAAAACTGTTAAGGAAGACTCCAGCTTATAGCTCAAAAGTTACGCTGAGCTGTGTGCTGGTGAGCCCTTTGGAGGGGGCCAGCGATGAGAAACAGCACTCTGTCCCTGCCAGCATTCTAAGTGAAGGATAAAGCACAGAGATGGTGTGTGGCCTGTTTGGCAGGGGCTGAGGGGCAACAAGGAGCCCAGCAGAGTGAGGTGGCCTGCAGCAAGCTGAGGTTATACAGAGTTTGGGCTTCATCCTAGATGCTGTGGGAGCCCTTTGGGGTTCACAGGGGGAGATCAGGCCCATTGCTAGTTGGAAGAAGTCAGCATTGGTGTTTGAGGGGAGAAAGGCTAAGAAAGGAAAAAGTGGAAGCAAGTCCTGGAGAGGCATCTGGGGGCATCTTAGGCATCTGGGGCAGTTTAGGAACTGGGTCAGTTTAGGAACTGGGGCAGTTTAGGAACTGGGGCAGTTTAGGCATCCTTAATGGGCTCTTAAAATGGCCTAGACTTGAGAGAAGAGACAAGGGTGTCAGAGAAACCTCAAGGCCTAGAAGGCCAGGGCTGCTGCTGCTCAGGTAGGGGCAGCAGAGGCTATAAGGACTGGTTCAAGACTGAGGCCCAAGTGACATAGGAACAGGACCACAAGTGAAGGAAATGGAAGTGGCTCGGGGGGGGACAGGAACAAGGTTAGGGTTAAAAGGATGGCAAGGTGCCAATAAAAGTAGCTATGTCTATGCAACAGTCAGGGAGGAATTGAGGTCTTTGGATGGGGTTCTGAGGCTGGATAGACAGACAGCAAATGAGGAGGATGTGGGAAGGAAAGGAACCGCTCACCCTGGAGTCTGGTTGAAGCCAGCTAGGAGTCAAGAATTCTAACTCATAGCCAGGTAGTAGTGGCACACACCTTTAATCCCAGCACTCTAGAGGCAGAAGCAAGTAGATCTTTGTGAGTTTGAGCCCAGCCTGGTCTGCAGGATTTCAGGACATTCAGAGCTACACAGAGAAACCCTGTCTTGTAAAGAGAGAGAGAGAGAGAGAGAGAGAGAGAGAGAGAGAAAATTCCAACTCAGACACCAGCGTCCTCAGTGAGTATGGCTGATAGATGATACTCTGTTCTTTACCGGCATCTCAGAATATTAACACAGCCATGAAGCAGTTTTGCGCCTGAATGTGTGTGACCTTCGGTGGGGCCTCAGTCTCTCTGGGAATCTTAAGCCACTAACTCCTAGAGTGAAGATGCCCCTTGTCTTGTATCCCCATCCCCAGTAGAGTTTCATTTATCAATTGCAGTCCCATCAAGTGCCCCCAAGATCCCCTGTGACCTCATTTATGTTCCTCAGTGACTCTTGGAGGGTAATAGTATCAAACTCCACCAAAACAGTGTTTCACGAATATCATAAAGGCTAGGAGGGACTGACTCTTCTTTAAAAAGCCCACACCCATCTTTCCTCCCAAGAACCCCACTTTCTCCTAATCCTCCTGCCTAAAATCTATATTAAAGATGTCTTTTCCTACACTCAGACGCAGTTTCTCGCTGGCTTGCCCTGAAACTCTTTTCTGTGGTGAAGTCAGGAATCATGCTTTATTTGAGTTGAGGTACCTAAAAGATTAAAGGGAACATGCCTCAGGTTGCCAAGGGTAACAGTGTGTGACTGTTCCTCCATCCTTGTCACAGCTGACCACTCCCCGATCCCTGGTGTGTGTCATTAAGACAGAGATGCACTGGCCTATTACAGGGGCCTGAGAAGGAGCAAGCAGGCGAAGGCAGAGAGATAGTGGAGGAGGGGAAGAAGGGCAGAGCTCCCCCCCTCCCCCAGGGAGCCAGGGTTGCTTAAGGAAGTGGCTCGGAGGCGGGGAGGAAACCACAGGTCTACTCCCTACTCAGCACCACCTCTGTATCTGAGAAAAAAATGATGGAGACCTCTAAATTCTGCATTGTAAAGACTCACGGGTGCCCATCCATGCCATAGGAAGGAATCGGCACTCATGTCTTTCCACCAGCCTAGCTTGCCTGCACACACACACACACACACACACACACACACACACACACACACACACACACCGTTAATGACCTGTTCTGGTTTAACCCTCCCAGATGCCCTGGATGACAAGGATGACAAGAACAGGCTCTAACTAGACTCAGTGATTCATGCAGTGCCGGAGTCCAGACGTGCAGAGTGAGTGGGCCAGGGCTGAGAGGAAGTGCATAGACACCACACGTCTACTAACCCGTGTTCCAGAGCAGACCAACAGCTCTGAGATGATTGACAGCCTGTCCCTCCCCGCCCCGCTAGGATCCCACTGGAGATGAGATGTAGACAGATACCGACCCACTGGCCTCTCAGATGGCTGGCTCTCTGAACAAAGCACTGTTCCAAAGGTTCAATTCCTGTCTCTGCTCAGGGACTTCTGCAAGTGACAGGTAGCAAGCAGCCCGGGCTCCAGTTATAAAACCTCCCAAGATGCAAAGGCCCGATACTGCCACTCTGAAGTCAGCTCTAGGGGGCACTGTTACCCCCTTTCCAGTGTGCCCCGTAGATAACACTGTCCCCTAGGACTCCTGAGGCAGTCTCCTGGACTCCTATCCTGTTGGGACTAGTCTCAAGCCAGAGCCCATCAAGGATGCTTCCTCTCCCCTGGCCACATTCTTCTTCCTTCACCTTAACACGCCAGCTTGCTTTTGCTGCCTGTGAAGTACGATCATGTGTCTCTGTCTGCCGTGAGGCAGTGGAAAGGATATGACATTAAAAACACACGGAGAAATCTGATGTCTGGGGCTGGAGGGGGTGGATGTTAGCAAGAACACTGCTGTGCAAGCATGAGGACCTGAGTTCAGATCCCTAGCACTCACGTAAAAAATCCAGGTGTGAAACCCTAGCGCTGTGGCCGGCTGAGGCAGGAGGATCACTGCAGTTGGGGTCCACCAACCTAGCTCCAGATTCAGTAAGGGACCCTGTCTCAAGGGAATAAGGTGCAGAGTGATAGAACAGGACACCTGACGCCCTTCTCTGGCCTCCTAGCTTACACAGGCATACCCTCGTGCCTTATAACACACATGCACACACACAGACACAGACATACACACACACACATATACACAGACACATAGACACACACACACACAGAGACATACACAGACAGACAGACACACACAAAGAGACATACACACAGACAGACAGACAGACAGAAAGACAGACAGACACACACACTCACTCACTCACATTCACACACATCTGGTTTCTGTTCTGGACCAACAGGTTGACCGGTTACTTACTGTTTTCAGACAGCTGCACAGTGTAGTAGAGGACTGGGCTGTTTCCGTCAAAGGGCCGGACCCACGACAACGTCACTGAGTGGCTGCGCGCAGGACTCAAGCTGGCCAGGAGGTTCTGAGGTGGGTGAGGCAGCTCACTGGAGGCAAGGGAGGAAAAAGAACAAGAGGAAGGTGAAGTCAGACTGACGGGTCATCTGATGCCCGTGTTGGAGGGACCTGGTAAGTGCTGTTCTGGAATAAGGACAAACTGCTCTGTCTGTGAGTCCCAAAAGAGCAAAGAAAGCCCAGCTCCACCTTTTGTGGTAAAATTTGAATATAATTTGATCTATTAACTTAAGATAGCCTAGAATCACCTGGGAAGAAAGTCTCTATGAGGGATGGTCCAGACTAGGTTGGCCTATGGACATGTCTATAAGGGATTGTCTCAATTGATGTGAGCAGACCCAGCCCACTGTGGGCAGCACCATTCCCTGAGTTTCGGTACTGGACCATATATGAGTAGAAAAAGGTAGCTGGGTACTAGGCACAGCATTCATTTATCTCTGCTGACTGTGGTTGTGACACAACTGGTTGCTTCAAGTTCCTCCCCTTCAGAGTCTTCCTGATAATGGACCATAACCTGGAACTGTGAGATACAATAAATCCACTCCCCAGGTTGCTTTCGGTCACATTTTAACACAGCAATGGAAAGGAAACTATAACAATTGTCTCCTTTAGTTGCTCTATATTTTATTTTTTGAGGCGAGATCTCTCCCTGAACCTGGCTGGACCTTAGTAGTTCAGCTAGGCTGGCTGGCCAGAGAACTCTAGGGATCCTCCTGATTCTGCCTCCCCAGAGCTGGGAGTCTAGATGTGCGCCATTGCACCCAGATGTTTATGTAGGTGCTGCAGAGTGTGCTCTTGAACTCACATCTGTATGCTTGTGCAGCAAGCCCTTTAGCAGCTGAGCCATAGCCCTGGCTCCTGCATTATAACACCGATGAGACAGACTGTGGTTGATGATTTGTCGATGCATCTAAAAGCTGGTTGTGTAATCCCAGCCAGCCCTACGAAGAGGAAAGGGTGGCACTGAGGATCTGCCAGTGTGTGGCTGCCACACTCACCCGTTTGGAGTTTGGGGGAAACTCTTATTGACAGCATGAGGTTATACTGTCATTCTGTCTCCCGTATGCATTAGAGGTTTGGGGGAAGCACTTAAGAGTAAATGTGGTGAGAACTAACTAAAAGCCTGTGGAGATGGTAAAACACACACGGGCAAGGCCATAAAATGGAAGGGCAGTTATAATGCCTAAGAGTCAAAAAGAGGTCACTTACTTAAGGAAGTCATTGCTGGTGACAGAAAAGAGTCTCTCCCTGAACTTCCCAAACTGTAAAAGTTAGGTTTAGTCTTAGATCTCTGGGACTTGAGAGCTGGGCATGCTCTGTGCTCCTTCTGCATGGTGCCTGCTCCCACATCACACCCGGAGTCACAGATGGGAGGGCTGCCAGGCGTGACCTGTGCCACCCACTGACTTGTTTTGGGTCTCTCTTGGACATCAGTTATGAGAGAACATATGGGCCAGAACAAATGCCAACATTGTGCTTGATATTTTGGACTCCTTATTCATTCATTCATTCATTGGCTGAGTCTTGATAGCCCTGGCTAGTCTGGAACTTACTATGTTGGCCACACTGGCCTCGAATTCTCCAACATCTGATCTGAAAGTGATGGGATCTCGGGCACACACTACCATGCCCCGCTCTATACTTGATTGTGTGTGTGTGCTCATGTACATGTGTATTTGTGTATATGTGTACTCATGTACAAGTGTGTTCATGTGCATGTCTGTGTAATTGCATGTGGAATCACAGGCAGAAGTTTGGCGTCTTCCTCAATTACTCCTCATGTTAGTTTTTTTGAGTCAGGGTCTCTCCTGAACTTCACAGATTTGGCAGAAGTATCTGGCTAGTAAGCCTCAGGAATCTTCCTGTCTCCATTTCTCATATACAGATAGGTATACACTGCCATCGTCAATTTTCCCCTTTTATTGAAAATAGATTCTTTTCTCATACAACATATCCTGGTTACAGTTTCCCCTTCCTCTATTCCTCTTGGCCCCCCACCCCAATCTGAATATACTCAGCTTTTTATACAGGTGCTGAGGATCAAACTCAGGGTCTCATGCTTGCACAGCGAATGCCTTACCAATGGAACCCTCTTCCCAGCCCCACACCTGACTTTCCATTTAAAACTGCACTGTGGGCCGAGGGTTATACCCCACCCCATGTGAAAGCACTTTTTTTTTGGCATGCACAAGACCCCAGGTTCCATCCCTAGCATGACCCAGAAAGAAACGCACCTACTCTATCTCCAAATTGCTAAAGCTGATTGCACTCAGCTGTGTGGGAGGGGTAGCTTTCTCACTCATGTTGCTGTTTCTAAGCAAATGAACATTCATCCTGTAGATAGCACTAGGTTGTGTATTATCACTAAAATGCAGAATCTTGAGCATGGAATGTTGTCTTTTGTTCTCTTTAACTGTGAATCAAGTTTGAAGTCAGAGAAGAAACTGCTATTTCCATTTGAGTTATCTATAACCAAACTTCTGTTAGACACCAATAAACACTATTCAAACAAACAAACAAGGCTGAGATGGAAATATTCATTCTTCTGTTTCCTTTTATTTCCCTTAAGGTATTATGGGTTTGGTTTGAAATAAGACCGAAGTGGTTGAATGGCCCTAAATAGAAACAAACTATTTGCTACTTTTCTTGTTGCTGTGATGAAATGTCTGACAAGGATGACTTAAGTGGGGAAAGGTTACTTTGGCTCACAGTTACTTGGCTCACAGTTACTTTGGCTCACAGTTTCTTTGGCTCACACTGTGGAAGGCATAATGGCAGGAGTAAGCTGGTCACATGGCATTCACAGACAGGAAGCAAAGTCTGCTCAACTTATCCTTTTCATTCTGGCCAGGGCTCTAGACAACTGGATGGTGCCACCCACATTCCAAGTGCATCTTCCCACCTCAGATAGCCTAATCTAGAAACTTGCTCACAGGCTTGCCCAGAGGTGTGTCTTCTAGGTGATTCTCAAGCCTGTCAAGTTGACGATATTCATTTTTACACAAACCAAGAATATACTTGACTAAAAACATCCAGATAAAACTGTTGATAATAGCGGTTTTTCTGGTCTGGGATAGAGCTTCTAAAAACGCTTGGGATATTTAGAGGGATGGGGCTGTCTTAGTCACTTCTGTGGGCCTCTGGTACTGTAGGTGAGGGGCTGGTTATGAGGTCACTCAGCTGGGCCCTGGACAAGAGAAACGCCATTGGAGGCTGGCATGTCAGCTCGATCTCTGGCTTCTGTGGGATGGACAGAGGTTGGAGACATTCAGTAATAAGCCAACCTTCAGCCAATCAGGAAACGTCTATTGAATGTGGCTCCACTGTGCCTCCCTGGCAGGTGTTGTGAGGAAAGATATGAAAGCAAGAAGGAGGATACAGACCCAGGCAGGTCATGCCCCATATGTCACACGCATGCATGTCTGCCTCCGCCCAGAGCATGTGCATAACCTCACAGTACAGCCATCCCATGCATGCAATTTGGATATTTCTCAACTCTCCAACTCATCACTGGTCTGGTCGTGGTTGTTTTCTCCTTTATAAAAACCTGTAATTAGAACCACAGCTCTGTGTGGAGACTGCAGCTGATGGTTCAGGAGAGCACTAGCAGGTCAGGTGGTATGGAAGTATCCTAACTCCCAGTTTCTGCCTGAGGCATGGAGTTGTGCTGGAGTCTCTGCCTTTGACTTGCGAGATCTGTCCTAATTCCAATTAATTAGTGTCTGATTCCACTGCAAAGATGTCTCCAATAACAGAAGTTGGTCTGACCCAACAAACATGAACTTGAAAACCAGCAGGGGTGGCCAGGGCTCTGGGTCCTTGTGTGGACACACAACAGCCCCCAACAGTAGAAGAATATGCATAGACATATGACATAGACAAAGAAAATGTCTGCATAGACAGACCAAGCCCCAGAGGCAGCCTCTGCTCCAGGCCTGTCCCATAAATACATAATAAGACCCTAGGAGCTCACAAAGTGACATGTTTTCCTTTCATTTAGTGTGTGAGTGTGTGTGTATACATGCTTGTATGTATGTAGGTGTTCCTTCACATGTTTGTGTGCATGTGGAGGCCAGAGGTCAACCTCAGCTGCCTTCCTCCGCCACCCTCTGCCTTGAGATATGGTTTACACTGAACCTGGATCTCATCCATTCAGTAAGACAAGCTGACCAGTGAGCCCTCTTTTCTCTGCCACTCCAATGCTGAGGTTATAGATTATAGATTATAGCTGCTATAGGTGGTTTTTTACATAGGTGCTGGGGATACAAACCCAGGTCCTTATGCTGCAAGTGTTTTACCCACTGAGACATTCCCAGCACCAGGCTTTCTCTTTAACTTGCTGGTGGTCATTTTGGGAATGAGACATAAGACCTCTGAGCAACATGTCATGGATAAATGTGGCTTTCATATACCCCGGATCCATCCCAGAAAATCTTATCCTACAGGAGTAAGCTGCACCCAAGCACTTCACTGACAACTCTAAGACAAGTGGGTAGATGATGTTTGGGGGTCTCAGACGTTTACAGCTGTACAAAGTGAGGACATGGCTATGCCAAGCTGTGGTCGAGGGGAAGGTTTCCATTGTTGACATGCGAAAGATACAGTCAGAGGCATCTGGAAGAGTCCAGAGCAGAAGAGAAAGCAGCAGATGAAACATGGTCAGTAGACTGAACTGGGCCATGGGAGGAGAGGGGAAAGATCGAGAGAGGAAGGGAAGAGTATGTGGGCAAAGGAGACCTAGAGAGAAGGGCCACGAGGGCATAGAGAACACGTGGCGTAAATGGCAGGTTATACAGGGACTAGAAGCTGGGGGAGAAGCTCATGAGCTGGAGAGGTTTAGGGAAAATGGGTGGGGTGAGAAGAGCTGAGTGGAGCCACAGGTACTGAGCAAGTTCTGGAGGCCAGCCTGAGCTTTGGTGTGGTAACAGGCGCCCTTAGTCCTGTGTCCTGAGTTTCTTCTGGATCTGATAATACCCAATGGTGACAAACCAAAGACATGAGGAACAATGGCAGTGGAAGCCAGTTCAGAGTCACCTTGCAATGGAAATGGAGCGGGAGATTGCCACCAGGTCCCTTACACCACGGTATTATCAGAAATTATCAACAGCTGTAGTGACAGGAGCTTACACAGGGGAGGATAGATGGGAAGGGCGGTGTGCAGGAGGGAGGAGCAGTTTCGAACAATTGGTAAAATTGTGGCTGAGGAAGAATTGCTCCTGCAAAAGAGGACCAGGTCAGACTTTCTCCATCAAAAAGAGCTTTGCCCCATTGAGGCACAAATCATGACTTGGTCAAACCCATCTTCTTCCACTTTGCTCTGAGGAGGAAGACAAGGGGCCTGATAACTTTGGGGGATGGTGTTAAATCGTTCACTCCTTATTATGTCTTTGTCAGAAGTAGTTTTATTGAAAGAAACCTCTCCTGCTGCCTCGGGGGCTGAGTCTTCCAGTCAGCTCAGTAAATTAGATTTTCTCTGTACTTTGGGCTCCTAAGAATTAGTCTCTGATAGCAGGACAGGCCAGGCGATGCTAATTGGGTCTTTAAAGGATTGAACAATTAATCAATCCATATAACACCTTAGGAAACTGGTCTTTCTGGTGTGTTCAACAAGGCAAGAAGTTTTGAGGGGCACAGGGTCACCCCAGGACTGAGATCCTGCCTCTATAACACCAGTAAATTAAAGGGAAAGATGGAATTAAAACTCAAGGTGAAAATGGTTTTGGTAGTTTGTTTTCTGTTTTTGAGACAGGGTTTCAGGTAGCCCAGATTGACTTTTAATTTGCAGTGTGGTTAAGAATGATCTGTGTGTACAGTATGTGTGTGTATGCATGCTTGCATGTGTATGTGGATGTGTGCACGTGAACATGGAGGCCTGAAACTGACCTCAGGTGTCTTCCTTGATTACAAACACTCCACTTTATTCATTGAGGCAGGATCTCTCATTTGAACTTGGAACACACTGATTTGGCTAGTCTGGTTATCCAGCTTGTCCCAGGCATTCCCTACCTCCATCTTCAGGATGCCAAAGCTACAGGTAGGCTGCCATGCTCAAGCAGCTTTCGTGGGGGTACTTTATTCACTGGCTTGCATGGACCCCTCTAAGATAGTCTCATGTACCCCAGGCTGGCCTTGAACTCGCTGTGTGGTTGAGCCACTCTGAAGTTCTAATCCTCTGTGCCCCCATGCTTGGATAACAGACATGTACCATCACCACATCCAGTTTAGTTCTGTGCTGGGAACTGAACCGGGGCTTTATGCATGCCAAGTTGAACTACTCTGTCAACTGCACTACAGCCCCAGCCCAACCTTGGACTTTGAATCCTGCTGTTCCCACCTTCCTAGTGTTGGAACTACAAGTGAGTATTACCAAGCCTGGTTTTATCCCATGCTGGGGATTGAACCCAGGATCTCATGTGTTCTGGGCAAGCATTCTACCAGATGAGCTACCACTCTAGCCTTCAAGGTGACAATGTTTCATGATGAAAACTTCTGCATCTAGTGTATAGGGCATGTCGCCGAGCCATCTGGAAATTTAGAGAGGGAATTAGGTCAGAGCCTACATACATTCCTTGCCCTGGATGATACAAAATATGCCCTCCTGTTTTTAACTTAGTAAGTGGGGTGAAGCTTTCTTAGACATTTATTGGGCACCCATTATTTGCTTGGCAGAGACAGGCACCGGGAGCTCAGTGGCAGGAGTCACCTCTAGTACGTCAGAGGGTCATGATGATGGAAGTCTTAGGGATGGAAGCACCCAGCTTCAGGACAGAGACTCACGACACGAGAGGCAATTCCCTCTTTTATGGGTGGAGAGAAACTGTGGGAGCTTTAAATTCTCAAGAGACCCTCTTCCACTGGGCTTAACACAGGACTGGAGAAACACTGGCCACGACAGTCTTGTGAGGACAGTGCCACCACGTCCAGTCTGTAAGCTGTGCCAACTGAAGCAGAGGAGCAAGACAACATGCCGCAAGTCCACAGTCATGTGGGAAGGATCCCTGGTCAGCCTGGCTCATGGGGGCTCTGCTGTAGTCAACAGCCTTGCTACCAGTGTCGTGGGCATGAAGCATCACTCAGCCAGCTTCCAGCAGGGACAACACTTAGTGCTGAAATGATCAACCATGGAGCAAATGAGCATGGTGACATCATCCCACTGGATGGTCTAGAGCTCACTTCCAATATTCTCAATATATAACTATAGTGTGTGTGTGTGTGTGTGTGTGCGCGTGCGCACACACCTGTGTATGAAGGGCAGAGGCCAACCTTAGGTACTCTACTGTAGGAGCTGCTGACATTTTTATTTGTGAGATGGGTCTTTCTCTGGCCTGGAGCTCACCGATTAGTCTACTGGCTGACCAGCGAGCTCTAAGGACCCTGGTGTCTCTGCCCTCCCCCCCAGCACTGCGACTACAAGTGTGCACCAGTATGCCTGTCTTTTTTCTTTAATGTGGGTTCTGGGGATCAAACTCTGGTCCTTGTGCTTGCAAGGTGAAGACGTTACTTACTGAGTCATCTCCCCAACCCTAATTCCTGTATTCAAAAAGGTGGCTTTTAACTGGAGTGGAGAGAAAGGGGGAATCAGACACTCTTACGCTTTTGAAGGACACTGTTCAGTTCTAAGTGCCTCTCAGTCCCTTTGGCAATATTCATGTTTTCCTTTCTTATTTATGCATTTGCTATCTGTGTAATTGTGGAAATGCGGCCATGCTGGACTAGAAGGTACCTGAGAAGCACGGGATGCTCCACATTCCTGAATAGTTACTATGCTCATCACTCTGGCCGTCGCTGGTGTCGTGGAGTCCCCAGAGCGCTCTCTCTCTCTCTCTCTCTCTCTCTCTCTCTCTCTCTCTCTCTCTGTGTGTGTGTGTGATTTGTGTGTATGCGTGCAAGCACATGTGCATGTGGAGGCCGGAGAACAGTTGTATAAAGTGGACTCTTTCCTTCCACCTTTCTGTCAGATATGGGGATTGAATTCGGGTCACTAGGCTTGGATGGCAGGCACCTTTATGCACGGAGTCAGCTCACTGTCCCTTGCCATCTCATTTTTTTGAGACAGAGTTTCTCACTGAACCTGGCGCTTAACAACTCAGCTAGACTGGCTGGCCAGCAAGTTCTCGGGACTGGCCTGTCCCTGCTTCCCCGGCTCTGGGATTACAGGCAAACGCTACCATGCCCGGTATTTCATGAGGGCACTGGAAATTGCTATGCAGGTCTTTATACCCATCTGGCAAGCATTTTACTGACTGAATCATCTCCCTCATTCCAAGAGCTCTCTGGATCTAAAGATGTTCCACTCTCTCCATTGGTCCCCACTTGGAAGAGTACTGTGTTTATCGCACCAGCAACTCCCAGCGGCCAACAGCTTTCCGAATCAGCTCTGCGGCCCGTGGCACCCAAATTGGTTTGAATCACAGATTTGCAAATATTTCTATCTGTAGCGATGAGGTGTTTCATCATTGCAGAAAGCCTATTATTTTATACATACAGCAACGCTTGCTGAAAAATGTATTTTACTTAGAGGAAATCAAATAAGTAAATAGTGGGGAAGATATGTAAATCAGCAGAACATAAAAACGGCTCAGAATAAAAAGAACGTGCTATATTGGAAGTACGCAATTGGGCTGTTGCTGACGGAGCCTTTATGAACTGCTAACACTTATTTATTTGATACCCAGACTGGATGATCTAAGAGTTCTCAAAGGTAGTTTTAAAAATGTGAATAGTATGGAGAATTATGCGAATTCACGGGCTGTGTTCTTCAACATCATCAAAATGATTTTTTTTTTTTTTAAAAAAAAACATGAGCTGAGTGGGGGCAGTGGAGCTGGGCTTTTGATAGACAGTGGGTACCCACATGTTTATTCCTAAGACACACCCTGAAAGTAAGCGAGGACTGGAGGCCAGCCATTAGCCTAGAACACATACTCATTAGTGCATTCCTGCCTGCCTTGAGCCAGCAACCCGCCACTGTGCATTTTCTGAGCATCTCTTGCATGCCAGGCACCCGGAATGCAAACAGGGACTTCTGGGAGGGGAAGGTTTGAGATGGTAGCCTTGTTTCTCTCAGTGTGGGTGATGCTATGAAGACGGATGGGCCAGGAGAAAGTTAGGAGGCCCCTGTGACTGAATGGCAGGAAACCATCCTGGAGCTCAAGGCTAAAGGATGCAGAAGCAGAAGCCTCTGGTGACAGGCACAGAGGACACCAGCCTCATCAGGGAGGTGGCAGGGGGTTGAGGACCAGGTAGGACAGAGAGAGCTCAGGGACCTGAGGGCTACAATGCTGACAGCAGGGGTGAAGGAGACCCTGGCAGCCCAAAGCCAAATGGGCCCCAAGGCTGCTCTCAAGGTCTGCCCTGGGCTCCAGGTTAATCACAGCTCAACATCTAAGGAGAATGGGAGTCACCCTGGAGAGGGCAGACAGAAGGTAATTGTTCCAGTCCTCTCTCTCTCTCTCTCTCTCTCTCTCTCTCTCTCTCTCTCTCTCTCTCTCTCTCTCTGTGTGTGTGTGTGTGTGTGTGTGTATGTGTATGTGTGTGTGTGCATGTGGAAGTTAGAGGCTGACATCAATCATTCTCTACCTCATTATTTGACACAGCATCTATTACTTAACTTATTCTAACCATTTCCACTAAACTTCCTGGTCAGTAAGTCCCAGGGGTCTGCCTGCCTGTCTGTGTATCCTGAAGTGTACACTGTACCCAGCTTCTGATATTGTTGCAGAGCTAAACTTGGTGTATATGCATGTACGGCAAGCACTGCACCCATGGAGCCACAGCCCAGCCCCTTCATTAAATTTTTGTTTTGCTTTTGTGTGTATGCCTTACTGTGTGGGTGCTGGAGGAAGCCAGAAGAGGGCGTCAGATCCCCGGAGCTGGAGTCACAGTAAGTCTTGAGATGCCAAAGTGGGTGTTGAGATCTGAACCTGAGTCCTCTGTGAGAGCAGCGAGTGTTTTTTAACTGCTAAGCCACCTCTCCAGCACGTTCATTAACCTTTTAAACTCCTCCAATTTAGAGAGCTTGTGTTTGTTCATTCTGAGTGCAGGGACATCCACAGAAGGCCTAGCGTGGCTCTCTGCAGGCATTCTCTTTATTCTTAATCCCGTCAGCAGGTACTGGGGACTTAAAGATAAATGAGGCTTGGTTGGATGCTATTTTTAGAGGATGCTGTCTGTGTTCAGAATCCTTCCTGGATCACGGTAGGGCAGAGCTGTAAGAAAAACCTCCCACAGTTGCCATCTAATGTCCCAGCATGCACTGCAGTGGGATGCACTGCAGCAACAGGCCGAGTGGACAGATGGGCATCACGCACCAGCTTCCGCCCTGGCAACGAAGAGGCTTCGATTCTTTCTTTGCAGGTTGTATTTTGTGCTCATGTGCTCAGGGCTTTTCTAGGAGGGGACATTTTTAAAAAGCAACTAAAGACATGTTGATCTCTGACCTCCTCACCTATCACCCCATCTCCAACATATGCATACACACAGCCCTGCAAACATGCATGCACACATGTGTGCACACAACACATGTGGGTGAGAAAAGAAGGGAAAAGGAAAAGGCCTTGCTATCATACACAGTTGCATGGTGGGATGTGCTGGCCACAGGCTGACGGCTCGGGACAGCGTGTGCATGCCATGAGTTAAGGGCGTTCCTGTGGAAGGGTGTCGGCTGAGACAGGGAGGGGCTCAGTACTCACATCACTTCCAGCCGCGCCGTTCGGGAGTCATTCCCTCCCTCAGATACAATTTCACAGGTGTAGTCCCCGATGTCCCCTGACCACGTCTGGCTAATGAGAAGGGACCCGTCCTTCTCCACCATGATTCTCGAGCTGCTGGACGGTGTGATGACCACGTTGTCCTTTTTCCAAATGTAACTGTGGGGCAATCAGAGAGTTCATCATGAAACCTGCAGGAGCAGGATCCCCCACCCCCTCCTTGACAGAGAAGAGCAAGCAGCTGGTGAATTGGGGAACAGAGTAAAAATCACTGAGCTACACTCTTTACAAGTGTGAGTTTGGGGTTGGAGAAATGGCTCAGTGGTTAAGAGTGTGTCCTGCCCTTCCAGATGACGCAAGTTTGGTTCCCAGTACCCAGATCAGCTATGGGGTTTGGACACCTTCTTCTGGCCTCCTTGGGCAATTGCATATATGTAGCATGCAGTCACACAGACACACACACACACAGACATAAAACTAAATCCATTGAAAAGGTGAGTCTTTTGGTATGGTGGAGATCGAGCAGATATCTTGGACAATATACAGAAGCTGGTTGATAACTCAGTGACTGAAACAGGACAGCGATGGCTGGAGGGGTAAGTTAGTGGATAAATGCCTGCCTTTCATTCAAAAGGAGCCAAATTTAATTCCCCAAATCCACGTGAAATGTCTGGGGATGATGGCACACACTACTAGTCTCAGCACGAGGGAAGCAAAGACAGGTGGTGGATGGGGGTGGGAACCACTGATCCCCACCCCTACTTTGGTCTAACTGATGAGCCCCTGGTTAAGTGAGAGACTGTATCGGAACAAGACGGAGAATCTGAACAATGGCTCTGTGGATAAAGTGCTTTCTGTACAAGCATTAAAACTGGAGTTCAGCTCTCCAGCACCCACATAAAAGCTGAGTGGGTATGGTGGCCCACCTGTAATCCATGCACCCAGAGGAAAAGATGGGATCCCCAGAGCAAGCTGGCTGCTAGACTAGCCAAGTTGGGTTTAGCAAAAGGCCTTGTTTCTGTAAATCAAGTGGAGATCCATCAAGAGCATCACCCTCTAGCTTCTACACATATATGCACGCAAGTATACACGCACCTGCACATGTGTATACCTCTTCACATGGGAACATGCATACACACACACACACCCTTGTGCACCAAAGATATGCTACTTCTAACACACACAACAAACAAAACCCCCAAATATGACAGTAAAGATGACTGTGGATATCTTTCTGAGTGTGTGTATGGGAGATAAGGACTCTGGGGCAGAGACACAGATGTCCGGTCACCTACTGGACTGCATCCACCCAGCTCTCCTGCCTCAGTAATGCTTGCTAAAGACCCCCAGAGAGGAACCCTGCCTCCTGAGCAAAGCTCAGTGCATCTTGTAACCGTCCTGCTGAAATTCCTCCACCCTGGGCTGTCTCTGATGTCACCTTTCTTCCTCATTTAATCTTTATGGCCATTTTAGCACATTTTTCTTTTCCAATATAGACTCAATTATGAGCCTGTCTAGCCCTAAATGTCCCTGGGCAGGGCCCCTACTGACGGCTGGATGAGATGAAAGTGCTGTTTTTTCTTTATTAGAATAATTTGGTCACATTTTCAAAATGCATTGGCCCTTTCCGCCCTGTGTATTCACAGCACAAAGTTTTGTGAATTAGTCACAGGCGATCATCCTTCAACGCAAGGGACAACCGTGGAAAGCCCACCCAGAGAGAAAGATAGATTGCCCTGTATAGCCTGGGACCCTTGAAAGTGGGTACAGTCCAGGCCCTTCATAGAAAGGGGGACTCAGTGCTGCAGAGGACCATCCAAAGGGGGTACTTCTGAGCTCTTGGAGCATTTTTTGCTCCATACCTGCTGCCTTTATAATGAACGGTCTCCTGGTAGGCCTCCCAGGGTCCCCTACATAACCTCTAACTTGTTGCTTCTTGTGTGTTCTTTGGGTTTGCATTTGTGGTTCTTACAATTAATCCGCACTTGTATTCCAGTCCCGGAGACTCTAGGAAGTCAAGTGGGGCTGGAGGAATGAATGGTTTGACAAATGCCTGCACTGAAGGGTCAAGGTCAAGGGTCTGAACCGTGTTCTCAGTGCCTGCTTCAAGGACCATCCCCTCTGCTCACCGTCAACTCAGATTCCATCCTTCTGGCTAAGTGCGGCCTTTTAGAACTAAGGCAGGATGGCAATACTGTGTGATGTATTTCTCTCCACCACCACTACCCTTTCCTGGTTCTTTATTTTCAGAGGCGAGTCTGAAAAGTCACAACCATTCTGCTCTTTGCGACAAAGCTCACTGCTGAGGGCCACCTGTCTGCAGTCAGGCCCTTACCTGAAGTGGTCTGTTTGGGGGTTTTGTTTTGTTTGTTTTTGTTTTGAGACAGGGTCTCACTGAATAGCCCTAAATGTCCTGGAACTAGCTCTTATAGACCAGGCTGGCTTACAACTCACAGAGATTCCCCCCACCCCACCTCTGCCTCCTTAGTGCTGGAATTAAAGACATGTGCTACCATGCCCAGCTTTTTGTTTTGTTTTGAGACAGGTTTAATGTAACCAAGGCTGACCTGGAATCATCATGTGTCTGAAAACAACCTTCAATTTCTGATACCCCTGTTTCTACTTCTGGAGTGCTAGGGTTAGAGGTATACACCCCGAGGTCAGTGTATGCAGTGCTGGAGATAGAAACCCGGGCTTCATGCGTGCTAGGCAAGCACTCTATAATTTAGCCACATGTCAAAGACAAGTATCAGCTTCCAGTGTACAGGATGTCCCACTTGGCATTAGAGAATCTCCAAGCCGTCTGGCTCCTTCTTTCGCCTGTGTTTCCCCTTTACTTGCTTGGCGATCCACATACCTTTCTTCTCCCTGCTATCCAGAAAAACCATCCTTGCAGGATGGAAAACCCCTCCTGAGCATTGCAGAACTCCCGTGTCAACACCACCGAAATCCTATTCCATCCCTCTGGATTTCTGTCTCATTAAGTATCAGTCCTGACAAGAGTATTTTTACAGACAGTGTATTAACCTTGGCAGGAAAATCACAAAAAAGCTGTATTGAAGCCACAGAGTGGAGCATAGCCCACTGTAAATAATACATAAGGCTGGAACGGAAGACCGGTTCCTGTGATTAATGATGGAGCCTGCCACTGGGAGATGCCATCATTGGGGATCTGCTGTAAAGACCCCCAAACTTTCCCTTCTCCTCTCAATTTTCCCTTCATTAGCCCGAGGAATCTTAACAACTCCTATAGAATGAAAACAGGTTGAGCAACCGGAGAGAGGTCCGAGGGTCGTGGGTGGCTCTGCAGCACAGGGTGGCTGTCGTCCCCTTAATCACTACGCGGTCCTCCGGGGGATGAATGATGGACGTTCGATCTGAAACAACACAAGTCACAGCCCGATGAAATCACCAGTGTGGGAGTCTGTGCCCTGGGGGACAATGAATTGGTCATCTGGCATCAAAGCCTCCGAATTCGCTCTCATCTTGACGAAACGGGTGTAAACGGAAGCACTCAGCCAAGTTCAGGGAAGGGAAAATAAGCCTTTCTGTGTGGCAGCAAAGTCAGTTAACCCACCTGCCCACCCCTAAGCCATCCCCGGTCTCCAAACTCTCCAGAAGAGACAAAGAGCTCCTGCAAACGCTTAGGGAGTCAGTCCCCTTCTGCAGGTTAGAGTCAGGACTCTTTGGAGCATCTCTCTGTGTGTGAGGATGTGTGAGGTCAGTCTTAGGGGCTGTGCCTCTGAAGCTGTCCACCTTATTTTTCTGACAGGTCTCTCACTGGCCTGGAACTCACCAAGTAGGGCAGACTTGCTGGTGGGTGATCTCCAAGTATCTGCCTGTCTCTCATTCCCTGGTCATGGGATGGCAAGCATATGCCATCGCTTCCAGTTCTTTGTGGGTTCTGGGGATCAAACTCAGGTCCTCCTGCTTGTAAGTTAAGAACTCAACTGTCTAAGCTGTCTCTCCGGCCTGAAGTCTGGATTTTTTTTTTTTTTTTTTTTTGGTTTTTCAAGACAGGGTTTCTCTGTGGCTTTGGAGCCTGTCCTGGAACTAGCTCTGTAGACCAGGCTGGTCTCGAACTCACAGAGATTCGCCTGCCTCTGCCTCCCGAGTGCTGGGATTAAAGGCGTGTGCCACCATCGCCCGGCTGAAGTCTGGATTTTTAAACCAGGGAAGAAAATGGAGGCCTAGCATTCTAGTTAGGGAGGCTGAGACAGGAGGAGCAAATTCAAGGCCAGCTTGGCCTCTGGAGTAAGTTCATGGCCAACAAATTTCAGAGTAAGCTTAAGAGAAGCCTAGGAAACACACTGAGACCCTGTTTGTAAAGGAAAAGTAAAAAGAGGGTTGGGGATGTAGCTCAGGGGTCAAAGTCCTAGGTTTAATCCCTAGTGTTGCAATGAATATACATGTAAATAAATAGTATATAAATAATATTGAGATTCTTTGCTAAGATAATTATTGTCTTAAAATTTTCTTATGTCCACACAGCACCCTGTGACTTTGGAAGGCGCTGTCACTTGTGCTGTTTGATTTAATCAAGAGCAAACCTGTGACGGCTGTCATTACTCCTAATTCTTGAGCATGAGCATGGATGCCCAGGTTCACTATGAATTGCCTAGGACCACACCGCTGGTGAGAGGCAGGGCCAACCAGCTGTCTCCCATCTGAGGATCCCAGAACCACAGCCACTGCTGCAGAAGCCAGCTTCTCCAGTCAGCCTGGGCCATGCTGTCACACACCTGCAAGGGGACACCACTCTGGTGCCATATGCAGAACTAAAATTTGTGAGTCCCAGGGCTTCACTTGAGGCCCAGCACGGTGGCTTTCCAGCTGTGTGTCAGGAAAGGTTTCTGAGTCTTCTGGCCTTTGCCTATGAGAGGGCACGTGACTGTTCCGAGCAGCTCGACCGAGCAACCTGGATAGCTCTACAGGTCACTGAGCTGGCTCACTGTCCCTTAGCTAAGCATGGTCCCAATGCTGATCCTCAGTAGATCCACAGAACTTTCTGGAGAGTGATCTGTGGAGAGCCAGACCTCATGTTTTCCCTTCCCACAAGTTTGAAAACATGAAGCTAATGTTTTCCCATGCGTCAAATGTATTTGACACCAACCTCCAAACGTAACAAAACCTCTTTTTAGTACTTTGCCAACATTGTAGGAACTTAAATGAAAAGAAATTGATGTTTTGAGAATATCTAATAAAAAACTGAAAGGGTTATCTGGGGCTGGGGAGATGGCTCAGTGATTAAGAGTGCACACTGCTCTTGCAGAGAACCCAAGCTCAATTCCCAGCACCCATGTGAGCTGTCAGCAATTCCAGCTTCAAAGAATCAGAAGGACTTTTCTGGCTTGAAGGCACCTACACTCATGTGTGTGACCTCCACTCCCCTAGACATAGAGACAATTGAAAAAAAAAACCCTTAAAAACTCCATTAAAAGAGTCATTTATCAAAATGTACAATGATGGTATGAGAGAAAATGCCAAAGATGAGCAGAAGTGTGTATGTGTGTGTGCGTGTGCACACGCATGTGGGTATGTTCTTTACAGCTGACTACATCCTCACGTATTAGTGCAGTGAGTGTGAACTTTCTCAATAGAGACCCTTGCAGAGACTGTCAGAGCACACCAGCGCTTTCCATCTGAAAATGGACTGTTAGAATGTTGCCAGGGTAACAGGAAGAAAGGCCACTTAGATTCTTAATGTCTGGGTCATGGCCCTTTTAGGGGTTGAATGACCCTTTTCCAGGGGTCGCATTTCAGACATTGTGCTTATCATATATTTACATTATGATTCATAACAGTTGCAAAATTACAGCTATGAAGTAGCAATGAAATAATTTTATGGTTGAGGGTCACCGCACCATGAGGAACTGCATTAAAGGGTTGCAGCATCGGAAAGGATGAGAACCACTGCACTAGAGAGGCAGGGGACACTTGGTGTGTCATCATGCTACAGAAAATAATTCTTTCTGTACATCAAGGACCAGGGACCTGCACTGAGATTGACAAAAACTGAGGGAACAAAGATGTCCCTACTGTTTGCTTCTATTTAATTTATTTAATTTATGTAGCTGAACTATAGATAGTATAGAAAAAATATGTCCTGTTGTGCGTGCATACACGTTTGTGTGTGCGTACAGAGGCCAGAGGTCAATGTCAGGTGTCTTTCTTAACCACTCTCCTCTTTATTTCATGAGGAAAAGTCCCTCACTGTACCTGGAGTCTCAGGGGAGACTGGCTGCCAGTGAACCCCAGGAATTCTCCTGTGTCTGGCCCTATAGCACTGGGGTTACAAGTGTATGTCTGATGGGTGCTGAGGATCAAACTCATATCCTCTTGACTGCACCCCAAGAATTTTTTTGACTGAGTGACCAGTATTTCTCTAAAATACTTTCTTTAGAATATCAATGAATGATTCAATTTCCTTATAAAATTAATCAAAACATTATTTTAGCTGTTCTAGCCAACTGGGTATAATAAGTCTACGGATTTTAAAAAGTCGATCTGCTACAGCTCTTGAAATAGCACTACTGACTCTCTGAATACACCTCCTAATTATTCTTTCAGAAACAGAAAATTTAATTACTCAACAGATTTCTATAAATTAGTTGTAAAAATAATCATCTTCTTCGAACTAAGCGAGAAAATCTAAAGAAGTTCTGACAACCCCGGGACACAGAGCATACAGTGATGCTAGTGGGATTAAGAGAAGCGTCACAGAGAACGGTCCTTACTCCACACGGTGAGCATGGCGGAGGCGTTCACAGAGGCCTCGGTGTTTGCTGCATAGCAGGTGTAGTTGCCGGCATCCTGGATGAAGACGGGGGCTATCCTCAGCCCCCCAGATTCCAGCAGCATGAACCTAGGAATCCGGACAGAGCCACTGGCCAGAATGAGGTTTCCTGAGGAACAGAGGAGAACAGGAGGTCGTTAGAGGCACAGCAGACGGCAGGGAAGGAGAGGATGGAGCTGTTGGCAAGATGATAATCCGACCAAAGTGAACATTCTGTGTAAAATAGCTGAAGCATTTCCCCATCATTGGCAAAGATGCTGAACACCAGGAACATTCTGGTTGCCAGTACTGTGAGGTCTTGTTAAGCAGACTTTGGTCTGTGTATGGATCCTTATCTTCGGATGCCCACTTCTCATGCTTACTTCATATCTAGGGCTTACTATCTCCCAGAGCCCCCGTGGGCATATGTAAAGGAGAGCCACATTTACACAGTTACTACTGCTCTGTCATTGCCACTGACTTTCCAAAGTTTTTTTTTTTAAATAGTATGTGTGTAAGGCAGTGGTTCTCAACCTTCCTTCCCTCATGTTGGGGTGACCCTCCCAACAACAAAATTATTTTCATTGCTACTTCATAACTGTAATATTCCTATTGTTATGAATCATAATATAAATGTCTGTGTTTTCTGATGGTATTAGGCGACCTTCATGAGAGATTTGTTCCCAAAGGGTTGCAACCCACAGGTAGAGAACCACTGGTTTATAAGGTGTCTGTACGGTTGTGTGGATATACAAGTTTATATGTACACGGTGTGAACGTATATAGAGGCTGACCTTTTTTATTTTTTAAAGACAGGGTTTATGGCTGGAAACTGGGGTTTACCGAATGGTCTAGACTGTCTGCCTCCCCTGTGTCAGGATGATGGGCGCACAGTTTTTTACATGGGTACTGGTGACTAAACGCATATCTTCATGCTGTGTCACAGACATTTTACTAGCTGAACCATTCCTCCAGTCCTCAAGTTTTCCAGAAGCCCAGGGACACCTGTCTTAGTCACACTGCACCCTGGTATCTAGCCCCTGGTGGAGACATTCAATACATGTCATTCGGTCTTCACTGAGGGAATGAATGAGAAGAAAGAAGATGCAGCCAACATCCCAGTGTTTTCCACACCAGCCACGTCCACGCGGCTGCAGAGCCACCTGCCTCTCTTCCACGTGATGGCGGGCTTGGGAGCCCCAGACACCTCACACCTCAGGACAGCTGTCATCCCGTCAGTCACCGTGGTGTCCACTGGACGCTGGGTGAAAGCAGGAGCAATATCTGTAGGGAGAAGTTAACAGTGAACTGTGGCTCCGGCTCTGAGAAGCCTGCCTGGGAATCTGCGCAGGTCTTGCAGGACCAATCAGAGGGCAAGGTACTATATCAAAAAAACAGTAGTCATTCTGGAGTGGTTCCTGCCCTGTACCACTAGGAATCACCCGTCGCTGCTTAGTATCTAACAGGAAATGGATGCCTTTCCCCAAGCCCAAGGATCCAGGAAGGGTGTTTATCTACAGAAACCACCTGGCTTTGTCCTTTAGGCAACAGACTGTATCAAGGACAGGATAACACGTCCACACTTCCCAGGGACATTCTGAAAACTGACATACAGATCTAAGAACCCCTGTCCCATGCGGTGGCTCATTTTTGTTCATGGGGAAAGGGCCTCACAGTCCCAAGCAAGAGGAAGCAGACAGGCGTGTACTGGAATAAAGTACAGCCAGTGTTCCAATGTTCTCCAAATCAGCCACATGACTGCACAGCGCCTGCCTCTCTTCTACATGATGGCGAGGTGGTGGGGCAGGGGATGTCCTTATACCTCCCATACACTCCCATTCACTCCTGCAAGGTTACACCCTCTGTGCTATGGAGCTGTGGCACAGACCGTGCCCCTCAAAGTCTACAGCATCGACTACCAGGCCCTTCGTAGAGAAACAAATAGGCAGCAAGCAAACTCAAACTACCTGGTCAATCTGCATCAGAACACCCTGGCCATAGCTGCAAGGTGGGTTCTAAAGAATACTAACGGATATGAACTCAGTTTCTGGCTTAAACACCCAATATTATTGCAGCTGCCTGGAACAAGATGGGTTTCTGGTGCTCTGCTGTGGAGGGCAAGTGTGGCTGCCGGATAGGGTCAGGGACAGTGACCTCGCAGATTTGCCAAAATACACATGTGCATTTTAAGGACTTAGCTGTCTCTTCACGTGCCGCAGAGAGCCACCAGTCCCACATGTGCGCACACACCCACACGCCCACCACACTCCACTCGCCCCACGGCCACACTCCCCATGGTTCTCACACCTGCAACACCAGTACTTTGCCTCCAAAAAAGGGCAAACTTGAAAGGTGCAATTCCATAGCCACTAAATTCTCCTTCATTTCAGAAGAACAATGTTACGGCTGTGGGAGATTAGAAGGCAAACCCGCAGATACAGTGAGAACCTGTACTTTTATTTTTCAAAGACAGGGTGCCAAGGTATTTCTGCTAATGGGATAATAAAAGAAACCCACAAAAGAACTATAATTGTTCGATAAAACTAAAGTAGAAAATGAATATTTTTTAAAATGAAAGAAAAAGATCAAAAGGAAAAGATTAGGAGCGAGCTATATACTGGATAGTCTTTCTCATTCTGTCCAGGGGGGACAGACATGTTTTTCTACTTGTCTAGAAAGGAAGATTTTTTTTTCTTAAAATAAAGAGCAAGGCTTACAGGCTTGCCGAGGTCACGGTTCTCCTTAGTTCAGCCCTCATCATGGGCTTCTGTCCCTTCGTCACCCCAGGAGCTGACAGGACACTCCCCTGCTGTGTACTGGGGCACAATGGGCAGCTTTGACCGGAAGGCTGACCATGCTCATATGTGTTACTTACTGGTCACATCCAGGTAGGTGTTAGTCTGGATCTCCCCTCCTTCATTACTGGCAAAGCACTGGAAGATTCCGGAGTCTTCTGGACTCAGCTTCTGGATGTGCAGGCCTCCGCTGGGGAGCACTTTGTACCTCGGGTTCTGGAGCTTGCTCACGGGGACAGCATCTTTGTACCATTGGAGGGTGGGAAGAGGAACCCCTGAAGAGGAACAGAGGGAAACATTATACTCCAGGAGCTCTCTGTAGGAGGGTAAAGGCGAAAAGGCTTCAGAGGCCCATATGGCAACCTTCTCACGCCATAGCCGGTTAGGGACACTTCCCTCGCTTTACATGGAGAAACCCACACTGAGAGTTCTGAAGAGGAAGAAGGAATCAGCAAGGGCCATGGCCCCCAGGTCTGCACTCATTTAGAAAGATTTCAACTGTGATTGCCCTTGAGTTTAGGCAGAGTTGATAGTTCTGATTTGTCCCTGCTAGGAAGGCTAGTCCAGGGTCGTTGGCAGTTTCTATAGTGCGTTGACTGACGCCGTGAATGTGGGTGACACTGTCTCACGGGCTGGGGGCCAGGACTGAACTAAACGGAGAAAGTAAGCCAGAAGGTGGTGGCACATGTCTTTAATCCCAGCACGTGGGATCTCTGTGAGTTTGAGAGACGCAAGTGGATCTCTGCGGGTTTGAGGCCGGCCTGGTCTACAGAGTGAGTTATGGGACAGAAAAAAAAAAAAAAAAGAGTTGAGCACCAGCATCCATCTCTCTCTGCTTCCTGACTGCGGATGTCATGTGACCATGGTGCTCCTTGTGCCCTGCACCCCTTTCCCTGCCACGATGGACTGTAGCCCCACACTGAAAGCCAGAGCACTGGTCAGGTACTTAGTCACAGCCATGAAACAAGTCACTAATACAAAGGGAAAGTTTAGTACATGACCTCAAAGGCTGTGAAGATTTGACAGGCTGGCCTGGAAAACTCCCACCGTGCACATGGCAGGGGCTCTGGATAGCGTGAGCACTCCTGATCACAACCAACAGCAAAGCTGTGGGCCCTGAGGAGTCCTCGATGAGCCTGCAGTTGTCAGTGACCTCAAGGCAAGTCTAGACTGCTGGAGGAGAGACTTCAAAGCCCTGATTAAAGGGGGTGGGGACATCTGAAGGAATGTATGTCCACCTAGGAGACACTGAAAAAGTTGCTTTGTCCCTAAGACCCACATGAGTATAGGAAGAAGGGGGTGCACAAGGCCCTGCACCTGTACCCCAAGGTATATGGCAGGGTGCTAGACTAGAAGGACTAGGGAACCAGACAGACTCAGACTTCAGAGTCTTGCCTAGTTTCTCCTTCCTTGTGTGTTGTATCCCAGTGAGACACAAGGCCTGGCTTTGTGGTGGACATTAAGACAGGCTCACAAGGGTCATCACATGGGCGGTAGATGGAAGGACTGCTGTCAGCCTAAGCACCCGGTGAGGACTTCTGAAGCCTGTCTCCTCTATGGCAGTGGTCAGTTCACAGCTCAGGGCTGATAACTATGGCTCTGCATTGTCTGGGGGCAGCCCAGACCTGAGCAGGGAACCCTTGGGCCCTCTACCAGCAGCTTCTGTGCAGGGCTAGGTTCCCTGGAGGATCTCTCTGACCTTCCTGGAGTCCAAGAGGACCACAACCACCCAGAGTAAACTAAGTGTGCAAAGAGACTCCATGGAGAATTTACGCAAACCCACGGGATGTAACAAACTCCGGAAAATACACTGGACATAGAAACCTGATGAGACACTAAGATTTAGTTCTAGAGTTTAGGTGCTTTTGTTCCTTAATTTCCCTAAATACATTTTTTTGTTGGTTTTGAGCCAAAAAATCCTTGCTATGTAGCCCAGGTTGGCCTTGAACTCTTGACCTTCTTGTTTCAGGTTCCTGAATGCTGGGATTACAGGCCTGTGCCTCCAGGCCTGGCACCATAAAGTGGATTGAAGTTTTAAATCTCATTTTAAAATCTTATTTTGCTGAGATTCTCTAAGGCTTCCTCAGACCCCTGACTCAGTCTTGGTGTACGTGGGTGTAGACAGTCCATTTGGATGAATAGAGCTGATGGTGGGAGCGTTTCCAGACAATGTGTTCTCGGGCAGTTCTTCCCCTTAATTACGTTTCCTGTCACCTCTCATTAAATCAGGACAACTTTTAAAAATCCATTTCAAGGTAAAAGCATATGCAATTCACGTAAGACCTCATAATGGTGATTACATGATGTTGCTCTCATGGGAAACCCCTCCACACTCCCCATGCAGTTTGCTCCATTGCCAGAGTTAGCTGGAAATCACATGACTGCAGAGGAATGTAGGAGGGCCAGCTCGATACATAGTTACAAGTCTATGCTTAGCCGGCGGTGGTGGCGCACACCTTTAATCCCAGCACTCGGGAGGCAGAGGCAGGCGGATCTCTGAGTTTGAGGCCAGCGGATCTCTGAGTTCGAGGCCAGCCTGGTCTAGAAGAGCTAGTTCCAGGACAGGAACCAAAAAGAGCTACAGAGAAACCCTGTCTCAAAAAAAACAAAAACAAAAACAAAACAAAACAAAAAAAACAAGTCTATGCTTAACAGTTTCCCCTGCAGAAATTCAGCAAGAAGAGAGCGGCCCCCTGTCAGAGGAAAAATGTCAGGATTGCCACTTACTGAAAAATAAGAGTTACTACATGGGGGGTAGGTGGGAGGGTTTCTACTGGGGGGCATTTCGTGTCAGATGGGAATTGTATGCCCTGCAGTGGTCTAGAATGTGCTTATTTCTGAAATAGAAATGGTGCCCAGCTTCTCGTGTGCAGAGCTAAGTTTTAGGGGCTGCTGTGGTATGAGGAGGCGAACGCGGCCACACAAGAGAAGGCTCTCCACTCGACATCTGTGCCGTTCCTCTCTCAGCCTCCCCCATGGCTGCACGAATGGGGTTGGAGCTGGGGAGAACGGAAACACAGCATGTTTAGGAGTGACTGTGACGAGGGGACCTGGAGTGGGAACTGGAGGCTGCAGGCCCTTTGGCCGGCAAAGACCAGATCTGACCTAAGCCACTGGAAGGAACTCCTGGTCAGAGATGACTCTGTGTTCACCAAGAGCTGCCAAGCGTCACAGGCCTCCCGTTTCTGAACTGAAGGGTGGGGCGGATATGGTTGGACACAGG
This sequence comes from Chionomys nivalis, assembly GCF_950005125.1. Taxonomy (NCBI): domain Eukaryota; kingdom Metazoa; phylum Chordata; class Mammalia; order Rodentia; family Cricetidae; genus Chionomys; species Chionomys nivalis. Next base: position 91,334,338 of record NC_080088.1, read on the forward strand.
TGCGTCCTGCTCTCCTGCTCTAAGTCCTCGGCATTAGCTCTCGAGGGTAGCCGAGCGTCATGGCAGGCACATGTGCCGAGGCCATTGGCTGGGTCTTGGACTGTTCTGCATTGTCCCATGACCCCAGTATTTGGTGAGCAGGTTCTATATGCCAGATATCTGGTGACAATTTTCCATACCCTGTCTTGTTTGATCCTGGAGGCTCTGAGCATAATACTTAACTGTGCTTTCTCTGAAGCCAGGTTCCAATAGTCAATAGTGTCTATAGAGAGATCACGTGCCTCTTGCGAAACTGCTAGCATAAAAGCTAAACCAGTCTGGTCTTTTTTTTTTTTTGATGAGGTGCCTTTAAAGCTCATTAGCGAGCCAGGGACAGCAGGAGCACTTGCCCCCTGCTTCCCGAGCTAGCTGCGGACACCTGCTTGTCCAGGTGCTCTCGGTTCGTCCTATGGCTGGAAAGTCACAGGCAATGACCAGCTACCTGACTGAACCTCAGAAAAGGAGGGAGTCTCCAGCCCCAGGACATACATTAGATAAAAGCTTTTCATCCTGAACCAATTGGATAGGGAATTTAGGGCATCTTTTTTTCCTGCCTTTTCTATAGGCTGAGGCTACACTTTGCAAGATCATAAAATGAACTGCTTCCCTCTCCCTACTCGGGGTCTCCAGCGCTCTCATTATGAAGCAAGGGCCACTGTTTCTCACCAAAGCAAGGTTTCCCTTCCATCTCTGAGTGAGTGGGGGAAACTGTGCTTATCCAGGTCCAAACAGACAGGAAAAAAGCCTTTTCATCTATATGGGTCTTGGTAATGGATTGCCTTGTAAAGCCCATGTCATGTGTGCGTGCGTGCGTGCGTGCGTGTGTGTGTGAACATGGGGGCAGGAAGTTATCTGTAGCTTCCTGTGTAACCCACACAGTAAAGTCACGGACAGGGTAATGGGTACAGTGAGCCACAGGAAGGAGGGACAATGATGTGTGGAATAGGAGAGCTGCCTCGGAGCTAAAAGGACAGAAAGGCAGGAAAAGTTTCCATTCCAAAAAAATAAACCATCATGATAGGGCCCTGGCACGTGACTTAGCTGGCAGAGTGCTTGTCTAGTTTGCAGGAGTCTCTTGAGTGCCATCCCCGGCACTGCATAAATCAGCTGTGGTGGCTCATACCTAGACTCACAGCACTTGAGAGGTGAGAGGTGGGCGTGGGAAGGCCAGGTGCTCAGGGTCATCCTGGGCTACGCAGCAAGTTTGAGGCCAGGCTAGGTTATATGAGATTTTATCTCAAAATTTTAATTAATTAATTGTCCAATTAATTAACTAATATTAAAAGCACCCTCCTTTTTTGTAGGTTGCATGGATGTGGCGCCCAGTCCTTATCACCCGGTGGATAGAGATAGGTCTCTTGAGAGCCACGGTCTTAGGCCCATATACTCTGGAGAACCCAGTTACTGAGGAGAGATACAGGGTCTGCTGACCCTGCTGTCTTTGGGGCAGACAAAAGGAAAGGCCTTCCTTCTCATCTTCCTTCTTATGGAGCCCTGGATTGATCTACAGACAAGGAAGCAAGATCTGCACAATGGCTACTTCCTTCAGCAAAGTCACAGACTAGTTATTGAGTCCTAGGGTCCAGGGTCCCCAGCCTTGAAGGTCACTGTCCTCCCGGAAGGATTTAAAGACTCCCCCTGCCCCGGAAATCCCCATCCGGTACTCCCATACTCACCCATGGCTTGACATGGGATGTCCACAGTTTCTTCCACTTCTCCTAAAATCCGACTCTCGGGCTCAGCAGTGAAATATGGCGGCTCTTTAAACAGGAAAAGAAAATGGCCCCTAAGTAAAGAGTGCTGTTGTCTGAATGGGAAATGTCCTCCCTGGGCACACGTTTGAACTCTTGATCCCCAGACGGTGGCACTGTGGAGGGAGGTTGTAGAACTTTTAAGAGGGGGACCCTACTGGAGGAAGTGAGCCCCTAGGAACGGGCCTTGAGGCTTTGTAGCCAGACCCCATTTTCCGCTTATTCTTTGCTTCCAGAGTGTGGATGCGGTGTGAACAGCCAGCCTGCTGCTCTGGCCACCGTGCCTTCCATGCCTGTCAGCATTTCTTCCCCATCATGATGGACCACATCCTTCTGGACCTGCGAGACAATAGTCAACCCTTCTGCCTTTCAGCTGCTTTTGTCAGGATGTTTAATCATAACAGCAAAAAAGTGACCAACACAAGAAGGATGTCAAGGACCACAGTGGTTTCTGTCTGTCTGTCTGTCTGTCTCACTCTCTCATGTGTGTGTGCATGTGTGTGTGTGCGTGCATGCGCAGGCCAGAGGTCAATGTCAGGTGTCTTCTTCAATGGCTCCTCTCTTTATTTTTTGAGACAGGGCCTTCACTCAGTCTGAAGTGCACCCACTTTAGCTAGACTGGGATCCTTGTGTCTTACCTTCCTCCACTCTGTCACGAAGATCACAGGTGTGCACTGCCATGCCTGGCTTTTTGAGTGCTGGGGGCCTGAACTCAGGTCCTCAGAATGTGCGGCAAGTACTTTATGGACCAAGTCATCTCCCCAGTTCCAAATCTGAGATCTTACATCTTTGTTTCTAAACACGTCATCATCAGTCACCACCACACTCACAAACTCAAATTTGGGGAGCAGCAGGCAAAGGTGATTTATATTCTAAGGTTCCAGAAAGCAAATTACCACTCAGGGCGATGGCTACTTCTCAGTTTATGGGCTTGAAATCATGGCATATTTTAATTCACGTTTTAGAAAGGGCATCCCAAGAGCTTCGTAAAGGTATATTTACAACACAGTACTTTAGAGGCACGTTCGTTTCCATCTCTAAACTAAACACCAACACGAAGCATGTTGAATAGCAGCCCCATAACAAGGGGCCAGGCCCATAGCAAGAACAGTGCAGCCTATTAGTATTTTTTTTAAGTCTTAGCAGTTCTCCGCCAAAACATCAATTTAATATGTCGATGGAATGCAAAAGAGTGGTGGTGAAGGGATGGAGGAGGGGTGGGAGCATGGGTCCAGAGACTCTCATCCAGACCCTTGCGTGGGCCACAGGAAACAGTGTCTGTATCAGACAACGGTTTCCTGGGACCGTAAATTGCAATATTTTCCGCAGTTTATTCAGCAGAATTCAGCAGAGGCATGGCCGGGCTCAGGGGCATTAAGGCAGCAGTGGTACTTCATTATCACGGTGACAAAGGCTCTTGTGTTCACTTTCTGCTTGATAATTAATTTCTGGAGACATCTTCTTTTCATTGTAATAGTGTTAAATGTGGATAATAAGGCTTGGCGTGCCTCCTGTATTGGCCACTTCTTAAAAAAATAAGGTGGGACCTAAAGTGGGGGGGTGGGGTGGAGATGAAAACATACCAGTTCAAAGGGAAAAAAGGACTAAAGGCTTCTGAATGGGCAGAACATGGGTATCAACTCTGCAATTACTTGGACCTTTTGAGCAGAAGCTTCTGCCTCAACTACTCACCTGCACTGTGGAGACAGCTGTGGATTCACTAGGCAGGAGCAGAACCCTCTGACATAGGGTCTTGTGTGTATAGCCCGGACTTGGAGGCAGGCTACCAATATTTAAAGCCTTCGCTTTCCTAGCTGGTCTTTGCACACACATATTCCCCGCTCAGACGTGTCTCTCTAATCAATACTAACACTAGCAGCACTATTTATGTTCTAACACCACAGCGGTGCAGCCTGTCAAGGACCTTATGCACAGGTCACGGCCCATATTCATCAGTGAATGCTAAAGTCAATAGCTACCATCATGGTCCTGATTAAAGGCATGCGAGGGCAAAGGGGGGAAAATTAAGTTAAATATCAACATTTGCTCATGATTAATTACAGTTTCCATTTCCTCAGTCAAACATCCTATTTTTAGGTAATGGTGAAGTTCCAAGCCAAAAATACAGAAAAAGTTCATGCATTCTTTCCTGAGTTTACCCGTGGAACTCTGTCCTCATAGGATAACAACTATAATCATCTTCAGTAAAACGACTTCCCCAAGAGATGCTCATATACCTATTGACATTCCCTAGTAGAGGGAGGAGGCAGGTAAGGTCATTAGACCCTTAACTGAGACTTCAGCCACTCCTTCCGGCACCTCCCAGTCATCTGCATGTAATTCTGCCCTAGCTGAACATGGCCTCCTGGTTGTGGGAGGCGCTAGAGTACAGAGAGTGTGGAAAGTTAATTGAAGTGGGGACTCCATCTGTGTGGCGGTGGGGGCCTTGTCATCCACGCTAGAAGGCTTTTTGGTTGAGGTGGCTACTTTGGGGCAAGCATGCTCCTGTAAGTGACCTCTCACCCATGCCTTGCAAGTAATCCCCGTAGACTTGTAAACTCACTGGTTCATAAAGCTAGACCTCATCTTGGTATCCACCTTGGGGTATAGATCTTGCTTAAGTCTTCCTAGGTTTAGATCAACAATCACCCCACTAGTAACGCCTTCCTAAACTAAGTCTGATCACCTCCAGGCTATCACTCATGTGATCAACAGATTTGTTCTTCACTGCCCCTTCAGGCTTCTGCTTGTGTGTGCGTGCACATGTGTTTAGTCCCATGCAGGGTCATGTGTCTATACTGCCCTGGAATGCAGAATGGTCCTTCATCCTGAAGATGCTCTCCACCCCAACCCCCATGTCTGGCCAACCCCCTACTTTTGTTAGACTTTCATTTCAAGAATGTTATGTGAACAGTTACGCTGCATGTCACCTTGGAAGTGGCTGCCCTCCTGCCATGTAATTCCCTCCGGATGTGTCCAAGAGGACACACTTGAGAGCATATACCAGTCCCACGGATGCCCAGCACCTCCAGGGCCACAGTGCCTTCTCCAATGTGGTGGTTTGAATGAGAATTCCCCCTCCCGATGAGCTCATGCATTTGAATACTTGATCCCCATTTGATGGCACCATTTGGGAAGAACTAGGAGGCATGTTTTCGTTAGAGAAGGTGAGTCACTGAGGGCTGACTCTGAGGTTTCCAAAGCCTTCATCATCTCCAATTAGTTTCTTTGTCTCATCGTTTTGGATTAGGATGTAAACTCTCAGCTACTCCTCTAGTGCCATGCCTATCTGCCTGTCACCATGCCCCCTGTCAATGGCCTCACCCTCTGAAACTGCAAATCCCCCCAGTAAACTCTTTCTTTTTATAAGTTGCCTTGGTCATGGTGTCTTTTCACAGTAATGGAAAATTTACCCAGAAACCCAGATGCCATTTCTATTCTCAGCTTCCTAGGACTGTGCAGTGGCACCTGGCTGAGGATGGAGAAAAAGAATTTACTCAACGTCCCTGGGGACGGGCTACCTGAGGGGATGCACCTCACCTCCAGCAGAAGCCAGGCAGCTGTGGTGCACACCTCACAGCTGGGCAGATATGCTCCCCCACTTTACCGCACCTCCCTCATGAACGTGGGAAAGGCACTAGGAAACTGGGACCCTTCGGGGCAGCCTGGTGCACCTTGTTCCTGGAAGCCTGCCAGGTAGGTGAGGTGACAGGCCAGGAGTTGTCACGGTGACACAGGCTTCTTCTCTGTCACATATAAGCTACAGTCTCTCTGTAGGTCCTTCACACCAACCCAATTCAAAGAGGGCTCACAAGGGTGACAGCTTGTTTCCACAAAGTCTGCGGGGAGGGCAGAGTGGGGCATTTACTAGGCCTGCAGCTGTGAGGACTTCCAGCTGAGCCACACGGGGACACTCCGAGGACAGTCATTTAAAGCACATGCCTTTTTACCACTTCATCTTCCAAGGGCACTGGGCAAGCCTATGTCTTGGCAAATGGGGACTTTTTGAGAGTGAGCGCCAGCTGGCACAGGTCAGTACTGGGCATTAACTATTGATAAACCGGGGATTGAAATGGACACTTCCGTCCTCAGAGATAAGATAAAGGCATCAGAAGAGTCTCATGCCCTGCGTGAGCCCAGAGCCAAGACAAAGCCAGCAGGGGCTGAGTGTCCTACAGACAGCCCAACTGCAGTAATCAGAACCAGAGTTAGGGTCCTCCCTAGGTAGCCACAAACTGGGATCTTGGATGAATTCCTCTACTCCAGCTCAACAGGAGCTTGAAGCACAGGTTCTGGCTTGCAGAGCCAGTCTCACTGGAGGTGGTCAATGCATACCCCGGCTGTGTTGTACAGCCCCTGTGCTTGGTAGTGAATACAGTCTGCGTTCCAGGCTTGTTAGTACATTTCCCACATTGGCTTTCCCTCCCTCTAGGAGGCCCAGTTCTGTCTTTGGCTTCAGTCATTGTACACATTGGGTACCTTGTCCATGGTAGTGGGCAGGAAGAACGGTCTCTAGGGATAGCTACACCAGATCCCCTGGAACCTATACATTCTCTATGTGACATGATGAGCTCTGCAGATGGGATGAAGGTCATCATTCTTAACATGGGAAGAGTGGCAGAGCAGGGTTAGCTGAGCGGCCAGGTCTAATGGCGTGAGTCCTTATGGTGGAGAACTTTCTCTGTGAGGAATCAGGAGAGACAAGAGGCCTGGCAAAGATTGAAGATGGAAGGAATGGAGGAACGGAGGAGAAAAAAAATGGGAAGAGTGTGGAGTAGGGAGGGAGGGGAAGGAAAAGAGAAAGGAGAAAGACAGATGGTAGGAAGAGGGATGGGTAAAGGAAGGGTAGGTGGGGGTGAAGGAGGAATCAAGGGGTGGGAGAAGAAGGAGAGAGAGGAACTAGACACTTTTGTGTAGGGACATAAACACCTATTAGGTGCTCAGTGTCAGCTGCAGAATGGCTGCTCATCTATGACACTGTATCACTCACCACGAGTGGTTTTGTTCTAAAACAGAGTATCTGGATTTCGGAGAGATCTGTGTACAGCGAATTGGAATAGTTTTACAAGAAACACACAGGTTCCCTGTAATGGTCACTATGGTGGTCAGTCTTCATCGTCAACTTTAGAATCACCATGGAGACACACATCTGGGAGTGTCTATGAGGATGCTTCCAGAAAGGTTTAACTGAGGAGGGATGCACAACCCCTCCCTATGTGGGCGGCACCGATCCCTAGGCTGGACTAGATAAAAAGGAGAAAGTGAGCACCAGTGTCCATCTCTCTCTGCTTCCTGACTGTGGATGCCACGTGACCAGCTCCTCATGCTCCTGCCGCTATACCTTCCCCGCCACGATGGACTATTCCTCAGAACTGTGAGTGAAAGAAATACCCCCTTCCTTAAGTTACTGCTGTCAGGTTTTTTTTAAAAATCACAACAATGGGAACAGTCAGTAATGCCATTACTCTTCACTCCTAGTACCAGGGTGGGTGTGAAGGAGCTCTGTGGACACTGGTGGGTGCGGTGGGCACAGACCAGCTGCGGTTCCTGCAGGACATGCTGAATCTGTCAGTCGTGAGGGAAAGATGTACAACTATCCCCACAGTGATCCGAGGTGCTGTAACTGGTAAGAGCCACTGCCCTGGTTTCATTTCTATTACTGTGCTAAAATAGCCTGATAAAAAGCACCTTCGGGGAGACTGGGTCCATGTTAGCTCACAGTGCCAGGCTGCAGTCCACCACAGCAGGAAGAACAGGTGGTAGAGACTTAAGACAGCCAGTTGTGGCTCATCTGCAGTCAAGACCAGAGACCGTGACTGCATGCATGCTTGGTACTTGGCTTGCTTTCTCCACAGTCCGGGGCTCAAAGTCAAGGAACGATGCTGCCCACTTTCAGGATGGGTCTTCCTACATCAATTAATTTGATTGAGGCAGTCCCTTGCAGACATGCCCACAGGTCAACCTGCGCTAGACAGTCCCTCACTGACACTCCTTCCTGGGGCTCCTAGCTTGCGTCACATTGACAGTAAGAGGTAACTATCACAGTCGCCATCCTTTATTTATCTTGAAGAAAGCACCGACACTTCCATGGATGTCAAGAGCACCTTGGCTCTTAGTGTGGAACGAGTGTGATGTGTGCGCTCACTAAAGTGATGTGTGCACTCCTTAGTGTGACGTGCACACTCTAGTAGCAGCACCATGCAGCGTATGCTATGACAGAGCATGCCAATGGCACATGAAGTCATCCTTTCAGCTCTTCTGCAGTGATCTTACTCCATTGCCTCTGGGCTATTAGCCTTATCTACCACCTTCCCATGCCAAGAATTGGGACCAAGGTCAACAACACCAATGACTCCCATTAAACTTGGTTAAAAGTGCAGCCAGAAGCGAGCCCTAAAGCCTACACTTAGGCTTCCCTGTCACATACCTTGCTGCCATGTGCCAATTGCTACAGAGTATAGCTGAGACTCTTACAGTGATGTCTGGGAGGTTCTCAAGGGACACCTAGTCTCAATGACAGGTAAGCTTGCCAGAAGCTGAAGGGTGGACATCCAAGGTCAGTCACACACAGACAGTTGCTCAAAGCTGGAGACAGCCAAGTCTAGAGCTTGCCTCCACCAAAGCAGGGCATGGTCTCCCTGGTCTAGAGCGGCACTGGCTGCGCACAGCACAGTAGAGCCCACAGTCCACCAGCAGAATCGGGGGTAGGGCTTTTCCTTGATAGCCTCACCAGCGTTTCCCACCCACCATGGTAGGCAAATTTGATTTCTATTCCCAGAAGAAGCCACCAAGAAGGAGAAGCTGGTGGTGCAGTGGGAAGTTGTGCACCACAGGGAGGCAGGGGCCATGTGACACAGCAGCCTCTGAGCATCAGAGCAGTGGTGTGGTGTCTCACCAGCTAGGTCAGGAGTAGAAGAGGTCAGGCATGGGGACAGCACAGCAGGACAACTGAGTAGTGAGGAGGTAGGGGACAGGGCTCCGGGCTCTGCAGGGTGGGCACCAGGCACCTCCAGGGATCAGAGCTTGGATTCCTGTTTAGACCACAGGAATTGAGCAATCCAACTAGAAGCTGACAGGCAGCGTAAACAGCCTCCGCCGCCTGTCTCGTCTCATCAGTGTGAGACACACGTAATTGGAAGGCGATTCCTTTCTGCTCTCATTCATCTGCATGCTCATATCAATAGCTCGCTCCCCAGTTCTGCTGGTGACAGGCTGGGAGATTGGTCACACTTCCCCAGGATCCCTCCCCGATGGGGCAGCCATACTTGGAGACAATCTCTGAGTCCTTTGAATCAGCAGAGATACTTTCTTCAGGGTTTCTCCAGTATAACCCAACCACAAAGTTCCACCTGTCACAACGTCTAAACAAAAGGGGCTTCGAGTCAACCTTTTCAAGCTAGGAAGCCTTGGGGCTGACGGGCGACTCTGGGGAAAGCTTGCCACAAGAGCACAGAGGCCTGAGCTTGCACCCTTGGCATACATGTAAAAAGATGGGGCATGCTATCATGCCCCTATAATTCTAGCGCTGGTGAATGGGGTAGGAAGAGACCGGAGGATCCCTGGAGCCTGATGGACAGCCAGTCCAGATAAATTGCTGAGATACAGGTTCAGTGAGAGAACCTGCCTCAAAGCACAAGGCAGATGGGCTGGAACTGGCTCCAGTTAAGAGCGTGTTAACTAGCACACTGGGGTTCAGTCCCAAGCACCCACATCAGGAGGCTCACACTTGTCTTTGACTCCAGTTCTAGGGGATCTTACACTCTCTTCAGACCTATGCAGGCAGGTTCACTCACACACACACACACACACACACACACACCTATTTTTTAATCTCAAAAATGAGTTTGAGGGTGATTGAGGAAGTTAGTTGATGTCAATACATATGAACATGTGCACACACATACATACATCTAAACACAGAAGAGAGGAAGCCTGTTCCTTACCTTTGTGAGTCATAACGTGAGTTATGATGAGTGCTGAGCACAGAAACCCATTCTGCGATGAATTTGAGATCAAAGTTAAGATGATAGATTTAAATACTTAAGGAGGGAATGGTGACGGAGACAAACATTTGAGTTTATAGGGAGATAAATTTTCTCTCTTGTTTAAATTACCTTAAAATGTTTTCAACACAATACAGTCCTGTCTGCCAGAGATTTACACATCACAAATTTTAATTTTGGTTCAATCTATAATGCGCCGTGCTCAGACGGCCATAGATCAACCTCGATGGAGGTCTCTGCTGAGGACGAATGTCATCTCCACATCCATATCTAGCACTGGCAGCTGGAGCAGAGCTCAGACGCTCGGGTGGGATCAGCAGTGATTGGTGACTCTGGTCCGTGGCTCAGGTTCTCTGATTATTCCAGGACCTCTTCTGGAGGGGGCTGACAGGCTGCATTTAGCAGAGTCACTCGGAGAGCACAAAGCCCTCTCCTGATGTCTAACAAACATGAGGACGCTCAGGGCAATGGGCTTCTATGCAACCCTCCTCAATGCTTGCTAATTCCACCGGAACCTATCTGCTTTTTCTTTTCATATTTTGCAAAATGGCAAACCGCAAAATGTATTACTGAAAGAGCAATTGTTCAGAGAGTTTTATTTCTCTCTCTCCATTTTCAACCCCTTTCATTTCAGATAGGAGACGGACTGAAGCGGCCTTTGAGGTACCCTCCATCAGCGGTGACTTCCACTGAGGAGTACGGGTCACCAGGACCGCAGCTGCAGACATTTTAAGAACAGACTGGTGACCGTGCAGGAAGCTGGGAAAATAAAATGTGGGTACTTGCCTCCCACTGTAATGTGCCATGTCATAATCTAGTGATAAGCTCACAAATCCCTCAGCCACAGCCCGTCAAGCTTCCATGGCTCTGATCTCCTAGTATTTAGAGAGAGGCCACTCTGGTGCATTTAGCTTCACCTTTGGCCTGTTTAAAACAAACAAACAAACAAACAAAAAAAAAACCCAAAATCTATCTCTGTTCTTACCTTTCAGTTCAACCAAAGATAACAGCCTGTACTTTCCATTTCCTATTGAGTCAAGGCTGCATGGGCTGACTTCTGAGTACAGACCAAGAGTCAGGGAGACTTAGGGAGAAGTTTGGGGCAAGAGAAAGGCCAGGAGATGCAGGCAAAGTCTGCAGTGAGGACTTAGCTCTATCTCCACCCTCAGGTTTTATGGTGGGAAGTGGTTATGGTTTGAGCATGGGATGTTCAATGGGCTTCCATGTTGCAGTGTTTGGTCTCCAGCTGGTGGTGTCATTTTGGGTTACATTGGAACTTTTGGTGGAGTTTGGTTATAGGGCACAGACCTTCAAGGGTTATAATCTAGCTAGGTCAAGCTCTTAGGGCCTTCAAGGTCCCACTGCTACAGATAGACCCAAACCATCCACCATATCTTCCTCATCACAGTGGACTGCATGCCTTGACACTATAAACGAAAGTTAAGCCTGTCCTGTCCTGAGTTGTTTCTGTCATGCGTTCTGTTCAGTGATAAGAAAAGTAAGAAGTACAGCCGTGTCTGGAAGGAACGAGGGACATTCCTACTTTGGCATTCGAAAGCAAAGCAAACGGGATTAACTTGGAAGATAAACTCAACCATACTGTCCTTTAGTGCATTAGGAATAAAGTCAGTGGGGGCCCAGGTAGGTGGCTCGGCTGTCAAAGGTGTGCTCAGCCACACCTGACCACTTGAGTCTGAGTCCCAGGATACAGGGTGGAAGGAGAGAACCCCTATAAATTATCCTGACCTCCACATGCACCCTGTGGCATATGAGCATCCCTCCCCAGACACATATACAACAAACAAACAAACACATGAATGTAACGAAAAATAAAAGTCGGTGGGGATGGAGGAGAGGCCAAGCCAGTTCACTGCAGAAGCAGGGGAACCTGCTGCACCCACATAAAAAGTCAGGCGCATCAGAAGATCATCTAGAATCCCAGCACTGGGGCTGGAGATGGCTGGATCCTGGGAGCTAGCTGGCCAGCTAGCCAAATGGCCAAACTCGGGGTCCCAGTAAGAGACCTTATCTCCAAAACTAAATTGGAGGGTAGCAGAGGAGAGACACCCGGTGTCTGCCTCTGGTTTGCACATGCGTCTGCACACACACACCAAGTCAGCCATCCTGTCTGCCTGGAGCTGTGGGTATGGAGAGCTACCCGATGTTGCAGCCAGCACCACTGCTGGTCTGAGCATTACCTATGATGGAAAGGAAGGCTCTGGCCCTGGCTGGCTCAAATGCGCTCCCTCGGAGTGTTGCCTCACACACGTACAGCCCGGTGTCTGCCGACGTTGGGTTGCTGATGGTAAGGCGCCTCCCGTAGCTGTGCAGTCCGCTTGTGAGTCGAACTCCGTTTCTCTTCCAGTGCACACTCAGCTCCTCCAAGGGCCTGTGAAAGAGCGCAAGGGCGTCGGTGACCGTGGTGCTGAATCATGTAGACAGCAGTAATAATAATTTCAGGTCTTCAGCACGAGTTGACAAAGCTAATTCTAGCAGGAACCATGGCAGGTTGAACAATGGACATTTAAAAATCAATCCAGATACAGCTGCACTCCCTCACGGCTTCCCTCAAAGAGACATTACGCTCAGGGCTATTGAGCAAGGATAGCTAATTGCGGCAGCAATGGACCATACGTGCTAATGATTCCATTTGCCCAGGAAAAGAATGCTTAAAATAAATACTACTAGGGGACCCACAGATACGTGGGAGGTGTGGCCATCTAAACTCCAGCCTGGAGTGAACAGGAAGTAAGTAGGCAGGGCATGCCTGAGACTACAAAAGAAAGGGAACTAGTTTTCCTTGGCTGCTCGGGGTATGGTAGAATATTACTCTAACCAGGCAAAGATGTGTTACATTTTTTATGCTGCAGAATATTACTTTAACAGTGTAAAGGTGTGCTACTTTTGTTTCTGCGGCATTTATTTAATTATGTGAAGTTATGTTGCATCTGTTCACCTTGCCTGTCTAAGGCACCCAATTGGTCTAAGAAAGCTGAACAGCCAATAGCTAGGCAAGAGGAAGGATAAACAGGGATGTCAGGCAGAGAGAATAAATAGGAGTAGAAATCTAGGCTAGAAATCTAGAAAAAAAAAGATGAAGAGGAGAACAAGAGAAGAATGAGGAGGGATACCAGTCAGACATAGAGAAGCAAGCAGCAAAAATTAGATACACAGAAGAATGGTAATAAGCCCCGAGGCAAAAGGTGAATAAAGAGAAACAGGTTAAGTTAAAGGAGTTAGCCAGAAAAAATGCCTAAGCGAGACAGAGCATTCACAACTAATAATAAGTCTTCCATGATTTGGGAGCTGATGGTGGCTTAAAAGAAAAAGTCTGGTACCCAGGGGCCTGGTTCATCTTTCCCCCAACAGCTTGGGTCATTTCTGCTGAGATCTCCCCAACACCAGGAGCTAAACTGAAAAGCTCCATCCACTGTAGAGGCAGTGTGAGGTTCCCACACGTGTGACACCAAGTGCCCCAGGATAAATGAGCCTGCTGCATTCGGGAGTGTGGGCTCGTGTGCCATTCTCCGTGACTGTCTCTTCACAGGAGGGTTCACACATCTGGGTTCTCTCTCTCTCATCTTAGTGTGTGAGTGGACATGTGTGTGTGAGCGTGTGTGTGTGTGTGTGCGCGTGTGCGTGCATGTGTATGTGTGTAAGCTAGAGGTAGGTCAACAGGGGTGTCTTTATCACTCTCCACCTTAGTTTTTGAGTCAGGGTCTCTCACTAACCTGCAGCTTGCAATAGAGGCTAGACTGGTTGACCAGCAAACCGCAGGGTTCCTCCTGTCTCTGTCCTTCCAATGCTAGGATTATAAAAGTGAGACGCCACATCCTGCTTTGACGTGGAGTCTAGGGAATTGAACTTGGGTTCTCATGCTTGTGCAACAGGCGCTGTACTGCTAAGCCACCTCCCTGCCCTCTGGTGCAGGTTCTGTGCCCTTTATCCGAACTGCCCAGCTATCAGAAGTACTTTGTATTTTGCACCTGTCTCCCTCTGGAGTATTTGTATATTCTGAGTGAGATGGCATGGGGAGGGGACCCCAAGTCTAGACAGAAAATTCATTTGTGCTCCATCTGTACCTTGCACACTTAGCCCAAAGGGAATTCCCTTGCCTTATTTTTAGTGCATCACTGTTTTGACTGCATCAGACACGTGCGATTGGGTTGGAATTTTCTACCGTGACTTCATATCAAGGCACAAAGTTCCAGATTTTGAAAGTATTTCAGGACCTGGGTTTTCGGCTGAGGGATGCCTCACCCATGTTCCCACTCCCAGAGCACACCCTGTACCTGGCATTGGCTATGCACTCCAAGGTAGTCTCACTGGACCCTGCAACCACACTTCTGTTGCCTGGGGCAACCACGATGACAGGGGCCATGGCTTCATGGGTGTCAGTAGCTCCTGCAGCAGAGAAAACAAAACGTCCATGGAACTCACAGAATGGAAGATGGGGTGACTGGGAAAAGACAGAAGGACCATGCAAAACCACACCACGAGGAAGCCCAGAACCTCATGAGCCCTAGAGAGAGCCTGGAGTTTGATATTTTTACATCACCCCTGGCCTCTGTAACACTGTATGAGATAGAGTCTAGGCATAGCCAGTCTTGTCTGCCGGCCACCTGTCCCCAGTGGGGACAATGTGCAGCAGCAGGGTTTGAAGGGCTTGGAATTTTCCGAAATGCTTCCTTTTATTTTTCCCCACTGATCCAAGCATTTACTTATTGAGATCACCTGGCATACCCACTGTGGCCGTTAATCTTAATTGTCAACCTGATGAGATTTATAATCACCATGGAAACAAACCACAGGGCCTGGCTGTGAGAGGGCTTCTAGGTTAGGCTGGCTGAGGTGGGGAGTCCCACACTGAATGTGAATGGTACCACCTGTGGGTTGAGGGCCCAGGCTAAAGGCAAAGGTGACAGTGAGCTGAGCACCAGCAGCCAGCCTGCTTCTCCTCTGTGGAGTTCCTGCCGTCACGCCTCCCCCACCATGATGGGCTTTCACCCTCAAACCGTGCGTCAGAATCAAGCCTTCCTCCCATAAGTTGTCCTTGTCAGACAACTTATCAAAGCAAGGAGAAAAATAACATGCCTGCCATTTTCCAGCTAGATCAACTGGACAAATACGTCACAGGTTGGAAACTCCTCTAGGCACAGAGGCCACCGGCCCTGGTGACTCCCTGGATGACTGTGTTCAGCTATCCAAGAGTTCTGCTCTCTCTGCAGTCACACTTCCCTTTGGTTTTCTGCTACATAAACACCCCGAGTCCATTCTCCGTTTTGTGAGTATCAAACTATAAATAATTTAAGCTCACTTCTGGAGACGGGAAGGAAAAAGCCATATGCATTTTTTTCTGCTTTCCCCTAAAATACGGTTAGCATCAAAATTAAATGACCACAGCAACTTTAGTAACAGTTTATTTAGGAGAAATCAAGACCAAACATTGGTAGAGCAGGGATTTCAATACAGGGTGTGGATATGAGTGGCTGGGAAGAAAAACAAATGTAAATGAGTGAAAAGCAAAATACCCTCTTTGGATCCTCACACTGAGTAGCCAGCATACTGTGGCTATGCAGAATTCAGGCTCATGGAAGGCTCTGATCCATAGTGGCCTCACACCCATGGTGAGGGGCGGTAAAGAGGACCCTCTGATCAGCACAGGTTCTCCCCAGTGCTGTATCTGGTGCTTCTTGCTTAAGGATGGAGTGGTTTTACATTAGAGGTGCATGGGAATTATAAAAAGAGGATGGGACGGCGGGACTGAGGAATTGACTCAGTAAACAAAATACTTGTCCTGCAAGCAGAAGGACCTGAGTTCGATCTCCAGACCCACGTAGAAAAGCCAGGTATGGTGGTGGTAAGCCAGACAGCCTGGCCTATGTGGTAAGTAAGACAGCCTGGCCTTTGTGGCAGGCTCTGGGCTGAGAAACCCTGTTTTTCTAAAAAAAAAAAAAGTAGATGGTATCTGAGTAATGACACCCCAAAGTTGTCCTCTGGATTCCACATGCATGCACATACATATGCACCTGCACACACTTGTACAAACACACATAAACACACACACAGAGTTGTGGCAGGAGGATCTCAAGTTCAAGGCCAGCCTAGGCTACATAGTAAGACTTTATCTCCAAAACAGAAAGAAAGAAAGAAAGAAAGAAAGAAAGAAAGAAAGAAAGAAAGAAAGAAAGAAAGAAAGAAAGTTGGTGCAAGGGAGTTGGCTCAGTCAGTAAAGTGATTGTTACACAAACACTAGGACCCTTGGGACCCCAGTACCCAATAAAAAAGCTGGGTGTGTCTCTATAATCCCAGCACTGGGAAGGCAGAGACAGGAGGATCCCTGGGGTTCCAGCCAACTATTTGACCAAATTGGTGAGCTCTGGTTCAGTGAGAAACCCTGTCTCAAAAATCAGGAGGATGATTAAGGAAGATAATTAACATTACCTTCTGACTTCCACATGCACAGACACATAAGTGCATGCACACACATCCCCCTACACATATGTACAACCATATCAGCACATAACACACACACACACACACACACACCACACACACACACACACACACACACACATACAAATAACGATAACAAAGTAGTTGGTGCAGGCAGGGCCAGCAAATACATTTTCTTAATCCTATACATCAAGTTCGTGATGGGAGATCTGTTTTCACAGACCTCTAGGTTCCCGGGGAGCTGGCAGCAGCCCTGGCCTTCCCCAACCTCTAGGCTCCTGAAGTTCCCTCTGGGACTCCCCTGGGAATCTTCCTGCTAACACCTTCCCTTAGACACTTCAGGGATGGCTCGCCAGCTGTCAGACTGTCACGAAGGCTAGCGGCTAAACTAAACACCCATCTGAGGAGCACCCAGCTTGTCACCTGTGACGTCGCTGATGAGGAGAAATGACACAGGGAACTAATATTTGCAGGTGGTTATGAGGAGTGAAGGCGAGCAGCAGGGGGGAGTGAGAGGTCACCGAGCAGCCTTCTCCCTTGTCATTAGTCACTGCACAGCCACTGCAGCAGAGAGGGAGCCTGCACCTGGCGGTGGACACCACGTGGGGAAGGTGGCTCCATCTGGAACCTCTCTTGCCTGGTCCAACCAGAGAGGCTGAACTTTAGGCACGATTGCTCGGTACTATCTTCTGAGCAGAGCAAGACCCCCTTTCCTAAGCTGCTTGCAAACGGGCCCAGCCTGATTTGCTGGCTGTTCAATGCCTTCCTAGAAGAAGCAAGTAAAGAAGGCCATGGGACATTTCTCTGAGGATCCAGTCCCTCCTGTCAGGCAGGTGTATGCAATTCTGTCCTAACTGTATGTAGCCATAGGGTCTGGGGATGAGGTATATATGGAGAAGACTAGGGGGGAGTTCCAGTCATGCAGCCTCAGGGGAGCCTTCATCCACACTGAGTACACACCTGCTTTATGGTCACCTGAGCTCCTCCCCATCATCCCTCCCATGTTCTGTATGTGAGTTCTCAGTTTGAGCTTTGGTTTGTCATTGGGACCATCACAGGAGGGTATAGACACTGGCAAATTCCCACCCCGACTTGGAGAAGCATCTCTAAACAGCAGGTGAAGCTTGGTGCTATTGGGTGACAGATGAAGCGGAAGCATCCTCCCACCCTGGGCTAAAAAGGATGCAGGGCATTTACTGGGCATCTTATTTTAAGCACACATAAATTTGCTAATATAGGGCACCCTCACTCGACGGGGGCAATGGGTTAGTGGAAGGACTTGCTCCACTCAAGGTTACCAGATGTCAGCCTGTCCTCTGTCCCATGCCCCCAATCCCTGGCTCCTGTATTCTTTCAGATGATACTATGATCACACTGGACACTTCCGAGAGAAGAAAAAAAAGAAGAAAGGAATGGATATCATAATCACAATATAGACACAAGGCCACCAGAAAAGTGAATTTGACCTGTGCAAGCATCCATAGCAAGGTCAAAGTGAGGCTTGAGGAAATTCTAATTGCAAAACCCACGTGGTTACTGTTGAAACTATAAAGCAATGCAATAAAAGGAGCATAAGTAATTGAAGTCCAGACACCCCCACAGCAAGGAGAGTGCTCATTTTATACCTTGTTCTGATGTGCTTTCTCCCTGTGAAAGGATGCTTCCAATTTTATTTATTGAGACAGTGTGTCTTGCGTAGCTCAGGCTGGGTTTGAACTCTGAGATGATGTGCTGGCAAATCGTGGTTGTCAACTTGACCATCTTGGAAGAAGGAACCTCAGTTGAGGATTAATCCCATCAGATTGGCCCATGGATGTGTCTATGGGTCATTTTCTTGATTTTTAGTTAATACAGGAAGACCCAACCTACTGTGGACGGTGCCATCCCTAGGCAGGGTCCTGGGCTGTTTAGGAAAAACAGCTGACAGTGAACCTAACAGCAAGCCAGTGAGCGGCTTTCCTCCATTGCTCCAGCCTCTGCCCCTACTCCATTTTCTGCCCTGACTTCCCTCAGTGATGGACTATGACTGGGGCACATTAGCCGAAGAAACCCTTCTTCCCCAAGTTGCTTTGGGTTATAGTGCTTATCACAGCAACAGAAAGTTAACCAGAACAAGTGACTTCAAGCTTCTGTCTATTGCTTCCACCTCTCCAGCGCTGGGATTATAGGCATGGACCACCACATCTGGTCTTATGTGGTACTGGGAGCAGAAGTCAAGACCTCAGGAATGGCAGGCAAACACTCTACCAACTGAGTTACATCCCCAGCTCTACTTCAGTTTTTTTGTTTGTTTTTTTGTTTTGTTTTGTTTTGTTTTTTGGGTTCCTGAGACAGGGTTTCTCTAACAGTCCTGGTTGTCCTGGAACTAGTTCTGTTGCCCAGACTGGCCTCGAACTCACTGAGATCTGCCTGCCTCTGCCTCCCAAGTGCTGGGATTAAAGGTGTACACCACCACTACCTGGCTAGATTTTTAATTAAAGTATATACACACAGATTTAATATACTTAATCTAAAATAGCAATCTCTTCTAAACCTTTTTAGGAATGTAATGCTATGCATCCATTGTTAGTCTTGATTCAGCAACTTTAAACATTAATGGGAATGCTCTGTGTGACAGGTGAGACTTGAGCTCACGCCTCTTCACACATCATGTGTCCTCTGTAATTTACAGGCAGGTCATTCCTCAGATCAGCATTCAAGTTCATGCCCTGGTTGCCAGGAATGCATTGTGAATTGTGTGCGTGTGTGTGTAATATTTAGTGTATTTATGTATATTAAAAGGCATATGCATATATAAACTTAAATATCATATATAGTTAATACATACACATGTGTGCACACTCCTTTTGAAAATTAAGGCGATTAGAAACTCTGGGAAAACCAAACATCTGTATAAAATAGAAGCTCGATCACTGAATACCATGAGGTCATGACGTGGGTCATCTTTGCATGGCAAAAGTAATATGAATTCTATGCACATATCTCAATTTTCATTAATAATTACACAATCAGTCATCTGTAGTCAGACTAGAAAGATGCAACTCTGACCATGGAACAGATATGTCGCTAGTTTCTTTTTTTTTTAATTATTTATTTATTTTTATTCTTTTTTAATTAAAATTTCCACCTGCTCCCCGTTTCCAATTTCCCTCCCCCATGTCACTAGTTTCAATGGTAGACAACTGTGGAGGACAGAAGGAACAGCTCAGGAGAGTGGAGGCGAGCTGAAGAGAGGGGTTTTCAATCCCCCAATGCAATAGGGAAAAAGAACTTGGTTCCCAGTAGGCTATGAAATAGGGGTGTGTGGGTTTGGATATACCACACACATACACACACACACACATACACACACACAAGTAGGCGCACATACACACAACCTTTGTGACTTTAAAATACTGTCTTTCTGTCTTTCTCTAGGACTATGTATAGAAAGTTACAATAAGCTTTACAAGCAGAAGTACTTTATCTCTGTCTGCTTCACTATCTGTCTGTCTGCCTCTCCTCCTTGTGGAGGTGGTGGAGGGTGTTGAACCTAGGCCTAGTGTATGTAAGGCAACAGTTCTACAACCAAGCCACACCCCCAGACCCTCACTGGAAAATTCTAGTCAAGTGCTCTACCACTGAATTACATCCTCAGCTCCTTTCCCCTTTCTGTTTTGAGACAAGGTCTTACTAAGTTGCCCATTCTGGTTTTGTATTCTCCCCATAGTGAATGAGCTTCCTGCTTCTATTTCCCAAGTAACTGAGACTCCAGGTCTCAGTTAAACGTCTTTATTTCTGTGATTCTGAAAGTATCTGAGATATAAGACATGTGCTCAACAAATCCTTAATGATGTATTTATTTATTATAAATAATTGGCATTGGGGGCCACAAGAAGGCTTAGCAAGTAAAGAAGCTTACAGTCCGTGCATAGTGACCTGAGTTCAATCCTTGGAACCCACGTTTACATTTATGTGGAAGCAGAGAATCAGCTCCAGAAAGTTGTCCTCTGACCTCTATACATGTGCCCAAACATATCACACACATGTATGCACACGCACACACACATACACACAAATGATGGATTTTAATAAAACATTACTTTGTAACAAGTTGCCACTGCTACTCCACCACTTTCAATGTTCTACATAACAAATCATTTTCTAAAACCCACCTACATATGTATGAAGGCCGAAAGCAAGTAAGGAGGAGAAAGAAATTCTGTCTCACTGAGTTTCCTCTGTGAAGCTGAATATGCCACTGGCTGGTTTACAGACGTCAACATGTTCAGTGACAGCCCAGGAAGACACCATCACCCCCTGGAGAGGTGGGAACAGTGAGGTACAAAGGTGCATGGCTTCAAATGCTAGAAAAACGTGTAAGAGATAACTTCAGAGCTTTGTCCCTGGGCTCACCTTCCAGCTCGTCAAACCTACTTGGAAAATTCTAAACTAGTCAGAGACCTTATCTCAAAAAGAAAATGGGGACAGCAAGATGGCTCAGTGGTGGGGTGCTTGCCTCTGAGCCTAAGGACCATCCCTGTGCCAGGGAAGTGTGTACTACCTACCCTGCCTGATTTTTTTTAAACCTGGGTTTTGGGGATCAGCCTCAGGTCCCCATGCTTTCACGGCAAGCCCTTACAGACTGATATAGACTGAGCCGTCACCTCAGCCCTACACTTTCTTTGACTCAGAGCTGTTTCCTAGGGAAAGCTCATCTTGTCTCAGCCAAAAGGAAACGGAGTAGAGCTCTCCTTTCCTAACCAGGTCTTTAATGGAAGATGTCATGACAGCTTTCTCCATTGCACCTGCCTAATCTGGTCTGGGCCTGGGGGTCTGGGGGTCTTGGGGTGAAGACAGGCTCTGCAGAAGGTCACAGAAACCAGCACCCACAGACTGGACATTTCAGAAGAAGAGAGGCAAACCCTTTACAGGAAGCTGCTGTGTGCTCAGGAATAACTTCTCACAGCAGGGGAATGACCCCAATCCCAGCCATCATTCCCCACATGAACCGCCTGACACTTGAAGAAGCTAAACGAGGAGAGGTTGCCGGGGTTACATTTAATTAGAAAGAATGTGTAAAGACTAGCAGAGACTGGGGAGATGGCTCAGTGCTTGCCTTGCAGGCCAGAGGACCTGAGTTTGATCCCCAAAACATGTTAAAAAACAGAGTGTAGGGTGAGCATGGGGCCAGGAAGACAGACAGATGCCTGGGGTTAACTGACCAGCCGATCTAGCATACTTAATGAATTCCAGGCCAATGAGAGATTCTGCCTCAAACAAACAAGATGGAGCACACCTTCGGAACAATAGTTAAGGGTCTCCTCTGGCCTCTACACGCATGTACACATGTGCAGGTGCATATACATAGGCATATACCTGTTTGTGTGTGCACACACACACACACTCACACATGCACACACACAGCAAATGTCTCAAACAGGCAAATGCAAATTTCAAGGCACTCCTAACTGCCAGGCTTCTAGGTCACTGCAGACACAGTAGGACAAATGAGAACTTCCACATTTCTCTGTAATCAGGCATAGGGCTGCAGGCCACAAAACCAGTGTACGGCATCACAGTCTGGAGATATGGGTCTTAGGAACACGGGAAGGGGTTGTGTTTGGAACTTAGATCCTGGAGGATGAGAGGAACTATTTATGTTGATGACGGGCAAGGACTATGCCAGACAGGGAGGTCAGCAGACCAAAGACCTCCCTGCTGGGCACTGCTGGGTGTGATGGAGGCACAGTGAGGGACTGGCGCTCCTGGAGCCCTGAGTAGACAGAAGGGAGGGTGAGATAGCTGTAGGGCTGGGCTCAGTCCCGGCCTTACAGAGTGTTATGAGAACTGAGCACTATTCCGAATGAGGAGCCGAAGCCACTGGAAGCTTTAGGGTAGAGCGATAGGCTATGAGTTTGTTTCAGACCCCAACCCTGACAACTAGGAGGGCATCAACTCTAAAGTGAAGGAGCCCCAGCGAGGCCAGCCAGGGGGCTGCCGAACCAGGGTAGCACAGGGATATCTCGGCCATGAAGTCTGGGTAGGTGTTAGGGGCATCTAGATTTCGGACGTTTTCAAAGGCAAGAGTCTCAGTGTTTGCTGATGGATTGGCTGCAGATACAGAAAACCATCATTTCTAAATAGAAAGACGTGGAGGAGGGGTGAGGTCAAGGCCAACTTGGGCTGGGGTTCTGTTGCTTTACAAGAAAGGTGCCTGTTAACCACAGAGCCAGCCTCTTGGGATGGCTGTTCCCCTGTCCTCTTCTCTTGTCCACTGCCACAGCAGTTTAAGGCATCTCTCCTTTCCCAGTGACTGACTGGGCTTCTGTTTCAGTACCGGGTGGTCTTAGGAGGATGCTCTTTGTCTTAAGTACCAGCATTCTGGGAACACTAAGGCCTGACTGTCCTGACGGCATGCAGTGACCTTGTGGCATGCTTACCCTTGACGATGATCCCAACCTGTGCCAACTAAGGCAAGTGGCCAGGTGACACCGGGAAGACCAGTCTTAGAAACAGACTCCTGCTTCATGTAGCCCCTTCTGAAGCTCTGCCCACACCACACTCAGGCCTCAGAGGATTCTGAGCAAGTTTTCTCTGCTCCACAACCAAGAGGCAGGTCCCAAGAAAAGAGTTTAGAGGGGCTGGGGAGCAGGCTCAGTGGGTACAGTGCTTGCAGCACAGCATGAAGATCTGGGTTTGGGTCCCCAGCACCCATGTAAAAGCCAAGTGTGGTGCCAGGTGTCTGTAACCCCCACATTGCAGAGAGGAGACAGGCAGTTACGAGCTGGCTAGTCCAGCTGAATCAGTGAGCTCTAGGTTCAGGGAGGAGAAGTCATCTCAGAAAACATGATGGCTGTAGCAGAGGCGGACATCTGAATTGACCTCTGCCCTCCACATGCATGCCCCCCCACAGGCTAGTGAACCCAGGTAGACCATGGCTCCTGACTTGGGTAAGTTACTTGACATTGTGGGGCTTCTTTTGTCTGGCCGAGTCACTGAAAACAAGCAAAAAGGTGCGTGTATGCATGTATATATGTGTGCACGAAGGATGCTTGCTAATTAGTGCTTGCTAATAGTGCCCTGGAATATTCGTGAATGTACACATGCATGTATGCGTGCAGGAAGAATGCTCACTATTAGCGCTGTATTCACTGGAACATGTGTGTATATATGCATGTGTGAATGTACAGGAAGGATGTTTACAATTAGTGCTGTGTGCGATCAGGTGATTAGTACCTTTATTATGAGGTTGAGAACAGATTCCTTACTAACACTCTGTGCCCGGATTTTCTGCATCCTGCCAGTGCTCTGTTCCCCACCATGGAGAGGGGGTTCTGAGGGCTGGCTGCCCTTTCTCCTGGAAGGCTCACTGTGTGGTCAAGACCAGGGACTGGAGCCTGCCTGGAGCTCCAAGCCCATACCATTTCCTCAAAGACTGCCACACCTCATGAAATTCATGGATGTCGTCAGGAAAAGCCCAGGCCTGGAAGAAGTGGGGTTTCCCACAGCCCTTGAGGATAGAATCCTATTTCAAATTCTCTAGTAAGCTCCCTGTCTGAAGGTCCCATTCAGTGCAGAGTGTCCCTGCAGACTCATCTCAGGAAGCCCCAGAAGCTAGTTCCTGGAGGGGAGATTGTGGGTCCTCCCTGAATCATGCCAGGCCTTCCTCTTGCTAGACCAGCCATAATGAGGTCCATTTTGTCTTCACTGAAATGATGCAGAGTCATTTGTCCCCAACACAAAACTCAACAGGTAACTTTCATTTGTGTGAAACATGCACTCTTCTTATGTCTAACTGGACCTGTTACACAAGAGGTGTCTGGCCACTCTAAAGCTCAAAGGAACATCCCGGTCCAGCTTCTCAGAAACTAAGTCTAAAGACTTCCCATCTTTGTTAAACCTTGATAAGCAAATTGCAGAGTGAAAATGGCAGGGAGACTACCAGACCCTCCGAAATCTCCAAATCTTCCCATTCAGGCTGGGAGATGTCTCAGCAAAGTGCTCGCCGTGCAAGCATGAGGACCTGAGTTCCATCCCAAGAATTCACATAAAAAGCCAGATGTGGTAGTGTGCACCTGCAATCAGTGCGGGGAGGGGACAGGAGGATCACTGGGGCTCACTTGTCCACCACCCTAGCCTACTTGGAGGGCTCTAGGCTAGAGAGAGACTGTCTCAAAAAGTAGTGGACTAGTTGGTGGTGGTGGCACACACCTTAAATCCCAGCACTTGGGAGGCAGAAGCTGGTGGATTGCTGAGTTTGAGGCCAGACTGGACTACAGAGCAAATTTCAGGACAGCCAGGGATACACAGAGAAAACCTGTCTCAAAAAACCAAAACCAAAACCAAAGGAAAAAAAAGTGTATGTGGCCAACACCTGAGGGACAATAACATCTGAAATCAATTGTCCTCTGGCTTCCAAAGGCACATGGATGGATACACAGACATATAGCATGAGTGCACACACACACACACATGCACGCACGCACACACACTTGGCTTCTTGGGGGAAGACAGAAGCACAAGCATGTTTTTAAGGACCTGGGGGACAGAGAAAAGACTTGTGGCATGACATGGTGGATGGATGTGGCATTGAGACCCATTCATCCAGGGGAATTAGGGAAGGCTTGAGCAGGAACCTGGATAGGTTTTTGTCAGCCAGCAGGGAAGGAAAGCCATTTTAAGAACAAAAATGAACCTGGGACCAGGCACATGTTTACTTTCACACAATCCCGATACTCAGGAGGCAGAGGCGGGGGACTGAGGGTTAAAGACCAGTCTAGGCGACATGGAAAGACCCTGCCTGAAAACAAACAGACAGACAGACTAGAGACTGGTCCATCTTAAAATGCATTTACTTCTTGATGGAGAGCACTCCAGTGGGGCTGAGAGTTTCTGCAGTGAGAGTGGTGGCGCAGCCTGAAGAGACTGTGCTTTACTAAGAAATGGATGGGAGCCACGTGTGTGTTCTCGTATGTGTGCACAGACACATGGCTCGGTGCACATGTGGAGGTCAGAGGGCAACCTTGAGTGTTAGTCCTTTTCCCACACTGCCTCAGTGTGTGTGTGTGCATGTGTGTGTGTATACACATGTGTGTATGGAGGTCAGAGGGCAACCTTGGGTATTGGTTCTTTTTCCCCACTGCCTCAGTGTGTATGTGTGTGCGTGTGTGTGTGCGTGCGTGTGTGTGTATACATGTGTGTGTGGAGGTCAGAGGGCAATCTTGGGTGTTGGTTCTTTTTCCCCACTGCCTCAGTATATGTATGTGTGTGTGC
This sequence comes from Chionomys nivalis, assembly GCF_950005125.1. Taxonomy (NCBI): domain Eukaryota; kingdom Metazoa; phylum Chordata; class Mammalia; order Rodentia; family Cricetidae; genus Chionomys; species Chionomys nivalis. The sequence goes on from NC_080088.1 coordinate 91,359,842, forward strand.
ACATGTGTGTGTGTCTGTGTATACACGTGTGTGTGTGGAAGTCAGAGGGCAATTTTGGGTCTTGGTTCTTTTTCCCCACTGCCTCAGTGTATGTATGTGTGTGTGTACGTGTGTGTGTGTGTGTGTCTGTGTGTATGTCTGTGTGTGTGTAGGTCAGAGGACAACCTTGGGTGTTGGTCTCTGTCTTGTTGTCTTACACTGGGTCTTTTTCTTGTTGCTGCCTATGGCAAACCACCTGGCTCACTAGCATTTGGCATTCTCCTGTCTCTGACACCTCCCTCACCACAGGACTGCTGGAATTGCAGATGTGGTAATTACTGCCTCTGGTTTCATCTCACTCTTATGAGTCAAGCACTTGATCCATTGAGTCATCTTCTAAGCTCCCCTTTTGATTGAGACAAGGAGGTTTCATATGCCCCAGGCTAGACTTGAATTCATCATGTGGCCAAGGATGGCCTAGGCAAGCACTCTATCAACTGATCCACATCCCCAGTTCGGTGTCAGAGAACAGTCTCTGTAACTGTCCATCAATCTCTGTAACCATCAACGAACCAGGCAACATAGGCCAGTCTTCGGTTCTTGACCTTCCCTGGAGCCTAGCAGGAGGAGTTAAAGTCGCCCAGTGACATTGCACTTGAAGAAAACCTGGAGGCCACTCTGGGCACCAGAGGTCCCTGGAGCCACTTGCAACCTCCCTGTTTTCCTTGCCGTATGAAGAGGCCTCGGTGGGGGATGAGGTGCTTCTGTGACAGGGATGCACCTCAGAGAAACAGGTGAGTGCCTGCTCGCCACTACGAGGAGCCCAGACTCCAGAACTCTAGCTGTAACTCTGAGCCCCCAGGGTTCGTCACTTTTAAAAGACTCAGACACACACACACACACACACACACACTTTTCTAGGAACACACAGAAGTTAGTTTTTGAGGGTACAGCCATGAAAAATGTGCAGGCAGCAAGAAGGCCCGGGTCATCCCCTAGCCTCCAAGAGGTAAATCTCTTGAGGCAAAACAGGGCCCTTTATAGGGTCACGGTGAAAGCTGCAGTCAACAGTCTATAGCTGACTTCTCCCCTAACCGGAAACCACGTTCAGTGAAGGACAGACTCCTCCCACTCTTGCCTCCACCAGACTCACTTTGAGTGTATGTGTGTATGTGTGTGTGTGTGGAGGTACATGCTGCTCATGTGTGTGTCAAGACCACGAGTCAACCTCAGGTATTTATTCTTCCTCAGGTGCCATCCATCTGTCTTTTGAGGCAGTGTCTCTCGCTGCTCAGGGTCTCTTGCTGCCCATGTTCTCTGACCAGTTAGGCTGGGCTGGCTGACCATGGAGCCCCAGGGATGCCCCTTTCCCCATTCTCCTGACGCTATCTCCTGGGATTACAGGCCCTCACCACCACACCAGCCTTTCACACGGGTTCTGGAATTGAACGAGGTCCTCATGCTTGTGCAGCAAGCATGTTACCAACTAAACTGGCTCCCCAGTCCCTATTTCCACTGGTCAAGGCACACCTACCCTGCCCGGGAATAATGGATCTGGTTTGGCTGTTTCTAGGCTATGAAAGTGTAGTGTGAGGAAAGGCTAGGGAAACTTTTCCATTTGCTGAGAAGTGGTCTCTTTGTCCTTCTCCAGCCATGCCCAGCAGTGATTCTAAAAGGCTTTATGATAGTATGCCGAGGCATGCTGGGATGGGAAAGGCGGCCTCAGGGACGGACCCAATCCCCAAAGCTCCAGCTGTTCCCCAGAGCTGAGCCCGCTCTCTTGGTTGGCTCCTCTCTCCTTATTTACTGTCCGCCAGTATGAGAGAAAGAGAGAGAGAGAGAGAGAGAGAGAGAGAGAGAAACCAAAAAGGCAGGAAATACACTGGGGCATCCCACTTACAATTTTATCTTTACATGCGCTTCCATTTTTATTTCAGCATATTCCTGGACTCGTCAATTGACAAGAGCCGATAAAACAACAACAACAACAAAATAGGACAGCTTGACAAATAATCCAGCCATGACTTTGCTTCTCGCTCACAACATAGTTGGGAGTTGGTATATTTAGAAATGAGCGGAACGCAGCAGAGAGTGTATTCTCATCGGCTTTTTGCTGGGCAGAGAAAATGAAAGTGATAAAAAGCGCTCCTCTGGTTGGGGTATTTATTTTCTGTAGTTCCAGGTGAGTGCACATTGATAAATCATAAAGCAGGAGCATGGGTTTGGAACTTCACAGCTGGATGTGAGAGTGAGCCAGATGTTGGATTCAAGGGACAGGAGTGGAGAACCTGCTTCTCATGCAGACACATAAATGAGCCATCTCCTGTGTAGTGGCAGAGGGACTGTGTGCGCAGGAGCACATGGGGCTGCAGAGACTGAGTGACAGGGCACCTTCCTGAACCGAGGTCACTTTCACACAGCGTTCTAAAGTTGCTGAGAACTAACTAGGTGCGTAACAGGTCACTCTGAGCTCCATTAAGCAGGGCCTTTAGATAATTTTGCCAAGAGTGCATATATCTGGGCACAGAGCCGATGCCCATCCGAGGCTATCAGCAAGGACAATGGGAGCCTGCAGGACATGTTGGCAGGGGCCTGTGACGCCTCAATGCTTGCTCACTCTTCCCCATTTCCAACCTCTGCTGCAGGAGCGCCATGTCAAAGAGCTGATTACAAAGTTCAATAGAAAGACACAGACATTCATATATCGGTGGTGGAAGTGGCAAGCATGCTGAGTACCCTCAGGGAGACACGAGGGCTTAGGGCTGGGGGTGTGGCTCAACTTCAAGAGTGCTTTGCCAGCATGCAGCAAGCCCTGGATCCATCCTCAGCACAGCAAAAACCAGGCACGCTGGCATAAGCCTGTAATCCTAGCTCTTGGGAGGTGAAGACAGAAGAAAGATCAGGAGTTCAAGGTCATCCTCAGCTACTTAGTGAGTTCCAAGCCAACCTAGGCTACATGAGGCTCTCTCTCTCTCTCTCTCTCTCTCTCTCTCTGAAAAAAGAAAGAAAAGATGAGAAGAGAAAGAAAGAAAAAAGATCAACACTGATGTGTTTAGTAAGTTGGCATGGAAGGACAGGCCAACTTTAACTCTGCTACAAAGAGCAAAGAGGGTGGAGTGATTTGGGGCTGGGAAAGGTGGTGTAGGAGGTATGGCTATCTGGCTCTGGTGAAGGTTTGGGATGTAGGGATGAACTAAGCTTTCTGGGTCCGAGGAGAGCAGAGGCAGGATGTCTGAGAGAATCCCTGGTACCCAGGGAGGCTGTGAAAGAGAAGCCCCATCTGCTAGCTGTGGCCCTGATACTTGTGAGACCAAGGCTTCACCAAGTGAGCTCTCTCTCCAGCCCCACATCGAAGTTTGTCCGTGACTGTGACCACTGTCCTGCTGGGTGTGAAGTGGCATCTCCAGTGTCTGAATCTACCATGCCAAACTGAAAATCTTCCCCCATTAAACACTAACCATCTTCCCTCCCTCAGCCCTTGGTACTCACCCTTCTACCTTTGCCTGCAGGAACTGGACTACACTAATATCATCCAAGTTTATCCATGCTGCACAGTGTCAGGATTGACTTCCCTTTTAAGGCTGACTGATATTCCACCAAATGTATTCGTATTAGGTATTTATTGCTGCTGTGACAAAATACTTGACAAAAACAACTTCACGAAGGCGGGTTTGTTTTAGCTCATTTTTGCAGAGTACCGTCTATCATGGTGGAGAAGGCGTGGCAGCTGCTCTCATTGTCCCCAGGGCTAGGCAGTAATCCCCAGCTCTGGGAAGGGTGCTGCCCACAGCCCACAGCTCAGGTGGGATAGTCACCTTCGTTAATCCACTGTAGAAACTCTCCCACAGACACGTCAAAGTTTTGTTTCCATGGCAATTCTAATTGCCAAGGAGAGCTGACAGACAAGATTACCCACAGTGGGTATGTACCACATTTTGTTTACCCACCGTGTGTTGTGAGAACCTCGATTTCCAGGGCTTTTGGCCACTGAGAATAATGCTGCATTGAACATGTAATAAAAAGTCTGTTCAGTTGTCTGCTTCCTGTTCTTTGGGGTTCAAATTCAGATGTAGAATTGTTGAATCACATGACCATTCCATGGTTTCGGATTTGAGGAGCAATCGTCAAGTTTTCTACAACAATGTCTCGGTCTACATCTCCTCAAGCATAGGGACTCAAGTTCTGCCACAATTTTTTGACAGCATTTGTTTTCATTTCCTGGTCTTAACTATAGCCATCCTGCTGAGCATGAATGGTGCTCTCTACGGTTACCAGTTGCACTCCCCCAGTGACTGGCAAAGGTGGGCATCCCTTTGTACGCTCTTTGACCATATGTACATCTTCTCTAGAGAAATGTCTAATCTGACTCCTGCCCATTTAAACGTCAGGTGGCTTGTATTTATTGCTATTGTTGCTTTCGAGTTACAGAAATTCTTTATCTATCCATCATTCATCCATCCATCCATCCATCCACGCATCCATCATCCATCCATCATACTAATCCCTTTTGTATGCTCTCTCCCTCTCTTTCTGTTTGAGGCAGTCTTGTCATGGATGTCTAGAACTCACTGTGTAGCCCAGGTTGGCTTAGAACTTAGAGTAATCTTCCTGCCTTTACTTCCCAAGCATGGAGGACACAGATGTGTGCCTCCACGTTTTGTTTATGTGGTGCTGGGGATGGAACCTGTACTCTTGCTGACTGGGTCACATTCCCCTGCCCAAGTTTTCACTCCCTTGATGGTGTCCTTTGATGAATTAAAGATTGAAACTTTGCCATTTTCTTTTGATGCCTGTGGTTTGGAATCTTGCCCAAGGGATCACGGTCAACCCAATGTCATGGAGCTCTTCCCACCCCATGCTTTCTCTGTAGTCTTGGGTCTTTGATCTGGTCTGAGTTCATTTTTGTATTGGTTGTGACATGACTCTATGGAAGACACTACTGAGGCATTGTCCCCTATAGACTCAATGTGAATGACTTTAGGTATGTACTGACAGGTGCCTGAAAAAGCCTCAGGCCTATGGGTAAATGGGGAGGGTGGGAGACTATGTAGACTCATATAGACAGGCCACAGTGCCCCCCCCCAGGAAGTTATTCTCCACCACCACAGCATGGGAGGAGAGCAAGTGTTCACACTTTCTCCTTAAGCAAGGAACCCCAGGGTGTCTCTTGAAGGACTATTCGAAGTCTCCTTGGGTGCAGCAGCTAGCTCACTAATGCACACATCAAAGACTTTCTTTTGCCATTATACACAGGAATGGCAACAGTGCTCACATCTTTGGTGGGTTCCCATTCTCTACTTCTGGGAGGGAAGACAAGGCAAGGACTGGTCTTCTAGATGGGTACATCTGGAACAACACATACACCTGTCCCTGACAACTTGAAGGCACAAGCTCTCTAAAAGCCTGTGCGTGCTTCTGGGCATCTGGCAAACAGCAAGCACCTAACAGATGTTTGCTAAATTAAATGAGTCTGGGTTTACATATCCCAAAAAGATACTGACCCTGTTTCACAAGTGTCTTAGTTAAGGGATCTAGTGCCACAATGAAACACCATGACCAAAAAGCAAGCTGTGGAGAAAAGGGTTTATTCAGCTGACACCTCCACATTGCTGTTCATCACCAAGGAAAGCCAAGACAGGAACTCAAGCTGGGCAGGAACCTAGAGGCAGAAGCTGATGCAGAGGCCAAGGAAGGGTACTGCTCACTGGTTTGCTCCTCATGGCTTGCTCAGCCTGCTTTCGTATAGAACCCAGAACCAGCAGCCCAGGGATGGCACCATCCACAACAAGCTGTACCCTCCCCCACTGAACACTAATTAAGAAAATGCCTTACAAATGGATCTCATGGAGACTCCAATTGAGGCTCCTTCCTCTCTGATTATCCCAGCTTGTGTCAACTTGACACAAAATCAAGGCTTCCCCAAGTCAAGGCTTTTGCTCATGTGTTGGGATGGTGGCCTCGTTCTAGTCCCTGGATACGCCTTTGCCTTTCTGCCAGCCTCGTCTCTTGCCGCAGTTCATACTACACAGCATCTGTGACTAGCAAAGTCTCTTTAATCCACAAACCAAGAACAAAGAAATTCAATCCCAAGTCCCTGGTGAAAACAGAGCTTTATCTTAACAAATGTTTTGAGTACATGAGAGAAAGGAAAAAGAATAGAGGAGATAAATACGAGGGAGAGGGTCACAGCCCGCACAGAGACTAGCCTCAACACTGCAATTATACCCTCTCCTTAAAATACATGAAAGATCTTTGGAAAGCCAGATGAAATTGAAGTTATTTTCCCTTACTGCCGACCCTCTGTTCAGCTCACCGGCCAGAAATGACAGCAATTGAAGCTGAAGTGAAATTCATAGTGTGGTTATAAAGAATCCTGCTTAGGAAGCTACAGAGCCGGCCATCATGCCTGGGATGGCTTGGTTCTGAAGATTCTGCAGGATGAGAATAAAACAAAATAGTTTTCTATTTAATCCTGCATCTCATTGCCCAAGCTGTGTAAAAAGGCCTGACAGGCCAAAGGGGTCAGGATCTTGAGGTTTCAACTCGTGATGGAAAGAGGCACCTCAAGAGCCAGCTAGAGCCACACAAGCTAGAGATCCTCAGCCAAATAAAACCCCTCGTTTACATATTTAGTGATTCATAAAACTGAGATGCCAACAGGCTGTAATACTCAGAGCTGAAGAAGTATTTCTATCAGTTGCTGTGTCTTCTTTTCTGTGTATCCCAATTTTAAACACAGATGCCCACTCAGTAAGCTGATGGGCATTTCCTTGGCGCTATTTTAAGAGAATTGATTTCTTTGTATTTTAGATTTTTATTTAGTTCTTCGTGAGCATGTCGTATGTGAGCATCCATGAACATGCTTTCCTATATGTGTGCACATGTGTGGGAACCAGAGGTCAGTGTCAGGGTTCCTCCATTGCTTGCTACTGTTTTACTTATTTTTAGAACAAGGTCTCTCATGTGACCCAAACATCACCATTTGGGCTAGACTGGCCGGACAGCAAGCCCCTGAAGATCTGCCTGACCCCAAACACCTCCCTCCCAACAGAGACTGGGGTTACAGTCACGTGCTGACGTGCTCAGCTTTGACTGGGTCGAGGGCTTGAACTCAGGTCCTCAACAAGCACTCTACTCACTGAGCCATCTCCTCAGCCCCGTGAGTCCCCTCTTCTTTTACCTTGTTTTTCTATTGTGGTCCTGAGAGGCTGAACCTAGAGCCTTGTATCAAACGCCCAGGCTGACCTTAAACTCACTCTATAGCCCAGGTAGGCTCCAAACGTGCAATTTTCCTGTTCCAGCCTCTGAGGAGCTGGGACCGCAGGCCTGTGCCACTGGGCCAGGCTAGAAAATCAAGTTCTAATCTGTTTCTTATGTGGGGAGGGCAAAGTCAGGAAATCTCAGAGGGCTTCTGTCCTACCCAACACAGAGCGGTTCTGACTACTGTTTCCAGACAACGGATGCTAGAAGACAACTGGGATGCTCAACCGGGTCCTCCGGCTGTGGCTGTATGCTTTTCAGAATAGAGGGCTCTGTCTTCTGCCCTGAGGACCAGGCATGTTTACATTCTGTCCTCCTTGACTCTAGGGGGCGCTGCAAGGCCGAATCTTCATATTACAGCAGGGTAGACACTGGCTCAAGGCCACAGGCAAGCTGTGGGATCAGCCTTGGATGTTTACCGTCCTAAGTTTACCACTCCTGAGGAGACTAGGATGTTCAGCACAGGTGACACGGTGGCAAGGGGCCGAGTTTGCTTCTGCTCGTCCTCTCACTCCTGACCCATCCCCATCGATCTCTGGCCGTTGTCCTTGAAGAGGGGCAGAACAAACAAGACTACCGCAGGAGCCCGGGCACAGGGGTGCTTTGAGAGATGAAGAATGGGAACTCATAACGGAGCAGCAATGTCCCCTTCTGCCTTTTTGTCTCCTCTTTTTTTGTGAGAAGTGGCTATTTCAGAATTACCCTTGGGTGTCACAACAGAGGAACAAACAAATCAGGATATCTTAAGAGAAGAAAAATATTTCTTTCCCTGTCTGCCCTGGCTTGCTTTAAATGAATAAAGTCAGTCCCAGAGCACAAGAACAGAGCACTCTGCGAACAAGACATTTTCTGATATGACCCAAGGTTATCTTTTTAAACCAACCAGTTCTCTACTCAGGCCGCAGTGAGGCAAGGTAGATATACATATATATAAAATGTCAACACAGTCTCACTGATATTTTGGTCTGAAATCCTCACCAACCATAAATCTAAGGTTGGTGACAGACACAGAATTTTTGCATACAAAAACAGTTAAGAGGTTTCCTAAGACACATACTTAACACACGAGCATAAGAGCTGTTGAGACGGGAGAATGACAGGTAGAAACATACCCCAGGGGCCTCTTGCTCTATTGATCTCCTCTCTCCTTCCTTTCCCTCTCCCTCCCTATCTTCTCCTTTCCTCCCTCTCTCTCCTTCCCTTTTTCTCTCCTCTCTTTCCCTCCCTCCTTCCTCTCCCCTCTGCTGCATTGCCCATGTGTGCACACGTGTGAGCCAGAGTGGATGCCAGGCATCTCTTCCTTGATAACTTATCATTTAAAGTAGACTCTCACACTGAACCTGGAACTCACAGTTTAAGCTAGGTTGCCTGGCCAGCAAGCCCCAGGATCTTCCTCAGTGGTGAGGTTACAGGCACACACCACTGTGTTTGGACATTATGTGGGTGTTGGGGACCTGAACTCAGTTCCTCATGCTTGTGCCGCAATTCCTTTACTCACTGAACCATCTCACCAGCCCATAAGCAGTCTCTTCATATAGACTGGGAAGCAGGTGAATAAAAAAAATAAAGTACTGCTCAGTTTATATAATTGCTTAAACACATTAAGAAGTTGGTCAGTTTGTACTTAGTTAAAACACGGAAAGCCAATGATTGCTCAGCAAATCTAGACCTGCAAATGATCTATTCAAACATAGGGATGCCAGGTGCAGTTAGAATCCCCAGAGTCTCATGCAGTTTAAAGTCACGTGGTGCTCAGCCTCTTGTGGGGGTGGCATGAATAGTAGGTTTATGGAGAATTTACAGGCTGTTTCAAGGCAATCAGGGCAAATTATCGTGGCAGCATTTCCACCAAATCCCTCTCCGTGATGCCAAGAAGTAGGTTCCATCTATTTATTTAGGTACATGACTTTAGTCTCTTAACCCACGGAACAGCCCACAGATGCTTTGTAGATGGTCTGTAAGAGACAGCGCAGAGAAACAGGGCCAGGCTGCTGTGCCCTTGGTACCCAGTATAGTCACTGTACCCAGACAGCAGCTTTGACAGGACCCAGGGTAAACCCATGGCTGTCACACCAATACTATTTATTTCCAAAGTGTTGACATCAGAGAGGATAGAGATGTCCCCAGATGACACTAAAAAGGAATACCAAAAATGGGACACACTTCGTATTGTATGCATGTAGTGTGTGGTATGCACACCCATGACCACACATTTGTAGATGTGACACCGAGTGTCTTCTTTGTGGAAGCACACTTCTTACCTTAGTCATGTAAGAAAGGAAGAGAGTTTATTCTGGAGCCAAATGTGACGATACCCTGGGAACCCAGATTCAGATTTCCTCGATACCATGCTCCACCATGGACATGGCTATGTGAGATTTTATTAGTTACAGAACCAGAACGTCATAAGTGATTACAAGTACACTGGCTGCAGTCACAGGCAGGTGGCTACAGCAAAGCGGGATGCTCCGCTGTAGGTTTTAGCCAGCGGCTGATGACACTCTTAACTTAGGTCTGTGAAAACTAGTGGTTTGCTAAGAATACATTGTAACAGTTTTGATGATCACAGGATATTAGGTCAGGCACAGGTACGGGCAATGGTCTAAAGATAGCCCAGGATAATTTGGCTCAGGTCTGCAACATTCTAACTCCATAGATTCATAATCTCCAAGCTCAGCTATTTGGCCCTTGTGGAATCCCAGGGGCAGGCTCTCACTCCACTTCTGGGGTTACAGAGACACATATTGTTTTACACCCGTGCTTGGGATTCAAACTCAGCTCTTCATGCTTACTTCCTGAGACATCTCCCTTCCTCTACCGCGGAGGGAAAGGTAAAGGGCAGTGTGTGACATCCTGGCTACCGCCTCGGCACACAGGAAGCGGTGTTCGGCATTAGTGGCTGCCATTTCTATTGCAGCCTGGCCGCTGCTGATCTCTGTGGCACTGGCATTTTGGACGGAGATACAACCTTGTCTATTGCTAAGGAAAATGAAAGCTACAGAAAACCTGGCCCACAGCTTTCATGTTTCTCCCTCTCAGTTGTGTTTTGCTTCACTTCAGCAGTTTCTTATTTTTAGCTAAGAAAAGTTTCACCATCTTAATCAAACAGTATTTGCAGATGTGGATAAAATGTGCATATATTAATGAAATTAACTTGTGAAAGGGTTTTAATTAAGTCATAGGATTGAGGCATTTAAACTAAATAATATTAGTAGCTCACCAAGGGGAATTTAACGCTAGAAAAACAAAGTGAAGTTTTGTTCAATTATCCAGAGAATTCAGACCAAAAAACCCTCTTGTACTTTAATCAACTAGCCCAGTACCCCTGATAGTTCTGGATATAGCAGATAATGACTATAATTTACACTGCCTGAGAATTCTATTAATTCTCCTATACCTTTTTGGGGTTCTATCATTAATTGTTAGGAATGCTTCCTAATCAAGACAGAGCCAGTCACCCAAACAATTAACCTGTTTCCAAAGGTGCAAATAGAGAGATAATTTATCAATTTCCAAATGCTTCTCCCCTTTGCTGCAACATCAGCCCGACTTTTCTCCCTAAATATTGCTTGGCTCAGAACCCATGGCAGCCGCCGTCAGCAATCAAGGAAAAACAAAGAATGTGTTCATTTATAAAGGTCAGGCCCGTAGCTCTGCAGCGGGGAACAATCATTTGTTAACTTAGGCAAGAGCCTCAGTCATGGCCACAATTTCCACTATCTAAAGACATAAAATGAGCTAGATTCCTGCAGAGAAATGGCCTTCAAAACCCAATTTATTTGTGAAATTAGAGGGTGTTGTTTTCCACTCCCGAGTTGTTCTCTGAAGGGATCTAGGTGTGCCCAGACACAGAAAGAAGACAAACAGTCAGATTCTGCCAGGCAGTGGGTACCAGGTGGGCGGGGTCTCTAGCTATTGCAAAGCGCACACTCTCATCACAGGGCCTGGGGAGAACACAGGCTTTGGGTCTTGGGGTTCCTGGCTCTGCTTGTCACCTGCTCTGACACCTTACACTTCTCTTTAGCGCCAGCTTCCTTTCATAGCACCAAACATAGGTTAAGCTTATTTTGTGAGGGTCAAGCACAGGCGAGGGGTTTGCCATGCAATCCTGAGGGCCTGAGTCTGATCCGTGGAGCCCACACTGCGAGCTGGGTGTGGTGGTACATGCTTGGAATCCCATTGGCAACTAGATGAGAGGTGGAGGCAGGAGGATCCCGGGAGCTCACCGAGCAGCTTGTCTGACAGACTTGGTGAAGTTCCCAGCCAGTAAGAGACCCTGTCGCAAATAAAAGGTGGAAGGTGCCTGAGGAATGACATCTGGGCTGTCCTTGACCTCCACACACACAGACACACACATGAAGGCATACACCTGCATGTGTACACACACACACACACACACCACATTTTAGGTGGGTATAACACTGCATCCAGTACTCACAGGTACTCATTTAAGCCAAGCACCCCCAGAAATACTTAACCAAAAGTAGGAGAGCAACCAAGGAAACTAATTCTTGCTGGATGAAACATCTATTTCATTTACTTATTCATTTCTGTGTCTGTAATGTCAACATGCCGAATGTGTGAGTCTGCGTGCGCACCTGCTCTGGAGGATGGATGGAGGTCAGAGGGTAACCTTGGGGGAGGCCCACACCTTCCACCTTGTCTGAGACAGGGTGTCTTTGTTCACCACTGTCCACTCCAGGGCAGCTGTCCTGTGACTTTCCTGAGTTCTCCTGCCTCTACTTCCTGCCTTGCTGTAGGAACTCGGGGATTTCAGGTCCGTGCCAGTGCATCCAACTTTACATGGATTCTGGGGATCGAAACTCAGATCCTCATGCTTGCGTGGCCAGCTTTTAATGCCAGGCGTGAGCCAGCTCTCTTTTCTCCAGCTCGCTTGCACAGTTGGCATTTGGGCAGTTCAGAAACTGCCCGTGAGATCTTACTAAAGGAAGCCGGATGGCACACGAGGAAAGGGTCCACACATTCGCTGCTTCGGAATCCTTTAACAGAGCAGATTTTCAGGCTAGGGAAATGGCTCAGTGGGTAGAATTCCTTGTCCCCTGTTCTCAAACCCCACACACGACTGCTTCTTAGGAAGCTCTGGTCTGGATGTCACAGCCTGTGCATTAAGGGATGAGTCCACCATTAAAAAAATAATGATGTGGTCATTAAACAGCCTAGAGAAAACGAGAGACAGACCATAGAGACTGATTTAATTAATATCTGATGGGCAAACGCTGAGTGTGTGGGAAACACCTGCTCTGTGCCAATCACAATGCCAGGCACCTACACTTCCGGCCTCGGGTTCAGTGTTCACAAAGGACCCTCATGGATGGAAACACCCTTGCTCAGAGAGATGGGTGGTTAGAAAGGAGTCTACCAACCATGCACAGGGATGCAACTCATTACAGGCTCATGCCCTTTACCGTTGCCATGGCTGCCTGGAAGCAAGGACTGATACCAGAGAGTATCTTCTGACTTCCACGTGTGCATTGTGCTAGGCATGTACCTGAGCATGCACATGTACATGCACACACATACACACACATAAACACATATGTGCAGACACACACATATATACACACATACACATACATACACATGCACGTACACACAAACAGAAAGAGAAAGACTTAAAAAAAAAAAAACAACTTCCTTGGCGAAATCCAAAGCATTGGGATTCCTCTTGGTTTGAATTTGGAATTTAGTTCCTCAGGACAAGCTCTCTATAAGTTACATAGACTGACCTTGACTTCACTATGTAACCCAAGCTGGTTTAAACTTAAGGTCTCCTGCCCTGGTCTCCCTTGTGCTAGGAGCCCAGCCCTTGCGGCACTAGCCCAGCTCAAAGGACGGGTAAAGACACACTTCCTTAAGGTTGTTCCTATGTGGCGAAGGTGGGTAAGGCTGACCAGAGAAGCTTCAGTGTGAATGAATGTGTGAGACACAGCTCTGTGGGAAGGGGACCTCTGTAGATCTAAATGTAGACACGGCTCAACCTTAAGAAGTTCACTGCAGACCCGAATGTGGACACGGCTGCGTGGGAAGAGGACCACTGGAGACCCTGTCTGTACTAGGGAGCGTCATGATATTTTCTCTGAGCCAGGTCTGCATTTTATAACAGGAGATGAGGCCACCCAGAGGTCTTCACAGGCCCTAGGCCAGCCTTTCTGGACACATGTCGGGAACGAAGGAGGGCTTCACATATTTATATGTACAATACCAGTGCACATGCACACATATACACATATGCATGTGTACACACATACGCACAGTCATATACACATATGCACACACACACACACACACACATACTCATGGACACACATACCACCCCCCATACATCTCTAGATATTCTCCGTCTTTGATGCCGACTCCACACACTCATCCCTCTGTATCCGGATGCAGTGGATTACTGTGCCGAGTCAGCATTGTTAGCAACAACAACCTCCGTAACACAGCATTCCTCGCATCACTGACTGCAATCCTGAGGAGCAGCCTAAAGTGCTGCGTACAATCACGTCTAAAGATGCTTCCGCTCAGCATCTTCTATCTGTTCTCCTTATTTTTTTTATTTATTTCATTCATTATTTTAATTTTGTATTATTTATTTAATTTATGCACTCGAGACAAGATCTTGCTATATAGCCCTTGCTGACCTTGAACTTGACAGCAAGCCTCCTGCCTCAGTGCCAGGACTAGAGGTGTGTGCCACTAAAGCCAGTTTTCTTTCATTTGAGTGTGTGTATGCGTGCAGGCATGCGTGCGTGTGCGTGTGTGTGTGTGTGTGTGTACTTGCATGTGTGGAGGCCATAGCTTGGTTCTGTCTTTCTTTTACTTTGGAGACAAGGTTTCTCTGGGGTCTGGAACTTGTAAAGTAGGCTAGACTAACTGGCTAGAGATTCCCTAGACCCACCCGTTCCTGTCTCCTGAGTGCACTTGTGTTGGTAGAGGGCTAAAAGCTCTTGAGCCATTTAAGATTCACAGAAGGGTGTATTGCTCTCCTGGTCCCAGGGTTCGGGGTGCCAGGAGTTCACTTTACCTACGAGAAAGCTGGTCCAAGTGCCCTCTGCCCCCCTTCTATCTGTTCCTCGAGGAGCTGCTAGGCTTAACTTTCTTCTGTGCTCAGAACTAGTGGATGATGCTAAGGCACCACCGGCTTGGGAGAAAACCTACAGCAAGCTGACGTTGTCCCTTGTCAAGGGTCAGCTTAGGAGGCCGGATCTAGCAGGTTGTAGCACTCGAGAGATGCCAGCTGATGTCCTTGTATTACCAGCCGGGGAAAATTACAGTGGCCATAATGAAGAGTGAGAATCCTAGACTTGAAGTGCCCGACAAGTGGGTTATTTACCATGTGGGCTGGCCCTGTGCCTCTGTCACGCATACAGGAGATAGGAAAACAAACATTTTAAGTGGGGAGAATTACGGCAGACAGGAGGAGGGTAATGGGTGAAGAAATTCATTATTATCTTTACTGCCACTTCGTAAACTTGAAAATTAACATGCCAAAACTCTGAGGGATGGCTCCCGGAAAAGCTAGAGTAATCATCCCGGCGCAGGCGCCTTGAGCCTTAGAAAGAGGGCACAGGCTCCTTAGTGTCCTTGCAGGAAGCACCTGACTCTCGGAGCCGTCTCCCCAGAACCTTTGGTTTTTACTTTAATTACTCATTTTGGAGGTCCCCAAAGGAGTGCAGACACAGATCCACACATGTGCTAGGCAGCTGCTCTGCGTGTGTGTGGTCAGGCCCCAGACTCCATCCCCCAGGAACAAATTCCAATGGAAGAGAGCCGAAGGAAGGACGGATGCCCCAGCCCCTTGCCCATTTGTCATCTGGCAGGAAGCTCGCAGTTCGTGCACACGGCCATAGTTCCCCCCAGAGACCTCACCCCATCATGGCCATCTGCTTATCTCAGTGTCCTTGGCTGCACTGTTTTGAAGGACAGCCGCTCCATCCATTTACACACCCGGTACCATCATCCTGCTGGACACAAGCAATGGGGGTCTTTTCTGTGAGATCACCTTAGCGGCCAGCCCAGAAACCCAGGGTCTGAGTTCTGTCCCCTCCTTCTCCTTACACTTAGCTGATCACCAAGGGGCTCCCTGAACATCAGAAGAGCATGGGGTTTGGCTCATCTCTTATCCCAAGGTCACTCATCGCCACCCCTACTCCCCATCCACAGGCTAAGCAGCTGTCCTGAGCAAAACATCTCTGGGGCTGCTCTGTGGAAAACTCTAAACAAGAGAGCCGAGGAGACGGCCATGTATGTAAAGTTTGTTTCTGGTGAGCATGAGGACTTGAGTTCAGACCAGCAGCACCCAGAGTATGGCGGTAGAATAGAATCTCAGCACTGAGGTGTGGGTGGGTGGAGACAGGGGCATCATGGGGCTTTCCTGCCATCCTGCCTGTGAGATCCTATTTCCAAAATATAAGGAAGTGAGAAACTGAGGAAAACTACCAGTGTCGACTTCTGGCTTCCACATGCACAGGCACAGAACACACACAAACACACACACACACACACTGCACATGCACACCCATGCATATACACCCATGCATAGGAATACCACACACACAAACACACACACATACATACTGCACATGCACACCCATGCATATACATCCATGCACACATGCACAGGAATACCACACACATACACACAAATACACACGCATGCGCGTGCACACACACAGACACACAACATTGCACATGCACACCCATGCATATACACCCATGCACACATGCACAGGAATACCACACACACACACAAATACACACGCATGTGCGTGCACACACACACTGCACATGCACACACATGCACACATGCACTTGCACATGTATACACACATAGGTGCACAAAGGCACACATTAATTGTTTGCATCTAAGAGTTTTAATCTAGATTCCTATAGGAATACCGAACACATAGAAAAATAGAGAAATAATCTGCATTTCTACTGAAAGCTGAGATCCCTGCCATCACAGGGGGTTTGGGCAGGACAGGTGAGCAGTGAGCAGCCTTGCCCGAAGGAAAGAAATCCCACCTGCCAAAGAAGGCTCCTCAGGGAGTCAAGGTTAAAACCGGTAGCGCCCAAGAATGGGTACCACTGGTCAGGGGCACAGGTGAGCTCTGCCATGTCTGTCTCCATGACAGGGGCAGCATGGAGGGACCAAACATGAACCTGGGGAAGGGTGGTACGGAACAGGTCACCTTATCCGGTGTTTCTGCTATGAGGACATACACCTCTGGTGGCCTCTTGGGACACTCCCACTCAGGGAATGCTGGCAGAGCTCCAGAAACTTCTAGATTGTTAAAACAAAGGTGCAAGGAATTTCTTTATCCTGTGAATAAACTACCTTCACCAGCTGCATCAATTATGGTGGCCCTGTTTGACCGCTGCTCTTAGTTGTTAAGTGGACCGGATTGAGAGATGTCCAGGATTGATGACACACACTTCTGAGTTTGTGCTGCACTTCCAGAGAGAGCCAACACATCAGACAATGACTGGGGGAAGGGAGGAGACCCGTCCTGAATGTGGGCAACAAAACCAGCAGGCTAGTAGCCCAGGTGGAAGGTAGCTTGAGGAGGAAACACACTCGCTTGTAATCCCTCTTTTCTTTCTAAGTGAACACATCTCGGCCTTCCACCTTCATTGATGGGTCCTAGACTTCAGCTCCTTTGGACTTTCAGTGTAAATACAATGCCAGTGACCCTTCAGGAAGCATCTAGGCCTTCGGTATCCAACTGGAGCTGCTGATGTCTCTGCCAGGTTCTCAGCTTCTCTGGTGTGCGGAGGACCATTGTTGGACTACACAGCCTCCATTGTATAAGCCAATTCAATAAATTCCCTTTTATTGTATATAACTTCTGCTTGCTTCTCTTCCTCTAGGGAAACTTAATGCAATGTGGCAATATAAAAGTGAGGCAGCTGAGCCAGGTGTGGTAGTGCACACTTGTAATCCCAGCACACAGGAGCCGGAAGCAGGGGGTCTGGAATTTTGAGCCCTACCTGGGCTACATAGCAAGATTCTGAGTAATAATAATAGTGTTAATTCATTAAATAAAAGTAAAATTCTGATAAGGAGGTCCATAACTAAATAAAAGTCCAAGAGGAAGCGATCAAATTAAAGAGAAGTAATTCCTATTATAAATAGACTACTTCAAGGAGTTTCTGAATCAAATTGATTCAGGCGAATCAGAAAAGATGAATGAAACAGGGACATTGGCAAGGAGCTAATAAAACTCCGTGAGTGGGATAATACGAGATGAGGAGAGACTATTTTCAGATGAAAATACAATTGTCAAAATTAACAACACAACAGAAGCCCCAAAGAACAGAACCAAGAGTGGAATCAAATCAGCGGATTTGGTGGGGAAGTCATTGGAGAGTTTTCCTCGGAACTGAGAGAAAACAGATGAAGTGAGTTCTGGGGAGGATAAGGGAAAGGAGAGGGAAGCCAGATCCAAGAGATGTAATGCAGTGCAAGAAGGTTCTAGAACGGGAAGCTGGGTAAGCAAGCTGGTGGAATGAGCAGCGTGGAAACTCCCTGAGTGAGTGTGGAAGACGGTTGTGTCGGTTGGTGTTCCTGCTGCTGTGGCAAACACCTGACAACAGCACTGTGAGGAAAGAAGGGCTTGTTTTAGCTCAGAGGTTGAGGGTACAGCCCATCATGGTGGTGGGAGCGTGAGGCAGCTGGTCACATGGCTTCCACAGTCAGGAAGCAGAGAGAGATGGATGCTGGTGCCCAGCTCACTTTCTCCTTTCTATTCAGTCAGGGGATTCCAGCCTAGGGAATGGTGCCACCCATAGTTGAAGCAAGTCTTCTCACCTCAGCCCAGTGTAGAAACTCCCTAACATGCATGCCCAGAAATTGGTCTCCTAGGTGACTCTTGATCAAGTTGACAGTCAGTGTTCAATATTAATTATCCCAACCATCTTAGAAAAGAAAAAAGAAGAAAAGTTTGCTGCTGGGTGTAATGATGCACACCCATAATCTAGCAAGGTGAGACAGGAGGATTTGGAGTTCAAAGCCTGATTGTACTACATAGCAGGACCCTGTCTGAAATTAAAAACAAAACAATAAAACATAAAAACCAGCAACAGTTTAGAACATCAAGCAAGGGAGAGCAGATATTCATACCCAAGGAAATGTCCATGTTTCACAGACAAATACAGAGGCAAAATTAAGACGCACTCCAAGAAAATACATTAAAATGGAAAACCTCTATGCTAGACAGTAGACTAGAGGAGCTGGGGGGCTGGCTCATGGGTCAAGTCATGTCTTGGAAGCATGACGTTCTCCCCAGCACCCCCATAAAAGCCTTACACGGTGGTATATACTTGAATCCCAATGTCCAAGGGCAGAGACAAGTGGTCTGTTGGTCAGGCAGGCCTAGCAGAAATGGTGAGCTCCAGGGCTGATGACAGACACTGTTACAAAAAGTTGGGTGGAGACAGTGGAAGGCTTCATATATTGCCAGCCTTACAATGTTCGATGTTCATGGTGGGAGTGCTCCCCGCAGCGGAGCACTAAACACTCACAAACACACACACACACACACACACACACACACACGGAGCAGTAAACCCGCACTGGGTTTGCTCTTGGCTGCTGTGGGAAACTGTCCAGAGCAGGCTGTGACATCTCACTGTCTGACCCCCCAGGTCTGTGGCTGCCTAGGGAGAGCTAGGCCCTTTGGACTGTCAGAGGGAGTCATGGGAGTTACGCTATGGGAGTCACCCCAGGGGTTCGAGAATCTCTGCTCTAAGGCAGAGACAGTCCTCAGTGCCAGAGTCTAGAATAGAGGCAACAGATGTGAGCACCACAGGATGGGTAAGAGAAAGGGCACAGAGAGGCAGAGAGAAGTCAAGGGAAGCCACGGGGGCTGCTCAGCTACAGAAAAAGGTGCTTTGGATTTTGGGACTTCCTCCATCCTCCTCCTTCCCCATTCCCCTCCCCGACTCCTCCCTTTCCTTCTCCTTCCTCACCCCAGACTGACCTCCAGCTCCACAGTCCTCTTGCCTCAGTATCCTCAGGGTTGCAGTGACAGGCATGTCACCCTACCAGACTGTTTCTTCCCAAGACCCCCTGTTCTTTGGCCTACATGGATTCCCTACAGTCCCTTGCTTATATAAATCCTCTTCCCTTGTTTTATGATGAAACTGTCAAGGCTGAGGAGCGCCAGTGACTTTCCCTCAAAGCCTTACCATACTACCCTGTAGCATAATGGACCCTCTTCTGGGAACTGTTAAAATTTTTATGTCTTATGTAATATATAACATACAATTTTCACATATACTATATTATAGCATCACACACATACACACACACACACACTCATGCAAGTGTAGCTCTAAGGATACTTGCTGGTTTTTGAATAATGGTAAAGTCAGAACATTTAAAATGTACAGTGATTGGGACTCTGGGCATGAATGGCTCTAAATTCAGTTTGTGAAGAAATGGGGAAACTATTCACATATATACTGCTATGGCCTGGGCATGGTTTGTCTATCTCCTATCAAGGTTAGTGTGCCGAGACCTTGGTCCTCAGGGTGGCAATATTGAAATGGTGCCTTTGGCAAGTGGGGCCTAGACAAAAGTCACTGCAGACCTCTCGCCTGGCTCAGCTTCCTGTGTGGTCACATGGTGTCTCTCTCGCACTGACACCATCTGCCACTACCATGAGCTGGCACAGCTCAAGAATCTTTCATTCTCAAAATTGTGGGCTAATTAAACCTCATGCCTTCGCAAGTGCCCAGCCTTGGTTATTCATTACCGTAACAACAAGCAGGTTAACACAGAGACTTTCAACACCGTTGATATGATGCAAACAATAAAGCATCTGAAAAAGTTTACAAAATAGTTTGTGTAGTATGACCTGCTTTTCCTTAAAGCATTTATTTTGACTTGTATGAACCATTCATGAAGATGTCAGCCACCATGTGCCTCTGTTGTAGAATGATACTTTGTACATCAGATGTATTTCCTGATTTCTCTACGACTAATATTTAATTTTTTTGTATTAAGAACAGAAATGCCAGGCATGGTAGCACACGCCTTTAATCCCAGCATTCGAGAGGCAGAGGCAGGCAGATCTCTGTGAGTTCAAGGCCAGCTGGGTTTACCAAGTGAGTTCCAGGACAGTTAAAAATAAAGATATACAGAGAAACTCTGTCCTGAAAACCCAAAACAAAAACAAAAAACAAAAACAAAAACAAATACAAAACAATAAAAACCAGAAATGAACTCTGGATGCTGGGGAGTTGGCTCGACCAGTAAAGTATTTGCTGCATAAGTTCATCTGCAGAACCCATGTACAAAAGCGGGGTGTGGTGGTATGTGCTTGTAACCCAGCACTGGGGAGGTGGAGGCAGTTAACCCCTGGAGTTCACTGCTAGACAACAAGCTACCTTATGAGCCCCAATCCAGTCAGAAACTATGTCTCTAAAAGTAAGGTGGATAATACCTGAGGAATGACACCCAAAGTTATTCTCCGGCCTCTATACATATGCATATCTCTGCAAACAAGCTCTCCCTCACCTATGCACCTACATACACAGGAACAAGTGCACACACGTACAAGCACACGAAAGCAAACAAACTCTCTTCCCACAGTGATTTGTGCTGTCTACAATCTGCCTGTTTGTCTCTTGGTGCTCATTGGAGGGCAGAAAGGATATTTGTTCATTTTTGTGCCCACGGTTCCTCGGAGTAGTGCAGAGAGAGCCCTCAAGTTACGTATTATCAAAAGCCTTTTAGCACTCAAATACAAGCGGTCTCTTTCCACAAAATGACTTCGGAGTGGCTGCTTTTGTCCTTGACACGTCCTGCTCAGCACTTGTCCTCTGTGGCTTTCTGTTATTTATTTATGCTATCCATGGTGTGTCCTTCACACATTCCCTCAGGGGACAGCGTTCTTCCTGAGCCATCTCACCCCGGGCTACTGAGGACCATCGTGAGGCGCCAGTTCCCCAGCTCCATCTTCAGTCCTAGTTGGCCATTTACTTGACACCTGCCTTCTGGACGTTTTCTACTTGGGCACCTAAAGTGCAACACACAGAGACTGGGGAGAAGACGCTGCCAGTAAAGTGCCTGCCTGGCAATCACGATGACTTGAATCCCTCCATCCCCAGGCACCACGTGAAAATACTGGGCACAGTAACACGTGACTGTAATCTCAGCGCTGGGGAGGCACTGGAGGGAGGGGCCGTGGTCAGCACTCGGGCTGCTCTTCTGGTCTGTCTGGCGGTCTTTCCCTTGTAGGACGCTGATGATCTGAGGCCAAGGATATATCTGAGACATGAAGAGTGTATGTATGTGCAGCCCAGTACCTGACACAATCTCTGGCACAAGGCATGTCCTTGTAGGTGAGTTCCACTCTACAGACCTTCACGAGACTGAAAGTCCCTTAGACACAGCATCTGTGACCAACCCCCATGGGAACATGGCATCCATCCAATAATAAATATCTTTGAGATTGCTCACCACCGATGGCCCATCACTAAGGGGTTCTATAGGGCATAAAAACCACGGTGGTCCATTGGGTCATCACTTGGTATGATGGTTTATATTGACTTCCAACATGACAGGATTGGGAATTGCTAGAGGCAAACCTCTGGGCACATCTGTAAAGGAGTTTCTGGATTAGGTTAACTGAG
Organism: Chionomys nivalis; assembly: GCF_950005125.1. Lineage (NCBI taxonomy): Eukaryota > Metazoa > Chordata > Mammalia > Rodentia > Cricetidae > Chionomys > Chionomys nivalis. The sequence continues at coordinate 91,381,739 of NC_080088.1, forward strand.
ATGGGAGGTCCCACCCTGAATGTGGTGGGGTCCTGGACTGAATAGAAAGGAGAAAGTGAGCTGAGCGCTGCATCCATGTCTCTCTGCTTTCAGACTGTGGATGCCGTGTGATCAGCTGCCTCCTACTCCCGCTGCTGTGCCTTCCTTGGCACAACAGACTGCACACTCAAACCGGAAGCCGGAACAAAACCTTCCGCCTTCAACATCTTCCTAGCAGGTGTTTTGTCACAGCGGCAAGAAGCAAATGGATCCACTCGGGTACCATCGACATTTTCTCCCGAGCCTTTCCGAGAAAGAACAAGAACGCAAGACCCCTGGGCCTCCTCCCCTGTCTGCCACCTGTTATGTTTGGCGGGAGGGAGGCAGCTGTCCCTGATGCATCAGCGAAGGTGAGAATTTGATTTGTTTGTGTACATGTATGTGCAAGTGCACACGCTTGTGATTGTGAAGGTCAAAGCTCAAGGTCAGGGGTCCGCCTCTAGCATTCTCTACCTCGGTGTTTGAAACACGGTCTCTCGTTGAAATAGAGCTCATCAATACAGCCAGGCTGGCTGGCCAAGGAGCTCTGGAGATACATCTGTAGAGACAGATACCTCCCCAGTGCTGCTACCTAACCTTCACAAGAGCGCTGGAGAACTGAACTCGGATCCTTGTGCTTGGCCAGTAAGCACATCAGCACCCGAGTCCTTTCCTCAGGCCCTGGAGATTTGAAGAGGGCCACACCGGAACAACGGAGGCCACATGGACCACAAAACTGGCCACTTGCCCCAGGCCTTCCCTTTGCAGAGGACACCATTGCTCATCGGTCACTGGTGGACATTGCTTACAGCACACAGAGGCCTGGCGCTTCCGGTAAGCAAAGAACTAGTCATTCCACTGGTGCCGCAGTGTGGGAAGAAGGTGGAAGGAAACCGAGGGAGACGAAGCACACCAATGAATTACGTGAGATAGAATATAGTTAATAATAGTAATTATATTAGTGATAGCATGCATTATTCATACTTAGTTAATAGTCATTACATTAGCAATGATAGGGTAGTTGCAAGTTAATGGGCTAATGATGATTGCATTGAGTGTTGAAATAATAACAGATAGAAGAGTAAGTCTATGCTAACAGAGCCATCTGCAAAGGGGGGAACACGGCCCCTTGAGTGCTATGGATGTGTGCACAGGGCAGAGATGTGAGAAACTGCCTGCGTAGCGCTCTATGAGGAGAAAGAATCCACTGAAAAGGGGAGGCTGTCTCTGGGTTGGGTTTTGCACCTGACATAATACCAGAAAGTAGGAGGTGGAGGCAAGAGGATCAGGAGTTCAAGGTCATCCTTCACAATGTAGTGAGTTCAAGGTCAGCCTGGGCTACAAATGAAAGTGGGTCTAAAAAAAAGAGAGGAAGGCCTCCAGGAGATCTCTTTACCCGGAGTCACCTCCTACAGACTGGAATGGTAACTATGGGTTCCTAGACACTGGTGAGATGATAAGGACACATGATTGACATGGCCCTGTGCCTGGATCTATGGAGTTTGGATCAGGAAGGCAGAAGAACAGCTTTGATGTCATCTCTGCCTAGACAGGACTTCTACTAACTATGAGTTCCACACAGGCCCAATGTTGAGTTTCTGGGGCTGAATTGGGAAATTGGAAATCCAACAGAAGCTGTCCCTGCTCTTTTGAGTGTCCAGAGTCTTCTCTTCTTTTCACAGGGCTAGTAAGCCCAGCAGCATGTAAGTGTGCATCTTCTGTGTGTGCATGCAGGCAGAACTCTATATACACATGTGTACGTGTGTACAAGGAGCAGAGCAGTGTGTGTGTGTGTGTGTGCACATGTGATGTGTAAGTTCATGTGAGCTGTGTACATGTGCACGTGGGTACTTGCTCGTGTGTGTACATAAGTGTGTGTGAAGGACAGAGGTCAATATGGGCGTTCTCCTTAATCAGTCTCTGCCTTCTGTGTTATGGGTTTCTGTGGTGGTTTGAGAATTACCCCCATAGGCGCATATCCTTGAATGCTTGGTTCCCTGCTGGTAGAGCTGTGGGGGAGGATTAGGAGGCTGTGCGTTGGAGGAGGTGTGTCACTGGGGGCAGACGTTGAGGTTTCAAAAGCCACTCCCAGTGGTGCCTCCTCTTTGTGGGTCAGATCTAAGCCCTCAGCTGCTCCTCCAGTGTCAGGCTGCCTGTCTGCTGCTATGCTCTCTGCTGTGATGGTAGTGGGCCCACCCGGTGAAACTGTAAACAAGCCCCCAATTAAATGCTTTCTTTTATAAACTGCCTTGGTCACAGTGTCTCTTCACAGCAATAAAACGGTAACTAAGACAGTCTTATAACTGGAGTGATTTGATTGGCTAGGCCGGCTAGCCAATGAGCTTCAGGGACCTGTCTCTGGCACAGGGATACAGATGCATGTCGCCACACCTAATTTTTAAATGGATGCTAGGTCCTCATGCTTGTGCAAGAGCATGTTACCAACTGAGCCATCTCTCCAGCCCCCAGCAGGATTTCGGAGATGTCTGTGAGAGAGCAAAACTTTGCCTAGGATGCCCTACGTCATCATTCAGAGCTCTAGAAAGAAAAGGAATGACAACTGGCCTTGTAAACATTGCTCTGATGAAGGAGTCTGGTGCATCTGACTTTGATCAAACAAACACCATGATTTCCTGACCCCCCTCCCCCCTCCTCCCAACTTCTTTATTATGAGCTCTACCCACGCTTTGGTCATTCTAGGGGCTGACTCCCCTATGCCTCTGCCCTAACCCTGGGGTGTGCTAACCTAGGAGCTCTCAGAATGCTTTTGGTCACAGCCTTGGGAACTCTGTCTTTGGCACCTTCCTGTCCTGACTATAAAGCTACTTTCCATTTGTCCCGGGAGACAAACTCAGGCTGGATAGGTGTGGGTGTGTCATCAGCATGCCACACGCAGCTCCCAGGAGCCAGGGAAGTAAGCGATGTTAACTAGATATATGCTGACGTGGGAACAGAGCCACCTGCCTACAGGACGATGGGTAAAACCCAGAGACAAATTGTCACTTATTGCCAGGTCACATTTCAAGGAAGTGTGAAAACACGTGTCCACGACAGACAGTATCTCCACATTTTTCCATAACACTTCAGGATCCATGGGGTAAAAACATTGTGGTTAGTTTGGTTAGCGTGGCACCATAGTCTTCTGATGTTACATTGTGATTAGTTTGGTGAGGGTGGTGCCACAGTCTTCTGAGAAGATCTGCCATAGTTTTTAAGCCTCAGGGCCTGGGATAGTCTTTAAAATAGTGAAATGTCAGGGGGCCTGGGCACAGTGAGTCTCGGTGAGTTACTTTACATTCAAAATGCAGCTGTATCTAATTCAGGAAGTGAATGTGGAAGCAAAATGATCTGTCCTTCATCTATCTGTCTGTCTACAGATTTATCAATCCATTTTTCTATCCATCCATGTATCTGTGTAAATAAATTACCTATCTGTTCATCTATTCATCTATCTATCAACTTATTACCTATCAACTGTCTCTTTCTATCTATCTATCTATCTATCTATCTATCTATCTATCTATCCATCTTCTTCCATCCATCCATGTATGTATATATGCATGTATCTATCTACCTATCATGTGTCTATCTGTTCATCTATCCATCTATCTGCCACCCATTCTTCCATCAATCTACGCATGTATGTATGTATCTATTTCTGTCCATCCACTCATCCATTCATAGTGCCCCCCTTCTATCAGATAGAAGGTAACATGAAGGTTACAAAATATACTAAATATAGGATGTGGAGGGAACAGTCAGTTCTCTCTAATATATGATTATTCAGCAAAGAAACTGCTGTTGAATGTATTTCCTAGAAATAGAATCCATATGCACACAGAGAGGCAAGGAGTATAATACGGGCAAATATGAATAATTCCTAGCTAGTCACTAAGTAATTATTTGAGACCATGTTAACTCTTACCTATGAGCTGCATAAAGTGATTGATTCACTGTCACACACGAACAGTCAATTTTCCATTGTCTGCTAAGACAAGGGCGACCAGCAAAGAAATAATCCCACTTTCTACAGAACGCTAAGGAGCAGTGTGATAGACTTCTGAGAGTTTAATCTTGCTTCCTTTGCAGTGGAAGTGGTAAAGAATCAAGGAACGAACAAACACTAGGCTGCAAAGTAAAGAGAAAATATAAAGTCAATTATCTACAAAATGAGTGTTTGCTACAGTGTGACCCTGCCAGGCCAGGCTTTTGATGGGTGTACTCTGGGCAGGAGGGAGGCAGTGTGGGGGAGCTGGTGAGTGTGGGTGTGCCCCAGTGCCAAGCTCTTGAGGGCTGTATGGATTTCCATAACAACTAGAAGTTGGCTCAGAGGGCTCATTAGTTACTCATCTTGTTGCTGTGACAAAACATGGCACAAAAGCAACCCAGGGAAGGAAGGTCTTGTCCTGGTTCACAGTTCCTGGGGATAGTACACGGTGGAGAAGTTATATCCACAAGAGGGTGAGGCAGGTAGTCATGCTGCGGTAAATCCAATGCTCAGCTTGCTTCTTATAGAGTCATGGACCTCAGCCCAAGAATAATGCTGTCCACAGTTGAAGTGGGCATTCCCAATTTAATTAACCTAATCTAAGTAATCCCTCACAAGATAGCTTTGTCTATCTCCTCGACAACCCTAGATCCTGACAAGTGGATAATCCAAAATGAATCACCACTCTTGGTCATGATAACTGTTCTCCAGTGCATTCCACCAAAAAGATACCCTGGCTTCACGGGACCTCATCCACAGGATCACAACCATGTGACTCTGCTGAACGACTGAGAGAAGGAGGGGAGTCTGGACAGCGCATCCTCTGGCTCATCCCTTTTAGGGCCCCTCCTAGTCAGCCCTATGGAGACTGCTGTCTGGACCGTAACCAGGAGTCTCCGTGCTCCTCGGGGCTGGTCCCAAGCTCTCAGGCACAGAATCTGCAAACATCCATAATCAGCAGTTGTGAAGATTTCTAAGAGAAATGTGCCTTGCTAGCTCGTCTGAAGAATGGCATGTGATGGGAGGCTGACAGCTGCGTCCATGTTATCAACACCCACACGAACCCAGTTCAGTCTCACCAGTCACTCAGCCACATAAAAACCCTTTTCAAAAGAACTCTCTTTCAAAGTTCAAATGATTGCAGAGATCTCATTTAAAATTCCGAAAAGAAAAAAAAAATCCAAGAAAGTTACCCTATCAAATTGTATGGACGTTTCTCAACATTCCATTTAGCTTTTAATTACCCAGTGGGCTGGGCTGGTTCCTCTAGAGTCCTGCTGGAGCAGATTCACAGCTTCCTGTCACCATGGCTGTCACAGATATCTAATGCTCTGTCCTCAAGCAAAAAATCATTTTGAGCTAAGAATTGGGCAAGATTGAGGCTCTGAACTTCCTGCATTCGCCACTTTGGCGTTCTTTGTGAAAAATATCTATGACAATTCAACTCCGTGGCAGTGGCAAGCAGCCTTTCCCAAGTTCCAGGAGCACAACAGCCGCTCACCGGGGGCTTCCTCATTCCTGCATGGCTGGGGCTTCAGCTCCGATCCCCGGATGCACATTCCTCCATTCTCCTCGCGAGTTTTTATGTGTGTGTATGAATGTCTGGTGTGCATGTATGTACATGAGTGTGCATGGGAAGGGCAGCATCACGTCTTCCTCAAAAGCGTTCCAGCTTGTGTTTTTAATCTGTGTGTGTATGTATGTGTGTGTATGTGCATGCCCATGTGTTCATGTGTGTGATTATGGGCATTTGTGCCGTGCACAGAAGAAGCATGTGTGGGTCAGAGGACAGCCTTGGTTACCAGTCCTCTTGCACCTTATTTGGTAGAGTCTTTGGTAGCTGGCCTCTGTGTAGCCAGGTCAGCTGGCCTCATGGCTTCTGGGGTACTTTACCTCCCTTCTCGCCTTAGGAGTACTGAGGTGACTAACATTCTCTACTGCGTGTAACAGCTTTATGTGGGTTCTGGGAATCCAAACTCAGCTCCCAGTGCCTGTGTGGCAGGGTCTTCACCCACTGGACCATTTTCCTGCTGCACTTTAGTTTTGGTACAGAGTATCTTTCTGAGCTGGGCACTTGCAGATTTGGCTAGAATAACTGACCACAGGGCCCTGGGATCCTCTTGTCTCTGCTTCCCCAGGAACAATCCAAAGCTTTTTGTTGCTGCTCTTTGTAGTTTGTTTGCTTGTTTTGAAGGTCTCACTGTACAGTCCTGGCTGGCCTGCAGCTCCCTAGGTAGAGTAGGCTGTCCTTGAACTCACAGAGATCTGCCTGCCTTGGTCTCCTGGGCATGTGCTCCCTTGCTGGCCTCACCCAGCTTTTTCATGTGAGTTTTCGGGATGGAGCTCAGGGCCTCATTTTTACACTTTACCCAATGAATCATCTCTCTAAAAGATTTTAAAATTAATTTGAAATTGTGTGCATGTGTCTGTGTCTATGTGGGCGAGTGCATGTGAGAGCAGCTGCCTGGGAGGCCAGAAGCAGGCATCAGATCCCCTGGAACTGGAGTTACAGACAGTTGTGAGCCACCCAGTGTGGATGCTGGGAACTGAACTCTATAAGAGAAGCAAGTACTCATACTCAGTGAGGCGTCTCCTCAGTCCTTCCCTGAGTTTTTGAAAAAGCAATCTTGGTCCCTGGCACCCTCCTTCAAATTCAGGAAGCAGAATATTATGTACACGTAAGTGATTTGACATAGAGCCAATAAGAGAAAGAAAAAATAAAAGCAGGAAAGGAAATAGTAAGTGCAGTAATAACACACATACATATATACATATACACACACAACATACATACCATACACACACCCCACGTACACCCGATACACACACCACACATATAAACATACCACACACATACCTTACACACTCCATATCATATCACCCCACACCTCCACCACATACACACACTTCAGATACACCACGCTGCAACCGTAGCAACTTGTTCTTGTTATGCTGAAGGTGCAGGTGCATTGCGATGCCCTGCAGCAGCATGAGTGGAGCGGGAACACACGCTTACTGAATGCGTCGAGCCAGTCTTCTCCCAGCTCCAGCTCCCCGTGTGAGACATGTGTCTCACACATATGTGTCAAAACATAAGGCATCTGGCATCTAAGAAGTGACAGCTGAGGTGGTCCCCACACATGTGCATGTGTACCTGCAGGCACACAGGGAAAAGAGAGCGACCCCGCAGAGGTGCCCTGACTAGGCCGCTCTGGTCCCCATGGAAGTTAGAGCTGGGAATGTAGGGGCCAGGGGTTACCATCTGGAAAGGTCCTGCTTCACACCTATGTGAGGACAGTGGAAAGCGGGCCCAGCAGCATGGTAGTGGGAGGTGAGTGAGCCTGAGAGAAGCCCCTATACCCTGGGAAGAAGCTCGCTGCCTCCTCAGGGTGTGCTGTGTTTATGGGGTACAATAGTGTGTCAATTATCCAGACTAATTGGGAATTTAACAGCCCGAATAATCGATTTTTCTGGATAATTAATTATGATGGAGACAAAAAAGAAAGAAGTAAAGAAAAAAGAAAAAAGAGCCTTCAGCTATTCAGGCAGAAAGGCCAAACAAGGGGCCTTCTGGGTGACTCAGTGGTGTTCTGAAACCTGACTGAAAATGACCTGCTGGGCAGTGTGGATGGAGGTGTCCCGGTCCACACCTCCCCCCACCCCGCACGGTCATGAAGCATCTGTGTAAGGAACAGGTGCAGGGACTGGGGAGGTGGCTCAGTCCGAATAAAGCTCATCACACCAGTGTGAGGACCTCGGCGTGATCTGGAGAACTCATTGTAAAACCAAGTGGGGCATGGCAACAATCTTGTAGTCACAGTCCTCGGAAAGGGGAGACATGTTGGATCCTTGCAGCTTACTGGCCAGCCAGTGAGCCTACTTGAGTTCCAACGCCGTGAGAGATTCTTTCTCAAAAGAACAAGGTGGATATCACCTGAGGAACAACACCTAAGACTGCCCTGCAGTTGTCGCACGCAAGGGGATGCACATGCATCCACAGTCCCCACCCCAAGAACACATACGCCTGAACATACACACACACACACACACACACACACACACACACACGAAATTAAAAGTGAGAGCTGCCAGTGTCATGGCTCAGTGGTTACATGCTGAAGGCGACTGCTACCAAGCATGACAACCCGGGTTAACGGTCTCTATTCCTGGGTCTCACAAAGTGGAAGAATAGAATCAGTTCCTAGAAGTGTCCTCGGACCTCCACAGGCACCTCGTAGCACATTTGTACACACACAAATAAATAAATATATTTAAAAAAAACATTTAAAAAGTTTTAAAATCAAGATAAAAATGAAGAGAAACAGGCCTGAACTCAAGGCAACCTTCCTCATGGGCTGTGAAAGCTCCTGGAGAGCAAGGCAGTGTTTAACCTAACACACCTGTGTCACGTGCTGACCTCAGGAGTGTGAGCCCGTCTCAGAACACCCAGGAGACTCTGGACGATGGCGCTGTGGCCTGCTCTGCAGTATTCTGCTGTCACCAGCTAATTTTTTCTACGCATGCAGATTCTCCAACAGAGAGAACCTTTACAGACAGCGCTGGGCAGAAGCCTATGCTTTGTTTTCTCTCTCTTTGCATGCACAGATCCTCTCTCTACTAAAGCTTTGTTGGCCCGGGAACAGAGCGCGCAGAGTGGGGCACATTCCAGGGGAAAGAATGCGGCCATCTGCTGATGCAGCACCTTGCAGGAAGCCGTTCCCACTGTCTTTTTGTTGGTTTATTGTTTTGTTTTTGTTCCTGCAAAGAAACACGATTCCACATCACCATCACCAAAGAGTCAACAGTCTTTCCGACATCGATGTTTGTATTATTTTTGTGCTTTTTGAAGAACCTTCCCCTTGGCCCCTACTGCTTACTCCGGAGGAGGGGTGGGGTAGAGAATAATTCTTGGAGCTCATGATATGTGTTCAAGACTGTGTGCCGGAGGCTTCTTGTGTTCAGCTTTTCTCTGAAAGGAGCTATTTTAAGTGAGAAGAAGGGACCTCACTAAAGCAAGCCCAGTGGATGGACTTGACAAAGTGGTAGACCATGGAAGAGAGAGAAAGTTCCTTAATCACAGAGCTTCCTGGGAAGAAGTAAGGCTTAACATATCCTAAGAGAATGCGCCTTTGTTTATCCTCGGAAATAACCCCACCTCACAGAAGCCACATTTATTCATAAGGCCGTGGTCTAGGTAAGGCTGTCCGCATAGACACAGCTTCCTGAACTGCTAGCTGACCACTTCTGCCTCAGCAGAGGTCACAATGGCATCACGAAGGAGGAAGTAGCATGGGCACAGGCCTGCCTGGTGCTACTCACCAGCAGCATGATGACCTGTGGGGAAGAAGGGTACCTGTCCTGGGACGGGGCAGGGTTAGCCTGGGGTAGTGCTGCCTTCGTTAGAGTATTGTCATGGGACAGAACATCAGAGGAAATACCAACGGAGGAAGAATTTATTTTTGCTCAAGATTATAGAGGTTTTGGTCCATGGTCTAAATCATCCTGGTGGAAGCATGGAAAAGAGCACAGACCTTCACCTCCCAGCATCCAGGAAGCAGGAACAGAGAAGGGGAAAGTGGGGACAGGGTACATACTTCAGAGGCAAGCTTCAAGGGACCTAAGTTCTGCCACCAGGCCCACCTCTTAGGATCCATCACCGCTCTCCCAATAATGTCATGAACCCATCAAAGAACTAATCAACGGATTATATTCGAACCCTCATGAGTCCATCAATACTTTGAGCACTAGCAATTAGGAAGCAAGCCTTCGACAGGCGGGCCTTTGAGGAACGTTCTTATCCAAACTCTACCACTACCTAAGCATCTGCTTGAGAGCAAAGCGGAAGGGCCGTGGCAGCTCCCCGACACGGAGGGAGGGAAAGTGGAAGTGTGACAGTGGATGCTGCCACATCTGCTCCCTTTTCAGTACTTGTGTCTGGAAAGTTCCTGTGTGTCTGACTGCTTCTGATTTTTTTCATTGTGTGTATATAGTGTAAGCATGTGTGCACGCACAATGTGCACATGTGGAAGTCAGAATAGTAGATCAGTTGCCCATCACACAGGGTCTCTCACAGTCCTTGGGGTATAAGGGCTGACCCATGAGCCCCTGATCTGTTTTCCTTCCCCTCCCACACCCAGCTTTTACGTGGGTCCTGGGCATCATGCTTACACAGCAATCACTGTTCTGACTGGAATCCTCATTTTGTTGAGACAAGGTGTAACACCGTAGCCAAGGATAGCCTAAAATTCTCTGTGTAGTTCAGATCAATCCTTAAACCTACAGCAATCCTGTAGTGTCCTAATGGCTGGTATTCCAGGCATGCTCTGATATACCCACCTCCTATTTCTTTTTAAAGACTACCCCAAGAATAAATAAGCATCCAGACAAATGGGGGGTGGGGGAGGCACAGCTAGCTGGGCTGTTCACCAGAATGGATATCTCATGGAGCATGCTGGACTCTACCCCAATCTGCACCAGCAGAATGAGCTCAAGGGAAGGAAAGAACTCAGGCCATGTCTGTAAAATATGGCTCCTCCACAGGGTTTCTTTCCTTCCTGTGTCCCCCCCACTAAAGGATATTATTCTGCTCTAGATCACCAAGAGATACACACAAAATGAATGTATCAAGTTTTCTACAAGTGTATGAGTTCCCTTTGAGTATATACGTGTGTGTGTGTGTGTGTGTGTGTGTGTGTGTGTGTGTGTCCTGGAGGGATGGGCTAAGTAAGTACAATGCTTGCATAGTGGAATGTGCTTGTTAATGCCAGCACTGGGGAGGAGGGAACAGGTGGATCCCTGGAGTTCATTGGCCAGCCTGCCTAATCTTCAACCTCCTGGTCCCCTGCCTCAAAAAATAAGGTGGGTGAAACTTGAGGACCAATGCTCAAGGTTGACCACAACCTGCTACATGCCCACATTTGCATGTGCACCTGTTTACACACACACACACACACACACACACACACACACACACACACACTGCTGGACTATTTAAAGGGGGTGATTGCCGGTGCTTTACTAATGGGGCCAAGCATCAGAAAGTCACCCTTTAAGGGGAGCTTCTATGTGAAGCACTGAGTTGACTGCCCTGTGGATGAGCAGCTGGGCAGCGGCATATTCTGCCAGAATGGTCTCCATTTGGAGTCAGGGTGCCAACTCTGTCTAGAAGATTCTCTCCTGGGTCTGGACCTGCCCTGGACCCTGTTTCCTCATTGCCTTATGGACTTAGAGTGAGTTCCCTATTGTTTGCTGGGACTTGAGGGGATGTTTATTCTCTGCAGTGCAGTGTGCAAGGCTGGCTAGCTGTAGACACAGGTCCATGAACAGCCTGTCTGCCTTCGGTTGCCAGGTCTTGCCACACTGCTCTACAGTCCCTTCTCCTGTGTGGTGTGGCTCCTCTACCTTGTCTGTGCCATGACAGAGTTGGCACGTCACTCAGTAAAGCTTATCGAATAAAGGAAAGGTGAGCATAGGCAGCAACAGGTGGTGACAAGGGCTGAGGAGGAAGGAACTTAAGGGAATGGGTGTGGCCACCACCTTGTCTGTTATTAACACCAAGGAAATGCCTGGGGCAATTCTGATTCTTTTTTTGTTTTAAAGATTTATTTATTATTTATACAATGTTCCTCCTGCATATACACCTCTAAACCAGAAGAGGGAACCAGACCTCATCACAGAAGGTTATGAGGCATCATGTGGTTGCTGGGAATTGAACTCAGGACCTCTGGAAGAACAGCCAGTGTTCTTAACCTCTGAGCCACCTCTCCTGCCCCAATTCTGATTCTTTTTAAAGACAAGATCTCACTAAGTAGCCCAGGGTGGCCTTTAAGTACATAACCTTCCTGCCTCAATCTCTTAGGTACTGGGATTACAGGTATGTTCTCCCACTTGCTCTTTTAATATGACAAATTTAATTTTAAATATAGCACATAACACACAACTATATATGAAAATATGTTTGTATACACATACACACATATATGCAAACATTGTGTGTGTGTGTGTGTGTAAATATACACATATGTTAACAAAGAAGGAGTCCATAGATGCCTGGTTTATCTACACGACAGAATAATCAGACACCTGCAATGATTAACCTCACGAACTGGAGGAGGGGAGATTGAGAGTCACCATGGAAACAGAGCCTGGGCAGGTCTGGGAGACAGTAGACTGAGCTGACTGAGGAATGAAGACCCACCCTGAATGTGGGTGGCGCCATCCCGTGGTCTGGAGTTATAGCCTGAGCAGAAAGAAGAGAACCGAGCACCAGCACCCACCTCTCTCTGCTTCCTGACTGTGGATGCCACGTGAGCAGCCGCCTCAAGCTCGTGCTGCCATGCCTGACTGCGCTGTCGAACTCAAAGCCATCCTTCCTTCCTCGCACTGTGTCTGTTAAATACTTTGTCACGGCAATAAGAAAAGTAACCAGTGCACACCCTGTCCATGTTACAAACATGAAAGATCCTAGGGTGAAATCCAAGCAAGGATCTAAAATGGAGAAGCATGCTCCAAAGAAACAAAGAGGGTAATTAATTAGGAGGTGCTGAAAAGCATTCTAGACAAAGACAGAGACATGCCACCTGTGACTTGCAGGACTCCTAGTGTGAAAAACAAGTTGAAACCAGTTCCAGACCAAGAAAGCAGTGGACAATAGAAGCAGATAGAAAGCTGTTCCATAGTGCCAGCAACACAACCTTGGAGCATGGATGCCCCGTGAGTAAAACTAGGGTGAAGATGAGACCATACATGTGCACATAATCACCTGCCCAGGTATGCACAAATACATGTTACATATACATGTTGGAATACATATGTGCATATGTGAACCTATGCATGTACACAAATGCATATATATACACTGCACAGACACAAGCATACTTATTTCTATAAGCAATGTATACACACACACACACACACACACACACAGATCCACTGGGAAGATCAGTACATTAAACACACAATTTGTTCCTGAGCCTCAATGGATTATTAAGAAAAGACTATAAAGCAAGCAAGCCTTACTTGATTAAACATAAAAGCAAGAAGTTCAAATTGTAAGAACATAACATATGAGAAAGAAAAGGTGGGTTCAACAAGTAGAATAGAAACGGAAAACACAGTCAATGGAATTAAAATCTAAAGGTGAGGATCTGCATCAGATACGGCAAAAGCTAAAGGGAAAATAATCGAATGGAAGGAAGATCAAAGATATTTCCCAGAATGAAACATTAAGGGATAAAGAGATAGACACCAAGCGGCTGCATCTAAGAGAAGATGAGGAAAAATAAGATCCCGGGGCAGAAGAGATGCTTAGTGGATAAAGCTTTTGCTTCACAAGCATCAGGGCTTGAGTTCAATCCCTGGAACCCGCATTAAAAAAAAAAAAAGTATGGTGTGGGATGCAAGCTTATGAGGCCAACATTGATGACATGGAGACATGAGGATGCCCGGGATCTGCTGGCCAGTCACCCTACCATAATTTATGAGCTCCAGGTTCAGTGAGAGACCCCGTCTCATCAACTGCGGCACACAGCGCCTGAGCAACAATAGCCAAGATTGACCTGACTTCCACAAGTCATACATGTGTCCTTGCACACAAATGAACATATATATATATATAGACACACACAAACAAACACACACACGACAAACAAAGACTAAACACATTGAAATGTGACTTTTAGAAACATATTAACATAAAACAAATAAAATAAAAACAATAGTCAGGAAAAGCATGGCTGTGAGTTCTGATCATAGAAGCCCGGGTGCTTCCAGCAGAGAAACGATGGTTCATAACCAGGAGAAAATAGGCTGCCGGGTGAAGCACAGACAACCAAGACAAGGAGGAATCAGACGCAATGCTTGAGAAAGATTGCCTGCAAAAGAATAATTGAACGGATAGATTTCTTATCAGGAAAATAAAGAGGCAGAGGAAAACAGTGTCAAGCGGCGGAGAGAAAGCAAACTGTCCTCCTAGGAACCGTGCATGTCCGCATCGACAGAGCATTAGTCCAGAGAAACATGTGGCATGACCTTTAAAATATGGAAAGCACTTTCCTACACGTGTGCATGTACATTTGAAAGCTAGAGAGGTCAACACTGGGTCTTTTCCTCAATGTATCTCCAACTTATTTTTAGAGACAAGCTCTCTCACTGAGTCTGGAACTCACTGATTTCTGCTAGACTGGCTGCCAGGCAGCTCCGGGGATCCTCCTGTCTTAGCCACTCATCTCACTAGCAATGACTTACAGACATAGGTGCCCCGCTTGGCTGTTTGCATGACTGTTGGGGGATTGAACTCAGGTCCTCTTGCTTGCGTGGCAAGCACTTACAGGCTAAGCCATCTCTCCAGCCCCCAAACAGTTTCAGTGGCACATACAGAACAGCAGCAGCATCTTTAGGATCACAAATTATAGACTCAATGTCGTTTATTTATGGCTAGAAACCAATTATGAGTGAGTACATCCCATGTTCATCTTTTTGGGTCTGGGACACCTCACTCAGGATAGTGTTTTCTATTTCCATCCATTTGCATGCAAAATTCAAAAAGTCATTGTTTTTTACCGCTGAGTAGTACCCTAATGTGTATATATTCCATACTTTCTTCATCCATTCTTCCATTGAAGGACATCTAGGTTGTTTCCAGGTTCTGGCTATTACAAATAATGCTGCTATAAAACCAGACTCTCTGAACACGGTGGACAATGAGGACTGATGAGAAGCCAAGGACAATGGCTCTGGGTTTGGATCCTACTTCATGTACTGGCTTTGTGGGAGCCTAGCCAGTTTGGATGCTCACCTTCCTAGACCTAGATGGAGGGGGGAGGACCTTGGACTTTCCACAGTTCAGGGAACCCTGACTGCTCTTCGGACTGGAGAGGGAGGGGGAAAGGAGTGGGGGGAGGGGGAGAGCAGTGGGAGGAGGGGGAGGGAAATGGGAGGCTGGGAGGAGGCGGAAATATTTTTTTCAATAAAAAAGAAAAAAAAAAAAAGAACAGCAGCAGCAGGGAAATGCGCCATCTCTCTGATCTATGCTGACTGATTTCCAGACACTAGAGAACAGCAAGGTGTGAGTCAGGATGTGTTAACCAAAAATATGTATGTATTTACTAATATATATGCCAGTAAGCTACCATTTTCAAGTCCACAATCAAATGGTTTTATATTGTTTATATATTTATGATATTACATTATACTACTGTATCAGATTCTATTATATTTATTTTATTATCAAGGATGTGTTTGTCTGTGTGCATGTATGGGCACGAGCATTTTAAGGCCAGAGAGGTCAACATCTGTACCATCTACTTAGGTATCTTTACTTAATTCCAGAACATCCTCCCACCCCAAAGCACCCTCTGGCCGGGCAGTGACTTCCAAGTGTTCTTTTTCCTTCTGTTTCTGGCCACCTGCCAATCTGCTTACTCTCTCTGGAGGAGGTCATTGTATATTTTGCATATTTTGCATAAACAAAATCACAAATATGTGTGTCTGTGTTGACTTTTTTCAAACACAAAACCTTTTTGTGCATGCGTGAAGTATGCACATGCATGCACGTTCACATGTGTGAGTGTGGGTACATGAGCCCCGTGGCACGAGAGTGGAGGTCAGACGGCAATGCTGACTGTCTGGCCTCACCTTCCAGCTGTTTGGAGACCAGCTCTCTTGTTGTTCACTGCTGTGCACACCAGGCTAGTTGGCCCCTGTGCTTACAAGGGTTCTGTTACCTCCACCCCCCATCTTACCATAGGAAAGCTGGGCTTACTTAACTTTATGCAGGTGCTGGGGACCCAAACTCAGGTCCTCACACTTGTGCAGCCATTATTTAGCCACGGAGCCATCTCCCCAGCCCAGACTCTTTTACTTAGCAGGATGTTTCCAGGGATCATCTGTGCTACACCACACAGCAGGAATCTGTTTCTTTCCATGTCAGTATATGATTCCATCATACAGACACAGCAGCTTTATGTATAAACTCATCTGTTTGGTTTTCTTCTGTCTTTTTGCTACCGTGAATAATGATCCTAACAATACCCTAATTACAGTTGTGTGAAGGTATGTTTCTCGTTCTCCCCAGTACCTGAGAAGCTGAACTGCTGGGTCAGATGGTACCCTGATGCTTGACTTTTTGAAGAACTTCTGAGTTCCTTCCGTAACTGTTGTACCCTATGACAAGTTCACTGCAGTGTGTGACTGCTCCAGTTTTTCCCCTCCTACCAACACTTCTTAGTTTCCATTTTTATGTTATTCCTGGGGAGTGTGAAGAAGTATCTTATTACTGTTTTGATTTGCATCTCCCTGATGACTAAGTATATTAAGCATTTCCTTGTGGGTGTTGTTATCATTTCCTCTTTGTTGCTGTAATAAAAAAAATGCTCTGACCAAAGCAACTTATTGGAAGGCAAGGGTTTATTTCAGCTTATGAGTTTCAGTGCATCACTGGAGGTAGTCAGGGTAGAAACTCAAGTAAAAATTTGAAACAGAAGCCATGCTTACTGTCTAACATGGGATGTACTCACTCATATTTGGTTTCTAGCCATAAATAAAGGACATTGAGCCTATAATTCGTGATCCTAGAGAAGCTAAATAAGAAGGTGATCCCAAAGAAAAACATATAGGCATCCTCCTGAATATTAACCTTCATCAGGCGATGAAAGGAGACAGAGACAGAGACCCACATTGGAGCACCGGACTGAAATCTCAAGGTCCAAATCAGGAGCAGAAGGAGAGAGAGCACGAGCAAGGAACTCAGGACTGCGAGGGGTGCACCCACACACTGAGACAATGGGGATGTTCTATCGGGAACTCACCAAGGCCAGCTGGCCTGGGTCTGAAAGAGCATGGGATATAACCGGAATTGCTGAACATAGCGGACAATGAGGACTACTGAGAACTCAAGAACAGTGGCAATGGGTTTTTGATCCTACTGCACGTACTGGCTTTGTGGGAGCCTAGGCAGTTTGGATGCTCACCTTACTAGACCTGGATGGAGGTGGGTGGTCCTTGGACTTCCCACAGGGCAGGGAACCCTGATTGCTCTTAGGGCTGACGAGGGAGGGGGACTTGATCGGGGGGAGGGAAATGGGAGGCGGTGGCGGGGAGGAGGCAGAAATCTTAAATAAATAAATACCACCTGCCTAGGGAATGGTGCTGCCCACAGTGGGCTGAGCCCTGCTACATCAACTAACAATCAAGACAGTCTCTCACAGAGAGCCCATAGGCTATCTGATCTAGACAACTGCTCATTTGAGTCTTTCCTCTCAGTTGACTCTAGGCTGTGTCAGGTTGACAGTTAAGAAAACTAGGACAAATGTGTCCACCATTATTTCATTTTCTTTGGAGAAGAATATTAAAATATTTGCCCATTTAAAAATTAGGTCTTTTGTGGTTTTATTACTGTTTCGTTGTAAGATTCCTTTTTTAAAAAGTCTCATGAGTGTGTTCACATGTGTGAATATGGGCACACATGTAGATCAGGGGACAATCTTGGGTGCTGGTTCTTGCATTATGCTTATTTGAGATGGGACCTCTTGCTTTTCTGCCCATGAACTTCTAGGACTCTCCCCTCTCTCTCTTGCCATTGTGCAGTAGGAGTGGCAGGATTATGCATACTACCACATCTGGCTCTTTATGGGATCTGGGGGTCCAAACTCTTGTCCACAGGCTTGCATAGCAAGCCTGCCACCAAGCTATCTCCCTAGCATCTAAGAAGATTTTATGTGGTCTAGACAACAGACCTTTGCCAGATGCATACTTGGTATGTTTTTGCTGTTATGGTTAGGTGATATGTGTTTAGTTTAGCAGAGACAAAGACACACAAAGGGTGAAGGAAGAGGGAAAGGAAAGGAGTAGTAACGGATGAAGAGGGAGGAGAAAAAGGAGGAGAGGGGAATGAACGGATGAAGAGGGAGGAGAGGGGAATGAGAATACGCCAGAAACTTATGGAAATGGCGATGTATGAACACCGCTGACGGCAGGGCACACTGGGGACAAGGAAGGACTTCCGAGGGGTCCCCTATTCATGCAGGGCTAGAACCATATCATTGAACCAGTGGTGAAAGGAAAATCTCCCACACAGAACCAAAAAGCTTAAGTACAGCTAATGGACCACCTAACACCAAGAGGAGAAAACACACATAGGGAACTGGAACCTGTATCTGACTATGTCCTCAACGGAATGTCTTCTAAGCACAGACAGAGAAAGACTTTGCAGTGACTGCGGTATTGGTTATGACTATGTGAAAGAGGTGCCCTCACTGTAGGTGGTGGGAGCCCCAGTATGGAGTGGAGAAGGGAAAGGAAGAGCATGTGGACTGAGCTGGAATTAGGGATGCATTATTCCCTGTACCATTTAACACGGAGAGACGTGCCCATCAGGTTGGTGCACATTTCTTCTAGCTCTTTCAGCAGACAAGAGTACTTAACCTTGGAAATAGCTTAGAAGCCACAACAGGAGCACTGAGCATGCTCAGCTCCTGCTTTTGACTCCATGCCCTGCTTGGAGGAGCTGGTGCTCCAGAACAGTGGCTGACTCCAGAGCTGAGGCCAGGGACACATAGATGTGATACAGGGAAGAAGCAAGGACAGGCCGGAACACAGGGGAAAGAAACAAGAGAGGAATACTCAGATGCGTGTGAAAGCCCATGTGGGAACACGGGTGCTCGGATGGCGAGCTGGGAGGTGGAGACACGACAAGTCCTGGGGGCTCTTAGATCA
Organism: Chionomys nivalis; assembly: GCF_950005125.1. Classification (NCBI taxonomy): domain Eukaryota; kingdom Metazoa; phylum Chordata; class Mammalia; order Rodentia; family Cricetidae; genus Chionomys; species Chionomys nivalis. The sequence goes on from NC_080088.1 coordinate 91,400,457, forward strand.
GAGCCTGGTCTACTCAGGTGTGAACAGCAGAGTGATCCTGTCTCAAACCCGGTGGTGGAAGGTGGGGACCGACAGCTGAGGCTGTTATCTGACCTCCACACGTATGCACCTGCCCCTCCAAAGATGCACACATATTAAAAAAACACAGATGATACTTTGAAGGAACTTGCAACAGCCAGACAGAAAACAAACTGAGCACTAAAAATGAATTACAAAGGGTTAAACTGTACCACACTAAATTCATTAAAAGAACACTTGCATCCCATTCCAAAAAAATAATAATAAACAAATAAATAAAAGAAGATGGGGGTACAAAGGAGGGAAAGCAGTTCGTCACAGACTGATGCTGAGTCAATAAGCATAGCATGGTAGAAACTAAAAGAGGACACAACCATCAAGTAAACACTGTATACACACACACACACACACAGAGTCATCAGAAAGGGTGTGGCTATGCACACTAGTGACCACCACAGAAGATGAGGACCAGAGTTCAGTCTCTTCAATCTGTGTAAAAAGCCAGGTGTAACGGCATGTGCCTGTGACCCCAGCACAGGGAGGGCAGGAGCAGGAAGATCACTGTGACTGGCCAAACAGTCAGCCTCGCTGAACCAGTGAGCACTGTGTTAGTGAGAGACCCTGTCTCAGAAACAATATGATAGAGAAAGATTCCTGATGCTAACCTCTGGCCTCCATACACACACACACACACACATTTATACATACATGTGCATATGTGTATGCACACATGAACACATACACAAGCAAACACACATATAAACACACCATTTACTTATTGGTACCTGTGTATGCATAAGTGAATAGATACAATAAGAAGAAGAAACTGAAACTTCAAAATGTTGTCACTCAGATTGTTAACAACGGCAAAGGAAAACATTGCATTTACATGTGGACAAAGCTGTTTGCTGCCCTTTACTTCAAGTGTTACTTAGCACATCAGCAGCAAGAGAACCAGACAGCAAGTGGCTCTGCCGTGTGCCTTGAGAAGGGGTCAGCATCACCAATGTGGTTAGCCTGGGTTTTAGGAGAAGGAAACTACCAGACACACCCACGAGTTCTCTAAAGACAGCTGGTCTGGGAACCAAAGGCATCCGCGTCAAGGCAAAGGAGACGCCGAGGGACCTTTCATTCAAAGGTAAGGGGTGGAGGGATGTGAGAACCGCGTGCAGCTGATGCTTCATCTTCACAGTGAGCTTGAGTAGATTTGTGGTCACCTAGGAGACACACTAGAGGTGTGAGTCAGGTGGAATCATAAGCAATAGACTGGGGGCTGGAGAAATGGTGACTAAGCACTCTGGCTGCTCTTCCTGAGGTTCTGAGTTCAGTTCTCAGCATGCACTCATGTTAGGTAGCTGAAAACTCCAGCTCCAGGGGATCCAACACCCTCTTCTTGCCTCCACAGGCCCCTGAACACACATGGCTAACACACACGCACACATTAAGAAAACTAAAGCTAAATCTTTTAAAAAATGGCATTAATTTGATGAACAAAATTTCTAGACAGTACACTATTCAGGTGCATAAAAGAATAAACCTGTCTGCTGAAGAATGCTGTGAAATTGGTAATGCATTGCATTGTAGATGCTGTGGTACAGGTGCTGCACTGCGCTGTGGATACTGTGGTCCTGGTGCTGCATTGTATTGTGGTGCTAGTACTGTATTGTACTGTGGATGCTGTGGTGCTAGTACTGCATTGTATTGTGGATGCTGTGGTGCTAGTACAGCATTGTATTGTGGATGCTGTGGTGCTAGTACTGCATTGTATTGTGGATGCTATGATACTGATGCTGCATTGTATTGTGGATGCTGTGGTACTGGTGCTGCATTGTATTGTGATGCTGTGGATGCTGTGGTACTAGTACTGCATTGTACTGTGGATGCTGTGGTGCTAGTACTGTATTGTACTGTGGATGCTGTGGTGCTAGTACTGCATTGTTCTGTGGATGCTATGGTACTGGTGCTGCACTCTCCTGTGGATGCTGTGGTACTGGTACTGTATTCTACTGTAGATGCTATGGTACAGGAAGGGCTGGCTATTGGCAAAAACTCAGATGCTTCAGTTTTTATAACATGCATGTTTGTGTATGTTGATGTGCTTATGTGCATGTTTATAAATGTGTATTCATCCATGTGTGATTGTGTGCATGTGTGAAATGTACATGTGTGAATTTGTATGTACACACACGCACATGTGTGCATCTATGCGAATGTGCATGTGTACACGCATATATGTGAACATGTATGTGTGCATGTGTGCCTGCATATGCGTACATGTATGTGAATGTTATGTACGTGTATATTCATATGTGTGAATATGTATAGTGTATATGTATGCATGCGTGAATGCATATATGTATGTATAGGTATGTGTGTGGATGTGAATACATGTGAGAATGCAAATATGTATGTGTATGCATTTATAGATGTGTACAAGTATATATGTGCATGTTTGGATCTGTGCACATATGTGTATGTGTGATGTATGAATGTGAATATGTATGTGTGCGAGTGTGCATATGTGCATGTGTATGAGAGAAGGGAAAAGGGAGAGAAACGCTTATATGTGGAGGATCTAGGCCAAGGATTCACCTTACTTTCCTGTGTGTTGAATTTTTTGAATTAAAAGTGGAAGAAAGAAAGATGTGTGATGAAATAAAGATGTCTTCAGCCCCCCTGTCAAGAAGTGGCTTTTGAAGGAGGTTTTCCTGTGGGGGCGTTGACCATGGAGGAGGGAGGGATGTGGGGGGCTGGAGAGGACAGCCATCCAGCCAAGCACTAGCTGTGAAAAATAATGCTGCGTTATTGTTACGACAACCAACCTGGGGCGAGCAACAGGGCTGAATCAACACGGTAGACAAAACATGACGGATGGAGGAGAATTGGATGGGATCTGAAGCACTGAGTGCCCATTAACGCTCAGACCTGTTGCTAATGCCAGAGCCGACTGTGTGTATAACGTATATGAAGGTAACCACCTTGAAATGGAAACGTTTGGGCTGAGGAGATGGTTCAGTTGGCTAAGTGCTGGCTGTCCTCAGAACCTGTGCAAAGCAGCCAGCTGTGGTGGCATGCATTGTAATCCCATGCTGTGGTGATGGAGACAGGTGCATTCCCAGGGGCCAGCTGGCCAGACTAGCCAGTAACCAGGGAGTTCAAGCCAGTGAGAGAACATGTCTTAAAATACCACAGTGGATGGAACCTGAGGAACAACCACCCCAGGGAGTCCTGTCCTTTACACCCCCCACATGTGCACAGACCCCCATGTGCACCTCACCATGCAGACATACATACACACACATAAAAGTAACTAAAACAGAAATATTCCTTTAAATTAAAAAAATACTCCAGTGATGCCCTGCTCCACAGTATAAGGATGAAGACGTGCAATTGAATATAAAATGTGGATCACAAGGAGCCCAGGGGTGGTTAACAGCAGAGAGAAAGGGATGGTGGTGGTGGTGTGTGTGGGGGGGGTAGGTCTATAAAATTTCATTTCTTTAAATATCCACATGCAGACTTTAAAACTACAGCTTTCTATGTGTGTATGAGATGCTTCACAGTCAGACATTTCCAAACAGAATCCACTCAAATACTTGAACACTGATGTGGCCAGCTGAGAAGCGAGCAAGGGGTGGCGGAAATGGCTGCGAGTCAGTGCAGAGTGGAAACAGGGCTGACAGGGTAGGAGTGAGGATGGATGCCGCGCTCAGCAGTCCAGAGCAGAGGGCTTGGGGAGCGGCCGCATTTCAAAAGGAAGTCAGACAGGCTGGCAGCAGAGCTCTGAGTTCAGGAAAAGTCAACCTGTAGGTAAGAATTCAGCCTAGCTGCTCACCGGCTGGTATGTGCAAAGCCCAGCTTGAGCCTCTGAGAGGAACACATCCCCCTGTAGAGAGGATGGCACACATAAAAAGGTAAGGGCCGCTGGAGAGATGTCTCACTGGTTAAGTGTGCCTAACGCTCTTACAGAGAACCGAAGCCCTGTTCCTGGAACCTATGTTGGACAGCTCATAACTGGCTGTAAGTCCAGTTCCAAGGGAACCCATTACCATCTTCTGACTTCTGTAGATGCTGTATTCATGTGCGCAAACAGAGACACATATCTACACACATAGTTACAAAGGAAAAAATGAGGGGCCAACGAGATGGCTCAGCCAGCAAAACCATTTGCTGCCAGACCCCCATGACGGAAGTGGAACTGTCTCTCACAAGTTGTTCCTGACTTCCACACACAGACATACATACACACAGACACACACATACACACTAAATAACTAAATAGCATGTAAAAATGTAAATAAAAATAAATATATATTTAAAACTCCAAAACAACAAGAAATCACTTAAGACCAGAGCGGAATCCTGGACACCTGATCCATTAGGATGGACCTCCTGTTTCCAGCCTCCTGTTTCCAAAGGAAGTTGAACACATGGCTTCACTTAGGGTCACCAGTAAAACTAGCAGGGTTGGAGAAAACACCTCTGCCAGGTCCCCGAGTGGTGGGAGACAGCCAGATACACCATGCAGAGAGAGCTTGGGTATAGGATTTATTTAGTGGGTATTGGGAAGGGTATAAAGGTAGGGGATTATGGAGGGAAGAGAGACAGAGAGACACACACAGAGAGAGAGAGAGAGAGAGAGAGAGAGAGAGAGAGAGAGAGAGAGAGAGAAGAAGGAGAAAGGGAGAGGAGGGAGAGGCAGAGATTGCCCTTTTAGAAGAAGGACAGAGTGAGAAAGAGGAAGAGAGGAGGCAGGAGATCAGCTTGTTTGAGCAATAAAGTTGGGGGGGGGAGATTGGGAGTGGGTGGGGCTTTTCTCTTAAAGGGACAGGGAACCCAGGTGACAGGCCAGGCCAACAAAATTGTAATTACACCATTTCCTGCATGGTTTTCTGCCTTTTTTTTTTTGGTTTTTCGAGACAAGGTTTCTCTGTGGTTTTGGAACCTGTCCTGGAACTAGCTCTTGTAGACCAGGCTGGTCTCGAACTCACAGAGATCCGCCTGCCTCTGCCTCCCAAGTGCTGGGATTAAAGGCATGCGCCACCACCGCCCGGCGGTTTTCTGCCTTTTCACGGGTCTAAAAGCAATGGGGCTAGTGTTGGCGGTGGGCTGAAGTCTCTGAAACCACAAGTTCAAACCATGCCCTCCTCCCTTAAACTGCCTTTCTCAGTTCCTTTGTCATAGTAATAAAAAGTGACCAACTAGTCACTAACGCGTTAACAAAATTAGGAAAATATGGGAAACCATTAATTTAGCATGGACTATTCAAGCATGTATTAAGTAAAACAAAAACAAAATACATTTGTTGGGGCTAGGGAAATCGCTCAGTAGTTAAGAAGAGGCTGGCTGCTCTTCCAGGGGATCCGGGTTCAATACTCAGCACCCACATGGCAGACATCTGTCTGTAACTCCAACTCCAGGGAATCCAACACTTTCACCCAGTCATACATGCAGGAGAAACATCAATTCATCTTTTAAAAAATAAAAAATAATAAATAAACAAATAAATAAATAATTTTAAAAAACCCAAAACAACAGCAAGAACAACAACAAAAATCCTCTTGCTGCTCTCTTTCAGAGGACTTGAATGCAATTCCAAGTATCCATATGAGGTGATTCCAACCACCTATAACTCCAGTTCCACGGATTTGACGCCCTCTTTTGACTCCGTGTCCTTTGCACACATGTGACATGCATGCACACACACATATGCACAAATGAAAATAAAAATGGGTCTTTTTTTTTAAAAAAAAAAACCTCATATTTGTCAAAAGATAAAATCCTTCTCAAAACAATCCAACAAATAAGATGTCAGAGACACGGCTGACCTGAGAGAGGATAAACTTTGCATCTATTCATTAAACAAATCACGACCTATTTATTAAAACACAGTTCCAGAGGGCTCAAATTACTGAGGCTTACTCTGACAGTCATGGGGGTGATGGAATGCCTCTCACATCACGTGACGAAGATTCTAAATTAGTCATTCACAAACTGTTCGCTAATCCAGACGCCTTGCCACTAGTCAGGGTTACTGGGACACTGCTCTTTTGTTTGGCAGCAATTATGTCCTCAAGAACAAAAGACATAAAAAGCACAAAACAAATTCTAGAATTGGACAAAAATACTTGTAATACCCCGTGTCTGAATCAACCAACAACGGTCAAAGTGCATGAAGAATGAGCAATCTTTCACTGTCCTACTTTTAATGTATGTTAGTTTTAAATATAAAAGCGGAGCCAGAAGGAGAATGTGGGAGAAGAGATCTGAGTGGCACAGAAAAGGCTAAGTGATGGCTGGAGGGACACTCAGCCCCCAAGGGCACTTGCTGCTCTTTTAGAGGACGGAAGTTCTCTTCCCAGCACAGCATGCGTTGTCGGGTGGCTCACAACCTCTTGTAACTATAGCTCCGCCAGAGCTGATGCCCTCTCTGACCTCCACAGGCACTGCGCTCATGTGCACAGTCCGTCTTCCCCAACACAGACATGTACACATAGCTAAAAATAAAATAAAACCTATAAAAATGGCTATATAAAGGACAGAGTCCATGTCCTCAGTGCTCTTGATCTCCGTCTCTCTAGCCCAGTAGATCATGTGGCAAGTGGACACAGAGCCTGAATGCCACGCTCAGCCTTTCAGGAAGTTTTCCTGAATTCTTCCCAGCCAGAAATCATCTCTGCTTCCTTCGCGACCGGAACACCGTGTCTGCGTTTGCTCCTGGACTTAGGTCACAGTTCTCCCACCGTTGTTTCTGATGGAGAATATTGGCAACCTGATGGGATCTAGCATCACCTTGGAGGTGAGTCTCAGGCCCAGTATGGAAGGAATTACCTAGATCAGGCTAGCTGAGGTTGGAAGACCCCCTTCCAAATGTGGGTGGCCCCATTCCATGGGCTGAACTCCCGGAGTGAAGAAAAAGGAGAAACCAGACCAAGTGAGTACCTGCCTGCCTCTCTCTCTGCTCCCTGACTACAGTGAGCTCCTGCCTCACGTTCCTGCCGCCATGCCTTCCCACCGCAATGGACTGCACCTTCAAATTCTGAGCCAAAACAATCCTTTCCCTCTGTAAGCTGTGTCTCAGTCACTCTTCTGTGCTGTAATAATATAGCTTGACAAAAACAAATTAAGAGAGCCCCAGGAATCCATCCACTGCTGTCTCCTCTGCAGCTCTGGAATTAAGGAGGATTGTGCCATACCCAGACTTCAAGTTTCTCCAAAACAGATGGCGAGGTTTCAGGCATAATCGTAGTTGCAACCAGATTTATTCTCCACCTTGAGCAACCAGAAAACCTGGCCATACATAGGAAGGGATGACCTCCAGCTGGACCACAGGCAGCCTAGGATGGGACCCAAAGGGCCACTCAGAGGGTTGGTTGGTGAGTTTCCACACATGGTAAAGAACCCCAGCAGATCCCAGGGGATGAGAGTGGATTATTCAGAGTTCAGGTATAGGAAGGTCCAGGAGGCAATTCTTCTGTATGGCATGAGACCCCAGGGAAGAGGCATCTGGGCAAGGAAAGCTTCAGAGGTTTGCTGGGGCTCCCTCCAGTCCCGCTGGGAGTTGTTCTGGGCACAGAGCAAGGAAACTCCCCAGGCCAAGGAGAGAAGCAGGCAGCAGGCAGGGGATTAGCAAGTTTGCATTGCCCCCACCTCACACACAGGGTCCCAAGCAGAGTTAATTACTTCCAGCAGGCCTGCAGGGCTAAGAGAGTGCCTGAGGCCAGAGTGAATGGTGCCAGAAGGAAGGCTGAGTGGGCACCTGGGGAGAAGAGCATCAGAAACGCGGAGTGTGTGGAAAAGCCGGAGGGCCTTAGCTTTTCCCTTTCTATTCGTTTTTGCGACAAGTTCTCATGTAACCCAGGTTGGCCTCAAATTCGAACTATGCAGCAGATGGTGACCTTGAACTTCTTGATCCTTCTTCCTCCCCTGGGACCCCAAGAGCTGGGACTGTAGGTGTGCACCACCATGCTAGGTTTATGAGGTGTTGGGGATCCAACCCAGGGCTTTGTGCACACTAGCTGAGCACACTACCAATTGAGCCACAGCCCGAAGCCTAGTCTCTTAATTTAAAAAATATCTTTAAATGTTAAGAGAGGCAGGAGGATCAGAAGCCAGCCTGGGCTACAATGTGAGACTCTGTCACAAAATCAAACACTGTAAGAAAGGAGGAAAGGAAGGAAGGAAGGAGGGAAGGAGGGAAGGAGGAAAGGAAGGAAGGAAGGAAGGAAGGAAGGAAGGAAGGAAGGAAGGAAGGAAGGAGGGAAGGAGGGAAGGAGGGAGGGAGGGAGGGAGGGAAGGAAGGGAAAATGGAGGGAGGAAGAAGGGAGGGAGGGGAAGGAGGAAGGAAGGAAAGAAAGAAAGAAAGAAAGAAAGAAAGAAAGAAAGAAAGAAAGAGATAAAGAAAGAGATAAAGAAAGAAAGAAGAGAGGTAGGGAGAGAGGGAGGGAGGGAGGAAAGAAAAGAAAGGAACGTAGTTAGATAGATAATTTGTACTATGAACCAGCTTGACCTAACTTGTATTTACAGAGCACTTGATCAAGAACAGAAAAACACTAATTCTTTTTAAGTGCATACAGAACATTTGCCAAGATATTGTGGGCCATAAAACAAATCTGGATGAATTTCAAAGGATTAAGACCATGCAAAGCATGACCTCCAACTACAGCAGAATGGCATCGGAAATCAATAACAGGGAGACAGTGGGAAACCCCAAACGGTCGGGATTTAGCAACGGAGTTACGAATAGCCCAGGAGTCAAAGGAGGACGCACACGGGAAGTTAAAAACGTTTCGTTAAGAATAAGTGGAAACCTAACAGAGCAAACACCGAAGGCCACACTAAAATGTGCCTCAGGGATATGAGACTTCTGGCACCAAGTGCTTCCATTAGAAAAGAGGCGAGATCTGAAAGCAATGACCTGAGTATCCACTTTGTGCAACTTAAGAAAAAGAAGTAGAGAGTTGGCAAGATGACTCAGTGGGGAAAGGTGTTGGCTGCCAAGTTTAACAACCTGAGTTCGATCCCAGGGACCCCCACGCGGTGGAGAGAGAGAACTGACTCCCACAACCCTGAGTCCTACACACATGTCATGGCATGCAAGGCCACACACATGCACACTCATAGGCATAATAAATAATCCGATGTAAAAACACAAAGCAGTGAGGACAGGAGAATGAAAGACACAGGGCAGTGTCTCCGGGGCGTGAATGTGTGGACCTTTGTCATCATCCTCCTGCCTCATAACCGCAAGGTGGCTACACTGTCTTTAGCTCTACATCTGTATTCTAGAAGGAAAAAGGGCAGCATGGTGCTTACTTGTTTGTTTTAATATGTGTGTACTCATGTGTGTGTGTGTGTGTGTGTGTGTGCAGTGAGACATCTCTCAAGTGCACATCTTCCCTCTCATAAACCTAAACACACAAAGTATTTCTAAAAGCTGTACTATCAGTTTTCCCCTATATCCTCATTGATCAGAAGTTGGCCATGAAGGCCGTAACTTCCCACTGGAATGGGCTCTAGCGTCAGCCAAACCATAAACAGCCACACAGGCTGCTGGGGAGGTGACTCAGTGGGTTAAGTGTTTTCTGTGTCAGTACAAGGACCTTAGCTCACGTGCTCAACGAGGTGTGCTGGTGGGTCCTTTAATCCCAGCACTGTGGAGGAAGAGACAGGGAGAGCCCTGAGGCTCTCTGGTCAGACAGTCTTGCTGAACTGGTTCAGCGAGAGAGCTGTCTTAAAAAATACAGTGAGGGGCTGGAGAGAGAACTCATCAGTTAGGAGCGCTTGCTGCTCTTGCAGAGGACCCCAGGTCAGGTCCCAGCACTCCTATCAGGTAGCTCTTAATCACCACCTTAACTCCAGTTCTAGGGGATCTGATGGCCTCTTCCAGCCTCCAACAGCACCTGAACTCATGTGCACATACCCACACATAGATACACAAATAAAAATTAAAAATAAAATGTTAAATTAAAAGAAAATGAGGTGGTTAGATACTGAGAAAGATGCCTAATGTTGATCCTTGGCCTTCACATGAATGCACACACGCGCACATGCACACATGCACGTGCACACACACACACACACACACAAAATCACATAGTAGGAAAGGAGAGAGTAGTATTATTCCAGGTGACAGTTATATGCACAAATAACACCTATGACCACACAACTCAATCTAAGCATCAAGGTATTCCCCGCCCCCCACTATGTGTCATGATCTCTTTCCGACTGCAGTGACTTCCATCTGCTGCTCATTTTATGCTGCTTTTCCTACCCAACAGCAGAGACTTTGCCCTCTAGAGAAACCGTCATGAAATTCTTGGAGGAATGAAGGAACAACGTGTGTGTTAGCGACATGCTGGTAATGAGGGAGATGGAGGTAATGTCTTGCCTCTCTTGCACACGCAGCTCACGGCTAGCGAAGCCCATTTGTTTCCTGCAGACTTGATGGCCTGCCTCTATGTGCAGCGAAGGGAGGCCCTGGGACCCCATGAGGCTGCGAAGTGGGGTACAGAAGCTTTGAGGGCTCGGCCCTTTTTAAAACTTTTTGCAGCCATCACATGTAGGCTGCTTGTTTGAGATGGGGTTCAGGCTGATCTCAAACTCACTATGAAGTCAAGGGGAGCCTTGAATGTCTGACCTCCTGTATCCAACTTCCAAGTGCTGGGATGACAGGCATGTTTACACAGCCCAGGCGATGGACCCTAAGGCTTCCTGCACACTCAATAAGCAGTCTACCAACTACATCCCCAGCCCGATGCAAGTGTTTTGTAAAGAAGCCCCATTCCCTCTTATCCTAGGCACTGCTGCCCCCCTCAGTAATGGCTTTGGGGATTTGGGGGCAGATGGGGTCCACTCAGTTTGCTTATGTATGACCCCACTTGGTGTTGCAGCCCCCGGGCCAGGCAGGCTGAAGGGGAAGCTGTTTGATTCAACGGGAGTCTTTGGTTTAAGAGTGACCCTGATTTAAGTTATGGGCAGAAGTAAATTATGTTTTATGAAAGCTTTGACTTTTAATACTATCGGCAGTATATTAAAGTGTTCGGGAGATTATTTATGATATATATATTTTTAAAAAACGGGTCCAACGGCGGTGATGAAGAGGAGGGGAAGCCAGGAGCATAAAGTGCTTAAGGTGCCCCTGCTGCACTGCAATGGGAGCCTCACAAAACGTCCCATTTGTCGCCATTTATTCTCAGATCTCCAGCATCTTTGCAGCGTCTGCCCCTGGAGAGGAGTAGCGAAAGAAAAGGAGCCCCTCACCCTGGAGCCTCCCGCCAGCTCGGAATCAAGAATTCTAACACAATTAACAACTTTGGTTGTGAAAGCTGCCCTTATGACACAGAGACAATATTTCCATCACACACAGATCTTTTATGTTAAAATAGCAATAAACCACACTTAAAGCTTGAATACCTGTGACCTTGGGTGGGGCCTCATTTTTCTCTCAGCCATTCTCTGGGAATTACAAATTGGTCCAAATCCTCCAAAACTGCCAAGGATTTGGAACTGGAGGATTTGGAAATGGAGTTGTTCTATATCAGGACAGGGGAAGCTATGAAGGCACAGCCTGACCGTGAACATCAAGTCAGAGATGCACATCTCACCTCTTCTGATGAAATCTCACATTAACCTGGTCCCCAAGACCTTGTTCAGTTATACAAAGGTGGCCTGAAGAAGGGAACTCCGCGTCTGATCTTTTGGAAGCCCAAATAATGGAGGCGTGCAACACATTCAAGGGTCTGATAAGAGTTAAGCAGGTTAAAAGCAGGTGTGGTAGCTTTGTAAGAGATCTCTGAGCAACATGTACGGCTGCTACCAGACCGAACCACAAAGCCATGCGTGCTCTTGTCTTCTAGAGCAGGAAGCTGATGGCAACATCTCAGCTACCAATGAGGATATACGTCTTCTAGTACCTTCCTCCAGGAAAGCCAAATGACAAGAGTGCGGCTTCCAGTGGAGAGATCCAAAGACATACAGACAATGGACAGATGGACAGGGCACTCCTACTAGGAGCACAGAGAAGTCTGGTCTGAGAACATCTCCTACTCCCTGCCCAGGAGTCACCAATAGATTTTCCCACCTGAATATCAAGACTGACAAGCTCTACCTCGCTTTTCTTATTCCAAGTATGTTTTCTCTCTCTCTGACTCTCTCTCTCTCTCTCTCTCCCCCTCTCTTTCTCTCTTTCTCGTTTTAGTATGGAGTGTGTGTGTGTGTGTATACTTGTTGTGAGGACATGCACATGTTGCACACGCATGTATACACCAGTGGACAATCTTCAGTGTTGTTCTCCAGGCATCTTCTACTTTTTGTAGAACTGAAAGTTCACCAACTACTAAATTAACTGCCCATTGAGCCCCAGGGATCCTCCGCCTCTGCCTCCCATCTCACTAATGCTGAGATTGTTACCCCCGACACAGACTCTGGCGAGTGAACGTAGACCCCCAATCTTTCAAAGCAACTTTACTGATTGTCTCTCCCCCAGGCCCCCAAACAGGGTTTGCAACCCATTGTCCCTCCCATGATTCTGCTTACCCTTAGAACTTCAAAAATGTCCACAGACAGTGGCTGCTCCACCAGGGTCTATGGCCCCCAAATGAGAAACACATGCCTTGGATCAGATTAGACCAGCTGGGCCAAGCCCAGCAGAGAGACAGCTGCTGAACAGACCCACAGCAAGAAGTAAACAGGGGTTGCTGGAAGCTCCCGAAACTGCAGAATATTTATCGCTGCAGTTGAAGTTGACATCAAATTCAAACATAACCGCGGGCCCAGTTAGTTCTACCCATAGTCAAGTTCTCCCTAGTGGGTGCAGTAGCTTTGTTCAACAGCAGCAGCATGCAGTTGATACGAGTGGATGAATGTGGGGCTTAGTGGGGGGTTATTGAAACCTTGTGTTTGTATGCGTTCACATGCTGTGTGTGTGTGTGTGTGTGTGTATGTGTGTGTGTGTGTCTGTGTGAACCTCATGGGCTGTTCACCTCTTTTTTTTTTTTTAACTTTTGAAACAGTGTCTTCCACTAACCTGGAAGTCACCAGGTACCCAGGGGCCTTCACATATCTATCTCCTCAACTCTGGCGTTATGAGCAAGCACCACTAACGCCCGGCTTTTGTGTACAGATTCTAGGGATCTGAACTTGGGTCACCCTTTTCATACAGTAAACACTCAACCAACCAGGCCATCTCCCAAACGCTGACAAATCTCTTTTAAAGGAAAGAGTATGTTTAATATTTTATCTCACCCAATACATCTAAATATCACTTGGACATGTGATCAATATAAAAGCTTAAGGTGGAGACGGCTGACATTTCTGTTGGTTCCAAATCTTTGCAGTCTGAAGCATTTCATTCAAACAGCATATATACACCAATCCAAACCATCTTTAACATGCCCAGAATGACAGTGGCAGCCATGTTGGGTAGCACACATTCATAGAACTAACTAGAGCGTTCCACAAGTGGAAAGAGCAGGATAGGGACCAGCCATCTGTAAGACTCCAAACCTGATTCAAACTCAATACACAAAGGCCAGGACAGTAGGTTGCAGGCTGGTGGAAGGTCCTCAAAAGTTCACACAGTTAACAGGAGATTGGCTGACCGGCCTTGGGAGACAGACCAACAGAAGGGCACCATCTCTGGAAGTCATGTGGCCAGGCTGCTCTAGTGTTAGGGCCTGCTAGCTTTGCACACTGTTGAGACAGGTTCTAAGGCAGCTACAGCCATCCCAGATGAGCCAGCCCACTCAGTCTGTCACCTTTGCTACATTCAGTGTGCCAGCAAAGTCCCCCTGGATGCCTGGCTCTTGCATGTCAGGAACCGAGGTAGGTGGCCATGATCTCCCTTGGGTTCTGTTGCCGGCTGTAGTAATGTCAGTGCCTTAGGACACAGGGCTGAGAATAGCTCTGCTGGCAAAGCACTGGCCACACAACATGAGGACATGAGTTCTATCCCCAGCACTTATACAAAAAGCTAGGCATGTGATTCATAATACCAGGGTGTTCTCTCTCTCTCTCTCTCTCTCTCTCTCTCTCTCTCTCTCTCTCTCTCTCTCTCTCTCTCTCGACTTCCTGGCTGACTAGCATAGCCGACTAGTGAGCTCCAGGCTTCCTGTTTTTGTCACTATCTCAAAACAACAACAGCAACAACATCAACGACGATAAAAGCCCCAAACCTCAAATAAGGCAGATGGCACCAAGGAAATGGCATCCAAGGTTAACCTCTATGCATCATACATATACATCCATGTACATATGCACCCCAAACTTGCACATACATATACCCACATGCATACCCAGACAAAATATTTTCTAAAAGAAGAACTGGATACACACGCACACACACACACACACACACACACACACACACACACACACACACAGAGAGAGAGAGAGAGAGAGAGAGAGAATATTTTGAATTCAGCCAAATACTACTCTCTTGTCAAGGGCCCTGTTCTTTGGGTCTTGGAGGCATTAGATATCACTTTCAGTCTACATCCTTATCAGACTTTAGGCAGCTAGGAGCTGCTAGTGGGTTTTCTAGGCTTCAAAGTCCCAGAGTATCTGAAGGACCAGGGGTGATAATGTCTGGTGAACTCTTGAAGTCATACCAACACATCTCATTAAAATATTAGCAGTCAGAACAGTGTGTTATCCCCAGATCTCTTTTTATAGAAAATGAAATTTCATAGTTCCTTGTAACATTCTTAAGACTTTCAGAGATGCTCATGGATTGACTTTTAGGTAAAAAGAAAAGAAAACAACCCTATAGCAGGTGTAGGTCTCACACAAAACAGGGAGCGAGACAGTCCAAACACATATAACCCTGTCTGCTCTGTGGCAGTAACTCTGTGTCTGCACAGACTCCTCATGGCATATCTGTTCTTCCTCCCAGGATCCCCTGTACCTTCACACAGTTTAGAAATGAGATCCTCTCCAGGAATGCTTATAGTCCCCAAAGAGATCGTCACTACAATCCCAAGAGCATCCTAGTCATGCGCAATTGATCGACCTTGTTTCTATCGTGGTGATGTTGCTATTGTCTTGTGATAACATACTGGACTATATGCCAGTATTCACAAACTGCATGCTTCAGATCATGCATGCAGCAGCTCACTGCTGAGTTCTTTAATACACGTTCTCTTCGGGTCCCTAAATGCTTTGCGAATCCACTCCATATAATCAAGCAAACAGCATCATTATTTATTGGTGGAATACAGTTTCTGTCCTGATTGGTCCTCCATAAAAGCCTTTTCCAGGACGAGGGGGTAACTAACTTAGTAAGGTACTTGCTGTGTGATCATGAGGACCATGAGAATCCATGTAAAAAGTTTGGATTGGATCATGAACTGGGAAGGCAGAGGCAAGAGAATTTCTGAGGCTCACTTGCCAGCCAGGTTAAGCCAATCAGCAAGCCCCAGAATTCAGTGGGGACCCTCCTGATATAAACCTCTGGCTTTCATACATGTGTATGCTTACTCACACACCCCTTAACTAACTAACTAACTAACTAACTAACTAACTAACCAACCAACCTTTTCCAGTTCCATCACAGATGCCTGAGGCAATAGGATGGGATGGAACATGCTCCAGAAAATAGCACCAGTTAAGGGGTGGCTCATTTTTGTTTGAAACTGAGGATTATTTGCAACCCTGATGGGGTCTCAGAGCTGGATTTGTTGAATTTCCATGTGCATCAGACAGCATCCAGGCGAGCCAGGCAGGAGTCATGGAATCTTTTCACTGCTGTATTAGGAGAAACCCAGTCTTGCTTGTTTACATAAAACAGAGCCAAGGGTTCCCTAAATCTGCGGGTCTCCTTTGCTTGATTCCTTTGGACAGAGCATCTTTGATGCTAAGGTGGCAAGGACTGCGAAAGGGCAAGGCTCTGTCTGTGAGACGATGCCAACAGAGAAGAATATTGTAAATAAAAATTTGCAGGCCTGGGGTGGGCAGATCCTACCTCAGTTGCTGGGAAGAAAAGGATTATTCAAATAAACATTCAAATGCAGCTTTAGTTGCTTAGGTTTTGAAACAGCTGTGAGAACAACTGCCGGCCCCTACCCCATGATGATATTCCATGCAGGAGAGATTTATCCCCAGATATGACTTAGAGGGGAGGGCGGTTTTCTAACTAAAGTGAGGCATGAGACACAGCGCATCCCTCGGCCGAAAGAATCATCGTGTCCAGGGGAACAGGACAAGGACCCTTTTTGGTTTTGTTTTGTTAAATTGCCAAACAAATGCTCGCTATTAGAAATAGCAGTCTTGACTCCGGGCATTTCTGAGGAATTAATGAGCAACTGACATTTACAGCCCCGAGGCAAGATTCCTCCAGCCTTTTAGAAAAGCCCAGGAAAGCCCCAGGCAGCCTTGATCATGATTGCTTAATTATTATCGTGCCCTCCTGGGAAGGCATTTCTGGGGTTGCTGATATCCAGTGGTCCCTCTCCACCTTTGTCAGGCACACGGGAGCCCGCACTTCTAAGCTTCTTTGTAATGGGCAGGGGCACGGATCTGGCTACTGAAATGGAAATCGTGATGGTGCTCTCCTCTCTGGGCCAAGGTAGTGAAAAAGTCAAGCAGGAATGTATAATTTTCAGGACTCCTAGGCTCCTGAAACAGGAACTCAGAAGCTGCTTTTGCTAAAGGAGCGTGGATTCAGGCTGAAGATATGGCTGGCTCAGGGCTATGTTGAGCGCTTGCTACTCTTGCAGAGGACCCGAGTTTGGTTCCCAGCATTCACGTCCAGCGACTCACAGCCATCTAGGAGAACCAACATCCTCTTCTGGCCTCTGAATACACACACACACACACACACACACACACACACACACACACACACACACACGTGCACACACAGACCAGCCCATACACACACATTAAAAATCAACAACAGAAAGCATGGGCTCCTCACCTGGGCTAGCCAAGAAGCAGTACACTGAAAGATTCCACACCTCTGCCTTCATTTTGGGTCTGGGGCAGGAGGCAGGGGAAGGACAGTGATGAATCTTTAACCTTTCTGTTAGAGAACAAAACCCCTCAGGTAGCCAGGCCCTCCACACATAGGGCTGCATGAACAAGGCAAGTGGCAGCTTGATTACTGTCACATTAGGCAGGTTCACCAAGTCCCACTCCATCACCCAGAGAAACAGTGAGTGGCCCTGGTCACAGAGCATCATGTGCACCCTGCTCCTTTACCTGTCACTTAGCAGAGGTCACAGACTAACTAAGCCTGCTCCTCTGGCATCTGGTGGGGCTGAAACTCTCCTGCAGACCCCCCCCCCCCCGTTCTGCCTACTGGGGCAGTAACATGTGTGCTGCCCGAAGGAGAATTCACATCACTGCTTCTCTCTCTCTTCCTTTTTCCTCTTTCCTCTCTCTCCCCCTAACGGAACACTTTCTTCTTTGAGTCACTTTTGGTACTTGAAGTAGCAAAACCTTGCAAGACAGAACAAAGTAACCTCCCTCAACCAGTACCAGACAAGGACAATTGTACTATGGTCAGGCTGTCCCTGGAGGAGGAGTAATGACCTCCTGAGGGCCAGCTTGTTCCTCATGAGGATGGCTCCTCTAGACCATCTTTAGAACCATGACCGAGGCAATACTCTGTAGACCCCACTTTGACCAGGACGGCTTAGTTATGTCCTCCTCATCCCCGCTCCCCGCCTGCTCCAATTCTTCTTCTATTTTAACATAGCTCACACGGACTTGGGGTGTGGGTGGTGTCACTGGACCCTATTTCTCTGTTTCTTTCCTGGACCACACTGAAGGAATCCCCTCCCTCTGCTTCCCACCATTACTTGTCTCTAATTGGTGTCTGGGGACGACGAGTGGCCAAGGACAGCCAATAGGGGAGACTGGAGCCCAGTTATGTGCCCTTAAATCTCCATTTACAGCATTGATGAAGTAGAAGCTGAGAGCCACAAGGTCAGAGCCTGGGTCCCAGATCATCGCATGGGCCCACAGTGGACTCTGGGTTCTGTCAAACCAGAGTCTATGAAGCTGGTGTACCAGCAGCATCCCTGATCCGTCCATCACTCAGTACCTTCACCCCTCCACTACTCAGGGTGCTCTACCTGTCTATCACACAGTATGCCCTGACTCTCCATCTCCCAGCATGCCCCATCTGTCCATCATTCAGCACCTCCACCTCTCTCCATCACTCAGCACGCCCCACCTGTACATCATTCAGCACCCCCACCTCTCTCTCCATCACTCAGCATGCCCCGTCTGTCCATCATTCAGCACTTCTACCTCTCCATCACTCAATGTGCCCCTCTTCCCTGTGTTCAGCATGCCCTGCTCCATCCTCCATCTTCCCTCAGAATGACTCCACCCCTCTCAGCTGGTGAATAGCAAAACCTCACATCTCAGAGCCATTTGCTGGTTTGTCTTCAGAGTGGGCTAGAACCTGATCCTTTGTATACACGAACACCGTGGAACTTTCGGGATTAACTCTGGAGTTAATGATCAGAGGAAAATAGCAACCCAGATATCAGCAGACCCCAAGCCCACTGAGCAATCATACAAGCTGAATATTTGGGGATCAAGGTGTCCAGAGAGCCAAGAAGACAGTGTCTTAACCTGCTACTGGCAGACAGTGGCTCAGTCCATGAGGGCTCTCTTTCACCCTGCGAGGAATGAAAACCACACAATGGGCTAAGAGCAGCTGCTGTGGGGCTCTGTCCTCTCCAGCACGGCCTGCACACTGCTGGTGGGCTACTGCCGTTGGCGAGCATCTGCCTCCCCTTGCTTCACAGTTCTCTGGTGATTGGGGTGGGCTCTGTCCTCACCAACATTGACCAGATATACTACAGAACTAGAACCCCCCCCCCCCCGCCATACACAGACATAAGGATGGCTAACCATGTTGTATGTGTCTCACACTGGCTCCGTAGCTGGAGAAGGGCCCAGCTGTCTTTTTCCACAGCACTACCATGGCTTGGGACACATGTCCCTCCTGTCCTACCTTCACTTTCTAAACGACCCCTTGCACCAGGATGCTTTGGGACAGCTAACAGAAGTTTGGAATAAAGAGTAATGCGCATACTTCCGTGTCTCCAGAAAACACGTACAAAGTGTTAGCATCTGTCCTTACAGTGCTGTTCATGGGGAACAGGGAGGAAACAGGCACAGAGAGCCTTCTGTGAAGTGTTCCACTAACACAGACTGACACCGTGGAGCCGTGGGGAGTAAGGCTGGGCAGAGATTGCCTAAATAATTAAGCAGTTCTACTATATTTACTGGGACATCTGACGGTGGATACATGTTGTTCACCAGCCAGAGAAAGCGAGGCGCCCCAGGGTCACCAGCCCATAAAGAAGGGCAAGGGCAGAGTTCGGCAGCAGAGTTCAAGGCAAGGCTGAGCTAACAAGATGCTGGTCTTCCTCTATTATGTGTGAAATGTGCCTTTAACGACCAGCCACTAATGTGCAGAGTGCAGAGGGTCTGATCTGCCTCCTCGGCAGAGTGGGAGGAAAGAGTTACAGGTGACTTGGAGCTGTGTCATGGGGCTTAAGTCAGTTTGCAGGGGTGACTCTGAGAGCAGCCAGTACTTGGGAATTGCCAGGTCCTTTACACATCTCCTTCCCCACCGGCCATTATAGGACGTCACAGCCCTGAGTGGCCACCCAGATGCTGCTGAACGCTGCGTTCCAATAAAGATGCAGCAGCAGCCTCGAGTGCTGGTGACGTCGGTTCGAGAATGCCTGATTGTCCCATCAGAGCAGCCCTGAGGGTAACTGGGAGAAGACATACGGGCAGAAGAGGCGACACTGGGTAGAACCGTGAGGTTTCTGCAGGACAAATGTGAGGAGCCGAGTTTGAACCCTAGAACTCAGCAATGCTGGACACAGCAGCACACATCTGCAACGCCATGCTCCTGGAGCAGGGTGGAAGCAGGGGCACATCCCTCTAGAAGCTCATGGGACAGGTAGCTTGGACAGAGGCAAACAGCAAAAGATCCTGGATCAAATCAGGTGACAGGTGAGGAGTGACACCTTAGATTGTCCTCTGACCTCCACAGGCAAGTCAGCACACACACACACACACACACACACACACACACACACACACTCACCTTTAAGGAGAGGGGGCATATGAGAGGTCAAGAGGAGGTCATTTTCCATCAACTTCCCAGCTCCCGGAAGGTACACTTCCAGGAAGAAGTCCAGTCATCCTGACCTCTTGCTTGCTCAGTGCTGATCCCTCCGAGCTGCAGGACCCACTCTGCCCACTGCCCAAGCACCCGCTGATCCTCGCCTTGAGTATGCTTCCTCAAGGCTGCAGCAAACCCTATACACCAGAGTGGTTCTCAGAAGGGGCTCCAACTGGACAAGGGCTTCCTCTCTCTGAGACTACAGCTCATCTTCTAAGAAACGGAGGTAATATCTCCTGTGGCTTAAGGCTGTTGTGAAGTGAAAAGGAGGCAAATAAATGCCAAGGGCCTGGCACACAGAGACACTCAACAAACAATGGGATGATGAACAAGGATTTCAGTGGATCCTGTACAAATGCCAGGGATGCCTTTCAAGTGCCACGCACAAAGTCGTAGGGAAGAGGCCCTTGCGTGAACTCCAAGCTTCAAATATGCACAGTCGCCAAAAGCTCAGGATGAAGAACTCATTCACAGGCCTCTGTACTTTCGGATAGCTTCTCATGAGCTGGAACTTCAGGTTGTACCTTTCAGTAAAGAAAAACAAGGACTATAGGTTTTTTGCGGTACCTTAGCCACCAAGTTTAAAAAGTAGGATTTGTGTGTGTGTGTGTGTGTGTGTGTGTGTAAATTCTGGGAAAGGGCTCTGCTGTGTAGGGGCTCTACCACTGAGCCACACCTAGCCCCTCACTGGGGGATTCTAGGCAGGGGCTCTACCACTGAGCCACACCCCAGCCCCTCACTGGGGGATTCTAGGCAGGTGCTCTACCACTGAGCCACACCCCAGCCCCTCACTGGGGATTCTAGGCAGGGGCTCTACCACTGAGCCACACCCAGCCCCTCACTGGAGGATTCTAGGCGAGTGTTCTGTCACCAAACTACATCTCCAGTTCTAAAGAGCAGAATTCTCAATGCTGTGTGGAAATTTTAGTGCAGAGGAAAAGGCTGGTGGCAGAATAGTTATTTAGTCATTTGCAGCACAGTGGTGAGGTCCAGAGCCAGGCAGTAGGAATGGGGCAGGGTTAGGTTTTATGGGCCAGGCATCAGAAATGAGCTTGCAGGTATATAGAGGGTGGGTGGCAGGGTACGGCTCCAGTGTCTGGTTCTGTTCACAAAAAGACCACTCCTTAAGATGGCCAGCAAAAGCATTTATTTATGTAGGCGCCACTATCATTTGAGTGACACAGAGAATCACACAAAACACTGTGCCATAGTTTCCCGCTTAACCTTATGGGAATGCATTTCTGAAACTCATTTATCAATTAAGCTGCCTCACCTGATAAAGAGTTCTCTTTGCTAATGAACACAGCTATTTAAGCCTGTATTGCACACTCATATACATGCATGCACATAGATGTTCATGCAAACATACATGCAATCAAAGATACATGCACAATCACACACACACACAATGTACAGTGACACACACATGAATCCCTGAAGGAGGAACCCCAACATGAAAGGAGGTGACCTGCCCAGGGAGGGTGTGCTGAAACATGTCTGACTGTGGCCTCCAGGGAATCTCTGTGTTGCCCTTTGAAGCCCCCAGGTACATGCCCAGAGATCTCTGCACCTCAAGGAGCACACTGGAAAAATCCCCTGGTTCCAGACCCCATGTCTGCCACTCAATGTGGCCCTCCCTATGTCCTGTTTTCTCACGGGGACCACATCTATGTGGCCCCTTGGACAATCCATGGGGAAATGCTATGCTCCTGCAATCACCATGCGGGGCAGAGAAGCCAGAACAATTTCTTCAGTGTGTATGATTAAACTGCTTCCTCTACCAATGCAGCCTAGCGACTCCGAGAAAGCAGAGAAAGCTGAAATTACAGAGTCCTTTCTTCTTTTTAATTCAATTTCACTCATTTTAACTGCTCAAACAAATAGCTACAGAGTGGTTTTCAGAGGGGGGCTTGCCAAGTCTGTTTTCATTTCAAAAGAAAGAAAGGAAAAAAGAAGGTTCATTTGTAAATAGTGGCACGAGTAGAACCTAAGTCCTTCAAACAGGCTTGTTCATGCACAGAGGCAGAGCAGCCCCCGCCTGGTATTTGCAGTCTAGACTGTCGGAATGCACCTTTTCCATGGATGCTGCGAGGGTAAATTTCATCCCAGGCCAGGTCAGGTCATCATAATTCAAAATGACTGGAATCCAAATGGGTTGTGTTTGCTGACTCCAAGCATGAATTCTACGGAGAAGGAATGAGCGTGTGTGGACGGACTGCAAGGGAAAGAAGCAAGAGGTCCTCGGGTGACCTCCTGGTTAACCTGGCATTGACCTTCACGTGACCCTGAAGTCATCCTGCCAATAGCACCCCAGCAGTGGGGGGCATCTCATGTGCCCTTTCCTGCCACTCAGGCCTGCCTCAGCTTCAAAGCCCTAGGCTTCCCGGCCCACCAGGAAGGTGTGCTTTGGAGGAGAGAAGCTTAGCATTTGTTTGAGGAATTATACACGAGACACACCCAGGAAGAGGGCTCCTGTCACATGTTTGTGCCTCAGGGAGTCACTCTGAAGTCCTGTGCACCTCAGTGGAGATTTTTCCTTCTTTTGTCCTATAGGGTGAATAGTCCAGTCTCTCGCAGTCCAAGGCTGGCCTTGAACTTACTGTGTAGCTGAGGAAGACTGGGAGCTTGGGAGGATTTCAGGCGTGCAGTACCACACTCAGCTTTATTCAGGTCTGGGATACAACCCTGGGCTTCATGCATGCTATGCAAGCTCTCAAACCCTGACACCCTGTGCAGATGTGAGGCAAGCACTCCAGGCCTCCTTCCCTCCTCTGAGGCTTCATTTGGACAAAGTGCCTCTGCTAGCTCCAGGAAGGTTTCCTAATAAGTTCTGCCCTCAGGTTCAGAGTGCGGATCGCAGCAGTGAGCAGAGAACCCTCAGCAGCTGTGCCAGCTTGCTCTGCGTCCTTCTGGAGAGGTCACGTCAGTGCTGTCACCTTGACCCCAGGATGTACTTTGCTGGGGGAACCAAGTAGGAGAGGGAGGGTGACAGGAGCCACGTGTTCGTCCTGACCGTGCAGGTGCTTTGGAGCTGAAAACCTGTTTGCTTTTCCACCTGCCTGCATGTTCTCAAAAACGAAAACAAACAAGAGGGAGAAAACGAAGCTGCAACAGGGACATTGTCATGAAATGTCACCATCGCATCTTCACATTACTGCACTTGCGTTCTGATCCTGGCAGCTCTCCAAAGAGATGTCGGAGTTCACACAGGGGCCACGTGCCTGCAGCTGCAACACCGCCCCTCCGGCTGTGTTGTCCAACTGCTAATCATAAGGTCACCCTGCTGATCGCTGACTGGTTCCCGCAGCTCACCCCTGAGTTTGTCATCACGGATGGCTGTGTGGCGCTGGTGTGAAGACCCCAACAGTTGTTGGGAATCTGTCTGCACTGTGGCAAATGCTTTAGGTCATTTCTGTATGAGACCGTGGTTCTCCTGTCTGTCCTGAAAAGTCTGGAGCATTTGGTTCCCATCAGCTCTCATGGTGACATCCTTTCCATTAAAGAGCACTGAGATGGTGACCTTGGCCTCAGGATTAAGTCAGCATTATTTCTCTTGATTACCAGCAGCAGAAAAGAAGGGAAATTATAAAGTCATTGAGAGGATTAATATGGCCTTGATCTCTCTCTCTCTCTCTCTCTCTCTCTCTCTCTCTCTCTCTCTCCTTTCTCTCTCTCAAGTGATTAAAATTCTGCAGGAAAAAAAAATGGCCATGTAGCATACGCTGGCTGCCACAGACAGATACGGTATCAGCTCCGCGCATCAGCTCACGGTGACAGCCGTGCAGAGGTTAATTATGCATGCTGTATATAGTTTTAATCACTTTAATCAGAGTGCTGTTCTGCGACAGTTCAGGCTATAACTTCTCTGCAAGCAGAGAAAGCACTTCAGGCATGGCAGTGTTTGTATAGGGGAAGAAAAGGGGAAAAATGGTACATTAACCACAGAAAGAAAGATAATGCAAAAAGCTATTGACTGAACAACAAGATTAAACCCGTTGTCCATCCCAGACACTACGGGAACGGCTAAGTGGGGCTGAGAATGGGGGAGGGAGAGCTGCTGGCTGCTGGCCACCAATGCAGAACAGGAACTGTCTCTGAAAGACTCAGGAGCAACCTGGACCCAGCCCAGGAGTCAGAGGCTATGGCCTCTGTCTCCAGCGCCGAGGTAGGAGCTGGGAAGACGGCTCTGCCAGTGAAATGATTGCCGCACAAGCACGAGGACATGAGTTCAAATCTCTAGCACCTTTGTAAAATGTTGGACAAGGCTACACACGCCTGCCACTCCAGTCTTCGGTGAGCGTAGAGAAAGATGGATCCCAGGCCACCAGGTAACCCACCTGGCTGAAACCGTTAGCTTCAAGTTTGGTGACAGTGCCTGGAACTTGATGGAGACACCTGAGGTCCTCCTTTCACCTCTACATGTGTACCCATGGGCACATGCACCTGTATACTCATGTACGCACAGCAGAGACACATACACACTCACACACACATACATACACACACACTCATACACACACTCACATACATATACACACAGAGACACATGTCAGGTGAAGAACAACTGAGGAAGACACCTAATGTTGACCTCTGACCTCCTCATGCATACTTGGACATGTATACCTGCACACATGTGTGCATACACACACAACCCTGAGGTGTGGTGTCCTGGAAGGCTAAGTGTCTGTTCTAGTTTGCTTTCTGCTGCTATAATAAAACATTAAGACAAACAAAACAGAACAAAACAAACAAACAAAACCCCAAAACCTTGGGAGGGAAGGGTTTATTTCATCTTACAGGATAGAGTTCATCCTTGAGGGAAGCCAGGGCAGCAACTTGAAGCAGAAACCATGGAGGACTGTTGCGTGCTGACTTGCCCTCTCCCTGGATCACATTCAGCTACCTTTCTTATATTTCCCAGTCTCACCTGCCTAAGATGGTACCACCCACAGTGGGCTGGGGCCTCTTCTGACAATTAGCAATCAAGAAAATGACCACAGACATGCTCACAGGCCCATCTGATTGAGTAACACCTCCGTTGAGGTGCCTTCTTCCTAGGTGTGCCGTCAACTAAGAGCAGCCATTGTGCTATGACAGCAAATAACCATGCAGGGACTTCAGGCTCCCCGCAGGCTCCCAGATGCACGTCCGGTTTCACCTTCCCTTCCACTCCGAGCCGAAACCCGCAGTTTGTGTCTTGTGACTTGAGCCAAGTGACTCACATAAACTTTGTGTCAGTCTCCAGGAATGAGCTCTCCACCATACATTTTCACAAGCTGCCCTGTTTTGCCCTCAGAGTTCTTGTCAAACGACAAGAAGGTTGAGTGATTTTTCCCTGCTGTAGATAGTTTAAACACCATGTAAGTGACTGTGTTCAGACGCTACTCAGCTTAGAGTGGAGTTACAGCAGCCAGTGCAGACAGTAAATACTGTCACCATGTAAGTGACTGTGTTCAGATGCTACTCAGCTTAGAATGGAGTTACAGCAGCCAGTGCAGACAGTAAATATTGTCACTGAACGCTCATTGGCTGATCATCACAGTTTACAGTACTATGGATAGGAAACCCCAGATGTTTACTTCTCGGGCATGTTTCTGACTAAGAGCCATGACAAACTGCTACTGCACTGTGTCACAAGAGGATGGTGTCACACACTGCTGTCCTGGCTTATATCATCACCCACTTGACAGGACCTGGCATCACCAAAGAGACCCGCCTCAGGGAACGTCTGTGAGGGATGTTTTAGTTTGTGTTAACTGGGAAGAGTCACTCTAAAGGCGAACAACATCATGCCCTAGGCTGGGTCCCCGGTTGCATAGAAAGGAGAAAGTGAGCTGAGCACCAGCGTCCATCTCTCTCTGATTCCTGACTGTGGAGCCCTGTGACCACCTGCCTCGCGCTCCTGCCATCACCTTCTTCCTGCCATGATGGGCTGTGTACCCTCAGACTGTGATCCAAATAAATCCTCTGTCCTGGAGTTGCCGAGGTCAGGTATTTTGTCACAAGGAGAACAGTAATCTGGGAAAAGATCCAGATCCCAGTACAGTGTCTACTGAATGCCATATGCTTTTGTACCATAGCAAGACTGGAAAAAATCGAAGTCAAACAAGTCAACTGCCCTCAAAAAATACAGCAGAGGAGGGGAGACTTACCAGGCAGGGTATACCAGAGAGGAATCATCTCATGTATGTATGTTATACATATGTAATATACATGACACATATGTGAAATGTATATATAATACACACACACACACACACATGTAAATGTTATGGCCCAAGAGAAAGAGAAATTCAGGACAATCCTAGCTTTTCAGTCGCTATCATCGATGATGGAAAATCTGGATGAGTGCTTTTGATTCTGACCCAGGTGGTGACAGCACAGGCCTTAGGGAGGATAATTCCCTCCACTGCAAATTTTAGACTTTTCTGTATGCATGATGTACTTTCATAGAACAAAATTTAAATGTCACAGGGTAGCCCTGATGGTAGGAGAAAAATACCAGCATTCCCTATAGGAATAAAAAAGGCGACTGCTTCAGGGTAGGAAGGTGGGAGAGAGGAAAAGCTGCAGAGGGAAGTCTTCTGTGCCTACTAATGTCTTAGTCTGCAGAGAGGGGACTGTACACCATAGGCTGTTGCATTTCACTGCGGCCCTGGCATTCCGCGTCTTCATACCCACAATGAAAAGACTTGCTGTATCGCTAAGTTTTTTTTTTTTTTTTTGCATTGTTAGAAAACAGATTTAAACATTTTAGTATGAGGAATCTTGAGACATACTATTTACGTGGAAGAAGAAATGCTCCTATTTATCTGAGAATTAGAAATGTTTAATCGTGGGGCTGGAGAGCTGTTTTACAGAATAGCTGGGTTCAGTTCCCAGCGTCTTACATCCATCCAGAATGCCTATTCCGTGGGCCCAGTGCCCTCTGCTGGCCTCTTTGGGCACTGCATATACACAGTACACATGAAGGCAAAACACTCATCCACATAAAATAAAAAATTAAAAAAATGAATTACATAATTTTATCCAGAAGATTCTAAGTGTGGGAATCTGGACATATGCGTTTTAGTGGAAGTACAGTCCAGCCTTTCTCCAAGTGAACATGGTAATTAATTTATCTCATTATTTAAACCATGCCATTAGACTGTGTAGTCGTGATAGGATATCCAGCATAAGCAAAGAAAGATTTACTTTGGCTCATGGTCTCTGAGGTTTCAGCATATGGTGGGCGGCTTCTAGTTCTGGCTGTCAGGAGACACAAAGCGTGGTAGACAGTCATGGCTACCGTAGATCGTATTTGCTGTATAACTCCTTACCTCATGACAACCAGGAAATAGATAGGAGTAACAGGGACAAGATGTACCCTCTTTAGCTGCATCCCCAGAAACCCACTTCCTCTAGCCAGGTCCCACCCTCCACAGGCCCAATGCCTCCTGGCAGTCCTGTCAAGTGTCGAATCTATCACCGGGTAAAAATACTGATTATATCAGAGGCCTCTTACTCTAATCCTTCTGGAGGCATCCTCAGAGACACACCCAGAGACATGATTTAGGAATCTGCATCCTCAGAGACACGCCCAGAGATGCACTTTAGGAATCTCTTAGCCAGCTCATAATGTGGTCAAGTTGACAATCATAATGAACTATGCCAGGTTAGTGAGATGGCTCAGTGGATAAAGGTGCCCACTATGGAAGCCTGACAAAACCCACACTGAAAAGCCTGAGACGGTGGTACACACCTGTAATCCCAGCACACATATGGTGAAATGGGGGGCAGAGGCAGTTGGATCACCTGGGCCAGCTAGCCCAACAGCAACACCAAGAGACGTCTCAACAAGACAAAAGGCACAGCAATTTCCAAGAGCTGCCCTATGTCTCTACATACGCACTGGGGCACTGTGTGTCTGCACGCCCACCCTCTCCACACAGACATACGTACAAAAGAGTAGCTCTCTCATACTCAAGTCTTCTAGTCCGGTAAATTCCCGTGCAAAGACATATTCTACATCAATCACTGTGCATGTGTGAGTGGATACACACGGAGGCAGTGCACAGGGAGAAATCGAAGCAATGGTGGACTTTACCTGCAAGAGTCACGTGGTGACATGCCATGAGGTGCTACTAACATGGAAAATCACTTGTGTTACCATGCCTTGTAAGCACAGCCTCCACACAGTGCCTGTCTTGTGCAAACGCAGCCTCCACACGGTGCCCGCCTTGTGCAAACGCAGCCTCCACACGTTGCCTGCCTTGTGCACATGTGTACATTTCCCCAAGTTGCACATGTCAGGGTGACAAATGGTGTTTTCAGACTTTTCCTGTATTCTCTCATTGTTAAACTTTTTTAAAAAATTGAGAACTTGCACTGTACAAAGAATCATTGCCATCTTCAGTCTGCCTATGATGTGGGGAAACTGAGGCTCAGAGTGACTGGCGACCATATACAGACAGCATCAGGAGGAGGTGTGATGTTAGGACAGTCTGGGTCAAGAGTGCTTTGGGGCTGGGGAGTCTTCATCAGACTAGGCAGCTTTCTGATTGGTCATACTTCTATTCTGAGGGGTCAGGGTTTGCTCCTGATCAGAATTTGAATCCATGTCTCCCTGATTCCAAAGCTGAACCTTTGGAGGGGGACAGGATTTCATGGAGCACTGGGTGGCTTTGAGCTCATTATATGACTGAGGATGATCTCAAACTCCTGATCCTGCCATCTCTACCTCTTACAGGTGTGTGCCACTATGACAGGCTTCTGTGATGCTGGGGCATCAGACCCAGGGCTCCCTGCATGCTAGGCAAGCATTTTAATAACTGAGCCACATCTCAGTCCCAAAGCTGCATCGTTTAACTGTACCATGTTAACAGTGATTTGCCCTGGATCTAAGGAGTACCATGGTTCATGGGTAAAACAGGTGGGAGGGGCAGAGGGAGCAAGGCAATCCACTGCAGGAAAAACCTTTCCCTTAAAACAAGAACAACCTATTTATTTACAAGACCATCCCCACTGAGAAAGAAGTTGGGAACACTGGGCACAGTTGGCTAGAGAGGCCAAAACGAAGGGACCCCAGGCCAGTCTTCACTTGCTACTTTAGTTACACAAATGGCACAGGGAAGGGCAGCTGGTTTGCTTGATCAAGTGACACTACATTAAGGGAAAAAGTATGATTTATCCACTACTCCCATTTTTCTTTGGCCATTTAAGATCTGCTACTGCAGGCACAAGTGTCTGTGCACACGCAGAGGCCAGAGGAGGACGGCAGGCACCCTGCTCTATTGCTTTCCACCTTATTTGTCCAGGACAGGGCCTCTCACTGCACCTGGAGCTAGGTTGCTGGCTAGTAAGCCACAGCGATCCTCCTGTCTCTGCTCCACACAGTGCCAGGTTTACAAGTGTACCCAGATACACCAACGTTCTACATGAGTCACAGGGATTCGAACTCAGCTCCTTATAGCTGTGCAGCATGTGCTCTTAATGCACTGAGCCATCTCTCAGGCCCGTGTTCAGTATCTCAAAGTCTAAACATCTTCAGATGCGAGGCACTCTAAATGGCCTCTGTTTGCACATTTTAGAATTCTAGAAATAACAACCATAGTGAAAGGACTTCTTGGAACCATTTCCTTTAAAAACATCTATTCGTCTAAAGTGGACGGGGGCTGAGATGGGGATTTTAATATTGGATTCTTCTTGGTTTAGTCCCTTTTGTGGAGTGACAATTTCTTCCACATCCAGAGTATTGACTGGATCCTCTAAACGAAATCTCAGGGGCAGTGACAGGGCTCAGGGTTGCCTGCTGCAAGCCTGAGGATTTGAGTTGGCTCCCAAGGACCCACATGGTGAAAGGAGACTCTTGCAAGCCAGATGTTCTTTGAACACAAGCTCCCCTCAAAATAAATAAATGAATAAAGTTTGAAAAGATAGGCAGGAATTGAATATCAGATACTGAAAATTTGTTTCTTGGGGCTGGAGGATGGCACTGTGAGTAAAACATTTGCTGCCTCAACCTGAGGACCTGGGCTCAGTTCTGCAGAACTCACATAAAGAAGGGCACAGAAGTGTGTGTGTGTGTGTAACCCCAACAGGGCACAGGGTGTGGGAAAGAGGTACTGCGGGCTCAGTAGCCAGCCAGTCTAGGGAAATTGGTGAACTCTAGGTTCATTAAGAAAACCTGTTTCAAAAATAAACGAGCAAACACTTTACTGACTGATCCATCCTACCTTATTGACTGTGTAGAATAGATGGGGAAGAAGCAACAATAAGACCAAGGGCTGGGGAAATGGATCAGTCAGTAAAGTGCTTGCCTGGAAAGCATGAGGACCTGAGTTCAGATCCCCAGACCCTGATGGAGGAGGGTCATCTGTCTAGTGTAATAAAGTACAGAACAGAGATGAGGCATACAGAAAAGAAATCAAACTGTGGTCATTCACAACTGAAATTATTTTCTATACAGACATTTCTAAGAACTATATAAAAATCTTCTAGAATGAATAAATGGGATTAGCATTAGGGTAGACACGAGGAGATATGGCCAGGACATGAGGATCAGTTGTGTTCTCACTTGCCAGCAATGGACTAGCCATTTATGATGACGTGGGGAGGGGGTGGTGGTAGAGAGAAATGATAGAAAGATAGACAGACATTCAGATAGGAAAGAGATATGAAGAAGGACAGGGAAAGGGAAGATAAAAGGAAATAATTAGGTAAAAAATCTAACAAAACAGTGCATAATATCTGTTAAACAGTGAGCTCCATCCAGGTTCAGTGAGAGACTCTGTCTCAAAAGCAAGGTGGTGTTGACCTCTGATTGCCACAAACACACACATACACATACACACGTGTGCACATACACCACACACACACACACACACAAAGGACATAAAATTCTAAACTATGGAGGGAAGAGGTTGAAGATATCCCAGGCGAATGGAGAGACTAAGGATTCTCATTGCTAAGAGTCGGGTGCTCTCCCGTGTGATCCATGGACTTAGAACCACGCCAACCAAATAAACTGTACAGAACACCTGACTGTGGCCCTTGTGAAGTATAAAGCTCATGAGACGCAAAGAGATAATGAACGACTCTGATATAGTGCGGGTGAAAAGGGACACACGGCAGCCGACGTCCATGTGGTACCGTGGTCCAGAGCTGCCCATGTTCACTTCCTAACTCTGATCAATGTACTGTGGTCAGACACATGCTAATATTATAGGAAACTGGGTGAAGGGTTTTCAGGAACTCTCTAATTTGTGACTCTTCTGTGCATCTAGAGTTATTTGGAATTAAAAGTTTATTTATAAAAAAAAACTTTGAGAGAGATGGCTCAGTTAGTCCATTTGCTGTGAGACCATAGAGACCCAAGCTTGGTCCTCTAGTACCCAGACAACAAGGCCAGGAACAGCAACCCACAGGCCTGTCACCACAGTGCTGGGGAGGCAATGACAGGTGACTCCTGGGCTCACAGATCAGCCAGTCTGTGTCTCTTACTTTTATTCCAGCCAGCCTACCTGAACTGGTGAGCTCCGGGTTCAGTGGGAAACCCTGCGTTGACAAATAAGTCAGGAAGCAACCAAAGAAGATACTTGGTGTCAACCTGTGGCCTCTCTACACATGCCCTGGCCTCTCCACATAAACAACAAAGGAAGAAGGAAGGAAGGAAGGAAGGAAAAAAGGAAGGAAGGAAGGAAGAAAGGAAAGAGGAAGGAAGAAGAAAGAAGGAAGGAAGGAGAACTGAGTTCTTTTGGAGATATAAGGGATGAGTCCACAGACCGTGTCTTCAGAATAATGAACAACCATGGACAATAAGTGGGAGGCAGCGATCCCTTCCTTAAACAGTATGCCCTTCTTCCCAGTCCCGCATGCGGTGTAACAGCTGTCTGGTTACTGAGTGCCTCTTTTCTCCCTGATAGCCGTCATTGTTCCCTGGCCACTGGCACACAAGGTCAGCTACCTCAGCTTAGGAGAAGCAAAGAGCTGTAAAAATAATGAGAAGTGGCAATTACTTGATATATTAGAATACATTTATAGGACCAGAGAGTTAAGTTTAATACATCAAAACCCCATGGAAACCACGGCCTCTAGATTATAGTATCATTACGGAGTCTTAAAATCGAACTATTATATGACTCTACATAAACTTCCCCGAGTGCTGACCAAGGCGCCGTGTTAAAGGATAATGCATCTTCAAGCTTCCAGTGCCTTCTATTGTTCTCATTCTCTCTCTCTCTCTCTCTCTCTCTCTCTCTCTCTCTCTCTCTCTCCCTCCCTCCCTCCCTCCCTCCCTCCCTCCCTCCCTCCCTCCCTCCCTCCCTCTTTCTCTTTATTTAAGATAGGGTCTCATGTACTCCAGGCTGGCCCTTACTGGCTGTAGTTAAGGATGGCTTCTCTCGCCTCTACCTCTCAAGTGCTCGGATTATAGGCATGCATCATCACATCTGATTGGTGCTATGCTGGGGATGGACCCCAGAGCCTCATGCATGCCAGTCAGGCACCATACCAAATGAACCACATCCCCAACCCTAGTTCTCCTCTTAATGACACAATGACAGGATTCATTTACCATATCCCTGCTCATTGCATTAGATGGATGACCCAAAATAAATCCATGAGGTGTTTTTTTTTAACTTGTAATACTCAGGCAACAATAAATATCAGATGACATTTCTTTCAAATAAAACAATTTAATCGGCATTTCCATTCGCTACCCTGTGGGAGTGAAAAGGAACCAATATATTATTTGTTAAAGGTTGCAGGCAACGTGTTAGGTTGGTTTTTAATTTAAAAGTACACTTTAGCCCCCACCTTTTGCTGGGCAGTGAGGCATTCCCACACATAAGTGACTGACTGCCCCAAGAGAGCCAAGGTCTTTCTCCAGGTGCTCTCAAAATCTTAACTTTCTAAAACTTAGAAAACAGCATGGCTGCAGGAGACGCAGCTTGGCTGGT
This sequence comes from Chionomys nivalis, assembly GCF_950005125.1. Lineage (NCBI taxonomy): Eukaryota > Metazoa > Chordata > Mammalia > Rodentia > Cricetidae > Chionomys > Chionomys nivalis. The sequence continues at coordinate 91,433,571 of NC_080088.1, forward strand.
ATAGTGCTAGCCTAGAGTGCATCAGGCCCCAGGGTCCACTTCAGCACTGTGTCCATTGGGAGTGGTGAGAGGGACCTGTGATCTGCCTCTCAGGAGGTGGAGCTGGGAGGCTTAAGAATTCAAGGTTGCTCGGAGCTAAATTATGAGTTCAAGGTCAGCTTGGGATAGGTGAGATTTTGCCTTAAACCAAAATACCACAAGGACCATTTTCTGACATGAAAGGAAACTATATCTTCCTCGTGGCAGCCAAGGGGCATGGAGCATGGCACACCAGGAAGGAGATGCTGGAGGGAGCGGGCCATGAGCAGAGCTAAGTGCAGACATCTACCATGGTAGATGACACAGTAGCATCTGAGAAGACTGTGATGCTAAAAGTAGCATCTAAGAGGACACCCTGTGTCCTTCTGGACTTGCTCTCTCCATTGCAGTCTCACAGATATCAAAAGGGATGCTTTCTGGTTTCTACTTTGAAAAGAAAGAATGAGAAGGAAAGAGAGAAGAAAAGAAAAGGAAAAATAAGACAAACAGACAATTTCAGTTTAGTTTACAATGCCCTGGAGCCAAGAAGAATCCCTCTAAAGAAACCTCAAAAATTAGCTTGTTTTCCTGAATGAGAAACGTCAATCAACGTCCTCTCTTCCTGCCATATTACTGCTGTCTAATGGTGTAAAGGAGTGATTTGCATTTTCTCCCACGGAGGAATGATGCTGCACACACCATTTATTCTGCTGAGAAAATGAGCTTATGAAAAGAAGCAATGAAGATGTTTCTCATGCAGAAGGCTATGAAGGTGCCCTAGGAATCCCCTCCCCATGTCTCTGTCTCTGCCCCCTCTATCTCTCTCTGTGCCTCTCTCTCTCTCTGTCTCTGTGTGTGGAGGTCATAGGTTAACCTCAGGTCTCCTTCAATTGCTCCCCACACACTGATTTTTGAGACTGGTCTTATTAGTCTAGAGCTCCCTGATTTAGCCAGGCAGACTAGGCAGCAAGTCACAGGCACCCTCCTGTCTCTGCCTCCACAGTGCCAAGATTACAAACACAAATCATCACATCTATCTTTTTTTTTTTTTTTGACATGATTCCTGGGGGATCTGAACTCGGGTCCTAATGACTCATGTGAAAAGGACTTTACTCACTGAATCATCTCCTCAGTATCTAGGAAATGCTATAAAGGGCAGCCCGCAAAGCTGTCGTGTGTGCATCACAGTCAGAAGTGTGCCTGTTGTTCACACATATGATAAGCAGGTGTCAGTGTACAGAGGGTCACGTCTGAAATCAGGGAGGAAGCCTAGAATGTTTGTCCATGTCATCCAGCTGCTTGGGAAAAACTGAAGCAGAAGGATTGTACGTGCAAGGCCTGCCTGGACTACGCAGCAAGTTATAGGCTAGCCTGGGCCGCTTCGCGAAAGCCCTGTCTCTGAAGTGTTAAAGAGGATTGACATTGGGGGTAGAGCGGCCTGGGCTCAGCCAGGAGGACTGCAAAGAAATACGGTAATAAAAATTGCAAAAGAAGCAGTGAATTCTTGTGGAATAAGGTCACAGATGAAAGAACCGGGTCCGAGCACAGAAGCAGAGATCGTGCCACTGGGCCGTGGAGAGGCTCATCTGCTTTATTTTATCTAATAGTGATGCAAATGATGTTTTCAACAAAAATAGCAAACTTATTAGCCAGATGTCACCCAGCCCGTAAAGCCCATGCTGATAAGACGGCCTTCTTCTCCCATTTCTGTTCTAATAAACTCACGTCCTCTGCAGAACATTTTAATCTCATTATATTAAGGGGCCGCGGGATGGTATTTAATAACCACAGGGCTTCCTGCAGAGCAGCGTCCCCTCCCTCTGCTCAGGTTCCGTAGCCACTGGGACAGATGTGCTCATGCACCTCTTGGAATCGATGCCTGCTGACAGGTATATCTGCTGTCTCTTGGTGAGTAGCAGCAAATGGAAGCCTCCCCAGGGTGTACTTAGGCTCCCGACTAGACTTCCTTGTGACTTAGGGGCTGACCTCTGACTTGGTGGATTGGAGAATTTTTCTGAACTTGACCCACCTCTCAGATTCAATCCTTTGGCACGGAAGCTAAATACGCCAGGATTAACATTCTGCTAAGCGTCGACACCAGAATTATTCCTGAGTTATGATATAGGGTTTTATGAGAGACTTTATGCAATGTGTGCACTCTGATCGCCTCCAGAAGGTTATAAAGGATAAGTAGTCGTTTGACAGAAATGATATTATCCCCTCCAGGAGGTAGTGGAACATGGGGAGGGGGGCTGGGAGAAGAGGAGGAGAAGGAAAAGAAAGAAGATATTGTGACGCAGAGAAACAGATACACAGCTGAGGATCAATAGCTAAGAAAGACAACAGTCCTAAAGGAGATTCAAGATTTTTAAAAACCCTTACACTCTCTCAAAAAATGGAGAATACATTAAAGATAGGAAGTTATAGTTTAATTTTTAAAGTGTCTTTTAATTAATGCAGCTACATCCTCAGTGGTTGACTGTAGTATCTACTTAGGTTCCCCAGTGAGGGACTGGGGTGTGGCTCAGTGGTAGAGCACCTGCCTAGAATCCCCCAGTGAGGAGCTGGGGTGTGGCTCAGTGGTAGAGCCCCTGCCTAGAATCCCCCAGTGAGGGGCTGGGGTGTGAATCAGGGGTAGAGCCCCTGCCTAGAATCCCCCAGTGAGGGGCTGAAGGCATGTATTAGAGACAGAATGCTTGTCTATCATGTGAAAGACACCTGATTCAACTCCTGATACTACAAAAGAAAAAAAGAAAAAGGTACTTTCAATTAAAAATATCCATTTTCTGTTCCGTCTCAGGTGACCGCTCCCCCACTTCTCCAGTCAGTTTGAACTCACCTCTCACACTGCGATCTGGGAAGGTCAGTCTTTACCTCACTAGATCCCAGCACGATAAGATCACACTTCTGTGCTTAATTAAACCTACATTCCTGGCTCTCAGCTCATCACTTGGACAATGTGACTTCCCATTGGTTCTGAGAATGAAGCACCACACCCACACATGGCCCCTTTGCCCTGTCAGTTTGCAGTCCATCTGCCAAAATCTCAGAGCAGGTTGGTGGTGGCTACTTCCAACAGCCTAAGGCCTGACAGAGAGGCTGGTGACTCACCAGGGAAACCAGGCTGAGGGCTTTGGACAGTAGTCCTGCCTCTCCCAGCAAACAACATCCCAAGATGAGGGGGATCAAATTCAGAATCTCTGGCTTGGATTCCTTTGGCATTTGGCAATCTGTCCCCAGTCCTTTTGTTCCGTCTTTACATACAGTCCTGCTATGCTGGGGATGGTAGGTTTTCCTATGAGCGGTGGATTCTGTACCCCAATGATACTCAGCCTCTTCCAAATGGTGTTGTGGACACCCCAGGGTGCTGGGAAGGCACAGGATCATGCCACCACTCTGCAGGGCTGGTCCCCTTCATCTCATCCGGCACACACCGAGCCAGCCTAGCAGGAGTGAGGGGCCTCTGGAGAGATGCTTGTGTGTGTCTCTGACTGTCAGACGGTTGAAACCATGGTTCCCAAGGAACTAGAATTTCCTCAGAAATCCCATGCTGTAAGAAGAAGCCAAGACCTGGTGTCAGTCATGGGAGGGATTCTCCTAGGAAGAGATTGCAGAGATCTGACCGCTTGTCAGATCGCCTTGCAGGAGAGACTGGAGCTGAGACAGTGATGCATCAATGATGATGGGACCATGTCTTGACCAAAACTGTTCAGCTATGTACACCTCTGGCTCTTACTTACTTAATATATATATATATATATATATATATATATATATATATATATATATATATATATATATAATGTGTTAGGACCCCGAAGGTGGACTTGTGCTGTCACTGGGTTCCTGTTCCTCTTCCTAACTGGGCAACATTCCTCGTCTATTTAATTGGCTAATTGGTGACTGGAGGTTAAGCCTGGCTTGTTAGGTCTGCCGGGCCCAGGCTTTGATCCTAAGAATATGCTCACAGCTGGCCACTGTTGTCAGCAGTGACAAGGACGGAGGCACAGTGCCACACTGTCACCCCAGAAGCCTGAGGAGTTTCCTATATTTTTAAAGATCTTGCCTTGGTTTTGCACTGACAAGAATTTCAGGATGAGCCAGTATAAGGCAGAGTTGGTGTTTTGTTAAAAGAGATTTTCATATATTGAAGCATGAGGATACAGAGAAAGAAAAGGGCCTATGCGCAATGTAAGATGCACTCCAGGGCATGGGAGTGGGCTTCTCAAAGAATACACTTCATCTGCCTTACAACACACACGTCATTTTAGACTTAAGGACATTATCTTCTATGGGTTGCTCAGGAACATAAATGGGGTTTCAGGGTGGGTCTTGAGTGGCATCTGGCAGGACCATAAATGACAGGGGCAAATTCCAGCTCAGAGGGTGCAGGCCAGTGGAGCACCTTCTATGTAAAGCACCAGTTCTCAGCTAACCCATGAGTCATGATCCCGGGTGGGGGGTGTGGGGGTGGAATGACTCAGTCACAGGGATGAGATGTCAGATATCCTGCATACCAGATACACGATACGATTCATAATGGTAGCAAAATTACTGATCTTTCTCAACAGTGGACAAGGAGGAGGTGTAAGGCAGGCAGGAGGGCATGAAGAAGCTTGTGGTGTGGTGGCACACACCTTTAATCCCAGCACTCAGGAGACAGAGGCAGGAGGATCTCTGTGAGTTTGAGGCCAGTGTGGTATATACAGTAAGTTCCAAGTCAGCCAGAGCTACATAAGACCCTATCTTGAGAGAAGGAAGGGAGAAGAGATGGGGGAGAATAGAAAGATGGGGAAATGGGAAGAGTGAGGACTACCCTCACCCTCACTCTGGGGTCTGACTGGAGACTCCTGTCAGATGAGAATCTAGAATTTCAATACAACTAACATTTGCTATACCCTGCTGAGAGATAAAATTCCATATATGTATGCGTGTGTGTGTGTGTGTGTGTATATCTATATCTTGGGAATCACAAGACTGTTAACTTCTTTTACAGCAGTGGTTCTCAACCTTCCTAAAGCTGCGACCCTTTAGTACAGTTCCTCTTGTTGTGGTGATCCCAACCATAAAATTATTTTGTTACTACCTCAAAACTGTAATTTTGTTACTGCTATGGATTGTAATGTAAGTATCTGTGTTTTCTGAGGGTCTTAGGTGACTCTTGTGAAAGGGTCAATTGACTCTAAAGGGGTCGCCACCCATAGGTTGAGAACCACTGTCTTAGAGCATGGCAGACTCTAGCATCTTAGCAGGGAGCTGATCTATAGATAGCACCCCTTCCTTTGGCTGAAAGACTACTGAAGCAGACCCCAGAAACCAGCATTTTCCTGGTATCTGCCAGAGGGGAACTTGTCTCCCAGGAAGAGACTTGGCAAGGTTCTGTAGACATGTTCAGACCACCTGCCAGGAGATCAGGGCCAGACAGGGATGTCAGCAGTGGGTGGGGCCAGACCATGATGTCAGCAGTGGGTGGGGCAAGACAGTGATGTCAGTGGTGGGTGGGACCAGACAGGGATGTCAGCAGTGGGTGGGGCAAGACAGTGATGTCAGTGGTGGGTGGGACCAGACAGGGATGTCAGCAGTGGGTGGGGCAAGGCAGTGATGTCATCAGTCGGTAAGGCCAGACAGGGATGTCAGCAGTGGGTGGGGCCAGACCATGATGTCGGCAGTGGGTGGGACAAGATAGTGATGTCATCAGTGTGTAAGGCCGGACAGTGATGTCAGTGGTGGGTGGGGCCAGAGAAGGATATCATCAGTGGGTAAGGCCGGACAGTGATGTAGGTGGTGGGCGGGGCTACCTCTAGACCAGCGCACTACTTAACGATGCTCACTCTTGTCTTCTATTTAAACCTAAGCTGAAGATGGGCTAGAGGGTCCCTGTGCTATCTGTCCCTCTTCCCAGTGTGGTCACATTGAATACATGTACTTTCTCTGCTTTTCACGATTTCTTGTCTGTTTCGTTAGTGGACTTAGGATGGATTCGGGGGCCTAGCTTGTTGGAGCTGCAGTTTTAACATTAACAGGCTAGGTAACAGTCCTTCTGTGTGTTTAATGCGTGTTCCTCATGAGAGCCTCCCATCCTCAGGCAGATGCGAATGTCTGGGGAGGTGTAGGAGGGAAGAATGTACGAACAAAACTGGTGAGTTACAGGTGTAATTGGGGCCAGGGCCTGGGCCTTGACAGGCTCCTAACAAGCCAAGCTTGCCTGCTGGTCCTCACTAAATAATAGTGAGAGGGAAAAGTACAGCAGTCCTATCCAGTGTCGCCATTGCAAAGAGGGACAAAGAGGTCTAGAGATTTCCCCGACCCCATCTCTGAGGTATTAGCAGATCAAGCAGAGCCAGAGACAGTCTGGGGCTGTGAAGGCTTTATGCTGGAATTATCGTCACTCCTGGCCCACTTCTCTGCTGGGGGAGCCTACTCCTTCCATGCCCTTTCTTCTGCTGCCTCCCCAGTTCCCATGGCTCTAGGGAGAGAGATGTAGCTTAGCTAACGGTGAGCATGAGAGAGAGGAGCTTGTTGGTCTTCAGGAGGGGAAAGAGCAGAAGCTGAAGAGGGGCACTGAGTCACGTTGTTGTCCTTCAGGCAGTTGCAGTGGGGGTCAGAGACTGACTTTCAGCTGACTGGACAAACACAGATGTCTCCTAAGGCCTTGGCAGGAAGGGGAGGTCTTATATCTTGAAGTGGGTGGGGAATGGGCCTGTTTAATGCTGCCTATGCCCTGTAACGGAAGTAGGAGAGCACATCACACATGCTTCGGCCACATGATGGGGTCCATCTTCCTTTAGGTAGAGGATGATGTGGGAGAGTCTTCTATGATGTGTTACTTTCATTGGTTAATAAAGAAACTGCCTCGGCCCTTTGATAGGACAGAAAATTAGGTAGGGGGAGTAGACAGAACAGAATGCTGGGAGGAAATGAGGCAATCGCCATGCCTCTCCTCTCTGGTCAGACGTCATGGAGCCAGCCACCAGGTCAGTTATGCTGAATCTTTCCGGGTAAGCCACCACCTTGTGGTGCTACACAGATTATTAGCAATGGGTTAAACAAGATGTGAGAGTTAGCCAGAAGAGGCTAGATATAATGGGCCAGGCAGTGTTTAAAAGAATACAGTTTCTGTGTTGTTATTTCGGGTGTAAAGCTAACCATGCGGGAGCCAGGCGGGACAAAAAGCAGGCCTGCCCTCAGCTCCTTCTACAAGAGGCGTGGGGCTTGGTTGATGATATTGGGTGCTCAGGCTCTCTCCCACCCCTGGGAGGCAGTGGGTGCGTGGGTGTGCTCTTGCTATACCTGCAGCCCTCCCTGCTTAAAACCCAGAGCTTGCTTTCCTCTTAGCTCACCCTTCTTTTCCCTGTGGGGGCCTGCTCCTGTCCCTTGCATGCACCTTGGATGAGATGGGCAGCATACAGCTCTTTAGTTGCTCTCGGACACGGTGGCAGTTCAGCCCTGCCACATTCTGCAGCTTTCTGCCCCATCGCCAACAGATATTAAGATCATATTTTAAGCTCCTACCTGCTTTCAACAGAGTAAGAACTCAGGGAGCTCTCAAGCTATAATTGTTCAAATATATATTCACCTTCTCTCTTCCAAGTCCCAAGTAAAATGATAGCAAGAGATCTTTAAAAATTATTGGCCTGTAAGTACAAAGTGAGCCAAAGAGGACATTCAGCTTCCAAAAGATTACCAAGAATTTAATTGATGGGAGTGGAAGGAATTATACCATAAGAGCCTGTTTTTATATGTACAGTGTTGGGAGATGGCACAGTTGTTAAGAGTGCTTGCTATGAAAACATGAGGGCGGGAGTTCAAATCCCTACAACTCATGTAAAAAATCTGGGTATGGCCGTGTACTTGCTAGTAATGCCAGTCCCATGAGGGGCAGAGATAAGAGGGTCACTGGGCTTGCTGGTCAGTATCCTAGCTCTCAGGTTCAGCGAGAGACTGTCTCAGGGGAATAAGGTAGAGAGTGACAGAGCAGGACATCTGATGTCCTCCTTAGCTTCTGTGCACATATGTGCATGAGCACTGGCACAGACACATGTGTATAAAACGTGCATGTGCACATGTGTGCGTGCATACACACACGCACACACGTACACACATGCACGTATGTGCACATGTACACAATACACACACGCATGCATATATATATATGCACACACACACACATGCACACATGCGCTACCTAAAAAGGAGAAGCATTTGTACAGTGGAAAGAGTGGAATCCATAGAGGGAGGCTGTAGTGATCACAGAGGTCTGGAGGACTCCAATCTCACTGCATATCCATACCAAGCTATTGGAAGCCCCGGCCCAAATTTACATGAAACAGTCTCTTTCTGTGCATTAAGGTTTTAGAGGTGGGCCGGTTCCAGGCAGAGGTGCATTAAAAAGGAAACCACTTTACATGCATTAGCCTGTTAATTATGAAAGCATCGAAATAAGGATGAAGTGTTGGCAAAGAGGCAGGGAAGCGTACCACTATCTGTGAGCACCTTGCGTGGAACAACCGGGAGAATAGCTACAGGGAACAGCAGAAGAAGTGTTTCCCACCCCCCAAAGTCCAATAGTTTCATGCCATGTGACCCAGACAATCCACCCTTAGACAGAGATCCCAAGGACTGAAAAGTGTGGCCTTGAAAGGACATCTACACCAGTGTTCAGAGCATACTGTTCTCAAAAGGCAGATGATCCAGATGGCTAGGAGTCCACAGAGATGGAAACCTGTGTGTGCATGAACACTGATTCTTTATTTCTCATTCCTGCAACCAAAGATTCCACAAGAAGAAATTAAGAGCCGGGCGGTGGTGGTGCACGCCTTTAATCCCAGCACTTGGGAGGCAGAGGCAAGCGGATCTCTGTGAGTTCGAGACCAGCCTGGTCTACAAGAGCTAGTTCCAGGACAGGCTCCAAAACCACAGAGAAACCCTGTCTCGAAAAAAAAAAAAAAAAAAAGAAGAAGAAATTAAGGGCAGGGGGTTTCTTTTTTTTTTCTTCTTTTTTATTTTTCCCCCCTTAAGACAGGGCTGACAGGGTTTCTCTGTGTAGCTCTGGTTGTTCTGGAACTCTCTCTGTAGACCAGGCTGGCCTCGCACTCACAGAGATCCATCTGCCTCTGCCTCCGGAGTGCTGGGATTGAAGTGTGCACCACTATGCCTTTCTATGAGTTACAGTGCTGAAGGATACAATCCACCACATTAGGGGAGGCTTTTCTAGAGAGAACAAATGATCAGCAGGTGTCTACTCCAAGAGGATTCTGTTGGCATTCTGTAGCAACAGGCTGAGATGGCACTGGACCCAAAGTGCCATCTAAATAGTGGCTCTCAAGCTGGTTTCAGATGGAATCCCCCAGGAAGCTTTGGAACGCCTGGGCCTGGCTTCCTTGCCAGGTGCTTGCTGGCATCGATCTGGGTGATTTCTGGAGCCTTCCAAAGCTCCCCACGTGGTTCTAATACGCAGCGACCGCTGGGGGCTGATCTAGATAAAGGGAACCAATTTTCCAATCACTGTGGTAAGTAGACAGAGCTGTAGGCACGGTGATTCAAATGAGATGTTTGTGTGTATGCGGGAACTCCCGCTGCTATTGGCAGAACCCATTTTCCAATGCCTGGCTACACAATGGACCCAGGAGTCCCTGCTTGATAAGCAGTCTCCTGCAGGAGACAGAGCCTGCAGTCATGCCGGGGCTCTTGTGCACCACGCTGCTGGGATTGTCTCGCTCAGAAGATGCCCACCTTCACGTGGGGACGTATCAACACAAACACCTCCAATCCAGTAATCAGGACAGATAATTGCATCTTCTTAATTGTCTTATTTCATCTTGGTTCACATTGATGGGAGACGGTAAAATTAGTCCACAAGCCATGCGAAGTTTGCTACTTTGCTGATCAAAGCCTTAATTGATTCGGAATGTTTCACAAATCAATCTACCCAAATTACTCCAGGCTCATGCGAGGCCGCCTAGAAAGAGCTGTTCGTCCCAAATAAGGGTTTGAATGAGCACCAGGCTAGCTGATACCCCTCCCGTGAAGACATTCAGGTTCTCCCCAGTATGGAAACTGCGCCTTGCTGGCTCCCATTTGTGTTCAAATTACTCATTTCCTTTCCTTTTGGTGGCACCCACACAGCAGGAGGTCAGCTCAAGCTCTCCAGTCTGGAGCACACAGCAGTTCCCCAAACCCCAGATGCATGCACCTTGATTACAGCCCTCCTGCGGGCACCATAACAATCAAGGAGAGGAGCTAGTTTTACAAAGACGCGAAATGAAACCACACGCATAGATTCTGTTTAACGGAGCTTGCGCAGTCGCCACGAGCTGGAGACTTAGCGACCAGCGGGAATTGAAATTGGATCCATATCCTTGTCTCCTCTCTGTGCACAGCATATCTCCGACCTTCATGAATAAGATGGCTCTTTAGATATGCAATAGGGCATTTAATCAGGCCTCCTTCAGGGGCCGCAGGGGGCTGCGTTTGGTGGACACCAGGACACATCTGACACTCGATGACTGTGAGTGGCCATTTCTCACAGCAGTGGACAGGACGGTCCTGTGATGTGAGACTTTCTCCAGACAAGAGACAGCATCAAAGTGTCTTCTAGGGCCTGTCCTGTACAACTGAGACTGCATGACAGCGACAACCATTAACGCATCAATTGACAGTGTTTCGAAATCCTGCTATCCCTTTACGCTTCACATCTGGTGTAGTAACCCTTTTAAAGGTTTAACAGTTTGGTGAGTGAAAAACCTATACTTTGAATTTAGATATTTAAAAATATGTAATATATATACATTATGTATGTATGTATAATTTGCCTGCATATATGTCTGTGTGCCATGCGCATGCTTGGTGCATGTATGATTTGCCTGCATGTATGTCTGTGTGCCATGCGCATGTTTGGTGCCCTCAAGGCCAAAAGAGGATGTCAGCTCCCCTGGGATTGGAGATACAGATGGTTGTGAGTCAACATGTGGGTGCTGGGAATAGAAACCAGGTCCTCTGCAAGAACAACCAGGGCTCATAATTGCTGAGCCATCTCTCAGTCCTAAATTTAGATATCTGTAGATCAATTATGAACTCAATCAGGATTCTGTAAGGTTACTGGCAATATGTGTTTGTTTTCTGTCCTATGTCTTGTCAAACCTGATGCCCAGTTTTAAAATTTGTCCTTTTTTTTTAAAAAAAATTTTGTTAGCGCTAGAATTTGGGCCTATGTCAACAGGCTTAAGGATATTTTTAGTCTGTTTCTTTTCTCAATTATGTTTACAGGACTCTTTTTAAGTTTTAATTTTGTATTTTATAACATTTTTATTCTTTAAACATTCTGTGTAATCATACCATGATATTCATCCACTGCTGCCTCCTCCAGGTCCCTCTGGGAACCCAACACCACCTCCTTCCCACTTCACACCCTCTTTTTATTTATTTTTGTTTCTAATAACCTCTTGAGTTCAGTTAGTGCTGTCCATATGTGTGTGAGTGTGTGGTCATTCAATGGGGTATAAAACACCTATGAGCTACTGGTACCCCCAAAGAGACTGACTCTCTCTCCCTCAGCAGCCATCAGCTTCCAATAGCTCTACACATAGGGTTGGGGCCCTGGAGGCCTGGCCCATTCTATGCTGGAATTCTGTCTGCCTTGGTTTTAGGCAGATTACCACAGCTGCTGTGTGTTGATGAATCGACCTCGCCATGGCCTGAAGTTGGCACTCATAGCTCTCCTGCCCACCTGCTAGCTCTCAGCTACCACCTCCTCCCTGAAGTTCCTTGCACCTTAGAGGATGGGAGGTTACTGCTGAGCATCCAGAGTTATGTATGCTACCCACTTTGTCCTGTTATGAGTCTCTGCATTAACCATCCTGACCAAGTTTGAGGGTAACACAGGTCTACTGGTATGAATGTAAATATTCGGCATCACATGACCACTCAACAGTTGTACAAGAAAGCAGGGTCAGCAAGTATGGGGAGCAAAGTAGCAAGCAGTGTTCTGTGGCCTCTGTTCCAGTGAGCTCCTGGCCTGGCTTCCCTCAAGGAGGAGCAAGGATGTGGAAGTGTAAGATCAAATAAACCCTTTCCAGAAGAGGACATTGGATCTCCTGGATCTCGAGTTACAGGTGGGTGAGGTGTACCAGGTTGTGGACGCTGGGAACAGAACTTGGGTCCTCTGCGAAAGCAGTACGCACTGCCGGGTCATCTCTCCAGCCCTGTTCATTTTTAGCCCTGTGTTGTAAATATCGATTTCCCTACCAGCTTCTTCTTCCTCATTGTGTGGCATTTATTCTGCCTTGGCTCCTCCCAGCTCTGCCTCTCTGCCCACGCCCCGCCTGCTGATGCTCATTGGCTCCTCTCAGCTCTGCCTTTCTCCCCCCCCCACCACGCCCCACTTGCTGATGCTTATTGGCTCCTCCCAGCTCTGCCTTTCTCCCCCCCACGCCCCGCCTGTTGATGCTCATTGGCTCCTCCCAGCTCTGCCTTTCTCCTCCCCCCCACGCCCCGCCTGTTGATGCTCATTGGCTCCTCCCAGCTCTGCTTTTCTCCCCCCCCCCCCAGCCCAGCCTGCTGATGCTCATGGGTCTTTACTCTTACTGGTGCTGTCGACAGTAAGCACTCTGCGGATTGTGCATCGAAGTTCAGAACATCCTGCTCATTCCACTGCACTGCTCTGTAGTTCCCCGACTGCCGGAACCCATCATTTATTCATTAATTCGCAAGTGTAGCTGGCAACTTCCTCAGATCTTAAATGTCTGAGGAGTCTTTGCTGCCGTCACTTCATGTTGGTTCTTGACAGGGAACAAGACTTCTACACTCTAAGCTTATCGTCAGAACTTTTGCCAAAGATCCTTATCCACAAGACCTTGCAGCTAACTTGTTTAACTTTGTTCCCATATTACTGGCGTCCAGTGACTTGTTTAATTACCCTTTTTGTTGCTGTTCTTTTGTTTTGAGGGGTGTGTCTTGCTTGGATTTTTGTGTGTTTGCTTGTTTTGTTTTTGAAACAGAGGCTCTAGACCAGGCTAGCCTCAAATTCAACATGTAGCAGAGGGTGACCATCCCATGCCTTTCCCACGTTCCTGCCACTACCTCCCAAGTGCTGGAATTGCAGGCATGCACCACCACGTGATGCTGGGGATGGGACCCAGAACTTAGCAAATGCCAGGCAAGCTCTCTACCGTCTGGGCCACATCTGAGCCCATAATTTCTCTTTCTTCACTTAAGGAAAACCATCTAGCATTCCTTTGTATAGTCTCTTATTTGTAAAAAAGCTTTCGAGGAGATGAATGTCAGCAGTACTAGCTCTACCTTCAGCATCCACTGATGTATTAAGTATGCAGTGCATCTCCTGATGTACTTGTGATATACTGTAGGAGAGTTTCCAAGCTTGTTCTCCGGTTATATTCATGTTTTTCTTCAGTCTGCTGAATTTTTATTTCAACAGGTAAGTTCCCCATTTTTAGTGGCGGTAATATGTTTCCTCCTGTCTTCTAAAAGCATCCGTGCATCTTTTCTATAGTTTTTCCCCCCTGCTTTCTCCACTCAGTGTTTCCTTGACAAACACCCCTTTGTGAATGGTGTCTCTATTTCATGGTTCTGACATGTCTCAGTCATCTGGAGGTGACTGGGCTTGTGCTCAGTCAACCTTCAGATCCTCCTGCCTCAGCTTCCCCAGTGCTGTGTGTACCACCATGGCCAAAGCTCAATCACCCGCAGACTTCCGATTCTGTGGGAAACTATTTGCTGTGCCTGTCACTGCACAGAGGAGAGCTGTAATACTGGCCACAATGCTGTGTGTCTTTTTTAAAGATTCATTTTTATTATGTGCATGCATATGTGTTTGGATGTAAGCCTGAATGCAGTCCCCATGAAGGCCAGCCAGTAGAGGGTGCTAGATCCACTGGAACTGTAGTTAAGACAATTGTAAGCTACCCAATGTGCGTGCTGGGACCCAAACTCTGGTCCTCTGCAAGAGCGTCATGTGTCCTAACTGCTGAACCATCTCTCCAGACCTCATAAAAGATTTTGGAATGACCTTCCAGGTTAAGTGACCTTCTCTCCTCTTTCACCTAAGTAATAAGCAGTCTCCAATGGTGAGATTCCCATGTACACACAGGTGGTCACAACTGCCTGGGATGGGAAGGAAAGAAGGTACTGTAGATGGTGGTGTAAATGCTCCTGCATGTGCACCCCAGCCCTGCTGCTCCTAGGAACCCCCATGAGGAGGGACGCCTACCTGCACGTGCAGGTCCCATGATGAGGGACGCCTACGCCTGCAGGTCCCATGATAAGGGACACTTTCGCCTGCAGGTTCCATGATGAGGGACACCTACACCTGCAGGTCTCATGATGAGGGACACCTTCGCCTGCAGGTCCCATGATGAGGGACACCTACGCCTGCAGGTCCCATGATGAGGGACACCTACACACCTACGCCTGCAGGTTCCATGATGAGGGACACCTACGCCTGCAGGTCCCATGATGAGGGACACCTACGCCTGCAGGTCCCATGATGAGGGATGAGGGACACCTACACCTGCAGGTCCCATGATGAGGGACACCTACACACCTACGCCTGCAGGTTCCATGATGAGGGACACCTACACACCTACGCCTGCAGGTTCATGATGAGGGACACCTACGCCTGCAGGTCCCATGATGAGGGACACCTACACCTGCAGGTCTCATGATAAGGGACACCTTCGCCTGCAGGTCCCATGATGAGGGACACCTATACCTGCAGGTCTCATGATGAGGGACACCTACACCTGCAGGTCCCATGAGGAGGGACACCTACACCTGCAGGTCTCTCCTTTTTTTGTGGAGGATTTATCACAATTCACCCATCTTTCTCTTTTCTCTCCTGTATATCTGTGCCTCCACCTGCCTATCTTTTCATGGTATCTTTTTAAAAATCATTTCTATTATGTGAGGCAGTGGAGTATTTTCAAGTCCTTTAGTTTGAAATTTGATGTAAAACCTTCTAAAATATTCCGTCTGGAGGGATGGCTCAGTTGTGTGCAAGCAGAAGAACCTGAGTCAGAAATCCCCCAAATCCACGTAAAGCTGAGCACAGTAAAGTGCACATCTGGGTTCCCAGCACTGCTATGGGAGAGGGAGGCAGGAGAATGCTCAGAAGAAGCTCATGGGCTGGCTAGTCAGCCATTTACACTGGTGTATACACAGCAAACAACAAAGAGAGGGTCTATTGCAAACAAAACAAAATAAGGTTGAGGGCAAGGATGGACAGACAGACACACACACACTGTGGTGGTTGTTTTTGTTAACTTGACACAATCTAGAGATGTGAGTGAGAGAGCCCAGCCCACTGTGGGTGGTCACCTGGGAAGGTGTATAAGAAAGTGGGTTGAATGAGAAAGCAGGGTGACCAAGGAAAGTATGGAGAGCAAGCCCGACATGTTCCCTTTGTTGTCTTGACTTCAGTTCCTGCACTGAATTCCTGCTTTGGTTTCTTTTCGCAAGCTAAATGCTTTTGCCCAACACATTGATTTTTGGTCAGTGTTTAATTATACCAACAGAAAAACAAATTAGAGTGCGCACGCGCGCGCGCGCACACACACACACACACACACACACACACACGGCTCTCTTGAAGACCCAAACATTGCAGACAGGTTATGAATACAAGTTATGAAGGTCTGGGGATGTAAAAACTTAGCTATAAAAGCCTGCAAATACAAGTTATAAAGGTCCAAGAAAATGCTCTAAAGTCTGAGGGTATAAAAGCTTAAATAAGTTGTGGGGGTCTCAGAAAGTGATTTAAGGTATATGAAACATTGTTTCAGATTCTTTCCCTCTCTCTATGCTATTGTTTGGGTCCCCAAACTTTTACTATGACTCAAAAGCATAAATCTACTGCCCATTTTACAATATAAACTTCAACACAGATTACAAACAATGGTAAAACTTTTATCTTTAATAAACTTAAATATTCTTGTAAGCTTCAGGAAATTGACTGAAATTTCCCTCTCCTAGGTCAAATGGACTCCAGATTAAGTAGTCCAACCAACCAACAGCCTAAATTTCCCTGACTATTCCTGATGGTGTTATTTCTCCTGCTTTCCCTGCCCTCTCCCCCATTTCCATGGTCTTGTGACTTCCTTCCCCCAACTACCAGAACCATGACCCTAAAAGTTTCGAATGTATATCCAAGATAAAAATGTCCCCAAACTTCTTAACTTTACCTTCTGCCCCCAGTCTATCTGTCCCAGCAGATGTCAAACGAACTTCAGACTACGCCAACAAGTTGACAGCCCCGGATTATCCCTCAAATCTTCATCCTAGACAGCTTCAAAGCAGTGAGCCCCCAGATGGTCCAGCCTCCCAAACTACTCCAATGCTAACTACACTTCCCTTCAAAGCTGCCTACACCTCCGTAGCCCCAGATGGTCCAGCCTCCCAAACTACTCCAATGCTAGCTACACTTCCCTCAAAAGCTGCCTGCACCTCCCTAACCCCAGATGGTCCAGCCTCCCAAACTACTCCAATGCTAGCTACACTTCCCTCCAAAGCTGCCTGCACTTCCCTAGCCCCAGATGGTCCCACATAGCCTAGACAACGATTGATACAGCCTGTTCTTCCTGACCTTGACCAACATTCCAGCTTCTTGGATTCCCTCATAAAGATACCCCAATATCAGCGGGAAGCATCTAGAGAGAACTATGCCCACAAACCCCACATGCAGAGACCCAATAATAAAACAACAAGGGAATGAAGGGCTCTCTAGCAGGCCCCAAGCATTGCAGACAGGTTTCGTCCTTTCCCCGTCCCTCTCCCGTCCTCAACAGTTAGATTGCATTCCTAAAGCTAGCTCCTGAGCTCTATATTCTCTTATTTGGCCACTGACTCTTTCCTGAAACTAAACACCAAGGTCCAGCAACCAAAATTTATTGTTTGGCTACACTGGTTAACCTGTCCTATCAGGACTTACCAACTCACCCTCACACAGACTTCCCCCTTTCTCTTTAAAAGCTGCTTGTTCTGGAATATTATTTGAAGATGTGTTACATTCATTTATGCTGTGGAATATTTGTTTAATGATGCAAAGATGTATTCCATTCTTTTAAGTTGCATTTGTTTAATTCTGTGAAGCTGTGTTATTTTGCCTGCCAAAAACTCCTGATTAGTCTAATCAAAAGCTGACTGCCCAATAGCTAGGAGGAGAGGGATAGGTGAGGCTGCCAGGCAGATAGAAAAGAGAGAGAGAGAGAGAGAGAGAGAGAGAGAGAGAGAGAGAGAGAGAGAGAGAGAGAGAGGAGGGAGGAGGGAGAAAATAAGGGAGGAGGATACCAAGGGCCAGCCACCCAGCAACACAGTCAGCTACAGAGTAAGAAGGAAAGAGATATAGAATAAAGAAAGCTAAAATCCTAGAGGCAAAAGGTAGATGGATAATTTAGGAAAAGCTGGCTAGAAACAAGCCAAACTAAGGTCAGACATTCCTAAGTAAGAATAAGTCTCCGTGTATGCATTTGGGAGCTGGGTGGCAGTCCCCCAAAGAGCAAAGAGTAAAAAAACTACCAACTACAACCACTCCTGCAAAAAGCACCTGCTGCTTGCTGTCTTTGTCCAATCAAGAGACAGCCTCCCCACCATGCACTGCTTATCCCTCTGGAGTAATAAATCTCCTTTGTGCTGAGAACTGGTGTCTGGGTGTGTTCTTAGACAACCCTGGGACCCCCTACACACACACACACACACACACCACAAAAGAAAGAAAAAGTGTTCCTTCTATGTTTTAAGAAGATATTATCAAAAGTAGTACATTGTGCCCTTGTTATTTTGTTATTTTCTAATAAATTCAGGTGGTCAAGTTAGTTGTAGGACTAAGATTTCATGAATGACATTTTTTTTGATGTTGCATCCCATTCTCAATGAGAGGTCTTCTCACTGGCATTCTGGAACATGGTCATTTGTGCCCTTTCAATAACTGGATCTTCAGATATTGGTAGGAGACCCTGAGAATGAGATTTGGCAGTTTGGTTTGGGGGTGGGACCTCAGATCTATATTCCCTGTTGTTATTTAGGCTGAGGTAAGCTGGTATCAGGAGTGGGATTTGAACAACCTTGCCTAGGAAGGGTAGGCAACTCTTGGCATTGAGTGTGGTACCCACTAAAACTTTTGTACACTCTAAAGTAAGCTTAAAATACTGACATACACTTGCTATCTTAGGGTTTCTATTGCTGTGAAGAGACACCATGAACATAGCGACTCTTATAAAGGAACACATTTAATAAGGGGTGGCTTACAGTTTCAGAGAATTAGCACATTATCATGGCAGGACATGGAGGCGTGCAGGCAGACATGATGCTGGAGAAGGAGCTGAGAGTTCTACATCTGGATCCGCAGGCAGCAGAAGGAGGCTGTGTACTACACTGGGAAAAGCTTGAGCATATGTGACCTCAAAGCCCAGCCCCACAGTGATGCACTTCATCCAGCAAGGCTACACCTACACCAGTAAGGCCACAGCTCCTAACAGTGCCTTCCCTATGGGTCAAGCATCCAAACACACAAGTCTATGGGGTCCGTACATACTCATACATACTACCATACTGACTTAACCACACACAATGATTTGAAGACATAAGTCAGGCTAGCTTGTAATGTTCTTGAGGTCACTGTCTGAACCACCATCTTCCTAGGAGTTGGCATTTAATAAATGCCCTCCAAACTTGAGAATAAGTAATCAAACTTCCCAATCTTCTCTCAGGGCCATGCACCCTTTCCAAGATCCGCTGATGGAAGGATTGCCTTCCCCCATCTCAACCAGCAAAGACAACACACACTGGTGTGGTCCATGATGAAACCTCCCCTCATCTGCGCTAGATAAGAGGATAGAATGGATGAGTTGACAGTCTGACTTCCAGAGAGATGTTCTCTCAGGAACCTGTGGGGAAGATGATGGCTGTGACAAGGGTACACTCCATAGAAGGCTTATAAACTTAGGCCTTCCTTTCCTGTAGTAGAATATGCTCAAAATAAATTTGAAGTTGGTAGAGTCCTTGCTTAGCCAGCCCCGAGTCCTGGGCCTGTGTAAAACCAGGTGGGATGGCATAGGCCTGTGTCTTAGAACTATGGAGGTGGGGACAGGAGGCTCAGGAGTTCAAGGTCATCCTGCATTAAGTAGTGAGTCTGAAGCTAAATTGGGCTAAATGAGGCTTAGTCTCGAAAGTGGGGAGGACATTAGAGAGATGTGCTTGCTGATCTCACAGAGGATTGAAGTTCAGTTTCCAGCACCCACACTGGGTAGCTCACAACTTCCTGTAACCCCAGCTCAAGGAGATCTGATGCCCTCTTCTAGCTCCCAGAGCACGCACACGTGTGTGTGTGTATATATGTGCACGCGTCTGCACGTGCATACACATACACACACACACAATTTTTAAAAAAGAATTTCCCACCACAAGTATTATCTCTCTCATCTTTAACAAGACCCCTGAAACTGACCTGGGGTCCACTGGTGACAGCTGATGACAGCCCTGAATATCCAGGAATGAGTTTCCTTCAAGGACATGCTACCACATGCCACTCCAGGCCGTCAGTCTCATTTTCTTTTTAATTAACACATAATAATTGTTAGAAGGGTATGGGGGGGTTGCAGTTCCAGTACACAGAAGTAACTGATGATATCAGCGTAATTAGCATTTCCATGTCTTTATCATCTCTATGTGTTTGCAGCCTCCCAGCTCCTGCCTTGTAAGTCTTCATAAAATACATTGTAGGGGACGACAGATTAGCTCAGTAGGCGAAACACTAGTTGTGAAGACCAGCAACCTCAGTTTGATCCTCTGACCTTCATAGGTATGTATGTGCACACACACACACACATATGCACATAATAATAAAAAATACACACACACACACTCACAGGTTAGTGTGAGCCTTAGTTACCCCCGTGTGCTTTAAAATATTAGATTTACTTCCCTTAGCCATCTGTTTTGGGTAAGTGTTGCCTAGGTTATCTCTCCCCATCTTTGCTTCCTGTTCCAAGCTTGTCTTCTAATTTTAAACCAATCTTTTTGTTTTCGTTTCCTGAGTTTTAAATGACATGCATTCATATGTGTGTGTATGTGCCTGTCTGATCGTGTGTGTGCATGTGTGTATAATAGTGTGTTTCTGGAGCTAACTTGCAGAAGCTATTTGTCTCTCCTTCCACCACGATCGGTCCAGAGATCAAACTCCAGTTGTAAAACTTGGTGGCACATGCCATTACCCACCGACCTACACTGCCGGCCCCTGGATTCTTTGTATTTTTCAAAGGCAGGGGCTCTTTTAACACAGATGTGACATTCATGCTGCTTGTCAACTTAACAGGATCTGGGATCACCTAGGAGAAAAATCTCTGGACACACCTGTGATGGATTGTATGGATGAGGCTAACCGAATAGAAAGACATGTCTTAACTGTGAAGGACACTAGCCTGGGGCTGGAGTTCTGGGCTGGATGAACAGGGAGGATGGAGCTGAACAGCAGCGTTCATCAGTCCCTGCTGCTTCACAGTGAATGTAAGGCCAGCAGCTGCCTGAAGCTCCTGCGGCCATGCCTTTGCTGCCATGAGGATTGCGTCCCCCAACTGTGGGGTCCAGAGAACTCTTTCCATCCCTAAGTTATTTCTGCCATTGTATTTCATCATCAGAACAAGATAAGTACATAAATAATACACCAGGCCAGCCTTGTGCTTGCTATGTAACTGACGATGACCCTTGAACTCCTAACCTCCTGCCTCCTCCTCCTGCGGGATAGGAACACAGGTGTTTGTCACCAGGCCCAGGCACCCATCTTGTACCTGGCTTGTTTCACTTATCCCAGTGCCCATTGCTGTCTGCCCATTTGTGGCGAATGGCAGCTCTTCATTGTCTCTTGGGTCATTAGCTCCGCATGCTTCCATGGAATATTTGCCACAAGTCTAGTCAACAATCCCAAGCAAAAACAAGAGTGACCCACACTCTGATACCAGGTCCTTCTTTGTCAGGACGGGCTGGGAACCAGCAGAGACATCTGGCCTCTTATTTGGGCATCACTGAAGATGCCCCGTGGAAAACAGTCCTCGAATCCCAGGCGGCCCTGCCTTTTTTCTCAGTTCACCCCCATTAACTCTCCATCAAGCCTGCTGGCGATCTCTCAATGCACCAGCGGCATTCAATAGTGTAAAACACACTCCAAACACATTTTTTTTTCTATCAGCAAAACATTTTTCTCTTATTTGTCAAAATCTGTCATGGGTATGAGAATATACCACTGTATTTATAGATCGTATTCTCTAATAACAACACTTTAAATCTTATTTTTCTTCCTCGGGGGGTGTCGGGAGCTATTTAGCCATTTAGCTCCAGCGTCCAGTTCCCTTCCACAGGCCGTTTGTCCTGGGTTCAACCTCATTTCCACTGACGAGGCAGGTTTACTGGTGGGCTGTATAGAGTCACTGACAGGCTTCCCCATGAATCACACGGACTGAGCTACCCAGTGCCAGCAACTCTTACCACTGAGCGAGGCTCTTTCCAAAAAGCAGCATCTGCATTAGCACTTGGCTGGATGGGAAGTCTTCGTGTGGAAGATGCTACCCAGCTCAGTGACTACCTTGTCGGGGCTGTTCCTACAAAATACAGATCCACAAACTGGAAAGGCTAGGTGGTAAACACATCACAGCCTCTGTCTCTACAGAGATAGCCAACATAACTTCGTTTTCACCAAGATTTTCAACAACGCTAAATACTAATCACACGCTTAACACAAAGCAGAAATTGAATATCAGTTCCTTCTGAAATAAGAAAATGGGATAATTCCTTCATTAAAATGTTAATATCGCCAAATAATTCAATTTACAGAAAGGATAGCATGTCTTCAAGAAAGACATTGTGTTTCAAAGCTCATTATTCAGGCACAGATAGTATCTTTGTCTGCTTCTAACAAGCTTTAAATGAATTTTAATAAAATGGTAATTTTAACTCTAGCAAGTGAAATGCCCACATGTATTGTCTAACCTTAAATTATTGATTATGCACATATAGGCTGGTCAAGTCAGGCCAAAAAACTCACACAGTAATTAGAAAAACAAGTATTAAAGATTGGTTTGTTTAGGATTGTTTGGGTTTTCTTTTTTAGAGTTTTGAGACAGGGTCTCTCTGTAAAGCTTTGGTTGGCCTGGAATTTTGGATCCTCCTGCATTAGCCTCCTGAGTGCCTGAATTACAGGCATATGGAAATGTGGTTTTGTCTTCACAGACAATGACTAATCTGAGTGACACTGCCAGGTACCATTACACGCTTTTCTTGTGTTTGCTCAACACTGACATAACATCACAATCCTCATCTGACAGAGTAAGTAGGAGGCTGGACCCAAAGAGACACACAGTCACCAGGGCTGTCTCTGCACCAGTAGTGGTCCTTAGCCTTCCTGATGCCGTGACCCTTTAACACCGTTCCTCGCGTTGTGCTGACCCCTTACCAGAAAATTATTTTCATTGCTACTTCATGACTGTAATTTTGCTACTGTTATGAATCCTAATGCAAATGTCTGGTTTCCAGTGGTTTCCAGTGACCCCTGTGAAGCCGGCCCTGACCTGCAGGTTGAGAACCACTGCTCTTAATGAGAGGCGGAAACAGAACAGACATACTAGAGGCAACTCAGGCCACAGCTGGACTGTAGGTAACATCTCAGAATCTTAGCTCAGGCCGCGCCCTGCCCTGCCCTGCCACACCTCGTCCCAACAGTATATCACATGTGTGTGGGGGAATATGTTGTTATGCTGTTATCCTAAACCTCTAAGTTCTCTTTCGGACAAAGCTAACATGTTATCATCATCCAAAGTGATACCTTTACAGTCAGAGGCTTCACTGGCACAGACTCCCTGTGTGAGACTGGGAACAGCTTGTAGAAACAGACTAATTGATGACTTTTTAGACATTACATATCTAGGCAGAAAAGAAGGTGAGATGAAGGAGTGGGGAGGAGGTGGTAAGAGAGCTTGGAAAGGAAAGGGTAGCCAGGGAAGAAGAATGGGCTCGCCACAGCCCTAAGGACTGCGCATGTGCAGGCAGTGGCCAGCCATCAGCTGCTTTCCAATTTGTTCCCCAAATGTGCAGACCCTCACAGCCATCCATCAAAATGAATTCTGCATCCTGCTCCAAATTGAAATTCCCCAGTCAGTGTGAGGTTCAAAACATCTTCCAAACTCATAATATTTTCCTGTGATGTGCCCTGAAGTCCAAAAATTACCTTCTGAACCAATGAATTTTTTTTCACCAAAATTTCCTCAAAAATTATCTAAATAGTAATAAATCAATTTCCACATAAATATCTAAGACGTTTCATTTCTTGGCATTTGAAATCATAAACATTCCATTCCACTGGGCTACAATCAGGGATCTAAGGTCAAAGAGAAGCTTTTGGGGCTGGGGACGCAGTGCAATCTGCCTGCCTTTCAATCCCCAGCACCTCTGTCAACACTGGGCCTGGGCCTGTGTCAGTCAGCAGTGCTGAGGAATGGGGACCCGAGACTCCACGGAGTTTGCTGGCCAGCTAGTCTAGCTGGAAGGGTAAGCTCCAGCTTCAGTGAGAGACCCTGTCTCAAATAAGGTGGAGAGTGATAGATACCCGACATTGACCTCTGGCCTTCACACACGCACGTGCGTGCGCGCGCGCGCGCACACACACACACACACACACACACAGAGAGAGAGAGAGAGAGAGAGAGAGAGAGAGAGAGAGATGAATGCACGCATAGACATACAGGAGCAGGTGTTGCCTGGCTGCAACATTAAGATCATCGGGCAAAGCAAGCATGCAGCATTGTGCAGTGGTACATCATAGGGCACAGTGTGTACTGGAGGAGCAGATGTGTGGAGAGAAGACACGTGTGGGATCCTGGAGAAGAGATGGCAGATGAGGAGTGGATGGGCTGGTTCACAGCATAGCTTAGCAATCCGCACGAAGTTTTGCGTGTGACAGGCGTGGAAGATCTTATAAACCAGTTAAGACGCTGACATAGCTCAGCGGGCAAGGGTGCTTGCCACCGAGTCTGATGACCTGAGATGGACTCAAGGAAGGAACGGCATGCTGGAGAAAGAGAACTGAAAGTGGCCGGTCTGGGGCATGGTCTTCAGAGGAGAGCACCTGCTCTACTGGGGAGGCCTTTCCAAACACTGCTGTCTCAAGATTCTGTTCGGAGAGATCAGAATTCTACGCTCCCTCGGTTCCCTAGAGGCCATAGACAGTCCAGGTTCTCACCTTCCTATCTCCTCCGAGTGATGTTTTAAGAGAAGGTCTGCCCTCACCTGTTTCTTGGACAGGAGTAACCCAGAGAGACGAGACACGTAGGAGGGCATGAACTCTGCTTAGAAGACTCTGGGAAAGGATTCCCAAGCAAACTCCACTGGGTAAGAAAGAAAAAGTCAATGAGTCCCTTTCACAAGGATACCTCAAAACCAATGCCTAGGAAGCTGAGGTACATGCTTCCGATCCAAATGATCCCAGTGATGGGTTTGGGGAAGTGTTGAGCGACAATGACCCTCATAGGCTCATGCATTTGAATACTTGGTCCCCAGCTGTTTTGAGAAGAATTAGGAGGACGTGTGTCACTGGGAGTGGGCTTCAAGGTTTCAAAAGGATGTGCCATTGCCAGTTAGCTTTCTCTGCCTTGTAGCTATGTCTCAAGATGTGAGCTCTCAGCTATGCCTCAGTGCCCTGCCTGCCTCCTTACTACCACGCTCCCCACAATGATGTGCATAGACTCTAACCTTCTGAATTATAAGGCCCAAATAAAATCTTCTTCTTGAAGTTGCCCTTGTCCTGGCGTATTATCACAGTAGCAGAAAAGGGACTAAGACAGTAATACACTTAGGGTATTCTGGCCAACCGTGGCCTAGAAATCACAGCCATAATATGTCAATACAAAATTGATTTCCCACCTAATTTATGATCACTAGAAATAAATCACAAATAGTGTTGCGTGTGAGTGTGTGTATGGGTAACTACATATGCAGGCAGCATATATATGATAGGATGATCAGTGACATCATTCTCATAAAGTAACACTAAGAAAGTAAAATTCCGGGGGTTGGGTGGGGATCTGGTACCAGTTCCATCCCCAGTCAAAATGTTTTCCACTCCTGAAGTATTTGATCATTTCAGATCATGATGGCATTTAGATATTTCAGGTGACCCATTCAGAAGAATGATGTCAGTCAATGCCAGTAGCTAACAATAAAAATTCTTCACAGCTTGGCTAGGAGATGGCTCAGTCAGTAAAATGCTGCCTTGCAAGCATGAGGACTTGAGTTCGGGTCCCACCACCCAGGTTAAAAGAGCCAGGTATGATGGCTCAAGCTTGGAGTCACAGCACCAGGGCCAAAGACAGATGTGGTGTAGGAGGTCCTTCTATATTTGTGTTGATTTCATTGGTTGAATAAAGAAGCTGCCTTGGCCTTTTGATAGGGCAGTCCTTAGGTGGGCAGAGTAGACAGAACAGGATTCTGGGAGGAAGAAGGCAGGCAGGGAGAGCTGCCATGAGCCAGCTGCCAGGTCAGACATGCTAAATCTCTCCCAGTAAGCTACAGTCACATGGTGATACACAGATTTAGTAGAAATGGGTTAATCAAGATGTGAGAGTTAGCCAATAAGAGGGTAGAGCTAATGGGCCAGGCAGTGTTTAAATGAATAGTTTCTGTATGGTTATTTTGGGGGCTAAGCTAGCCAGGCAGCAAGACACAGCCTGCTCCTCCTCCACACTACACAGATGGATTCCTGGGTCTCTCTGAGCACAGTTAGTCCAGTCTAATAAATGAACCACACAATGATCCTCTAGCACCTACAGGCATGTGCACACACATGTGCACCATGAACACCTCATGAATACACACAATATTTCTCACATTATTCTATAAAAATTACCATATTTTAATTATGCATGAGTGTGTGACTTCCAGCTTTCTTCTTTCAGGAGAGCCAGTGGCCAAAGTACATGAAGAATGTCAGTTCAGAGAGGGGTGAGAGGGTGGCAGTGAGGAGCCAGGGTGACAGGAGGGAGCCTGGGGAGACAGGAAGGCAGCTTTCCAGGTGCACACGTGTGATATATGTCCTCTTTTGCCACTTACTGGTTTTGTGGCTGTGGGGTGCACTCTCCTCCATAATATAGCTACTGCAGCACAGCGTGTACCATCCCTAATAAACACTAAGTCCCAATTCCACTATTTCAGAAGCAGACAGACTTTGGGAACTGGATGAAACAGGTGTCGTAGGTGACAGAGGGCCCTACAACCTCGCTGCTGAGAAGAATTCATGTGGGCTGCTTCTTTTCTGTGGGTATTGGGTTTGGGGTACCCACGGGCCACTTTAGATAGTGGGGACTCAGGAAGCAGGGAGAGCATGATTGCTCCATCTAAATCTCATGACCACAGAGTAAGAGGGAGGACAAATGACAGACGTGAGCAGTGAGGAGCCCATGGCAGTGCATGGCAGCAGGCAGAAAGGAGAGGCTGAGTCACAGCGGTCTGAGCTAGGAGAGCAGGGACACAGAACAAGGACAGTGACCGGGTCACAAAGCCAAGGAGACCAAAAACAATACAGATCCCAGATCTAGAATGAATCAGTAGCTTTTTACCTCCAATGGCATTCTCTTGGGACAGAATAAGGGGCAGCCTGTTCTAGCAACCCAGGGACTGTGGATGGGCTCAAGGGGACAGAGATTGCCATTCATAGTGGGAGGGGGATCAGAGCAAGCTCCTGGTAAGAAACAGGGATGACAACACTTGCAGAACTCCCAGTAAAGGGACATATATGCAGTTGTCACTTGCTCCTTGCTTTGACAAAACACCTGACAAAAGCAACTTAAAGATGGAAGAGTTGGCTTTGGCTCACAGTTCTAGGGTGCACAGTCCATCATGGTAGGGAAAGCACAGTTGCAGGAGTGTGGGGCAGCTGCTCACATTTTGTCTACAACCAGGAAGCAGGGACGAATGCTGGAACTCAGCTCACTTTCCCTTTTTGTTTTCTGGGATGCCAACTGAGGAGCTGTGGCACGCATAGATAGAATGGGTCTTCCCACCTCTATTTTTTCCCTATCGAGTGTGTATGTGTGTGTAGATCAGAGGAGAAATTGTGGGAGTTTATTCTCTCCTTCCACCATGTGGGTGCCGGGGATCAAACTCAGATCATTGGGCTTGATGGCGGGTGTGTTTATCTGCTGAGCTATCTTACTGACCTCTTCCCACCTCTATTAACCAATTCTCAAAACTCACTTATAGAGTTGCCCAGAGGCTTGTCTCCTAGGTGATGCTAAACACTGTTGACCATTATTATAAACCATAGAGTAGAGAAAGGGGAAGAGGATTTCTGAGCAGTGAGGACACTTCCATAGGGAAGTGTGGGCAAGATCCTGGCTACTCCCTGCCCTGCCGCAGCCCTAGTCTCACTCCCCCATCTGCTCCAGACCCTGCCCCAGGACAGGAGGACAGTGAACAAGACTGGCCAGTGGGTCCACCCAGATCTAAGGCTATTCAGTGCACTGGATGCTTGCTTATCTGCACAGAGCCAGAGACCCAGACAGCAGCTGTGGGAGACCCAGGAGAGTGGTATGCATTAAAACATCAGCCATGATGGAAGATGAACATTCTCTATTAGCTTCAGAAATGACCTATCAGTAGATAATCAAATTCCTTAAGCAAATGTCCTCCTCTCTTTAAAAATAAGAGGGTGTGATTCCCTGAGCACACTTAGAATTCACGCCTTATCCTCTATTTATTCTCGTGCAATAAACATAATTTATGGGAAATCTTTAGCGAGTTCCCTTTAAGTGGTATATTAGCTTCACATTCACAGGGACAAGCCCGTGGGTTTTCCTTCTGTGTGCACATGTATGTGTGCGGTGTACACCTCCTGCTGAGTCTTTCCTCATTCAGTTCATGAAATTAAAAAGTGTCATTCCTCGGCAACCTAAACTTAGAGTTAATGAAATTCCCGGGGCCTTCTTCCTCCTGCTGAATGCAGGATCCTCTCATTTGCTTCATTCACGTGTGTTATCAAGAAATACAGACCTGCTCACCCCCCCTCCAAAAGTAATTGGGAGTTGGGTTTAAAATTATTAAATTGGATTTCTGCAAAACCATACATAGGGGAACAGCTCAAATAAAACATGTCTGCTGAGCTTAGTCTGGAAGAAAACAATTTCCGCATGTTCAGAATGAAAATGGCCACTTTCTAGTTGACCATGGTCTCCTCTATGCACTCAGATGGGGAAGGGAAGCCCGCTGCTTCAGGGCATATCTGCTATGACCTGCTGGGGGTGGAAGTCCAGGCCTGTAAGCTCAGAGCTCTGGAGGCTGAGACATGAGGGGGTTGAGTTCAGGGCCAGAACCAGCTAAGTAGCAAGTTCAATGTGTGACTCAGAGGTTCTGTCTCAAATACAATGAAACCCCCCTGATGTGTGTGTGTGTGTGTGTGTGTGTGTATGTTGTATTACACAATTGTGTAAAAGCTTCCTTGACTGTTCTTCACCTTAGTTTTGGGAATGGGTCTCTCACAGAATCCCTCAACTCAAACAGGCTGGCTGACCAGTGAGTCACAGGAGTCCTTCTGTCTTTGCTTCCTGATGTCCAAGTGCTAGGATTATAGATGCTTGCCCTGGCACCTGGCTGTGACGTGGGTGTAGGAGATTCAACTTGGGGTCTCACTGTAGCATCTTCTAGTCCCAGCCTTTATGCTAAGGCACGTATGTTACCTGACTTCCTGTGCTCCCAGCATACTTTAGCACAAGCAGACTTCCGGTCATTAGTCCACTTAAGCCCATGATTCTTCCCTTTGTTCCTTTGGTGAGTTCACCTTACCCTCCAGCTGCACCCCTCATGCCTCCTCCATGGGTAGCTAAGCCCGCACTGTCAGAACCTCCCCCTCTAGCTCTTGTGTGGTGACAGGCACCCTGCTGAAGTACACGCTGCACCTCATAAAGTAGCATGCTGTAAGGAAATGATAATTTGATTAATTCAGTTGGTTCGATGCATAATGGATTTCTGCAAAACAGAACTGCATGTCTCATAAGAACGAAGGCTCCTGCTTAATCCGACTGCAGCTGCACAGTAGGTAAATGGGTTGACTTTTGTCTCCAAGGCCTAAGGCAAATAGCAACGAAACGGACTGGAAGCCGAGAGTTGCTGTTGGCATGAAACCATCACGTTTTAGGGATGTGATTTTCTTTCTCCCTGAATTCTTCCTTATCGAAACTTTAGTTAGGGAAGTGTTTTAGTTTTTGTTCTTGTTGTTGTTGTGTTTTCCATTGGTGGAATTTAATTTTATAGTTGCCAGTTGCAAAAGAGATTAAGTTGTAGGAGGTTGTCTATCTGGGGAACGTCAGCAAAGGCATCCATCTCAAACTTGATGGGACCCAGAAGCAAGGCGGTGCGTGAAGAATACTGTAGGGAGGGTGTCCAAGCCCTCCAGGTGAGGGCTTTAGGTCCTCCAGGTGACAATGCCCAGTCTTCCTCACAGGAGTGTATTCAGGTCCTTTCAGGTAATGGTGCCCAGGTCCTCTAGATGAGGCTTTCCTGGCCTCTCCAGATGAGTGTGTTCAGGTCCTTCTAGTTGAGCATGTCCAAGTTCCTGTAAGTCTTGGTGATTAGATTTGGATGTGTCTCCTCACCCACTTCTGTTTTTACTGCTCCCCCTTTGCCCTAAATGGTACTTGGTGATTGACAGTATGTTAGGAGGGGAAGATGTTTGAGCAATATAATCTGAATCAATTTAATATGACTCTGTCTTATCTATATGTCAGATCACTGAGCATCTGTCTCCTTTTGATGGGCTCATCAAAGAAAGTTTGAAATTCAGTTGATTCAAACCCTTTACTGTACAAATGGGGAAACTGAGGCTTGCACCCTAGCAGTCACAAAGCACCCTCATTCCCAGGGCCTCATGGTGTGGCCAGTGCTCTGAGCAACAGCTCAGAGCTGGGAGTCCTGGAGTGGCCTTTACAATAAGACTTTTCTGTACAACAATGCCTGGGTGCCCACAACAATATTGTCTCAGCTGTAAAAGAAACTAATTAATTTTCATCAAAAGCATTATGAATAAAAAATCAGATGTGCAGAAAAATGAATTAAAACTAATAAAAGAATACTGCCCACTGAAAACAGGCTGATTTTAGTTAATTTGGGGGAAGAAAGAACCAAGTTCTATTCTGCAGGTGATGGGACTTTAACAATTTCCCCTCCACAATAAAAGGCTCCTTTTTGGAACAGCTGGAGACAAAAGCTAATAAATCATACTCGTCCGTAGTTAGAAAATAAGACAATATGAAGCCCGAAATTCAGCTTGGCCTAGAAGACAAAGCAGTGTGAGCCTGGACCATGCAGAACTCTGTCATAAATAGAAGTTAACAACAACAAGAACAAAAAAAAATAGTCCACAAAATGGGCTCTTGCTTTTTTTTGGTGTATCAGCCTCTAAACTAAGACAATCGGGATGGCTAGATGGCTCAGTGGGTAAAGGCGACTGCCTCTAAGCCCAGTGACCTAGTTTGACAACCAGGTCTCACGTGGCAGAAGAAAAGAACCGGCTCCTACAGGCTCTTCTTTCACTTCTATAGTAGAGTCACAGTATTTGACCCCACCTCCAAATAAACAATAGTAATAATAGTAATAGTAATAATAAAAAAAATAAAAGACAGTCCAACATCCAGCTCCACTTGCCCAGAAGAGCTGGGGTTTGGAAATTCAAGAGCACAGGAAAGAGTGGGCCGCCTTGTACTCTGCTTTCTACCTTAAGTACTCTAAGACACAGTGATGCACAACTATCAACTAAGTTAGGGGATTTTGAATCAACTAAGAGACGTACCAGTGGGAGGGTCTGTGAGGACATTTCCAGGAAGGATTGACTGTGAAAGAAGACCCTGCCCAGAATGGATGCCCAAATATAAAGGGGTGGAGGGTAGCGCCAAGTGCTTGCCTACTTTTCCTTCTGCGTGTGAGCCTGTCTATATCCTTCACTGACTTCTGACCCTGCTTCTTCAACCTTCAACATGGACTGAAGAGCAAGGCCCTCCAGGAATCCTCCAGGCCTTCAGCATCAGACTGGGACTACGGAGGCAGACATCTGGACTCACGGGCTAGCAGCTTCTAGGTTTTCAGCTTCTCTGGATGCAGAAGGCCACTATTGGACTACTCAGCTCCCACTGCACGAGCCAATCTAGTAAATACCCTTTGAATATATATTTGTTCTATCAGTTCTGCTCCCTTAGAGTCCTGACTAATACAGATATACAGAAACTATAGCCCAGAGTAGTTTTTTCATCAGACCAACTGGTGAGGGACTTCAGTGTTTACTAGATGCATTCCCACCAAATAGGAAGGAACCCGGGGGCCACCTGCTTCTTTCCCCCAGTTGACACATGGTCTTCTGAGACTCCTTCCCCAAACAGGCAGGTGTGCTTTGCACTGGAATCACACACACATCATAGAACAGTTCTGGCTGCCCATGATGACGTCATCTCCTCCTTGACCTATAGACTCGGGATTCCGGGGGAGTCAGGGGTAAGCTCGAGACGCGCACTTCTTTCACCTTGGTCCAGTCTTCCAACCGGTGAGGCTGCTGCTCTTATGGGTCAATTCAGATGTTTCTTGTTCAAGTACTACTCAGTTGACTTACCCTGAGTCACTACTAACTATCCAATGACTGTCACTTTGGAGTGTAGAAGCACCATGGGATATGCCAGAGTGCCAGATGGGTTTCGGACAGATCCCTTCCCTCTCTAGGACATTAGTAGGCAACTCTTTACGGTCCACAGTCATAGGGAGGCCTTCCCACTGTGCTACAGCTGTGAGGCAGGTGACAGGGTCTTTGTTAACTATCAGAGTGTGGTACCCTGTACGTAGCTTACTCCTATTTCTGTATCCATCCAGGTTCTGGCTTCAACTATACCATTTCTCCATGGGCTACACTCGCCCCAGGACCCAATGACACCGGTTCTGGTTCCCAATCATTTGGTACTCAGTATTATTGGGGTTCAGAGACCCATCAGAATGGATGCTAGTCCTTTCCAACACTGAGCAGTGAGGAATTGTCCTGCCTTGAAACCCCAGGGCTCAGAACCCTAGAGGGTACCCCTCTGCCATCAGATCTGCAGCTCCATCAATAGGTATCACTGGGGGATGGAGAGACAGTCCAGTAAGCAAGCACAAGGGTCCAAGTTCTACTCCCAAGCCCCACGTGGTAGTACATGCTTGTAATCCTAGCACTGTGGAGGCAGAGACAGGGAGAGCCTTTGGGCTGGCTGGCTAGCTGTCCAAGCCTGATTGGCAAGCCCCTGATCACACTGAGGTCTCAAAAATCAGGTGGGGGACAGTCGGGTAACTCAGTTAATAAAGGCACTTGCTAACAAGCCTGCTAACCTGAGTTTGATCCATGGGACTCACACAGTGAGAGGGAACAGACTGTAGAAAATATGTTCTCTGTTTTCCACATGTGGGCATGACACACACACACATGCATGCATACATGCATGCGTGCGCACACACACACACATACACACACACACACACACACACACAAACGGTGGGAGCTGCGAAGCCTGAACTTGGATCTAGATCACACACCACAAGACACTCAGTTCTCAGCACACAAAGGCTTAACAGCAGACAGGGCTATATAGGATGTGGCATGAGGGTGAAGGCAGCTACTTCTGACTTAGGCCTTAATGAAAACTTCCACACATTCAGGAGTTCCTGCAGAGCCTGCGGTGCAGGTTTCCAGTTTCCATTAAGGTGGGCCTCTCAACATTATATTCCTACTGATCACACTAGATCAGAGGTTCTCAACCTGTGGGTTGTGACTCCTTTGGTGACTGGCCCTTTCACTAAGATCATTGGAAAACACAGATATTTACATTATGATTCATAACAGTAGCAAAATTATAGTTATGGGGTAGCAATAAAAATAATTTTGTGGTTGGGGGTCACCACAACACAAGGAACTATATTAAAGGGTTTCAATGTTAGGAAGGTTGAGGACCACTGTTCTATATTAGCCTGGGATGCTTGCCAAGATGGGGTTGCCATGGTTATCTCAAACACAGCCTTCTTAAACACAGGTGGACATCAGAGTCATCCAGAAAGTTTGGTTACATGAACTCCCAAAGCCCACTTCCAGAGAGCTGGTCCTTAGGTCTGGGCTGGGTGCTGGGGACATCTGTGCTCAACAAGCACGCTGTGTGCTGCCCAAGCCTGGTCTGGAGGCCACTCTCTGAGCACCTCTGTGTTAGGATGCCTGGTGACTGTGACCCTCTGCTGGGAATCAGTCACACTGATGTTACCTGGGAACTTGTCAGAAATCTGAGCTTCCCTAACTTCAGTGTGCACACGAATCACCTGAGTATCTTGTTAGGATGCAGGATTTGATTCTGAGACGGGCCACAGTTCTGCTTTTCTAACAAGTTCCCAGGATGAGGTTGCAATGACTGTTCAAGGACCGGGTTTTCAGTCAAGTCCAATAATGCGCGACAACACCCAGGGACACACTCAGACACAGTTTGGGTGACTCCTAACAAAGGCCAAGCATGGTGGCCTCACCTGTATGTAAATCCATCTTTCAGGTAACCCAGGTTGCTACATGGCAAAACACTATTAGAACTTTAACAGAATATATTTTGACTCCTACATTCCATAAAAGAATTTTGAAAAAAATTATTTTCACGTATTTTAAGTTTACACTTAAATGTTTAAATGCAATTCTCAGTGTATTGTAAACAAAATTTTATTTTTAAATTATGTGCATTTGTGTGGTGGGAGGGATTATGTGCATATGGGTGTGGGTACCAGGAGAGGGCAGAGACATCAGATCCTCTGGAGCTGGAGTTATAGGTTGATGTGGGAGGGTCTTCTGTTTGTGTTGATTTCATTGGTTAATAAAGAAACTGCCTTGGCCCATTTGATAGGCCAGCCCTTAGGTGGGTGGAGTAGACAGAACAAAATGCTGGGAAGAAGCGAAGTGAGCCAGACACAATGGAGTCAGCCGCCAGGTCAGACATGCTGAATCTTTCCCGGTAAGCCACCACCTCGTGGTGCTACACAGATTACTAAATATGGGTTAAAGCAAGATGTGAGAATTAACCAATAAGAGGCTGAAACTAATGGACCAGGCAATGTTTAAAAGAATACAGTTTCCATGTAATTATTTCGGGGCATAAGCTAGCCAGGCGGCCAGGAGCCGGGTGGCAGGAAGTGGCCCGCAGCTCCTTCTACAATAGGTAGTTATGAACTGCCTGAAAATGGGTGCTGGGCTTTGAACTCAGGTCCTCTGAAAGAGCAGTGTGTATCCTCAATCCCTGAGCCACCTCTCTAGCCAACACAAATAAAACTTTAGCTCACTCTTCCATATACATTTAGAGACCTAAAAACCAATGAGAGATGAGCCCTGGCATCACCCACTTAGAAACTCTCCTTGTGGGACTGCAGAATGGTCTCGGTGGTTAAGAACACATACTATTCTTGAAGAGGACCCGAGATTGCTTCTAAGCACCCATGCCTGGCAGTTCCCAACTGTCTGTAACTCCAGCTCCAGGATCCAACATCCTCTTCTAGACTACATGGGCACCTGTACACACATGTACAGTACACCCCATCCCCCACATATACATGTAACCACAAAAAATATAATTCTTAAAAAAAATCTATCCTTTGTTACATTAGAGAATTTATGCCATCCCCTTTCCCCTTTAAGCCATGTGTACACAGAATCTCATTCCCTATAATATATAGTGTACTTGAAAGTCTTTTTATCACTGAATTACATCTCTCTTATATAAAGGGTTTTCCAATAATTTATAAAAATTTCCTGGGAGCCTAAAGTTACAACTATTAAAAATGTATGGATTAGTTACCCATTGTAGTGATTATTAGTAATTAATCAGACTCACGAATGCCGTGACAAATTTTTACAAACCATTAAGGAGCGTGAAGGGCAAGCTGCAGTGCGTATCTTTTCGTGAGATGAATGGAGTGGTCTTTGTTTTAATTAGTTCCTGTATTCATGGGTGAATATTACTTCTAGCAAAAATGAAAAGGCATTCGGCATTGATTTTATTTCTATTTTTCATTTTAATAAATGTACTCACTGAGAAGACATCTTTCAGAGATAAGCCAGGGGCAATGGAAGTTTTCCTGTGACAATCTCAATTCCTTGGCTTCACTTGGGGTTGCTCTGAATCACAGTTGTTGAGCAGAAAACTACAGCTTTGGTTTGCTTGTTTGTTTTTGGTTTTGACACAGGATCTCATGTAACCTAGGCTGGCTTCAAACTTCTGTAACTCCTGCCTTCACCTCCAGAGTTCAGGGATTACAGGTGTGTACCTCCACACTTTGTTTACGTAGTCTTGTGGATAGTACCCCGGGGCTTTATGAACTACCAAATGAGCCATGTCTTCAGCTCAGATTGAAATGATCCTGTTGACTGACAGCTTGACCAAGTCACCCTCCAACTTTGCAGTTAGCTAGGAACTGTATGTCATGAGGCAGATTTCTTTCTCAAGCAGGGAAGGTGTCTTCTTCCTCGGCACTGATGCTTGGTGGCTAAGGTGTTCCCTTTGCTGTCAGCCAACAGCAATGCACAAGAAGGCAGGGGCTTCGGGGGAGTGTTTCCCTCGAAGGGGAGGCAAGGCAGCTGTGAACACAGGCAAGAGAAGGTTCGCTCTTGAGCCTGCATGGGACGAGGGCTCATTCTATAGGCCAGCTCCAGGACAGCACTGGGATAAGAGCTGGGGATATGGAAATAGAGTCCCTCGAAAACAGCCAAGCCCCAGTACTTTAGAGGCAGAGTGGACCTAAACATTAAATATCTTCCATCCAGCTCCCTACTTGACAAGATTGACCACCTCCAGACTGGTATTGGGGTCTGGAGAGGAAATCTGACCAAAGGTGATATTTAAGATCTTCAAGTGGAAAAAAAGGCAGAAAAGACAAGCAAATCATTGTCCCAAAAGCTAAACAATGGTGTCTCCTTCACATGCCAAGTAAGGACACCTAAATGAAAAATAAACAAAAGAAAAGGAGCTAAAGGAAGACAGTATGACTGCTGGGGAGGGACGCTCAGTCCAGAAGCCAGGACAGAGTCAGAAAGAAAGTGAGGGGATAGCTCTGTCAGAAAGGTACTGCTTGAGAACACACGAGGGTCTGTGTTCTCATTCCCAGCATCCACATGAAAAGCCCGGTGTGGTGATATGTGCCCCTATCCAGTACTAGGGGGACAGACAAGTGGATAGATCCCTGGAGCCCACTGACTAGACAGTCTAGCTGGATTAGCGAGTTACACACATACACAGATACATACACACACATACACAGAGATATACATATACACACATACACAGAGAGAGAGACACACACACACATACACACACACGGAGACACACAAAGAGATATACATACATACACACATCACACAGAGAGACACACACACACAGACACACACAGAAACATAGTCACACACATGTACACAGATACACATGCATACACACACACATACACACACACAACAAAACTCCCACACTGAGGAGACTTTTATGGGACAAATATATCTATCTGTCACCCATTCTTCAAGATCCTTGGGGAAAGAGACCAAATCCCCTGCCCTCGAGATACTTATATCCTGGTGCAGACAGGCCATACGGTAAGTAAGGACTCCGGGAAGGAGGCTGTGTGAGGTCTCAGCAAGGATGCTGTGTGGGAACAAGAACCGACAAGGCCCCTAGTCACAGGGAGCGCTGCTACCCCACATCTCCCGTTCTGAATCCTCTCAGGCGGTGCATGGCTCCATAAGAGAAAAGGTTTTTAAGGAGTTCTGCTAACAAAGCTATTTCAACCTCGGAAGCAGGATTAATAGCTCCCTGGCCTGTGCTTCTGCTATGATCTCTACATAACTCCACTGCATCTGGCATGCTGCACAGTGCATTCCCCTCATTTCTTCCAAGTCTGCTTCTCCCTGCAAAAGGGGGCTTGGACAGGCAAGGGCCACGTGCCTTTTTTATTTTGTTTCCTACAATGCTGGGTTCACACACGGCGTATTTTACGAATGAAATATGGAAATGAACTGAATTTTTTGAAGAGGCCAAGGGAGGAATCTCTTTGGGGATAGAAATGAGACATAAAATCTCTCAAAGCCAAAAGGAATCACACAGCTTCTAAGGCTGCATTCGTGCGGACCTCAGGCACGGAGTCAGGGACTGGGAGACGGCTCACCGTGCAAGTGTGAGGACCTGAGTTCGCATCCTCCAGGTTCACATAAACAGCCAGGTGCAGTAGCCGGTACCTCCTACATGGGAGGACAACTCAGGAGGTTCCCCGGAAGTTTCTGGGTCAGCTAGCCTGGCCTATGTAGTGAGAGTCCAGGTTAATAAGACTCTTGTCTCAAGCAAAAGGTCAAAGGACCAACAAGCAAGCTGCCCCCTGACCTCTACATGACCTGTACTTACATGTACACCGCTACACAAATGTGCACACATATGGTAGTTATGACGACACGTCTGCTGTTCTATGCGTCCTCGAGCAATGTTTCCGACTGGGGTCATATGCAAACTATGTAACACTGGCTAAATGGCAGGTACACTAACCAATCAGAAATATGGAGGCCAAATGACTCAAATGTCAGCCCTTCTCCACGGCCTCAGAAGTACTTGTGGCCCAGCTAATCTTAGTGACAGGGTAGGGTTCAAACAAGAACTACCCTCCTCTTTAAAATCACAACTATACTCTTAATGCCACCATACCTCAAGCGAACAGAATCAAAAGGTCAAAATACTGCCTATTCATTTTGTACTTTTTGATGATGGGACTATTTTTTCATAATTCCTCCCAAGGCCATTTTCTCAATTCAGAAGTTGAATTTTCTTGAGTACTGAAGGAAAAAAAAATACTTAGATGGTCTGGAATGAACCAATAAGCAAAGGTTAAGTAATGCATAGGTTACTTCGCATCGATCTCCTCTGTCTAGTGAGGATGAAGGGCAGGGAGGGTCTGGAATTCTGGGCCCCATTTGTACAGAATTGCTTCCCAAATGGAATTAACTCCTAACCCCTGAACTAGAAAAAAACACCCCAAAACCCAGGGACATCCTGTCAGGGAGACAGGGCAATAATTTGGGAAAAAATGGGAGCCATATGACAGCAGAGGTAATGGTAACAAAGACGGTCATAGTAAGCACAGCAGTGACGATGACATCAGTGGTCATGGTGCTTGTGGTGACAACTGACCCTGGAGGATGCTGGGCTCCTCTAACAGACTCCTCCCTAGTTTCCAAGCAATGAAGACCACCTGAGCAGGGTAGGGAACACACCTGTTTATCAGTCCTCTTCCTTCTCCTCCCCCACCCTGTGTATATGTGTATATGTATCGGTGTGTGTGTCTGTGTGTGTGTTTCTGTGTTTGTGTGTGTGTTTGAATGTCTGTGTCTGTGTGTGTGTATCTGTGTGTGTATCTGTGTGTCTGTGTGTGTGTTTCTGTGTGTGTGTATCTGTGTCTCTGTGTGTATGTGTCTGTGTGTGTGTTTCTGTGTGTGTTTGAATGTCTGTGTCTGTGTGTTTGTCTGTGTGTCTGTGTGTATTTTGTGATAGGAGCTCTTGTAGCCCAGGCTGACCTTCAACTTGTTATGCAGCTGAGGTTGGCCTTGAACTCCTCCTGGCCTTCCTGTTTCTGCTACTCAAGAGTTGGAATTACAAGCTTGTGCCACCATACCTGGCTCAGGAATGTATCATTCCAATCCAGTATTTATAAGTGTCATACTGGGTGGGAGCGTCTTTCCACTGCCATTCTAAGTGGTGGCTGAGGAGTTCCTCTCCTCCTCAACTTTCCACAAGTCCATGCTAGGAACCAGAGCAGAGTGATGTATTCTTACATAGATTTTCTTCTTAAAGATTTCTCTGTGTGTATGTGTATACACCATATGAGTATGTGCCCACAGAGGTCAGGAGAAGGTATTGGATCTCTTGGAGGCAGAGTTGCAGGGGGTTGTAAACTGCTTGATATGGGTGCAAAGCTTGGGACCTCTGTAAGACCAGTGGGTGCCCTTATATATTTTTTGTGATTAAAAAAATACTGTGTGTGTGTGTGGTATGTGAGTGTGTAGCTGTATCTCTCTCTCTCTCTCTCTCTCTCTCTCTCTCTCTCTCTCTCTCTCTCTCTCTCTCTCTCTCTCGTGTGTGTGTGTGTGTGTGTGTGTGTACAGATTCCTGTGTTGGAGTGATACAGGCATATGCATGTAGAGGTCAGAGGACAACCTCAATTGTCAGTCCACATCTCTCCCTTCTTTGACAGAGTCTCTTGTTCACCGCTGTGTGGACCAGGCTAGCCCACCCACAAGCTTCTGGGGCTTTCCCCATCTCTCCTTTGTGTTTTGATGTAGGCATGCTGGGATTACAGATGCATGCTGCCACTTCCAGCTTTACACAGATCTTGGGGATCCGAACTCTGGTCCTTACACTTGCACAGCAAGAGCTTTGCTAACTGAGCCATCTCCCCAGGTCTCTTTCCAGAGTTCTGCCAGAGTAGGAAAATTCTGGTTTTCCATTTGTAACACTGCCGGCTGAAAAAGCACACCACCATTACAGTTCTCAGGCTTCCTGGATGGTCACCGAGGCTTATAAGACAAAACCCAGCTAAAATTTTTATGTTCTATAAAATTATATAAACCAATAGTTTCCTGAACCAACATCCCAAGATCCCCCTGCCAGACCTGTCTAGACAAAGAGCAGAGTGCACGGACAGCTGGGTCCTGAGTCTAATGTTCCTTCCTCTGAGAATCTCTGCTAAATACAGAGCCACAGGAAGCTGGGAGAGCTGGGAACTGATTAGTGCTAAGAGTCTATTCCCAAAGATGGTAAAAGGTGAGAGGGCCCGGGCAGCAAAATGACCTCAGTAACAAAGACGGCAGGGACTCCAGCAGATCTGCTAATTAGAACATACAGCTACATGTGCCCATAAACTTCTGGCACTTACTATTTTTAACATAAATCCCATTTTTGTCTATCTAACATCAATCCCAATTCTGTCCATCTCACACACAGAACGTTCTTGGGAAAAGCCAGGGTTCAGTACTGGCTTTGGCTTTGGTCGCAGACTTCAGAACATTGGGAAACAGCTATTTTCTGTAACAGACACTTCGCCTGATTTCTCTGAAGTTTGATTTAGTGTTCACAGCCACACTGTAAAGATCTGTGGCTTTAATTACCTGCAGTAATCGCTATCTATAAGGGCCCAAAGAGAGTCATTTACAGTGATCAGTCATAAAACATTATGACTGAGCAGTAAATGTGGGAGCTGACTGTCATGAAGAGGTGACCACTGTCAGGCAGCATGTGCTAATGCAGGGGCCAGCTGAGAAAGTCCAGCATGGTTCCTAAAGTCAAAGGCAATTCTGCAGCATAAATGAGTAAAATACCGAAAGTGTCTATGGAGAAAGACAGACCTGGGTTCAAATCTCCACTACCAAGTGAACCGTGCAGGCCCATGCAAGTTATTTAATCCTTTGATTGCTTCCTCCCCTGTAAAATGAGGATGATACTGACCTTGTTACTTCCGGATTCCCCTCCCCCAGTAGAGATTCATGGGGGTCACTTCAATGTTTTTAATGGGACATAATATTTGCATATTGTACACAGTAGATATTCAATAAACGGCTAGTTTTACTACTACTAACATAGTGTGCTTTCAGTAAACTTTGGGACAAATCACATTTCCCATCCTTATTTGTGTGCTAAAGGCTAGAGTTGCCTGGCGAGACATTAGTAATGTTTATTACTAATAATGGTTAAACCAGAGTATCCAGTGGGGCTTGGTGATGCACACGTTTAATATCAGTACTTGGGTCAGCCAGGGCTACACAGAGAGACACTGTCTCACAGCCTCCCCCCATCCTCCTGGCAAAAATACTGCGTGCCAATTTAGAATCACTCAGAAGATGCACCTCTAAGCATGGCTAGGGCCTATGAGGGGTTACCTAGATTGTGTTCACTGAGGTGGGGAGATCCACCCTAGACATGGGTGGCACCATCCTCTGGGTTAGATCCTGAACTACATAAAAAGGAGAAAACAAGCTGAACCCCAGCATTCATCTCTCTTGGCGTCTTGATGGCGGATACTCTGTGACCTGCTGCCTCATGCTCTTGTCACCACTCCATCCCAGCTGCACCCTTGAGTTGTCAATCAAAATAAAGCCCACCCCCCTTAAGGCGCTTTTGTTGGGTATTTTATGCCAGCATTGAGAGTAGTAACATACATGTCCTCAACACAAACAGCGCACTGTTACTAAAGCCATTGGTTCCACTCCGTGTGTCCTTCAGAAAATCATATGTTCCCGCTTTTCTGAAAGACAAGGTGTCAAAAGACTAGTCCAACAAATCAATCTGGATTTAGAAAATCACAAACTTCCCCAGTATGAAAAATGTCGACAGGTGTTTCTTAATTAGTAGCCGTGGAACACTGAACTCATTCATAAGAAGAAAAATACTGGGGATGACTGAGTAGAACAGAAAGAACAACCTACTAAACCCCACACCAGCGAGCTAACCAGTATTACTATTTGTACTTGACTATCGAGTAAAGATAGTTTTTCTGGGAAAACCACATTTATGACTAACTGCTAGCTCTGTGATCTCTTCCTGGATTGCTACCATGACTGACTTCAGTTAGGAGTTCCCCAGACAAGACACATGATGGGGCTATGCTAGAATTGACAGGGTGACTTTAAGAAAATTCAGCTTCCTAACCCCCTGCTTTGTATCCCCCTAGAAAATTCATACCCTTTTAAAGATTTATTCTTACTTTTTTATTGTGGCGGATGTGTATGAACATGCAAGAATCTACGCGCAGCACACTTAGACAGATGCCCACGGGAGCTGGGGGTGTTAGATCCCCCAGAGCTTGAGTTATAGGTGGGTGGGAGTCACCTGACCTAGCTGCTGGGAACCAGAGTCAGGTTCTCTAAAGAAGTAGTGCATGCTCTCAAGGGCTGAGCACCTATCTTCCCAGCCCCCCACATTTCCTGTCTTTTCGTACTGGTAATGAAGGCGAGGAAGCCATAGGGTCTACCACATGCAATGGACGGGAGCAGGGCAGCGTGGGTGAGCTACAACGCTGGGGCTTTCCCTATAGTGTGAGTTTTGAAATATGATTCCTTCGTAGTCAAGTCTACAATCGAATTAACTTTAGGCCCCTGTCAGCTAACTTCAGAAAAGTTAGAAAAAAAAATCAGACCCCAGAGTCAAGGGCAAACACTACTAGGGCAACTTCAAGTTCCTAAAACTGGCACCATTAGTGGACTCCCACGCTGACATATCTATGTATGCTCATTTAAAGTGGCGCATTTAACAAGAGGGCAGAGGGAAGACGGTTTGCGGGAGTTATTAAAGCTGAGCTTTGTGGAGGAGTTCGTGAAAAATCTGATTAGGCAAATCAGCACCAGATGGTAATCCGTGCCCTTAAATACTCAGCTCATAATTGGCAGAAGTAAATGAATACTTACGGCCTGTTTACTGATTCCAACTGGGCAGGGCGGCTTGGTGAGCAAATTCTTCTGAGTGCTCACTCACTGAGAAAAGGTACCTGAGATGCATGTCCGTGCTGGGAGCTAGGAGTACCACAAGCATCCTTAGAAATCCATGAATGGAGCGCATCTTCCTTTATCTCCTCCACAATATCAAAGGCACTGTTGCCAACAATAACTGCTGCACTGGCTTAACCTCAAAAGGACAAAGACTTGAGTTTGACCCACATAAAAGCCAGACATGGCAATGCATGTCTGGAATCCCAATGCTAGGGAGGCAGAGAGGAAATGACCTCTGGGGCTTGTTGGCCAGACAACCTAGCAGAATTGGTGAGCTCCGGGTTTAGTTGAAGACCCTGGCTTACAAAGCGGGGGGGGATCAAGGAAGACATCCAACTTCAACCTCTGGTCTCCACATGAGCATGTATACATGTGCAGGAATGCACGTACAGACAAACACACAGACACACACCCACAGACAGACAGACAGACACACACATAAACACAGAACCCCGTTTCCAGTTTCACATCCACTTTACCCTTAGCCTAGCCTAAGTTTGTTGTAGGTTTAAATGCACTTTGCTATGACATTCCAGGGTGCCAGGTTGGCCTCACAGTTGAGTGTGCATAGCTAGCACGTTGCTGACACACTGACCCGGTGTTCAGTGGGAGGGGTGTGGTCTCCATCTTTACAAAGCAATGCCAGGCTCTTAAAGATGCAGGTGGAGGAGGACTCTCAGAGAATCCTAGCGGGAGGGCAAGCAGGTGGTGCTCCCCGCCTGGGTCTCATGATCAGGACATATATATGGTCTTCTTCATAGGAGTCATTAGGTTGTGGGGAGGAGTCATACAGACATTGTCTCGTTCTCAGCCTCCCATTGAGCAGTCTCTTGACTGGGTCAGTAACTTTGTGACTGTGTCAACAATTTTGTGATTGAGTCAGTGATCGTGAGATCAGGTCAGTGATCTTATGCCTGCATAAATGATTTTGCACTTGGTCAGTGTGGTAGGGTGGCAGTTTGCATAGGAATGGCCCCCATAGGGTCACATATCTGAATGTTTAGTCATTACAGAATGGTGCTGCTTGACAGGGATTAGGAGGTGTGGTCTTGTTGCTGTAGGTGTGGCCTTGCTGAAGGAAGAGTGGCACAGGAGGTGGACTTTTGAGTTTCAAATGCTCAAGCGAGGCCACTCTCTCACTCTTCCAGCTGCTTGCCAATCCAGATGCAGAACCCTCAGTTACCTCCCTGGCCCTGTCTGCCTGCATGCTGCCATGCTCTCTGCAATGATGATAATGAACTGAACCTCTGAAAATGCAATCCCCAACTAAATGCTTCCCTCTATAAGACTTGCCGTGGTCATGGTGTCTCTTCACAGCCAAAGAACACTGACTAAGACTATCGGTGACCTTACGATGGTCCAGCCACCTTATGATTGTGTGAGTGCCCTTGGGAACTGGGTCCCAAGCTCTTCTTTCAAAGTCTTGGTCTTCTAGCCTGTGAAATGGAGTTGACTATGGACTCCAGGGGAGCTAATGAGAAATCAGGGGGAGAGAATGGACATAAGAGCACATCTATCTGGTGTTCAAAAGAAGCCTTCACCTTCATTTTATCAAGTCCCTGGAGAACTATTTAATAGTTTGGAGAAACTCCAAAACTGCAGACACCCCAGAACAATATTTTACTCCTTGGTCACCTGAAATCATTCTGTAAAATCGTGTGTCTTTTCCTCATTTTACATCTAAAATGTCTTGTCATAAAATGTAAAAGAATGCAAATAGAATTTTCAGTGTGTTTTAGCATCTGGCATATTTTAATAAAATCAGACTCCTTCAACACTCTTTTCTATGTAGTCAATGGAATCTAAATATTTGATGGGCCATGTTCAAAGATGGCATACATGCACCAGCCATTTCAAAGCACACAGTCCAGTTCCCATCCT
Organism: Chionomys nivalis; assembly: GCF_950005125.1. Taxonomy (NCBI): domain Eukaryota; kingdom Metazoa; phylum Chordata; class Mammalia; order Rodentia; family Cricetidae; genus Chionomys; species Chionomys nivalis. The sequence continues at coordinate 91,478,044 of NC_080088.1, forward strand.
ACACAGGGATCTTACAGCATTTCCTGATCACCTTCTGGAGCTGGTATTTCCATCCTTTTCTTCCAACTCTTATCCTAATTTGTTATTTACTGACTCAAAGTATTTTATTGATCGTTCATCACAGCCATTTAAGTAGTATATATGTGAATTTAAATTTTACTCAGAGACCATATGATCTTGGAAAGAAAAAAAAAGCAAAACCCAAACCAAACTTCTTCTCTCACACTGAGTTACTGATACGCTTATTCCTAACTTTCAATCAAAAAGTGCATCACAGGGGCTGGGGAACTGGCTTGGCAGTAAAGAGCAAATAGTGATAGTGTTCTTGCCATGTGTGTGTGTGTGTGTGTGTGTGTGTGTGTGAGTGAGACAGAGAGAGAGAGAGAGAGAGAGAGAGAGAGAGAGAGAGAATGTGTATATTAATGTGTGTTTGTGCTTGTGGAAGTCAGAGGTCAAATTCAGGTGTTGCTCATCAGGAGATAGGTCTTGCTTGTTTTTTGAAGCAGGGTCTCTGATTGGTCTAGAGCTCACCAATTCAGCTGATTGGTAGGTCAGAGAACAATAGTGGTTCTCCTGTCTCCATTTTCCTGGTGCTGTGATTATGCACACATGCCACCATGCTCAGCTTTTTACGTGGATGCTGGGGATCTGAACTCAAGCCCTCAAGCTCACTGACAAGCACTTTATCATCTGAGCCAAGCCCCAAATCCTAAGTATTGTCAATGAAACGTGAAGTCGGTTTTTACCTTCTCTTCTTTGGTGGTGGGAGTGAAGGTAGGGCTAGGATTTGCATTTAGGGCATCATACATGCTAGGTAACTGTTCTATCACTGAGCTATAGTCCTAGCTTTCAAGGTCTTTCTGTTGATATTGAAGTGTTGGAGAATATCAATGCCTACTTTCATATTTTAACTTCATTCACCAATCCATTCATCTCATCTATCTATCCACTCATTCACCCATCCATCTGTATATCTATCCATCCATTCATCTGCCTACCTACCCACCCACTCACCTTCCATCTATCTGTCCATTCATCCAACTATCCACTCATCCACCCATCTGCCCATGCATCTATCCACCCATTCATCCATCTATCCAGTCACCATCCATCCATCCATCCATCCATCCATCCATCCACTCACTACCCAACCTTCTGCCTATCCACCCACTTCCTACCCATCCTCCTGTGCCATGTGGGGCTCAGAAACAAAATATTTAAGTTGTCATTTTTACTTGAATTTTAGCTGAAAACATAAGTAGAATACTGTGTGCTAACAGAAGTGATCATATAGCCTGAATCCTTTAGTTGGGTGTACTGAAGCCAAACTCTACAAATTACCCCAAGGGACCATGTGGCAAGCGAGCGGACAGGATGTCCTCGTAGATCTGTGTGCTTCTGGGCCTTTGCAATAGGCTACACTTTCACTTTTGCTGGGGATTCGTGGACTTGTGCATTTTGTTTTAACTGAATGAATTCTCATAGCATGAAGAGTGGATAGAAAATTATTTCTGGGGAGAAACCACAGCTTTGGGGTACTTGGGATGCTAGCGCAGAGGTCATGCTGAAATTGGAGGTCACATTCACAGGGAATACCTATGTGCCATAAGCATTTGACCAAACAATCTGATATTATTAAGACCAGGCAAGGTAAGGGCATCCATTTACAGAGTGCTCACTGTCTCAGGATGAGACATCCAGATGGAATGGAGGTGCTATGGGGAAGAGGACAGGAGAGCAGTGCCGTGAGGAACGAAGTTTCCAGGATCAGCGAGAACCCTGAGACCCCATCCTTCCCTCATATCAGTGAACATTGTAGCTAATGACTGAATACCTAGTCCTATACTAGGGGTAGTTGTTCACGGCTTCTTTCTTTTCTCACATGGTCTTACGGAGCCCAGGCTAGCCTTATATTCACTATGTAGCTGAGGATGACCTTGAACACCTGATCCTTTTCCTCTCCCTCCCGAATACAAGGATCATAGGTACTTTACTACCAGACTCAGTCTACGTGGTACTGGGGATCAAACCTGGGGCTCAGTGCATGCTGGGTAAGCACTGTCCCAACTGAGCGACATCCTCAACACTCAGAGCTGCTTCTTCTCCTCCTCTGTCTTACTTTCTTCTTAAGTATGTATGTGTTTGTGTGTCTGCATCCGTGGGTGTGCATGTGAGTGCAGGTGGCATGTGGAGACCACAGAGGGCACTGGATCCCCTGGAACTGGGGTGAACAGGCAGTTGTAAGCTGTCAGACGTGGGTACCGGAACAGAACCCAGGTCCTCTGTGAGAGACAGCAGTAAGTGCTCTTAGCTGCTAAGTCATCTCTCCAGCCCACCATGACTTCTTTCTTTATAGAATGTCTAGAGAAGGACTCTGGAGACCTAATCTTAGATTGGTTCTGCCCACTACTACAAGGATGGGTCTTGGTTCTGCCTACCAGCACCTGCCAGAGGGTGGGTCAGCATTTGCTGGGCAGGGCAAACGTGGTACCTAACTAGCTATGACCTCAAGACACAGAACATATCCTACTTATGTTTTTGAGAATTCTGGCAACGAAGCATCATGCGCCCTACAGAGGTGCAGCTAGATTCTAAGCGGCTCCGCCAGGATGGAAGACCCAACGTCCCCACATTGGTTTGGAGAGTCTATTTTCAAATGTTTCCTACTGCTTTAGGAAGCCAACCCATGCCAGAGTCCATTCAAAGACTTACACCTGCTCCCTTTCATCCTTTTAATATTAAAAGCATGGGGAAAATAAGATAGGATTTCATCCGGGCACACAAAAGCCTGTGTTTTACAGGGCAGTCCTCTCAGATGACTGTGCAAAGACATTATTCCCGGGAACCCGCTTTCAACTCCTAACCATCTATGCGGGCTGCAGTTAAATTAGCATGATAGAGGACAAAAGAATGTTAAGTGGGCCTCAGAATTAAAAGCCGGGTTTGTCAGCCTGAAGGAGGATCAGCTAAAATGATAGGCTATCTGGAAATGTTGTTTGAAGAGAAGACATTAAAATGAAAGAGGTGAAGAAAGCAGGAAGGGGAGAGGCAGTCATTTCTGCTTTAATCTAAACTCCATCCCTCGCGGAGAATCTCATTACACTGGACATTTTGAATATTGGGTCAGAAGTGATGATGTGTCTAAAGTCCGTACGACGGCTTTTAAACAATGATTGATTAATCACTGTGCAGAACCCTTCCTATCTCCTAACGGTGGAAGAGACTCCCATTCACATATTAATTCAGTGTGGAAGAGCCAATACGCAGAAGTTAACTTGATGTAAACTTTTCAAAACGAAAGGGCAAAGCAGGCTGACAGGTTTATAAAACTTGCCTGGGTCTGAACTTGGAATAGAAATGTCTACTTCCTGGTAAGTCCAGCCTATTCCGGTTTTTGGGTGTATACCTGAGCTGTGGGAGCTAGCTATGAACGATTTACGTGGAATGCTTCCCTGTGCCACCTAGGTCCTTATCATCTGGTGGCTCAGCTAATGTTAGAATATCAAAACAAGTCTGCCCCAGCTAGGCAGTAAGGCTGCTCTGGGAGCCAGAACGGAGTGACCAGACTCTCTCCTTCCAGACTGGAATACCCACATGGCCCATGCCACACTATCTTCTCAACCACACACAAGGGGAGAGATGTTGTTGCCTAGTATTGCCATCCACTAAACAGGCACGGCACGGCATGTGGTGCCACTAGGGGACCTAGTTTCAGCTCTCACACACCATGCATCTTAAAAGTTTATTTTATCCATACACAGTTACCTTTTGCTTCCCATAAGCTTCATGTGCAGCCAAAATACCAGCCACTGGACACCGGGAGATGGTTTGGTTGGTAAAACACTTGCCTTCCAAGCATGAGGATCTGGCTTCAGATCCCGCATAACCCACATAAAAAGCCAGGCATGGGGACAGTCTCTGTAACCCCAGTGCTGGGCAGGCAGACAAGCAGATTCATGGAACGTACTGGCCAACAGGCCCAGCCAATTGCTGATTTCCAACTCAGTTTAGAACCCTGTCTCTAAAAATAAGATGTGAGCAACTGAGGATGACAACCACCTACAGCCTCTATGTATACACATGAATATAACACACACACACACACACACACACACACACACACACAAATTCTGGAAACATCTCTTCCAGCATATTTAGGCTCAGAGGCAAGGTTAGCCCTGCTCCTCCCTCTATTTCTACATTATAGTGCAGGAGAGATGGGAGCCATGATAATTCAGTTTTTAACTAATTGTAGTACAATATATCCAGAATTTAATTCCCAGCACTGGACCAAGCTGGTCACAGCCACTACACCAAGGTCTTTATTCTCTAGACAAAACTAGGGAAACCATCTATATTCACTAAATACTAGTTGGCTGAAATCCTTTTTGGTTCTTCTGGAACACTGGCTAGCAGCTTTTGTTTCTTAAATTGTCAAGCTTCTCACAAAAGCCCACCTCAGAAGAACACAATGCAGACATCAGAGGCTGTAGACACAGCACACCTTCGTTATGCTGCTGTACGGGGGCCGGCAGAGATGAAGACATCCTAGAGACAGGAAGGCCTGACCAGAGTGGGAACAGTTCTTGTCAGAACCCCTAGCACTGTGAGCCAGAAGCCCAGACAATGATGGCTCAACAGTGGGGGTAGTGGGAACCACACCTTGACCAGGACTGCTTGGATGTGCATATCCTTGACCCTTCTATTAAATCAATCTTCAATCTTACTCCAGGGCCCCCCAAAGGTGAACTTGGGGAGATGGGGGGCGTTGTCCCTCTTTCCAATGTGGCCACAATGGACAAATATCATTTTTCTGTTTTCCATAATTAATTTGATTTTTTTTAATTGGCATATTGAAGATGGGGGGCTAAATCTGGCTTGGAACCCAGGCTATGATCCCCCAAGTTCAGTAAGAATGTGAATGGCTCTTGGGAATGGCTTATTCCATGAGGAATCCAGATGTGGGTGATGAGTCTACCTACCATGCTTCAAGCCCTCATGGGATGCTACACGCCCATCCCAAGATGTAGCTCCCACCTACAAGGCACTACACGACACACCGGCAGCCACACTTATGCATACATCCTTGAGGGGTTTGTAGATTTATCAAGACTTCTGGTCTTTAGAGGTTTTCCAAATAGAACTTCTACTGGGAAAATGCATAATTGGTTCCATTTAACATTTAGCTAAGTCTGATGTGTCAGGGGAAGGTTCGCCTAAGAATTAAAACAAGACCGGTTCTTCCATCTCCTCCCTTCCCACACCATATCTGGTTTTGATAAAAAGTGAAGACTACATAGAGGAACAGAATGCAGGGTCTTACCCAACATACATAAGTTTTCAGTACCAATCTCATTATAGCTCAACTTTAAGTGTTTTACCCGATGCCAATGAAAAGATAAAATTCTACAAGGGAATGAGATATGAGTCGTTTAATTATAATATTTATGAGTGGCTTCTTATATACTTTTTGGTTGGGGTAGCACTGAAATTATTGCAAAAATTTTACATATTCCAATTATCTACCACTACGGCATTGCATTCAGAAAGGACTTTGAAAATACACTGTAATAGTTCTATTCTCTAGCTCAGGTCAGAATAGCCCATTGGACGCCAGCGTGCTAACCATTTTGTAGCTCTGGGATAGAAGTATTGTGTGAACCAGAATTTCTTAAGGAATCATTTCCCCACTTCTTCTACCAGGCTAAGGCTGATTTCCTTGGTTCGGAAGCAGAATGGCACTCTCTTTGGCCATCATTATCCTATTTATATTACAATCGAGTGCTAAATCAGATTTGCTGAACAGAATAAATGCCTCTAGTTATAAAACTTGGCAATCATTAACGATGATCATGAGTTCTTTGGAATACAATCTCTGTCCCTTGTGATTGCTGCTGAAAACGTCTTGGTCAGTCATGTTCGCTTCTCCTGTGGCTCTTGATAAAGGCAGTTCTTTCAATAGCAGAGTGTCACACAGGGGAGTGTGATGCCCCAGCTAATCAATGTGCATTAAAAGGCCCGACTAATCCTCCATCTGCCTGGTATGTGATCTGGGGAGGAGAACTCAGTTCCTCAGAATTAAGGAGGCTCTCTGGGGCCGGAGGAATGGCTCAGTCAGTAAAGTGCTTGTTTGGCAAGCGTAGGGTCCTTAATTCTATTGCTTAGAACCCACATCTAAAGTTTGGGCACAGAGACAGGATCTACAATGTACAGCTGAGAAGGTGGCAATGGGCAGATCCCTGGGGATCACCAGCTACCACGCAAGTCTACCTGAACTAGCGACTGAGAGAACCTGCCTTAAAAAAAGGAGGAAGGGGGTAAAGACAGCTCAGTGGGCAAGAGTAGTTTCTGCACTATCAGGAGGATTGGAGTTCCAAATTCCAGTACCCACGTGAAAAGCTGGATTCTGGCTGGACTTATCACACACACATACACATAGACACAGACATACACACACATACAGACACACAGACAGACACGTTAAATCCCAGCACTTGGAAGGCAGAGGCAGGCAGATCTATATGAGTTTGTGGTCATCCTGGTCTACATAGTGAATTCTAGGATAGACAGGGCTACATGGAGATTCTGTCTCAAAACAGAAACAATAACAAAAACTAGGTGTTGTAAAGTGTGTCTATAGCCCCATTCACTGTGGAGGGTGCAGACCAGAGGATGGCTGGAACTTGCTGGCTGCCAATCAAGCTTCAGTTTCAATAGAATATGGTGGAGAGCAACAGAACAGAACACTGACGTCCTCCTCTGTCCACTACATTTATGATTATAGAAACATGCACATAGCCCCCCCACAAGTGTGCATGCACCACAATACGCTGCATACACTTGTATGCATCCATGTGACTACACATGCAAGATGTTTTTAAAAGGTGGGGAGTAACTGAAGAAGATACCTGGCCTTCACACTGTATGCAGAGATGTGTGTGACATGCACGCACGCGCACACACACAATTAAGAATGAAGAGAGGTGATGGTAGAATCACGACAGAGCCACACAGATCCCTTGTCAGGATGTCAGGAGTATATGAGAACGTACCCTCTCAATCCCCCCAAACTTACAGTGCTTACAGCAGACATCTCCCCTGTGCATTTGACCCTTCTAGCAAAGCAGTTGTTCTGAGATGTCAGGCAAAGCAAACTCTACAGTTCATCCCCCACACTTCACAAAGCTCAAACAGAAAACCACTTCCTGCAAGCCTCCAAGCATATTTAGGAAGATGAAATCCATGTATAAACGCCTGTATGTCAAGAAGATGAATCCACAGATATCATAGGTCCATGCGCCAGGATGGCACTCTGACATTCATCCTCCAAGACTGTTCACCATTGACATTTTCTCAAATGTTTTATTCCATGAAAGGAGACACTGCCAACGTGTGAGGACGTACCATTGACACGTATGTTGGAAGCTGGTATAGCTCAGTTCATACTCGGGGTTATTTTTACTATTCTTTGAAATTAACTTTTTCATAGTAAAGTTTCAAAGTCCAAATATTTAAAGGTTTTCTTCAAACTAGAATTTCCCTGGAGAAATTGAATTTAGAAACACAACTCGTGTGTATGCAGTCGAGTTGAGAGAAAATGACCAGATTATGCTTACTACACACCACCTATAAAATTCTGAGGCAGTGTCTATAAATTGTCTGAGTTGGATTAGTGCTCACTTGGTAATAGGCAGGCCATGGGTTTATAATCCTCCTGCCTCAGCCTCCTGATTAGGGGATGATAAGCATGGCAGATAGAGCTACCTTTTAAAATTCTGCTAATTTTTTCAAAATTCATGTATGATTGTGTGTGTGTGTGTGTGTGTGTGTGTGTGTGTGTAAAACTTCTGGACATCAGTACTGTCCTTCTCCCACAGGCCTGGGGATTGACCTTAGGTACTTAGGTCACCAGGCTTCAAGCTCTTCACTCACAGAGCCATCTTGCTGGCCCCCAAAATGACTAATTTAAACACAGCTGTATACGTGAATTTTCTTTTTCTCAAGGATGCTATTCTTAGGTTAACAGAGTATAACCTACATTTTAGTCTCAAGTAAGACCCAATCTGAAAAAGTTGTTAAGACAATGATATTGACAGTGAACAAAAAAGAACAAACTTTTCTTTAAGTCTGTGAAACAAGTAAGATCTTGGGTGAAAAATATAAAATTCCTGTCACCTGCAAATCATTCAAAGGAATCAATTTCCCTGAAGCCCTTCAAACTATTAACAATGGATCAATACAAAGCCATAAACCATATCAGAGAAAGACGACGCACTGCACAGTGTCCCATCACACAGCGGTTATTAATTACATACAGCAAGGATGTCTTCCAGGACCAGCAGTTGGATTATCAAAACTCACGTGCTATGCTCAGGTGGATGAATGGGCTTGTCTTGTTCTCTCCATTCCTCTCGTTCACAGCCTGCACGTAGTAAGCCCCGGAGTCGCTTGCTTTTGTAGCAAGGATCACCAGCTGATTCTCCAATGTGATGGCTCTGTTTCAGAGACAATACACAGTGTTAAGGCCACTTAGGGGAATGCAACAAAAAATTAGTTCATCAGGTCAACAATATAGTAATAAAGACCTAAACACGTGCTAGGGAGATAGCTCAATTACTAAAGTACTTGTCTTGAAAGCTTGAGAGTCTGAGTCCAACTCCCAGAGGCCATGTGAAAAAACTGGCTACGATGTCATGCTTACAATCCCAGCACTGAGGTGGCAGAGATGAGCAGACCCTTGGGGCTCATGGGCCAGTCAGCTGCGTAGTTCGAATGAGAATGGTCTTCACAGGCTCACATGTTGGAATGCTGGGTCCCCAGTGGGTGGAACTGTTTGAAATAGATTAGGAGGTGTGGCCTTGCTGGAGAAGGTGTGTAACTTGGGGTGGGCTCTGAGGTTTCAAAAGTTCACAGCATTCTTAGTTGCCCACTCTCCTCTTTTTCTCTGCCTGTGACTGTTGTCTTAACATGTAAGCTCTCGACCACTGCTCCAGCTCTATGCCTGCCTGCCATGATAGTCACTGACTCAAGGTCTAAACTTATAAGCAAGTCCACAGTTAAATTCTTTATCAGTTGCCTTTGCCATAGTGTTCTGCCATAGCAATAAAAAAGTAAATTAGACACCAATCTGTCCTATTTGGTGACTGTTAGGCCAGTGAAAAATCTTGTCTCAAAATACAATGGTGTGGGAGAATTGTCTGTATTCTGTCAATTGTGTTATAAATAAACGCTGATTGGCCAGCCAGGAAATATAGGCGGGAAAACCAAACAGGAAGTAGAAATGATGTAATGAGAACAGGAGAATTCTGGAAAGGAGGAAGTTGATTCCTCCCATTCCTGCCCAGACCACCGAAGCAGCAGGATGTGATCTGCCCCACTGAAAAAAGGTCCTGAGCCACATGGCTAACATAGATCAGAAAAATGGGTTAATCAAGACATGAGAGTTAGCCAGTGAGAGGCTAGAGCTAATGGGCCAATCAGCTTTATAACTTATAGAGATCAATGTGTGATTTTCTTTGGGGCTAAACAGCTGGGGGTACCCGGCAGGACAAAAACCCCTACAACAAGCAGACCTGGCCCTCCATGTTACAATACAAGAAGGGGTAGAGCCTGAAAAATGATAACTGAAGTTGACCTTTGGCCTTCACAGGAATGTGCACACACCTGCACACTATACCCCCTGCAACCCCTCAAAGAAAACATAAAAAGAAGAAATAAATAGACAAAAATCAACATGCGACCCCCCAAAAAAAATATAAAGAGAAGTACTGTTGGCAATGGTCTTGTACCTTGTAAAGAATTATCACTTGTATTGGTTTAATAAAATGCTGATTGGCCAGTAGCCAGGCAGGAAGCATAGGCAGGGTGACAAGAATAGGAGAATTCCCGGGAAGAGGAAATGCTCAGCCTGTAGTTGTAACCCAGACACAGAAGAAGCAAGATGATAATGCTTCACTGATAAAAGGTAACAAGACGTGTGGTTAACACAGACAAGAATTATGGGTTAATGTAAAATGTAAGAGTTACTTAATAAGAAGCCTAAGCTATTGGCTAAACAGAGTTGTAATAGTTTCTGTGTTACTATTCAGGTCTGGGCAGCTGGGAAAAGAACAAATAATCTCTGCTTACATAGAAGAAATAAATAGAGAAAATCAACACGCAGACTAGCTTGTGATTGTGCCTTCTTGGCAGGGCAGCACTTTACCATCTCAGGAGCTCTAATCTGAACTCTTGACCGTAAGGAAAATGACACATAAACCTGGGGGCTAACACAGAGGGTCCAGAATTTATGATACTGCCTGTTAGAAGTTCTAGGGGAGCAGCTTTTTGTTCTAGGCCAGCAGAGGGCTGGACCACCAACTAATCTATGACAAATGACTCTATTGTGCCCTTTGCCCCCTCAGAAACCTTACTGGAGCTTCACTTGTCTGACCGGCAGAGAGGTGCCGCTGGCCATAGTGCTGACTATTCCCCCGAAACTGTCCCATCATTACTAGCTACGGAGTGCACACTCCTTCCTGTGTTTGCACATCTAGTTGTACAGAGGAACCTTTAAACAATAACATGTGTCTAACTTTTGATACCTTGACACATGTTACCATCTACAGAATTTACACTTGAAAACTGTACAACTAAGTTACAAAAATGTTAAAAATATTTTAACAAAGTTTATGATTTTGCATGGGGCTGCATTCATAAGTAGGCCTGAAGAGTGGATATGCTTGAATTAATGATGAAGTCCTTCGCAGAATCCCAGTTTTAGCAGGAAAGAACCCTGAGGCACACTGGATCCATACACCCTTTCTTTGAGCCTTGCCTGCCTGCTCAGGTCACACAGCAGCCTGCTGTCGGAGGTGAGACAAGGTCTTCTCCACCCAGATGTGTACTTGTAGTTCACCTCTGCCCTAGTTTCTTATTCTGGCTCACAGTTAAAAGGTCAAGTCCATCAGCAGGAGGCTGAAGCAGTTGGTCTCATCTCATCCACAACCAGGAGGAAGAGAGGTGAATGCACATTGCTGTTCAGTGTCCTTTCCCCATCTATACAGTCCAGTATCCCAGCCAGGGAGCCCTGCCACCCGCAATTAATTCCCATCTCAATTAATGAAGTCAAGATAACCCCCACAAGCATGCCCAGAGGCCCTTTTCCTAGATGATTCTAAATTCTGACAAGCTGGCAAGCACAAACTGATCACAGAGCATATAAAGACTTCTCACTGTGGTATTTATCTGGAAGGGAAGAAGCCCATGAAGTTATAACATCCACACACTCAGGCTACTTCTTATAGGAAGCCCTGTATCCTTTCCCTGTTAGTCTGTATCCCTCTGGCTAGTTTGAAGGGCCAATGGGGAGCGGGATTTGTTTTGAAATTTTAATGCGAATGTGGAGTTGGGGAGATATCCCAGTGTGTTAAGTGCCTCTTGTGCAAGCATGAGGGCTTGAGGCAGGTCCTCTGCACCCATGCAAAAAGCTAGGTATGCTAGTGCGTGCTTGCAATCCCAGTGTTGGGAAGGATACAAGTAGATCCCTGGTGCTCACTGCCTAGTCAGCCTAGTTAAATCAGTAAGTCCAGACCCTGTCTCAAAAAACAAGGACTCCCAAAGTTGATCTCTGCCTTCTACATGTACACACACAGTCACACACTAATACACATGCACTAACACACACAGATGCACTCACACTTGTCTACACACATATGCACACGTGCATGCGCACAGATACACACATTAACACACACATATGCATGCATGCACATCTACACATACAAATACACATACACTAACACACACATACATGCATGCACATATGTGTCTACAATACACAGCAAATGTGAGTAACATGTTCTCCGGCTTACATGTCAGGCCTTGCTACACAGCACGAGCCCACCCTCTCTTCTTTTCTGAAAGAAAAGTGTTGAGTATTCCACAGGGACCGGGCCTACGTGTTCATTCTCTGACCTGCAGAGTCCTTCCGGAGGGCCCTTCCAGAGCCAGGAAAGGCAGTCACCTCTCCCGAGGAATCAAAGGCAATAATCATCTTTCCCTCCTGTTACCTTGGTGGAGAGCTTTTTTCCCAAAAACCTCCTGGTTTTTCTACATTGTATAAGATTATCTTAAGGAGTGATTGCTCACCAGCCTCCCACAGGGCATATTACATTTTAGGTCTCTATGGCTAACTTATTTCATGTCTCATTTAAGAAAATTTCCCTATTAGGAAGTTTTCAATTTTTCGTCCCATAAAGATATTTCAAAAAAGAGTTTTACTATAATTATTTATGACTGCTTTATAGGCTCTTTTATAGAAGCATAGAAATTGTTCCATTTTATTTTAGTATATGTTACACTGGCACCTAAAATTAAATATGAATATTTACTACACATGAAGTTATACATTTAATAGTATAATTTAAAAATTGAATATATAACTTTTGCTTTCACATCTGATTTTTAGCAAACTATTCTTAAGTATGTCTATTATTTCTCAGAATTAGTCATTTTAAAATGCTCGTTAATTCTTTATATTATTTACAACAGTGTTTCAAGGCTACTGAAAATTAAAAGTATATAAAACATAAAAACAGTAAGTTTTATACTTATTAAGGTTTTTATTTTAAAGCTCCTTCCTTTTAGTTTTTGATTTCTGTACATGTTCAAGACTAAAATTAAAAAAGAAAACTTCTGCATTGTTTAAAAAGATAGTCACAAAAATGACATTGGAAAAAAAAGCAATTCCACAAAAGGCTATTATTTTTCCCCTTATGAACTATTTCTATGTAGAGGATTTATACAAAAAAAACTAATGTGTGCAATAAACGTAAAACATCTACAAGTATCTATGTTGATGATATGTCCTGATATCTGCCATATGCATGTGTATGCACATGTGTGTGACTGTAAGTACATGTGTGTGGGGGTATGTGCATGAGTGTAGAGGGTGTACACACACACAACCATACACATGCATGTGGAGGTCAGAGGTTGATGATGCTGGGTGTCTTCCTCAGATGCCGTCCACTGGCCCTGGGGCTCACTAGTTCTGCTAGACCAGCTAGCCAGAAAACCCCTATCTGTGCCCTACAGTGCTGCAATTACAGATGTACACCATCTTGCTGAACTTTTGATATGGGTTCTGGGGACTGAACTGGGGTCCTTGTGCTTGAACAAGAAGCACTTAGTCAACTGAGCCATCGGCGCAGCCATACGTACTGTGAGATTTCACTAAGAGAAATGGGTTTTAGAGACAGAGGGCCTCAGTGAGCAGCTGCGGGTTTGGTCTGATGGTCCAGTAGCAGATTTTTATGGCTATAGGGGAACACAGGTATAGCGTGGAAGCTGATGATTTGGGGTGAGGGCAGGACAGAAAGAATAGAAGGTTCTGAGGTTGGTGTGTATGTATATGTATGTGAGATAGGTTCTCTTATTGGTCTGTAACTAACTGATTGGGCTAAACTGGCTGGCCAGTGAGTCCCAGGGATCCTCCTGTCTTCCCTTACAGTGCATATGTAAGCATGCACCATGCTGGGCTCTGTTTTTTTTTTTTTTTTAAACATGGTTTGGGGCACTGAACTCAGATCCTCATGTTTCCATGTTAAGCACTTTACAGACTGAGTCATCTCCCCAACCCACAGAATTGTCCATCCTGCAACCTACTCCATCTTTCTAGTTAGCTTTAACTGTCAACTTGACACAGCCCAGGGTCATCTGAAAGAGGAGTCAGGATTGATGCATTGCCCAGACCAGGCTGGCCTGTGGGAAATGGTTTGGATTGTTAACTGATGCAGAATGGTCCAGCCCACTGTAGGTGCCACAATTCCCCGGGCAGGTGGTCCTTGACTGTATAAGAGAGCTAAAGAAGCACAAGGCTGTGAGCCAACCAGGAAGCAGCGTTTCTCCACGGTTTCTACTTCAAGTTCCCATTTCCTCCCCTGCCTCGACGTCCCTCAATGACAGACTGCAATCTGTAAGTTGAAACGAGCCCATTCTTCCCCGCAGTTGCTTTTGGCCATGGCATTTGTCACAGCAATGGAATGGAACTCGAACACCAGCTCTTCACTGGCTGCTTCACAAAGTTAACACGTCCCCTGACATCAAATTTGCTTGAGTCCGAGTTCCTGTGACCAGAAGTGGACAGAGCACAGATACAGGCTCAAAACAGCCTTACACCATCACATCCATTCAGGATTTTAAGATAGCTTGTCTTCGGGGCATACGGCAAAGTCCTAGGAATGTCTTTTTATGTGTGTGGACATAAAATGGAGATGTGGTTGGTATGTGAGTGGCAAGAGTGTGAGCCATTTTCTTCTGAATCTCGTGTTTTTGAATGTTTTCCAATCTCCCTACAACAAACATGCATATCACTTTGTTATCAGAAGAACGGTGTTGGAAAGAAGTGCAGAGGGGCATGCTTGGTGATTATGGGAGCAGAGTTTAATACTTTCCCCGTAATAGGAACGGCTCAGCTTTATTATAACATAATTCCAAAGAACTCATTTAAAACTTGCATCGACTTTGCAGGAAAATTATAGTGTTCAGCCAGAGAAATTTTCCCTTAACTTTACTGCAATAAATGTATGTATTTTTTTTTAAAAAATAAAATTATGTCTTTAGTCTTCCACTACCTTTATTCCACACTTTAAAAATAAAACTTCAGAATTCTTACTTCTAATTCAGTGAGTTAGTAATAAAAGCAGCAAGGGGAAGGAAAAAAAACAACTCGCTCTAGTGTCAGCAAACAGAGCTGGTGCCGAGGAAAGTACAATGCAAAGTTCAGAGAGAACAAGTCAAGGGGGTCATTCGGGTGTGAGCTCTAACTGCAGGAGGTGTTTTCAGAAGTCAGGGATCAATCTGTTGTCCTGAACAGACGGGGCTCAGGAACAGAGAGACAGTATCACAGGTCTGTAAAGGATGCCAGTTTCCGAGCCTGCCTAGCAGGCGTGGCCCAGGGTTCCTGTAAGTCAGGGTCGGTGACTCACACCTGTAATCCTAGCACTCCAGAGATAGAGGCAGGAGGAGGAGAAGATAAGGGTCAGCCTTGGCCACATAGTGATTTGAGATTAGTCTGGCTACATGAGACCCTGTCTCAACAAAACAGAATACAACAGCAACAGTAGCAACAACAACAACATGTTGGAGAAAAATGACACTAGAAGTGGTACTCAGATGTCAGGAAAGCCTCCACATGTGCGAACCTCTGACTGTGCTTCTTAAGTCGCCACTTGCTTTCAGGGAGATGATGTGGATGCAGTAATTTCTAAGACTCTGAATTTGTGATTGGTGGAAACAGCCCATTGGGCACCTTGTAGGTCCCCATAGACCAGGAAGGAAAAGGAAGGATATTCACCACTTAGTTAGCTACCATTTGGGTTCCCAGGCCTGGGTCTGAGTGGAAAGGAGAGTAAGCCAAACCGAGAGCACACGTTTTCATGTCACAGAGCCAGAACTGGCCTAAGTACACTTCGAAAGGCGATGGGACACACACCTTAATCACTCTCCTTGGAGCATCTGGTGGGCCAGTATCAGGAATTC
The DNA here is from genome assembly GCF_950005125.1 of Chionomys nivalis. Taxonomy (NCBI): domain Eukaryota; kingdom Metazoa; phylum Chordata; class Mammalia; order Rodentia; family Cricetidae; genus Chionomys; species Chionomys nivalis. The sequence goes on from NC_080088.1 coordinate 91,493,566, forward strand.
TGGGCATGTGCCAGGAGAGCTGATGGGCCAATGTCAGGAGTTCTGGGCATGTGCCAAAGTGGTTTTAGAATCTACAATAGAGCCTATTGTTTGTTTTCCATGCCAAGGTAAATCATCACAGACTACCAATAAATATTGTTGTTGGTTATTGATTCCGCACGCGTGCGCACCCGTGCACACGTGCGTGTGCGTGTGTGTGTGTGCAGAAGCCAGAATCTAGCTGTTGGTACCATTCTTCAAGAACTGTACACCTTGCTTTTTTGAGATAGGGTCTCTGATTTTCCCTGAACTTGACAATTTGACTAGACTGGATGGGCACCAAACCCCTGGGATACGCCTATGTTTACCCTCTCCGGAGGTAGCAATACCATCAGGCACTACTGCATCCAGCTATTTTTGTGTGTGTTCTGGGGATTGAACGCCGGTCCTTATGCTTGCATGATCAACGCCCCACCAAGTGAGCTGTCTCTCCAGCTCACCAGTAGGTATTCCGGTTTTGGACATTTTCAACAGAAGCTAGGATGCTGGGTAAGCACTGCTTTGTATGTTATGACGAAAATGTCATAATGTCCATTAAAATAAGAACTTTGGCCATGAACTGTCAAATCACAATGTAACATATAAATGTCCAAGCAGCATTTGATCAGTTTCAACTGACCCTCAAGTGCATTCAAAGAAATAGTGTAGGGAAATGCAAAAAAAAAAAAAAAAAAAAAGTTGTTCTTAAACTCTTTAAAAAAGTGTTTGAAATAGGTTCCATTTTAACTAAATGGCCATTTAATGGGCTGGTTGCAAGGCTCGGAGTTTTGAGTGTGATTTGGATCCTGAGTCCCATCATGTAATAGCAAGTTCGAAGCAGCCAGCTTTGGACTGATGGACTTGCCTTGGTTGTGTAATTACAAGAACTGAAATTGCTTCCAAGTAGTTTTGGGGTTTGTGAGGCACTGGGCACTGGGTAAGTGACTATCGCACTAGAGTGACAAATTTACTTAAGTTAGGAGGTAGACACTTACTGCCAGTAACTGGATCTTAGTGGAGGGAGAATATGGAAAGATGAATATCTATTTTTATTATGATTTGCTTATTGTTATGTGTTTGAGTGTGTTTGTGTGCATGTATGTATGTACACCATGTGTGCGTCTTGTGCCCTTGGAAGCCAGAAGAGGTCAAAGGATCCCCTGGAGCTGGAGTTAGAGATAGTTGTTGGTTGCCATTTGGGTACTGGGAACCAAACCTGGATCCTCTGCATAATCAGTAAGGGCTTTTAAGACTGAGTTATATCTTGCCAGGCCCAGCAAGTACATTATATATATGTACAGCAAGTGTAGGGACTAAGGTATGACTCAGTGGTAGAGCACCTGCCTAGAATCCCCCAGTGAGGGGCTGGGTGTGGCTCAGTGGTAGAGCCCCTGCCTAGAATCCCCCAGTGAGGGGCTGGGTGTGGCTCAGTGGTAGAGCCCCTGCCTAGAATCCCCCAGTGAGGGGCTGGGGTATGACTCAGTGGTAGAGCACCTGCCTAGAATCCCCCAATGAGGGGCTGGGGTATGGCTCAGTGGTAGAGCACCTGCCTAGAATCCTGCAGTAAGGGGCTGGGGTGTGGCTTAGTGATAGAGCCCCTGCCTAGACTCCCCCAGTGAGGGGCTGGGGTGTGCTCAGTGGTAGAGCCCCTGCCTAGAATCCCCCAGTGAGGGGCTGGGGTGTGGCTCACTGGTAGAGCACTTGCCTAGACTCCCCGAGTGAGGGGCTGGGGTGTGGCTCAGTGGTAGAGCCCCTGCCTAGAATCCCCCAGTGAGGGGCTGGGGTGTGGCTCACTGGTAGAGCACTTGCCTAGACTCCCCGAGTGAGGGGCTGGGGTGTGGCTCAGTGGTAGAGCATGTACTTAGCATGCATAAAGCCTGGGCTCCCAGTCCCAGTGTTACATGCAGCAATGTCAAAAATGAAAAGAAAGGCTCCAGTGAGCCTGAGATCAGTGGTTTTCCATGAAGGACATAGTGCTTCCAGTATGGGAAGACACTAGTGACAAGGAACGCCATTTGATTTGTTATGACATGGGAAACCCAGCAATCATAACAGGAAGTTCAGCCACAATTCCCAGTAAGTGGTCTGCACCTTGCAAACTGTTGCCATGTATCCATGCAGGAGTCCTTTTCTATGGCAGGCACAGCTCATTTCACAATAGCAGGAATACAGAAAGGATACAATTACATCTATATGAATTCACCACTCTCCAATTCTGTTTTGACTGCCAACTCTTTAGTTATAGATGCCAGTGGAGGTAAATTGTGGACGGAATTCTGAATTGGTTATTCCCCCAAATCCTTCATATTTGAAGTAATTCAGATATACATTTTGTCTTACCCACTATGGTCCCCACTTTTCAAGCACTGAGTCTGAAAAAATAGTATTAGCCACCAGCGATAGCACATGCAGGAAATACCGGGAATTCATGTTCACCTACTTGCTCTGACTGTTCTTGTAGGAACTGGCAAATATATTTTGATGCCTAGAACACAGGCAAAGAGAGGAATCATTTAAATATCCAATGGCTACTTATGGACAGTGTACAACACTACCCCAGGAAGACACGCTGCAGGGGCCCGGGGAGATGGCTCAGTTAGTAAAGTGTTTGCTTTGCAAACATGAGGACCTGAGTTTGATCCCCCAAATCCATGTACAAATGCTGGCGGCAGCAGAGTAGGTCTGTAATCCCAGCACTGGAGAGGCAGAGGCAGGAGGATCCCTGGGGCTTTCTGGGCAGTAAGTCTATCTGAATCAGTAAGTTCCAGGTCTAGGAAAAAATGCTATCTCAACATATAAGGTGGATATACAGTGGAAAGCAATTAAGAAAGATAAACAGCATCAACCTCTAGTCTCTGTAGGTATGCACACACATATGCATGAATGCTTGCATACGTGTATGCATGTGCACACACACACACACACACGGAAGGCTCACAGGGAGCTACAGTCACTGTATTCAAAGAGATAGCCCCCTGGGTGATGGGGTCTAGTGGTGCATCTAGAGGTGATCAATGGGCAAAGCTGTTCAGCGTGTTTTGCAGATGCATGGGACTAGTAAAGCCTCACTTACAGACCACCCCCACCCCCACACACAGTGCACGCAGTCCTATCTACAGCTACCTATTTACTAGTAGCAAGAGTAAAATTTGGATAGGTGTCACCTGGGAAAGACAGACAACTCTCTAACCTGGAAGACGGTGACAGTTCAGAATGAGATGACTGACCAGTCCTACAGGTGACCCAGGAGGAGGTGCCATCCTCATGTCTGCTGGCCCACTTGCCCTCTAGAGTGGGAAACTTACCCAATCTGGGCTTGGTCTGGAGGCAGACACATAGGAACAGCTTAGTCCCCCCCCCCCCCGAACCCTATTTGGCTTCTGCCACACACATATCCTTTTCCAAGACAACACTTAGCAACATGCTTCCTCAGAGGTTTCAGTTCCTGTGTAGCATGCCCTCTCTGCACATCCCTTTGCTTCTGAATGAAATCCCCTCTTTGCTAGGTGTGCTTCTTTGATTCTTTTAACAAGGAGCTGAGAAAGAAGCACTCAGTCTAGATAGAGGAACCAAAGACAGTCTGGGATCTCTACAACTCCTCCCCTCAGGCATGGGTGCAGAGTGAGTATCCCAGTTAGTGTGGCCCACAGTGGCAAAGAAACTTCAGGAAGCCTCCAGGGGTCTGGAAGAGCAGTAGAGATGGCCACCCATCCAGGGACACACTGCTTGTCTCTGATCAAAGCTGAAAGGAGTTGTGAACTCCGGTGAGCTCATCTCCCAGCCCAGCTCCCCCTGAGAGCCTGGAGACAAAATAGAATGAGACCTCATTCTCTTATCAGACGGACTACACCATAAACAGGCACAGGGACAAATGATCACAGAATTCTGCATTAGCAGAGACTCCCTAGGTGGTCACGCAGGGCTCCTGGGTAGCAGAGACACCCTAGGCGGTCACACAGGGCTCTTGGATAGCAGAGACACCCTAGGTTATCACACAGGGGTCCTGGGTAGCAGAGACACCCTAGGTTATCACACAGGGCTCCTGGGTAAAAGACACCGTAGGCGATCACATGAGGCTCCTAGGTAGCAGTGGGAGGGGATGAGATCTGCCCCTGCTCCATTCCCTCAAGCTCATCACTTGTTTTCCCATCTGTAAAACAGATGTGACACTACAGATATTTAAAGGGTCTCTATGGAGTTCAAGTTCAGGTAAAGAGGTGAAAGAGGCTGTCCTAAGCTATTCATTGACTTTGGTTGTGGTTTTTCGGGAATGATATATATGAATGGCAAATGAGAAAATGATAGAATTCCTCAGCTATCCCTCCAACTGGGGCTCTACATATTGAAGCAAGGTGTAGTGAAAGTCACCATGTGGCAATTTCTTAATAATTAATAACTGATGTGTGAGGACACAGCACACTGTGAGTGGTGCCGTCCCTGGGCAGGTTGTTCTGGGTTGTAGAAGAAGTAGGTGGAGGAAGCCACGGAGGGCAAGCCAATAAGCAGTGCTTCTCTGCTTCTGCATCTCCATGGTCTCTGCTTCAGTTCCTGCCTTGGGTTCCTGCCTGAGTTCTTACATGGACTCTCCTTCATAGTGGACTGCTATTGGGATGTGCATCAGGGATGTGGCAAATAAACCCTTCCTTCTCCAAATTGCTTATTTCTCGTGGTGTTTTGTTAAAGCATCAGAAAGCAAACTAAGACCAAAGGGGAAAACTAGATTATCAGGAAGGTGTGGAACTGTGGGAGGTGAGACTTGCTTGGAGGAAGTAGGCCCCTGGGGGTATGGCCTTGAGACCCCATCTCATCCTAGTTCCGTGTCCCTAGTTTCTGCTTCCTGGCCATCACTATGTCAATAGCCTCCATCATGTTCCCCAGGCACCATGCTTTGCCTAAGCAAGCATGAACTGAACTCTCTGAAACCATGTGCCAAAATAAACCCTTCTACCTTGTTTTTGGCATGGGTTTGGTTCAAACAACAGAAGGGGCCCAAAGAGAAAGGCTCTTTAGATGGGGGACCACTCTTAGCAAGGCAGGAAGGTTGGGGTACTGGGAATTCACACACTACCAATTTCTCTCCGTGTCTTCCTTTCTTCAGAACAAGGTGCCCACTTCCTTGTACAGAGAAAGGAGTACAGGGAGAGCACTTGTCTCATGTACCACAGGGCTCTAACTGTGCAGGATCAAGTCTTCATGGCAGGATCAAGTATCGGGAGCTGCCTCTCTCAAAGAGCCTGCTCATCTCTAAAAGCAAACAACCACCGAGGAATACTTGAAAATTACACACAGAGCAAATTGCTTTTGTGAGCGCTCTCCACCTCTCACGTCTGTTTCGGCGTCAATTCCCCTTTGAAGGAGCATAATTATTGCCAAGAGTTTTGCTCTTTTGTTAAAGTCCTTTTGATGACTAAGTGACAAAGCTGTGCCCGCAGAGATGGGAGCACCTGTGACAGCAGAGGCTGACAAGTGTCTTAAGTGTGACAGCTGATCTTGGTGATGGCGGGATGTAGGAAGACAGGCACAGCCCCCAAAACTCCACCAACAGTGAACGTGGGAATATGCCTTAGAAGATGGCTGGGGATATAGCTTGGAGGCAGGTGCTTGCCTAGCATGCATGGGACCCTGTCTCAAACTCCCAGCACCACAAATAAATAAACAAAAAAATCTAGAAGAAAATCCAACTTTCTTTCTGGAGGCCACCATGATGGATATGGCATGTGTCTAAGTGGAGTCCCTCTTGGACCCCTACTGTCACCTCATCTGCTGGTGCCTTTGCTCTCTGTGGCTGTGGGTGGAGCCTTGGAAAGACTTGCAGGTCAGTGGTGAAACACCCAACAGCCTGAAAACACAGGGAAGCAGGGCTGAGTTCTTGATTTTCCCTGTGCCCTGGACTAGGGAGTAAAGTGATTGCCTTGCAAAAATGAGGGACTGAGTTCAATGCCCTAGAACCCATTTCTAAAAGCAGATATGACCTTAGAAATTTATAATTCCAGAGCTGGGGAGGCAGAGACTAGTGGATCCCTGGGGGCACTCTGCCTTACCAGCCTAGTTTGTTCGATGAGCTTCAGGCCAGTGAGGGACCCCGTCTTAGAAATCAAGATAGATGTCTCCTGAGGAATGACAATAGAGGTTATAGTCTGGCCTCCACATATGTGACCACCAGGGACCTGCACACAAAACACATACACACATATGTGTACATGTGTAGATACACACACACATCTACACACATACACATATACACACACATACTTACTACAAAAGGAAACCCTGGCTCCTAAATGAACTTTCAGGAAGGCTTGCCAGTCCTTGGTTAAGTGTGTCACAAGTTTCTCCTTGGCAGGCCGGGCTGGGACTGACAGGCCCTGAATCATTCACACCTGCACTGGAAATTATTCCAGAAATCTGACTGAAAATGCCCCTGAACCATCACTGTATTTGGGAAGCAACCCCCTGGCATCCTCTTCAGAGTGCTGAGAGGTCCCCTGCCGAGTCCTCCAGCTGTGCCTGCTTGTCTGGGACTAAACCGCTGCTCCTGCTCCATCCCACCTACTGTGGCCACTTCAGTTCCTCTCAAGGAAACCCTGCTTGTTCCCTTTGTGCTCCCCTTTGCCACCCAACTTCTGCTGGGCCCTCCTCTGAGCAATCACAAGAATAGGCCTTTGGAGCTTCCTAAGGGCTGGCAAGCTTCCGAGCACTCTGTCTCATGCTCCTTTGCCCACACAGCAACCCAAGTATTCAGATCTCTTCATAGTGGCTGGTGGCTGGCATCAAGAGCTTGGGTCCAGAGACAGCCACATGGGACCTCCTTTTCTGACACCCCTTACCCACACGACATTACAACTCCTCGACTCAGGTCCTGGTCTGCAGAAGGGGGATAACAGGAGCTACTGTTTAGTGCTTGTATGAGAATTAATGAGGTATGAATGACATCACCACAGTGGTCTGAGAATTGCATGATAATATTAGCAGAGTAGTTTGTACAGTAGCTAAGCTCAAACTGGGAAGCTGATGGCATTATCTCCCCTTTCAGTCAGGAAACAGAAGCACACAGGTGGATACACTTCCCCAGACAGTGAAGAAGACCGAAACCCAGGACCTGTCCTGCATCTTCCCTGAATTTAAGTTATTCCCCCGAGGCAGTGTCTGGCAGGCCACAGGCAGAGCAATATACCATGGGAGCTTTGTACAGCAAGATGGCATTTTGGCCCCTTTCTCCAGGGTGCACACCTGATTCTCAAGTGCAGAACTGGTATCTGACATAGGGTAGTAATGATGACAACACTGGTGATGATATACAATGGGTGACACTGGCTATGACATACAATGGTGACACTGGCTATGGCATACAATGGTGACACTGGCTATGATATGCAATGGGTGACACTGGCTATGATATACAATGGGTGACACTGGCTAGAATATGCAATGGGTGACACTGGCTATGATATGCATTGGGTGACACTGGCTACAGAATGCAATGGGTGACGCTGGCTATGATATGCAATGGGTGACACTGGCTATGATATGCAATGGGCAACACTGGCTATGACATGCAATGGGTGACTCTGGCTATGATATGCAATGGGTGACTCTGGCTATGATATGCAATGGGTGACTCTGGATATGATATGCAATGGGTGACTCTGGATATGATATGCAATGGGTGACTCTGGCTATGATATTCAATGGGTGACACTGGCTATGATATGCAATGGGTGACTCTGGCTATGATATGCAATGGGTGACACTGGCTATGATATGCAATGGGTGACTCTGGCTTTGAAATGTAATGGCGGCACTGACTACGGAATGCAATGGACAATACTGGCTATGGTATGCAATGGGCAGGGCTGGGCCCACAGGTTTAAGGAGGTCCCAGGCACTGCCGCAGGCCAGCAGGATGAATGTCACCAGGGCTTCACAGGAGACTTATACATCCTGGTTATAGAAAGTAGCGGTAAGAAATTCCTTTCCTCACTCGCTGAACCCCAAAGCCAAGTTTCTGTGCTCTTGCTGTAGAAGATAAGTTACCTAGGAGGGAGCCACTGGCATCTGTCAAGCTAACAGGAGGCAGGACTGAGAGCCTTAGATTCAGTCACTAAAGATTAATGGAACCTAGCTTCCTTTGGAGATAGGAAGGGAATAGTTTTTCTTAAGGGTTACCGACTTTAACATTTCCAGGAAATGGTTTATGAAACCCCTGTGTTCTGAACATTTAGGATGTGTCTAAAATGAGACGATAAGCAGGTCACTTCATATTTATGTGGCGCCTGGTGATATGCCCCAAATACAGATACACATAAAGTAGAGAGGGCCATTCGGAGAGAGTCTATGCACATGTTATCAAACTGCAGTAATGAGCCCGTGAGGAAGGCACACTCAGGCAAGGCGACTCTTCCCTTTGCTGTGTGTGTTTATGTGTGTGCAGGTATGCATGCTTGTGTACGTGTGCATGTGTCTATGGAGATCAACAGGATGGCTGTTCCTCAGAAGCCATCAGCTTTCTTTATTGAGAATATCTGGTTTCCGAGAGCCCCTTGCTAGGACTTGGGGCTAGGATTTGAGGCTGGTGATGCTGGGATGGTTGGCCCATAAGCCTGAGGGATCCACCTGCCTCTGCCTCCACAGAACTGAGAACGCAAACACGTGCCACCATGCCTGGACTTTTATATTGGTTCTGGAAACTGAATTCAGGTCTTCATGATTACAAGGCTGTCTTTCCAACCCTGGCAACTGAATTACACTGAAGGACAATATGCCCCACATGCAAATAAAGACTGGAAATTAGATAAAAGGGTAGAGGCTGCTCCCAAAGTGTCTCTATTCTTGCTATTGTTGATAACCATGAAGTTCATTTCCAAGACAACCAACACAAGAATAAAACCATACCTGCCTTTAATGTCTTCCTGAAGAACCATTCCTTGGTGTCCCTCATGATGCATCTGCTCTTGGTGCCAGCCCACATTCCTGAGCGTGCACTTTAGGTTTCCCACAAGCACTACTGAACTGCTCACCCTGAACCAAAATGATTAAAGTCAAGCGAGAACTAAGGTTTGAACAGAATAGAAGACTAAAATGTCCCTTCTCTCAGGGAGTTGCACGGAGCTAGAGGCTTCCTCAATGCTGATCAGCTCCGTGCTGGGAGGTGCGATGTAGGCTGCTGGAGGAGAAAAGCCATAAGCCGCTATCTGCTATGCTTCAACGCTGAACTGCTGGGCAATCTGTCTCACTGGTGCAATAGCGGCACGACTGGGGTGACCGATGGCTGACCGTTTGGACCTGAGGGCTAATCTCCTGGAGGGAACTTATGCCCAACAAAGCAGTTAAATTTTAAAAATTATGGGGAACACTTTCTGGGGAATATATTGAGACATAATAGAGTATCACGGGGCTTAGCAATCTTCATTGTGCTGTGGGAAACCAGAGATGGAAGGTCAGGCACTGTTCTTCCTTCTCAGACTGTGGTTTCTTCAGTTCCCCCTCCACACAAAATCGGTAGTTTCTGGAGAAATGGTGATGTATGGAGTTTGGGCAGGAAATGTATAAAATGAGGTTGGAACAAGTTGTACCACAAGGTATAGGGGTCATGTCTAAGTTGTGTCAAATGTACTGAGGGACCGTTGTAAAAAGGTTCTTAATCCCCCAAAAGAGGACACTGAGTGAGCATCACCGTGAAGGCTTACAAGTTGGGGAATAATCAAAACCAGCTCTCCCTGAAGACAATATGGTAGACACAGAAGATCATTAGCAAATTACAATGGCTATGACCACAATTCAGAGAACCGGTAAGTTTATCACAGATTCCTAGAAGAAGAAGAAAAAATCATTTCTTTTTATTCTCACTAACTTGAAAAGTACAAATTCATTTTTGTGTGTATGTACAGGTGTGTACTTGTTCACATGTGTGCACGTGTGTATATGTGGATAGGTGTGCAGGCCAGAGGTCACCCTCAGGTGCCATTCTCCAGGAGGCATTCACCTTGGTTTTCAAAGGCAGGGTCTCTCATTGGGACTTGGCACGGGTAGATAAGGCCAGGTTTTCTGGTCAGTGAGCCCTGGGGATCTATCTGTCTGTTTCTGTCTCCCCCTGTGCTGGGGTCACAAGTGCATGCCACCACACCTGGCTTTTAATGTGGATTTTAGGGAAGCATTTTACTGAGTGAGCCATGTCCCCAGACCCAAATTTACTTTTAAACGTTGAGTAAAAATTGACTCCATTGGAACAGTGTACAAAATGATGGTTGATATGCATGCACACAATTACCTCACACAATGACCCTGCAGTAAGAACACTAAAAATTGACTCTCTTGGCAATTTGCAAGTATATAATATATTGGTCTTAACTACATTCACCATGATGAAGTGTTGAATTTTTGTCTTATCTTCTTTTCTAGTGTGGGACTTTGGGAAGCGAACTTAGGTCCTCCTATAACAAGGTAAACACTCTACCAACTGAGCCATTGTCCCTGGCCAACAGTTGAATTTGGAATGTACTTCTTCTAACTGAAACTTGTGACTTGTGAGTTACTAGTGGCCATGATAAAATACCTTATGGAAATAACTCAGGGGAGGTAAGTTTTATTTTGGCTCATGGTTTTGGACAGATTTCGGTCTATGAAGGGGAAGGGCATGGTAGAGTCATGGCAAGAGTGTGTGAAAGAGGCTTGTTCACACAGTGCTGGGCCATGAAGCAGAGACAGCAGGCCCAACCCAAAATTTCTGGTCTATAACCTCCAGAGATCTGCCTCTAGTGATCCTAATTTGCCAGCCAGGCCCCAGTTTCTAGAATCTATAGCTTTCCAGTCAATATTGTAGATAGGGATCAAGGGTTCAAACAATAAATTGTTGGGGCACAACCATTTCAAGCCATAATATTTCCTCTGACCAGTGTTGGGTTCTGGCCATCCCCACATACTCTCAATTCTATTTCTACATAACAGCACCGAGCATATGAAAACCAAGATGAGAATTACCTCAGTGATACCACAACACACCACTAGTTGGCTGAACACTGAGCAAACATAAGCAGGGGTCGTGGGTTGTAAACACTGAAAAGTGCAGTAGAAAGAACATAAAGACTAAAAGGAGAGAAGACAGTGATGGAAAATGCTAACAGTCAGCCCGATGGGCTCTAGGATCACCTAGGAGACACGTCTCTGGGTGCATCTGCAAAGGTTTCTTGGGAGGCTTAGATGAGGATTGCCACCTTGAAGGTGGGCGGCATCACTCCTTGGTCTGGGTCTCGGACCGAACAGAAAGGAGGAAGCGAGCTGAGCACCAGCGTCCATCTCTCTCTGCTCCCTGACTGTACTGCCATGTAATCAGCTGCCTCACACTCCTGCCGCCATTCTGTCCCTGCTGTGATAGACCACACTCTCAAACTGTGAGACAAGCAAATAAACACCTCCACAGAACCAAACAAAACAAACAAAAATGAAAACAAAAACAACATACCAAAAAACCAAAACACTCTTTCTTCCTTAAGCCGATTCTTGTTACTTCCCTTGTCATAGCAACAAGGGAAGTAATGAATATGTATACCAAGTTCATGGATTGGAATAGTCGATGAAGTAAAAACAAATCTTCTGTAAACAAGGTCTATAGGTGTAAAGTAATTTCTGTCAAAACTTCTGCAAGAATTGTTTTTAGAATAGAAAAGAATATTCTAAAATTAATGTGGAAAAGAAAAAAACAACTTTGGGGAAAAAAAAAGAAATAGAGTAGAAGGAATTAATCTACGAAATACTAGGACTTAACCATGCAGCTATGGTAATCAAAATGGGGTGGTTAATAGATAGGAAGACACATACTCAATAGAACCGAATAAAAAAATCTCAGAGATATATCCAGAAAAGGGTGACCAGTGCTATTTAACAGAAGAACAAGTCACAGAAGGAAAGTACTCAACAAACAGCAAGGTGGAGATTTTATATTAAATGGGCAAAAGAAAACCAATCCCATTCTCACACACATTTGCTTCACACAAAAAGTAAGTCACACGGGCCTACAGGCTTCATAGGCAAAGTGCAGAACATCAGCAGCTGTTGGGTAGAATTGGAACCGAGGACTTGATGAGAGTCAGTAATCTGGACCTCATAGAAATTATTTCACTTTCTGTGAAAGATCCTAAGAAGAAAAGACAATTACAAATGAGAAAGGATGTGTGAAGCACAAGTCCCAGCACGGATCCATTTCTAGAATACAGAGAATTTTCACAAGTCAAAAGAGCCTCCGCACTCTGAGGCTCTGACAGGATGTCTCAGCAGACAAAGTCACCTGGTCCCCAAACTTGGCATAGTGCAAGGAAAGCAACTACCCCCACAGGTTGTTCTCTGACCCCCACATGCATACTGTGATATGACCATTACAACATAATTATATAAATATAATAAATAAATATATTTAATTTATAAATAAATATAATTAACAAAAAATTCCAAAGCCTCTAAATCATCCAGTTGAAACTGGGCAAAGGAAAAGAAGCAGCATCCATCTTGTTCGGTCCAAGAGTGAACATCCCTCCAGAGAGAGTACAAGGATGCAGGGAATGCTTGTTTCAAGAGTGAGCATCCCACCAGAAAAATAAAAGGATGCAGAGGATGCTCAGTCCCAGAATGAGCATCCCATCAGAGAGAGTACAAGGATGCAGGGGATGCTTGGTCCTAGAGTGAGCATTCATACAAAGAGAGTACAAGGATGCAGGGGATGTCTGGTCCAAGATGAGCATCCCACCAGAGAGAGTGTGAAAAGGCAGGGGATGTTCAGTACTATTTACCATGAAGTCAGAGGAGATATTACAGCTCATGCATTAAAACAAAAGATAAAACACATAATGCAGGAACTGGCTTTCCAACGGATTGCTGGTGGGACTGAGAATGGTGTGGCCACTCTGGAAAATAGCCTGGCAGTATTTGAGGCAGCTAAATGTGTGGCTTCCATTTGATCCAGCAATATCCATCTCCCCATTATCCCAGAGAGACAGAAATGCATATGTCCACAACTGCCTGCACATAAGTGCTCAAGGTAGCTTTATTTGCAGGAATGAAAATTTGCAAAAAGTTCACATGTTCTTCAAAACGTCAAGCTGGAGAATGCATCAGTAGGAAGGAGAAAGCTTACTGAACCACAGATTGACTAGGGAGAGCACTAGGGAGAGGAGAAAAAGTAATTGTCAAAAGGGTAGAAACTACATGGTCTCACCTAGAGAGCACACTTAAAATGGTCGAATTAGAAAGGAAGCATTGTGTTATAAGGGCCTGCACCAGGCTTTGTTGATGGGACAACTCTGCAGCTGATTGTGACAGTGAGTACACAGATCTACATTTGTAGAAAAATGATACCACTATGTGCACAGTGCCCATGTCATCCTCAACCATCATGGAACACACAAACATTGACTAAGGATCATGAAACCTCTCTGAACAGGTTTTGCCAGTTTCTGAGTTTCTGTGGGTATATGATTGCTTCAAAATAAAAGGCTAAGAAGACTTGAGAAGGAAGAAGGCATACTACCAGAGGAACAAAAAGAAGAACCACTCCTAGCATGAGGCCCAAACAAGGTAGAAACGGAAGGCCACAGCCACCTTGTCCTCCTCCATGCCAGCTGGCTGCTGACAAACACAGGGATTGAGGATGGATTGGGAAGTGGGATGGTTGCCATGACGACTGGTGTTGGAGGATCCCTAGGAGTTGGGTTCAAATCTAGGATGTCATAGAATGTCAGAAGAAAGGGCAGGGAGAAGCAGAGACATGGAGCAGGTTTGAGTTGGAACATGACGGCTGTTGCTTGGGGTTCTCACTGATAAGGACCCATGAGGGGGCATCCAAAGTATGTTCTTTCCTCCCAACACTCTCTGTTCTGTTTGGAACATGAATCCAGCTCATGATCCTAGTGCCCATGCCTTTAGGCCTGAGGAGGGAAGAGAACAACAAGCACTGACAATTTGTACTGGAAATAGAGACATTAGACACACATAGCCAGAAGAACTCAAAATTCATGGCCGAGGATGTTAGAGAATTACAAACAAAGATTAAGCAATTCGCTGATGCCAAGGGTCATGAAACAGGAATTTATGCTTTTAATTATAACCTTGCAGAGACACGTAAAGAGAAAAAATGATGTGCACTGTGCTCCAAGGAAGAGCGCAGGTAATTCACAACTGTCGTAAAGGCTGCCAGGGCTGGGTGTGGCAGCAGCACCCATCTGTGCACTAGGAAACAGGAGGATCAGGATGTCTGTGTCATCCTCAGCTATAAAGCAAGTTCCAGGCCAGTCTGGGCTACCTGAGACCTTGGGTCAAAGGGTGGGGGGCACAGAGAGATGGCTCTAAAGTTAAGATCATGCACTGTTGTTTGGAAAAACCAGGTTCAATTTTGAGCATCCAACACCTATCACCATCTGTAACTCCAGTTCCAGGAGACCCAATGCCTTCTTCTGACCTCTAATGGCACCAGGCATAAGGGTGGTGCACAGACATATATGCAGAAAACACTATATACATAATGTAAAAAAATCTAATGGGGGGAGGAAGGGAGGAAGGGAGGGAGGGATGGAGGGAGAACAGTGACAGAGTCTTGTCACTGAACCTATGACTGTCTCCACTCAAACTGTCCTCGGGCCCTGGCTATTTTAACTGTACCTTGCAATGTGTTAAGAAGTAGAAACAATCTGCTAAAGAGCTACACTTCACAGTGTAGACATCTGAGCTTGGGGCATCTCTGTTAGGAAGTGTGGGACAAGGAGGTCATGACGATGAGAGAGTAGAAGTGAGGGCAACCAGAAGCCAAGGATTTGGACGAGAACATCTTTGCCGGGTCAGAAACAAAACGGGCTGTCTGTACCCGCACAGCTGTGCGCCTGGATGCCCATACTCCTGGCTTCTGTGGTCAAAGTAAGATGCCCTGAGGGAACAAATACCCCTCCCACCGTGTATGTATATGTGTGTGCTTGTGTCCATCTTTCTGTCTCTGTCTTCTTGCCCCTGTCTCTCTGCATGCTCATGTGGGTGTGAGTGTATTTGGAGATAAGAAGACAATGTCTTCTGTCATTCATTGGGTGCTGCCCTTTTTATTTTTCTTCACGCAGGGTTTCTACTGGCTGGAGCTCACCACATAAGCTGGACTGACTGGTTAACAAGTCCCAGGGTGATCCACCTGTCTCCACCTCCCCATTTTTACAAGTGGGATTACAAGTGCCTGCCACCATCCCCTGCATTTTCTTTGTTTAAATTTGGGTCCTGGGGGTTAAAATCATATTGTCATGCTCACAGAACAAGCACGGGCCGACTGGTCTCTGTAGCCTCTTCTGATGCAGAGATAAAGCGAGTGTGTGCAGAGCGACTCGTGAGAAACCCGACATTGTGCACTTCGAGTCATTTGGTTTACTACGGCAGAGAAAACAGTACTTTACTTAAAATAAAATAAAAAGCAGCTACTAAAGTAGCCGAGAGTGCAGGAATGCCGCAAGTAATTCTCATTACTGGACATCAAGAATGAGGACACACACACATATGTGATTACTCAAACACTGCATGGCTAAACATTGGCAGGGGAATTTTTAAAAGTTTTAAAAAGAGAGACAACAGGATTGTCATGTCCTGTCACCAAATCTGACACAGAAGGCTGGAATCTTTCAAACACAGCATTCTAGAATCTAAAGAATGTCTACATTGAAGCTAGCAAGCAGAGAAGCTGGCATAAGGAGTCAACATGTGTTCCTACTACTGTCTAAACAAAACGCCTTGTTCTGATTGTACAAACTAAAGGGGTTATGAGAACAGCAAAGACCCATGTGGCTGTACATGTTGGAGAAGGCACACTGTTCCACTCAACAAGACAAGAAGCTGAGGCTTGATGCAGAAGGAGAAAGAAAGAAAGACATAGACTAAATCATGAGGAAAATACACCCCTCCCAAGTATTTATGTCACAGTAATTTAGTCAGTAAATTTTCAAGTGTATCCCCAAGCATATAATCTTGTTTACAGCTTTCAAAGAGCTTGTAAACTCAGACGAGAGTAAAGAGAGGTTGCAGGCCCACACACGCCAATTGCAGAATGAATGGTGTGTGACACAGTCACATACTCCTTCCATAAGTCAGAGAGGCTACAGGGGCTCTGGAGGACCACTGGAGAAGCCCAGAAGTACCACATACTAAAGAGGAGAATGGCCGTATGACAGATATTTCTCAGGGTTGGGAGATGGCTGGCATTGGTTAAAAAGTTTGACCTGCAAGCACAAGGACTTGAGTTCAAATCCCCAGCACCCACATAAAAAGCTGACTGACCATTGTTGCAAGTACCATAAAACTAGCACTGAGAGCTAAAGAGAAGTGGACCTCAGAGCTCTCTGGCCAGACAGCCTAGCAGAAATGGTGAGCTTCCGGTTTAGTCAGAGACCCTATCTCAAGGTAATAAGGCAGGGGGTGAGAGAGCAAGATGTCTGCCAGGCTGCTCTGCTCTGTGTAGCTCTGCAGGCATATGCATGCGTACCCACAGGAGCATAAGCATGTGCACACTCACACACACATGCACACCACACACACACATGCATACCACACACACGCACACCACACACACACAAAGATATTCCTTTTTTCTAAGCTACAAAATTTAGTAAGAGTCTAAATTATACCCCAATTGAACTTTCTGGAAAGGGAACATAAATATTTTGAAAAGAATTAATAAATATTAAAATCTCAAAAACTGTTGTGAAAAGGGAAATAAGCACAGGAGAACCTTTCCTTGTGAGATAATATACACATCTTTATAGGTATGAAGTGAATGATAAATGCCTAAAGGAGAAGGAAACAGGAAAGTTATAATTAATAAATACAGATGAATGAAGAAAATAGAGAAATGACCTGAAAATCCACAGAAACAGTTATGACAGGCAGAATAAGCAGAATAAAATTAGCATAGGAAACTTAAAAAGTACTTTAGAGATACTTTGGATAAAGGCTGGAGCTCAGTGGTCAGCCAAGCTAGCTGAATCAGCGATTTTCCAGGTGAAGAGAGACCCTGCCTCAAAAGCAAGGCTGGGGTTGTAGAGATAGCTGGACAGTCAAGAGCACATATGACTCTTGCAGAGGACTGGAGGCTGGGTCCCAGCACACCCATGTCAGGCAGCTCATAGCTCCAACTCCAGAGGATCAGACTCCCTCTTCTGACCTTTCTGGGCACTGCATTCATGCATACCCATAATCAAAAAATGATATCAAGCCTGTTTTAAAAAATGTGGAGAGTGATTAAAGACACCCTTTGTCAACCTCTGGTTTCCACATGAATGTGCACACATATGTATGCAGTCACCATGCATGCAGAATTATACATGCATGTGTGAGCATGTACACACAAACACAATAACTGTTCAATAATGTCCAAGAGCATCAAGATCATGAATAATAATAAGCAAATACCAGTTCCAGATTAGGGGAGTTTAAGAAGGTGTGGCACAGACTGTAACACCAGATCCCGCTGAAGTTGGACCAGAGTCTCTATGTTGTTCTGATACGCATCCTTTGACGAGTGAGTCATGGTTGTGCTCATGTAAACACTTTTCGGGGGGACAGTTTCAAGACAGAGTTTCTCGATGTAACAGTCCTAGCTGTCTTGGAACTAGCTCTTATAGATAAGACTGACCTCGAACTCACAGAGATCCACCTGCCTCTGCCTCCCAAGTGCTGGGATTAAAGGTGTGTAAGCCACCCTGCATGTAAACTCTTACTTTGGCAAGTGAGCCATAGCTGTGTTCATGTAAACTCTTATTTTGGTGAGTGAGCCACAGCTGTGCTCATGGACACTCTGACTTTGGCAAGTGAGCCACGGTGCAGGACCTAACATCAGGAGAGCTGGGGTGAATGAAAAGCCAGAAATCTTTTGAACTTCTTAAGTCTCAAATTCTTTCAGCAAGAAGCTTTCAAATGATTTGCACTGAAGCCATGACACCAAGCAACCATTTGTACAGAACAGAGGCCGTCAAGACAGACCACAGTCCCCAGGTGATTATTATGTAATAGAGAAGGAGATGTATGTCAGAGTTGAGAGGGCCAATTCAAAGAACATTGAAGAAATATTGATAAGAATATTGATAAGATATAATCCTTTTTTAAAAATTAGGTCCTTATACCATGCCACACACAATATAAACTTCCAGTGGAATAAATTATGGAAATAGACTATAAATCATAACAAACACAGAATGGGGGACACTGTTTGTTTGTTGGCCTATAACTCACTTTGTAGCCCAAGTTGATCTTGAACTCATAATTCTCCTGCCTCAGCCTCCCTTGAGGTCAGAAGATGACCTGGGACATTAGTCCTCACCTTTTGCCTTGTGTGAAACTGCAAGGTCTCTCTTACTATTTGCCATTGTGTTCTCCAGGACAGCTGGCCCAGGAGCTCCCAGAATTTCTCTCATCCCCAACTCCCTATCTCTTAGTAGGGGTGCCCTTCCCACACATCATATATATACATGCAAAAATAAATATTTAAAAAATTAAAAATGTATGTACATGTCATCACATTCCTAAATGTTTAAAATTATAACATGTGGGAACATACATTAAAGACGTTAAACTTTAAAAATGGAACCCAACGAAAATGAAACTTAGGCAACTGTATATCTAATCACTAAGTGGAAACTCATTTTTCCTAAATCTAAAAGCCAATAAATAATGCAGAAGAAGAGATCGAGCTGTTAAATTTGCAACTCCAACTCATCTTAGGAAAACAAGCAGCTGAGGGGAGACTTGCAGAAGTGTGCAAAGCAGGCAAAATTCAGGTGGAAATTAAAAGTGAATGGCATTCATTTGGGAAGCACTCCACATCCCTCCAAGTCTGGAGGAGGAAGGCGAAGGGCATTTGTTATTACATGCAGAAGCCCACGAAGCATTGCAAAACAGCTGGAGCATGGTGTTCCTGCAGTGGGCGCATTTGGGCACTCACTGAAGGTGGGAGCCGGGGAGTAGCAGAAGAGAAGGGGGCCAGGGAGTATGAGCCCTGGCCCTTGTCTGAGGAGCCGTGCTGCAGCAGAAGATAACCCAGGGCTCGGAATGGAGCTGCAGACTTTCCAGCTGAAGCCCCACACAGCACTTTCACCTTAAGGGAGTCTTCCTTACAGCCATGGACATCTGCCCATCTCCAGCTACCAGCTTCCATGTTCCCGTTATCTGAGGAGTGGGGTCTAAACCCAGACTCCCATGGTTTTGTCTTCTCAATGTTGGTGTGCACAAACCTGGTTCTCCCTTTCATGCGCATAACCATTTTTTCTCCCTTAAACATGTTATCTTCTTTTCCTGGTGTGTCGGTATTCATATGTATGTTCCTGAGTATACATACGATGTGCGTGTGTGCATGTGTGTGTGCAGGTGCATAGGTGGCAACCTCAGCTGTCATTTCTCAGGAACCATTCACCTTCTTTCAGTGGCCTCGAACCCACCAAGTATGCAACCTGGATGGTTCGTGAGTACCAGGAATCTTGTTTCCACTTGCCCGGTGCTGGAAGGACAAGTGCACGCCACTACATCTGGCTTTGCTTTTCCAGATAGAACTTCGTGGGTCCTCAAGTTCGCAATCAAACATTTGACTGACTGAGCCAGCTCCAAGTCACACACATTCATCCCCTTCAACACACCATACGTCTACGTCTAAGCTAGGAGAATAAGCCGATCAAGAATGTCAATGACACAAAGAGGACTGGAGAAAACCCAGTGCGCCAGGAGAGTTTGGAAGCCAAAGGTTATGAATTTCACTTCTCGGCTGTAGTGATGTCTGGTGCGCACCTGATCATGAATCATGACCTTCCCAGAAACCCGTTTTATGAGAGTTCGGGTTTAGATTTATTGTGCTCACTGATGTTATTCTGAGTGTAATCAGTCAATTTCACAGATTTTACTAGTTGGCTCTGGGAAGAATACAAATGGGTATATGCCCATCCTTGAGATTCTAAGTGGTTCTCAGCCTGTGGGTTGTGACCCCAAGGGGGCAGCAAATCAGATGTCCTGCATATCAGATACTTACATTACAATTCATAACAGTAGCAAAGTTACAGCGATGAAGCAGCAACAAGACATGTTATGGTTGGGTCACAGCATCAGGAAGGATGAGGTACTGCTACCAAGCCTGTGAAGACCACGAGCTGCTTTTCAGACCAAGGCTTCAGAATGTGCATGCTTTAGGGCATATGCCAGCCCTGAGTCTAATGCATGGGTAGCTAGTCACTGGCATACTCTCTGGTTTTACGTACTTTAGCTGTTTATGAGAAATAAGACAAAGAAGACCATTTTGGCCATGAGACAGACAGTTAGCCATCAGATAGACTGAAGGACAGAGGAAAAATCCCCAGCAAGTCATTCTCCCCTCTGCGTTGTACTCTGTTCTCTGTGTGTATGTGTGTGTGTACACAGGTGTGTGCATGTATGCACATGTGTGTGAGGTGTACACATGTGCACATGGTGTATAGGAGACAGTCTCCCACTGTCTTAGCCCAGTAGGCTAAGGTGGTTGGCCAGTCCCATGGGTTAGAAGTGTGTACCACAACAACAACTGGCTTTTTTTTTTTTTTTTTGGTTTTTTGAGACAGGGTTTCTCTGTAGCTTTGGAACCTGTCCTGGAACTCCTTTTGTAGACCAGGCTGGCCTCGAACTCACAGAGATCCGCCTGCCTCTGCCTCCCGAGTGCTGGGATTAAAGGCGTGTGCCACCACCGCCCGGCAACAACTGGCTGTTTACATGAGTTCTCCGGATAGAACTTCAAGTCTTTGTGTTTGCAAGAGCATGCTATCTACTGAGCCACCTCCTCAGTTCCCTGTCCCTTTTCTCTTTAAAGTCACCAGGCCCCTCATCTTCTGCTTCGGATGGAGCTCTGTGGTCATTACATCTGCACCTGGCCCTTACACACCTCTCTCTGGAATAAAACAAACAAACAAAAAATCATCTACAAGTCTAGAGTAAGGCTTGAGTCCACTATCGGTATGACAGGAAGTGCCAAGGGCTACCTGACATATTTGAGGGAAGAAAAAGTCACAGCTATAGAATCTGTCCTATCCCCATGTCTGATGTAGGACAGAGGAGTCCCACTTACACACTTCCTCCAGTGTGCTGGCATGAGCTGATATGGCTGGAAGATTCGAGAGTCAGTCAGTTGTGTACTAGCTTTGAACATGCTGCTTGACCTCACCCATGTCCCAACACAAAAGGGAAACGTTGCCTTGAGTAGTGAGTACTACTCGGAGTAGCAAGGAGGTTGGTAGCTATACAACTTCAAGCAGCGCCTTTGATGCAGTCTGTTCTAACCGTATGTGTGGGGGTGCCATCAAGATAACACTGTACACATGTATGTAATTGTCAAAGATAAATAAAAGGTACTTTAAAAAGCAATAGCTCCCAATAGAAGAAGAAAGGGAGAGGGATGGAAGGAGGAAAGGGAGGAAGGAAAGGAGAGAAAAAAGGAAGGGAGGGAGGGCACGCTGTTCCCATCCTGCCATCTTTTCTACCCCCTCTACACAACCCTGGAATATTGCACAGCCATTAAATAATTCTATATTCAGAAGCCAGACACACCACTTACACTTAAGCCCTTGCTTCCAATGGCTCAATAACTGGCAGAGGAGTGAGAAGCTATAAAAGATATAACCTGTAGCTCACAAACCTAAAGAGAGAACAAGATGGGTCAGGTCCCAATTGGCTGTAGGACAAGAAGGAACCAAAGCCCAGAAAGGGCAGCGTTCAGGGGCTAATTTGAACCCCTGCACAGAGGAAACCTAGACTGTCTATGGTGTAGGGATGCCTTCATGAGAGAAGGCAAGCAGCAGTGTGTTCTGGGACAGTCAGTGGTACATACTCCAGTTGCTGGACAAGCTTTTCTTCATGAGGGCTACGCTGTTGATCTCTCCCCACAGAGCCTGCTATCCATGCACAATCCCACGTAGCCAGTCACACTATCAGTAACTGCACCTTATAGGAACACAACAAGGATACAGCTAAGCAAACGAAGCCTGTAAAGACCTGTCAGTTTTGAAAGTTGGCCTTAAATTTAGAAACATATTAGTCTTTTATAGAAGCAGACTAAAATATTTAAATTATAACTCTCACATGAAAACACAGTTTTTTTTGAAAGGTAGATATTTATAACAGCGAGTCTCTCTTTTTGGATCCTAATTTTCTTGTAGTCTCCTTTCTAGGAGTCTAGAGTTCTTTTCCTCCAACATAATTCTTACTACTGTTGCGATATGAATCTTTTCCTTCTCTTTTAATGAATGGCTTTGACAGCTACAATGTTAGCATTTAATTGTTCCAAAGCATAACTGGATGAATTCATCAAGCTTTCCGAGTTAAAATGTTAGGCAAGAATGGGAGAGTTTCAATGAGTAAAGACCAGCAGGGGCGTTAAGAGTGTTTCTGCAGCTGAACAGGAAGAAGAGGTAGAGTGACATGTGCAGAGAGGACCACGGAGACAGGAAGCTGCTGAGTGGGAGGATGGGCCAAGGGGTGGGTGCGCAGTGGATAGGTAGCTGGACCAGGCAGGTTGATGAGTAGGTGGGTTAGGTAGATGGATGGATAGGTAGATAAACAGATGGATGCTGGGTTCCTGGATTGATGGTGGGTGAGAAAATGGGTAGACGGACAGATAAGTGAATGGATTGAAATGGTTAGGTAGGCAGATGTATCATGGAGTGTGTGGCTATATGAAGATTAATGGATGGGTGATTTTAATGAATAGATGGATGTATAGATAGGCAGATGGGTGAATCAGTAGATGGGTGAGTAGGTGAATGAATAGATAGTGGGCAGATGAATCGATGAATAGATGGGTGGATGGACAGAGGGGTGGATGAAGGAATGAATGGGTGGATGGGTGGATGGATAGAGGGGTGGGTAGATGTATGAATGGTAGATGGGTGAATATGAATAGTAGATGGGTGAATATATATGGGTAGATGGATTTATGGATGGGTGGGTGGATGAGTAGATAGATGAATGAATGGATGGATGCATGGTTGGACGGATGCATGGGTAGATAGATGAATGGGTGGATAGATGAATGAATGCATGGGTGGATGAATGCATGAGTGGCTGGCTATAGGAGAAGCAGAGAAGAATGAAACAATCCGGCATCTGGTTAGGCATAATCCATTCAGGTTGTGGAGAGGAGAGGAGAGCTTGAAGGCCAGTGTCATTCACTATTCAGCCTGTGAGCTGGTTCTCTACTTAGCCCACTTGGGCAAAGGTGCTGTAAAGGTCAACTGTGTATGACCCAGTGCATTAAATCCTCAATAATACATATCTTTGAAAGGAATCTGCACATTTAGTCTCTCAGTATTGTCTAAAGTGGCCGAAAGAGAAAGAGAATAAGAACAGGACAAAGGGCACCCAGAGTCATGCCCTACCTCAGAGGCAGCAGCAGATCAAGATGTTAAAGAGCACAGCTGTGAGTACCCAGGCCAGTCCAGAGCCCCTCAGGGGTTAGGGCTAATTAATGTAAGCAGTGCATTAGCAATGCAGGGCTGAGGAGCTTGGCTCTATCTCTGCAGGCGGGATGTTCACCCAGAGCCCACCTTGAACTCAGGTCAAGTCCACTTACCCATTCCCCTCTCATTTTAGGGAGCTGGAGGCCTCCATAGCTGAAAGGGCCCTGGTGGGATACTCTGCCTTCCATAATCCTCCCCACCACAGGAATGTGAGGGTCAATACTGACTGTCAGCAGTCAGCACCCAGAATCTAAAGCAGTGAGCCTCTGGGCATGGTTGTGAAGGATTAGTTAACTGAGTAAGTTAACTGAGGTGGCACTCTTCCCTGGGCTGGGGTCCTGCACTGTATAAAAGAGAGAAAGCCAAGTGGCGGCCTCTGCCCCTCTGCTTCCTGACTGCAGACACCATGTAAGCAGCTGCCTCGGCTCCTGCTGCTGTGACTTCCCCTCCAGGATAGACACAATGGGCACTTTCATCCCTGGGTTATTGGTTATCTGATCACTACAACGGGAGGACCAATACAGGGAGTGATCCGTGTGAGTGCTGAAGGAGCCAAGACCGCTGGAAAGAACCACATGAACAACCTCTTCCTTCTGGAGCTGGGGCAAGGTGCTGTTTTGAGCTGATGAGGCCTGGGGGGACCCAGAACACCAGCTGCTGAGACATCTGTCTTTCTGCATGCTCACACCATGACACCTGGTTCACAGGACCTTGGTGCCCTTGTAAAATCTCAATCCCGACAGCTAAGACATTCAGAACAGTCTGCGCTCACTGTTGAGTCCCACTTGGTGGGATAACCTCACGTACTATGCTCTCACCTACTCAATTAGGTTTTGCCATTAGCTCAGCCCTGCAAGGAAGATGCCATAGGCCAGGGCGTGTTATCTAGCCAGCACCTGTTTATTATGTGCAGACATTATTCTACAGGCTTTACAAACTTGAAACAATCTTCACACACCCTAGGGGCCAGACACCCTAAGAGCCATTTTGCAGATGAAGAAATGGGGGGGGGGGCATAGAGAGGCCAGGTAACTTGTGGAAGGTCGCACAGTAAGGGTGGGGCTGTGTGTGGTTCATGCCAAGCACAGGGGTTCCCGAGCCACAGCCTGCTGACTACCAACCAGACAATCCCCACTACTTCAAACCGCCTCGGCAGCCCTGTGTCCCGCCTCTTCCCCACATGTTCCACTTTCCACTAACCATCACTTTCATACCTTTTAAACCCTTGATCAGGCCTTGGCCTCTGCATGGCTGCTCGCTCACCCACACAATACCTCACACTTGGCTGAGGCATTGGCAGCAAGTCCTTGTTAAGATTGTCACTGGAGGCTGCAGAGACTGGGGGATCAAGTGAGAAGGGCTTCTCCGTGGCAAACTGTGGGCAGTGGCTGTGTGCCCCAGCAGACACCTTGCCCCAGGAGCAGCTGCTGTGCAGCCCTCCCGCTGTGCTGTGCACCCTCAGCACAGTGACTGTCCCCTCCCCAACCTTCCGCAGCTGCCAGGTGGCTCCATCACTGGCTCTGAGGGGCTGCCTCCCCAAGGTCTCTACCTAGAGCAGAGAGAAGGCAGCTGTTTCCTGCAGTCACGGGCTTGGGTTAATTCCTTCTGCTCTTTTAGCCTTAACCGCTATGAAATTAACACCACATGTTGACTTCCTCTACCGAGATACCTAGCACATCAGTCTTCCTGAATGACAACCAGCAATATCTAAAGGTTTCCTCTCTCAATCCATCGATCATACAGGGATAACTCAGTTTCTAAAAGGTGACAGGAATTCCTGGTTGGCGGCATGGATGGGAGTGCGTATGCGCTGGCAGTGGACTGGGGGGGTAGCTCAGGGGTTATAGTGCTTCTTGTGTTTTCTAGTTAGCGTTACCTGTCAACTTGACACAGCCTAGAGTCATGTGAGAAGGGAGCGTGCCAACATTCAAATTGAGTTTGGATCCCCAGAACCCTCATAATGCCAGTCACCGAAGTGTGTGTCTCTAATCTCCGTGCTTCTAGGGCAACATGGGGCGGGGGCAGGGACAGAGACAGGAGGCTCCTTAGATGCCTGTGGGACAACACAGTATGTGGAGCAGCAACGAGACCCTGCTTTATAGCAAGGTGGAAAGGAGGTTGTCCTCTGAGCTCCCCATGTGTGCTATGGCACGTGTAAGCGAACGCACGTGTGCACACACATACACACATGTATCCACATGCACAGAGACAGAGAAGGAAGGAAGGGCAGAAGGAAGGAATCAAGTCAATGACCCTTGGTTACCCTGCTGCTCCTAGTGTGGACCTCTCTAGCCAGCCCCACTCCGGAGCATTTCCTAAAACTTGGGAACTTGGTAAACTGGTCTGCAAGCTGTCAATAGCTCACTCCCACTTCCAACACCCCTTCCCCACTAGGTCTTGGGCACTGTCCTGCTGTGCTGGATCCCTTGTCCTTGAGCTCTTATACTTCCTTATTCTCTGTCATTTTCCTGGTGCTTTGGGAGGAGGAGGAGATGAGAGTGAACATTCTGTGTTCAAGCAGGTTCGACGATCCATGACTCCAGCCTGCGACTGCTCTCCCCTTACACTTCAGAAAGCACACACTCCAGTCTCCTGGAGCCTTTCAGTCACTGAGGATCCTGGATTCCGTGCAGAGGAGTTTGCTGTAATGGTTGTTGACCGAGAGACAATGAAGGGGGCAGGCAAAAGTCCTGACTCTTCCTTTACAGCAAAACATCTTAACTTCCCTTGGAGCTCTTGCACTAGGGTTTTAACACATTATCAGCCAAGATTCTTCTCAATGCCTGGGCACCACTCTATAATCTCAGTTAGGCTCCTTGGCAAAGGACCTGTAACTTCCGAGGTCCCCAAAACAGGATATAGAGAAACTGAAAAGAAATATAATTGCCACTTTTCTCTGAGTAGGCCTTCTCAAGTGCCTGTCTTTCTCTTAACTCTCACATATAAAGTTTATATGCAAATCTCATTAATAAATTCCAACTCTACCTCATACTGGCTCATCCTGAAATTCTTCTCCATGGTGAAGTCAAGAATCTATCGTTCCCCAAGTGGAGGTCTGGAAAATTAAGACTCTCTCTCAGGCTGCTGGCAGCAACATGGAGCGCTCTCTACCACCACCACCTGGCAGCCCCTGGCACTGGCGACACCATGTCATGTGATGTTTTCAGAGCCACCTCTGGGGAGCAGTGTAGGGGAAAAATTGTCCTTTAAAAAAGAGCACTTTCCCATTCCAACCATGTCCAGCTCAGTGAACCGGAGAGCTTATCTGAGTTACTTACTTACAAGGACATGGGCCAGTGGTGATTTACAGTGCAGACACCTGACTTGAAGGGAGCCGCATCACCCAGAAGCCCACCCCGGCTGGCATGGGTGATGATTTTACAAAGACTGCTTCCCTGGACAATTTGCAGAAATTTTGGCTAGTAGGAGATGTACCCTTCCCCAGCAACTGTTACTGTTTAACCTAGGGGCTGGTCCTTGGGAATCTTGTAAGTTTTAGGAGTTTCCCCTGAGCCTTGTATGTTTAGTTGACTTCCTAAGCTTTGCATATCAGGTAAGTATGTGTGTGGTGGGGGGAGAGGCGCATCACAGCATGGCTTGTTCAGTTTCTCCAATCCCCTGTGCAGTAGATCACTGGAGCCTGAAGAAGCTAGAGAGCCCAGAGCACAGCTCCCCTGCGGGTTTCACATGTGGACACTGCTCAGAGCTACAGCTGGATGCAGAGGGGAACCGCTTTTCTGTCCTTTCTCCTGGGGGACACAGGCACAGGTGCAGAAGGGATGCCTGGTGTCTGGAGTAGAGCGTGACCACTCAGGATGATCAAGGACAGAGCAGGGTGCTGATGCTGAGTACTCCTGCCACCTGGCTCTGAAAATGGAGGTTGCTCCTGACCTTGGCAGAGGAGCAAGGTCCTGGGCACAGCCTGGGATGTCACGTCCTAGCGTGTGGCAGCTTTGCACTTGCACTGGAGTTCCCCATCCCCATGTGCTTCTGGTGGCTTCTAACTCTCCCACCAGGTCCACTCCTCTCAGAGGACTTGCTGGGCCTGGCTTTTGTGCCAACCAAAAGCTCGGGTGGTCCTGAGGCAGAAGGACCCCACTAGCCCATGGTTCACATTTGAGAAGGCTTTCCTGCAGTACTCCACACAGCCCGCACATGTACCTAGGGCAGTACAGGGCAGATGTGGCACACTTCTGCCAAGTGGGCTGACTTCAGGGAGTTCTTAGAGAGCATATGCGTTATCTGTGTGATAGTGACCTGACTAGCAGGAGGTAAGAAAGGACAGTTCTGCTCCAGTGTGCTAGGAAAACAGAATAAGCACCCCGTCAACTGTAGACACAATTCTTGGTGTTATGGGAGAGGGACTCCTCTGGGGATCCCTGACACACAGAACTTGAGGGAACTTAAAAAAAAAATTGGTAGCAAATGTCTTAACACGTGTGGGTTTCCTAGCACGGTGATCAGCTTCCTAGGCTTTCATTTCTTCTTTGCTCAGCTCCTCCCCAAGAGCCTCCCTCCCCCAAATGACCAGTTTCTTTCTGTTCCTGTACTCTGCCATCTTTGACTTTCTAAAGGAAAACAAGCATTTTCTCTGCGCTTACCCGAATTAATCAGAATTTCAATGGCTTTGTTTAGGAAGGGAAAAAAAGAGAGTCTTGTCAATTATCATTATCACTCAAACAATGCCAGAAAATTAAAAGGAAGTTGAGAAATGGAGAGAAGATTTAGGTCAATGCTTTAGTAGGGGAAAAGTTTTCCTCGTGGGCTTTTTATTTTCGTGATTTCAGTAGGAAGTCTGTCCTGGAATAAAAGGATTTAATGATAACGAACACACTTGTCAAAAAAAAATCACACTTCCCATTTGCAACCTGAAAACCAAAACAGTGTTTATGCCAGCCACTGAGAAGATGGGAGGAGAGACCTGTCCATCAACGTGGTTTGAGTAAAAGGGGAGGACAGTGTTTGTTCTGCGTTTGTCTATGTTGTTGGATGTTTAAATGTACTGTGTGGGGCTCAGTAGCAGAACTCACAGGATCGTGTGTGGGAGGAGGGACCTGGGAAGCCAGCAGAACGTCCAGGCAGCAGAGGCCCAAGGCTTACATGTGCACTGGTTTTTGTTTTAGAAGAGAAAACCTGAGAGCTTCTAGAAGCTGTCATGCTCTCCCCTACCCCTGTCTCCCAGTGTTCACACAACCACTCATTTTGTCAGAGGGAGGTGGGGGTGAGGGGTAGGTGACTTGTACATAAGGTAATTTTGTCATGGTGGCAAGAGGCTTAGCTATACTCCAGTCCACCGACAAGGTGCCAGGGTTGAGAAGACGCAAGACAGTGCTTCCTGAATTGTCACCCGCCCCTTCTTGCACAGAGAGGCTTATGGGTGACCTCATATGGCTTCGCGGTGACCTCCTCTCATCCTGTGTGCTCCACATTCTGTTTGGGGACCATGATTGAAGACTTGAACACCTAACTCGGTGTTTGCATGAGAAAGTGAGGAAAACCGAGGTGCTTAACAGCCCGGCCTGGGACAGGCGCTGTGATGCTGCTTCTGATGGCACAGCTCCATACAAAGGATCTGCTCCAACAGCCTGATAAGAAAACAGTGGCTTTTTTTTTAAATTTTTTTTTGCTAGGTTTGCATTGCTTACATTTTCTGTTTTTACATTTCCTAAACAGGCCGCCTCTGCTTCTTTTAGTTATATGCTTTTATTGTCAAGATTGTGATTCAGTCCCGGTATTTTAAATGACATTAGAGGGAAAGAGAAACAGCATCATATATATATATATACACATATATATGTATATATGTA
The DNA here is from genome assembly GCF_950005125.1 of Chionomys nivalis. NCBI lineage: Eukaryota > Metazoa > Chordata > Mammalia > Rodentia > Cricetidae > Chionomys > Chionomys nivalis. The sequence continues at coordinate 91,522,859 of NC_080088.1, forward strand.
TGTATATATAAAAGCCCTCCTTTTGACTCACAGATGTGTAAATATAATCAGTTTTGATTTGACTAACTTTGTTCTTGATTTTATTTATTTATTTATTTAGAGATAGGGTCTGTATCCCAAGCTGGTCTTGAACTCACTGTGTAGTAAGGGGTGACTTTGAATTCCTGGTCCTCCTGCCTCCACTTCTGGGTGCTGGCATTACAGGCATGTGATACCCACCCCCCGCCACTCCATGCTGGGGGTTGAATGCATGGTTTTACTCCAGGTAGACAAGTACTGCAGCGCACAGCGATACTCACAGCTCTGGCCTTGATTTTAAAGCACACAGGTTAGTTTTAGCACTGGGGAGATGCCGTGACTGTGCTTGCTGTGTTAGTGTGAGGACTGGGGTCCAGATCCTCACCACCCATGTATACACTGGACAGACACTATAATCCTAGTCCTCAGGAGGAGCAGACAAGAGAGCCCCAGAGTTTGCTGTCTACCTACATTAGCAGTTGTGGATGGACTCTGGCTTCAGGGAGAGACCCTGCCTGGTAAACCAAGTGTGAGTGATCCAGTAAGACACCTGATATCAACTTTGGGCCTCCACAGGTACACACACTTACACTCATACATGTCAATGGGCTCGCCACACACTCAACATCACATACCCAACACCATATACTCATGACACACCAAATACCACACACTCAACACCACACACCCACACCATACCCAAGCCACACCCAACACCACACACCTACACCACACATTCAATACCATACTCAACATTACACACCCAACACCACACACTCAATACCACATTCAATACCACACACTAACACCACACCCAACTACACCCAACACCATACACCAAATACCACACACTCAATACCACACTCAACACCACACACCCACCACACACAAACCACACCCAATACTACACACCCACACCATGCACTCAATACCCTACTCAACATCACACACTCAACACCACACACCCACCACACACAAACCACACCCAACACCACACACCTACACCACACACTCAATACCACACTCAACATTACACACTCACCATATACCCACCACCATACACCCAACTCACACCCAACACCACATACTCAACACTACATACTTAACAGCACACACATGCAAGAAATAAACTATATAGGTACCAGTTTCATTGCGACATGAATAAGATCATGACCTCACAAACAAAATCCACTATTGCCATTTCTCCCATCTGTTTTCAAGTCATTTGTCATTCTGGTGGCTGCACTGTGGAAGACAGACCTGCTTGGCCCTCACCCACTTAAAAGCAGGATTTATTACAAGGCCACTTTAAGCGACTCTGGCCCTAATGTGATTGCTTCCTGGCCAACTCGGACTCCATCCCCATCCTACCTAAAGCTTCTTGGAACAGATGCTACACCTCCTAGTCCTAAAGATAGTGTGTTTATTCTTTCATATAAATCAATTTAAAATAATATAATTAGGGAAGAAACTCTGCAGAATTCTTAGCCAAACGGTAAAAAAGGAACATCCATAATTTAATACCGTCTTTGTTAATTTCATTTTACTCTGAGGCATTCAATTAAAGTGTCATCCAATAAAGGCTGCTGCAGCAACGGAATCCCAAATCCTATTAAGTGTCAAGGATGTTAAACCTACAAAACTAACAGATTCTTTAGTCTGGAACCATTTAGGTGCTTTACGGCGCTGTGGCGAGCCTCCCACCTGAATAGGGTTTTACAGGAAGGGCGGTCTGTGATGTGTAATCATTGAAGCACTTGGAAATAATCGACCCCACAGGGCCCTTCAGCCTCCTTCAGTTTACATTAAATAATTATGGACTCATCATTTTGTTTAAGCTTATGTTTAAAGGCAGTCGTTCTGCCAAGTCTATTCTGCTAAGATTAAATATGTTTTAGTTTATGGATTGCGGTAGAGTTGTGTTTGATCTAAATATATTTCGACCTGCTGAAAACACACGTGGAGCGCTTGATGATAACAAAGTACAAAATACACATTCAGGTCGGTGCTTAAGTGTAGACGCATGTGGGCTGCTCAGCTGTGTGGAGATAACCATTAGAGGAAGCAAAACCACTCCAAGTTTATTTATCATACACAAAGGGGGCGGGGGAAGCAATCTGCAAACCAGACACAAAAGCTTTTCTTTCAAAGTCGAAGCCAGGAGGCCTTTTCTAAAACACATCACCCTGCTTTCTCATGCTGATGTCGTTTCCTTAAGAAAATTCTATTAAAACACAGACTAATGTTAATGACAAAACCCCAGCTTTAGATTAACCTTCCCCAGGGAAACAAACATTTGCTCCTGGCTAGGGGAGCAGCTGTCCTGGTGCCTGCTCTTAGCAAGATGGTGGTTGTGATGGTCAGGAAAATGAGTTCCAGGGGCAAAAAAAGGTTTCCTTGGCGTGAGAGGATGAGAAGATAATAATAATAATAATAATAATAATAATAATAATAATAATAATAATAATGACTTCACGCTACTCCTATTAAAAAGCATGTTAGAAAATGTCAGCTTCCAAGTAGCAATGCCCATCACCCCCTGGTGATTCCTTCTCAGCAGGGGTCTGGTACTTCTACTGCTTAGAATTAAAGCACAAACAGTAGACCAGGGCATCTTCCATAATTGTTATATATTTTAGCAATGTTTTAAGAGATAGCCATCTGTAAGGTCCCTTCACTGATCATACCTACTGCACAATCACATGTATTTGTACCAGGGCATGGCACGGAAAGCTGAAAGTCGGTGTATGATGGGCTGGGGAGATGGCTCAGCGGATAAAGTGCCTGAGTTTGATGCCCCAGAACCCGTGTTTAAAAGGGTGGACCGCGAGGGGTGCACCCACACACTGAGACAATGGGGATGTTCTATCAGGAACTCACCAAGGCCAGCTGGCCTGGGTCTGAAAAAGCATGGGATAAAACCGGACTTGCTGAACATAATGGACAATGAAGACTACTGAGAACTCAAGAACAATGGCAATGGGTTTTTGATCCTACTGCACGTACTGGCTTTGTGGGAGCCTAGGCAGTTTGGATGCTCACTTTACTAGACCTGGATGGAGGTGGGTGGTCCTTGGACTTCCCACAGGGCAGGGAACCCGGATTACTCTTAGGGATGATAAGGGAGGGGGACTTGATGGGGGAGGGGGAGGGAAATGGGAGGTGGTGGCAGGGAGAAGGCAGAAATCTTTAATAAATAAATAAATAATAAAAAAATTTTAAAAAAAAGAAACAAAAAAAAAAATAAAAGGGTGGGGGGTAATAGCATGCACTGGTGGGGCAGAGACAGGAAGATGTCTGGGGCTCAGTGACCAGCCAGTCGAGGTGAATTCTATCAGTGAGTTCCAGGCTGGGTTAGAGACACTGCCTCAAAAACTAAGGTGGAAAATCACGAGCACAGAAACTTGACATCATCCCCTAGCCTCGACAGGTGTGTGCACAGAAGCACATAGACATACATACACACATTTGCACATATAATTTTTTAAAACCTCTTTGAATGCCCACTACAAGCTTGCAGCTAAATACAATGCTATTAATATGAGAGGTCGTGGATGACACGGAAGTCATGAGCCCTACTGGGGCTAGTTTCCGGCTCACAGGATGCATGCCTGCTACAAAAGTGCAATAATATGCCTTAGCTCTGGCTGCGGCTCAGTCCGGGCTTAACATATGATACCTGCTCAACTGTAAAACGACATCCGTATCACCTGCCCTGACGATCTCACAAGACGGGGATCAAACTGGATTAGGTAAGTAAACACTTTGACAGCCATAAAGCTTTATGCAAACATCAGGCTGTTTGTAAAAAGGCTTAGGAATATCTATTAAGCTGCATACTTGTGGGGCAAATTAGTGCGTGGACGTACAGGTGCAAAGGGTGGGAGGAAAGCCATTTGGAGTTCAAACTTGTGTTCTATTCCTTTCTGTGTTTAGGACCTTCATTTCATACCTTAAGCACCTGTATCATGATAAAGTACAATGATATCTTCTTTGACAAATTAATTATTTTAAATGCAAGGTCTCATTCAGCCTAGACTGGCCTCAAACTTGCTCTGTGGCTATGGATGTCCTTGAACTTTTGGCTTTCCCACCTCTACCTCTAAGTGTTGGGGTTCTAGGCATGCACACCACATCTGGTTTATGGCATGCGAGGATGGAAACCAGGGCTTCTTGCATACTAGGCAAGCAGTCTGCTAGCCAAGCCACATCTCCAGACCCCAAAAGAAAGCTTACAGGGACACCTTTGCCACATCTTATGTAAGCGTCAGTGGGGTCTAGATCATATGTGCTATTGAACGGGTTTAGAAAAAAACTATCACCATGATTAAGATTGAGGAATCAGCTGGAAAGGAAACCAGATCCTTGGTGGTACCCACAACTGCCTGTGATACAGGGCTCCAAATGTTACCATGGAGACTTAGTCATTTTCCTGAATAGTGGGGTTTGCAAACTGTCTGCCTGACGCCTTAGCTTGCTGTATCATTTCTGAAATCCTCTTTGCTCAGGAAAGGATTTTCTTTGCAGAGGATTTGAGGGGTCTATTTCTTTACTTACTGTAGGCAGTGACACCTATTAACACTTTTACACACAGCGCCTGCCTGATACTTTAACAAGGATGCTAGTCAACGTGACCTGTCCCATTTAACTACTGTTTCTATGTAAACCTCACTCTAGACCTGTGAGAGGGACCAAGAAAGTAGATATCAGAAAACTGTCGTATAACAATGGGACCTGATCTGGAGAGTTTATTTGAGCTGGAAAAGTCAAATAAGATTAGAACCCTATGTAATTTATTTAATGACAGGAACAGGGGGCTTAGAATATCCAGACCTGAAGCTGACGGGATACCATTTCTATGTGTAATGGGAATGAAGAATGTGAGCACTGGGCATATAAAAACAAACGTCCCCACAGCGTCCCCAGAGTCTCCAGTGTATGTGCCTATTGTCCTTTGGATGCCAAAGCCAAATGATTGACTTACAATTTCTCCTGACACTCCTCCAGAACAAGGCTGGATCTAGTGTCTCACTCATGTATTCATTCAGCAAACACCTACAGAGCACACGCTGCATATACGTCATTTATTTTTGTGAGCCAAGAGTCTGATGCCCAAACAGGTGATAAATGAAAGAATATTACTGAGGCAGGATAAAAAGACAGGGACTATTATGTGTATAAAAAGGGGAAGCTGCTTTATTGAGTTGATCACCAGCTAAGAGGCAAGATTTTCAACACAATCAGTAACATTGGATTAAAGCCTTAAACCCCAAATTTTCTAAGATGCTAACCAAAACCCCCATTACAGAGGAAGACAAGCCCTATGCTAGGTTACACTACTAGATTATAATCCTATCCAGGTGTCTCTGGAGCCACTGTATGAGCCCAGGGATTGAGAAGAGCACAGCGATAAAGGATAGGAGGGCCTTTTAGAAAACTGCTAAGCAATGAAATTCCATAAGCTTTCAAAATCTATACATTGTGAGCATGACTGAACCAAGATTGTTCTTTGGGAAGCCCACCCCCACACTCTCGGGTGTGTCCGACTTCGTGCCTGGAGTCTTGCTACTTTGAATAAACTCCAACTCTGCTCCACACTGGCCCACCGTGACATTCCTTCCCTAAGTGTGGAAGCCAGGGATCTGGTTTTACCAGAGTCAAGGATCCTAGGTGACTAACGGCACTCCTCAGGCTATAGAGGTGACATCATGGAGCTGGGCCTCTGTCCTTGCCCTCACCATGGCCTTCCTAAAGTGGGAAATATCAAATGTGAATAGGACAGCAAACAGGGACTGGTGGAGGACCCACTTACTAGTGACAGGAGGAGGATCAATTATGTTAATCAAATAATCCGATCTGGTTAGAGTAGCTGGCCAGCCTGTCTCCATCTCGCCAGCGGGCATTGTCTCCACCTCTCCATGGTAGGGATTACAGGCCCACACCATCATGTACAATGTTTTACATGAGTTCTGTGATTCTGAGTGTGATCATTATGCCCACGTGGCAGGCACTTCATCTCCCCATCTCCCCAGCCCATATGTAATCACACGAGGCAGAGGCCACTTTTCTGGGCCACCAGGACAAGCATGTCTGTGTCAGGAAGCCTGGTCTTCAGTGAGAAAGGCTTTTACGGGGTATGGGAAACGACTCAGGCCACTGACTACTCTAGGTGACATGAACTGCATGTAGGCTACTGAAGGCTGGCAACTTTCACCAGAAGGTTTGGATAGGAAAACGAAGACGATCCCAGTCACTTCCAGTCCTAACTAAAGGAGTGCCAGGCATCCCACATCACACAGCAGGGTCTCTGCACCAGTACAGGGTAGACAAGAGAGGACGCCAGACCCCCAAGCCAAGGTCTGTGTGCTGAGTACTGACCACTGTGGCTGCTAAGGGAAGTGCAGGCCAGCAGACCTGCGACCTTGGCCGCTGTACCTTCTTCTCCAGCTGAGCAGCTAGCGGCTAGGAGAGTTAAAGCCTCAGTACTCCATTCCACCTTTTATTTTTATTTTCTTCCCATTGGGAATCATACATTCAAAATGGTATATACAGAGATGACCAGGAAAGTCACTATATATAAATATATGGGAAGAGGCAGACTTCCAAGATGACGTTTATCCTCAGATTGATTCAAGTAAATAGGCAATCCACAGGGCAAAACAAAATGAAAAGAACAAGTCTGGCTGAAGGGGAGAATTTTATCTGGAGTTTATCAGATTGATATTGATAAACTTTCAGATATCCACCTTAACGACAAATCACAGGCATGTGAAGAAAGGCTATTTGGTCCACTAAAGGGGTGAGAGAGCTAGGGAGGTGGCTCTGCACAAGCGTAAGTGCCTGGGTGTGAAGCCACGGAACCCACAAAAACAACAGCAAAAACATATGGCTACACACGTGCTTATAACCCCAGCATTGAGTGTGTATGTGGGGTGGGTGCAGGTATGGGTGTGGGATGGAGACAGGAGGATTGCTGGGACTTGCTAGATGCCACCCTAGCTTCAGGTCCAGTAAAAGACTCAAGGGAATAATGTGGAGAGTGAGCAGGATGCCTGACATCTTTCCCAGGCCTCCCTGTATGTACATGGGTATCTCTACACATGTGTGCATGCAAACCATACATAAACCACATGAACAAATACACAAATAATAGAAACCATCCATGCAAAAGAGTTAATAGACTTACTAGACAAAGACTTTTAAGTATTGTTTTGAAGTTGTTTAAAGAACCACAAAGGTCAGGAGTGAAGGTTCAGAGGATCACCTGCTACCAAGGCTGAATACCTGGGTTTCAACCCCGAGACCCACTACACAGAAGGAGAGAACAGCTGTCACATGACCCCAACACACTACACACACACACACCCACCACCACCACCACCACCACCACTACTACCACCACCATCAAAAGGAAAAGTGGAGACTGCTAAGAAAAGAATCTTTGAACAAATTGGAAATATCAATAAAGACATAAAATCTACAGAAAACAAAAAAGGAAATTCTAGAGTTGGAAAGTATAATAGCCAAGCTAGAAAACACAATAGAACAATGCACAAAATAAATAAATAAACGAATTAATCAGGCTGAGTAAAGAGTCAACAAACAAAGAATGTAAAGGAGACTACTGAATTTCATCAAAGGAAGAAAAACAAGGAAAGTGAAGATAATATTCGAGACCCATGGGGCATAGAGGCAGGAAAAGTGTGTTAAGGAGACGTGTCCTTGGACAAATAATTCAAATATGCAAACCAGGCGACAGAGAAGTTTGTGAGCAAGAAGTCAAAAGTAGCATAGCACACACAGGGATCCTCAATGAACTCGTTAACAGATTTCTCCTCAGAAATTTACAGATGGGGCTGGGGTCAGCAGGGAGTGACATGGAACTGTGGGAGAAGGGGTGCTGTCTGGGGTTTGAGGGAAGCTGGCGGGGGAGGGGAAGAGATATGATCAAAATCCAAAATACACTGTATCCACACCCGAGACTGTCAAAGACTAAATAAATAAATAACAGTAAAGGGGACTGGAAGACTAGGAAATAATGGGGGTGATGAGTCAAAGAGCACAAAACAAGAGAAACCCTGCAGCTAAGAGCCCACCTCTGCAAAGGCGTGACAAACAGATTAAATGTCCATTCCCAGGGAGATCTTTCAAAATAGCTGATACACCCAGCGTGGTGGCGCACGCCTTTAATCCCAGCTCTCGGGAGGCAGAGGCAGGTGGATCTCTGCGAGTTCAAGGCCAGCCTGATCTACCGAGTGAGTTCCAGGTCAACCAGGGGCACAACAAATACGTTTACTTATTTGTTTATTGATTGACTGATGGATTGTGTGTTATGTGTATGTGCACACGCACAATATCATCTGTGTGGAAATCAGAGGAGAATTTTTAGGAGCTGTTTCTCTCCCCTGTATGAGATCTGGAATCCAAATTTAGGTCCTTGTGTCTTGAGACACGCCAGCAAGTGCCTTTACCTGCTGAGCCATCTCACTGGCCCACTAATACATTTTTAAATAACTTACTAATCTAAAAGCTAGCATAAGTTTGGTTCTGTAAACTCCATATTTTGTCTTCTAGAACATTTAAGAGGCTAATATATTATTAAAAATCGTTAGTTTATGTTCTTGGAGACACAATGTATAAAGATGTGATTTTTGCAACTGAGAAGGCTGTGGGCAGAAATACACAGCATCAGTGTTCTTGCATGTTGTTGGTATTTAAACTGCTATAAATCCAAATTAGAGAGTATAACCTTAGGATATTAACTAATTCCCATGGTAACTATAAAGAAAACAACCGTAGCATGTAAACAGAAGGAAATGTGGAAATTTAGCTATTTTACCATAAAACCCAACTAAATACAAAAGACAGTAATATAGGAAAAGAGGTAGAAAAACCATTGTAACCCAGGCTGGGGAGGTCACTGAATTGGGAAAGTGCTTACTTTGCAAGCATGAAGACCTGGGTTTAAAGCTACAAAGTTGTAGCTCATTAAACAGCAACACCACAGAAGCCACTTCTTCAGCCAGCCTTGAACAGGAAGGATATGACATCAGATAGACAATAGGCTTAGGAAGATGGTGGGGGCCATTTACACGAGGTCCTGAGGGTGTCGACTACCACGCAGACAGAGAGCAGCAGGTGCTGACCGAGATCCTGGGAAAGTCTCGTATTGGGGTGGGTACTGTGTTTAATGGACATACAGGCTCAACCGTTCCAGATGGCAAGCGCTGTGGCGATGGCTGCTTAGTAATATGGATTACCCAGTGCACTGAGCTCTGCATTCAAGGATGGTTAATATGGCTGCAAAGATAGCTCCATGGCAAGCCTGCCTACTGTACAAATGTGAGACCCCAAGTTTGAACCCTCAGCACCCATATAAGAAGCCAAGTATGGCTGTGTACACACTTGTAACCTTAGTGCTGCGAAAGGTGGAGGCAGGAGGATCACAAGGGCTTGCTGGCTGCTGGTTTCACCAAGAAGAGAGAGTGACCTCCTCTCTGGCTTCACCTTGCATGCACACATACATAGTACACACACCATACATGTAACATCCCAAGCATGTATACCCACACATCATAAACACAGCGTAAAAAATGAAAAAATAGTCAAGATGATAAATTTTATGCTATATGTATTTTAACATAAAAAGATACTGTTCATCTTTTTGGAAAACTCAGAAATATAGACAACTGTTGAAGAATAATCTAGCAAAGACATTAATTTCTGAGGCATTAAAGTATACTGCTTTCTATGATGAATGGGCGAAAAACTCAAATCCATCCCATGAAGCACAGAGAAATCCATAAATGGCAGTTTCTTTAGTCGACTCCCAGATAGGTTAAAGCATCTAAGACCCCAGGAGACCAACCTGTCTTACTATGGAAGACACAGAGAAGGTAAATGTATTAGGAAGGCAGCCGCCAGACTCTACCCTTCCCTGTGCCCACACTCACTGTAATGACTTTGAAGTACCTTCCATGAAGAAGCAGGCAGTAGGCTGGGATTATGATTCAGTTAGTACAGTGTTTGCCTTGCAAGCATAAGGACCTGAGTTCAATGCCCAGAATACACATCTGGGCATGGCAGCACCTGTATGTATTCCCAGCATTGGGTAAGAGGAGATAGCAGGATCTCTCAGACTAACTGGCCAGCCAGTCTAGCTGCTTGGAGAAATGTAAGTCAATGAGAAACCCTGCTTCAGCCTGTCTCAAAACTGTGAGGTGGAGCTGATGAGATGGCTCAGCAGTAAAGTTGCTTGCCACACAAGCCTAGAGACCCAAGTTCAATCCCCAGTACCTACATAAAGCAGGAGAGAGCTGACTCCGCAGAGTTGTCCTCTGACATCCCCATGTGTGCTGTGTGAGATGCCCACAACCTAAGAATAACAAATTAATTTTTTTTGAAGCAACGTAGATGGTACCTGAGGAATGACACCTGGGGCTGACTTCTGGTCTCCTTGTGAATGGATACACACAGTAGGATACACACAATTCTTTCTGTGACTCTAGGTTAGTCCTGAGACTGGCTTTGCTGACAAAGTGTAGCAAAATAATGTCTTTCTAGAAGAGTCCAGGCCACAGAGGCTATGTTCACTTCCACACCCTCCTGGAATCCCACAAGAGCCAGGCGGACTATCCCAGGCTAGCTTGTGGAAAGACTAGAGACCCACTAAGGAAAACACGGCTGTCCAAGGTGAATCTGTCCTTGATATATACATCAATGATGTGTCCCCAAACATGGGACAGAACACAATCCAGATGGACAGATCCATTGCCCGACTTACCACTGACCACAAACACATGAGCAGAGTTAAGAGCAACAAGTGTATCGGGGAGGTAGACAGAGACGAGCAGAAACACATGCTTACTGTGAATAAGTGGGCACATGAGTCAGAGACCCCATAACTGAAAGACTGGTGGTGCATCACACCACACCCATCCAACAGAATGCAGCAAGCCTGGCCTGGTGATTTCAGTCATCCCCAGCAATGGAAAGCAGTGCCCACAGGCAACACCACTACCAGAATCAAACATTCTGAGTGGAAAGGAGACTCCAAATGACATCTGAACCACTACCATGGTAGAGCTAGGGGTAGGACAGCCCGCAGAGGGCCAGAGCCAAGGTCTCGGAAGTACCAAGCATTGGCAACATCTTTCTAAGCAGTTGCTTGATGGTGATTACAAACACATATGTAACTATCATTAATGGCTACAGAACAGTTCTGTCGGTGTGTGGGAATGTGTGTGCAGTTCACTCCAGGAATGTTAGGACACTGGCGTTTCCCCAGTTGTAAGATGCTCACCCGTGAGATCTACTCAAACTTTCAGATTACATACTTTCCAGAAGCCCAACAGCACTGTGGGATAGGAGCAGGGGCATCTCTACCTACTGGGGCCTCTGTGAGATTATGGACAGTGATCTAATTTCCTTACGATTTAATTCCAGTGTGATAACGCAATATTCCTTTAAAAATAGTTCTTAGAGGGTTTCATACAATATATTCTGATCATATTCACCTGCCCTTTCCTACTCACCCACCCTTTGTATTGTTTTCTGTTTTTTTGTTTTTTTGTTTTCTTTTTCCCCAATACATTGTTCAAAATCGATTAGTGCTGTCTGAATATTCTCGGATGCGTGGTTTTCCACTGCATAGTGGTTGACTCACCAGGGGCTATACTTAGAGAAAACTGTCTCTCCTTCTCCCAGAAGCTAATAATTACTAATATTACTAGCAATCACATTAGCAAGGGCTTGGGGTGGGTGGTCTACCCAACTGTTCTCTCCATGCTGGGATCTGGTGTGGATTAAGCTTGCACAGGTCTGCACACTCTGTCTCAGCCACTGTGCGTTCACATGTGCAGCTGCCCTGCTGTGTCCAGAAGACACGGTCGCCTTGTGGTCATTCACTGCCTCTGGCTCTTACACTCTTTTTCTTCTGCAATGATTCCTGAACCGCAAAGAGGGCTGGTCTCTTCCTCTCTGCACCTTGGCCACTCGGTGGTCGCTGTGTTAATCATCATCTACTGGAAAGGGAAGCTTCTCAGGTACGGGATGAGAGAGCATTTATCCAGAGCAATATTTCCTCCACATGCAAAGTCTGTTGGGGGTATGCTTTACAGTAGCGTCCCGGAGTGTAGGGACTTGGTCTCTCTGCCTTACAGAGGCCAAGTCCATGTGTTTGGGAGTTAGACAGACAGCAGCTGCTTTGGAAGTCATTGGGTATGGATTCACTTTGGACACAACCTTTCATTTCCCTGGTAACATTCTAAAGGGATTTAAAACACCATGTAAAAAGGTAGAGGCGTCGGGGCTTTGTTGAGGCCCATTAAGGGAAAATTACTTCTTTCTGATCATAAGAATGAAATCTGAGTTCTCCCTCTGAATTTCTCCCCTGGGGGAGACATAACCTTCTGATCTGTTCCAAAGATCTGAACATTACACACGACTCCTTTAAGAATCAACCCAGCTGGACCTGACAGTAGGCTGGTCAGGAGACCACCCCTGAAGAAGGCTGATTCACCTGAAGACATGGTAAGGAGTTGGGAATAATAATTATCCCCCTAATGAGCTAATGAACTTACACATCTCAGATGCCCCTCTCCTTCCTGACACAGACATCCTCTGCTAAGCCTGGCTGCTTTTTGAGTTTAAAAAAAAAAAAAAAAAAAAAAAAAAGCCAACTTTCTCTTTTTCTCCTTTCTAGGTCTTTTCCATCGAACTTTATATGGCTTAGCTTTTTCTTCTTCTCACTCTTCCTCTTCCCCTGCTAGAATTGCCAGCTTGCTCTAACAAGGCGGTCTCGGCATCTGAGTCTGTTTTTAAACTTCTTTTAGGAATGAGATACAGAGCCCACAAAAGGGAACCCCGGTTCTTCCTGCTAACACATGCTCTCATGTATCCCACAATGCAATAGCTTCCTGTTAACACTTAGGTGGCAGAGAAGAGGTTTTACTCCTACACAGCACCATCGCAATTTAACGGAGAACAGTACAGACTGTTTGTGAATGAGAATCCCCGGGAAGAAGCTGTGTGTGCGAAGGTGGACTGACTCATTGCAACTCTGGGGACATGGGGAGGTTGCGATGCCTCAAGCCCAGAGACTAATTACAGTTTACCTCAGACCATCGTTAGCCTTAGATCGCCATTCTGTGCCCACATCTGTGTAGGAGTTAACGTACTGTGACCAGCAGATAAAGATCCTTTGGATGTACTAACTTCGGGGAGCACTAGCTTCCATCAACACTAAAGCCAAGCATGTCATCAGGCAGGCTCTAAGACCTAGGGCTGAGAATTTGGGGTTTTGTGATAACTCTCATCTCTGCTCCCACCAATGTGTTTAAAAGGAGTTTGATTTATGACCCTCTTTGTTCTATTACCATAAAAAACTTCATGACATTGCTTCTACATTGGAACCTGAAATTTGGAGTAGCCTAAATCTGTGTTCCTGGCCCATCCATGGCCACTCATATTTGGCTGTAGAAAAAAAGATCTCTTAGTCTCTGTGAGGGAAACTTGTGTTTGTGAGTTAACAAATTCAAAGGCTGATTATTAAATTAATACCTAAAGAATAAATGGGACAAAAATAATGGTAGTCAGGACTGGAGAGATGGCTCAGTGGTTTAGAGCACAGACTGCTGCTCCAGAGGACCAGGGTTCAATTCCCAGCACTCACATAGCAGCTCACAACTGTCTATAAGTCCAGTTCCAGTTCCAGGGGATCTGACGCCCCCTCCTGGTCTCTGTAGGTACTGTTTGTGTGTGGTGCCAGACATATACGCAAGCAAAACACCCATATACATAAAATAAAACAAAACACAATGAATAATCAGACTGGAATCAAGAGCCTGTGGTCACACCCTACCTCAGCCTTACTGGCTACAGGGCCTCAGGGAAATCAGGACATTCTTAACTTCCACCTGAGCGATCCTGTCGCCATCCTGACTGACAAGAAGATATTCTAAAGCAATCTCGCTCAAGCCACTCTCTTGGGCTGAGACTATGTGGTAGGGCCTCCCAAGGAACTGAAATCCCCACCCCCACCCCAGGAGTCTCATGCTGGGAGGAGGAAAAGGCTAAAGCCTAGTGCCAACCAAAGGGGGCGCTATCTTCCAAAAAGGACCTCATACAGTTTGGAGGACTTGTCAGAGTGCCTTTCAGGAGAGACTGGAGTCTAGGCGACAAAGGGTTGGATCACCGCTAGACTGGGACTGGTCAGCTATGCATCACTCTGGCCCTCTGCTTAGGACTAAACCTCATGCCTGGGTCTGAAAGATGGACCAGAGTGGGTTTAGGTATCGTTGGGAGTCTATGCCCTTCTTCCCAGTGTAGACACATTGAATAATTTTCCTTTTGCTGCTTTTTACCACTATTTGGGTGTTTAGTTGACTTGCTAAGGACTGGTGGCATAGGAGAGAAGCCCAGACCCAGGCTCTAACCCCTACTAATTCTGGTAATAACACCAATGGATCCACATAATAGAGGTGTGGGGCCTGAGATCGGGACTGTGGTATAAATATCTGGCTCGGAGCAAACATTCAAGAATCCGCCTCTTCTTGATCTTATGGTATGTCACTGTATACAATGTCCTGGAAGAATAAAAATCAAGAGCCTCCCTCCTGCGTGGGCTGAGGGTACAGCTTAGTCACAGGACACTTACCCCACCTTGCAAGGCCCTGGGTTCTATCTCCTGCTGAAACAAACAACAAAACAAAACAAAACAATCTCCGGCCCTGCAGTGCTTGTTTCCTTCTAGAAGAGTCTAAAGTTGTTTTGTTTGTTGGGACACCATATCAGAATTAAAGGATGAGGAAGCACAGACTTGGGAATTAAGCTGCCTGCTCTATTTCTTCCTCCTACACATGTGTATTTAGCATCTTCTTGTTTGGGCTTCTTGCTTAGAAAGTGAGGAGGATTCCGGGGGCTTCTGGGAGCACCATGCACGTAAAGTATCGGGACCTGAGCGGAGCTAGATGAGTGTTAGCTATGAGGAATTTTGCTTTGTGCTAAATCAAATGAACCACTGCACCTTCAAAGAATTGAAGATCAGCCCCTTTCCTCTTTGGGCACATAACACCATCCAGCTCAGTCTGTCTGGCGCTGGGGGCAAATCCTCAGGGCAAGTAGGCAGGCGAGACTTCCTTTGTCTCTCCAGCCTGCCTGCATCAAGCAAGGTAAGGCCTTTGTTTACAAACTACCCAACCTGCACGGAGATCTGATCTAGGCACCAGGAGAGACAGCAGCGGGGTGAGTTTGTGACCTGACTGGCGGCGGCGGAAGCAGCCCTGGACAGGGAACTCTGAAGTTCCTCATCCCCCACCCTATACTCCCTGGGCTCCCTGCAGGGGCTCTACACCCTGCATACTGCCTCTCTCTTCTTGTCCCACCCAGCTTGCATCCAGAACCCTTCTTCCTTCTGCCCCCTTTCCTCTTTGGGCACATAACACCATCCAGCTCAGTCTGTCTGGCGCTGGGGGCAAATCCTCAGGGCAAGTAGGCAGGCGAGACTTCCTTTGGTTCACTGGCCTGCCTGCACCAAGCAAGGTAAGGCCTTTGTTTACGAACTACCCAACCTGCACGGAGATCTGATCTTGGCACCAGGAGAGCCATCAGTGGGAGAGCTAATCTGGGTACCAGGAGAGCCGTCTTTGGGCACGGAGATCTGATATTGCTACCAGGAGAGACATCACTGGAGCACCAGGAGAGCTATCACTGCAGGGTGCCATCACTGGGAAAGTACATCAGTAGGCAAGGAGTCCTGATCCGGTAAAAGAAGATCCATAGGGGAGCATTCGGAGAAAGAGATGGGCAGGCGCCAATGCAAGAATTCACCCAAAAATCTGAAAAACTATATGAAACCACCAGAACCCAGCGACCTCACAACAGGAGGACATGAACACCTTAATCATGAAGAAGTAGATAAAATTGACTTTATGAAAGTGATTGACGCCCTTAAACAGCATGCAAAAAATGCCCTTATAGAAATGGATGAGAATTATAACAGAAAGTTTGAAGAATTGAGTAAATCAGTGAATGATACCCTAGGAAACCAAGGAAAAACAATCAAACAAATAATGGAAACAGTTCAAGACTTAAAAACTGAAATGGAGGCAAAGAAGAAAACACAAACAGAAGGCCAGCTGGACAGGGAAAATCTAGGTAAACGAATAGAGACTACAGAAACAAGCATAACCAACAGAATACAAGAGATAGAAGAAAGAATCTCAGATTCTGAAGATACCATAGAGAAAATAAACACGCTGATCAAAGAAAACAGCAAGGCCAACAAATTCTCATCACAAAACATTCAGGAAATATGGGACACAATAAAAAGACCAAACCTAAGAATAATAGGAATAGAAGAAGGAGAAGAAGCGCAGCTCAATGGTCCAGAAAATATATTTAATAAAATTATAGAAGAAAACTTTCCCAACCTAAAGAAAGATATACCTATGAAGGTTCAAGAAGCATACAGAACACCGAATAGGCTGGATCAAAAAAAAAAAAATCCTCTCGCCATATAATAATCAAAACACAAAGCATACAGAATAAAGAAAGAATACTAAGAGCAGCAAAGGAAAAAGGCCAAGTTACTTATAAAGGTAAACCTATCAGACTTACACCTGACTTCTCTATGGAAACCATGAAAGCCAGAAGGTCCTGGATAGATGTACTGCAGAAACTAAGAGACCATGGATGCAAGCCCAGACTACTATACCCAGCCAAGCTTTCGTTCACTATAAATGGAGAAAACAAAATTTTCCAGGATAAAAACAAATTTAAACAATACGTAACCACAAATCCAGCCTTACAGAAAGTAATAGAAGGAAAATCACTAATCAAGGAGTCCAACAATGACCACAGTAACTCAGACATCTAGAAACCCTTTACCAGCACATCTCAAAGAAGGGAAACACACAAAATCTACTACTAAAAAAAAATGACCGGAGTTAACAACCACTGGTCATTAATATCACTTAATGTCAATGGACTCAACTCACCTATAAAAAGGCACAGACTAAGAGATTGGATACGAAAACAGGATCCAACATTCTGCTGTTTACAAGAAACACACCTCAACCACAAAGACAGGCACCTACTCAGAGTAAAGGGCTGGGATAAGGCTTATCAAGTAAATGGACCTAGGAAACAAGCAGGTGTGGCCATACTAATTTCTAACAAAGTTGACTTCAAACTTAAATCAATCAGAAGAGATGGAGAGGGACATTTTCTACTCATAACCAGAACAATTCATCAGGATGAAATCTCAATCCTGAATATCTATGCCCCTAATATAAAAGCACCCACGTACGTAAAAGAAACATTGTTAAAACTCAAGGCAGCCATCAAACCGCACACATTAATAGTAGGAGACTTTAATACTCCTCTCTCACCAATGGACAGGTCAATCAGACAGAAACCTAACAGAGAAATAAGAGAATTAATGGAGGTAATGAATCAAATGGACTTAACAGACATCTATAGAATATTCCACCCAAATAGGAAAGAATATACCTTCTTCTCTGCAGCTCATGGAACCTTCTCAAAAATCGACCACATACTCGGTAACAAAGCAAACATTCACAGTTACAAAAAGATATTAATAACCACCTGTATCTTATCAGATCACCATGGATTAAAGCTAGAATTCAGCAACAATGCTACCCCCAGAAAGCCTACAAACTCATGGAAACTGAATAGTCAACTACTGAACCATACCTGGATTAAGGAAGAAATAAAGAAAGAAATTAAAGTCTTCCTTGAAGACAATGAAAATAAAGAAACAACATACTCAAACCTATGGGACACTATGAAAGCAGTCCTGAGAGGAAAGTTCATAGCACTAAGTGCCCACTTAAAGAAAACAGAGAAAGCACACATTGTAGACTTAACAGCCCACCTGAAAGCTCTAGAAAAAAAAGAAGCAGACTCACCTAGAAGGGGTAGAAGACTGGAAATAATCAAACTGAGGGCTGAAATCAACAAAATAGAGACACAGAAAACAATTGAAAGAATCAATAAATCAAAAAGCTGGTTCCTGGAGAAAATCAACAAGATTGATAAACCCCTATCCAAACTAATCAAACGGCAGAGAGAGAATTTGCAAATTAATAAGATCAGAAATGAAAAGGGAGACATAACCACAGACACAGAGGAAATTCAGAGAATCATTAGATCTTACTACAAAAGCCTGTATTCCACAAAACTGGAAAATGTAAAAGAAATGGACACTTTTTTAGATAAATACCATATACCAAAATTAAACCAGGACCAGGTGAACAACCTAAATAGACCTGTTAGTCGTGAAGAATTAGAAGCAGTTATCAAAAACCTCCCTTCCAAAAAAAGTCCAGGACCAGATGGTTTCAATGCGGAATTCTACCAGAACTTCCAAGAAGACCTAATACCTATACTCCTTAAGGTATTTCACAATATAGAAACAGAAGAGTCATTGCCAAATTCCTTTTATGAAGCTACAGTAACTCTGATACCAAAACCACACAAAGACCCAACCAAGAAAGAAAATTACAGGCCAATCTCACTCATGAACATCGATGCAAAAATCTTCAACAAAATTCTGGCAAACCGAATCCAAGAACACATTAGAAAAATTATCCATTATGATCAAGTAGGCTTCATACCAGAGATGCAGGGCTGGTTTAACATACGCAAATCTATCAATGTAATCCATCATATAAATAAACTGAAAGAAAAAAACCATATGATCGTTTCATTAGACGCTGAAAAAGCATTTGACAAAATTCAACATCACTTTATGATAAAAGTCTTGGAGAGATTAGGGATACAAGGGTCATACCGAAATTTAATTAAAGCTATATACAGCAAGCCGACAGCTAATATCAAATTAAATGGAGAGAAACTTAAAGCCATCCCACTAAAATCAGGAACACGCCAAAGCTGTCCACTCTCTCCATACCTCTTCAATATAGTTCTCGAAGTTTTAGCAATAGCAATAAGACAACATAAGGGGATAAAGGGGATTCAAATTGGAAAGGAAGAAGTTAAACTTGCATTATTTGCAGATGATATGATAGTGTACATGAGCGACCCCAAAAACTCCACCAAAGAACTCCTAAAGCTGATAAACGCCTTTAGTAATGTGGCAGGATACAAGATCAACTCCAAAAAATCAGTCACCCTCTTATACACAAAGGATATGGAAGCAGAGAGGGAAATAAGAGAATCATCACCTTTCACGATAGCCACAAAAAGCATAAACTATCTTGGGGTAACTCTAACCAAGGAAGTGAAAGATCTATTTGACAAGAACTTTAAGGCATTGAAGAAAGAAATTGAAGAGGATACCAGAAAATGGAAGGATCTCCCTTGCTCCTGGATTGGGAGGATCAACATAGTAAAAATGGCAATTCTACCAAGGGCAATTTATAGATTCAATGCAATCCCCATTAAAATCCCATCAAAATTCTTCACAGATCTTGAAAGGACAATAATCAACTTTATATGGAGAAACAAAAAACCCAGGATAGCCAAAACAATCTTATATAATAAAGGAACTTCTGGAGGCATTACCATCCCTGACTTCAAACTCTATTACAGAGCTACAGTAATGAAAACAGCGTGGTACTGGCATAAAAACAGAGCAGTCGACCAATGGAATCGTATAGAAGACCCGGATTTTAACCCACAAACCTATGAACAACTAATTTTCGATAAAGGAGCTAAAAGTATACAATGGAAGAAAGAAAGCATCTTCAACAAATGGTGCTGGCACAATTGGATGTCAACCTGTAGAAGAATGAAAATAGACCCATATCTATCACCATGCACAAAACTCAAGTCCAAATGGATCAAAGACCTCAATATCAATCTGAACACACTGAACCTGATAGAAGAGAAAATGGGAAGTACCCTACAACATATGGGCACAGGAGATCGCTTCCTATGTATAACCCCAGCAGCACAGACATTAAGGGCAACATTGAATAAATGGGACCTCCTGAAACTGAGAAGCTTCTGTAAAGCAAAGGACACTGTCATTAAGACAAAAAGGCAGCCTACTGACTGGGAGAAGATCTTCACCAACCCCGCTACAGACAAAGGTCTGATCTCCAAAATATATAAAGAACTCAAGAAACTAGACTTTAAAAGGATAATTAACCCAATTAAAAAATGGGGCACTGAACTGAACAGAGAATTCTCATCAGAAGAAGTTAAAATGGCCAAAAGATACTTAAGGTCATGCTCAACCTCCTTAGCGATCAGAGAAATGCAAATCAAAACAACTTTGAGATATCATCTTACACCTGTCAGAATGGCTAAAATCAAAAACACCAAGGATAGCCTTTGCTGGAGAGGTTGTGGAGAAAGGGGTACCCTCATCCATTGCTGGTGGGACTGCAAACTTGTGCAACCACTTTGGAAATCAGTGTGGCGGTTTCTCAGAAAAATTGGGATCAACCTACCCCTGGACCCAGCAATAGCACTCTTGGGAATATACCCAAGAGATGCCCTAGCATATGACAAAAGCATTTGTCCAACTATGTTCATAGCAGCATTATTTGTAATAGCCAGAACCTGGAAGCAACCTAGATGCCCTTCAATAGAAGAATGGATGAAGAAAGTGTGGAATATATATACATTAGAGTACTACTCTGCGGTAAAAAACAATGACTTCTCGAATTTTGCATGCAAATGGATGGATATAGAAAATACGATCCTGAGTGAGGTAACCCAGACCCAAAAAGAAGATCATGGGATGTACTCACTCATAATTGGTTTCTAGCCATGGATAGGGGCCACTGAGTCTATAATTTGTGATCCTAAAGAAACTAAACAAGAGGGTAAACCCAAGGAAAAACATATAGATATCCTCCCAGCTATGGGAAATAGACAAGATTGATGGGCAAAAAATGGGAATCTTGGGGGGTGGGGTGGGATGGGGACAAGGGGAGATGGGGAGAGAAAAGTGTGAAGGAGAGGATGGGGGGAACTGGGGGAATCGGGGTGATTGGGGGTAAAGGAAGGTTGGATGGGGGAGCAGGGAAACTCATACCTTAGTTAAGGGAGCCACCTAAGGGTTGGCAAGAGACTTGAACCTGGAATGGCTACCAGAAGCCCAGGGCAATGTCCCCAGTTAGTTCATTGGGGCACCTGAGGATAGGGAACCTGAAATGAACCTATCCTATAATCATACTGATGAATATCTTGCATATCGCCATAGAACCTTCATCTAGCGATGGATGGAGATAGAGACAGAGACCCACACTGGAGCACCGGACTGAGCTCCCAAGGTTATAATGAGGAGCAGAAGGAGAGAGAACATGAGACAGGGGGGCCGATCTATTGGGAGCTCACCAAGGCCAGCTGGACTGCTACTGAAAAAAACATGGGATAAAACCGGACTCTCTTAATGTGGTGGACAATGAGAGCTGACGAGAGGCCAAGGAGAATGGCACAGGAACTTTCATCTGGCGATGGATCGAGAGAGAGACAGAGACCCAATTTGGAGCAAAGGTCTGAGCTCTTAAGGTCCAAATGAGGAGCAGAAGGAGGGAGAACATGAGCAAGGAAGTCAGGACCACGAGGGGTGCACCCACCCACTGTGACAGTGGAACTGATCTATTGGGAGCCCACTAAGGCCAGCTGGACTGGGACTGAATAAGCATGGGTTGAAACTGGACTCTCTGAACAGGGCAGACAATGAAGGCTGATGAGAAGCCAAGGACAATGGCACTAGGTTTCGACCCTAATACATGAACTGGCTTTGTGGGAGCTTAGCCTGTTTGGATGCTCACCTTCCTGGACCTAGATAGAAGTGGGAGGACCTTGGACTTCCCGCAGGGCAGGGAATTTGGACTGCTCTTCAGTATGGAGAGGGAGGGGGAATGGAGTGGGGGGAGGAGAAGAGGAGTGGGGATAGGGGGAGGGGAGTGGGGGGAGGGGGCAATATGTGGGAGGAGGGGGAGGGAAATGGGAAACGGGGAGCAGGTGGAAATTTTAATTAAAAAAGAATAAAAAAATGAAATAAAAAAAAAAAGAATTGAAGATCAAAATGAGAAACGGCGAGGTGTGGTGGCTCATGTCTGGAGTCCCACCTCCCATCACCAGGAATGCTGAGACAGGAGGCTAGCCACAAGTGACAGAGGAAGGGGGGCAGGGAAAGCGAGAGAAGGAAAGTGACGATATACTAGTAGAGAGGCCATCCCACATGGAGTCGTCGGCTTGTTTTTAGATACATTATATTAGTCAACTCTTACTCTCTGTCCTGGAGAAACAGCCCTGTCCACTCACAGCTCCCAGGCCTACACACACAGGCCAGTCACAGACTGTCCGCATGCTACCCAAAGGGCCTACCTTCTCTCACAGTGGGCTCCACTGCCCTTTCCTCTCTTTGCAAACGGATCCCCCTGGGTGAATGCTCTTCCCATCTTTGACTCAGTTTCCCGGATGGACATGAAGCTCTCCACTTTCTCCCCTCCTGCACAAGCATGGGCTGCCTGGCTAAGGTCACTCTAGGTACTGTAGCCAATGCTTTTCCTTTGTAGAAGACAGATAGGACCACCTCGCAGTATATCGCAGAGGGATATGAGCCTGCATATAAATAATAAATCATTTATTTATATCTGAGTGTGTGTGTACATGTGTGCATGTGTATGTATATGTGTGTGTGCTCACAGGACAAGGCAGAAGCTACAGGAAGACGTCCAGTGTCCAGTGCTTCTAGTCTCCACTTCATTTCCTTATGACAAGCATTAGATCTCAGACCAGAGGCTGCTCGGGTCCCACCCATCTATAGCTGGGTCCCTTCCTACCCTCGTAGGGCCCAGGCTAACAGATTCCATGTTTTCAGGGGCTAGTTGTGGCACACCCTTTATGATGGATAGACATGAACTAAATGGGCTACTTCTCCCCATTTTCCTATAGCCTCAAATATATACTCCTCTGAAATGCAAGACTGCTTCCCGTCCCCTGGTATGCAGGCAATGAAGGCATCAGAGAGTCTAGTAGCAAAGCTAAGGAATACTTGTCAATCACATACAAGGAACCTCCCCTTCCTCTGAAACCTAAAAAGGACTCCCACTCTACCATGGGTACATATTGAATAGTCTGAAAAAAAAAAAATCACTTTGGCTTCAGAGAGCTCACTTGAGCCACCATTCTTACTTCTTGAGATGAGCGATGAGATAATGCAGTGAAAGATACTGGAATCATCTTCTCGGAACCAAAGAACCTTTTGAGGGATGCATTTCAAAAGTGCTCCGAGAAAAACGGGCATCCAGTTTGCTTACTTAATATTGACTAACACAAATGAAGCATGGAGGAGATACATATGACTGCATACAGCAAGAGTGATGCCCTCTATACATCAAGATTGGGCTTCATACATTATTCAAGATGCTGGTCTGGAACGAGCTTACCTGAAAGGACAATTGTGCCTTTCCCTTTGTCTCTCAGACTATTCACTTGGAACTGGAATTTCTCTATGAAGAAGATGACTGAAATCTAGTGTCAGTCAGAGGATGAACCTGACCCTGGAAAGAGACTTAAATATCCTTGGAGCAACTTGCAGCGGAGGCTGAGGCAAGGATGGGTCAGTGATGGGCAGGACTATGTCATGACCAGAACAGCTTAGTTACGGGTAGTTCTGGCCCTTTATAAAACAGGCCTACAAGATGGCTTGGGGTCATCACTGTTTCCTTGATCCCCTCTTCAAAGTATGGGCACATTGAATAAATCTCCTAGTTCTTCTTTTCACTATATTTTGGCTCTTTGATTGCCTTCCTGAGATGGCTAAGCCTGGTTTGGAAGGGCTGCCAGGGCATAGACTCTGACCCTAAGTCTGGCTATAAATCCTCCATTGTGAAGTCTACCCACTGCTCGAAGTTCTGGCCAAGCAGACAGGACTATTGTCTATTGGGAAAACACATTTTTTAAAGATAAAGGATACACTTATTAGAGGCACATTCTAACAAAGCAGGTAGAATTTCCATATGCAGCGATGTTAGGACTGCCAGGACTTGATTCCCTAGCATACAGGGAAGACACTCCATTAAATGCCCCCGCCTTTACCCATTAATAATAATGTTCTCGTATGCTCCTGAAATGAAACTCACAGGTAAAATAACCAGCCTTTACTATGATTTTGAAAAATCAATGCAATACTCTTAACAGGATATAAAGGAGAAATAAAAGAAAGCAATTTGTAATGACTATGCACTTCCATATGTAAATTCCTAGCTGACTACACTGGAAGCATAATGAAGTTGTCACAGACTCGAACCATCTTATAATAAATATGCCTGGATGTGGAAATAAGAGAAGATTAAAAGCCATTCTCCGTGCAAGTAGGGGAGATGAAAGAGCAAGCAGAGGTACAGGCAGACGCCAGCACAGAGTGTGAGCTAGAACAGAAAGAACAGGCCGTCAGTGTGCACGGAGGCACACACGAATCTCCTAAGCATAATATTGAGCTAAAGAAGACACAGAAGACATAATATTGAGCCAGACACAGAGGACACAATCTTCATGACTACGTGTATAAGAGACACATCCAGGTCAGAATGATAGTCGCCCTTGGCAAGCAGTGACAAGAGAGTGAACAGTGATCATAGACTCATCTGGGTGGCATCTCCACACATTAAAAAGTTCATTGACTCTGGACATTTTCAAATGATGGAATATTATTTATTGGCTAAAAGGTACAAATATGATAGGGCTGGAGAGGAGACATCGAGGTTAAGAGCACTTGATGCCCATGCAGAGGACCTGAATTTGGTTCCTAGCACCCCACCAGGCCACTCTCGACTGCCTATAACTCTAGTTCTAAGGGGACCAATGCCTGTGGCCTCCAAAAGCAGCTATATTCATGTGCATGCACACATACGCTTTAAAATTAGTCTTTTAAAAAAATGATAAGGGCCTGGAGATGTGGCTCAGAGGACAGAATTCTGACCTAGTCCCAAGCATCATATACACTAGGCATGGCAGTGCCTATCTAAAATCCCAGCTCTCGAGAGGTGGGAGACATGAGGATGAGGAGTTCAAGATCACCCTCAATTATCTAGTAAGTTCAACCAGGGCTACATGAGATCCTACATAAAACAACAACAACAGAAACAAAATAAACCACAATGATAAAGTTTACTTATTAGCATACTTTAAAATAATTATATTTTTTAAAAGATTTAAAGAAAGGAACTATTTTACATGTTAAAAATCGCTTTAATGAGCCGGGCGGTGGTGGCGCACGCCTTTAATCCCAGCACTTGGGAGGCAGAGGCAGGCGGATCTCTGTGAGTTCGAGACCAGCCTGGTCTACAAGAGCTAGTTCCAGGACAGGCTCCAAAACCACAGAGAAACCCTGTCTAGAAAAAACAACAACAAAAAAAAATCGCTTAATGCTTGGCTTAATAGAGGACAGCTGAATTCTTATATCTGTTTCTGCATTCAATTTATATATTAAAATACATATTCATTATGAATTACTCTTTTATTTCGTCTTTGTATCAAAGCTAGGGCACTGTGCTGGTTTTTAAAGAATTTATGTGTAGGCTAGCTATTTTAGTCTATGAATTGCATTGCAGGAGAGTAAAGGGGACATGGATAAATATTTGCTGTATAAAAAGGGGCATTGTGTCCAGCAGGACTTGGTACAATATCTGAGATCATCTTTGAACTCCTGATTCTTCCCTTATTGCCCAGCTCTCCACTAAAAGCAAACCATAGGAGAAACAGCAAACACCCCAACTAAGATGCTGAATCTTCTGAAACGCATCACTCATATGGGTCCCCGATATGGAAAGGAAAATAATATTCAAATCATTATCAAATTAGTTAGATTCTGGGTTGGGGGTGCTCAGTCAGTAAAGTGCATGAGGACTTGAGTTTGGTTCTCCAGCACCCATTTTAAAAGCTGGATGCAATGGTGTGTGCTTGCAACTGTACTGAGACAGGAGCATCCCTGACCTCTTGGCCCAGCCTAGCCAAATCCAGTGAGAGACCCTAGTCAAAAACAAGATAGAGAGTAACTGATGAAGAACCCTCATGACAACCTCTGGTGTCTGCATGCAAAAGCATGTATGCACGCTGTGGGCACATGCACACCCACATACATGCACACCCACATACATGCACACCCACATACATGCACACCCACATACATGCACATAAGTGTTTTAAGTTTAGTTACATCATCCTCCCTCAAGGGTTTCACAAACCCTCAGGCCATGGCTGAAGTTTCTTTCTTGAAAGTTCTTAGAACTGTGAGTCCGTCCAGGGGTTAAGGACAGGTAGACTGTGGGGGGAAAAGGAAAACTGTCCGGGGCAATCCTAATACTTCATGCCTTCAGAGTGTATTTAGAAAAGTTCATCAAGTGTCTAACTAGTGTTGATGTATTTCATTGTGACTAACTGTCAAGCAAAGTAAAGATAACTGACTTCTAATGACATGGATGTGATGTACTTAGGGACGAAATGTGTTGCTGAAAGCCACTGACTTGGAGATGCATATATGTATATATGTGCTTCTCCAAGTCATATATATATATGTGTGTGTGTGTGTGTGTGTGTGTGCATATATATCTGGAAAAGAGGAAGGGACAGAGATGAGTGGATGGATTTGGAAGCAAACGCAGTGCGGCATGGTGTGTGGAATAGCGGTGGCAGGTGTAAAGGCACTTATGTTAACAGTTGTTCGAGCCTCTTTTGTGTTTTAGAATGTTCACACTAAGATGCTGAAAAAATACTTGTATGCTTAAACAATTTGTTTACTATATATTATTATAATTTTATCTTAAAAGCTGAAATATTAAACAGTTAGAAATGGCAGGGTTAAACTCAATAACAACAGAAAGGGCTTATTTTGTGAAGGAACAGAGCAAAAGGAACAAAACTCTTTATTTTTATTGTGATAAAAGTTCCAAGGTGATCGAACAACTATCAAAATGAATGAAAAGAATATACTGTGTTCTCATAAAGAATGAGGCTTAGCTTTTCCATATATATGTGTGTGTGCCTGGTGTACCTGTACACACACATACATAAATATGTGTGCTTGAATGTGTGGACACACATAGGTGTTTGTGTGCACATATACATGAGTGTACATGCATATGGAGGCTACATGCCAAGTGATAGGTCCCATCTCTGCCACTTAAGAAGAAAGAAACAACATATAAACTCTGGACACAAAAGGCTGCACACAGTCCCAGTTAATTTTAAACATATCATTTCATAACATGATCCATAGGGTTATGCTATTAAAGACATGATAGTGGATGAAGATGATAGTAACATTTCATTGCTTATTTATTCATTTTAATTTATGCATGCATGTTTGCCTACCACATGTGTGATGGCACTCATCAGAAGAGGGTATTGGACCCCCTGGATCTGGAGTTATATGAAGTATGAGCAGATGTGGGTGCTAGGGTCCATCGATCATAACATTTTAAACACTATCTTGATAAAGTTCAGTGGTCTAGACTCATGTCATGTTCTGCTAATTAAGAAGGGCTTGCACAGAGGAAACCTTGTCTCAAAAAAACAAAACAAAACAAAACATGGGGGCTGGAGAGATGGCTCAGAGGTTAAGAGCACTACTGCTCTTCCAGAGGTCCTGAGTTCAATTCCCAGCAACCACATGGTGGCTCACAACCATCTGTAATGAGGTCTGGTGCCCTCTTCATGTCTAGCAAGCATACAAACAGACAGAACACTGTATACGTAATAAATAAATACATTTAAAAAAAACAAAACACAACAAAACAAAAAAACAAAGCAACAAAAAAAAGGAGAGGGCTTGCTTCTGAGTCTGTCGCGGTGAGCCTGGATCCCCTCTGCTACTTATCTGCCTGCCTCAGCTGCAAATGAAGACGGGCACAGGTGTACCCCACTGGCAGCTCACCAGCCACCACGGCACTGCCAACATGGAGGGCAGCTCCTGAGAAGTTCCCAAGAAAACAAAGAGCTATTTTCCCTCAATTTACCCAGTAATTGTATTTGTGCAAATTTTATGCTAAGACTCTGTGGCAAAAATACTGCTTATTTATTTGTAAGAAGAAAACCAAGAGTGTTAGACGCTGGCGCTGATGAATAGAGTTTCTGTTGCTTTAGTTTGTTACCTGCAGAAACGCCAGGGGAACACAGGTGTGAGCAGGCAGGATGAGCTCTTCCTCGTATTGGAAGTTATGGGAACAGGGCATGAGTTGTAGCCTGGCTCCTGACCTTTCAATAACCATTATTACTGGGGTCTCCCAAGACACCCACACAGAGCTTCCGGGAGGTGTCTTTCAGAAAAGTGCTTGTTATGGAAACATGAAGACCTGAGTTCAGACCCACAGAATGCACATTTAAAAAGCCAGATGTGGTAGCAAATTCTTGATATCTCAGCACTGAGGAGACAGACAGGTAGAACTCTTGGGTTCACTCCCCCAGGTAAGGCAGAGAGCCTGATGGCATCCTGAGAAACAATGGCCAAGGTTGACCTCTTACCTCCATGTATGCAAATGTGGACACACACAGACACTCACATGGACACACATACACATGGACACAAACACATGGGTACACACGAACACACACACACACATAGACACACACAGAGACACACACATTCAGACATACACGGAGACACACATGGATATACACACACGCATGAACACACACATGTGGACACACAGAGACACACACATGGATACACACACACGGACGCACACAGACACACATTCAGACATACATGGGGACACAGACACATGGACACACATACACTACCCTCATAAACCACAGCATCCAGCACCTCCCAAAAGAGGCAGTATCCTTCCACTGAAATCCACCAAACTACACTAAAAGGGTCATTTCACGAACATTTAGATTTTAATGGCAGAAGTATATTCCCCCTATAGAACTAGAAGAAAATCACTTGCTCATTCTGGAGCCATTTGGTGTAAAACTACCTTCAAATTCTTCATATAGTTTCAGGCTAAATTGCATTTGAAATCACCTAGCCCCACGAAGGCATCCTCAGAGTCACAGGCACTGTGGAGGTTCATGACTATGGTCACCACAAGGATGGCATTTCAAATGGCACCTGAAGTCTGTCTGTTGCCCTACAGAAACAGTATCTGTTGTTTGCCCAGGGCTGGATTTACACCACTGAGCCCTGAGTGAAAACCCAAACAATCTGCTATTCAAAAATCTAAGCAACATAAAAACAAGTACTGTCCTTGTCGCTACGTAGTCTTACAATTTTTGTTATCAATTTTCCTATCATCCCGTCTGCTCCCACATGATTTCCTATTCTTACTCTTTCCATTTCCATGCTTTGGCCACCACCAGGGTGCACCTGCTGTCCCTGTGCAAGCCTGTATTGTCAGACTTGGGGTCACTCCCACGTCCTCTGTTCTGTTCCTCAGCATCTTATCAGCTTTCTCTGCCTTCTCCTGTCTCTTTTTTATACCCCCAGAATCCCTGACAGTGATCAACTTTATTTTTTTCAGGCAAAAAGAGATGAAATGTCATAGGAATTTGTTTGTTCAAGTGAGATGCCATCAAACAACTAAACACAGCACAGGACAAGATGGAAATGCGCGTTGATCAAAGGAAAAACTAGATTATTTAAAAGAATAGAGGTACGAAAATCAGCCGATTTGAATTTTACATGTAACGCGGCAATCACAATGCTAGCAAGGGAATGGCTCTATTCATTTTGTGCTGTAGACTGACAAAAATGTTAAATGCTTACATAAAAAGTAACCAAGTAACCGTATTAGACTGGGGAGATGGCCTGGGGGCGGGGTAAAGTGCTAGCCAGGCCAACGCAAGGACCTCAGTTCAAGGTCCAGCACCCACATCAAAAAGTCAGGCAGAAGCAGGCATGGTGGTGCACGTGTTTAATCCCAGCACTAGGGCTGTGGAGACAAATGAATCCCTGAAGCTCATAGGCCGGCCAACCTGGACTCATGGGTTAGCCCCAGTCCAGTGAGAGATCCCGAATCAAAAGACAAGATGGATAGCTTCTGAATTCAAGATCTGAATAGCTGTTCTCTGGTTTTCATACACGTGTACATACGTGCATGCACACCCACCCACACTTATATGAACATCCACACACAAGCACACACATGCATAAAAACACACACACACACAACACACAATTAAACATACTTATGACATCTCACCACCTTGCATCTACCAAAGTGAAAAGAAACATTTCTAGCAGTGTCATTTGTCACCATCACAGAACTGAAACATTGTTCAGCAGAAGAATTGATACCAAGACATAGACAGCCAAGCACAAATCACTGAAATACAGCACGCCAGAACTGCTGACTCAGAAAACAGCAAGAACACATCGTGTGTGTGTGTGTGTGTGTGTGTGTGTGTGTGTGTGTGTGCGCAAATGACTGGTTCGGACACAGGGTCTCATGTTTTCCACAGTGGTCTTGACCTCATTATGTAGCTAAGGGTAGCCTTAAACTTCTGACCCTCCTTCCACCACTTGCTGAGTGCTAGGATTACAGGTACACACCATCACACCTGGTATATGCGGTGCTTGGGTTTGGACCAGGACTTCATGAATGTTAAGCAGGTACCCTACCAAGTGAGCTGCATCCCAACCCAAGAAGACATTTTAGATGCATACTGCTAAGTGGAAGATCCCAAAGGCAACATCTTGTACGATCCTGTCAATATGAGCAAAACTACAAGGTCAGGACAGACCGGTAGCTGCGGCATGAGGAAGGCACTGCTGACTCTGAGGGGACCTGTGGGGGAAGGTCTCCAGGTGACAGGACTGTCCATGATGTACCACAAGGAGGAAGACATGGCACTGGGCCTTTTAGAATCCCACAGAATTGTATGCCAGAAAGAGGGCATTGTACTTTGTGCAAATACACAAAGTCAACCAAGACACCGGGATCCAGGATGGAACAATGGCGATGAGTGAGGAAGAGGAGATGCCTTAACTAACTTGCTCATATCGTGTTTGTCACATTATTTTAAAGCTAAAGAAATTAGCTGTGTGTAAACACTGTATCCCAGCTGGCATATGAGCGTCTCACAGGGGTCTGAGTTAGCACTTCTAAAAGCAGTTCATAAGTATGCCGGGGCAAAACAAGTGAATAGATTGTGCATAATGGGAGGAGACTTCTCACTGTCAGAGGAAGAGATTACAAATATGAAGTGGAGGGAAAGAGGCCGAATTCTGTGCTACTGATCCGAGTGGGAGTATTTCCATCAATTACCAACTGTTTTAAAATGCTCAAGGACAGGCACATACAGAATAAACAGGCTGTGTGCAAGCCTGACCAAAAAGACACACGGCAGGGGCTGGAGAGAAGACTCAGTCCTTTTGTTTCCAGACACCACATTGGGTGGCCCACAACTTCGGAGGATGACACCCTCTTCTGGACTCCGTGGGTACTGCAATACATATGTGCGCGCGCGCACGCGCGCGCGCACACACAAATAAATTAAAAAAAAATCTTAAAAAACAAACCATGGTATCCTGACAATTCGGCCCACTGACAATCCAGCTGTAGACTTCGACTTGGCATCCAGAGCCTATTTTACCCTATTTTTCACACAAAGGGCATGGTTTCCTTTTTGTTTGTGTGATAGTTTGAATGAGAATGGCCCCTATAGGCTTCTGTGTTTTGTCCCCAGTTGGTGGAACTGTTGGGAAGGATTAGGGAGTGTGGCCTTATTAGAGGAGGACTATCAGGAGAGGGATGGCTTCGAAGTTCCAAAAAACTCCAATCACTCCTAGCTAGTTCTCTAGTAATTCTCGGCTACTCCAGCACCATGCTTGCCTGCCGCTACACTCTCTGCCATGATGGTCACAGACTCTAACCCTCTGGAACTGTAAGCTTAAAATAAACATTTTCTTTTATAAGTTGCCTTGGTCATGGTGTCTTATCACAACAATTTAAAGTAACTAAGACAAGCCAGGCGGTGGTAGCACATGCCTTTGTCCCAGCACTGGAGGGGCACAGGCTGGTGGATCTCTGTGAGTCTGAGGCCAGCCTGGTCTACAGAGTGAGTTCTAGGATAGCCACAGCTACACAGTGAAACCCTGTCTTGAAAAGACAAAAACAAACTAAAGTAACAAAGACAGTTTGCATGATCACCTGTGTGTGGGCACATGCATGTGTTTGTGCATTGGAAGCCACTGGCCAACCTTAGGTGTCAGTCTTCAGGTGTTATCCATCCTTGTTTTGGAGACAAAGTCTCAATGGGACCTGGGGATCACCCATTTGGCTAACATGCTGATCAGCAAGCTCTCCGTCTCCACATGCTCAGCCCTGGACGGCAAGTGTGCACTACCATTCTTGGCTTATTTATGATGAGAATGCTGGGAAGTGAACTCAGATTCTCCTGCCTGCATGATGATGTAGTTTTACATCTGTCGTTGTGACAAACACTCTAACAAAAAGTCACATAGGCGAGGAAAGATGTCAATTGACCTTACGGTTCCAAGTTCCAGTTCAGTGTTCAAAGGACAGGAAGGCAAGCACTCACACAGCTAGCCACCTCACCTCCACAGTCGAGAGCACAGAAGGAATACATACACCCTGGTTCTTCCTTTTTAAGCTACCTTTTCCCTCTCATATCATTCAGGATCCCATGACTAGGGAATGGTGATAGCCACAGTAGGCTGGGTCTTTTTATATCAATTAATAATCAAGATAGCTCCGCATAGACATGTTTACATATCAACCTGACCTAGACAGCTCCTCATTAAGTCTTTCTTCCAGGTGATTCTAGGCCGTGTCAAGTTGACAGTTAAAGTAACCACTGTACACGGCAAGGGCTTTACTAAGTCAAACAAACTCCTGGGTCAGAATCATGATGTTAAAGAAGTGGCTGGCTTGGGTCTGTACGTGATATATTAATGGGTCTGGAATATGTGTGTACTATTGGAGACATGCCAGAGAGCAGATGCCAAGACAAAAAAGACAAGTTCGTCAGCTGGAAATGAGCCAGCTTGTGTGAGTTCAAACCCTGGAGCAACACGAACTACACATGCAAACTAGGTTACAA
Organism: Chionomys nivalis; assembly: GCF_950005125.1. NCBI lineage: Eukaryota > Metazoa > Chordata > Mammalia > Rodentia > Cricetidae > Chionomys > Chionomys nivalis. Next base: position 91,555,895 of record NC_080088.1, read on the forward strand.
CCCAAAGAAGAGCATAAATAGAACTGGGGGCACAGTTTAGGGTACAGTGCTTGCTTGCCATGCATGAGTCCCTTGATTCAGTCACAGTTCTGCCCAAAGACAAAAAGCAGAGGTGTCCATGTGTCCACAGCAATATAAATGAATTGTTGAATGAATAAATAAGGGGGCTGGAATGAGCCAAGCAAGCAAAAAAACCCTGAATTCCATCTCTAGAATGCACGGAGGAAAAGCTGACGGTGCTGACATGTGCTTGTAACCCCAGCATGGAGAAGGCAGAGATAGGCAGATGCCCTGAACCTTGCTGGCCAGCCAGCCTAGGCTAATAGCGAGCCCCAGGTCCCAGCGAGAGATTGTGTCTCAAAAAAACCAAGGTGCCTGAGGAATGACACCGAGACTGACTTCTAACTTCCAAATGCATACATACACACTTGCAACTCCCAGCACACATGTTCCCTCTCATACATGCACATAAAGAATGAATGAATGAATGTAAGAGAAAGCATGCATCTCTCTTACAGAAGAGTTCCAAAGGAAACCAAATGCAGCAGACAGGAAGGAAACCAGACAGTCCACACTAGGACAACCCTGCAGTTGTTACTGCAAGGAAGATTCATCCATGGTTGCTTAAAATTGCTGGGCAAAGCTGTGAAAGAAACGGCAGGTGCAGGGCCTAAATGTATCTCCCCAAAATATCTGTTAAACACTGTGGCATTTTAGCACATGTCTATGAATTATTTAATGTTATTTCACTTGGAATGGAATTTAAGTATTGTCCCCTTGAGAGGGTCTTGACAGAGACCCGCTCCAAGCAACTGCAAGATAATGGGTGATACATATCTGCTCTCTGTCCCTGTGTCTGACACACAGCTGCAACGTTCCTTGGAATTTCATTAGTGATGATGATGGTAACTCGGACAGATCCTATACTATTTCAGGATGTAGGTAAGATCAGACCTTGATTGGAAGATTATAGCTTTCAGGTCCACCCCTTGACCCCCAAGGAGGGGAGAGGGGCTAGGGACTCAATTCACTAAACATGGGCCAATGATGCACTTCAGTTGTGTCTATAGAATGGAATCTCCACAAAACGCAAAGGATGCGGATCCCAGCCTGAAATGGGGAGTAAGTACATCAAGGCACTGGATGTGGCATGCTCAAGGATGGGGATGCTACTTACTTTATTGTCATGGCCACCATATCTGACAAAAACAGTGTAAGGAATGAAAGGTTTATCTCGGCTCACGGTTTCAGAGGGGTCAGTCCATTGCTGCAGGGAAGGTGTGCTGAGAATAGTTAAGTTCATGGCAGTGGGAGGGAATGGCCGAGCTGTTTATATCATGGGGGAACCAGCAAGCAGAGAGAACCTGCTAGAGCCAGGGGTGGAGTCTGACTTCCAAGCTCCCACCCCTTGATTTCTAGCCCCCTCAACCAGGATCTACCTTCTATTGACTTCATAGTCCTTCAAAACAGAGCCAGGATCTGGGGAAGGAGTGTGTAACACATGAGCCTATGGGGGGGGGGGGAATCACGACAACAGGGAAGCTCCCCCACCCCTCCCTCTCAGATACTGTTTCCAGGACTCCTCTTCCCAAGTGGTATCCTTTACCATTATCTGCTGGTAGAGACAGGAGAGGGGCAACCCTGAACCCTTGGTCTTGGATCTGTGCTTAGATATAGGAATCGGTGCTGGGATGGCTTTGAATTCTCCACACCCAGTGGTTGTCAGGGAGCGGCACACTCATCCATTGGCTGGTGTGCGGGCATCCTTCAGAGGAAGGTATGGAAAGCAAGCACAGCTTCCTAGTGGAGAAATGGCTGGGAGCACCATTGCCAAGTGACCAAGTTCATGTCATTAGTAGTGGGCCATGCTGATGCATAAAGAGAGTGTTCAGGATTCTTCCCTGTACTCCATCACCCTAGATAACCATGAGGAAACAAACAAATCCAGAGGAGGGGTCCACTAAACACTAGTGCTCTTCCCAAGTGTATTAGGCCACGGTAAACAAGGAGGGGCTGAGAAACTGTGCAGGATCACACCTAATGGCAGTGAGAGAACCTGCACTTGATCTGGGGAAAAGACATTAGGGCAAAGATGGTGACCCTCAAACAAAATGTCAAGTTTTCTCTGTAAAGGACACAGCTGGTGTGACTGGCACACACACAATAGCATTAAGTGCCGTGTGCAGTTGCTTACATAAGAGGGATCATTCTGGAAGCTCCACATGCTGTGTACTTGACAAGCTGGGAGGAGAGAAACCAATGAGGTAGAAATGGGTCAGTGCAGCTTGGCCAGGGTAGGGAGATACCAACCATGCAAGGCTGTATGAGGGGATGTTTGAGACATCTCTCAAGCCAGGTCTTAAGCAAGTTCTGCCCCCAGCTCCTCACGGGGATTCTAGGCAGGGGCTCTACCACGAGTCACACCCCAGCCCCTCACTGGGGGATTCTAGGCAGGGGCTCTACCACTGAGTCACACCCCAGCCCCTCACTGGGGGATTCTAGGCAGGTGCTCTACCTTGAGCCAAACCCCAGCCCCTCACCGGGGGATTCTAGGCAGGTGCTCTACCCTAGGCCAAACCCACACCCCTTTACTAGGGCACTCTAGGCAGGAGTTCTATTGCTGATCTACATCTCTAGCCCTGGGTGTCTTAAGATAAGGTCTCCCTAAGTAGCGGAGACTGGCCTAAAGTTTGACATTCCCCTGTTTTAGCCTCTTAAGGTACTCAATCTCATATTGGTTGAGTTCCATGTTGAGTTCCCAGTATCTGGTTGTGTTCCATGTCTTGACTGTAGTGGGGTTTACTAGAGTCTGTGTCTCTGAGAGGAGTGACTTTTACTGTGTACAAAGAGATAACACACATTTTTAACACTTTCCTTCAAATCCTCATTTTAAATTAAACTCCTACTCAACTTCACTCATTTCATACTCTGCAAGAGGCTTGGTAGGAAGTGCAAGGCTGAGTATACAGATGGCAGCTAGACTACACATGGCAGCAGCGGTCTATCCCACCCACATCATAACCCAGGAGGACACACCCAGCCTCTGCAGCCATTGCCCCCAAGTGCTCATGAGAGAACCCATAAGAGAATCCTTCTCTATTGTGTCCCCCACCCCTTCCCAAGGCAATGGGAACTAGGGGAACCTATTATGCTCCCAAGCAGAGCACTGGAGCCAGTGAGCTGCCCCCACTTCCTCAGCCAGCACAGCAGGCTTAGTCAGAATCCGCCAGAGCCCTCAGCTTGCAGTAGCAAGTGTCTACTCTCTTGTCTGTAAAGAACAAGGGACAGCCACCCATTCGTCCCCCGTCTTCATGTGATCCAGGAAGCAAACGCACTTTACATAACAAGGTCACCCCAGAAATTAGATAATACTGTTCAAATGGCCCGTGTACCTAGCCAGTAAGAAACGCAGTGTGACCATGGAACAAGGAAGGAGGCTGGGCAGACTCCTCAACTGCTCTTCAAAATCACCAAGCCCTTGAACCCTCCTATCCCCCAAGCAGTACAAGTGAGACAGGACTACTGAGTCAGGGCAGACTGATGGAATGTTGTAGGACTGCAAGAAAAGGGGGGTTGATATTTGACAGTTGATAAGCAAGAATTCCAGCACAGTTAACTGTTTAGGGCCCCTCTCCCTTTCTAGCTACATCTCTGCATTAAAGGACTTGTCTAGTGCAGCTCTGTGCAATCCTGAGGCTCTTCGCTTACCTCATCAGATTTTAATCCCACACAAACCATCTCCAGAGCCATCCAATAAGCTCACCAGAGGAGAAGGGGACAAGTTTAGCCAGACTTTGAGCTACAATAACGTGAGAGCTGCCAAAATGGTATGTACATACATATATCACATGCATATATATAAATCTCTCTCTCTCTCTCTCTGTCTGTCTCTGTCTGTCTGTCTCTGTCTCTGTCTCTGTCTCTGTCTCTCTCTCTCACACACACACACACACACACACACACACACACACACACACACACACACGGCTAATGTTACAACAGTTGTTGAGACTTTCCTTAGAGGAGCCTGTACCCAAACTTAGGTGTGCTTTATTCCCCCTTCAAGTCTTCCTTGAGAAGCCAGTATACTCACATATGTCTTACTTTCTGCAACTGCTCTTTGAGAAACACACGAGCGTACACATGCATGCACGCATATGCACATGTACACACACATTTCTGCATGTGTCTCTTTCTCCTAAGATATTAAGATGTCTTCAATAAAATCTCCAGCTCTGCTTCACACTAGCTAGCCCCAACTTCTTTTCTGTTTTGTACCTGTGACTCAGATTCAGCCTGAGTGACAGTCCCTAAAAGATCAGAGGAATATCTCAGCTATTGGGGGTGGCAGTGGAGAAGGGTGCCTCTGTCCTCCTCCTGCTGACACTGCCTTGCCATGTGACTGTTCCCTACAGCTGCTCCTCTGGTGAGGGACTTTCCCATTACCAAGCAGCAATCCTGGAAGAGCTTTGGTAGGAGGAGTTCAGAGTTTGGGAACACAGGAGGTGGGCGCGTGGGTGGGGGTGGGCAGGGGCACAGCAGGAGGGAAGGAAGCTAGCTTTTGATTAAACGATAACTTTTCTTGAAAGGACACAGTGTTCGCCAGAGCCACTCTGGACAGGGGTCACGCCTCCAGCCTCTCACATCTTAATGTTCCCTCTAAGTTCGCTCTCTCGCCACCTGTAGCAGCTTGCCTAGCTGTCTGAATTCCAGGGAAAATATTAATACAGACTAAATTAGCCAATGTAAAATTAAATTATTCTGACAGAACAGCAAGCAAAATTTGCCAAAGGAAGCAATAAATTAAGAAACCTTCTTAAAAATGCAATATTCAATTATAACTCAAATAAATCCCTAGGGTACGAACCAAGACAGTTGTATTAAACGTAATATAAGTTTCTCAGAAAAAAAAGAATTGTAGTTCTGTGGAATAAAAATCTCTCCAGGAGCCAACTTCATTAGCCACTGTAACATCAAAGACTCCTGGAGGGAACAGCTTAATCCAAAACATCTTTCACAACCAATTTCCATATGGTCTGGTCATTTGCTTTCATGGTCTGGGCAGAAGGCCTGAGGGGCAGCCTGGGGGAGGGCCCAGCAATGTCCCTTTGTTCCTCTCACAAAGAGTTCCTTGTCCAATAAATAATTCCCTTTTTTCTAATTTCGCTTCCTTTCAATTTACTTTATAGGAAGTGATAAATTCCTGCAGACATACTTTTTAGTATTTTTTTAAATGGGTATGTGGTGTGTATGCATGTATGTTTTTTTTTTGTGTGATCATACGGATATGGAGGCCCGAGGTGATGCTGAGAATCATCCTGGATTGATTTTCTACCTTAACCACTGATTCAGGGTCTTCAATCAAACCCAGAGCTCATCAATATGGCTAGTCTTGCTAGCTAGCTTGCTCTGAGGATGCCCTGTCTTCTGAGACCTCTGAGGTCTCTGTCTTCTAAATCTGTAGCTACAGGTGGCCTGCTGCAACCATCTGGCATTTACAGGCATGTCCGTGGATCTGAGTTCTGGTCCTCACACTTTTGGGGCAAACGCCTTAACAGCTAAGCCATGTCCTTAACTCTGCACAGACATGTGAGTATGTATCTGTATATCGTGTGTGTGTGTGCTGTGTGTGTATGCATGCACGTGTGTGTGGCACACACGCACACGCTTACATGCATGCTCACGAACATGCATGTGGAGATCAGAAGGCAGCTTGGGTTATTTCTCAGGCACCTTCCACACTTCCTCTGAGACAGATCTCTCACTAGCCCAGAACTTCCCCAAGCTAGCGAGGCTTCCAGAAATTACCCATTTCCACCTGCCATCTCATCATCACAGGGATAAAAACACACACCACCATGGCTGGCATTTCATGTGGGCTCCGGGGATCTGAACTCAGGTTCCCATACTTGGGAGGCAAATGCTTTACCAACTGCCGTCTCCTCAGCCTCACAGATGTATTTTCAGGTTATAGTAAAAAGAAGAAACAAGGATGGAACACGGTGAAGCTCTCGGTTCCACGTGCTCTGCATCCCTGCTGCACGAAAACCACTTCCCAACCTAGGGTGGAACCCGCACATCTCGCTGACCGGAGACTCCACTAGGGTTACACATTCACAGCTTCTCTGGGGCTGCAGTAGGCCTCAGTTGGCAGAAGGCTCGCCTAGGGCACAAAGTAAAGCCCTGATTTCACCCAGCCCCAGATAAACTGCCCAAGGTGGTTCACGTCCATAATCCTTGCACTGGAGGCAAGAGGATCCAAAGTTCAAGGTCATTGGGTCTGGGGAGATAGATCAGTGGTTCCAGTGCTTGCTCCAGACCATGAAGACTGGAGTTTGAATCCCAGAAATTCATACAAAGGAGTGGACAGAGTGATTGTAACTCAGGGAAGCAATAACTCCAGTCTCCAAAGGTAGAGACAAGGATCCTCTTCGGAGCAAGCTGGCTATCAAGACTTGTCATATCAATGAGCTCTGAGTTTGATTGAGAGACCTTATCCCACTGAATAAGGTAGAAGAGCTATAGGAGATGATTCCTGACATTAAGCTTCAGCCACCATGCATGAGTGTACACACACACACATGCACAGATATCCCTACACACATGTTCCCACACAGATATAGGTGTGTGCACACGCACACACACATGCACAGGCACCTCTACACACGTGTTCCCACACAGATATAGGTGTGTACACACACACACACAACCACCCCTACACATGTGTTCCCACACAGATATAGGTGTGTGCACACGCACACACACACGCACAAGCACCCCTACACACGTGTTCCCACACAGATATAGGTGTGTGCACACGCACACACACACGCACAGGCATCCTACATACATACATCTACACAGAGATGAAAATATGCACATACACAACAGAAAAAGGGAAAAATCAGTTTCAGTTCAAGGTCACCCTTGGCCACAGGGAGCTAGATGCCAACTTGGGCTAGCTGCACCTGTTTCAAAAACAAGCAGAACAAGAACAAAACCTCCTCTGTAATATACAGGTCTATAGAGCAGCCTAGAGGCTGGGCCTGCCTGACCGCCACCCACTCCCAGTGTCCCACACCTCTTGGGACAAGAGCCATCCTGTCGCAGAGTAACTACGACCAGGCCAGGCTCACCTCAGATGTTTCCCTGTACAAATGGTTAGGACCTCATACTTCTCACCTCTGTAGGACAGGCTTGCTCTCTTTCCCTTTTTTGTGGTGAGTGATTTGAACATCTGCAGTTTCCATGGGAATTCAGAAATCAAGCCCACAGAATGACTCAGTTAAGCTCTGTTTCTATTACTATAAATTCAAGCAGAAAAAAATATAATTTTAATTGGCAACATCATCACTAGTTTCTCTATGACCATTGCTGAAAGCTCTGCCTTTCCTCTGTTCTCTAAGTGTGTATGTGTGTGTGAGCACGCACACGTGTACCCGTGCACATGCCCATGTGGATGCACACACCTGTGTGTAGTCGGCCATGAGCATGCATGCAGAGACCAGAGGAAGATGTTGGTGTTTGCTCTCCGTCACTTTCTACCTTCGTCTTCTGAGACAGAATCTCTTCACTGAGCCTGGAGGTAGCAACCAGCAAGCCACTGTGTTCCTGTATCTGCCCCTGATGACATGCTCTGGTTATAAGTACACACGGTTATAGGTACACGTGTAAATAGGTACTTGTGTTTTTTTTTTTTTTGTGGGAACTGGGGATTTGAACTCAGGCCCTTATTCTTGTAGGACACGACACATGCTCTTAACCAAGGAGCCATCTCCCCAGCCCCCATTTTCTCCTAGCCTCCCCCTCCCCCTTGGTTAGGTAACTAGTAACATCAATGCTATCTTAGTTGCTCCCTCTTAGGGTAAAGAGAGAGCATTTAGAAGAGATGGGATTTGAGACTGAGATAACAAAGAAAGGAAAGTTCACGATAATTGTTACAGCTTCATTATAATAATGTGAGGACCCTGCAGAAGTGAGGAGGAGGGCTCTCCACTGGGAAAACAGACAGGCAGTTCCCACGCATTGTTTCCCAAGAATAAGGTCTTCACCTTGAAAGGTGGACGTCAGGGTTTAGAACAACAAAAATGCAAAGACTGAAATTGATTCACAGACTTTTTAAACTGGGGACTGGGAGAGAGAGAAAGAAGCAACAGCAGTACTATACAGTCCCAGGTGACAAATGCCTATGTAAGAACGCCAAACTCTCAAAAGTCTCAAACAGGCTATTAATAAAAATGTTAGTTTTTGCAATTATTTTTTGAGACAGGCTCTTGCAGTGTAGCTAAGGCTGGCCTTGAGCTCTCTGCAGTCCTCCTGCCTCAGTTTCATAAGGCCAAGATTACGGTATGCACCATGTGTTACTTTGAAAGCAACTCCCATCAGGCTTTAAGTCTCTTTTTCTTTCTCTGCTTTATTTTGTGATGTGTTTTGTGACAGGGTGCTACTAGGTAGCCCAGGCTGGATTGTAGCTGGCTATGTAGCCCAGGCTGGCCTCCTGCTTCAATGCTCCCAAGTGCCAACACTCCAGCCATGAGCCAACACATTTGTCTATGTTTTAACTCTTATAAACACTGAGTTATTCTTTAACCAAGAATTGGAAACTGCCTAGAGCTCAGTACCAAGTCTTCCCAAGGCTCATATTTCTCATCTTGTTTCCATGTGCTTCTATTAAAATCTTAAGGTCAGATGATATTAAAAGTATTGGGATGGCTTGCAGAATAATAATTATGTATCAAAGTGGAGCTGCCCAAACTGTGATGTTCAAGAAACTCTTTAAACAGCGGGTGGGGGTGAAATCAAAAGAAAGGGGGTCTTTGAAGTCCTAAACATGCATTAAGATAAAAATAATTGATTTAATAAATTCATTCCATAGACTGTAATCCTTAATAGCAGCAAATAAAAGCTCATGGAAGGCAGTTAGAGGAATCAATTTCAGATGGGACAAGATGAAAACCAACATTGCAGCATCATTGCAACCACACAAGCAGCCACTGGGAAACTTTCCCCCAAAGGGCTGTTTTGAAATGTCAATCACAGAAGGCAGAGAAAATCCTTTCTCCACTGGGGGTAGAAGGGGGTCATTTCATCTTCTGCTCATTTGAAACATACTTCACAAAACTGTCCCCCTTAGTGTCTTCCTCACTGGTGTGTGTGTGTGTGTGTGTGTGTGTTAGATAGTGGTCCTCAATCACTGTCCACCTTGCTTTTTGAGATCATGTCTCTCATTTAACCTGATGCTCACCGACTCAGCTGGGTTGGCTGGCCACTGAGCTCCAGAAAGCCCCCTGTCACTGCCTCCCCATCTTTGGAGTCACAGGTGCAAGCTCCACACCCAATTTGGAGATCGTAACTCAGTTCCTCAGCTTCCACAGCAAACTCTTGACGGTTGGGCTGACCTATTTTCCTGCTCATGTTCTTAAACATTACATATATGACCACACAGATTTCATAGTGAAGCCCGACACAGAAAGGGGAGCAGGAAAGGATTTCCCAGGGTTTTCCAAAGGGAGTGATCCCAATCACCACTGCTCCAGGAGAGTCAGGAGGAGGGGTTGGCTCTGTAAGGCAGATTCTTGGGTGTCAGGCAGTAAATGTGCTTGTCTGGGAGATCTTCCTATTGCCTGTCAGCTGGGCTTGAGCTCAGCATTGCCATTGACAAAACGCTAAATGACTTCTTTGGAGAAAAAAAAACACCTTTTAGGAGAAAGTCTGTGGCTGTCTGGATATCACTCGTGGAATGCAGTCAGGCCTCCATTAATAGTCCCCCCTGGACCTCAGGGGTGGCTAAGCAGCTCTGGTCTCAAGCCTTTAGCCACCCTCCCCACACTGTCCTAACATCCCCCTCCTGACCCACAGTTCATTGATTGTACTATGGCCTTTGCTTGCTTTGTATGATATACATCAGGGTGATAGTCCTGGATCCTACCATGGGGGTTCTGACTCATGACGTATGGGAGAGGAAGCAATGACAAGGCCATGCTAGTTTAGCAGGCACTGAGCTAATACCTTGATATGGATGGAGCTTTAAGAAGGCTGAAACACGAAAACCGCTGGCTGGTATTTTCATTTTATGATGGTCTTGAATGTTCCATAGAATTGGAAGCAGGAGCCACCAAGAGACCCAAAGCAGTGAGGTGTGCCTGGGTCTCTTCTAAGACAGAAAGGAGAGGGCAGAACATGGGTACAGAAGGAAGAAAGGAAGGAAGGAAGAGAGGGAGGGAGGGAAAAAGGAAGGGAAGAAGGAAGAGACGGGAGGGAAGGGAAAGGAAGGGAAGTGAAGGGAAGGGAGGGGAAGGGAAGGGAAGGTCATTCTTAGTTACTCAGAAAGTTTGTGGCCATCCTGGGCTACGTGAGATGCTGACTTTAAGAGAAAAAAGGGAAGAAATAAGAAGAGGTTGGAAGGTGCCTTAGCCAAGTGCATGGCAAGCAAGCATGAGGATATGAGTTTGAGGCCCATAACCCACTTTTTTTTATATTTAAAATTGATTTTATTTATTTTTGTTTATTTTATTTATTTATTTATTAAAGATTTCTGCCTCCTCCCCACCCCCACCTCCCATTTCCCTCCCCCAATCAAGTCCCCCTCCCTCGTCAGCCCTAAGAGTAATCAGGGTTCCCTGCCCTGTGGGAAGTCCAAAGACCATCCACCTCCATCCCGGTCTAGTAAGAGGAGTATCCAAACTGCCTAGGCTCCCACAAAGCCAGTACGTGCAGTAGGATCAAAAACCCATTGCCATTGTTCTTGAGTTCTCAGTAGTCCTCATTGTCCACTATGTTCAGCAAGTCCAGTTTTATCCCATGCTTTTTCTGACCCAGGCCAGCTGGCCTTGGTGAGTTCCCGATAGAATATCCCCATTGTCTCAGTGTGTGGGTGTCCCCCTCGCGGTCCTGAGTTCCTTGCTCGTGCTCTAGAGTACTACTCAGCAGTAAAAAACAATGACTTCTTGAATTTTGCATGCAAATGGACGGAAATAGAAAACACTATCCTGAGTGAGGTAAGCCAGACCCAAAAAGAGGAACATGGGATGTACTCACTCATATTTGGTTTCTAGCCATAAATAAAGGACATTGAGCCTATAATTCGTGATCCTAGAGAAGCTAAATAAGAAGGTGAACCCAAAGAAAAACATATAGGCATCCTCCTGAACAGTAACCTTCATCAGGCGATGAAAGGAGACAGATACAAAGACCCACATTGGAGCACCGGACTGAAATCTCAAGGTCCAAATAAGAACCCACTTTGAAACAGTCATATGCACCAGGCAACAGCAGCACACACCTTTAATCCCAGCACTCAGAAGGTAGAGGCAGGCAGATCTCTGTGAGTCTGAGGCCAGCCTGGTCTACAGGGCATGTTCCAAGACAGACAGGACTACACAGAGAAATCCTGTTTCAAAAAATAAAAACGACAACAACAATTAAGAAAGTCAGAGGTTAAGAATGTTTACTGATGCTTACTGGCCTGCTCTTGCAGAGGACCTGGGTTCAGTCCCAGCACCTACTGTGGGGCTCACGATTGCCTGTAACTCCACAGGGTGGCACACCTTCTTCAGGCAGGCCTCTGTAGACACCAGGCACACACAAGGTGCACGGACATATATGCAGACAAAACACCCACAGGCATGATAAACAAACAAGCAAGCAAATAAATAAATACATAAATAACTCTCAGCACTGGAGTGGAGACAGGAGGATTCCTGCTGTTTGCTGGCCAGCCCGCCCTGCCTACTCATCGAGTTCCAGGCCAATGAGAGAAGCTGTCTCAAAGAAGAGGGTGTTCTCGGCACCCCACCCCCACTCCTGGCGCACGCACACGCACGCCTGTCCATGTGCACGTGGACCCATACACCAAGCATTCTTTTAGTCCATGTGACTATTGAGTTTTTCGGGGCTGTGTTTTGCCTTGATCATTGGTATTTAATGGCAGGCTTTCCACGTAGCCACACGAATATTTCTGAACATTCCCCTCTCTGACTAGCTGTGTACCACCCCATAAAGTCCAGTTATAGCCAGAGCAAGAAAAAAAAACAAAACAAACTTCAAGTTCATCCAGAATCCCCACTCTCCTGCCTTCAGTACTCATCCTATTATAATCCTCCTTTCCCACCCCCTCTTAATAATTTTGTACCCTTGGGTCCCCATCCTATTTCTTGGCTATAAATCTTTGCTTGTTCATACTTTATTAGGAATTAGGTCTGGTCCTGAATGAAGTTTGTCTTAGCCTGTGTTAACAAGTGACTATCACCCTTAGAATCATACATATAAATTTTATGTTCAAATTCTTTCATAGTTTTGACTTGACACTTGACAAAGGATGTCAAATTGAATGGGAGAGCCTATTCCTCACACCCTTCCAATGTAATTAACACCTCCCGCACCATCTTCCAGCACAGCTGGCAGGGATTTTGCCCAAATAAAACACCCCCTTTCAAGCACTGTGTAAGAGCCCACTAATGTGAGGTCCTCCTTTGCCATGAAGCAGTTTTTAACAGAAGCAGTAAAAGTAACTATGTGTCCAGAGTGGAGATCATTTTTGTCAATTTTGTTCAACAAATTAGGTCAATATTATGATAGCAGATAAATCACTTCTAGGTCCTTAACCCAATGTCTTACTCTAGTGTTCAAAGTTTCGGTCGTGCAACAGGTGAAAAATGCCCAGAGCTGACAGGAACTCATGTCCCACCAAGGCTACTGGTTTACACAGCTGAGACAATCTGGCTTTGCTTCATTCTTGTATCATCATCATCATCATCTTCCTCCTCCTCCTCTTCTCCTTCTCCTCCTCCTCCTCCTCCTCCTCCTCCTCCTCCTTTTCTTCTTCTTCTTCTTCTTCTTCTTCTTCTTCTTCTTCTTCTTCTTCTTCTTCTTCTTCTTCTCCTTCTCCTTCTCCTTCTCCTTCTCCTTCTCCTTCTCCTTCTCCTTCTCCTCCTCCTCCTCCTCCTCTTCTTCTTTCTCTTCTTCTTTTCTTCTTTTTTAAATTTATTTGAGTGTGTGAAAGTTTATGTGTCTATGTGTATATATGTGTGGAGGCATGGAGGCTAGATGTCAGCCTTGAGTATTTGAGTGTTGTTTATTACTCTTTGTGTGTGTATGTGTTGTGTGTATAAGCATATGTGGACAGTGTGTGTGCATGTGCACGTGCCCATCAGTGTGCCTGCAGACTGTAGGAGGATGTCTGGTCACGTGTGCATCAGTGTGCCTGCAGACTGTAGGAGGATGTCTGGTCATGTGCATCAGTGAGCCTGCAGACTTGTAGGAGGTTGTCTGGTCACGTGTGCATCAGTGAGCCTGCAGACTGTAGGAGGATGTCTGGTCACGTGCCATCAGTGTGCCTGCAGACTGTAGGAGGATGTCTGGTCACGTGTGCATCAGTGTGCCTGCAGACTGTAGGAGGATGTCTGGTCACGTGTGCATCAGGGAGCCTGCAAAATGTAGGAGGATGTCTGGTCACGTGTGCATCCGTGAGCCTGCAGACTGTAGGAGGTTGTCTGGTCACGTGTGCATCAGTGAGCCTGCAGACTATAGGAGGATGTGTGGTCATGTGCATCAGTGAGCCTGCAGACTGTAGGAGGATGTCTGGTCACGTGTGCATCAGTGAGCCTGCAGACTGTAGGAGGATGTCTGGTCACGTGCCATCAGTGTGCCTGCAGACTGTAGGAGGATGTCTGGTCACGTGTGCATCAGTGAGCCTGCAGACTGTAGGAGGATGTCTGGTCACGTGTGCATCAGTGTGCCTGCAGACTGTAGGAGGATGTCTGGTCATGTGTGCATCAGGGAGCCTGCAAAATGTAGGAGGATGTCTGGTCACGTGTGCATCCGTGAGCCTGCAGACTGTAGGAGGTTGTCTGGTCACGTGTGCATCAGTGAGCCTGCAGACTATAGGAGGATGTGTGGTCATGTGCATCAGTGAGCCTGCAGACTGTAGGAGGATGTGTGGTCATGTGCCATCAGTGAGCCTGCAGACTGTAGGAGGATGTCTGGTCATGTGCCATCAGTGAGCCTGCAGACTGTAGGAGGATGTCTGGTCACGTGTGCATCAGTGTGCCTGCAGACTGTAGGAGGATGTCTGGTCACGTGTGCATCAGTGTGCCTGCAGACTGTAGGATGTTGTCTGGTCACGTGTGCATCAGTGAGCCTGCAGACTGTAGGAGGATGTCTGGTCATGTGCCATCAGGGAGCCTGCAGACTGTAGGAGGATGTCTGGTCATGTGCCATCAGGGAGCCTGCAGACTGTAGGAGGATGTCTGGTCACGTGTCCATCAGTGAGCCTGCAGACTGTAGAAGGATGTCTGGTCACGTGTGCATCAGTGAGCCTGCAGACTGTAGGAGGATGTCTGGTCATGTGCCATCAGGGAGCCTGCAGACTGTAGGAGGATGTCTGGTCACGTGTGCATCAGTGAGCCTGCAGACTGTAGGAGGATGTCTGGTCACGTGTGCATCAGGGAGCCTGCAGACTGTAGGAGGATGTCTGGTCATGTGCCATCAGTGAGCCTGCAGACTGTAGGAGGATGTCTGGTCACGTGTGCATCAGTGAGCCTGCAGACTGTAGGAGGATGTCTGGTCATGTGCATCAGTGAGCCTGCAGACTGTGGGAGGATGTCTGGTCATGTGTATCAGGGCTCCTGCAGACTGTAGGAGGAAGTCCAGTGTGCTCTCCTACTCTCTGTCTCATTTCTTCAGACAGGGTTTCTGAGCCTGGAGTTTAATGCATTTTGACTAAACAGCCAGCCATCAAGCCTCAGCAGTCTGCATGCCTTTGCATCCTTCTCTGCCAACTCAGTGCTGGGGTAACAGTTGAACCCAGCCGTATCTGGATCTACAAGGTCTCTCATTGCAACCTATGCTCACTCAGTAGGATAGGCTGGCCAGCCTGCAAGGCCCAGTGATCCACGTGTCTCTGTCTCTCCAGCGGTATGACAAGTGCATGCCACTATACCTGGCTTTTTATATGGGTGCTGGGAATCAAATGCAAACCCTCATCCTTGTGCAGGAAGCATTTTATCAACTGAGCCATCTCCCCAGTCCTCTGTATATTCCTTATAGTGCTGATTCAGTTTACATTAATCTTGACTTGGGACTCCTACGGTCCATGGCTACCATTAGGATCTCTAAGGCCGTAACTCTAGAATGCCAGCACAACCAGTCAGCCAAAGAGGAACTCCAGTGGAGCCTCTCAATAGAAATGAGGGTACCAGGGCTCAGGCCTCCTGGTGGGCTATGAGCTAGCCTGCGTGAGGGAGCTGAATGCCTGCTTCGCCACTTTTGCCCACACCTCAGAGCGTTCATTTTTCTTCTCGCTGCAGATGACAGGATGTCTTAAGCTTCTTTCATGCATCCTGTTTAAATTCATACACAAAAAAATTGTCATTTGGATGTGACAGCCCACATCTTAAACAACAGGATGCTCCAGATAAGAGTGGAAATAAAAGCCCAGTGGCCGCAGCCCAGCTTTATGTATAATAATTACGAGGTGGCACCAAGCCATTTGAAGAATTTGAAGATTTGTTTTTTTCGCTCCCAGTCAAATAAAACAGGGATGAGATTTAATTTACCCTATGATTTTCCTGTGCTTACGAAACCAGACTTTTACAGTTCAGCACATGGAGCAGGGAGAAACGGAACATGTATTAGAATCACTGAAGCAATTGCCCAAGGCTAGCTGGTTTCAATTTCTCTCCCAGATCTATTTGATTGAATAATAGATACCAACAATACTGTGAAGCTTAAGAGTCCTTGGTGGAAAAGCCACACAGGAGACCTCCAAGAACAATCCTCGGTGTAGTCTAGAGCTCTGGCCACTTAGCAGTGTTTGCAACCTCGTTCCATCGGCTCATGTTAACCCTACCACTCTGAGATAAGCTGAAGCCGTTTTGCTCAGAGATTATATGTTTTTTCTAGTAAACAGGGAAGCCTACTGCTTTGTAGAGACTTTAGGAAACGAAGGACGATATGAATGACCTTTCATGATGCCACAAAGGGATCTATTCTGGCGACAATTCGGGTTGGTCCCCCTCAGTGTCTGCCTGCATCTGCACGTTGCTTTCTTTCTTGATACTTGAGATTAAATTGTACAAGATGCTTTGTGTTCCTTTTTTTTTTTTCACAAGCACGGTTTCACTGTCAGTCTTGGCTGGCCTAGCACCCCTTATGTAGACCAGGCTGGCCATGGATCCCCAGAAATGTCCGGCCCCTGCCTCCCGACTGCTGGCTGATGTTTATGTGCCAACACCCCAGGCACATTGCTCTTTGATAACTTTTGTGTGGTTTTGTGCATGTACATACGGAGGCCAGAGGTTAGAGTCAGGTCTCTAACGCTCAGGGACCATTCTCCACTTTACTTTTTGAGGCAGAATCTCTCATTGACCCTTGAGATCACTGGTTTGGTTTGATTGCCATGGATCCTTCTGTCTCTGCTGTCCCGGTACTGTGATGTACAAGCATTTGCTACCACACCCAGCTTCTTACCATGAGTCTGGGGGTCAAACTCACTCCTGTGCTGGGAGGTAAAGCACTTCACTAACCAACTGAGCCTTCTCTGCAAGTCCACTTTTATCATTTAATTCTGTATTATTAAGGCATCATCAGAGACATTAAAACCACATCATTTACTATTACTGGTGTGTGATATGTAATCATAACCAGGATGCTAGGACTTAATTATATATCATCATGGTTATGTATAATATAATAATATGCAAATATTCAAATTACCTCTTTTGCTTTTGTATCATTAAATCTCCTTTGAAAACATTACTTTTTCAGTTTTCTAGTAAAAACCTTCAATTTGCATAGTAGGCATTACGGTCCCTTTGTATTACCCCAGGGCAACACGAACCATCTGTGACAGCCCAGAGCACTACACACCACTCTGTGAGACCCCAGCGCCCCACACACCCCAGTGTGGTCCCATCCTCTCTCCTCTGCTATGGTTATCCTCCTTCTACGTGGATTTCCCATGTCCCAGCAGTCCCCTGTCCTCACACCCCTACTTTCCCTTCCCCTGCCCTCCCTCCCCATATCTGTCCTACCCTATGTCATTACTCTCAACATTCCTCTTACCCCCACCCCTCAGCTCCTGCCCCCACCCCTCAGCTCTTGCCATCATCTCTTAGCTCCTACCCTCTCCTCTCAGCTCCTGCCCCCACTCCTCAGCTCTTGCCCCCACCCCTCAGCTCTTGACCCTACCCCTCAGCTCTTGACCCCACCCCTCAGCTCCTGCCCCCACCCCTCAGCTCCTGCCCCCTCCCCTCAGCTCTTGCCCCCACCCCTCATCTCTTTTGCCCCACCCCTCAACTCTTGCCCCACCCCTCAGTTCCTGCCCTCACCCCTCAGCTCCTGCCCCCACCCCTCTGCTCTTGCCCCCACCCCTCATCTCTTTTCCCCCACCCCTCAGCTCTTTTCCCCCACCCCTCAGCTCTTTTCCCCCACCCCTCAGCTCTTGCCCCACCCCTCAGCTCCTGCCCCCACCCCTCAACTCTTGCCCCCACCCCTCAGCTCTTGCCCCCACCCACCCCTCATCTCTTTTCCCCCACCCCTCAGCTCTTGCCCCCACCCCTCATCTCTTTTCCCCCACCCCTCAGCTCTTGCCCCCACCCCTCAGCTCCTACCCCCTCCCCTCAGCTCTTGCCCCCACCCCTCATCTCTTTTCCCCCACCCCTCAGCTCTTGCCCCCACCCCTCAGCTCCTACCCCCTCCCCTCAGCTCTTGACCCCACCCCTCATCTCTTTTCCCCCACCCCTCAGCTCTTGCCCCCACCCCTCAGCTCCTACCCCCTCCCCTCAGCTCTTGACCCCACCCCTCAGCTCTTGATCCCACTCCTCAGCTCCTGCCCCCACCCCTCAGCTCTTGACCCCACTCCTCAGCTCCTCCCCCTCTCCTAAGCGCTGGCCCCCACCCCTCTGCTCTCACTCTGGTTTAGGTCTTCATTACTTCCTCAGGGGAAATTCCACATGTCCAGGCCAGCTTCAGTTCCCCACGATGGCTCTGAGATATTATTTAGTGCCTCTTGTCTGAACACTAGTGATAACTCTTGTTTTCCAGGACTGACTGGATGTTTCTTCCCTGTTCTCATCACTACGATATCCCCAGCGCCCAGCAAAGCGTGCCATATAGGCAAACCTGCAGAGAAATTCACTAAATGAAAAGATGCAAGTAAGCACGCACTAAGGAAACAAACTCCTCACCATGTCTGCTCACTTCCCAGAGTGAACTCTTCCAACAGTAAGCCAGGGTTGGGGTACGGCCCTGGGGAGGAAGTAATGAGGCTCCAGGAATTATTTTTCCTCCAGTTTCTACTCTCTGTAGGTGTCTCGAATGAACTGACGTTCCCAGTAAAAGTCACATCTGTTAAAGGGTCTACGCAGCTGATAGACTGATAACTGTGAGTAGAGAGCTGGATATTACAGGTCCACAGCCAAGTTACCCTGGGCTCTCTGGCTCCCTTAATGCCCATTCGTTGCTCACCCAGGTGACCTAATGCCCATCCCTGGGACTATCACGTAAATCCTTTGGAATGTACAGCTTCCACTAACCCAAGGGTTAGGAAAGCCTTCAGACAAGCCCCAAGGCCTACAACGGACAAGTTCAAGTTGCTGTAACCACCTATCTCAGGTTTCTACCAAGGTATTTAAGTGCCTTGATTTATGCCTTCCTTTGTTTTGTGATTATAAAAACCTCATTCAATTGTTACTTCATTGGAACACAATATTCCTGGCAACTCGAAACCTTGTTTCTGGGCCATGGTCACTCATATTTGGGATCTGAGTAAACTATCTCATATTCCCTGTGAAGTGAGAGCTGTGTTTTGCACGGACACCCACGGTCTCACCCTTCAATGGCCATTGTGATCTGTGGGTCTCTCGATTGCTGCACACCATTCCTGCATTATTAGTATACCAAAACCTGCTTCACTGGTTGGTGGGCCTGAGGCTCTGGTCTGGGAGCATCACAGAACTTCCTGGCTGTTTCTTTTTCTTCTCCTCCTGTACACTATGGGAAGGATGCCAGGAGCTGGATAGGCCCAGCTCTGCCTCAGGTCAGGTCAGACCCCGGTAATTCAGCATTTCCTGAGCTTAGCCTCTTTCATTGCGCCCCCTCCTTCTCCCGGACATGGGTATGTGCTCCTGTGATAACAGCGATGCTGTCTTCATGGTCACTCCTTCTGCTCTGGGGTTGGGGGTTTGCCCTGTGATGCTAAATCTCCTAGAGCACTCTATGGATGCCCTTTGGCTTTTTTTCTCTGTTGATTCCGTTCACCATCTGGAAGCATCCACTTTCAGCCTGAAGCATTTCCTGTGCTTTCTCTTATAAGGCTAGAAACACTAGAAAGACTTTCTTCCAGGGCATGTTTATCTGGGCAGGTCTTTAGTTTTACCTTCTCTCCCCTTTATTTAGGTTTACCCCTGGGTGGGGGTCTCTAGGAGCCATCTGTCTCTAACTGCCTTCTGATTCTTTCTTTATCTTTGATCGCCAGTGTTTTGATGAGAATTTTCCTGTTTGTGGGTCTCTCTGCACCTATCTTCCTCTGAGTTCCCAGTTCCTGTGTAGGAGGCACTACTGCTTACTCTCTTTGGAGGTTTCCAGTCATTAAGTCTGGATAACTTCTGTGCTTGTCTCTCTACTCCTTCTGGGTCTCCCATTGGGCATATGCTATTGTGCTTAATGGCATCCTACATTCCTTTGTGGTTTGCTTCGTTTTTCTTATTTTATTCTTTCTTGCCTCAGCTTGTGTGATCTCTGTCTGTAGAATTTTAAGTTTGTTTATTCAAATCTATTTGAATTGGTTTGGTCTTTTATTTCCTTTTGTTCCAATTATTGTACTTTACAAGTCTATAATTCTGGTTTTACCCCTTTTGTTCATTTGTCCTCTTTGTTGAGATTCTGTTTGACATGGTGTTACCATCACACCTTCCTATATGACTTTAATCGCAATTTTCATGAGTTCAGTGAACATTTTTTTCTATTTTATCTTGTGTGTGTGGTGTATGTAAGGTGGGTATGCCTATGAATGTCACGTATACATGCAGGTGCACACATAGATGCATGTGAAAGCAGGAGGTGAACGGTAGATGCCGCTCCTTAGTTGCTCAGAGTCTTGATTAATCTGGTTGGCTAGGGCGCTCCAAAGACCTACCCATCTCTGCCTATCTGGCACTGGGATTATAGGGTCATGCTTCCTGGCTCTTTTTATGTGGGTGCTCTTCAGTGTTAGATCACAGATCCTCTAACTGCTGTTCTTCCCTCCAAACCAGGTCACCCACTCTTGTAGCCTCTATGCAGGATGTTGCAGCTCTCAGAGTTCTTTCTATCCTTCTGCAGTAGCAAGGCTGCCTGCTCCCTACTACCCGGACTCAAGACCACTGCCGTAGTTATTGTTCTATTGCTGTGATGAAACACCATGACTGAGATGGGGAAAGCATTTAACTGGGGGTTTGCTTACAGTTTTAGAGGATTAGACCATGGAAATCATGGTGGGGGAGTATGATGACAGGCAGGCATGGATAGGGCAGTGGCTGAGAGCTCACGTCTTATCCCCAATATCCCAATGTGCAGGCATAAAAGCCTGCTTTCAACCTCAACACCAATGCAAAAGCCGAGCTTAGATGTAATCCCTCTGCTGGGGAGCCAGAGAGTGGAGGATCCCTGAGGCTTGCTGAACACTGAGCTCCAGGGTTGCTTATAAACCCTACCTCAAAACGTAAGTTGGAGAATAGTCAAGGAAGATAGCCACATGAGTGCACAGGTGCACATACACACACACATGTGTGCAGAAGATTCAGGTTGAGTCCTGGCTGGAGGTGTAGGACAACAGGCACCACCACTCTGTACCTCTTGGCATGGAATCACGACTTCTAGGGGTCTACGTATTCTGAGAATGTCCATCCCAGGGCAGAGCCTCTTCCTCACGGGCTGGGCTGGAAGGAAGTCCCCAGTGCTCTAACTGTATTTCCAGGGCTTAGATTCAGCAATAGAATTGACGAATTCCAGGAGAAAGCCCCTAGACTGGGGCCTCCAGTGCAAGAAGCCACATATAGAGCTGCAGTGGAGTCTCTACTTTGCTGAACTGGGACCAGAGCAGGAAGCATCTTTCTATCATGTGGATTTTCTTGAACAGAAGTTTCTTTATTCACTATTTATGCTTAGAATCATTCCAGAAGCTTAGCTTGCTTCCATTATCATCAGCTTCACTATAAAGTATGTCATGGAGTTCCCACCAATTCACACACCATCAGGCTAAATGTTGAATCTATCTATCTATCTATCTATCTATCTATCTATCTATCTATCTATCTATCCATCTATCATCTATCTATCTATCCATCTAC
The DNA here is from genome assembly GCF_950005125.1 of Chionomys nivalis. Taxonomy (NCBI): domain Eukaryota; kingdom Metazoa; phylum Chordata; class Mammalia; order Rodentia; family Cricetidae; genus Chionomys; species Chionomys nivalis. The sequence goes on from NC_080088.1 coordinate 91,577,221, forward strand.
TATCTATCTATCTATCTATCCATCCATCAATCCATCATCTATCTATCTATCTATCTATCTATCTATCTATCTATCTATCTATCATTCTATCTATCCATCTACTATCTATCTATCTATCTATCTATCTATCTATCCATCTATCCATCCATCCATTATCTATCTATCCATCCATCATCTATCTATCTATCTATCTATCTATCTATCTATCTATCTATCTATCTATCCATCCATCCATCCATCCATCCATCCATCCATCCATCCATCCATCCATCTATCTATCTATCTATCTATCTATCTATCTATCTATCTATCTATCTATCTATCTATCTATCATTCTATCTATCTATCTATCTATCTATCTATCTATCTATCTATCTATCTATCTATCTATTTTTGAGTCTGGGTATCACTATTTATCTCTTACTGACCTGGAACTCACTATGTAGATTGGGTTGGTCATAGAAATCACAGAGTCGCAGAAATCAAACTGCCTCTGCCTCCCTGGTGCTGGGATTAAAGGTGTGCACCACCACATCCTCTTTGTCCTCTGATTTGTTAATACTTAATTTTCAACAAGTCATCCCACTGATTTTTCTTATTTTAGCAACAGCACAAACAGAAGAAAACAGTCTGTTCCGTTAAGGTCAAGCTATACGAAACTGACACTATCCATTTTCCTTTATAAGAATAGCTATTTTGTGTGGCCTTCCCCACTCTATCCCGAGTGGAGCATGCTATATTCTTTAATCTTCAGAACTCGATGAGGTAGCTAGGATAATTATCCCAGCTTTGCAGGCAAAGCAAACCTTTACAAGGGAGGTTAAGTGATTTGTCAAGTGACTGACGGCTAGTACACGGCACACTTGGGATCCAAACTCTAAGCAGGCTCCGGGGCTTACGTTTCCAATCACCACAACACAAAACACCTCAAATCACCAATTTATCAACCAATATTAGACTTTTTTGGAGGGATGAATCATTTGTGAACCCCAATGTGTATTTCTCACCTGCCCCTCCCGTTCCCAATCTATGTGTTGTGGGCATGCGATATATGTTTATGGCTATGGGTACAAATGCCCACGCGTACATGGAGACCAGGGGAGGACATCAAATGTCCTTTTCTGTCACTTTCCGCTCCATTCTCTTGAGAAAGGGCACTTCCCTGGCTGAACCCAGAGCTAGGCTAGCAGCCAGCAAGCCCACAGTCCTCCTGTCTCCGCCCGCCACAGTGCTGGTGTTAGAGGTACCTGAGCTCATACCTAGCTTTGTATGCACAGGTCTTTGTGTTTGCGCAGCAGAGGCCCTTGACCCACTGAGCCATCTCCCCAGCTCTTATTCGTCCCCTTTCTCTTTCCAATGCTCTTACTTCTATTTATCACAGCTAATTATACAGTCTAGAAATCCCAAACAATGTTAAACAGCAGTGGTACTAGCGGTGGAAGTTCTCCCAGGGAGCTCCTTGGTGATGACAGATCAGTCACTGAATTTGACAGAAAGGTTGATAAATCTGCACACACAATCAGTCCACACACACACACGCACTCACCAAAGCCACATTCAAGCTAGTGCAAATTGAACAGCTTATAGCCTAGGCAACTACCGTGTTATTCTTAATCTCTATATTGTGATATAGTTAAACAAGATGCCACCACCAGGAGAAGCAAGGAGCAAGGTGAGAGTCCACAGGCTCTGTGCATTGTTTTTGTGATGAGAGAGTCCACAGTCCAAAGTCACTAATGACACCTAAAGTGGGCTCTTTATCTACCTGACATGGATGTGACATTAGTGCTGTAGGACGTCACTTCTAACTAACTGCTGTTGACTTAAGAAATAATAATTTATGACCCTGAATATTCACCCAAATGATCGGCAAACTGAGCTGGGACACTTGAGGATACAGCAGATTTCCCCAAACCAATCTGAAAGAACCAGTAAGCTGGATAAGACAGTATTTCAAAGTCAAAAATGACATTCAGCAACATATGGAACCACGCTGCAGAAATGAGGACAGATCATTTACAAATGCTCACCTCTAAAACAAAAATATCACTAGCAGACACCATAGCCAGAGGGTACACTTCAACCTGACATGCGCTGCCTTGTTGTGTCATTGCTTCCTCCCCTCCCCTCTCTTCTCCTCTTCCTCTCCCTTTCCTCTACTTTCTCCCTCTTTCTTTGCCCTCTTCTTCTCCCTTCTTCCCTTCCTTTCTCCCTTGGCAGGGCATCACCATACATTCCAGGCTGGCTTAGAACTCATGACCTTCCTACCTTATCAATACCCCAGCGCGCGCGCGCGCGCACACACACACACACACACACACACACACACTGCTAAGCATTTGTTGACCCTGGGTTAACCTGGATGGAGAAACCCAGGTCCTGGCATGACTCTGCTACTCTGCCATGTACATAGATAATGAAGCAATGTTGGAGGCACCAGAACCAGAGAGAGGCAAGGCTGACCCCGGATCAGATAGACAGGCTGGATTTGGAGTGGCTGCCAGCCTCTGTTCAGAGTCCTTGTGAAAAGTATGCTGGCTGGGGTGGGAGAGGAAGGCTGCTGATTTGGGGTGTCATATCTCTGTCTTCCCAGGCTGCTGGCTCACTGAACAGAACACAGCTGGATGATTTCAGTCCCTGTCTCAGCTCTGTGGCATCTGTGGTGACGGGCGGGCCCTATGAACTCTGGTGTTCCGGTTACAGTAGAGTGGCCCCAGATGGTAATGACAAAATGTTCCAGTAGAGGGTTTTGACATGTGTTCTAAGTCTGGAGGGAATGACTCTTAGTTGAACACTGTCAGTGGCCACTCATAGCCCAGGGGTGGCCACCTCCTGGCTGCTCTAACTCTAGTTATGCCTTTCTGCAATAGCGGCTGGGTAGCATTTCCCCACACCACGTCCCTCAGGCCACCTCTTTATAACAGTTTCTTATCCATAAGAGAAGATAACAGTGGCATGCATGGACACAAATTCGTGGAAAGAAAACACACACGACATGAAGAGGCGAGAATATTGCAGGTCCAGCACCCAGGTATAAATTATTTGGGGGTATTCTAGCCCCTCAAGAGCTGTATAGTACCTACCTCTGTATGTGACTGTGCTGCAGAGTTTTATGTCAACTTGACACAAGCCAAGACCATCTGAGAGGAGGGAGGGAGTCTCAGTTAAGAGAATGCCTCTATTAAGGTAAGAGGCACTCCTGGAAGGCATTTTTTAATTAGTGATTGATGGGGGAGGTTTCAGCCTATTGTGGGTGGTGCCATCCCTGGGCTGGTAGGCAAGGGTTCTAGAACAAGTCTTGGGGAGCAAGTCAGCAAGCAATCCTTCTACCGCCTCTGTATCCGCTGTTGCCTCTAGGCTCCTGACCTGCTTGAGCTCCTGTGCTGTCTTCCTTCGGTGATGGACTGCAGTGTGGAAGTGTGAGCCAGATGAACCCTAACTTGCATTTTGGTCATGGTGTCTCATCACAGTGATAGAGACCTTGACTAAGACAGTGACCTCACATCCATGGGACTTTTGGGCAAATCCTTTGAGAAGGTACAAGCAGACTCTGGCTTCCACCAACCCAAAAGCTAAGAATGTCCCCAGCCAGCATCTGAAGCCATAGCAGAGATGACCCTACTCCACTGTAAGCCACCTACCTATGGTTTCCACTAGCGTATTTTAAGGTGTCTTATTTATGATGACTGCCTTGCTCTGTTAACATACAATCTTCACAAAACTCCATGTTGGAACATGTGACCTCGAGTGACCTCCTTTGTGTCCCAAGGCCACAACCACTCAGATCTGGCTACAGGGTCATCTGTTTCTACCCCGTTCCAGGTGAGAGTTGTGTTTTAGTGTCGGGAGAACAACTCACCCGTGATGTCCACTTACAGCGCTGAGCACACACCAAGCGCCAGGCACACAGCGATAGAGGATCAGGTGACTTCTGTCCCACATGCTTATTCTGCTAAAGTAAAATGAGACTGGACAGTCATTGCACTAGAAGAAGCCTTCATATTATCCTTGGAGCTTGTTGTCTCTTCTTGTGACTAAATTAAGGGTGACCTCTAGGGCTGGGCTTATGGCTCAATTACTAAAGTGCTTGTTATAGAGGTATGAGGATCCGAATTCAATCCAAGAACTCATATCTAATAGCATAGCACGGGGCACACGCTTGCAGTCTTAGCACTGTGGATGTAGTCTTCTTGGGGCTCACTGGCCAGTCAGCCTAGCCTATTCAGCGAGTTCAAGGTAAGTGAGAGATTGTCTCCAAAAAAAAGCAAGGACTGTGCCAATGACTGAACAATACACCCGAAACTGACCTCAGACCTCCACATGACCATAGGCATGGTAAGCACACACATGTATGTGCCCCTCCCCACCTTGGTGGACACTGTTATAAGGATTCTGGGGCTGTACATGAAAGGTCACACGTACAGAGAGTGAAGAGACCATGCCGGGAAAATGGTTGCATGTGCTGTGCAGGGCTCAAAGCCTGGAGCCTGCCCTAGAGGAGCGCTCCTAGCTTTGCTACCAAGGTGGACGCATAAACCTGCCCAGAGGCTCAGGAAAACCCCCCACCTCTAACTCTTCTGCTGTCCCTCTGGGCAGAAACCCGAGAGAGGAATTCTTGGAAACTCTCCCCTGCACAGATCCCCTATTGCCTTTCTATGCTAACACGCTCTCCACAGCACTCTGTTTCACTAGTTCTCTCTTGTTGCACACGCACTTACATTCCTGCACACCTGCTTTTATAATACACACCGTGTGTCGCAGGGTGGGAAGCTCATGCTCAGTGCTAATGCAGTCTGTCAAGGCTGGGAATGAGCAATCCTGCAGACAGTCAGTCTTAAAGCTTGACACCTCCCCACTAATGTGTTTGGTCTTTCTTTGCCACAGATTTCTTTCTTTCTAGTGTCTTTCACCGAGGATCTATTTTCCATAACCAGTCTCTCTGGCATTTAGCCAGCAATGCACTAGCCTTATGGGGAAGGAAACCCTTCTTTCACCAACGCAGGCTCTCTGACTGCATCTGCAAAGTGAACCTGCAACAATGCATTTAATGCAAAGAGTCCCCCAGTGAGGGGCTGGGGTGTGGTTCAGTGGTAGAGCCCCTGCCTAGAATCCCCCAGTGAGGGGCTGGGGTGTGACTCAGTGGTAGAGCGCCTGCCTAGAATCCCCCAGTGAGGGGCTGGGGTGTGGTTCAGTGGTAGAGCACCTGCCTAGAATCCCCCAGTGAGGGGCTGGGGTGTGACTCACCAGTGGTAGAGCACCTGCCTAGAATCCCCAGTGAGGGGCTGGGGTGTGGCTCAGTGGTAGAGCGCCTGCCTAGAATCCCCCAGTGAGGGGCTGGGGTGTGGCTCAGTGGTAGAGCGCCTGCCTAGAATCCCCCAGTGAGGGATAGTAGTAGACCATCTGCCTGGTATCATCCCCAGAACACATGGAGAAAAGAAAATACTTTTACGTGAGGTTCATGGGAAGAGCAGTAAACTCTAGAGAGCTGTTTTCACAGAGCTTTCTCAACCATTTAGAAAAGGAATGAAAATTTTAAAGTGAAATGCCAGAGCACAAGGAGGGACTTAAGAAACAAGAGGAAGGTTGCAGCAGGGGAAAAGGTTAATGGTAGCCAGGGGCAGGTGCCAGCGCCTCCTCTCAGTGCCAACCCATCTCAGCACTAAGGCTAGTGGCCTTCTCTGGGATCTCTTTAGGGGAGGTGAGGTCAGGAGACAGACTTCTCCTGGGAACCATGGTGTGTTTTCAGTAGCTAAGTACAGACAGGGAACTCATCCCACATTGGTTTTCTCTAGCTTTTTCAGCTAAAATCCATCAATTTATGGAGTAGGACATTCTCATCTACCTTCTTTAATGCCACAGACTCTGGACAGAGACACATAGGACACCAAGGACGGCAGATGGAGGGACAGGGAAATAAAGGACGCTAAGATGGACAGATGGCTGAATAAGACAGATAGACAAAGCAATATTAAAACTGCCCCTAAATTAGTGTTTCACTTTTGTATTTTAAGCATTCATTTTGAAATCTATAAAAATACATGCACGGATACATGCATTTCACAGTCATGCATGAGCTGCGGCCAAGAAAACACCAGCAGCAGGCTCAGCGCTTAAGAGTTTGTAATACTTAAAGGGAACCTGAGTTTGACTCTCTGTTTCCTACTCGGGCAGCTCACATCTACCCCAAAATTCCAGCTCCAGGAGATCCACCATCCACTTCCGGATTCCACCAGCGCCTGCACTCACATGTGCACAGATCCCCACATAGACACATGCTCACACACATAATTAAAAAATGAAAAATAAATTTGCGAAAAGGAAACCTGCAGAGATGCTGAGTTGCAAAGTGCTTGCTTTGTCATCATAATAATACCCCAGCATCTCTATAAACAAGCCAGACTTATTGGCACACTGTCAGCACTGGGGAGGTGGACTCAGCTGACCCCCGGGGCTTTTGGACTAGCCAAACTTGCCTAATTGGTCAATGAGAGAACTTTGTCTCTAAAACAAAAAGAAGAACAGCATGAGAAGAGTAACACCTGAAGTGGTCCTCTAACTTCCACGTCTGCTATAACCACAAGGATGCTCTTATACACTCACCTCCCAACCCCCACCCACCCACCCCCACACCCATGTGCATGCACGGTATTAACAGTACAGCTAAGAGAGCTGAATGTTGGTATTGACTAAATCTCTTTCTCTTTCTGGTGTGTGTGTGTGTGGTGTTTGCAGAAGCCAGTCACTACTTTTTCTTTGGTTTGTACAATACATGTCAAATGTCCTCCTGATTTGAAAATCCTGAATCCAAAATGCCTAAAAATTTGAAACTTGGGGCTGGAGAGATGGTTCAGCAGTTAAGAGCTCTGTCTGCTTTCCCAGAAGACCCAGGTTCAAGTCCCAGCACCATGTAGCAGCTCACAACTGTCTGTAACTCTGGTTCCAGAGGATATGACACCCTCACACAGACATACATGCAGGCAAAACAATGCATATAAAAATAAATAAATCTTAAAAAGTGATGAAATTTGAAACCTTTCAAGCACCAAAATGACACTGGAAATGTTTCATATGGGATATTCTGCCCATAAAATCTATATGGATGTTGCAAAACCCAGACCATTCTGAAATCCACAATGTGTGCAGCTCCCAGCATTTCAGATGAGGGTCATCCACCGTGCCCACCCCTGTCTTCCAGAGCCTCCATTGGTGCACCAGTGAGATGTGGAGATGGGCTAAAGGGACTGGAAATGGAAAGACCAGGCTCCTAGCTTGAAAACTTTATGTAATTTACATAAATCTGCATGGTGAGTTCAAAATGCACAGATCTGCAATATTCAAGTTAATTAGGGCAAACTTATTTAATATGAATCCAATATTCAAGAATAACACAGATAAAATACAGAGCCATTTAAATAAACCAATTGTTTTAATCATTTCTTGATTAGGATAGCTAAAATAAGCTTCACAGACATATGGCAGTGCCAGCGGGGTGCTGGTTCCCACACTGTGACTGTGGGGAGCAGAGTGAAGGCAGGCAACAGCCCCAAAGCTGGGCTGACAAAGCTGCAGGCAACAGCAGCCTTGGGGCTCCACTCCAGGAGGGGAGGCAGTCGAGGGCTTCCTAAAGGGCTGGTTGCACCAAAGCCTCAGGCTGGGACCTCAAACACTCCAGCCATTCAATCCTGGATGGGTGACGGAGAGAACCCCAGAGACTCCTTAACTTTTCTCTTTGCACTTAGGCAACTGGAGCTCAGGGCTGCTTGCTGCCTGTCACTTGTAGAAGACTTTGAGCAGAGACAGGAACTGAATCTTCAGAATTTCCCTTTGCTGAGAGCCATTCATCTGAGAGGACAGTGGGTCAGTATCCTAAACATCTGTCCACATCTCATCTCCAGTGATGGGTCCTAGCAGGGCGGGGATGGACAGGCAGTCAATCATCTCAGAGCTGTTGGTCTGCTCTGGAACACGGGTTAGGAGACGTGTGGTGTCTATGCACCTCCTCTCAGCCCTGGCCCATTCACTCTGCACGTGTGGACTCTGGCACTGCATGAATCACGGAGTCTAGTTAGAGCCTGCTCTTGTCATCCTTGTCATCCAGGGCACCTGGGCTGGGAGGGTTAACCCAGAATAAGCCATGGTAACCCATGAGTACTGATTCATGCCATGATGAGGGGTACCGGTGTGTCTTTATAATATGAAAGTGCCCCTAGCCATCCCTCCTATCTCTTATCATTAAGAGGGGACACAGCCCATCCATCCACCCAGTATGAGTAAGTGTTCAGGTGAAAGCCAAGTTCTCTCAGTACACACACCCTTCACTCCATCAGGTCCCAGAGGGAGGCACAGGCATATACAACACAAAGTAGATTCTTGAGCCCATTCCTGCACAAAGTGACCCTTCTCTGTGTCCACACCTGATTGCACTGTCAAAGACTCCTCGAAGAGGGGGCTGAAAAAGGTGGAGCCAAGCCTTCTAAGAATGAACACACCAGGCAATCAATAAGAACTCCAGAAAAACCCACATATCTAAAACTCTAGAAATTAGTCAAAAGTCTACAACAATCCAAGCACTCACTGTTTATTCAAGACAAACATGAATTCTACTGAGAAACAGCAGATCGTGGTCAGTTTGAATCACCCCATGCCATAGCTCCCTTGCTGGTACAACATGACCTATAAAAACCAACATTCTGGCAACCACAGAAGCTGTGAAACCCAACAGTCCCAAAGCCACTGGTGGGACCAGGAAGGAATTGCTAATCTCTGACCTGTCAAGAGGCTCCCTGGGAAAGTTGTGCTCTTAGGGCTTGCCTTTATTTGACCCATATCAGAGCTTACTTAGTACAAAAAGCCCAGCCTTAGGGAGTTAGTTACAAACAATCAGTGACAATTGTTCAACACTATAGCTGCCTGCAGAGTCACGCCAGTCAGGGCTGTTCATCAAGTCTGAAAAAGGAAACTGAAGAATGGCGTGTGTAGAGGAGACAGTCTGTAAAACCTCTGACATACCTGGGGTATTAGGACAGCGTGCACATGTGCAGGACTATGAACATACATAGAAAAGACCTAAAACGGCCCTGACATTGCCCCTCTGATTGATCTGTGTCTCTGCACAAGCAAGAGGGGAGGGAGGGTTAGGGCTAGGGAGGTGGCTCAGTTACTAATTTGTTTGTTGCATAGCTGTGAGGACCTGAATTCAATCCCCGAACACACATTAAAAGGCAGGGCACCATGGTACCTCCACAAACCCAGCATTAGGAGGCAGACATGATAGGACGGTCCCTGAGGTTCATCCCTCAGCATCTAGCTGAAGTGGTGAGCTACAAGTTCAGTGGGAGATTCTGTCTCAGAAAAATAGAGGAAGAAAACTGTTTTAACCTGATGACCTACACATGCACACATGTGTATGTGCACACATACATCTCCTAAAACACACACAAAAATGGAGGGTTGGAAACTGCCTGTCAATTTTCAATACACACTTTGGCACATGAGAACCCATGCCCAAAGCTCTTGAGGAGTTTTTGGACATCTCTGACCAGGCCTTAGGAGACTACCACCTTAAACTAATCAGGAACTTTGCATGCTGAAGAAAGGCAGAAAGGGCTAGCAAGATAGCTTGGTGGGTAAAGATGCTTGCCACCAAAGCTGACGACCCAAGTTCTATCTCCTGGACCTACATGGTAGGATAGCATAGTCTCCCATAGGTTGACCTTTGCCCATGGTCCATACACATCCACACATGTATACACACAAATAATAATTACACAGATAACTAATTCAGGAAGTTGTTTAGCAAACAGAAGCATCATAAATAATATGTACTCAGGAGCATAGGTTATCTGACTTCCAAATCTGCCACAACCCATTATTAAATGTTTGATGTGGGATTCCCTTCTGTATGCTGTGAATACCATTGCTTGATAAAGAAACTGTCTTGAGCCCATGATAGGGTAGAATAGAATTAGGCAGGGAAAACTAAACTGAATGCTGGGAGAAGGAAAGCAAAATCAGAGAGAAGCCATGGAGCAGCTGGCAGAGACAGATATGCTAAAACTTTGCTGGTAGGCCACAACGTCATGGTGATGCACAGATTAATGGGGATGGGTTAAATTAAGATATAAGAGTTAGCCAATAAGAAGCTAGAGCTAATAGAACAAGCAGTGATTTAAATAATATAGTTTCTGTGTGATTATTTTGGGGCTGAGCAGCCGGGAACAAACAAGTGGCCTCCTATAACAAATTGGCACCAATGTGGCTAACTAAGTCCACTTAAAACCTGAAAGGGTTTGGAAAGGAATTCTAGACACTAAAAAACAAAGTTTAGCCACATTTCCCCCCCTGGATGGGCTTTGCTTGCTGGCAGCATACTGCAGCTCCTTTAAGAGAGGATTTCCTGATTCAGTGGTAGCAGAAAAAAGCCGCGATTTTGAAATGCCGGCTTTCTGGAGGTATGACTATGAAGCATTTAAATAGGGTTTATGAATAGGGTGCTACAACTTGCTTAATGACAACATAGACTTGCTGTGTGCCAAAAATGGGGCTGTGAACTTCACTCTCAGAAGCAGCAAACATCTACCGTGTTGGACTGGGCACAGCAAGTAGGGAGTGCTGTATTTCCCCTAGCAATGGTGCAGCTTAAGTTTTTAAGAAGCACTTAGCATTTTAAGAAGCTGTGCTGGTCAGAAAAGGATGACAGATACACAATAAGGACAAATTCAGACATAAAAGACCTCTCAATGGATTACAGTATGTATGAAAAATATACATAGGCTTGGGAGAGAGAAGATAAAGAGTATAGAGAGTCATAAAAGGAAGTAAAGAGACATAATACAATCATAGATTAAAGGAGTAAAGATAATCAATATTAAAAATAGACTCAAATAAGCATGTAAAGATGGAGAATACACAGAAAATCTAGATTATGTATACTATTGTGTTTTCATTGAATTTTCTGACTGCAGAGAGACATTTGATACTGGGGACTGCTAAGCTACACCAACATATACATTTTAAAGGTATCTTGAATTCAAAATATAGGTCTAAGAATATGTTGCTTTGGAAAAAAGGTTCTTCTTTTGTTTCCACAGAGGATGAGAACCTGTGGATTCATACCAGGCTAATGTTGTTTGAAGCACCAAGATACCCTGAAAGGTCACCGTGAACACCCCCAAAATTACTTCACCCAACAAAAAGCAGGAAGCAGTTTGGAGAGAACTACACCCATATTCTCATATATTGTTTATAAATGTTTGTTTACATTTTAAAGGGGGATATGTTATAGAGATTTGCACTGGTATGGATCTTGCTTTATTAGTACAAATTTAAGGTCAATTTCGTTATATATATATATATGTATATATTATATATATACATATTTCTGTTCTTGATTAAGGTATTGTGTTTGTGTAGCTCATTTAAAAATGTAATGTATACTTAAGAAGTATAGGTTAATAGATAATCATCTATAATAGTCAAGCTTGTAGTCATGTTTGTTAGATTTTTTAGATATACAGAGATGTATTTCAGATAGATAGGTATTCTTGAAACCTTTCAAAGATTACAGAATATGGTATTTAAAATGTTTTAAGAATTTAGGACTTTTCATGACAATGAGACACATCTGCTCCTGGCAGCACCAATTACTTCAAGAAGAAAATGGGCATCGAAGAGGCTCCTTATGGAGTTGGTTAGCCATTTGGGCAATAAACTGCTCTTGCCTGGACTGCTTGATGAACTGGACATGTAGGACCCACAGAGAAATGATTGCTGAATTTGCCTAAAGGTAAGACGGACCTTTGGGTTTCCTGCTTCATGAAATAGAAAGAGTCTGCTAGACATTCTTCAGAACACAGAAGAAAGTGACTGACAAATTGCCAATGTAGGCAGAACTGTCTTTGAAATTTCCTGCTTCATTGAGAAGTCTGCCGAATACTATGGGCCTGTGGGCTGAAGATGGATCCCTCAACAGTACAAAAGAACTTTGGGTGACTGACCAGGCAGTGAGATATCTCTGTCAATTATAGAGTTTGGGAAGTTGCTGACAATGCATTTTCTGTTTACTTAGGTAATATTATATACTTCTGGAGACTTTGATGGAGTTGAAGAATTTATAGTTACAGTTTTCCTTAGTTATGATAAAAGATAATAAGATAATATAGATATAAATATTATAACTGTAATTCTTGCTTGATAACTGTTTTGTTACATGTAATTTTACTATGTTAAACAGAAAAGGGGAGGTGATATGCTATTTCCCTCTGTATGCTGTGAATACCATTGGTGAATAAAGTAACTGCCTTGGCCTGTTGGTAGGGCAGAACTTAGGTAGGCAAGGAAAACTAAACTGAATGCTGGGAGAAAGGAGGCAGAGTCAGAGAGAAGCCATGGAGCCGCTGCCAGAGACAGACACGCTGAAACTTTGCTGGTAGGCCACGACCTCGTGGTGATGCATAGATTAATGGAGATGGGTTAAATTAAGATGTGAGAATTAGCCAATAAAAAGCTAGAGCTAATGGGCCAGGCAGTGATTTAATTAATACAATTTCTGTATGATTATTTCGGGTCTGAGCTGCCAAGCGGCCAGAACAAACAAGCAGCCCCCTTACAACACATGTTCAGTTTTCACAAAGTCTAAATGAGATATGCAAAAACATGGATAATGTGCCCTGGACTGGAATGAACAGCAGTTAATAGACACCATCTCTAGCAGAGCTATTGGACTTCCCTGACAAAACCTTTAAATTAGCAATCACAGGTATATTTTCAAAGTCAAAAGAATCAATTTCTGAATACCTCTAGGCAAGCATGCAAACCATGTTTCCTTCCCCAGTACTAAATGCTAATTGAAGAAGCCAAGCATGGCTGATAGACACAGCTGTTGGAACACGGCGAGGGGGGGGGGGGGGGGGGCTGAAGTAGACACTCCCAGAAACATCACAGCAACTGCAGCGCACTTCTGTCTCCAGAGCGGGGAGCTCTGGAGAGAAGGTGGGTGGCTGTGATCAATGTCCACAGAGCAGGCCTGCACATGTGTGTGCCGGTCAATCTATTATCTGTGCTTTCTACAAATCAGCCATGCAGAGGCGCCCTGAAGATACTCTCAGTGAAACAGTGTAGGGCAGCCAGCTGCATGGCCTCGGGAGACTTCCTGACATAGTTCTCACATTATCCTAGAGAAAGACCCTCAGGCTGGAGAAATGGCTCAACAGTTAAGAGCACTAGCTGTTCTTCTAGAAGGATCTGGGTTCAATTCCCAGCACCTACATAAAGCACCAATGCACATAAAATAAACATAAAAAAATTATTAGAAAAAAGAAAAACTTTTAGACAAAGCAACATACTTTATATTTGGTTCATGTGACCTGCATTGAGACAGAGTGGTTAAGTTCAAACATGCTTTAAAGACGTTACAGGTCACAGAGGGAATGTATCAAACACCTCTATAGTTCCTACTGAACTGCTTAATGTCTTTTTAATCCCCATGAAGCAACTTGCTTAGACAAGTGACAGACCAAAGCGCAAGCTTGAGATTCCCAGGATCTGTTGATAGAAACTGGGTTATTTCCCCAGACTCTGGTGTAACTTCTGATCAGAGAAACTCTTTTTCTACCTTAGGAAGGAAGGACCATCTAGAGAAGAGAGAAACAACAAGTCGACGCCACATCGACACTCTCTGGGCTGGGGAGGAGGCTCAGTGTGTGAAGAAGCCATTGCAGCACAGTCGTGTGGATCATCAGCGTTCAGTAGCTACCACCTACACAAGTGTTGGCTGGGCTCCTACGCCCATAAGTAATCCCAGCGGTCTAGGCTAGCTAGCCAGACAGGCGAAGTTTCCTCTCACTTCAGTGCTTAGGCGTATGTCAAAGGAGCTCTTTCCACACCCTTCCTGGGCTGCATTTGGTCGGAGTGTTTCACCACAGCAACAGGAAAGAAACAGGAACACACCTACAAGCATATGCACACACACACACATACATACATGCACACACATGGGCACACACACACATGTGTTTTTAAAGACACTCTGTCCATCCCAACATTGCACGGTAACTGAAAGCTCGGGGCTGCCTCTCCATGCTCTGCTGAAGCTGGGGGTCCTGAACTGGAGGGTTTGCATCCCCTCGAGCCTTGACTCACACCTCCTCACGGAGTGTGCTCCTGGACATTTTAGGGCTTCAATTAAACCGATGAGGAGATACGCATGAGGATTAATTAGTATGTGCCTCTTGGGCTCTTTGAGTGAGTCCCAAGGAGAAATCAAAGAAATGTGTTGTTAGCAAGGAAACAAAAGTGTAATTATTACCACTGATCACAGGGGAATCTGTGAATAGAAATGGGGTTGCGTGAGTCCGGCTGGCGACTCTATGAACAGAAGCTGTATGAAGTGGGAAGGAACCATGCGGTCCAGGGGTCCTCCCTGCGCCTAGCCTTGGAGTTTTGGCATGCTTCACCTCACTCTAATCTCCAAATCTCACGTCTGTGGCTCAGTGGAGGAAACAGGCACACACTTGTTATTTACACGTGTGGCAAACACCTCTGCACGCCCGCGTTCAGGGCGACTTGAAAGCCAGTGGTTTCCCCACACTCTGCTGATAAAAACGCCCAAGGAGCTGGAGCCAACTGGCTCGCTTATGGCACCACTAACCCCCAGAACAAGGAAAGCCAGCTGGAGGCCTGAGCGTCACTGCAGATAGATAGTCCTCCCTTCACTGTTCCATGTCAAACATGAAGTTAGCAGGCGATGGCTCTCCACGGGGACTCCCTCCCTCCTCTCCCTGCGTCTGCATGCTTCTTTAGTTCTGTTTATGTGACCACGCTGAGTTAGGATGTCGTCTGCCTTCCTAGGGTTCTTATTGTCATCACAGGAGTGAGCTGAGCTGGCAGAACCACTAGAGACAGGGACCCCGCTCCCTTAAAGCATCACATCTGGATGCCTGCTGTGGCAGATCTGAACCACAGGACTGAAGCACAGAGGTGATCAGCTCTGAAGGGGCACCAGGAACATGAAAGAACAGAGTGATGGTTGAACTTCTGGTATTCAAAGGCTGCCAATCCCCTTACCAAGTTTTAGCAGCTATGGCAAAGCAAAGGCATCAATGGCCCTGATGGGTCTCTAGGGAGCCACAAGCTTCCTCCCATTTGGGCGCTGGGCTTGGTCACGTGACTTGGTTCTGCCACAACGTTGACCTTTTTTGTTTGTTTGTTTTTTTGAGACAGGGTTTCTCTGTAGCTTTGGTGCTTGTCCTGGAACTAGCTCTTGTAGACCAGGCTGGTCTGGAACTCACAGAGATCCACCTGCCTCTGCCTCCCGAGTGCTGGGATTAAAGGCATGTGCCACCACTGCCTGGCTCACAACCTTGACTTTACAAAACATTACTACATCTGGGCTTTCTCTCTTGGACAGTGATGGGAAACATGTTCACCGGGGCCTTGTAGAATGAAAGAGGAGACAGGTAAGAGAAATCTGGGGATGGCTGGCTGATATCTCTGAACAGCCATCCCTGGTCACCCTCCCATCTTTGGCCAATCAATACTCCACCAATCAATAGACTTGTGACAAAAACCAAAGTTAATCTTTGAGGTCACCAAAGCGGAGTGGTTTGTTATGAAGAAACAGGTAACTGATATACCGCACAATCAATGCAGAAGTAGAGGATAAAAGCTGAGAAAGAAATCTACCAACTGTTTCCAGGACTGGGGATAGATATAACTTAGTAGGAAGGACAGTTGCACAATCATAAAACTTGGCTTCAAATACCCAGGCTGGGTGTCATGGCATAAACCTGTAACCTCATGCTGGGTTGTCCCAGACAAGCAGATCCATATTTATACCAAACACACACACACACACACACACACACACACACACACACACACACTGAGAGGGAGAAGGAGAGAGAGAGAGAGAGAGAGAGAGAGAGAGAGAGAGAGAGAGAGAAAGAAAGAAAGAGAGAGCACAGCTCTGAGGTTCATTTTGAACCTTAAGCCAGATGTATGATCTCAAAAAGACTGATGGCAGAGCCAGGAGAAGGTCTCCAGTGGGAGCCAGAGTTTGGAGGACCAGCTGCCAGAAGGCCTGGGCCATGGCCTCTCTCTACACTGTCTCCCTCATTCTATCTGAAGCTCTTCCAGTTGGCTGCCTCTTCGTTTGTTTGCTCTAGGGAGTTTCCTGGAAGGAATGAGGTTCTTCATTTTGCCTGTAAGGAAAACTAAGCTAAGACCTGGATGCCTTGCCATCACTGGCTCACTTCCCAGAGCACAGGGCCATTTGTCACCTCTCCCTCCAGGTCCCACTGCCAGGATACTTAATCTTCCACTGGGCTCTTCCCACTGGTATGGCCCCCTCTCTTCCTCGGAGAGCCTTGTCGGGTATGTCTCTATCACCCTTTGCATCCTCCCCTCCCATCATCCCACAGGGGGCTCTCACAGATGTTACCACCAGACTCAGAGGTTTGACAAAATTTCAGCTCTGTTCACGGGCCTCACTCCAAGACTCCTGGTCTCTTAAGGACTAGAGAAAACAACTCCACACTGTAGCTATTGGATTTGAGCTACAAGCGACTGAGCAAGAAACCCATGGTAGAGCCCTGTCAGTGTAGCGGTCACTGGGAGTGTCTCCAGAAAGCCTTCCCATCCCTCCTTCAGAGACCTTTTGTCTGGTGGCTGTTCCTCATGCTGTCTGCCTTACTTAGGACTGTACTGCTGTGATAAAGCACCACAACCAAGGTGATCCATAAAAGAGTTGATTTGGGCTTACTGTCCCAGTGGGGTAGGAATTCATCATGGCAGGACATCACAACAGCAGGCAGGTGGTAGAAATTGCTGAGAACTCACATCTCAAACAGCAAACAGGAAGCAGAGAGAAAACTGGGAACCTCAAAGCCTGTCCTAGTGACATAATTCTGTTAGCAAAGTGTCCTAAGCCTTTCCCCAAAATGTCACCAACTTGGGACCAAGTGTAAGATACCCAAGACTCTGGGGGTCATCTCACTGAAACCACCAGCTTAACAATAGCTCCTGAGCTAGTGAAATTCTCATCTTGACTCATATTTCCTTCTAGAGTCCATCAAACAATATGTATCCAGCACTATCTGCAGGCTACATATGCACACAAACATGCACTATTAATAGCAGGACCCACAGATCTGGGACTCTTTTAAACACACTTTAAACATTTTAAAGCTACAGTGGCGTGTATGTGTGTGTTACTCCGTTGTGCATGCATTCTGTTGCTGCATATAAGCTCAGTGATGGAGTGGGGCTCAATGAATGTTCTGATCTTCACACTGAAACAGGGGGGCTCAAAGCACTGTCCCACAAATCAGGTGCAATCTTAGGTCAACCAGGAACTACAGCCAATCTCAGGGCCATCAGGTTATCTTAGGGTGTAGGGGAAGACACCCCAGTCACCAACTGTGCTGCTGCTGCTGCTGACTCTGTGCGGTGGTGGAATTAACAGCATCCCTGGCTTAAATTCACAAGATACTAATGGCAGTCCCGTATACAACTAAAAGACGGTAGTCACTGGAAGTGTTGCTGAAGAGGTGGGTCATCTCTCTAACTCTGCAAACAGCACAAGGGAACCCCACCACACAAACACTCAACAATGCAGTGTCTCCTAAGGTCTGTGTCTATCTGAGCTCACAGATCAATACTTACATAGATCTTACCTGTTTACAGAGATCTATTAAATTTTTTCTTCTAAGTGTGAAACCAACCAACAACTGTATATGTGTGTGTTTGCATGTGCAGGTACATGTGCGTGAAACACACACACGTGCAGGTCAGAAGTCAATCTTGGCTGTTTTTCTCCGTCTTCATTCTGCCTTGTCTCTTCAGACAGGCTTTCTCTCTGGCCTGGAGCTCACCAAGTATGCTGGTCAGCGAGTCCTATGGATCCACCTGTCTCCATATCCCAAGGTCTGTGATTTCTAACGTGCACCACCACCTGTGACTTTTCACATGGGTGCTGGGACTGAACTCAGATCCTTATACACGGGAGGCAAGCACTTGACCAACTGAGCATCTCCTCTACCCATACTCACTGCTCTCTAAGATATAAGTCGCCGGGTGGTGGTTTAATCCCAGCACTCAGGAAGCAGAGGTAGGTGGATCTTGGAATTTGAAGCCAGAGCAAGTTCCAGATAAGCCAGGGATACATGGAGAAACCCTGTCTCAAAAAAACAAACAACAAACAAACCCAGAAACCAAACTAAAACAATAAGGGTAAAAGTCACTTGATTTCACTTTTACATCCAAACTTTATTAACGCTCCCAAAATTCAAATGCTCTAATAAAGAAGATACACACAGCCCCTGTAAGAATGGAGCTGCTGCCACAATCCCAAGGCCCTGAACCTGCTGTCAAAGGAGGGGATGAGTCACTAAAGAGCGGTGACTCCCTTAAGTTACCTCCCCCACCCCACCCACCCCTTTTTAAAACAATGCGATAGAGTCTCAACTATCCCAGGCTGGCCTCAAACTCCTTAAGCAGCCCAAAAAGAACATGAACTGCTGATCCTCCTGCTCGTACCTCCCAAAACAGGTGTGCGGCACCACATAAAGTTTATGCTGTACAAGGGATGGAAGCCAGTTTCAGATATGCTAGACAAGCATGCATAGAGCCTCAAGACCAAGCCACATTCCAGCCTGCTTTCTTAATTTTGAAAAAAAAAAAAAAAAAAGCCCACATTTTTCTACAGAATGGTTTTGACGCAGCAAATCCATTCATGAATACAATTATCACACAGGAAGGTGGCGCCGATTTCATTTTCCACAGCATTTCCTCTGTAAGCCGTAGGACATATGGTGCTGCTTTTGTTCCTAATGCCAGCTTTGGGCCTCCTCTTGGCTGGCGCGAAGGATGAAGAATCTCCAGTCCTCTCTGCCACAGGCGAACTCACAGGCGTGCACAACTAATGATAATACGTTGTGACGTGGCTCAGAAAGAAGAACACGGGAGCTCAGCTCGGCTATAAGACTCGGAGGGAACGGGGAATGGAGAAGATGTGCACTCTGATTTAAAGTTAATTGAGGAGAAAATATTTTCAGATACAACAGAAGTAAACAGCACAGGTCAAGAATAATTAAAAGCTCGGTGTGCTGGGAGAGGGATCCGGGAAGCAGCATTTATGACACACGGAGCCGTATGCCACACGTCCTGCTGATTGGCCAGGGTAGGCTGAAGCCCTAACAAAGTGGCAGGTCTCTCAGAAACAGCCCCTGGGGTTCACTGGTGCATACTGCCCAGTGTCCTCTTGGTCCTGCTGCACAGAGACCTCGAGGGTCTCTGAGGTGTCGCCAGGCATGAAAAAACAGGCTGTAATTGCAGTAGTCATGAGTCCTACTGAGGTCGCTCAGCTAAGAACCACCAAGTGTTCCCAGTTTCCTTCCTAATACAAAAAGTGCTTGTTGAGAGGGAAATATGTCTGTTCTTAGAGATGTGTGTGAACATGCACGTGAATGTCGGAATGACTGCAACCTCCACGTTGGGAACTGTCCACCCTATTCTCTTGAAACAGCCTTTCCCTGGCCAGGAACTCACTGAATAGACCAAGCCAGCTGCACAGTAAACCCAGGGTTCTCTGCCATTTTCTACCTCCCCAGGGCTGGGATTACAAGTGCACACTGCCAAGCCTGACTTCTGTTTACACGGATTTTGGGGATGGCACTCGGGCATTCATGTTTGCATTGTGTCCTGGTCTCACTTTTGTAGCTGTGATTTAAAAAAAAAAAAATACCCTGACATAAAAGAATTTTTCTAAAGCTCAAAGTCTGAGGTTATAGTCCCTGATGGTGGAGAAGCCAATGCAGATAGAATTTAAAGCAGCTATCCTATCACATCAACAGTCAAGAGCAGAAGGAAATGAATACACACACAATCACTTTGTACTCAGCTCAATTTCTCCACTCTTGAGCATCCTTCCTAGGGAATGGTGCCACTCATAGTGGACTGGGTCTTCCCACATCAATTAACTTAATTAGGACAAGCCCTCATAGACACGCCCTTAGGCCAACACACGTAGACAATCCCTCATTGAGGTTCTCTTCCCAGATGAGTCTATGTTGTATCAGTAGCTAGTCACTGTACATAGCAAGTTCTTCACCAACTCAACCATCTCCCTGTCCCCAAGGACCTGTTACAAATGTCATATTTGTGATCCTACATCCCCCTAAGTGGTTAGGGAACTCTCTAGAGAAGATATCTATAAGGAGGTCAGTCCTCAGCTAGTTTCTGTGCATCAAAACAAGGGCAGAAACAGTGGAGAGACCCAACAACCACTACTTTAATCAGGGATCAATGTCCACAGAGACATTGTGCTGATGGCCTGTGTCTGTTCTATAACACTATAAGAATGCCCTTTTGTCACGGGGCCTTTTCCCCCAAGACCACACTCTAACCATGAGCAGAGCAACAGGGAGGGCACTTGACACAATACTCACCCAACATTCCCTCAGAACTCCTGACTTTACAAAATCAAGACAAGTCCAGGGAACTGCCATAGACGGAAGGAGTCTATGGAAAAATGACCACTACATATTTTATAGAACAGCAGTGGGATCTCAGAGCAGGGAGTAGTTGAATGGGAAATGGGCTTTAGCTAGCACCTCTGATTCTTGGTAAATCATTGTGCCTGTGGTCAGGCATATAAATCCATACGGATGTATGCGTGTCTGTGCACATGTGTGGAGAGGCTGGAGGAGATGTGCTGGGTGTTGTACCAATCTCTGTCTTAACTCTCTAGACAGAAGGTCTCTCCCTGAAGCTGGAGCTAGGCTTCTAGTCAGCAAGCCCCAGCAATCCTTTGGAGTCCTTTCCCTACTGCTGCCATTAAAAGAACTTGTGGCAACATGCATTTTTTTTTTTTTTAATGTGGGTACTGGGATTCAAACTCAGTTCCTCATGTCTGTGCAGCAGAGTGATCTTCCCTATGGAGTCGTCTTCCCAGCCCTTTGAGGCGTCACTGTTAATTGCTGTCTCCAGCATAAAGAGAAGGATGATAGGGCAGAACCAGGCTCACAGAAGCCGGAAAGGCTTTGATGAGTGACAAACTGGTGGTAAAAGCTAAGGACGAATCCAATCTCATTCTTTCTAGAATGCGGAGACGGAATGAAACCACTTCCTATTTAAAGATTCTGATTACACATTAGATTAGCAGACACGAACAAACAGAACTCTGATTAAATCAATACGGCAAAACTCAAAGTAACTTGCTTCTCTATCTACTACGTAAACAAGGAGCGAGACTTTCCCCAGCACCTACTTACGATGCAATGAAAAGTTTAAAAATCAATCGCTCTCCTCAAGGGAAGCAGTGCTGTCTCCCTGGTGCAGGCGGCTTTCTTATAGTGCAGGCATGTCATGACTACGGAGGCCGAGGCACACAAGAGCGTCAGTCAGAGAGACCTACCTCATTCATGGTCAATTTATCAGGGAGACAGGCAATTACGGTTTGATTAGCATGTAATAAATGGTGTTTCTTTCCAATAGATCAAGTAAAGTAGTTCAGCAAAAAGTGTTTGGTGAGATTTACACCCCCTCGGACTACCAAGTGGAGGTGGGTAATGCCGAGGACCTGGGTAGAGAAATGAGTTGGTGGAGCCCACCTCTGTATGAAGGCCTGAGGGTACTGCTGACGTTGGCAGAGATTTCGCCTAGCTCCCAGTTGTACAGGGGGACGCCCACTATGTTCCTCACATTTACAGTTTAAGGCTTTTGTGGCATCAAAAGCCAAATTGTTTTATTATTATTATTATTAATATTATTGCTTCACACCCCTGGAAATGATTCAACAACAACAACAACAACAAAAATCAGAAACAATTGCCTTTAAGTGGATTAAATGAAAACAAGAATGTTAGAGAATTCAAGCAAAATACAAAGAATTTTTTTTTTATTCCCTTAAGGGAAAAGGACAAGGGAATGAGTTAAGCCTCAAAAATCCACCATAAGACTACCATGAACATCAAGATGGGTTAGGCAGCGCTTGACAGTTAAGAGTGCATTCTGCTCTTGCAGGGGACTTGAGTTTGGCTCTCGGCACCCACTTCAGGTGACTATCTACAAACTGTCTGTAACTCCAGCTCCAGGGGATTCAGCTGGCTTCTGTGGGCATCCATAGTCACTGGTACATTCCTATGCAGAGACACACACAAACCCACCCAACTGAAAGAAATACTCTGAGCTGGGGAGGCGGACAGCGCTTGAGCAAGGACACTGATGGTGTTTTCTGTTTTCCACATGGATTTGAATAAATTTGCATGTACACTCCCCTCACACCTCCACACTCACACCCCAACACCCCCCCCCACAGTTGTTACTACTTCTCCATCCACTGTTTGCACTTGTCCAGAAGCACGGGTCTTGCTTTTCAACCTGTTCCACTGACGGTCTTTAGGGAGCCACCCTCCGAAGAGCATCATTAAAGACTAGAGACTCTGCCCATCCGGTAGCCACTATGTTTTACTTGGACTTTGGGAAGAAGGAACTGAGTTCCAGCAATTGTCCAAAGCATTCTAAAATGGCAAGATTCTTTCAGTTTAAAGTGGGGATTCCCGCTTCAACCACTCTCTGGGACATGGGGATCTGACGTGAAGCAAACACAAGGAGAAGACTACTCAAGTGTACTTAGTAAACCAGCAATTTATTTTCCTCTCTAAAGACTTCTTTCTGGCCCCAAGGAAGCAGCTCCTGAACGCAAGCCTATTTCTCACAGACCAGTCACTGTTTTGTGATGTAAGCATGTTTTAGCCCAGAATTAATTGCCTGTTCAATACAATTGGATTCCGACTGTAGTCATTTGAGAGACTTTATTACAGCAGTCTGTGGTTTCAAAGCAGATGTCACTCATGACCACGCAGAAGAGTATTTGACAAGAACCCCACCCCAAACCTTCACGATCACATCTTTACCAAGAGCAGATGACAAGACAACTCCCATTGGCAGAGGCAGTTCTCTTGTCTGGGCTTCTGCTGGAAACTGTGAGGTTGGACTACGTACAGTGCTCTTCACCACTGACCCATCTCTCCAGCCCATTGTTTCAAATTAAAATAGCTCACTGAGTGCAATTAGTGGTATTCATGAATGTATGAGTGTAAGTCCATCCATGGTCAACCTAGGAGAGACCACACTCCTAAAGAAAGTGGACTCTTCCTCCCCGAGTAGCCATCACCTCTCTATAGCTCCTCAGATAAGGATTGGGGTTCACATACCCCTCTCCCTCCCCCAGTGCACATTGTAATGCTAACTGGCTCAGTCTCCAGCAGATCCGTGCCTGCCACCACAGTCGCTAAGAGCCTGTGAATGTAGCTGTCCTGTCATCTCCAGAAGACACAGCTTTGCTCTAGTCTTCCATGACCTCTGACTCTTACAGTCTTTCAATTCCCTCTTCCACGATGTTCCCTGGGCCTTGGGGGTGGTGGTGTGATACATGTGTCCCACTTATGACCAAACACTCCACAGTTATTAGATTTTCTTTTAAAATTCGAGATTTGTCAAAACCTAAGTGACCAACTTTCAAAGGCCAGAGGACTATTTAAAAAGCACCCCACCCCAATCTTTATCTTCCAGCTACACTTGAGACTGTTCCTTCCTGCACAGGCTCTAGGCTGCTGGGCTTCAGTTCTGAGGTGGGACTACCTGGAGTGACCTGAAGAACACTCTTCTCTGTCCAGCACTTTCCTTTCTCTGGCAGGAACAGGGAAGACTGGCCCATGTCTTTCAGAAGCACCAACACGTTTTCTTTATGAACTAAACTCTAATAAGACCAATGAATTCTTCTGTCTGGCAGAATGGCTTCTGAGATGCACCTCGTAGAACCGTACTGATTTTAGGTGAACAGCCTATGTCTAATACAGTCTAAGAAGACTTGATGGTCAAGTCAGGAAAGCATTTGTTGCAGAAACATGAGGACCTGAATTTGGTCCTCAGAACGCACATTGGGGACAAAAGAGTCAGACATTGAGGCATGTGCCTGTAATCCCACTTCAGAGGTGAAGGCAGGAGGGTCCTGGTGTTCACTGGCCATGTGGTCTAGCCAAATCAGTGAGTTGTAGGCACCGTGAGAGGCCTTGTCTCAAAACAAGCTGGGGAGTGATATAAGAAATAACCTCTGGCCTCTACACACACACACACACACACACACACACACACACACGAATCTCCCTGTCTCCACAGCAGTTGGCTTAGCTGTCCATGACATCCATGTTCTGTTTTGAAAACTACATTTATCCTGAGAAGGAGGTCCTCTACCAAGGATGGTATTTCAATCTCTGGTTGCAGGTAGGTGCGGATAAGAGACAAGTCTTTCTATCATGTCTTAGTTGTAGTGATGTCTGCTGCAGGGTGGATGGACTCTGGAGATGAAGGTGGCTTCCAGAAAGACTGGCTGCAGGGAGCTGAGGGATGGGGCAAGACCAGAAAGGAAGTAGTCTTGCTGCCATTAGCAGCACCTCATGGAAGAAAGCAATGGCGTTACCAGGAGCAAGGACCTGGGCTGCTCTGTGACCTTTTTTCTCCAGGTGTAAAACTGTTGAGGTCTTGCCTGATAGTTCTGAATTAAGCCCCCTTGAAGACATAACTGCCTTCATAAATGTATCCCTCCACCTGTCCTCACACAACGTATGCATTCTGCTCAAACATAATGCGCTGATAATGCCATAGGAAAACCACTTAATACCACGTCTTACTTCCCAATTGCATGAATTATTTGCTCACATTTCTTACAATCTCATCAAAAAGAAAAACATGTTGAAACCCTGATTTTAACAATGAAAAGGTCACAGTACTACCATCGGGTCAAACAGATGGAATTTTCTCGCTGATTTTTGTAATTTGGTACTAATGTGTGAATAAAGCTGAAGAAATGACCTCTCTACAGCTCCCCTGTTTGTCGAGCCATCCCAGCTGCCCCTAGAAGTTCTCTTTCATCAACAAATGCCTCATTTTCAAAGGCTGATATTTAAGACACAAAATTGTTCTATTATTTCAGGGATGTGCTGTCTGAGTTTTATGGTAATCATGCAGATTTATGTCTATACCTTGGTACATAAACAAGTTTCTTATTTGGCCTAACTTATTTACTGTCTCATTTTGAACTACTGACTTATGATCCAATGGGGACAACACTATGTTTGTGCACAGACGCTTTTTATTTTAAAACACACTTGAGAGTGGTCCGAGAATAGAATTATAAAGTCATAAATCCCTTCCTACCGGAGATATGCTGTTTGGCATTGTGAAAGTTACTTAACGTTATTGTTTCTGTTTCCCAAGTGTGAAATTGAATATTACATGTTACTTCATTTCTTCTTCCAAGCAGTAATGGGGAAGTTCCAAATCTGAAGCACAATTTCAAGGTGAAAGGAGTTTACAAATATTTAATACTGGAGCTGCTCTCATCTCCACCTGGGGAAAAGCACATGGAGTGCAAAGGTCTGGGAGGGATGTGGGGAGCCATGTTATATAGAAATCCACTCAACTGTAGCCTGGGGGAAGGACCAAAAATATAAAAAATAAAAAAGACAAACCTGGGTCACAAAGTGAGGTCAAGAACAGCTCCTGAACATTCGTGAGACCCTGACTTAAAAGTTAAAAAAGACTTCCGGATGAGGCTCAGAGGCCAAAACATCTTTCACCAAGGAACTAGGAAAATGGCTCAGCAGTTTCCTAACTAAGGGCGTGGGGCCATTAGCAATAGAGTGCGTTCTTGGAATTTCCCAGTGAGAGATTGAAGCATGGCTCAGCCATACAATGGCTGTCTGGAATTCCCCAGGGAGGGGCTGAGGTGTGGCTCAGTGGTAGAGCCCCTGCCTAGAATCCCCCAGTGAGGGGCTGGGGTGTGGCTCAGTGGTAGAGCCCCTGCCTAGAATCCCCCAGTGAGGGGCTTTGTTTTCTGTCTCCCCTTCCTTCACAGTGCATGAGGCAGATCATCCTGTGTGGAAAGTATTCTAGCAAGAACTGCAGCTCATGATGGGGAGACATGGGATCCCTGACACATGAGGGAGTTCCGAGTGCTGCAGACCATCTGGCAGGCCCCATTTCACAAGGTCCTGTGTCCTAGCAGAGAGGAACAGCATTCTTGGCTCCCTACTCTGAGCTCTCTTTCATTTGTTCCTCTATGTTCTTTCCTTCCTTTTCTCCTGTCACTGATAGAACCCCATTCCTCCCAGCTCCTGGGGAGAACACACTCTCTCATTTTGTCCCATCCCACTGTGGAAACATCAGGTGCCCAGTACAGCAGAAGCCTGGCTACATTAACAAGGGCAAGTGGCCTCATCAAAGTGAACATGGAGACTTACCAATTCGCTATGAAAACCTCCTTCCCAAACTCAGAAACTGACTTCCTGTCAGCCTTAATATGATGCTTACAAATCCAAATTATTTTTAAATGTCTTTTTTAAAAAAGACTTATGCCAGATAGTGGTGGCAGACACCTTTAATTCCAAGCACTTGGGAGGCAGAGGCAGATGGATCTCTTTGAGTTTGAGACCAGCCTAGTCTACAGAGCAAGTTTCAGGACATCCAGGGCTACACAGTAAGAACATGTCTTGAAAAATAAACAAAACAAAAACAAACAAACAAAAATTGATTTAGAAATAATTATCAGTTCCAAAAAAGCAATGTACATGAAGGTGCATGTTTTTACAAAGAGAATGGAATATTAGAGTCCACAGAGGTCCTTTGGGCTCATCAATATTGTTTGTGCTCACCTGCGCATGTGCTTACGTAAATGCGCATGCCAGGATTCCCCCACACAGGGGTCTGCACCTTAAGACCAGACCCCACAGTCTTAATTAGGCTGTGTGCCCCTGCAGCTCCCCCTGGGACAGTTAAGAAGCAGTCTGTGCCGGGACTCCACAGCTCTCAATGTAGGGTATCTGGCTTCTCCATGTTCTCTGCTGAACTAAGTCATGCGATGTGAAACTCCCACCTCCCCTAAAAGTTATAAAAAGTCAGATCTTTCCTTCATTCTGTGGATTGACTCTACTCTTCAGAGGGAACTGCTGGGGACATTGTTCTGCAGGCTCCTTCCACTGCCATCCCTCTCATGAGTAGGGGTGTCTCCTCTCCTCTCCTCTCCTCCCCTTCCCTTCCCTCTTCCCTCCCCTCCCCTCTTCTCCCCTCCCCTCTCCTCCTCTCCCTTCTCGTCCCCTCCCCTCTTTTTCACTCCTTTCTTCTCCTCCACTCTTTCTCTCCTCCCTCTCCCCTCCCTTCCCTCTCTTCTCCTCTCCTTCCTTCCTCTCCTCTCCTCTCCTCTCTTCTCCCCTCCACATGTCTTTCCCCTAACCCCTCTGATTCTCACTCTTAAGGAAATTCCTCTCCAGGCTCTAAAGGGGAGCCTCTCTTTGTTTCCAAGGTCCCATCCTGTTTTAGCTCCCCATACACTGGACTGTTTCAGTCTAATGCTCTCCCTCCCTCCTCAGGATGCTATCCTGGCTGTGAGAACTGTTTCAGCTTCCTTTCCATACTGATCCTTTTTACTTTACAGCTACCATCCCATCAGAGTCCAGCACCTCACATCCCTAGCTGCCCCCAAGTCATATCCACACCTTGCTGGAATGGTTCACTTCTTGTACCTCATCACAGCCAGGGCATCTCAGGAATGTCAGAGAAACACGAACCTATGAAAATGATCAAAAGAACCCCTTTCTTCCCTAACTTGCTTTTGTTGGGGGGGGGGGGGGATATATCATAGCAACAGAATAGTAACCAACACACAGTCTACGTAGGCTGTTGGGTAAATCTGAAACCCATCACTTTCTATCACCACTGCATGATTGCCTGCATGGAGGCAATGCCTTTGTTTGTTTGTTAAGAAACCTCCATTGAATTCAGGACACTAGGATTGTGTCTATTTGAACTGTCATACACAAAGTTCTATCAGCTGCCCTGTGGAGGCTTTGTGTGAACAGTTTCTCTGTCTCTAGGCTACGGGTAAGAGTGACAGTGCAAATGCATGGTCACACAGAAGTGCGTCTATACTCTCATGAGAAAACTCTAACTTAAATCCAAAGTGATTGTACCGGGTCACAGCATTAGCATTAGTTAGCAGTCCCATGGACTAAACTCACATCCCTGTGGTTCTGCACCCCCACTACAGATAAGTTAGTTGCCATGATGTTCAAGTTATCTACTACGGAGGCACATGGTGAGCCCACAGGGTTGTTGTCAGCCTTTCCCTTGTGACTATGGACGCAAAGAATGCTCACTTGTGGTTCTGGCATGTAGCTGTCCACTGTGTTGAACCACCTCTCTTCCACACATCTTCTAGTAGCAGGTTCACTATTTAAATGTAGAGTTCTGAAAGATTCTGACATGTGTTTATTAGTTAAAAAGCTTGTGATGGATGTGTGCTGGTGTGTTATGGGGCACACATATGTGCAGCTGTACATGCATGTGAGCGTGAAATGTGTGGAGGACAGAGGACCACCTAGAGTGTCACTCCTCAAGTACCCTTTTTGAGACCAGTCTGCCGTTGGCTTGGAAATTGCCACGTAGGCTAGGCTGGCTGTCCAAGGTAACAAGACAGCCTCCTGCCTCTGCTGCCCCAACTCTGGGATTATAAACACATGGCATCATGTCTGCCTTATTAGGTGAGTTCCGGGGTCAAACTCAGGTTCCCCTGAATTCATGGCAAGTACTTTTATCTGCTGGACCACCTCCAGGGCCCTTCCTTTGTACAAAATTTTAGTTGTCATGAGGTTTATCACTTAAATTTTCTTTTCGGGAACATATTTTTGGTATCATCAAACTCAGTAACCCATCAAAAGCAATCTCTGATTTTTTTTCTGAAGTAGAAAATATCATTTCACATTTTACATTTACATGTAAACCTGCCATATTCATGTTTATTACTTTAAAATGTAGAGCCAAGTCAAGGACACCCATCTCCCCTTATTTAAGAAGCATAATGGATGTCTAATTGCTCCAGCTACCACAAACACTAAGTCACCCCCTTTTATGGAATCACCTTTGCATCTTTGTGGGGTGTCTTCCTGAGGGTCTATGCTAAAAAACTATAAATTAGATCTCAAATGTTCCCTAAAAGGCTCATCTATTAAAGGCTCAATGCACCCACTGGCACTTCTGGGGCCTGGTGGGAGCTTTTAAGATAGGAGTTCCCTTGAGGGAGGGATCTTTGTCCCTGTTTTGTTTCCTGGAGATGAGAGGTTTGTTCTATACATTTCCCCCACAATGCACCTCCTGAGTCAAAAATCAACAGGACCAATGGGCCAAAGCCCTCAAAACTGAGTGACCCTTTCAACTCTTTATATATTGATTAACTCAGGTATCTGTTACAGCAACGGAAAACTGACAGACCCTATTTCTGGTTTCCCCACTTTATCCCACTCACCTAACTACACCAATTTCACACTCTCACTGGGCTGGGCGGACTGATTTCTTCCATTTATTGTTTTTATTTTCAACATTTTAAAAGGTGCTGAGTATGCTCAGAATGAGACTGTCTAAGTCAACAGAAGCCCTGCAGAGACTGGTAGGAATCACATCAAATCTCTGGGTCAATTTGGGAACAAATGACATCTTTACTGTTGTGTTTTCTAGTCCATGACAAAGCATGGATCTCCGAGATTTCTTTCAGCCCCTGGCAGTCGGTGATGATCAGCACCACAGTGCCCGTATGTTGTTAGCTCTATAACTCACCATTCTACTGTCTTTGGAGCAACTGCACATGGCACAGTGTGTTTTAATTCGTCTTTCATATATTTATTGTTAGCATGTACAAATGCAGTTGATTTCTGTATTCAGAATTTTTACTGACAACGCCTTCTAGCGTAGAACTTTTTGTACATGGCTTTGGGTTGTCCTAGTAGATAGTATCGTCTCATGCTAATGGGAATGGTGTTTTCATCCTATGCAGGGGTCTGTGTGTCTTTTCTTTTTAAAAGTTATTTTATGATGATGGTGTGTGCACGCATGTGTGTGTATGTGTGCAGTGTGTGTATGCATGTGCAGGCATGTGTGCCACAAGGCATGTATGGAAGTCACACGACAGCCCTGGAGTCAGTTCTCTGCTTCTATATGTGTTTTAGAGAACACACTTGGGTCACTGGGTGTGAGCAGCAAGCGCCTTCGCCTGCTGAGCCACCTCAATACCCTCCCTTTCCTTTCTTTTATGCCATTGTATCTTTTACAGTTATAGTCTAGGCTAAGAGTGGAACCTTTTCCTCATTTCCTACTCCATGGGAGAGGCACTGCATGTGTGCATACCGTCTGTACATATTTGTACATTTTCTCATGGGACTGAGAGAGCTACTCCTTGTGACTATGGTCCTGGCGTGTTTCTTTTTTATCAAGAATGTATGCTCTGGTCTTCACGGAAAGCCTTCTCTGTGTCAAAAGACGTGTTCATGGGATTTTCTCTCTCTAGTTCGTTGGTACAATGGATTACAGGGATCGGTTTTCAAATATTGAACCAACCTTGCATACCTGGAATAAAATGCCCTGGTTTTGATGTGTGATTCTCTTTATACTTTGATGGATTTGGTGTGTCTGTGCTGTGGTAAAGATTTTTGAGTCTATGTTTATGAGATGCATTAGTTTATATTTTCTGTGTGCTTTTTTTTTTTTTGATACTTTTAGTGTCAGAATGATACAGGACCCAATTCCAGGAACTGGGAAGAGCTTCTGACTACTTCCTGACACCGTACACAATTACAACTTGTTTCAGTGTGTGGTAGAAAGCGTTGCCAATGAGGTGATGCTGGCTAGGATACTGAGGAAAGATGACTTGACTACAGATAAAATTTAGTTAACGTGTAGAAGGTAACTCACATTGTCTAATTCACATTTTTGAATTTTAACATTTAACAGTTCTTAAAAATTTGGTCTACTTAACACAAGCTGCCACACAGATGAGCATGAAATACATGCGGCACAAGGCTGTCTTTATAGGCTGCAGAATTGGCACTGACCCCTGTCCCATTCCTAGTATCAGCAATTTCTATCTTCTAAAAAAATTCCTTTTTGTTAATTTCAAATGTTCTAATATAAACAATGAACATTATAATTTCCTCTCAGTATTGCCTTAGCTGCATGGTGCAAATATTGGTGTTTGCATCTTCATTTAGATGTATATTTCTTTCCTCCAGTGAGCTGCAGGGATCCTGTCTCTGACTCCCCCTTGCTGGGATTACAAGCATGCCACACCACGCCTGGCTTTTTATGTGAGCCCAGGGGTGGAAATTGGATCCCATGCTGGTGTGGCAAACACTTTGCAGACCGAGCCAACCCAGACCCAGGGGCACCTGTTTCTGTGCTTAAAGATCTTTTCTTTGAACCATGGATGATTCAGAAGTTATTGGACATTGATATGTTTACAGACCTTTCCTGACACATCATTAACGTGTTTGGGTCGAAAACACAGAGCACATTCTGTGTGATGCCAATTCCTTTACAGTTTTAATGGGAAATGGAAGGTGTCTATGATTATATATTATTGTATATTTGTATGAAATTCTCAAAAAATTTTTCACTAAAAATCAAAACTTAAAAAATCATTGGCAGTTCATGTCTCCAGAGATAAGTCTTTCTGAGAAGAGAGTTCACGGATAGTTTAAAAAAATGTGTGTTGGGGATGGAGAGATGGCTCAGCAGTTAAGGGCACTGGCTGTTCTTACAGAGGACCCAGGTTCAATTCACAGCCACCACAGGACAGCTCACAACTGTCTGTAACTCCAGTTCCAGGGGACCTGACACCCATGGCAAAACACCAATGCATATAAAAATAAAAATCAAATAAATAAAAATTAAAAAAAGAACTAAATAAAATATGTGTCCTGGGTAGGGAGCATGGCTCTGCGAGTGAGAGCACTTGCTACCCAAGGGTGAAGGCCTGTGCTCAGATCTCTAGAATCGACAAGAAGCTACCTACGGTAGCCTGCTTGTCCATAACACCACTCTATCTATGGCTATAGGGAAGGCAGAGATAAGAGAATCCCTGGAAGTTCAAAGGGAAAGCTATGAAAGAAGAGATACTGTTCCAAATACGGTGGAAGGTGACAGCTGAGATGGAAGGGGAGGGTGTCTTCTGACCTTAACTCACACACACATATACACACACACACACTCATACAAGTGAGCATACATACACACGCACCACACACGTAATTAGAAAGAAAATGTGTATTCACAGATGCTATCAGTCCATGGTGTATCATCCTCCCATCTCCTCACGTTCGGTTGTTCACAGAACAGTGGCATCTTCTCTGTCTCCCCAGGTTGACGAGGGCTCGCATACTCTTTGGAGCCCAGATTCCCTTACCGTCTCGGTAGAGATACTGCTTCATTATTCGATGCCTCTTTTCATCCCCACCCTCCTGGAATTGTCTATGCTCTGAAGTGTGTGTTCCCTTAGATTAATACTGCCTTCATAAAACAAAAACCATTGCCTGGCATGACTTTTGATCCTTTAACTTTCAACCTCTACAAGTTTTGTTTGGACTTCCATAGTGGGGTCTCTCTGTCTCTGTGTCTCTCTCTGTACCCACACATCTTATATGTTCCTGTGAAGTCATGAATGTAAAGGTACAGGTGCCTATGTGTGTGCTAGTGTGTGCAGGCTAGAGGTTAACACTGAGTGTCCTTCTCAGTGACTCTCTACCTTATTTTTGAGGCAGGGTCTCTCACTGAACCTGGAGCTCTCTGATTCAGTTAGATTGGCTGGCTAGTGAGCCACCCCAGGATTCCTCCCGTCTTCATCTTCCCAGCTCCAGATTACAGGTACATGCAGCCTCACCTGGCTTTTACATGGATGTTGGGAATTAACCTCACGTCCTCATGCTTGTGTGACAAGCCCTCTCCCTACTTTTTGTTGGTTTGCTTGCTTTTGAGACAGGTCCTCATGCAGCCGAGAATGTGTTATAGGGAGGGGGTGCCGCTCCCGATTCTCCTTCCTCCAGGTGTCAATATGTGGCGCTGGGATGGAACCCAGGGCTTCCTGCACGCTAGGCAAGTGCTCAACCAACCACACTACAACCCCAGCCCCAGCCCAACTTCTACAGCTTCTTCAAATCCACTCTGCCAGGCTCTGTTTTTCACTGGCAGGTCTACTGAGAGGCAGCTCACTCCTGGATCTTGCTGCCTGCCTTCCTGTGGCTTTGATGAACCATTTAGGAGTCCATCTTGACGTATCAGTGGTTTTACACAGTGAGATGCTGTGTGTGGTTTTTCTCAACTGCTAGTCTGATGCTCCAAATCTGTATGTATAGCTTACCACGGCCACTGTGTCATCCTTCCAGCACAGCCTCAAATTAAATCCTGCTCATTCTCACTCCTCAGATTGAACTGTCTCAAGTATTTCCTTAAGCATTTAATTCCTTAAGGAATTTAAGTATAATTATATTAGACAGTTCCTCTTTGTACATTTAGCCCAATTCAGATGATATTATGCTGTGTGTGTGTGTGTGTGTGTGTGTGTGTGGTTTTAGACTTCAAATATCATTTAAAGGACTCATAAGGGAAAAGTCCATTTCTGCCTCTTCAAGATCTCCTGCATCCCAATCTGGCATCAAACTCTCTACTTACTCAAGGATGACCTTGAACTTCTGATCCTCTAGCTTCCACCTCCCAAGTGCTGGGATCACAGCCTGAACCCCCAACAATTTATGTAGTTTTGGGGATGCAAGCTGCATGCTAAGCAAGCACTCAGCCAGGTGAGCCACACTGAACCATGGAAGGACTTCTTATCCTCTCATCCCATTCGTCCATTCTGCAGCCCCTAGCTTCCCCTCTGTCTGGAAGGCCTCCCTCCAGCGTTACTGAAGGAAGGCAGTGGAGCCACGCGTGACCCAAGAACCTCTTCTCACGGCACACTTCGGTGAGGTGTTCAATACGTGATAGAAGAATTGTGTCATAGCTCAAAGAATTTAAAAACTTCCCCAGACTTGCAAGAGTTCAGCTATCCCATGCCTTTGAATTGACTTCTAGGGCTTAATTTATAATCTAAAGAACTTCCTAAGCACATGGCGTGGTGGCTCCCCCTAGTCAGGAAGGTTCAGCCATTGTTTCTTGACTACCTTTTCAGCCTTACCTTCTTTCTCTCTCCATGTAGACCATCAACAGTATGAAAGCTACATCTTTGGTTATTAATCACAGGCCCACGAAGCTTTGTTTGGTTAAGTCTTTTATTTTGGGTGTAGTTCAGTGGCAGAGTGCTCACTGAACATCCCCAACATCCCTCCATCCCCCAAACTTCATTTTTTCCTTTGTTGTCAGAGCTGACTGTCCTCTCCCTGATTCACTTTATGCTGTCTCAGTCTATTGGTGAGCTCACCCAGCCTCCCTGTATTCCGTCACCACCATTTTCAATTCACCGGTTCTTCTCCTTTTAGAATTTCTTCCTCATTGCTGATATTTTTATATTCCTTTCTTTCGGTGTGTGTGCATGTGTTTGCATGTTTGTGTACATGTGCATGCATGTGGAGGCCAGAGATCGGCTTCACTGTTATTCCTCAAGCATTGCCCACTTTTATTTGAAACAGGGTCTCCAACTGGCCTGAAGCTTGCCGAGTACGCTAGGCTGGCCAGACTGCAAACTGCAACCATCAACCTCCCTAGTGCTGGGATTGCAGGCATGTGCTACCACACAGGGATTACAACAACAACAACAACAGCAACAACAACAAATTCATTATGTTCCAGGGATCAAACTCAGGCTTTCCTGTTTGCAAGGCAAGCCTTTGCCAACTGAGCCGTCTCTGCAGCCTTCTAGCTGGTCATCTGACCAAAGAACTTTAGTTTTCAGTTGAGGCTCATCTTTGATGGTTGCTTTAAAATCATCTCAGTTATGGCCTTGGTACCTTGTCCTTTTTCATGAGGGTGTGGTTTTTCCTGCATGGGGGCCCACCTTTGTAGGTTAAAGCTGTGATAACTACGGATGCAGAGCTTCTGCCTTCCCTGTCTCTGCAGGACGCCTGGAAGCTTGTTCTGTTCCAGATATGGCTGACTTTGGGGATGGAAGGCATTTCCTCAGGCTGCCTGGGGCACTAAAGGGAAGGTAGGCAATGACTAGCCTTGAGGATTGAGTCAGATATTCCGGGCCTTCAGGAGCTAGTGGGGCTCATGCCTTGTGCTCCACTAGGACCTGTGCCACCCACTCACCCTGGCTCTCTCCCTGCTACTCAAGATGGATCCAGAAATGTATTATGAAGTTTTTCTTTGTGGGTCTTGAAACTATCTCAAGGCAGTCCAAGTTGGCCTTGAACTCAGGATCCTCCTGACACTATCTCCCAACTGCTGAGAATAGAGGCAGGCAAACCCCCATGCCCATATAGGTTTGGATATAATAAAGTTTCTGCTAAGTGGATACATACATGAATTCATTTATTCCTTGTATTTCATCTGTAGAAAGTGAAATAAAACCTTACATTTTTAATTATATTTGGACAATTTATGACAATCTAGCATATTTGTGAATAGGGTAATTTAATCTCTCTCATTAGCTGATGCTAATTAGATGTGCAATTATTTTGGGATAGAATGAAAAATAAGGACAATTACAGACTTTACATGTAACATATTTTAAGTCATCATTTGAGAGGTTGAGCCAACCGTGAGATGAATGCTCTCACCACTTGATTCTTGGTTTATTTTTTATTTAATTGAGTTTTAATGTTACATAATATTGAATCACAAACGAAAAGATTAGAACTACAATCAGTCTAAGCCCACACTGCATTCTCTCAAAGCCCATTTTAAATTCCAAAAATTGGTGTCGCTTATTAATTTCATCATAATTTGCAAGTAATTAGACCCTCTCCATGCTAAAGACTTCTGTGAAAAACAACTCATTCTCATATACTTGTGCCGTATATCCCAGGAAAGCACAGCTTCCAGATACTTGATACACAATGCTTCAAGCTTTGAGATTTGTTTTAAAATTTCTCTGCAGGGAAAACAAAACAAAACGAAACGAAACTAATTTCCTGTAATGCTGAAGCACAGTGTGTGAGGTGATATTTAGCCTTATCCGGAAGCCTCAGTATAAACACAGTTTGTATAGTGATCCATCCACTTCTAGAATACACTCCAGAAGACAACATACACTTAGAACATTTGCTCGCTACTGTGAAAAAGACAGATACGGTAAAATTATTTAGTCATCGATTTAGGAGACTATGAGGCTCAGAGCCTACTAGGTCAACTAGTTAAAATCAAAGGAATTCAAGACCATGAACAGGTCATCCACTGAGACAGTTTACTTGAGCTAATGGTAGCTCACCAACTCCAACAGGACTGGAGTGAACAAGCATGGGAACACCAAGCCCCTCTGAAGGGGGCTGACATCTGGGGCAGACCGAGGGGCCACTGATAGTGACACTGGGATGTGTCTCTTCTTGCATATACCGGCTTCATGGGATCCTATTCTCTTTGGATGTAAACCTTGCTCAACCTAGACGTAGTAGGGAGTGCCTTGGACTTTCCACAGGGCGGGGTGCATGGCACTCCCTTAGGATTGGAGGAGTGGGGGGAGGGTCTGTGGAGGGAGAGGGAGGGGACTGAGAGGAGGGGAGGGAGTGGGAATTTGGATTGATTTTTTTAAGTAATAAAAAAATAAAAAAAAGAAAAAAGTTGAAAGAAGGAACATAAAACCTAAGTTTCCCATTGTAGCTTTTTTTTTTAAAAGAGGATTTTATTTCTATTTCTAAGTATATGTCTTTGCCTGTGAGTGTAGTACTCTTAGTGGCCAAAAGAGGGCATCAGATTCCTCTGGAGCTGGAATTGGAGCCAATTGTGAGTTTCTTGACATGGGTGCCGGGAATTAAATTTGAGTCCTCTGAAAGATCGATCAGTCAGTGTTCCTAACCACTGGGTAATCTCTCTAGTCCTCCTTCATTGTGGGTTTTAAAAATACTTTATCCTAAAGTTAGATTCACAAATTCTTCATCTAATTCTAAAAATATTTATCTTTTATATCTTACAACGAGGAAACTGCAGCCCAAACATTTCTAAGCAGCATGTCAAGTCAGCCCTCCCATCCTGACTCTGACTACCTATGCTTTGTGTGTTTCTAAGCCTTCCAGTCTAAAGGCCAGAAATGGCAGACTTACTGACACCTTCCCTGCTGACTCCACACTGCATCCTTCTGCCCCTCCCTCCTGCTGGCTGACACTTGGCTCTCTCCTAACTTCTGTCAGCACACCTGTCTCTCAGTCTCTCTAATCTGGTACCTCAAATGTGTTTGTGGACTGAGATGAAAAAGCCTTTGAATTAAGGCCCGAGGAGCTCAGGGGCACTCCCTTTCAAATCAAGTCATGAATGAAGGTGGCATTCATCTGGAGTGGGAAGCCTGCCCTGCTCACTGAGTCTCAGTTCCTGCTCCAGCGCAGAGCTTACTAACTGCAAGCCTTGCTCACCACTGTGGGCTCTGACTATAATACCCGAATACAAGCAAAAGCGCACGGTGATTAAAAATAAGCTGTTGAATGGTTTTTCTTTGAAAGCTAGAGTATTCCCTGGAGGAAATCCAGTCCCGATTTCATGATCAATGATCAAATACGGTGACTGGAAGCTGTTTAAAGAAACCTGATGGCTGATCAGATTTGACTCTCTTGGAGCTGGCAGGGGCTTGAAAAGATTCTCTTCACACTTTCTATTACGGATACTGGAATTTAGATCAGGCCGCATTCAGTGGGAAAAGACAGGAAAGCCAGTGCTGATGGAGAGAAACAGGAGCCGTCTAAGGCTTGAAAAGAGTGAATATGGAATTTCCTGGGGCGGAGGGGGTGAAGCGAAGGTGTGTAGCAATTGCCTTTCCCTCACTATCTTCACATCTTCTGGCCTGAATTCTTGAGAAGCACTCCTTTGTTCCTTGAGCACAGGATTGCTCAGGGCTGGGAAGATAAACCAACACTGGGCCAGGTCCCACAAGGCTTAGGTGTGCAAGCTGAATCAGGAAAACAATGTCCCCAGCAGCCTCTATTGGCTCATAAGCCCCTCAGCTGTAAGGCCGGGATTATCCTGTATCAGTTCATGCCTCCTAAACTTGCTGAGGGTTCCCTGGCACCCACTGGCTTCCTTGGCTCCTCCAGGGAGTCACTTGTTCCTTGGTACCTCTCAACAAAACACAGAGGCATCCTCCCCATTGTTACTTTCGTTGTGCCATGCTCCTAACCAGTTCAACGGTCAGCATTCTTATATCCTGCATTTCCATGGGGATATGTAGAGGAATAATGATGCTCTAGCCTGGGAAACTGATAGAACTGTATCACGGAAGGGCCCCGGGAATGACTCTGGACCACCTGTGTCAAATCACAGGGTAATTTGGAGGTGTATCGTATACAATCAAGTGCGGTGTGTACATGTGCATGTGTATGTACATGTAGAGGTCAGAGGTCAACTTCAGGTGTTATCCTGAGATACCTTCCGTATTGTTCTTTGTTTTGAATCTTCCTGAAACAGGCTCTCTCTCACCGGGACCCGAGGCTCACCTCGCCCATTAGGCTAATCGGCCAGGTAAGAGAGCCTCAGGGATCCACAAGTTTCTTCCAGCACTGAGATTACAAACATGCACCATCACACCTGTGTTTTTTATGTGGGTCCTGAGTATCAAACTCAGGTCTTTGGGCTTGTGTGGTAAAATACTTAACCCACTGAGCCATCCCCCCAGCCACTGTTTGTCCCTTTCTGATGCTTTCATTCCCCAACACGAACTCTTCTCTTTTCACCCAGGACCGCCTGCTCGCTTTCATATTCATAAGTGCGGCACTGCACAGCTCTGTGGATCTACCATGGCTGTGCAACTCAGGGAGGCTGAGCACTGCCAAATTCATCTTTCTCAGGGGAGTGTATGATGGCATCGCCAAGATGTTACCACACAGGTGGTTTGTTCAGGATTCTGTTTTAATCCTTCCATGTTCATTTTCTTAGAACTCTCAACAGTTTGGCTACACAGACACTCTCAAAGACCTCAGTGACACGGAAGACACTGTGCCACTAGAGAGATCTCTGTCTCCTCTTCTCTGTCTCTCAGCCATGGAGTCCTCCCTGTACTCAGGATGAACTGGAGATGGCTTGAGTGGCCTGAGGCACCCTAGCATCTAGGCCCTGACTCACAGGCCATCAGCCCTCCATACCTTCTCCCTGGCTTACCTGCCTTCATGCTTCTCAAGCAAACTTGGCTTTTTGTGTGGGCTTGTTGCCACCAGGGCCTGGAATGCTCTGATGCAGCAGGGCTGGCTCTGTCTCACACTCTAGCAATAGGCAGATGGAGCATCCCTCAGACACCCACCTAAGGGGCCTCCCAGCACCCCACCACAGGACCCATCATTCCCTCATGACCTTCAAGGGTAACTATCATCATCTAATTTCTTCATTTGTTAACTGCCTGTCTCTCCCACGTAAACTTTATGAGGTCAGAGACCTTATTTGTCAACTTTGATGTACCCCTGAAGTGAAAGCCCAGTACTAAATAAATATTTAATGACAGAATAAATGAATCCTTAATAGAAAAAATGATGAATGGCAAAGTGTCCAAAATTAATGGAGCTCATTTTCACTTTAAAGAAAATAGGAGCCAGGAGTAGCAGGGAGGCTGAGGCAGGAAAACTGTAATGCTGAGGGCATCCCGGAATACACGGGAGACTGAGGGCATCCTGGAGCACACAGGAGAGAGACTGGGGGCATCCCGGAGCACACGGGAGACTGGGGGCATCCCGGAGCACACGGGAGACTGGGGGCATCCCGGAGCACACGGGAGACTGGGGGCATCCCGGAGCACACGGGAGACTGGGGGCATCCCGGAGCACACGGGAGACTGGGGGCATCCCGGAGCACACGGGAGACTGGGGGCATCCCGGAGCACACGGGAGACTGGGGGCATCCCGGAGCACACGGGAGACTGGGGGCATCCCGGAGCACACGGGAGACTGGGGGCATCCCGGAGCACAAGGGAGACTGGGGGCATCCCGGAGCACACGGGAGACTGGGGGCATCCCGGAGTACACGGGAGACTGAGGGCATCCTGGAGTACACGGGAGACTGGGAGCATCCTGGAGTACATGGGAGACTGGGAGCATCCTGGAGTACACAGGGAATCTAGGGAAGTCTGAGACGCAAGAGGAACATTATCTCAAAACACGAGAGAGGGTGAAGGGTTTATTTAGAAATAATTTCATAATGTTTGTAAAAGTCAAATATTACTGTTTCCTGTGATCAAAGAGAAGGTTTATCAACTTTTAAAAGCTATAAAAAATCAAAATTTGGAAACAAAGCCATCTTATCTTCTAACATAATAACATACACTGCTATCAAGTTACACCTCCTAAATACACACACACACGCACACCCCCCAAAATGTCCTGAATATAAATCTGTTTTTAAAGTTAGGCGTAAAATAATAGCTCTCAAACACACTCTTTTTAGAGAGACACTGACTTAGGACTCTGTGGAAATGCAGCAGAGAAGATATAGCCAGGCACTCATAAATGACATGGCATTCAGTACTCAGGACATAGGGAAATTTTTTAAAAAGAATTGGACTTGGTGGAATGGCCACAGCAAAGAGGCCTAGGATGTCCTGGCATGTAGATGTGATGACTGGGCCATCCCCTGCCTCTCTGTGTTCTCTCAGTCAGCTGGCTGCCCTCTAGTTCAAGCAATAACACAGCTGTGCTGACGTTAACTGAGTCTAATTTACAAGGGAGGAAAGAGCCCCATCATTTTGCCTTATATTTCGTTGCTCTGCTCAGAACAGGAGAGAAAACAGTAAACACACAAAAATACTGCTGGGCTAAGAGTAAGTGCTCTGCGAAGCTCTGAAAGCAGAGAGAAAGCTTTTTCCAAATGGCTTGCTCTTCTTTCAAAATTAGAAATGTCTTTAGCCACATCTCTGTCCTTCACAGTTCCAACGAGAAACAGGATGTCTGTCCTCCATGATTCCAACACTGGAATTTTAATAGAAAGTAATCTGATTCGTGCAACAATCTTTTTCTGGTCTTGCTAAAGAACAGCACAGTTCGCTGGTGGCACACACTTGTAATCATAGCTGAGGCACGATGCTCACTACAGGACTTTGAGGCCAATTTGGACTGAATTGGCCTAACTCAGAAGAAGAAAGGAGAAAAGGGGTAGGAGGTAGCTCAGCTGGTAAAACGCTTCCTGGGCAAGCATGAAGACTGAGCTTAATCTCTAGAACCTACATTAAAATACTATGCCTAGACTTGCAATCCCAGAGCCAGGCAAGCAGAGACAGGAGGATTCCTGGGGCTCATGAGCCAACTAGTCTAGCCTAACCGGGGAGTTCAAGGGCAGTGAAAGATTCTGTACAGTGCTCAAGGAATGCCAACAGAAGATGGTCTCCAGTTGCCACACGTGCACATATATCACACACAAAGAACTGAACCACTGAATCCGCAGGTGCCCGGGCAACTGCTAAGTGTGCTCAGTATCATGGGATCATGTATCTAGACGTTTTGAGGGAGACACAAGAAAGCTACACGACCCATCTTAATAAGAAAGCCAGGAATAAAAGAGCGAGATGACAGAACAATTAATTGCCACATGTCCCTGGCTGTATGAGCCGCAGAGTCTGTTGCGGGAAAACAAGAGGAGAATCAATTTTCTAACTGTCCTGAAGGGATTTAAAACATAAAAGGTGGTGAAAGCAATATCAAAAGTTCAGTAAGAACCAGGCACTGGGAAAATGGTTCGGTGGTGACATGCTTGCTGTAGAAGCATGAGGACCCAAAGCACATCCATTGCACAAACTTAAAAAGCAGCATGGTGGTGGCAGCCATCTGATGCCAGTGCTGGGGACTGCAGACAGGGGATTCCTGTGCACTCAGTGGTCAGCCAGGGAAGTCAAGTCAGTGAGCTCTTGTTTTAATGAGAGACCCTGTCTCAAAAAATAAGATGGCCAGCAGTAGGGGAAGACAGCCAAAGCAGACCTGTGTCCTTCACACATGCATGTGTACACATCCACACGCAATGCACGCATATACATTTAATAAGAACTGTTGGAGAGTCTTAGTAAAATGTTCTGTTGGCTTATAGAGCAATGTATCAACTAACTGATAATGTGTCAAATGATTAAAAGTGACAAACACAAACCATGGGCATCACCAGCCCGTTCACCTTCACCTGCAGACACGTGGTGACACCGCCCAGGAATGGCCGCTGCTACAGACAACCTCTGTGTATTTGTCATTCACATGTCAGTCTCCTGAAGTGATCCCATGGATTCTCCCTATCTTATTAGATTCCTTTTCTTGCTGTCTTGGCAGTTTTCTGTTTTCTAGATATAAGTTTTCTGAAAAGTGGCTCACAAATAATTTAATATTTTTTTCGTGATCAGAACAGGGTAATTTTCTTTTGTTTGTTTTTTGAGTCAGGGTTTCTCTGTGTAACAGTCCTAGCTGTCCTGGAACTAGCTCTTGTAGACCAGGCTGGCCTCATACTCACAGAGATTCACCTGGCTCTCCCTCCTGAGTGCTGGGATTAAAGGTGTGTGCCACCACTGTTCAGCCAGAACAAGGCAATTTAAATTGTGGTTTTCTGTTTTTCATTTATGAACTGTGGTGGGGTGTCTCCGCCAAGTCACAAACGCCAGTGGGTTTGGTAAGTTTGTTTCCTTTCAGAAAGCAATCATTTCAACTTTCACGCGTAATCTAACACACTTTGAGTGAGCTTTGGAGTAAGGGCCAGAGCTTAGGTCAAAGTTAATTATTCTCTTATGTGTGGGTGTACATGCTTGTGAGGGTCATGTGAGTGCACACATGGGTAGCACACATGTGGAGGTCAGAGGACACCTCAGGTGTGGGTCCCCAGTGCCTTTCACCTTTTGTCTGAGACAGGGTCTCCCACTGGTCTGCAACTTTGCCAAGTAGGCCAGGCAATCTGGATCACAAGCTTTCAGCAATATGCCTGTCTCCATGCCCCATTGTGCCACCACTGTGATTACAGCACGTGCCACCACAATGCCTAGGTTTTTTTTTTTACATGGGTTCTGGAGATTTGACCTCAACTCCTCATGATTATGAAGTAAGGACTTCACCAACTGAGCCATGCCCTCAAACCAAAATTAATGATTGTGTTTTGTTATTTGTCAGTGGCTACGCTATTTGTTATGATGGCTTCTATCAAATCGCTTTTATACTTACATATAAAACCAGTTGGTTACATTTGTGTGTATCTGTTTCTCTGTTATGTTCCATTGATCCATGTTTATGTCCTTGCTAGACCATGTCATAGCCTGATCACCTTAGCGACACCGGAAGCATGTAGATCAGCAGGAGATACCCAACACTTTACCCTTCTTTTTCAAGTCATCTCACTTAGCCTCGCTCTGTGATTCATGCTCACACATTTTAGAATAATCTTTAGCAAGAGTGGACGGGGATAAGAGAGAGTAATGGAGGATAATTATGATTGTAATGCACTGTATACAAGTATGAGACTATCAAAATAAAAATTATCTATCTATATTATATATGCCTCTCATATATATAAACACTTCTCACATATATATGATACGTATTTTCATTTTTATATGTAATTTTATATGATATATATGTTACATATAAACACACACGTACACTTCTAAGGCCATGCCTTGTCCCTGGCTCTCATTGGTATTCTGCAGGTATCGGCACCACCATGTCCGTGTTTTGCTACAGTTGTGCCTTATTATTCCATTTTTCGATGGACTATAAATAAAATTGTATCTTTTATGCCAACTTGTACGCCTTCATTGCTATTTCATATAACTGTGGTTTTTATATTATTGATTTGTAAGTCTAGCGAACTTGTTTTTTTTAATCCTCTTATTTTTAAATAAATTTTTAAGTAAATTATCTACGACTTTCCAGACCGAAAATCATGCCTATGGCAAACAGAAGTTATTTGCTTTTGAAAATAATCACATTGATTTGATTATCATATCATGTGCAGGAGAGGGGGCGCGTGTGTGCTCTGATGTAAGTATGGAGGTTCCAAGGACAACTTTTGGGAGTCATAGCTCTCCTCTCACAGGCGGGGCCCAGGAACTGAGCTCTGGTCATCATCCCTGACAGCCATAACCACCTTTGCCTGCCGAATCATCTCACAGCTTCCTTTGTAAAATTCTCTTTTGTGGAAACGGGAAGCGGGAAGACCTGCAGAATCATGAGAGTCTTGTAGCTTCCCAAAGTCAGGAGAACGCGCTCTGTGTCGCGTCATGCTGCGTGATGTCTGTAAAAGAGTCTGCCTGAATGTGTTGCCCACATGAGGCTGTCCCACCGTCTCTGGCTTCTTGGGAGTGTTAGGAACGGGATTGAGTTTTGTCAGTGTTTTCTGCCTCCATGATCCCAAGATTTCTTCATCAAGTTGTTCGTGTTTCATATGGCCCTGCTTGTTTTAATATCAAACAGGCCTCACACAACTGGAATAAGCACCGTGCAATTGCTGTTATCAATACATTCCTAAATTTCATCTGCATATGTGTGTGTGTGTGTTTTAGTATCCAAGTAATTGTGACTTTGTAAAACTAATTGATAAATATTTTCAGAAGTTCCACCCCCTACAATATTACGAAGACAAGTAGAACTGTTCTTTGCTTTGTTTGTTCATTTCTATAATAATTCATTTTTATTTTATATGCATTGATATTTTGCCTGCATGTATGTCTGTGTGGGGTGTCAGGTCCCTTGGAACAGGAGTTACAGACAGTTGTGAGCTGCCATGTGGGTGCTTGGAATTGAACCCTGGTCCTCTGGAAGTGCAACCAAGTGTTCACAACCACTGAGCTATCTCTCCAGCCCCTTGTTTTGCTTTTAGGACTGGTACAACTCCCCATTGAAATTGAACCTGGAGATCAGTGTGTGTGTGTGTGTGTGTGTGTTTCTAGCTTTCCTCTTCTGTGGTACTTAACCTGAAGGGGCCGGGCTTAGGGGGCTTTTATTCCTATGTTCCATGCTTCTTAGC
This sequence comes from Chionomys nivalis, assembly GCF_950005125.1. Taxonomy (NCBI): domain Eukaryota; kingdom Metazoa; phylum Chordata; class Mammalia; order Rodentia; family Cricetidae; genus Chionomys; species Chionomys nivalis. Next base: position 91,622,140 of record NC_080088.1, read on the forward strand.
ACAAAGGCAAGATGCCCGAGGCAAACAGGTGTCCCACTATGTGGCAGGTAAAGAGCCAGGGCCCTAACAAGTGTGTCTTCACTCCTCATGGCAGAGGCTCGTGCTTCCTGTGCGTGGTGTTCTGACTCTCTAGCTGCACATCATGGGGCAGGGAAGAAAAAGTACTTTCCCACCCTCATTCTGAGGCCAGGAGCCTTGTCAATAAATAGTCTTTCTCTTCCCCAGGACAGCAATCTGGAAGTTGAGGTTAAGGGTTCTCACTGCAAAGACTATGCAGGAGAAACTACAGCACAGACAGCAGGACCCCACTCCAGGAGCAAAGGGGGGAAGAAATAAACAAGTTGTAAACCCGACACCAGGATGAAGGGTGTAAAGGAGAGCCTGTCAGCCTCCCTGCTCACTGCAAAGAGACAGACTTAAGATGAAGATAGTTGGAGACCTGCCCAGGCCACAGGAATGAGGTGTGATGATGTAATTAGAGGGGGTAGAACAGAGTAACTTTTCATGGCTCGAGACTAGCTGAAGGCCTCCCATCTTCTTGGGGAAGCAGCATAGAGGAGGGATTCCCCACTCTGAGGAACAAATACTTAACCCATTCACTGGACGTGGGACAGGCATACCAAGAAAAAGCCAAGAGAAGCTCTCAAACAGTCTCTGCCTCCTGAAGATGCCTGCAAGCCATGGCAGAGATGGGGATGAACAAGGAGCACCAGCCAAAACCCGGGCTCTATGCGTGTTTGCAGACAGATATAGCCCAGGATACCCTTGAGCCCTCTGTGTAGCTAAGGATGAGCTGGAACTCTTGACCCTCCTGCCTCTACTTCCCAAGTGCTGGCATTCTAGGCAGGCCCCGTAGATCTGGTTTCTGTGGTGATGGGGTAGAGCCTAGGGTTTCGTGGGTGCTGGGCAAGTAAGTGTTCTGTCAACTGAGATACACTCCCAGCGCCTACTTGAGTTTTCTTACGGTCAACAAAGGAGCAGTTTTAAAGATACTGCACACAGAATCATCACCACTGCTTCCCATAGAAGGAGGCAGAGGCCTAGTAAGGGATAGCTGATGTTTACTTTGCTCAGTCCATCCACTTGTATTGTATGAGCAACTCAAGACTGATAAAACAAAACAAAACAAAACAAACAAACAACAACAAAAAAAAAAAACCCACAGAGGCGAATCTATAAATAGAGGATTCCTGCCCATCCTAAGTCTTACACTTCAGAGCCTGGGAAGAGAGTTCACGCCACTGCTCAAGATCTTCAAAGTGGCTCTGAAGTACAAGCTCCAGTTAGCACTACAATTTTACTCACAGAATTCATTTGTCATGAACCCACGCTATTTCTCTTGTCTCCCAGGAATGACCATTGTAAATAGAAGAGGTGTCTGAGCTACTAGCTGCTGAATGCCCTGTGGGGCCAGTAACAAAGAATGTTCTTCCTTTATACAGAATGAATTTCTCATAATTCCACTGTGATCCTTAAATTTAATACAGTATTTAGTATAATAATTAGAGAATCAATAAGCTCAAAAATAATTTCAAAAAGGATACTGTTTCTCTCACCCTTTGATTAATTTTCATAACATTGTTTTAGACGCCAGCACCAACACAGAATTAGAAAGTTAGATAATATTGCAAAAGATCTAATTAGTGTCACTTCTGGAATAACCTTAATACAGATGATGACACAAAAGAAGAGGAAGAAGAGCCTCGAGGGTACCCTTCAGGACAGCACTGCTGTATACAGGAGGGGACAATGAGGGTTTTGTAGGAATCCATGACAAACACCGGTCAGGGACCCATTAGATCACTGGAGCAACCACACTTTATTATATTCTCTTGCATGCCTCCATGGAGCTAGGGCACAGGAGCCAACATATTCCTGATGAAAAGATGTAGGAGAGAGGGAGATATGAGGGCTTCAAGGTGAGGGGTGTGGTGACTCAGATCACACAGAAAAGCACATGTTTGACCATGGACCATGATGATGGCTGGAGGCCAAATGAATATCTCAGGATAAGAAAGAGAAAAGAATAGGGATGTCAACGGGTAGACTGTCATCCAGAGAAGTGAAAGAGATGTCAATAGTAGACTGTCATCCAGAGGAGTGAAGGATGAGAGTAAGAAGAAACCCCAGGAGACAGCTTATGGAGAAAAGAGAACAGAGGCAAATGCATGATGCCAGGGGAGGAGGGAAATGGCAGAACGAGAGGAAGAGGCTGAGGGGAAATGGCCAAGGGAGAACAGGAACAGCATGATGTTGAAGAAGGTGAGGGGAAGGGTTGGGGCTGGGGCTCAGTTTGCATAGTGCTTGCCTAACACACATGAAGCCCCAGGTTCAATTCCCAGCACCGCACTAACCAGGTGTGGTGGGTGCATGCCTGAAGTCTCAGCAATCAGGTGAAGGCAGTAAGTTAAGAATGTCAAAAGTTCAAGGTCATCTCAGCCACATAGAGTTTGAGGCCAGCCTAGGGAACATGATACACCCTGTCTCAAAAATAAATAGACAAACAAACAAATAATTAAATAATAAATATAGAGGAAGACGAGGAGGGAGAGAAGGACGAGAGATAGTTCCAAAAGCTGTGGAAGATTAACCCATGTAAGGCACTGAAATATCCATGGTTGTGACAATTGAGCGGTCACTCTAAAAGTAAGAAGAAAACTTGGGAGGCACCTTCTAGATGTTAACATTGGTCTTCATCTCTGTCTATAGCATCACGGGACTTCTGACTCAGGTTTCCCTTCTCTGTGTACTTTCGTCTATTTCTTCCACTCAGAATAACACGTGCATGTTTTGAGGGAAATGTATACGCAATAGGAACCTCTGCTGAACTGAATGTACTCAGCCGAAATATCCCATGTGCGGACAGTATGATCCTGCATGCTCTGTCAATCTGATTTTGTAAGGCTATTCAAATCAAACACAGCACCTCTAATATAAACATATACATATCCATTAATACTATTCTTACAATGTTTTTTGATAAATTAAAACATATATGATGCAATTATAATTTTAAAAGGTTTAGGAAGCAGTAGGATCTCAATGAAGGACAACAGCATACGAGAAAGCAGAAGTGCGCTATGTGCTTCTGAATGCATACATAAAATAGGATTAGGGGTGTTTTTCTTCTGCTTGCTCACATTTTTTTATATTTATCTAATACATCATAATGAATATGTATTAAGTAAAACTTAGAAAATCATAGAAAGTAATAATCAAGTCCTATTATTACAAAGACAGGAAAAGAGGTGGAGCAACGGCTCAGCTGGTAAAGCACCTGTCACTCAGATATGAGGACAGGCATAGAGGTCCCCAGAACCCATGTAAAGCAGATGCATCAGGATTTGAGCACTGTTTCCCAAGAGCATACCAGAACATCCACTACAGAACACACTCCCCCTTTGCACATTCCCATCAACACAGTACACTCTCCTGACCTGTGTGTGTGCCAGAGACAGCCGGAGATGCCCAGGGCTGGTGTATGAGTTCAAATGGGACTTTCCGGAAGCCCTGCTCCTGTGCACAACTTCATGTACTAGAACCCAGCTGCTGCTCCCCACTGCCAAGACAGCGCTCACTGGCTGGTCTCACTGAGAGCTGTTGCTGAAAGGACTTTGTCAGACCAGGCCAGGGCCATCTTGGCTCCCAAACTAAGATGACGAGTGCTACCTGTCAGCATCTCTCAGACCTGCATGATGCAGCAGAGTACAGACTGATTTCAGCCTTCGGGGCGGGCAGGGCTTAACTGAAATCCCACACAGTATCAACACATGGCTAAGGATGCGATTGACTCTTCACTGTTGTGGGACTTAGCCCTCCCCTTACTATTTGCTTTTTCCTTCTGCTATAATTTCATAGCCAGATACATGAATCAAAAAAGACAAAATATGAAAAATGAATACGAGAAAGGTTGCAATCAAATACTTTGAAGGTCTCAAGAAAGAGGTGCTCACAATCAAGGGGGACAATTGAGTGAAGGGAAAGCATGGAAGCTGAATGGAAGCTGAAAGCAGGAAGACTGAGGACAGAGACAAGTGACAGAAGTGCCTCTTAGTTATAACTGTCGACTAGCCACAACCTAGAACTACCAGGAATAAGAATCTTAAGAAGATTATCTAGATCGAGATCCCCTATGTACATGCCCAGGGATGAGACTGGGGCAGTCATTTGATGGTTCAATGTTCTAGCCTAGGATGAACCTAGAACACAGCGAATGAACAATATGGCAGGTCAGAGAAAACGAGATAGTCACAGGACCCAGGTATTGGCAGTTCAGCTGGAATCTATTACATTGGGGGTGGTAAACCCTGGGTGGGCACAAGCTATCTGTAGTGACATAAATGAGAAGATGCAAGAAGACTCAGATTAGGAGAGGCCAGTCTTTAAGAGACAAAGGGAACAATCACAGAAACAGAAGAAAGGGCTGGGGAGATGGCTCAGTTGGTAAAGCACTTGCTGTGTATTGTGAGGACCTGGGTTTGAACCCCAGAACCCACGTAAAGCTGGATGTAGTAGTGCATGTCTGTAATCCACAGCTCCATTAATATATTATATAAGTAATGCGCTCAATCATATTAATATAATATGAAATATGACACCTTTAATATTTTGTGTTATTCTTAACTATAACATATTCACAATTGAAAATTGATAATCATACACCAGCACCCCTGTGGGGAAAAAGGAGTCAGAGGCAAAATTATCCCATTAACTTGTAGGCTGTCCAGCCTGGCATATGCAGGGACAAACAACACACAGACACACACACACACAGACACACACACACACACACACACCACATAAGAAAGATAAAAAATTAAAATAAATGGAAAAGAAACTGCTCACGGACAAAGTTCTGAAACTCCATTTAATATTAAGAAGAGTGTTGTTACCCAGGAGTAACAGCACCAGCCCGTCCTCCAGCACTGCAGACATGAGGACTGTTTCAGAAGCAGACAGTATGTCCAGAGGGGAAGAGTTGGTGTTGCACAGATGTGAGAGCTTAACTTGTATCCTTGAATCATTCAAGGAGAAACCCCAGCAGCGTTTTGAATTATCCAACGTAATTCTGAAATTGATGCAAAGAATTACAAGAAAAGGCGAAGGAACCAAACAAATTAAGAAGGCAGATGTATTTACGGTAATACATTTTAAGGTGATAAATATTTGTTGTGATACTGACTTTTCGTGCAACATAAAGGGAATTGGGGGAGAACGGTTCATAAACAGACGATGGAGATGGAATTTCTTGTTCATGCTCACACACTGTCTACAGGTAAAGCAGCAATGAAAAAGAATGCATTACATTCACAAAACCACTGTTAGGGACCTTAGGAAATAATATACAGCTCTATTAATATATTACATAAATAATGTGCTCAATCATATTAATGAAATATGCAATGTGACATCTGTAATTTCTGTTATTATTCTTAACCAAGACATATTCATAATAGAAAATTGCCAAATCATAGTCACACACAAAATACAGCTGGGTGGCATATAAATTGAAATATTAAAGTGCTGGATGTCTCTTTTGTCTATCCATCGGATATATATTGAAAATATAGAAAATCCTAATGTCACCAAAAATATTTAGTAGGCACTTAAGCACACCAGGAGTCTATATGCAAATTGATTGGACTCTAGCATCCTGAAGACTGCTTCATACCATATTATATATAATAGATCAAAAGTATATTTTATAATGTGTTATGCATGACATGATATATGACAATTTTAAAAATCATTTATATTCTTTGATCTAGCAATTACAACTCCATATTATATGATAGACTAATAATCTGAGATACAAAAATCCATGTTTCCCTCAGTACGGGTATAAAATCACACAAAAACTAGAGGATATACCTAAAATGTAGCCAGAGAAACAGGTACGTTTATGCTGAAACTTAGATCATCCATCAAATAAAATATATGTTTTTATCTGCTTACTATTTTATTTTTATTGTTCTGGGAACAGAATGTCACGTAACCTAGTTTGACACTGAACTTGCTGTGTACCCGAGAATGACAATGAACGACTCTACCCCCCAAATGCTCAGGTTACAGGTATGTGTGCGGCATGACACACAGCCTGAAATCTATATTCATAGATGTTAACAATGTGAGCAGCTTCATAATCATTCCGTGGCTGTTGAGATGGGTTGGTGTGCAAGCATGAGGACTTGAGTCAGATCCCGTGGTGACTCATAGCTGTAACCCCACTGCAAGGGGAGATAGAGGAGAAAGATGCTGGGCCAGTCTGGACAGCTGAATATCAAGTTCTCGGGTTAGTGAGAGGCCTTGTTTTAAAAAATAGGGTGAAAAGCAATATAGGATGACATCCAATGTCAACCTCTGGTCTCCACAGGCCCATGCACACATACATATAACACACAGGCTCATGTATATAATGCACATATCACATAGGCTCATGAACACACACACATATCACACAGGCTCATGCACACATAAAAACACCATACAGGCTCATGCACACATGCATAGATCACACAGGCTCATGCATACATACATATAACATACAGGTTCATGTACACACACATACATCACACAAATTCATGCACACATATATACATCATACACCTGAAAATCATTTAAAGGGAACATAAATATATAGTGCAATCAAAATCATAAGTACATACAACACTTAGAACACACATGGGTATACATTGGACACCAAGGAAAGAAACAGATCCAAGAAGATTGCTAGCAATAATTCTAGGCTTTAGAACATCTTAGGTTACTTTTTCTTGATGTATTCTCATATGTCCTAAATTATGTATCATAGAGTTTTAGAAACAGGAAGAACTTTTAAGAAGAAAAATATGGAAATACAGCATTATTTTGAGTATCTGAACAGAAATGAGAATATAATAAAATTATTTACATAATTATTCATTTAATGTCTGTTCTCAATTCAATTATAAGTTAAATGAGAGTAAGAACCATGTCCACCCTGTTCTCACTTATTTCTTGAATGCCTGGCACAGTAAATAAACTTAATAAATATGGATGAGTGGATGAATAATTAAAAAAATGAAGAGAGCCACAGGGAGACAAGGTTCTGGTCGATACGTCGGGGAAAGGAGCCCAAAGAGTTCAAGAACAACTGTCCCGTCTCCTTTTACTTCTACTTCACCTCTTTCTAGTCTTCCCCTCTTTTACTCCTCTAAGATATTTAGTCTTGAGAGAACAGAAATTTTATTTTTCATCTTTTAAAATTTTTGGTGCATACATATGGCCTGAATGCATGTGCGCTCGAATGTTTGCAAGCATAGTTGGATCAGCTAGCCAGCTTCCCCTGAGGATCCCATCCCTGCCTCTGGGGTGGGGGGACTACAGGAGGCGATCTCGTCAACCTGGCACTCGCGGGATGCTGGTCCACACGCTGGTGCAATATGTGCTTTATCCACTGAGCCCTCTCCTCACTCCTTGCTAGCCACTCAAACACACCACCACTGCCTGTCACAGTCCCTCTATATGTGGGAGCAGAGAGCAAAAGATTGAAAAGGGAGAAGAAAACAAAGTCATGGTAAATTCATCAGAGTAAGGAGCCCCTAAACCATGAACAAGAGGACCGATAGCTAGTCACAGCCTGTTCCAAGTCCTCGTGGGGAAGCAAGGCACACAGGGGACATTGGGTGTGGCTGTCAGTGTCATCATGTATTGCTAAAACTGAAGGCTCCACTGCTTGATTTGACCAAAATTAGTGCTTTGGGGGACCTCCACTCTGAGAACATGGTAGTCTCCCTTCTTCTCATCTAGTGGTATCTTCACACTGCTTTGTGAAAACCCTAAAACCCAAGAAAAAAATTGAGTCATTTTTGGTGCCACACATCTGAAATTCAGATATCTCTAGCTGCTTTTCATATATATTTGAACGTATTCATGTTGAAAATGATTTGGAGGTGTGGCACATTGGTGCAATTGCCTGAAAGGAAGCCGGAATCAGTAAGCTTGGTGATGAATGATGAGAGACGTGACTTTTTTCTACCAAGCTGAAGAAACTTTCCTTCAAATACTGTTTCTTATAGAACAAAATCATCTGAAGAGAGCAGACATGTGATGTTTTCTGATAGACCACAGAGCCCAAAGGAAATACCAGTCAGTGAGGTTCTCAAAGTCCAGACAGAAATGGAAAGCTTTCTTCGTTTTTCACTTTGAGACAGGGTATCACGCATCCCACATTGGCCTCAAACTCCCCATACAGCAGAAGACAACCCGAACTTCTGATCCTCTTCAGTTTTGTAATTTTAAGCATACATCACCATACCTGGTTTAATGCAGAGCTGGGGCTGGAGCCCAAAACCTCCACATGCTAGGCAAACACTCTGCCAACTGAGCCACATCTCCAGCTCCCAGACTATTTTACTTTTGAAGGGTTTGAGATGATCTATTATAAAATGGATTATACAGATGCAAAGAACTTTGGGGGTGGCTAAAAGTATGTATATGTGTGTGCAAGGCACCTGAAGATGCCAGGGGTCCCTAGTCCCTCCAAAGCTTGAGTTAAGGTGGTTCTTAGCCACCCAGTAAAAGCTCCGCAAGGGTAGTTAGTACACACTCTTAGCTGCTGAGCCACTTCTCGAGCCCACAAAGCATTTCCTTTAAATTCTTTGGCAAGTCTCATGGTTTTGAGTAATAGCAATTTTATTTTGATCTTATAATGGAGAGTATAATTAACTTAAAAACAAATCAGAACATGTTGCAAGCCCCCTGGGAGCAATAAGCCACATGACTATTTCACAGAACTGTCTATGGAGGACCACAGCTGAAGGGACGGGGTGCCCATTCAAGTTACTCCAGGTTAAAACAATGGGGATCTGTCAGAGCAGAACCCCAGTTTCACTCCCTGAATGAGATGGACCATGGCACATTTGCCTGGTGATTTATCTGCGGAAGTTATAACCTGATCTTATAATTCAAAATTGGTGGAGCTGCTTGATACGTGATTTATTTGGTTTCTCTTTATCCTAAATGCCAGCAAAAAGGATATGCTATCCATGGGTCTTACTTTTTCATTTACTACATGAAAAATCTGAAAGAGAAGTAATATGATTATAAAAAGATAAGCCCTGTCACTGTCACTGAACATTAACAATAAGCCTCGAGTGAATTATATTCTTGGGGAAAATAGGATTTTCTCATGACCCTGGAAGGGAAAAATGTATATATTTACAATAAAAAGACTGATACTATGTGATGCTCAAGACATAAATATAATGTTACTTAGTTCTAGATTCATGGTGTCATGTGGAAGTTCAGCCAGCTAGCACTAGGAATAACATCAAAGCCATTACCAGGAGCATGAAGTTTTGCATCCATAACCAGGCTGTCTCTCCCAGCGCCATTTCAATTATTTTTTTCAGACATTTTGATCTGCTCTCCCTTGCAAACTATAAGCCTTGCCTAAGAGCAAAGAAGCCACTGGGTGATTCCCCAAGACAACATTCTAAGAACCCAATGAATATATCTGTAATATATAAGAACCTGATGAACATATCTGTAATATATAAGAACCTGATGAATATATCTGTAATAATACATACATATATACATACATACACACATATATATGTACATGTATATATAGTTAGCAGACATGTTTTGTAGCTTAACAGCTCAGACACAAAACATTCATTTCCTCACCGAGGATCAAAACAACGATTGGAAATGTTTTTGTTTGTAATTGGAACACATGTTCTAACTGTCAAAACATGTCCAAATAAAGCATTGTTTCTATAAAAAAAAGTAGTTTGGAAAATACATGCCTGTGTAGACACAGACATAGAGGAATTTAGAATTTTATATTAGCTCATCAGAAAGGAGAGATAATAACTTCCAATTACTTGCTTATTCTGCAAAAGAAACTGGGCAAAAAGCTTCATATTTATCATCTAATTCAAAGCCCATTATTATTAAAGTGAGAAACAGGAAATCTGAGGCCTAAAGAAATTAAGCAATTCGCTCAAAATTTCACAGATAGTGAAGGGCTATGATGGTTGGACTGCATTTAGTCAGAGGCAATAATAACAAACATATATTAAAGCTTGATTAAAAAAATATTCTCATACAACAACAAACTAGAAGTGTGAGCTCAGAGCCAGGGCAACAGTGTGAGTATATCTGTGAAGAATCTCCCCTTCTGACTTCTTCAGAACTCCACTCAGGCTGCTCCCATGCTCATTTCTGTGTAACTCCTCCATAAGAAACACGCTGGAAACATCAGGCCATACTGAGCTGTCAAACGGAGACAGCAGCTTGGACAGGTTTTGCTACAAGTAGCCGGGAGAAGCGGGCTAATGACCCACTGTAGCTGCAAGAGAAGTGGGGACAGTGAAGAAATGGTTCCTACTTTCTTTAGAAAAGGGTTTGGCAATACATTTTGTGCGATAAACAGTGAGAGTGTGTGGCTCACATGGTCTCTGTCACAGCTACTCACTTCTGTCCACAGAACTGGAAAGCAAAGTGAGTGGCTATGTTCCAATAAAACTTTATTTGGAGAAACACAAAATGGGTTGAAAGTAGGAACGCAGGTTAATTTGCCCCTCAGCAATTATCGGCTAACCTCAGAGTAATCATGGCTCAGCACTTGGGGTGAGTGGAGTCAGTAGTGCTGTTTGGAACAAAATGACAGTCTTGTAGGAAGGGAGGGGGATGGGCTCTGGTTCACTCAGTAGTAGTATGCGCTTCAGAAATGAGACAGACTCAGGATTCGAACTGAATGACACCTCAGTCTATGAATGTTGCTCCTGTGCCATGTCTTTTAAAGTTCACCTTTGTATCTAAGGAGATGGAAATTAAAAGATTCCATGTGAGAATCTCACAATCTAAAATGCTAAAGATTTTCCAGAGATCACACTGCCAGAGAGCAACAAAGATGAAATGTCTTTGGTTCTTTGCTTTGCTACTGCTGTAACCATTTATGTAGAAGCAGTGAAGTTGGCATTTGCAGAGCATGTCTGAATGGTTTTCCTCCTCGCCCCATTTATTCTTTGCGATCACATCTATGACTTCTTAGTGCTTATACTACATTAAAGAACTCAAGTCCTAAAGAGTAGCTAATATGCCAACAATCATGCAAACATGAATGGTAGTATTGAGATACAAAGCCATGACTGATGCCCAAACCTGGGCTTTGAAGTCACTAGCCTTCAATGACCTTCTAGTTCTGTGACCTTAATACTCCTTGGGGGCAAAGGAAAGATCTAACACTCCACTGGGACATTTAGAAGTTCTCCCATTAAACAGTATTAATACATTTAATTTTGTACACACAGGACCCAAATAGGAGTCAAGAGTTGGGCAATAGCTGGGCTGTGCTTGCCCTGAGTATCTATTATTTCGAAGCTCTGAAGACTGGCTGCCCTCAGCACAGGCAAAAATAGATTCTGGAGGTGTTTCCTTTCTGAAACGTTATAGCCACTGAGAGTAAAACCTTTCCTGAGGATGTCTGGAGGCCACCCATTCCTCCTCTCATCCCTTTTCTCCCAGCTCTTAACTGCAAGTTCACAGGAAGCTACAAGAAATAACACAGACCATCTATGATTCCTATAGCTCACGCCCTATGATGGTAATAGCTCATGGAAGGTAATGATCTCACGACACTGCAGCTGATACAGCTGACGTGCAGAGCAGACCCAGGCCACAAACAACCTTTCTGAGACCCATACCTCTTGCCCCCCTCAACCTCACTCTTACCTGTTTGCTCCTCTGCTGACTTTGCCATCCTAACAATAACAACAACATGAATGAAACTGTGCAGCACGTAGCCTTCGGGAACTGAATCCGTTGTCACTATGGCTCCTTAGAGACTCACCCCAGTCCAATGCACTTATTCTTTTGGTCACAGCGCAGTATTCCACATTGCAGAGGAGACTGATTGCCGGCTAGCGAGCTGACAGACATTTTACATGATTTTAGTTTGTAGCTATCAGTAATTCAATTGCTATGAGCATGTGGGTGCTTTTTTGTGTGTGAGCATAATTTTTCATTTCTTTGTGTTCTTTTAGGCTGCCTCAACACTGTTTTGACACCCTGAAGAGATACTATAAAGATCGCTGTTTTTGTTGTCCTTCTGTTTTGAGGTAGGATCTTATGTGTCCCAGGTTGGTCAAGAGTTCACTGCACAACTGAAGATGACCTTGAACTTCTGCTGAGGGGGCTGGGATTGCAGGTATGCACCACCATGTCCAATTTTATGGAGTGCTGAAGGTTAAACCCACTTTGTATGTGAGCTTTCTTGGCTCGCTATGCTGGTTTGAATGAAAACAGCCCCATAGGCTCATATGTTTCAGTATTTACTTGGTCCCAGTTGGTGGAATTGTTTGGGAAGTATGATGAGGTATGGCCTTTGTTGGTGGGGGTGTATCATTGGGGGTGGGCACTGCAGCTTCAAAGGGCCATGCCATTGCCAGTTAGCTCTGTCTCTGCCTCATGGTTGTGTCTCAAGATGTGAGCCCTCAGCTATGATTCCACTGCCATGCCATGCCTGCCTGTCTGTGACCATGATCCCCACCATGATAGCTGTGGACTCTAATCCTCTGAACCATAAGCCGTAAACAAACCCTTTCCTTTATAGGTTGCCTTGGACGTGGTGCCTTATCACAGCAGTAGAAAAGGAATTAGGGTAGCAACCGAGCCTTCACCCCACTTGCTTCTAGGCTCTCACAGGTCAGAGCCAGGCATCAGACAAAAAGGGACAACAGAATGCTCTAGAATCCAGTGAAAGTCTTCAACAGTCTACAGGATAAGAAAAGCAGCTACACAACCTATACTAATCATAGGTAAATGTCCCCTTATCCTTCCATTTACTGTCACCTGGTCCTAGGCTGCAGGCAGCCTAGCCTTCTCCTTCAAAGCTGTAAGAACAGAGTGCTTCCTTTTCCAGTTGATAAGTTGGAAGGTAACTGCATATTTTGATTTATGAAAATTTATAAAACTGCTCCCCATAGGGCTGTACTGTTATCCATTCCCACAAGTATTATATTTATGAATGGCATGATGTAGTGGGAAGCTGCGGGCTGTGTTCCTGCCGCCCCAGCTCCTGGTCGCCTGGCTAGCTCATGCCCCGAAATAACAACACACAAACTGTATTCTTTTAAACACTGCTTGGCCCATTAGCTCTAGCCCTTACTGGCTAATTCTCATATCCCGATCAACCCATCTCTAATAATCTGTGTAGCACCAGTCTTACCAGGAAAGATTCAGCATGTCTGACCTGGAGAGCAGCGGCATGGCATCTGGCTTTGAGAGGAGCTGCCCTGCATCTGAGCTCACTTCCTCTTCCTCCCAGCATTCTGTTCTGTTTACTCCACCTATCTAAATTCTGCCCTATCAGATGGGCCAAGGCAGTTTCTTTATTAGCCAATGACCTTCCTCCATCAGGCATGATTTTTACTTATTTGTTTGTGTGGTTTTTGTTGTTCTGTTTTTCTAAGGTGGGGTCTTGTTATACAGGCTGGCACTGAACTCATGATCCTCTTGCCTCAACCTCCTGAGTACTGAGGTTACAGCTGTCACAGTTCTGCCTGGCTATAGACAGTTTTATCAGACTGAGTATATTCTTGTCCACTCCTAGTTTGCCTAGAAATTTTTATACAACTAAATTTAATTTTACCATTTTTAATAAGGTAACACATTCACCAGATTTTTTATTTTTTTGCCTCTTGATATGGTTAGATATGACGTGCATAGTTTTCAAACGTTCAACAGGCCTTTGATACCTGGATCACATTCTGTTTAATAATGCATACATACTTTTTTACACATTTCATTTTTATACATTCAGTGGTATTCAATGTAAGATGTTATATCTAGGCCTTTGAAAGAGAATATGTTTTTTCTAGTGCTACCTAACATTGATATCAAAGGACTAGAATCCCCATAAATAAATTGGGAAACATTTCCTCTTCTATTTTTTGAGGGAGATAGTGTTGTAAGAAATAAAATCTAATGACTCTTTTTTCAAATAAAAGTGCCTTGACTCCAACTACAGAAAAGAAAATACTAGAAGCATACTGAGATAGCTATCCACCCTGTCCCAAATTAGAGTAGAAACTTACTAGCAACCAACCAAGCTTGCTTAAGAACCTACAGATGTTACAAGGTCAAAAGTCCGATAAGCCTTAAAATAAAAAGGATATAAGATGTAGAGTCAGACCCACGCCCAGGAGCTGAATGACACCCAAGACTGTACCTTCCTGATGACTCAGCCGGTGAGAAAGGGAGGGGAGAGCGTGACAGGGTAGTACAGAAAACACCGGCCCTCTTGTCATCCTACATTAACGCACAGATTTACGAGGCCATGAGATAAACAGCACAGCTTTCTACACATTCCGTGACATTGAAAATTACATGGGGAGGTGGGGGTACAGCTCAGTGGTACAGTGCTTGACTGGTATACACAAGTGCTGAGTTTTATGCCCAGCACTAGGAAAATAGAGAAAGTGCTTTAAACTGTTTATCTCTCTTCTGGTCCTTTAGTTTTCCTTACCACCCAGGGTTATATTTAAGAATGTGTTTACTTTCCAATGTAAAGTAATGTGGATTTGCTATATTGTGTGTGGGGTTTCTTTTCTCTTTTCTTCCTTCCTTCCTTCCTTCCTTCCTTCCTTCCTTCCTTCCTTCCTTCCTTTCTTCCTTCTTTTGTTGCTGTTTTTCAGTTTGGTTCCATTAGACCTAGAGAAGACTTTTGAATGGTTTGACTCTTTGAACTTCACTATTCAGTTTGCGTTATGGCCATGCTAAGGCCTGTGCTTGTGAACATTGGAAATAATGCATTCTCTGTTTTTTTCCTGCACCTCCACTTGTAGGAAACCAGCTGCCCCTGCAGCTCTGCAAACCTCCATCTGCCTGTGGCTTCAGATGAGAGGGTTTTTCTTGTCCAGGACACACAGGTGCTGAGTCAGTAACTCAGAGATTCACTGAAGTCCCAGTACTTCTGCTGGAAGGCCACTTCTTACCCAAGTGTCTATGTGCTCTCGGTTCCATGATATTTAGGAAATATTAGCTGTGTGCAGAGGAACATCCAGGGTAGAGATGGCTCTGCTCTGACAGGGCATAAGGTCAGCACACACTCTTTGAATAACTACTATGTACCAGGTACGTATACGTTTCCATTCTTATGAAACGTACTAAATCTTAAGACTTCTCATACTCACATAAAATAATTGCGACAATCTATCATGGGTTATACCATGTGCCCAAATCACGAATTCCCCGCAAAAATCTCCCAGTCTGCTTCCCACTGTTTAAATAGTTTTGTTAAGAGCCCCAAAGCATATATAACTCTTAAAGTTGAAGGGATTAAATGGTTATATGTTTATTGAACAAGCATTAGGGTTTGCAGATTGGGAGCGGGTTTTGCTGTAGCAATGAGGACACATCAGAGATCACAACAGATAAAACAACACATGCTCACACAGCTCACTTTCAAGCACAACACACAAGACAGTGGGTGTCACGCCCACGGAGGCTGGTGCTACACTCATCCACTCCATCGATCCGCTCAGGGCAACGTCTTGCTAAGTGATACCCTGCCTGAAAATTGCTTCTAGTAAGCCCAGAGTTTGATGTCAGAGCCTCCTCTGTTGGAAGCAGATCTGGCTGGGGCGCAGTAGGGGGTACTCTGGAGCTGATAGGGTTGGGGGTAAGAGTTCTGAAGACAGGAAAGAGAGCACAGGGCAGCAGTCCTGGGGTCCAGCTTCCCAGCATATGGAGGCTCCACGTGCTTCCGCGACAGACAAATGAATGGCGACCTGGGACAGCACAGTTCATACTCATGCCTCGGTGGGAACAATGCCATTGGCTCTGTTCCGAATCCCAGGACAACTGCATGTGGTTTATGACAGCTTCATTACAGACAGGCTTGTCCCCTCTGGAAATGTTAATTTATAAATCACAGAAATTGCTACTTTCATCAATAGTGAGCAGCTGTGGATTTATTATTTTGTTCAAGTACCCAGCAAGATCAAAAGATCAAGCTTGTATTTTGACTGTGATGTGGAATAAACCCTGGGGTGGGATCTTGTTTCTCCAGCCTTGATGAACTTAGCCTTCAAATGGGTGTGAAAACATCTCCCTTGCCTAGTCCCTCACAGAACTGTAATGAAAGGTTAGCAATATCTATAAACACTGATACGTAAGGCTGGTTTATTTTGCACATTTGTGTATATATATGCACGTGAGTAAGCCCATGTATATGTGGGTATGCACGCATGCTTATACAGGCTAGAGACTGACATCAAGTGTCTGTCTCAATTATTTTTTCATTTTATTTATGAATCAAGGTCTTCAGCTGAACTCAGAACTTGCAATTCACTGAGTCTATCAGGCCAGCTTGTTCTGGGTATTTCCTGCCTCTCCATACTGAGTTCCAGGATTCTAGAAGACTGCCACATCTGTTCATGGGTCCTGAGGTTCTGAACTCTGGTCCCCAGGCTTAAACTCCAAGGTCTTTTCTCCACGGAACCATCTCTCCAGCCACGTGTAAGTTTTAGTACAATGGACCCCATTGGTGCTCTGACAGTGAGAGGTTTGATAATTACAAATCAATGGCTCCCACAGGCTTGATGGTATTTAGAACCTGCTTTTATTTGGTCTACTGTTCATTGCATGGACATTCGTAAGGGGCTAGAGGCTCGAGGATTGGGAGTCCAAAGTTATCCTCAACTACATGGTGATATCACAGCCCGAGCTACATAGGACCCTGTCTAATAAGAAAAACAAAACCAACACAAAACAGAAAAAAACCTCAGATATTCTTCTATGGATGAATAGTTAAGCAATCTAAGATACATCTTTACCACAGAATTCTCAGGAATAAAGAGGATTGAATTAATGATTACAGACAATACCTCAAGTGGATAATACACACATACACACACACACATACCCACACACACACATGCACACACACGCACACACACACAAAGAAGAACAAATCCCAAAACATGCCAGCCCTAAAGAGTTTACCAAAAAGCACACACACACACTTATTTGTACACGTGTATATGAGAGTTATCATTCAAAGAAGGCATTTTTATAAGCAATATCCATGAGTTCAATTGATTAGATTGACTCTGTGCCTATAGTTTCATGGTTTCACGTTCTACTCTAGAAGGGAGGAATATGGACAGAATCAAGACATGCTGTTAGCGATGGAGGACATACAGTACTCACTGCAAACAAGCACAGTGTCCTGTAGAGCATCAAGCACCATGGAACAAGTGGATAGAATCAGAAACACAGTCATTTTGCATATAGCTTATTTTCAATGAATCCGTGATTATATTTCTAGGTAAAATCCAATGAAGTACAAGAAGCAGAGGAAACACGTGTACAAGAGACATGTATGTGCACCAAGAGGCACAGCAATTCTTGCTGAATTGTTTATGCTGTGCTGGGGATGGAACATGGGGCTTGGTGCTTACTGGAAAAACTCTTGAGCCCCAGAACCACATCTTCACACCATCTGGATTGTTGTTGACTCTTCAGTAACTACACACAAACCCACTTTACCCACTATAAGTAAATGTCCTATGGACATTTGTGCGCGTATTTTTACGTACACCCAGGTTCTCATTTTCCTCAGAGAAATGCCAAGAATGAGAATGACAGATCATCTGATAATTGTGTGGTTAATTTTCTTTTAATTATGAATTGTGGTGTGTGTGTGTGTGTGTGTGTGTGTGTGTGTGTGTACGACCTGCAGAAATCAGTCTGTCCTTCTGCCACAGGCATTTCTGGGATTACATTCAGGTCAACAGGCATGGTGGCAAGTGTCATTACCCTCTTGCTGACCTGATGCAGTTTTCAGAATAGTCGTGCCAGCTTACACACTGACCAGTAGCTTATGAGTGATTCCATTTCTTTGTGTCTCGACAATATGAAATACTGTTCTTTTTTTTCTTTAATTTTAATTTTTCACTGTTCTGATAAGCAAGTCCTGGAATATGACTGTGGTTTGATTAGCATTTTCCTAATGGTTGATGATTACTGAACATATTTTGATATGTTTACTTGACATCTGCACACCTTCTTTGGTGGAATGTCTATTCACTTCTCCGCCAATTTTCTAATTGAATTTCTTGTTAACTATCGAATTCTAAGAATTCTGTATAGATTCCAGACACATGCCCTCGGTGGCTTGCAAGTTATGCCCTGGTCTGCAGCTTGTCTCTCCATTCTTCTCCCACATAAGCTTCCAACTTTGATGAAATCAGTGCCCTGCTTGTTTTCATTCATGGATCATGTTTCCAGTGCCACATTTAAGACTCCCTCACTAATCAAGATCCTCCAGTGTGTCCCCTAAAAAATCCTTACGCTCTTGCACTGAAGCCTGGAAAATGCTTGTGTTGATCAGCCCCATTTTTTCCATACAAGGTATAAAGCTTAGCCTTTGTTTATTGTGGACACAGAACTCCCAGGGCTCTAGCCCCTGAGCCATCTCTCCAACACAAGTCTTTTCTTCCCACTGAACTGGTTTTTAGAAGTTGTGGGAAAATAACCACAGCAAAAATGTACATTTTAGTGATTGAATATTGTTAAAAGTGTTCTTAATGTTCTATACCCACAACTGTCCGCCACCACACCCAGTTTATGCAGTGCTGGGGATGTACCCCAGGGCCTCCTGCATGTTACGCAAGCTCTACCAACTGGCTTACATTCCCAGCCCCAGAAAGTTCTCACTGCCCCACATGGGGACTCAGCATCCAATAAGCAGAAGCCCCCATCCCCCCTCATCCCTCCTCTACTCTCTTTCTATGAAGTTGTCAATTTGCAACATCTCATATAATATAATCAAACAATGGTTGCTCTATATGTCTTCACTAAGGCTTGAAGAACGTATAACATGAGGTTCCCAGACTTCTTCTCCAAGACCAAAGAAACATACATCTACTAGGTCAAAAGCAACAGGTATCTTTTGTCTGTTTATTTTATTTTATTTTTTTGATTTTTCAAGACAGGGTTTCTCTGTAGCTTTTTGGTTCCTGTCCTGGAACTAGCTCTTGTAGACCAGGCTGGCCTCGAACTCACAGAGATCCACCTGCCTCTGCCTCCCCAGTGCTGGGATTAAAGGCATGCGCCCCCACCGCCCGGCTCTTTTGTCTGTTTAGAAGAGAGCAGCAAAGGTGAGGCTGGAGTGCTAAGGGCACCTAAGCATTGCTAAGTCTCATGGGGGCACCCTCTATGCACGCTTGTTTTGTTAGGTCTTGTGGGGCACCCTCTTTGTACATTTGCTTTGCTAGGTCTCGTAGGGGGCACCCCCTATGCACGTTTGCTTTGTTCTGAGCAAAACAAACCACTCTAATGTGGAAGCAACACGACCTAACTTACGCTCCGAGGATCCTTGGCCAGGTGGGGAATAGATTACAGAAGAGCAAGCTGATGAGATCAGACTACAGGGTGATGTAATAAACCTGGCGGAGGACAGCCATCCCTTAGTCCAACATGACAAACTAAATGGTTAGATTATGAACACATTTTGAAAGAAGAGCCAGCAGGGCTTTCTTTGCCCATGGGTGAAAAAATAGTAGCGCCAAGAATGACAGTAGGTTTTTGGACAGAACAGTTTGAAAGACAAAGTTGCTATTAAATGATAAATGAAATGTGGGTGAAGTGGGCCATGGACAGAGGTCAGGATTTCATATTTCCATCAGATTCCAACTGGCACTGTCTCAGGCATAAGGTCCATAGTGGAGGCTGTGAGCCAAGCCTGAGACAGGCCTGTTTTTATTGGGTATATACATCATTAAGACCGTTCTCTTTATCCAAGGGGCCAGGAGGGCACATCAAATGCCTGCTATTTCCTCTCAGTCTTGCCATGTCCTTTATCTGAGCCACCAGGATTAACCTTATTGTACTTTTTATCCAGTATGTATTGGTCTGCAAGAGCCAATTTCGTGACTAGTTTCTAGCAGACTCATGCCACGGAGGCAAGTTGAGGTCTGCCGTGGCAAACTATCCATGCCATGGAACTTGGCAGGAGCTTCAAATCATGACTTTTCCTGCCAAGTGCCAATCATTAAACATTGATCAGCATATCGATGCCTTTGTCACTGTGTAGAGCATAGAGCCTCTGAATCTCCATGCACCACATGTGAATGCCTGGGCAGAAGGCTCCCATTCTAATGCACCGCTCAGGGACTCCACAATAGATCCATCACTGCTTCTGGGACTGCAGTCCAACCTCAGGAAGACTACAATGCCAATTTCTCATGTCTTTCTTCCTTTGCTCCCCAGAACCCCAGTTCCCCTTGTGGACACTCCTTAGCTTCCCTTTCTAGGCCTCCACTCCACTCCAGAGCTGTTAAGAACTATATTACGTATCTTCCTTCGCAGGGCACCTCTATCATTGCTGTCACCACCCAATGCTGTTTCATCTTCAGTTTTTAGATAATAGAACTTCTGGTCCACAATTTCAACACAGGCATGGAAAGTTCTTCAGTTCAGACCCTACAAACCCATGTTCACCACAAAATTACCATTTCTGTTGCTGTCTCCATTTCTTCAATGATGTTAGGGCTCTAAAAGCACTTAATATGGTTTCTATTATAAAAATAGTTTATAATCGTTTCATCAACATTGACTTTGGTGTTTATAAATTGGATGTATATCTCAGTGAGGCTCATATATGTACTTTCCTCCCTGGTGTGTAAAGTACTTCTTCTGTATAATAAGGTTAGGATACTAATAATCACAGGCACAAGGTAACAGGGATGCTAGCTACAACAAAAGCATGATGGGACTGAGAAGTTCTCTGGGAGTCCCACAGTCAAATTAAGCTAGCTAATGCATGGGGAAAGCAGAACATTCAAAATAACACAAGACAGAAACCAAAGAGTAAGATCCCATCTAAGCCTCCCACAATGGCTGCAAACCAAGCCAGAGGGCAAGTACTCCTGTGTTAATATATTTAAACCTATTTTATGTGTGCGTGGGGGTGTGCGCGCGCACGCGCGCACGGGCACACACACACACGCAGACATGGAAAA
Source organism: Chionomys nivalis (assembly GCF_950005125.1). Lineage (NCBI taxonomy): Eukaryota > Metazoa > Chordata > Mammalia > Rodentia > Cricetidae > Chionomys > Chionomys nivalis. The sequence goes on from NC_080088.1 coordinate 91,643,160, forward strand.
CACCTTAGCTATCATTCTTTCGACACTATCCACCTTGTGTTCTTCAGACCTGGTCTCTCACTGGTGGAGACCATGTCAAATAGACTAAGCTGTCTGGCCAGAAAGGCCCAAAGATTTCCATGTCTCCACTTACCCAACACAAAAATTCAGGCATGTACTACTATGCCTGGCTTTTTATTTATCTATTTTTTTATTTTTAATTTTTTATTGTTTTGAAACAGGGTTTCTCTGTAACAACCTTGGCTGTCCTGGAACTCACTCTGTAGTCCAGACTGGCCTTGAACTCACAGAGATCTGCATGCTTCTGCCTCCCAAGTGCTGGGATTAAAGGCATGCACCACCACTGCCTGGTTTGAAGGAGGCATTTCTGACCAAGGCTGATGGCAACACTAGAATATGGGTATACACATACATCAGGAGGCAGTTTGACAGCATGTTCATTCAGCACAACAGAAGAAGCGTGTTCTCCTGCAGGGCCTATACCCTCCCTAACTATGAGCTTTTGACCACGTCCATAGTACTAGGCATAAACACCTTCCTGCGGAGTGAGCTTCAGGTCCATGAGGCAGAGTCTTGTGACACCCAGGATAGTCTTTTTTTTATTATTATTATTTATTAAAGATTTCTGTCTCCTCCCCACCACCACCACCGCCCTTGGCAGATGCATGCGCCGGGCGGAGACCAGCGTGCACACGCACGTGGTGGAGATCGGCGCGCAGACCTATGCCTGGCTTTTAAAAACAGGCTCTGAGGAACCGAACTCAGATCCTCAAGCCTTCATTGCATGCAGCAGCTGACTGACGGAACTGCATATCCCCAGCCCACCTATTTAAATATTTGATTACAAGTTATTAGCAATTTTACTTTCTCTAATAGAAGCTGGGGAACAAAAAACTAGGAACAGACAGTATAATGAAAGGAAGGGCCAGTCAAGAAAACCCACATGACTCCAGAGGAAAGACTCCTTTAGAAAGCTAGGGCTTTCGTGTTCCCTTTCTTCTCTATCGATACTGTCTAGCTCTAGGATCTTTTTACTTGGTGAATGATCCCACACTTCTCCCTTGGGATTTGCTGCTGAGCTGCTTTATTCTGGTTTTACACAACTATTCTATCAAATGCAGTCAATAACCTGTCCGGAGGATAAGAGTATTGCAGATAAAAATCAATTCCCTTTGGAATGTATTTTCTGAAAAGCCTGGTGTACCAATGACATTTAGGAACCGCTGCCTTGCAAATGGGTCAGATGCTGCAAGAGGGGAAAAAGTACTTTAGGGATGGGGTGATGACTCAGTTGGTAAAGTGTTTGCTGTACAATCGTGAGGACCGAGTTCCATTCTCCAGAACCCATGAGAGCATGGAGGAGTGAGCCTGTAACACCAGTGCTTGTGGGTAGGCACAAAAGGATCCATGCATATCCCCAGCCCACCTATCCCCAGTCTTTAGGGTAGATGGCACTGGCCAGCCAGCCTAGCCAAATCAGTGAGGTCCAGGTTCAATGAGAGACCCTGCCAAAAAATAATACTGCTCTTGCAGAGGACCGGAAATCAATTCTGACACCCATGTTGGGTGGCTCAGAGTTGCCGTAACTATAGCTCTAAAGGACCCAATACCTCTGGCTTTTATGGACACTTGAACGTGCATGCACATACCACATTCCTCACAATATCCAGATAAATAAAAATAAAGAGTAAGTCATTGAAAAACAAGGAGGAGAGTGATTGAGGAATCACAATGTCAAATTCCGGCCTCTACATGGATGGACACATATGTGTATGTGTGTACACACACGAGCACACATAAAAGCATTTTATAATTTTAGTATTTATTTACTGTCAGCAAGAGCTGTTTCAAAGTTAGAGAAATTAAAAAATAGGAAAGAGGATTATTTGGAACCCCTTGGAAGAATACTAAAAGATGCACCTAGAAAATCGTTGATTTCAAGAGTTTAGGCCCCACTCGAGAATCACTGGGTAGCAGGAGGTCCTCACAAGAGTCTCTGCACACCTCCCTCCCTCTGTGCTGCTCATTTTCCTCTTGTCTCCCCTGTCAAGGTGCTTATGAATGAGATTGCTCCTGGATTTACTGAGATCTGGGCTGTTCACCTTCCTTCTTTGGGGCCTGCTGATATCTCTATTTCCACCCTTAGGATAGTATTGATTTAGATGTTCACATTGGTCTTTCTTTCAGACACCAGGGTACAGGAGGACATATCAAGTTTGGGGAGTACACAAGAACAACCTATCCTGACAGACTGACCTCAAAGGGGATATACCTGCTGACCTGCTGTGGGAGCTGCTCCAGTGATGATTCTGTTCCCCAGCCATGAAGTCCCTCCTCATAGTCCTCCAGTCCTCATCCCATAATCCTTCAGGATCTGTAGCTCATAGCTGATCACAGGGTGACCTGATATTCTCAGAGATGCCAAGAAATATGCGTGCATGAACATGGAGGCCAGGCCAACACTGATCATTGTTTCTCGGGAACTGCCCATCTTTACCCTGCCATTTGAGAAGGGTCTCTCACTGGCTTGGGTCTTGTTTATTAGCATATATGCACTAAGCAGCAAGTCTCATCTCCTCCTCTCTGTTGCTGTGATTATAAACTGTGCTACCACACCCAGCTTTTTGTGTAGGTGCAGAGGATGGGAATTCGGGTTTTCGTGCTCAGGTGCAAGCACTACTCCAAATGAGCTATCTCCCCAGCCCAAGAAAACCCACTGAGGATTTCAGCGTGCCATGCACCCTGAAGCATGGAGCCAGCCTGACCCTGAAGCAGCCATGAGTCAGAAGCAGACTCTTCCTTCCTCTGCAGTAGGATGTGTACGTGGTCACACATCCAACGATGTAACAGGGAAGTCTGCTCAGTGAAGTCCCTCAGGGAACAAGCCCACAAACAAACCCTTCCTGATGCCACAGACATTTGAAGACATGTGACTAAGTCAACAGGGAAAGGCCCTATATAAACAATTGTTTTGGTATTTCCCAGTGGTGTTCAAGATTTCATTTGCTGTTCTGAGTTTCTAGGTTTTTCACTAGGCTGTCTCCTCCAAGATTATATTTTTCCAAATAACAGCAATCACAACAGTAAAAGGGTTTGCTTAGCCAATTGCCTGGGGCAAGATAAGTTTAAGTAATATTAACCTGACTTTTGCATCTCCATTAGCCGTCTTAAGTGCAGTTTGTAGATACAGCAGTAACAGTGCGATCATACAGACGCATTCTGTGACATGAACAGGGAAGAAGGGAGGCCAGGAGAGATTTGACGTGAGTTCATAAAGAAAGGGCCTGTGTTCACTGAGGGGGAAAGTTTGTTGCTGTCTTTGGAGAATTCTAAATTAGCTCTAGGACTTTTTTTTTTTTTTTAGAGCGAATGGGTAAGGACTAGGATTTGTTAGCTAACAATAAGAACTTGCTTTCACTGCATACACTCAGGGAACACAGCTTCCACAGAAACTTCAGAGCATGTGAAGGCAAAGTTCCCCCTGACATTTGATAAGGAAACGGAAGCTGAGAGCTGACCTGGTAGCTAATGTCAGAAGCGGGATGGGCCAGGCTCCGGCTTAGTGTTTCCTCTTCTCTTTAGCAACCTTCAACGAGCAACGACTACAGAAGAGTCCAACGTGTGGACCCATGATGAGGGAACAGAGTCAGGCACTGGTCCCCGGAGAGCCAAGAGCAGGAGAAACAAACCCCAAACAATCTGATATACAGCAACCCATTGGAATTATAATTGTGAAAACTTCTACAAGTACAGAAATTGACACAAGAACCAATAAAAGGGGGGCAGCCTGTGACCTTCAGCAGGAAGATCCTTGTGAACCCCACCCAAGGCTAACCCTACAGGCCAGCAGTAAAGGGGATACTCAGACTAACTGCCATGTGTGAACCGAGCTCACAGACAGGACCTGGGACTGTCCTGGGCCACCTAGCATGTGCAGTCCACATGGAGCAGAAAGGGTAAGTCACTGCTGACTTCTGGTGTCTCCTCTGCAGTCCTGTAACTTCAGACCATGTGTAGCTCAAAAAATGAAAGAAAAAAAAAGAGCATCTTTCAGTGTGAAGATTCTAAGTGCCAATGGGCAGCCAGTAGATGAGTTCCTGTCATCTCCCACTGGGCATCAGCTCTCCCTGGAGGAAGGACGTATGTGGCTCAGACATGGTGCACAGGCTTTGCCCTTCAGCTGGAAATATAAGGAGTATGACAAGTTTCCCAGACACTGAAGAACAAACTGGAAGGTCCACATATGGTGTCAGGATTTTTTAAAGTTACAGATCTGTTGGACCAGAGACAAGACAAATAAGATAGATGGATGAGATAAACAACCAATAAAGAACGAGAAACTGCAAGGTATGTCTCAGAAAAACACGAGTGGTCTGAAGTAGGATATTTTAAAAACTAGCAGAGAGAACAGTGAGGCTTTGGGATAGGACCATGGAAGGGAGGTGCACGTGGGTGGAAGGGAGGTGCACGTGGGTGGAGAGGAGGCCAAGACATAGGGATGGAGGAACCAGCAGAGACGCACAACCACTTAGAAAAGCAGATGCTGGGCTGGAGGAATGGGCTTAGTAAGTAATGTGCTTCCTACACAAGCCTAGTTTGAGTGCCAGGAGCTTTGTAAAACGCTGGGTATGGCAGTATGCACTTGTAATAACAACGATGGGGAGGCAGAGAAAGACTCACTTGTTATCCAGTCAAACCAAACTGGCAAACTCCAAGCCAGTGATACCCTGCCTAAGAAAAAAAGAAAGTGAATGGCTCCTGAGAAATGACATCCAAGGTTGACCTCAGGCCTCCACACTCACGCACACATGCACCTGCTCATATGACACACACATACACAGACACACACACACATACCTTTTAAAGCCTGAAACATGGGGAAAAGGGTACAGTGTTCTGATCCCTAGAACTATGTAAATGCTGGGTAGGCATAGCAGCCACCTGTAATTCCAGTGCTCAAGTAGGAGACAGGGCATCTCTGTAGCAAGCTGACAAACTAGTTGATCTAAATCAGTAACTCCTGGTTCAAATGAGAGACTCTGACTCAGTATTTAGCATATAGAGAAACTGAGGAAGACAGCTGATGTCAAACTCTGGCCTCCACACACATGCCACACAAGTACATGGGCAACCCCTCCCTGACACCCACATACACCCACATATGCAAACATATATATACACATGCATACATATCATGCACACAAACATACACAGGAAAAGGAAGAAAGAACAGAGAAAAGCAGCTGCTTTCAGAAACCCACAGGGAGAAGCTCGCTCAGCCGTGCTCGGTGCTTTCTGATGGGCTATAACTAATATGGGTAGAGGTGTCTGTTGGGAGTGTCAGGATGGATCAGCACATGGTTTGGGGGTAAAATAATTCAAAGGATAAATTTCCAGTCTAAGAGAGAAAAATAAATTAAACTGAGTATACAGAAGAGACTTGGGTACATTGATGGACAAGTGGACAAAGGGTCTCACTTCATGATGATATCAGTATAGTTATTTATAAATAAATTCCAGCTCGTTTAATATATAGATAGAGTAATCTTGTAAAAGCAACCTGGCTTCCTTGAGACTCTGCTACTGGGAGTCCAAACTAGAAAGGAGATATGAACATAATGGTTCCTACAAAATGCTATCCCATACCATCAACAGGAACAGATGAAGGCTAAGAATACCAACACGGCAAACCCAGGAGGGATGTGTGGAGCTGATTCTGGGTGGAGAAGAGCTACTTTGACAACCAGCAGCTTTCGTGGGAAGATGTGTACCCTGCTCTGAAAGCACAGCTCACGGCAGATTTTCCATGAGTCCTCATGAGAACTGAAAGGACAAGCCACAAGCTAGTTAAAAAGCCTGAGCACAATAACAAGTCTCACGCTTGTAGTCAGCATCAATAAGGAACCTGCTCAAATCAATAAGGGAAGGATAGAAACCCAACAGAGAAAATGGGCAAAAGACGTGGTGAAGCCAGAGTTGCACAAGAGTCACAGTTGACAAAAACAAAACCACACAAAACCCAGCTGACCCACTGTGTATGGAGAAATGCTAACCAAAGCAACAGTGACGCGTTGGGGCAGAGTTGGTAGGGGCTCTCCTGGCATTCACCAAGTCCTGGGTTCTATTCCCAGCACCGCATCAAACCAGGCACAGTGTGGTGGCACATCCCTCCCATTCCAGCTAGGGAGGGAGAGAAAAGAAGACAGAGCAGAGGTTCAAGGTCATCCTTGGTTACAAAGTGAGTTCAAGTCCAGCCTGGGCTACATGAGACCATGCCTCAATAAAAATAAAAGAAAACAAAATGGAACACAGTGAAAGGCCATTACACCAGATTATGAGAGAGAGAGAGAGAGAGAGAGAGAGAGAGAGAGAGAGAGAGAGAGAGAGAGAGAGAGAGAGAGAGAGAGAGAGAGAGAGAGAGAGAGAGGAGAGAGAGGAGAGAGAGAGAGAGAGAGAGAGAGAGAGAGAGAGAAGAGAGAGAGAGAGAGAGAGAGAGAGAGAGAGAGAGAGAGAGAGAGAGAGAGAGAGAGAGAAGAGAGAGGAGAGAGAGAGAGAGAGAGAGAGAGAGAGAGAGAGAGAGAGAGAGAGAGAGATATTAAACAGGCAATACCAAGTCTCAGCTGAGTTGAAGTACGGATCCCCATGATAGTGGTAGGAATATAAATGGCTGAGTCTCTTTGGCTCTCTAGCTCAGTTGAAAACAGACACACATAACAGCCCAATGGCCCCATGCATCAGGAGGGTTCACATAGTTATTCAGGGCAGGGCTGCTCATTAGCGCCGAAGCTGCAGACAAGATTGCAGTTCATCAGCCACAAAACAGAAGCAAATGCAAACAGCCACAAAGACAAACAAAATATAGCAGCTATCCTGTTATCAAGGGGAAATTTCCCCATGGGCTCTTGTGTTTGAACACTGTGTGCCGGGGGCAGTGCTGTTTAGGAAGTCCGTGGACCATTAAGGAGCCAGAGCCTTGCTGGAGGAAGTGGGGCTGCCAGAGGATTGCCATGAGGCTTCACAGCCAAGTCACTTCCTGTCATTGTCATTCCCAGCCACCACCAACAAGGACAGCAAGCAAAATGTGACTAGCTGCCTCATGCCTCTGCTGCCATGCCTTCCCTGCTATGGTGGACCGTGTGTCCTCTCAAACTGTGGACAAAATAAGTCCTTCTGTCCTTAGGTAGCTTTTTGTAGGAATCTAGTTGAAGTGGCGAGAAAAGAAACTAATACTGAGACAAAAACAAACAATGACAATGACAACAAGCAATGTGGATGAGCCTAAAAGCTGCACAGTGAACTAAAGAAACAAAACATGGGGCCAGCAAAGCAGCTCAGCAGGTAAAGGTACCTGCTGCCACATCTAATGACCCGAGTCTAATCTCTAGGGTCCACATGATGGAAACAGAGAACCGACTCCTGTACGCTGTCTTCTGGTCTCCACGTGTGTGTTGGAGCATGTACCCCCCCCATTAATATAAATCCATGCAATGAAAATTATTTAAGAGAAGACTTAGGAGGGTACGCTGAGTTTTGTTTTTGTAATAAAAAGAGGAAACAAAAGATGCAAGCATCAAACATTGAAGAAAGTAATACAGGAAAGTGGGAACCTCTTGATAGGAATGGAACTGGGAGGGATGTGCAGGGCCGGGGGGGCTGGTGGGAGCGTCCAGTGGTAGACAGGAGGTGGCTGTGTAGGCTGCTTCCTTTCTTATTGAGTACATTCCATGTCCTTACATACCCTTCATAAGGAAGTCACCATGTCTCTGGCCAGGAGATTGTATAGGATTGATGGTTAGTGTTGAAACTGAAGAAGAGAGAATCAGTTTGAAGAATCTTGTGTCTGGGGAAGCATTGGTGACATTAGTTAAAATGGGGGCATGAATAGTAGCTGGGTCGGAGAAGTCATTTGATTTCACTGGTGTCAGTTCAAAGGACAAGTAGAAACCAAAGTCTCAGTGTCCCTCCAAAGCTCACGCTAGCATATGTGCCTGCCCTGTGACAGTGTTAAGCGGTGAGGCTCCCAGAAAGAGAGGAGGTCCTGAGAGCTCTGTTCCAGTGGCCAGAATGACGTCATTATGGAGAGAGCGGGCTCCCGATGAACAGTTTGGCCTAATGGTTCTCTCCCTGCTTCATGTATGGCACCTTGCCCTTCAGCTGTGCCCCAACCCAACCAAAGGCCGCTATAGACTTCTGGGCTTATAGAACACTGGGAAGGAAACTTTCTTCTATTTATAATCTGTACTGGGATGAGGTACAGAACACAGGCAAGGCTACTCTTTATCATTTCCCTGGGACGGGGTGTGGACCACAGGCAAGGCTACTGTTATTGCCCTAGGATGGGATATGGACCCGCAGGAAAGGCTACTGTTTATCATAATTTCCCCGGGGTGAGGTGTGGACTATAGTAAAGACTACTGTCTCTCATTCCCTAAGATGGAGCACGCTGCTAGAGCTTCACCAACCAGACTAAGACTGCGCTTTCCTCGGTACCTGCGTGTTGATGCTTAGAGATGCTGCAGGAGAAACAAAGGTTCAATGACGTGAGCTGGGGAGGAAAGCAACATGCTTTATAGTACGTGTTATATTATCCTAATTCCGCAGAGACATTTTGCTAAAGTAAATTAGCTTCTAAGAGCCAAACATACAAGTGACAATCCACCTTTATATATGTTGGCTGTTAGAGGCTCAGTGCGGCACACCTCCGTGCCTTCGCTGAAGAAAGCCATGCTCAGAGAAACGGATGAGAGTCTGCTGGAAAATTAAACCTTCAAGGCCTTTGATTTATATGAAACCCCCAAGTGGAAGCGGGGCGTGCTGTCTGTTATCCTCACACTTTCAGTGGTACCTGCTTCTGCCCTTCCCCGTGAGTCAGCTACTTATTTATAGTTTTTCATTTAGCTCCAGTTTTTCAAAAAACCAGATTTAAAAAGTCATTATAGGCCTAAATGTTCCTCCACAAATTATTCATATAAAAAAGAAATAAATGATGTTGGGATAATGGAATAAGTAGGAGACTACACTCTTCTCTACACAAAGATGTGCTTTTGATAATAATATAGTTATGAAAAAAAACTTCATGGGTGTATATTTTTCAAAAGAGAATTACCTACAGTTAGGTCAGAACAGTCCTGCAAGGTACAGAGCTGTGTAGAAGAAACTGCATATGTCATAATTCATTGGGATTTTTATTTCTTTTATCACTATTTTTCTTCTAGGAACACTTAATGGGAAAAAGAAAACAGAAAACAAAGCTGTATCATAAAATTTACCAAACTATAAAAGCACCCCAAACAAACAATACACAAGCCCTTGTAAGAAAAACGAAATTAAAAACCCACTACAATTCCAGGTTCAACAGAGTGCCATGTGTCCGCACCAGCCAACGCCTGCCACTTGAGGCTTGAGCTGGATACACTGGAGGGAATGCGAGGCGGCTCCCCATCACTCCACCCTGCAGGACCTGAGTAGGCAGGGAACAACCCAGCTGCCTGCCTGCTGCCAGCGCTGACGCGTGTGCTTTCTCATTGATTTCCTTTTATTCTCACAAATGTGCTTTAATGGGCAGATTAATATGAAAACAACAGTTCAAACATGAATCCGCTATTTGTCTCCAGACTCCGGGGGTGAGGAGAGTGGGAGGGGGACAAACTGCACCCTGCCATGGTGCCGGAACCCGGGACAGAGCCATCCCTTAGCCAGCGACCTCTGTGTCCCACAATGGCCATAGAAGGATACTGCTAGCAGTGCTGTGCCAAAGTCTTGTCCTTCCTCCTCATAATAAGAATGAGAGAGAGAGAGAGAGAGAGAGAGAGAGAGAGAGAGAGAGAGAGAGAAGGCTAAAGTAAATTAGCTTCTAAGAGCCAAGCAGGACACAAAGTTTGATTTTTCGAGACAGGGTTTCTCCGTAGCTTTTTTTGGTTCCTGTCCTGGAACTAGCTCTTGTAGACCAGGCTGGCCTCGAACTCACAGAGATCTGCCTGTCTCTGCCTCCCGAGTGCTGGGATTAAAGGCGTGCGCCACCACCGCCCGGCCAAGAGAGATTCTTTAGTGCCAACAGAGGCAGCGTTTTGTGTCATAGGTGAGAGGCGCAGAGGGGAGTGAAAGTCAGGCCTGGCATCAAATAAACATCAGTTCACTCTGATGCTCTAAAGGAACCAGGCTAGGGCAGGAAGAAGGGCAGAATGGTGCATTTCAGTTGACATGTAGTTTCCTTCTCGTGGTGTGTGTATGAGTGTGTGTTACTGTGTGTACAGAATATGTGTGTGTGAGGATGTCATGTGCTTGCTTGTGCACACATGCACATGTGGAGGTAGGAGGTAGACGTCAAATGCTATTGTTCCCCACGATAGGTATTTTCATATGAGTTCTCCCTTATGTTAAAGAGCACAGTCAGGACCTGCCTGAGTGTCCGGATAGGCCAGGCTGATAGGTGAGGGTCACTGGGGAGGGCGCAGGGACAGACAGCTTAGGGACTGACAGCATTGTCTTTCTGCTTTCATATAGAACTGAGGATATCTGAATTAGTAATCAGAATTCAATCAAAGACATGAAGATTGTCCCCACTCTGCTGTCCATGTGGTCAACAGCTCTCTCTGAGAACGATGGGCTATCACAGCTATACTCTCTGAGAATGATGAGCTATCTCAGTTATATTCTCTCAGAACAATGGGCTATCTCAAGCTATACTCTCAGAAAGATGGGCTATCTCAGCTATACTCTCTGAGAAGAATGGGCTATCTCAGCTATACACTCTGAGAACACTGTGCTATCTCAGCTATACTCTCTTCGAATGATGGGCTATCTCAGCTATACTCTCTTCAAATGATGGGCTATCTCTTAATCTCACCAACATTTCTCATGCAGAAAGACACAGAAGCAAGGCTCTGCATTTCTCACAGGTGATGTTCCTCCACCCAGGAGCTGCACGCAGCACGCCGTGCAGACTTCTAAGTTCCGCCATACCCCTGATGTTCAGGACCAAGCTCACTGAAGCTGGAGCTGCCCTGGGCTGAGGGAGTAGGAGCCTGGTGCTTCCCGCTGGAATGGCGGCTCTGCGATTGCTGTGACAAGAGGCTGCTCCTCCAGAAATGCCGCTCCCAGGCACCCCTCCCATCTCCCTGAATTTTATGCCCTCCTTGCTGTGGTTTGGCCAACCATTCTGCTGAGAAGAAAGAAAAACGTCTCCCTGTGGTACGCGGGGAAGGAGTCCCCAGCCAGTTTCAACAGGTACTAGGCATGTTTCAGCAGGCACTGAACTGCACTCATAGGACGACGTAGGTGTAAGTGAGAAATGTGTGCAAGAAGGGGTGAGAGAGGCTGGGCTGAGACACTGGGGCCAGGGAAGATCTATAGGCCATGCTTACTCGTTTACCAGTCAAGCACACCTGGGAAAGCAGTCAAGTTCTGGGGTAGAGGTAGTGAAACATAGCTAAGTAAGAAACGAACCCCATTCTGCTCATGGGGCATTTCTGCTTTGTTCAGCGTTCATCTGTCCGTTTTCCACACTTTTGATACTAGCAAACAACACGGTACAACTATAATAGGGCAGCGTTCATGCCAGCAGGAACTACGAAAACGTAAGGTGGCTAATTTCTTAGGATCCCTCAGAGGTTGAGAGGTCCGAGACAAACCACAGTGAGCTGATTACATGTTACACACACTCCCCTAACTGCAGGGGCCAAAACAATACCTCTCTTACTGTTCGCAGGGTGATAGGGCACACCCCCAAGTTCAGCATGTGGCTCTACAGAAAGTGAACCACGAGCCCCATTCCGAGAAGGCACGTCACCAACAGGATCTGGGCTTCCCTCCATGGTTGGTTTAATTTAATGCTCTAAATGAAGGCTGGGGATGGGTTATGAATAAGCTTCAGCTCCTCATTCTCCCCACAACGTGAAAAAAAGTGCAGGTCTACCCTCTGAGCAGGGTATTTTCATACCATTATAGAGCTCACTCTGAAGGCCAGAGTCACAATTTTATTACCTGGTATGTGAGCAAGGACCACAGCCTTTTGCTGTAATAACAGGTCTGAGGATATAGAAACAAAATCAAAATACCAGGAAGGTATTCGTCAAAGCCAAAATGAAATATGTGTACCGGCTGTCTGACACACGTCCGTCCACACGGACGCTCCATTACCTCATCTTATGGTTAAAATCCCCCACACCCGGAGGACATTTGGAGGACACGAGGCTGCCCTTGCCCTTCTCCTGCCCTGGAGCCTGGGAACAAGGTGCCTCCTCTACTCTAGCCCGGGAACAAAGTGCCCTCTTTCCTTATAGCTGGGGAACAAGGTGCCCTCTCTACTATAACCCTTGTCAGAATTCCTTTCATGGGATTACAAGAAAGACCATCTGGTGCCCAAGTTTATCTTTTATCTGCTGTGCATTGAGGCTGGGGAGACAATTTAGGCAAGCATGAAGACCTCAGAAACCACATAAAAATCTGGGTGTGGGAATGCATACTTGGGTCCCAGCAACAGAGAGGGGGAGCCAGGGATTGTTGGTTGGCCAGCCTGGATGAATCATCAATCTCTAGGCCAATGAAAATAACTTGACTCAGAAAGGAAGGTGAAAACGCCTCTGGTCTTCACGTTTACATTCAGACATAAGAACACGTGCACTAACAACTAAATAAACAAATAACTAGGGCTAGAAATACACAATTAGAACCCAGGAAAGATGGCTACAGGGCTACGTTTGTTACTTTTGGGGCTGGCATATAAACAGGGAAGGATCTGGGGACATCCCCTCACTGCAAACTCTACAGTGCTGCTTCAAGCGTTCTGCAGTTAGAGATGAGGTCCTGGGTGGCAGCATGTGCATCATGTGTATACGGCATGCTTGAAGCCTGCAGAGCTCAGAAGGCAGAGCACTGATCCCACCCACTGCCTCCTCAGCACCATCCTACCTATTGTCATTAAAGATTTGGACTTGTGTGCACAGAGGATTAAGGATATAATTTCCATGCCTCCAGATGGTATGCAAGTAATCCAATATGCAAAAAAATGCAAGTTTGCCTTTTATCTTTGGACTAACAACAAGAGAAGAAAACATCCACTGTGTACTCCCATGCTGGAAACATCCAAGTGAGCAGTAATGCAGTAGACCCTCCTTATCGCAGGAAATGCACCTCGAGATCTGCAGTGACTGTCGGATGGCCCAGATGGTCCCAAGCCCTGTATAAGCCAGTTTCCCCACTGTCACGCAGTGCGGTGTGAATCAGCCAGGTTGCATGCTTTCTGTCCTCATACCCACTTTGAATCACTTTTCTCAGCTTTGGGGCATCACTGAGTGCAAGGATAACTCAGCCTCAGCCTGTGGTACTGCCACAGCCAAAATGGAAACAAGGATGACTATGGAATGACACACAGGTGAGTACTGAGCTGCACAGAGGCATCGGACAAAGCAGAAGCCGTGCTCTTTGGTGGGATGAAGAAGTTATCACCATGCTGCTCAGAAGGGTGTGTTATTCGAACATGGGATTGCTTACTTCTAGACTCTCCTAGGTAACATTTTTGGACTATGGTTCTTTGTACATAACTGAATTCACGAAAAGTGGATGGAGGGTCAGGAGGACTTCTGAAATAAAGAGAGGAAAGCAGCAAGGATGGTCAGTCTATGGCTGGGCACTAGTCTGGGCCCTATAGATAGACATACATGTGTCTCCACAGGTAGTCTCCCAGCCCCCAGGCAGGCAGGCTGCTCTAACAGCTTCACAGAGGAAGAGAGAACAACATGGACGCACCAGTGGCTTACCCAAACCTCATGACTATGGTTTGTCAGATCTGAGAGTGAGCTTCTGCATTGAACAGTACAGCTTGAGTATAAGAATAAACACACATATTCTACATATCACCAAAGGTTCTGACCACTAGCTCACATCCATAGCTTCCATTGTACACTTATTTTCAAATTTTACCAGTATAACTTTTAGTGTTTGCATTAGTCAGGGTTCTCTAGAGGAACAGAATATATAGAATGAACATATACATATATGTATGCAGTTATCCCCTTCATATGTGTGTATACATAATACATATATCATATACACATATATAAAGGAGATTTATTAGAATTATTTAGAAGCTGTGGTCCAGCTAATCAAACAATGGCTGTCTATGAATAGATGATCCAAGAATCCAGTAGCTGTTCAGTCCACAAGGCTGGATATCTCAGCTGTATACACCAGAATCCCCCAAAAGGAGGTGCTAGTGACAGCGAAGAGATGGACTTTCTGACAGGAGGGAGAACAAGCAGGCAAAGAGAGCAAGCTTCCTTCTTCCATGTCCTTTATATAGACTGCCAGCAGACAGGGTGGCTCAGATTAAATCTGGATCTTCCCACCTCAATATATTTGGATTAAAAGTGTGTCTTCATACTTTCAAGGATTTAATTAAGAAAGAAATCCCTCACAGGTATACCCAACTGCTTTGGTTTCAGTGAATTCTAGGTGTAGTCAAGTTGACAATGAAGAACAACCATCAGTGTTGATCTTCACGTTTGTATACTCTAGAATCACCTGGGAAAAGGTCACCTGGGCCTGTGTCTGGGAAAGTTTATCTCAGTTGAGGTAGAAAGACCTGCTCGCTGCTGGTGGGGCCATTCCCTAAGCAAAGAGTTCTTGGACTGTAAAGATGGCAAAAGTGAGTTAAGCACCAGCTCGGTCAGCCACAGCCCTCTGCTTCTTTACTGCAGATGCCACGTCTCAAGCTCCTGTCTCTATGACTTCATACAGTGACAGACTAAAATAAACGAGCCTGGGCTGTCAGCTGAAATAAGCCCTCTCCCCACTTAAGTTGCACATAAGGCAGTGTTGTTATCACAGTAGCAGAGAGGAAGCTAAGACAACCTGTTGTCTGTTCCCAGAGATGCAAAGAAAAATAGAGCAGAAGAAATCACTAAACCAAGGGGAATTTCCCATCAAGAATTTAGAATGTCTTGGTTTCAGTTAGTAGGTGCATTTAAAAAAATCCTACGCTTGCCACCATTCATTATTTCATCATTAGATCAAAGACATAACTAAGCCATACCCAGGGCGTGTGTCGTTTATTAGAATTCACCCGGAGTGTGAGAGGAAGACCAGGTACTAAGTAACTAGACCTCCCCTCACAGCCAAGGATCAGAGACAAGCCAACGGCAGGATGCCAGGGCCTCCTTTCCCTTACTTTAATTAACACAAGTCCTATCCCAAATTCCTTTCCTATGATAAAATTCTTAAACTCTGCTCCAGTTTAACTCTCCACACAACCACATCCAGCCACACTGTCTTTGCACACATCCCTTTTAAAAGTAAAAAAAAAAAGCAGCAAATCAAATTATTTACAGTGAATTAGTGTTTTAAAGTACTTGCAATGATGTGTTTTCAGAGAAAATACTGAGCTCTATAAGCAAGGCTGGAAAGTAACACACATAGACCACTATACTAGGCAATAATGGTCTCCCGTCGATGTTCTAGAGTGAGCACAGGAATCAGAATGGTCGTGAGCACAAAGGGAGTCTATACAGGTGGCTCCTAAGTACTCTACTCTACTCAGCATAGGCAATTCTCAAAATTGCTTCGCACATTAAAATACATCCCTACCCGTAAAAACCTACAAACGGTGTGCATCCCCAACGGGCATGATTCATCTCCCGGATGTAATAATTTACCTTGCGTAATAATGAATGGGCAAGTCGAGACTGAAGAAGGAAAGATTCATGCTCTCAAAGATAAATAAGTTCTGGGGATGGCTCCTCATTTATAACTTCCCAAGGTAAGAACAGTGCATGCCCGTCAGCTCTGATAAAGACCAAGCACTAAAACAGGAAGAAAAATCATCCCGGGGGATGCACAAACTCCCACTGCCGGATTTGTCTGATGTTCAACTTTCTAATCTGTCCAGAGCACATTTTCCCCGGGGCCTTCTAATTTATGGCTAAAGTGAAGGGCAAAGCTGGACCCTTTTCCTGCTGGGATGCGGGGCTGAGACCAGGACTTGCGGTCTCAGCCCAGATGACGGGAGCTGTTCAGACAGGCCCTACTCGACCTCTTCCTCCTTTCCCTCTGTTCCTCATACTTCCCCATACTTCACCTAACCTCAGTCTCTTCCTGATTTATTTTGTGAAGGAATCTGCATCTTGCCGAACGGATGACTTTTGGGTTAGAATCGAGTGGGGAGTGTCTCTAGTGACTGCGGCAGCAGGCTCCCGTGGTACTTTTCGTCTTTCTATCATTCCTTTCTGGACTTGTGTGAGCACTCACTCCTGCCACTGCCTCTAGGGGTGAGTAGTTCTCCGTGTTCCTTTTTCCTTTTCAGAATCCGTCTCGCTGAAAGAGCTCATTCACCCACACATTTTTAAATATCACTCCCGGGGCTCGATGATAGAAACAGGGACGTCTCTCAGTTGGTAGAGGAGGTGTTTAACATGTAGGGAGCCCTGAGTTTCATCTATAAACATGGCATGGTGTTGCATGCCTGTAATGTCAGCACTCGGGAGTTGGAAGCAGGATGATCAGGAGTTCAAGGTCATCTTCAGTCACACTTCAAAGTCTCAAATGTAGCCTCAAAGGCAAAATCCAAAACAACTACATGCCACCGCCCACGGCCAGTTCTCAGCTCTGCATCTCTAGCCCCGTCTTGTCTTTAAGTTCCAGGGTCTGCACACACGAACCTCAGACGCTCAGGAGCATTTCAGACTTAGCATGTTCTAAACCATTCCGCTGCTGTCCTTTTAGCACACACTGCACCTGAGAGCTGAAACCCACACTAGGTATCCCACCTGTACCACCTGCCCTGCCCATGTTTAAGACCTACAGCTCTAGGAACTGCAGCTTTAGTGTGCCTTCCTCACCCAGCTCTTCTGTGCTGCCTTAACTAGCTGAGGATGCCCTCACCAGGACATATTAAAGAGCTTCCTTAGGGTTCTCGGCTTCTTTCCTCTTTCTGTCTGTTCTTCACGTCAGCAGGGTAGAATAAATGTGCTCGTACAATGTTTGAAACCCACCATCGGAACCTGTGACCATCAACTGGGGACCCACTCCTGCTGACCTCCCTTTGGGCCATCCACCTCATAGCATGGCAGCTATGAGCCCCAGTTCCCTGCAGGCTCTCCCTCTCTGCCTACTCACCATGCCTAGCTTTCCCCCTGCTGAGATCAAACGCAAGTCCTCTTGCTTGCCAGGCAAATGCTTTACAGACAGCCCTATCACCCGGTCGCCCAGCCCACCTCTCCATGTTGTGGTCTGCTTCTCCTTCGCGCTTTGGTACAAATGTTTGGTCCTCTCATTACGGCAGTTTTGTCAGTTTCCCCTATCAGACCTGGGAGGACTCAGCAGTTACCTGTTAGACATCACACCAGAAGTAACCAGAGTGCCTGACAGAAAAGAGGCATCTGGCAAACATTTTGTGAAGAAAGAGTGCTTTTCCTTTATCTTATAGAACTTAGAGAGGAGGGGAAAGTTAAAGAAACAAACCTGTCATGTGAACTATGCGGTGGTGAGGAGGAGAGGAGTCACTGCACACTACAGCCACATGCAGGGTCAAAGGCTACGGAGGGCGTGATTACTCTCGTATTAGATGTCCAGGAAAGACAAATCCACAGAGACAGAAAAAAAATAAGTGGTGGCCAGACCAGGGAAGAGAGATGAATGGGGATAACTACAAATGGCCTCGGCTTTCTTCGGGGTGATAGACTATTATGATTGTGGTGAGAGCTGGCCAGACCTGTAGACACACCAATGGCTTGGATCGCTGGGCTAGGAAACTCTTATGGTGGGAAACTTTATCTTAATTAAGCTGTTATTAAAAAAAATAAGGGCTGAGTAATGGACTTGTGATGCATAAGTGAAGACCTCAGTTTGGAAATCTGGAATGCATGTAAAAGCCAGACACATGTCTGTGATTTTAGAGCTCTTTTGGTAGAGGTAGGAGAATGCCTACAAGTTCAAGGGCCAGTTAGCCTTTTATACAAAATAGTAAGTGAGACCTTGCCTCAAACAAGGTAGAAGGTGAAAACTGACATCTGACATTGTCTTTTGACCCCTGTATGCTCACTGTGACAGGTGTGTACACATAAACACACTCAAAGGAAACAAACAAAATAAAGAGTGCGTGAGTTGAATGGCAATGGGATGGTACCCACATATCATAGCGGGGGATGTCTGGTCTTGGCATGGGCCTTTGGACAGAAATTTTGAACTTCATTATATTTTCTTCCCACACAAAGGAGAGAGGTTGCTGTGTTAACACTTGAGAGAACAGCCTAGAGACACTAGAATCTTCCTCTTGATTTTTCCAGGCACAGAACCTGTTACTGAGCTGGAATGATGACCTTGACATCAAGGAGTGTCACGTGGAGGCAGATACCACAGCAATTACATCTAACTAGGCTTTGGTCAGCTCTGACTAGAGCAAAGAATGAACCCTCAGGACAAAAGGATCAGAGATCGTGTGGATATGACACTTTAATTCACAAAAGACCCTTCCATCTGCCATGGGATCTGATTATCACATCAGAAACCAAAGCCCTACTGGGTTGGCAAATGCCTCTTGGAATTTGAGGGCGACCTGGCTGCATATGGTTCCAGGAAGCCAAAAGCCAAGATGAGCACAGGGCCCTTTTGCTACCTCACCACTCTGATGGGCAAGCTGAGATCAATTTTGTCAGGGACAGTCACAAAAAAATGATCAGAGAAGTGTCACTCAGGCTGAGGTTCGTCCTCAGTGCTTTCATTCACATATTATTTGACTTTAAATCACTTAGCTTCTCTCTCCCACATGCTGTCATCTGCAAAATTGGTGTGATAAGGCCAGGTCTGCTTTCTTTACTAGCCTGCCAGGAAGATTGAGAGCAGCCCCGCAGGAAGATAAGAACATCTATGTCTCCATGCGATTTGCATGGGCTGCATAGGACTCAGCCTGGTGCCCAGGCGCTCATCCTCCCGAGGACAGCCAGTTCTCTCCACCCCCTCATTGTAGCCCCAGGCCAACAGATGGTCTACTGTGTTCATGCCACTAGACAGGTGGGACCTTATTCCATAAACACAGTCCTCAGAGCACTCAGGAAGTGAGCAGGCAGGATAGCTGGTTCTTACGGCTGCCCTTCCTGCTCTAATTTAGGGTATCACAGCCTCTTTCTTGTTCCTCAAGCAACCTCCTCCTTCCTCTTCCCTTCCAGACAGTGATATGCTTCACTTTTAAGGACTCTCCCTAGTGGGCGCCTGTCCTATGCACAGGATGCCAACAGGAGCAGCTCCTCCGGCTAATACAAGTGTACCCCTTCCATGTGCCTTGCTGCCTTTTCCTCTGCCATCCAAGGAAGCCTGAACCCAGAAGGGACCAATGTCCTGGTATGGGAGATATATCTCATGGTTCTTCTTGAGCTCTGAGCCCTGCTGGGAGAACTAAGTGTGGGTGCTCAGAATTTCTGTTCAAAGACCCTGGGCTATGACCCGATGTAAACGGACACCTCTTCATACTGTGAAACATCCTCAAAGCTTGAGACCGAGGCTCAGACTTGGCTCTCTTGAATATGCACAGCAACAGTAGCCAGAAGCTGTGGTGAAGGACCAACCTTGGTCTGGGTTCAGCTAGGACAGCATTGTAAACCCTTCCCCACTGCTTCCTCTAGCTATGTTCCCTCAGTCAGGGTTGAAGCACACACACGGCTTCAGGAGCTTGGCACTTCCAGGGTTAACTTTTCACTGATAATATATGCATGATTACATACTTTGTAAATGAGCAAAGGAAGAAGTGAAGAGCCGGGGCAGCTAACATGGCACTGATATTCCAAACTAGATGCAGATGAAAATCATGTCCAGAATGAAGAGCTCACGAACCCCACGATCATCAGGCCTCGCTAACGACCCAGCCACAGTAGGGCTGGATTGGACTTCCGAAGGACAATGCACCCGACATAGAAGGGAAATGTAAGGGAGGGGGACCGAGCTTTCTGTAGCCTGAATTACAAGGTGTTATGAACCTAGGTTTGAAAATTCATCATGCAAAAATGAACTACAAACAAAAATTTCCAAATGAGAGGGTGAGGAGCTGACTGGACACTAGTGTGAATCCGTGTGTGGAGGTTTGGATAAGAATGCCCCTCCCCAATAGGTTTTTGTGTTTGAATGTTTGGCCCTCAGTGGAACTGTCTGGAAAGGATTAGGAGGTGTGGCCTTGCTGAAATAGATATGGCCTCTTTGGAGGTGTATCACTGGGTAGGCTTTGAGGTTTTAAAAAAACCCATGTTAGGCCCAGTTTCTCTCTCTCTCTCTCTCTCTCTCTCTCTCTCTCTCTCTCTCTCTCTCTCTCTCTCTCTCTCTCTCTCTCTCTCCCTGCTGCCTGGTGGATTAGGACGTAAGGCTCTCAGCTACTGCTCCAGCACCATGCTTATCTGCTTCCTGCCATGATAATCTTGGACTAACCATCTACAGCAGTAAGCAATCCTCCAATTAAATGCTTTCTTTTATAAGAGCTGCCTTGGTCACAGCAACAGAACAACAACTAAGACACACTGTATAATTACCAGAGGTAAGCATTGGAAAAACATCACTGGTTTGGGAGAATTGTCTGAATTATGTCAATCATGTTTTAAATAAACACTGATTGGCCAGGCAGGAAGTATAGGTGGGAAAACCAGACAGGAAGTAGAAATGATGCAATGAGAACAGGAGAATTCTGGGAAGGAGGAAGTTGATTCCTCCCAGTTCTGTGCAGACCACCAAGGAAACAGGATGTGATGTGACCTGCCAGCTGAAAAAGGTACTGAGCCATATGACAAAAATAGATCAAAATAATGGGTTAATATAAGCCATAAGAGCTAACAAGAAGCCTGAGCTAATGAGCCAATCAGCTTTATAACTTATAGAGATCTCTGTGTGATTTTCTTTGGGGCTAAACAGCTGTGGGGAACTAGGCGGGACAGAAAACCCCAGCAAGCTAGGCCTTAATGTTACACATCACTACTACATCATGTTCACTCTGCAGGCTAGACTGGGACTGCACACCTTCCATTATATTCCCCACCATCTTTCCAGCCCAAATCCTGAGAGGCTGGCAGAGTCCCACGACTATCTCTGTTTAAGATATACCGTTATCTCCACTTCACTGAGAAGAGTTCATTGATTTGCTCGGTGTCACACAGCCAGTAGGTATCACTCAGTGTCCCAGTCTGCCTTAGTTTCTTTACTTCTTGCTGTGGAAAATGTCCCAACAAGAGCCTAAGGGAATGAAGGTTTGCTTTGGTTCACTGTTTGGGTTGCAGGACACCCCAGTGTAGAAGTCACTGTGACAAGATTTGGGGAAGCAAGCTGAGCACATCCACAGTCAAGATGCAGAGAAAGAAAATGCATGGTCAGCTCGCTTCCCCTACTTTACACAGGTCAGGATGCCCTACTCAAGGAACTGTGTCTCCCATAATTAAGATATTTCTTCCCATATCAATTAACATATGCCCAGAGGCCCATCTCCAAGAAGAGTCTAGACTCTGTCAGGGTGAGAGTGAACACTAGCCCCTCCACAGTCCACCTCCCTAGAATGAGCCACCTGCTACAGTTTTCATTCACTCAAAAGATACTTGTTCGTGAAACGAATGTTCACCACTTAGTATGACCGTGCTAAGATGTTGGGTCTTCAAAGACAAAGGGAACCTCTTCCTTGCCTCGAGGGATTAGAGTTAGCATAAATAACCAGTGATATGTAAGGAGTATATACAATATAAGACAGCCATAAGGAAGCATTATTTCCCTAGGACATACTATTATATGCACCTAAAAAGGCCTCCTGCTTATGATTGCCGGCATGTCAAAACATAATGCAGACACAAATTTAAGAGCTCAAAGAGAGAAAGGTGCGATTCAACTAATACATTCCAGGCTTGGCAACTGTAGAATTTATTGCTCATTAAAACTGTATTTTAATTATCCTAGTTTTAATTAAAGTATTATGTGGAGTTGGTGAAATGCAATTATGTGCAACTGACTTAAGATGTATAATAGGCTAATATTTGTAAAGAAATGCATTATTGTCACTAGATCTGCTCCCGTAAAATGAAGTGGCATTTTATTTCAAATGAAAAATCGCTACATAGAATATTAAACTCTTGTCATTAAAGTTAAACACTACATTGCCAACTCAAATGGAACCAAGTCATTGAAGAGCGCCCCTCCCCATGCTGATCGGTCTGCTCAGGGATGGCGCCCTGAATGTGACCTGCCACATCAGCAGCTCAGGGGCCTCACCACAAGGAGACACCAGCATCCTCCATTATCCCTTATGCATCTTGGGATGAGAGGGACCTCACATTTGAGAATGTATCTGCTAGGAGGTAGAGCCCACAATCTGTTTACGAGGTAACCCGCTGTCACACTGCCTGGCGGTTTGTAAGAGAATAGCAATCTTCGGGGTCATCTCAGCCACCTCTCACCATGCAGTAGGGTTCTAAAGCACAGACCTCTGGAGGCAGGCTGGGTGAGAACAATACAGTCCACATCTTCATTCCATCCCTTGTCAGCTGACAATTTTTATGGTCATGCAGAAAGCCTCTGGGATTCCTCACCTTAAAGAAAAATCCCTGGTCTGGGGAGGCAACTAAGAGGCAAGAGCACACGCATGAGGCCCTGAGTTCTAATCCCCAGAAACTAGGCAAAAATGCAGGTGCGACTGCACACAAGCCCAGGACTATAGAGGTTGGAGACAGGAGGATCACTGGCCTGGGGGGGGGGGGGACAAAACAACACACACACATCACACACACACACACATATACACAAAACCCAACGAGCTCCAAGTTCAGTGAGACCCCGTCACAAGAATAATGCAGAGAGTGACAGAGCAGGGCACCCAGCACCCACACTGGCCTTGTGAGCACACCTGTATGTGTGTGCCCACATACATCACAGCACACATGTATCACATTACTTCAAAACAAAACAACCAAGTCCCTTGCCTTGTCATGCCCACTGTGAATACTTGTTGCTCTCTGAGACAATCACAGTAAAAGGACCACAAAGCTATCTTTACTTGCTATCCCCACTGTATTTTTTACATACGTATTTTTAATATTAACCATTTTCTAACTCAGAGAAAATACTGAAGTAAAGACTGACATTTCTGAGGCTGTATCTTTCCTTCAAGATTCAGCATCCACCCTCAAACTCAATCTGAAGTCTTTGGGCAAGGTCATTTCTTAAGACCTCCTGTGTCGCCCTCACCTTTGAAGGCTGCTTAGCTGCTGTGCAGCTCTATGAAGCAGCAGTGACCTTTGGCCTCCCATCCCTCTTTGCCTTTGAAGGCTAACTTGCCTGGCTGTAGCATCTGTGTATGATGCTATGGCATCATGGAGTCACTTGGACCCCTGGAGGCAACAGACATTGTCTCCTCCATTACCACTGGCAGTTTGGCTTCTACATAGTGGCTCGATTCAAAATGTGGCTGCTTTCAAGACCTTTGCCTTGAAGTTCTGCAGCTAACCCACAGTGTGCCCAGGCTTGAAACAAGTATCTGTCCCTCTTGAAGTTTATTTGACTTCCTGTCTCTGGAGAGTATTCATTTGGGGAGCTATTACAGTAGTGATTTCTCCCAATATCACCCCCCCCTCTCTCTCTCTCTCTCTCTCTCTCTCTCTCTCTCACACACACACACACACACACACACACACACACACACACACTGTTCTGGAATTTCCTAGGTGTCGACTGAGTACTCTGTGCTCTGTATCTTTGATAATCTCCCTTACACGGTATCTCTAGTTGTATCTCTGTGTTTAATCTGAGTGTTTGTCTCAGATCTACCAGAACAATCTCTCTCAGCTCAGCAGTATAGACTCTGTTTTTTCACTCCTTCATTTGACTTTTAAGACAAATGAAAACATTTTGCAGTGCAAGGAGTTTGGATCTTTTTTTTTTTTTTAATTAGCCACATGAAGGGATGTTCGATATCATTCACCACTGAGGGAGATGAAAATTAAAAACTCAATGAGGGGAGAAAAAACACCAATAAGATATCATTAGGCATCTATCAGGATGGGCAAAGCAAACCATAAAATGGCAACAACAGTGCGTGCCAGAAAGGAAGCAGAGAAACTCTGCGCTTATTACTGCTGTCAACATGAAATGGGACAGTCACTTTGGAAAAGTTACTGATATCACCTCAGAAAACAAAACCAAAAATGGAGCATGCCACTAGCACCTGCGTGTCTGTCCCAGAAAATGCAAGTCTTACACTCGCAGAAAAACCCATGCAAGAATATTCACAGTAGCTACATGCATCATGGCCCCATTGTGAAGACAACCCAACCATCTTTCAACAGAGCAGTGACCATACAAACGTTGGCACCTCCACACAGTACTCACACACAACAATAGCAAACCAACCGTTCACATGGTGACAACCCCGATGAAGCATAGAATCTGCTGAGTGACAAAAGTCAAGTCCAAAAGACTATGTGCATGGGGTTTCATTCACATTCCAGTCCATGGGCGGACTGGACCTGTGCAAGTATCCTGGCTATGATGCCGTACTTGCTTTGTAAGAGAAAAACATTGCTTTCCCCATCTCCCCTTCTCACTTTTTTCTCCCCATATCCCCTTACCCCCCTACCCCCATCCCCAAGTTTCAATTTTTGCCTGGCAATCTTGTCTCCTTCCAATATCCAGGAGGATAACTATATGTTTTTCTTTGGGTTCACCTTCTTATTTAGCTTCTCTAGGATCACGAATTATAGACTCAATGTCCTTTATTTACAGCTAGAATCCACTTATGAGTGAGTACATACCATATTCATCTTTTTGGGTCTGGGTTACCTCACTCAGGATAGTGTTTTCTATTTCCATCCATTTGCATGCAAAATTCAAGATGTCATTGTTTTTTACTGCTGAGTAATACTCTAATGTGTACATATTCCACACTTTCTTTATCCATTCTTCCATTGAGGGGCATCTAGATTGTTTCCAGGTTCTGGCTATTGCAAATAATGCTGCTATGAACATAGTTGAACAAATGCTTTTGTAGTATGATAGAGCATCTCTTGGGTATATTCCCAAGAGTGGTATTGCTAGATCCTGGGGTAGGTTGATCCCGAATTTCCTGAGAAACCGCCACACTGATATCCAAAGTGGTTGTACAAGTTTGCATTCCCACCAGCAATGGATGAGTGTACCCCTTACTCCACAACCTCTCCAGCAAAGGCTATCATTGGTGTTTTTGATTTTAGTCATTCTGACAGGTGTAAGACGGTATCTCAAAGTTGTTTTGATTTGCATTTCCCTGATTGCTAAGGAGGTTGAGCATGACCTTAAGTGTCTTTTGGCCATTTGAACTTCTTTTGTTGAGAATTCTCTGTTTAGTTCAGTGCGCCATTTTTTAACTGGGTTAATTAGCATTTTAAGGTCTAGTTTCTTGAGTTCTTTATATATTTTGGAAATCAGACCTTTGTATGTTGCGGGGTTGGTGAAGATCTTCTCCCAGTCAGTAGGTTGCCTTTTTGTCTTAATGACAGTGTCCTTTGCTTTACAAAAGCGTCTCAGTTTTAGGAGGTCCCATTTATTCAATGTTATCCTTATTGTCTGTGCTACTGAGGTTATATGTAGGAAGTGGTCTCCTGTGCCCATGTAAGGGTGGATATGGGAGCAGGGAAGTATCTATCTTAAGAGAGCCATCTTAGGGTTGGCAAGAGACTTGACTCTAGAGGGGCTTGCAGGTGTCCATGGAGATGCCCCCAGCTAGATCCTTGGACAGCTGAGGAGAGGGAGCCTGAAATCCTGAAATGATCATATTCTATAGCCATACTGATGAATATCTTGCATATCACCATAGACTCTTCATCTGGCAATGGATGGAGATAGAGACAGAGACCCACATTGGAGCACTGGACTGAGCTCCCAAGGTCCAAATGAGGACCAGAAGGAGGGAGAACATGAACAAGGAAGTCAGGACCGCAAGGGGTGTGCCCACCCACTGAGACAATGGGGCTGATCTGATGGGAGCTCACCAAAGCAAGCTGGACTGGGACTGATGGAGCATGTGATCAAACTGAACTCTCTGAATGTGGCTGACAATGAGGGCTGACTGAGAAGCCAAGGACAATGGCACTGGGTTTTGATCTACTGCATGTACTGGCATTGTGGGAGCCTAGTCTGTTTGGATGCGCACCTTCCTAGACCTGGATAGAGCGGGGAGGACCTTGGACTTCCCGCAGGGCAGGGAACCCTGACTGCTCTTTGGACTGGAGAGGGAGGGGGAAGTTGAAGGGGGAGGGGGATGGGAAGAGTGGAAATTTTTAAATAATAAAAAAAAAGATAAACATTGGCAGAAATGGGTCACAGCTCTTATAACTGCTTGGGATCTGAAGTCATCACAAAGTACTCCGCATTTGTAGAGATGAGAGGTAGGATGGCGGTGTTGAGGAGCGGGAGCTGATGTCTAACAAACACAAGACTCCGGTGTTTACAAAGTGAAGCATCTACAGGTGGGTGCGAGTGACGGCTGGGTGACAGTGTGAACACGCTTGATGCCACTGAGCCGCAGTGAAAATGGCTACAACAGGTTGGGGAGGTGCCTCGGTGTTTAAGAGCACTTTCTGTATATGAATGAGGATCTTAGGTTCTTAGCACCTACAAAAGAAATCTGGGCAAGGCCATAGGAACAGCTGTAACCTCAGTGCCAATGATGTAGAGACAGGAGGATTGCTGAGGCCTTGCTGACTGTCAGTCCAGCTCCATGTTCAGTGGGAGATCGTGGCTCAAGGGAATAAAGGGGGGACTGAGAGAGCAGGAAATATGCCATCCTCATGTGTCTGCTGCACATGCAGCCTCACACATGTACACATAATCAAATGTGTATATGCTGTGTACACCATATATAGACACATGAATAAATGATTAAAATACTAACTTTTATGTTATATGATTTTTTTTTTCTAAAATAGGAGGCTTCCTCTTTCAAGGACTTCCTACTGTACACAGAATAAAATTATTACCTATTTCTAGGCTGTCTTCATGGGGGCCTCTTTACCTTTGCCTGTTCCTTTCTTACAACTGACCTAGTATAGACACTCCAGCAAACACATCAAACCACTCCCTGAATTTGGCCTCTGCCTGGAACATATATCCTTAGGGTCTGAGCATGGCTGGTGCTCCTCAGCCGCAGACATCATCCTGAGAGGCCAGCATGGCCTGGAAGGGTGACTCTGCAATCCCACAGTGCCAGCGCTGCCTGGCTATTGGCCTCTGTCTGCCTTTCTTCTCACCAGTAAATCCAGGATAATCGCAGTCCCCACTCACTGGCTGCTGTGAAGATTAAATGAGTCATTATAAATAAAACACTTAAAACACTGCCTGGCAACTCCAAATTGCTAATTATTATTATTATTAAATGTCATATTGAGACTATCACAGAAATTAGGTTGAATGAATGAAGTCAGACACAAAGGACTTCATATTCAATGATTCCATTTATATGGAAGTCTACAATAAGAAACAATCACCAATCTATGGTAATTAGATTAGTTGGGGAGAGGAGCTGTAGGAAAAAGCATGCAGGGCTCTCTCCACTGAGAGAGGGGAGACTACATCTATGGGCACAGTTGCAAAAATTTACCCACGGATGGACTGAAAATCTGTGCGCTTTATGACATGCAAATTATAACCCAAACGTGGCTGAAATTTATTTATTTCTGTGTATGTGCACACATGCAGATGGATGAGTGTTCTTGCATGTATGTAGGGACCAAAGGATGATCTTTGGTGATGGTCCTCAAAACCTGTCCACTTTTCTCTTTGAGACAGGGTTTCTCACTGGCCTGAAGCTCTCCAAGCAGGCTAGGCTGGCCAGCCCACGAGCTCCAGGGATCTTCCTATCTCTGCATCCCCCGCACAGGGATGATAAGCACATACCACCATGCTTCTTTTTACTTTTCTAATGTACATTCTGGGACTTGAACTCAGATCCTTATGCCTGCAAAGAAAGCACATTTTCAACTGAGGGAATCCCTCCAAACATTAATACTCAATTCAAAGGAGTCCTATCCCTAGATTGGTACCCTGTTATGTCTCCTTGGTCACATCCTCTTAGCATCTGTTCCTACATGTTGTTCCCACACTGGAACATGGCCTCACCAATAACAACACTTTGAATGCCTTGTTTTCCTCTTGGTGCTTAGCAACCACACTGGTGCTAGATATTAGATAGGTACTCAGTAAGTATCTATGGGCTCAAGGATGAGGAAGAGCAGGAGTAATGGGGAGGGAGAGGGGGAAAGAGAGAAGAAGAGAGGTGGATGGAGATGCTGAGGGAAGGGAGGCAGTAGACCTGGCCATGGACACCAGCTTTCCTATCAGCACTGTACACAAAGTCAAGTTTCAAATACTTCCCTGCACATTCCTAATTTTTTAAAAACACAAAACAATGGAGTAAAGGGGAGAAAAGTAACTTGCCCAAGACCAGAAGTTGGGCTGGAACCCCCACATTCTAGCCAGTTTCACTCATGCTAAGTAAGGCTCACTTCACACATATAGATATGTACTATAAACAGTCACAAAATGCCCATAAAATATAATATAAAATGTTTTAAAGCACATTATTCTGAAAGCTCGGTTAACTATAAAAATATTATTACAACCAGATCTACTTCACGCGAGTACTGAGTTGTGGCTCCCAACACAAGTGCTAATTTCAACAGATCTTTCTTGGAACAGCGGAAATAAAATGGTAATAAGTTAATGGATGCTTGAGTATTTAAGCTTGGACAATTATGAGGCAGGCTGTTTGTAAGTCACCTGGGATGCTGTTTATTGCCCATACTTCACAGTCCAGATCGTTACTGGCGAGCCATCTATCGCAAAGCCGACTGGAGCTTTGAAACAGTCGATCTATAAACTTCGCATTTCCAGAAAAACATGTGCAAGAATGCTTGTGCTCACACATTCCTGTCAGGTAGACGACAGGATGCAATCTGAGCACAAAACCTGCAATTAAGCAAAAGAATGGCACTGTACACACCAAGTTTTTGCTTCCTAATCTGATAACTGCTGGCATGAATTACCTCCTGGGGGTAAGGGAAATGCTGCATGGCATCCAGATTCACATTTCAAAGCTTGAGAAATAAAAGGAAAGAAAGAAAACAGATCTAAGCCAGGATAACATAGAGAACTTTCTGTTTTCAACTTAGACTACATTAATAAGACAAAGCTGTCTTCAACTGTGACAGGAGAAGACAGTAAATTAACTGTTTGGATCCAGTAAATCAGAAGAATAAACATGCAATTTTTTTCTCTCCTCAGATACATAAAACCCATAATCATCTATTCAAATTTCTCCGTATAACTTACCCTCGGTGCTTTCAAAACATCATTTGCCTTTCCAAGATGTTTTTCTGTGTCAACAGTCATTTTCTGTGCAGCGTGTTGCTTTCACTTCATCCCCCTTCTGCTGGGGAAGTGCAGATGCCACCTGACATGTCTTGACAACCACCTACCCATTCAGCCCTCCAGGACTGCACCTCTGCCTTATAGATGAGGCCATGCAGTTACGGAAATAAGTATGATTTCAGTGGATACCACCATGGGAGAAGTCTAGATGTGATTAGGAAAAACCCCAGGTAGAAAGGAACCTACAGGCGGGAAGAATTAACATGGATAGACTAACTGGGATGCCAATCTAATGCCTCCTCTTCTATTTGAGTTCTGACTAAAGCCATTAATCTTAAGAGGATGCTGGGAAGAGCCCGAGACTCTCAAGAGGACCACTGCAAGATGGTAACAGTGAACCCTGTTGGCTCCCTCCACCTCCTGTGCAGCAGAGAGATGGGTAGCCTTTCTGCTCTCAGAGGGGAGATACTGGGGGAAATGAGACCGTGGTTCCCTGGAAGGCTCAGGTCATAGATTCTGGTTATGTAAAAGGACAATTAGGGCATGTGGCGGCCACAGGCTTCAGGCACTGAATCATAGCTATGCTAGTTACAGAGTCTCTCTCTCGCTTTCCGTCCCTCTTCCCATCTGTGTTCCCATCTTCAATGCCTTTGCAACATCTCTTTCCATTGTCCATATGACCTATATGTTTGTAAGCTCCAGGGCCTAAGGCTTGGAGGTCCTTGGGAGCCCATTAAGCTGTTGGTTTGCCCCATGCTCCCGGGGCCACAGGCAGAGGTCTTGTTCCTGCAGAATGCTTTCTTCTGACATTCTGTTTTACTGAAAAAAAATTTCTCTATGCAAAAAAAATATTTTTTAATGCCAAAGTCAGTCAGTCTCTGTGGCAGGCAAGAGCATCAACTGATATACTGAAACTCTCTGGGCTCGGCCTAATGCTTCATGAATTCCATGGGTTTGCAGATAGGCAAGGGGATTAATAGACCAAGTTCAACAGAGACCTCGCTAGTAACCTTGAATCTGATATATGTAACTATCTTGTTACTGACTGCACTTGTCCAAACATACCATGTCCAAAAAGAATTGAAGAGAGCACTACCACACCAGAATACACACACACACGCACACACACACACGCACACACACAAGCACACATTCAAACCTGCTTCTCCTAAAATTTTCTGTCTACTTCGGGCCAGCTATTCAGGCCCCGGATTTTAAGGTTTGCCCACGCCTCTCTCCATCTCTTATATCCCACATTTAATCCAAAAGGAAGCCCTCGTAATTCTATTTTTGAACTATATTGATATGTGACCCTTCTCACCAACTACCAAAAAACACACAAGTCTGTGCTATTTCAAATTGAAAGCTGGACTTCTAAATAAATGAGGGAAAACCCCTGCAGCCATGGAAGAAATGATCAAAAGTGTGAGGCATGTTCATTGAGTAAAGCAAACAAGAACCTAGGCCTGACGGGGAGGCAAACGTGGGCCTGGAGTCAGAACCAGGCTTCAGCCCTACTTCTGCAGCCTGCCAGCTGTGTGCCCTGGGGTGAGTCGCTATCTCTAAACTTCAGTTCTGCTAGCTGTAAGTGGAGCTAATTTTAAGTGCCCCAGAAGGCAATTCTGAGGATTACAGAAGATATGCTTCAAGTAGGTACTCAATAAATAATAGCTGCTAGGATTATTAATAGGCTATTTAACTAATTTTTCAAGTTTAGAAACATCAGAGTTACTGTTTCTTCTTAAAAGTAAAAAATCCACTTCATAGTAAGTCTGAAGGTCAACTTTTAAAAGTCATATGATAATGTTATAAAGAGATGGGGGAGAACAGGATCCTCCCCAACAGAGAAAGTCCCCAGGAAGGGAGCTCACATGCAGAGGCTGGAAGCAGGTTGGGTGCTTGACCTGTGCTCCGTGTGCGATGCACTTAGGGTAGGATGTTTCAGATCTCAGAGGCAGCCCTGGTGGTATGGGGCAGATCTGCTGCCCTCTGAGCTCTGTGTGCAGCCGCCTGGGTCTGGAGTGGAAGTTCCTCAGAAACAATATATCTTGGAACAGCATATAAACTGTTGGCGAATAGCCCACACGCGCTGATTTATGACAGCTCACCCAGCAGGCAGTTAGGCGATGTGGGGGTGATGATGAGGTGGAAAACACAAAACTAAAGGGCCTTTCTTGTAGAAGTGTAAATATTCCTAATCAGCCTCATCTCCTTCTTAAAGACGAGGTATGCACCACACTGCCAAGGCTGGGGCTTTAGCAACAGGTTTAGGCTTGCAAGCAGACCCTTTGTTAGACAGGACACTGTGTCTAGACTAACGCACAGTTATGTTGTTAGCTCGTTAGGAAGTAAATAGTCTTTAGCATGAATATGCATGTTTTTTTTTTTTTTTTAAAAAAAAGCCCATGAAATTAAGAGATATCTCACTGTAAAAATTAAGAGTTAACTCAATGGATGCCCTTTCATACTTTGAATGAAGGTGGCGGGGTGATTCACACAGCTGATGCGTGAACCAATGTGCATTTATTTGCCACCCAGTGAATTAAATGATCCCAACACCACAAACTCCCACCCCTTGACATGACGAGCTCCATCCCTGAGAAGAAGTCTCATGCAGCCTACCTTCCAACCCCGGCGCTCTCAGTTCCCCGGCATTTACCCCACCTCCCTCCCATGTTCTACATTAGAACCTCCCAGAACATTTATGCCCGACTGCATTCCTGCAGCCTTCTGCTCCACAGAACAGTCTCTCACAGCAATGAGATATCGATCTTTCCTTTTTGTTTCACCCAATCCCAAGAGGCCTCTGTTAGGATTGGAATCAATACCAAGGTGAATATCCAAGGAACTTCAAATACAGAAAAAGGCATAACAGCCATGCCATTTAAAGTAATGGGTATTTTTAACAAACATTTCGAAACATGCCTGTTTCACATATTTCTATTTTTTTCCTGTTCTGACTGCAAAAGCAGAGACATTTGGTAAGCAGGTCCATGCAGGGTTCAGAGGTCAAGGTGGGATAACAGGTCCATTGGGCTTAGAGAAGGAGGTCCACGGTGACCTCCTAAGTGGGAAAGTGAGTGTCTAGCCCAGTTAACTCCCACAATTTCATCTGAAACCCACTCTGCAAATGCCCCCCACACACCCTTTCCAAAAACTGAACCAAGAACTTTTCCCCTCATGCATTTTTTATCTGTGTGTAACCACTTGGCAGCATAAATATTTGACTTTTACCCCAAGCACACAGAATTCCACGATTCTTTTTGGAAATTTTTATCCTTGAACGTTTTTTTCTTTGCAGTATTACCTTTCAGTGTGACTGTAAGCTGCTCACTTAAGTAATACAAAATCAAGGACTAGGGTGATGGCCCAGGGGATAAAGTGGTTGTCTTACAAATGTGGGGACCTGAGTTCGAGCCTCAGGACCAATGAGAAGCAGAGTACAGAAGTAGGTGCCCATAGTACTACTTCCTAAAGAAGAATGGATGGAGGATGGAGACAGCCCATGGACTAGTCTAGTCTGATGTACACAGTATCAAATAACTGTCTCACACAAGGTGGAAAGAGAGGGCCCCCCAATATATCCTCTGATGACTACATACACCCCTCAGATAAAAAATAAATAAGGATCCAATGTTCTTTTTAACCACTTAAAGCTCCAAATGGAGAAAACCTGCCTTCTACACATATCTTAAATGTGGGGCATGCAGGAAGACCTTGAGATAGGGCTTAACTACTCACAGTGTGATTAGCAATAGATGAGCGAGCCACTAATTGGATGAAAGGAAATAAAACTGCCATGGAAGAATGAAAAGATAAACAGAAATAAGCGACAATTAGCACTTTATCGTCACAGAAAGGAGGGAACCCCACGGCTGTTTTAAGTAAACACCAGGCTTGGCTGAATGAGGTTACACACAGTTCAGGGGAGACGGCGGTGAGATAAACTCAAAGTCAGAGAGAATGGGCTCCAGGGTGGAGAGGAGACCTCAGGTACAGGGTGTACGACAGCACAAGGTCACTCGCTTGAGCTGCTCAAAAATAGCCAAGTCGGTCACAAAACAGCTGCTCATTAAGGACCAGGGAAGCTTCCACACTGAGCCAGGCTTCCCAGTCGCCGGCCACTTAGGAAGCACTTGGTACAGCGTAAAGAATTACATCCACGTTCAGAACGACTTACATTCTACTGCTTGGAATAATCTTGTGTCCTTCTCTAAACCACGTCACTTGCGGTCTGGGGCAGCTGACGATGGGCACTAAGTTTAGAAGCGCCGCATGTCCTTGAGAAACTGTTTTCCTCTGGTCTGTATCCATGAAATTCCCCATATCTGCGGAGAAAAAATGGACTTTTAAGTTCTGGAGCGAGCTATTTTATGCGGGGGAGTAGGGGTCAGGGAGGGAAATAACTGTATTTTACAGTGCAGCTGGTGCCGGTGCCACACTTAACATGGTGACAGGCGAGACTGAGTGGCAGTGCTGACAAGGGCGGGTGGGGCTGTGAGGGAAGCATTGGCAGCTCCATGAGCCTCTGAAAGCCACCGGGACCCTCATCAGCAAGGCCACAGGCCTTTGTCACACTGCAATGATAAGATGGTGGCTCACAGTTGACTCTAACATGAAAAGAAACTGCTGGAAGCCATCTCAGGCCCCACGAAGCAGTTTCTACAAAGCTGCAATGAAATATTCCTGGATGACTTCCTGGACCTGGGTCTCCTTTTCTTCATCTCTAGGGTGACAGTCTTCCTCACAAGTCTTTGGGAACCAATGTGTTCCAACCATTGGAGTGTTCACAGAGAATTCTCTTATGCACCCCCACACTGATGACATAGTTTGGGATAATCAGTCTTTGTTTTATTGATTAAAACAACCAAAAAAAATGAGATCACAGTCATTACACTGTAGATATGAAAGGGTCTTTTTTAAATTAGTAAATTGAAAATTTAAAATAATTTCCATATTGTTATCAAATACAGTCAATGTATATACACAGAGTTGTATACATACAATACACCATATTGTATGTGTAGTAATGTATATGTGTACATGTTCCCAGGTATATGCAAGTGTGTATGTATGTGGGGGAATGAATCGCAGGTATGTGTGTGTTTGTGTGTCTGTATGTGAGTGTGTCTGTGTGTGTAGTAATTTATGTGTGTACATGTTCCCAGGTATATGCAAGTATGTATGTGGAGAAATGAATAGCAGGCGTGTGTGTGTGTGTGTGTGTAGTAATGTATGTATGTACATGTTCCCAGGTATATGCAGCTGGTGTGTATGTAGGGGAATGAACAATTGCAGATGTGTGTCTGTGTTTGCGTATGTATATATGGAGGCCAGAGGATGATCAGGTATCTGTCCCGATGGATCTCCACCTGGTTTGGGGGACACTGACTCTCATTGAACCTGGTGGTTGATGACTGGCTAGATGGACTGGCCAGCAAGCCTTGGGACGCTGCTGCATCTACCTCCCCAGTCAGCACTATGGCTGGTTCTGGTATTGTATGTGGGTGCTAGGATCCAAACCCAGTTCCTTGCAGTTGTGTAGCAAGCACTTTACTGACTGAGCCATCCCCCAGCCACCGTCTATCCTTAATTTCTTCTGTTTTTATCTTGGAGACAGAATCTCACTGTGTAACCCTGACTGGCCTGGAAATCACTACATAGACCAGGTTGCCCTTGAACTCACAGAGATCTGCTTCCTGAGTGCTGGGTTTAAAGGTGTTCACCAAACTGCCTGGCCACCATATATTATTAAGTATATCCCATTTTAAGATATTTTTCATGAAAGAAATGGTACAGCTTTACCATTAAAAGCTATTTTCTATGTGCCAGGGCCTGCTATGACGGCACAGAAAAGAGCTAAGACTGTGGGAAATGCCCTTGCTTAATAGAAAGTGAAGGGAGTACGCACAAACCGAAAGACTGAGAAACAAGGGGTGGGAACGAGGGCACGGACAACCCTGTAAAGTCCAAACTTCATAAATAAAATGTAGTACACTATAATCAATCCCAGGCTCTTAACTTACTCAAATATGGTTTGGGTATTGATCCAAACTCTATTTATTATGTTTTCAATTTTTCTATTGAATAAAAGTTCTGAATTATTCTGTAGACAGATTTGGTGGTGACTTCATCTTCACAAACCAGCAAGATTGATGTCTTCCTAGTGGCTTAAACAATAGCCAAACATGCATAATACGGGGACCTCCCTTGGTCATCGTGATTACGATAGGAGGGTGAGATAGGTCTATGCTATTTTATATGCTAACATAAAGCTACGGATCATAACGGATGCCGAAATTAGAAGCAGCAATATTGAAACAGGGAAAGCAGAAGAGAAGCACTACAGTGTAGTCTCAAGCCTGGGGCATCCTATAGTGTAACATTTCAGAATGTTCTCCTGCTTGCTTTTAAACAAGATGACATTTCAGCAGTGTTTTCAAACGACACTGAAGCAGACCGTCCACTAGACAGATCCTAGTCTTCAAAGACTTCCTATCATAAGGAAGGGGCAGCATATAGGCCAGGTCTCCTGCCCCCAAAGACTGCGTGACAGTCAAGGTCTCTGCCTTTTGATGGTCCCTTCTTTTAAAAGTTTCATCCACAAAAATGGATCTGCTGCATGCTAGATGGCTGCATTAATAACAGCTGGGACTTGACTTCCATGTCTCTTAGGCAGCAAAATGGCTCCTTAGCAGATCCCAAGGAAGAACCAAGGGAATCTGACCTTAACTAGGTTCAACTTTTCATTCTAAAAATACCTTTAATCTCAATACCACCAAGCCAATGGCAGTTGGTTTATACTAACCACCTTACTTCCCTCTCTTCCTGCCCCGACGGGTTTGGGAAATCCTTAATCTTCTCAGTTGGAAAAAATAAAGCAACATCTCACCTGGGTCTCTGTGTTTGTTTGTAGATTTTTAAAGTTATATTTATTTGCACGTTTATGTGAGTGTTTATTGCCACAGGATATGTGTGTGAGCACATGAAGGTCCGAGAAGAGGACAAGTTGAAGGGGTTCATGCTCTCCTTTCACCATGTGGATCCTGGGGATGGACCTCAACAGGTCATCAGGCTTAGGGGCCAAGTACCTTCACCCATTGAGATATTTAACTGGCCCTATACCAGTTTTAACCATAATTCTATTTTATTTATTCATTCATTCATTTATAGCCAGTGTCTCATGCCGCTCCAGCTGGCACTGAACTCACTATGGAGCCAAGGATCATCTTGGACTTCTGATCCTCCCTGCTTCCCAGTTTGCTGCCATGGTTGGAACACAGGGCATTATCCAAGCCAGGCAAACATTCTACCAACTGAATTACATCCCCAGGTCTTATCACACTACTTCAGAGGAACCAAGGACAAGTATCAATTGCCACATCAGAAAGTGCCTCCCCACACTGCTGCAACTCTGCCCATTGCTCAAGGCCGGCGCTCACGCTGCACACGCACATGCCACTTGAACTTCAGATCTTCTCTGCAAGAGAGCGCCCATCCTGTTCCGCACCACGCAGCGGTAAAACCCGGCATCCAGCTTCTGTAACGAGGGGATGATATACCTGCAAAATGCCAAAAAGAAGTGTCAGTCATCAATCCTGGAAGAGCAAGGGCATCCCTTCCATAAGATGCTCAAGTGATCATTTCCCTGGTACTCAAGACGTACTCAAGTCCTCGCCTAGGGAGACCACTGTGAGTTTGCTTCACCAGCATCCCAAGTCCAGTGAGGCTGCAGACTAGTACACGGAGTCAGGACTCACGCTGTCCCCTATGGTCAGCACAGTGTCATGCATGAATTAGGCATCACCATGCTGTTGGGGCATGAATATGTAATTCCATAGGCTCACTTGTCTGAATACTCGGTTCCCTGTTGGTCATGCTGGTTTGGAAGGCTTAGCAACCTTTAGAAGATAGATTCACTGGAGAAAGTGGGTCATTGGGAGGTTTTGTGCTTTCTGACTCCCAAGGCACACATGTGACCAGCTGCCTCAAGCTTCTGGTGCCATGCTTCTCCACCATGTTAGACTGTATCCCACAGAAGGTGAGCCACAGTGAAACATTCCCTCCCTGAGGCTGCTCCCTGTCAGGTGTCTGAGAAATGTTAAATATCCAGTGGTCGCTGCAGCTAAAGCAGACTTTTCAGTTTAAGAAAGTCGCCTATTTTCATGCTGCCAATCTCAGGATTTACAGAAATACTTTCTGGAACTGCGGACTCCTGCACACAAAGTCCAAGTCACTTCGTATGGAAGACCACTGCCACTTTCAGGATGAGTTGTGGCTGTCCTCAGGCAAAGCAGGCCCAGGCCCAGGACCATCCTGTCTCCACCCCAGTGTGGATGTCTGCTAGTATAACTCATGCTCCTTGGAGATGTCCTCTTCCACGTGCTGACACTGACAATAGCTTTGTTTTTTAGATGACAAAATAGTGTCAGATGTAATCATTTACCTTGTGTAATATGATGGATTCTAGTTTTCATTCCTAGGGCTATAATAACCCCTCACATCCCATACCCCTCCAAAAGCATCATCGGCATTACAAAGGACAGTAAGAGAGACTTTCCATACCAGTCCTACTGAAGTATAGCATGAGTTTTATAAGTCAGGATGTTTGAAATCCATGTTTGAAACCAGCAGGGATGTAGTTAATGATCACTGGATAGAATTCAACAGCTCCTGAATCCAGACCTGAGGTGGTAGTTAACTGATTGTAGGCCATGGTCATAAACCAGCCAAGAACAAGTTTTGTCAAACTGTCTGATAAAGGGTTAATATTCAAAATATATGTGGAGCTCCCTAAAACCCAACAGGCAGAGACACTCATCTGAAGAAGGCAAAGGGCCACGGGGTTTTCAAGAAGGTAAGCAGAGCATCCATAGTACTCAGCTTCCACAGTACTCAGTGCATCCACGGTACTCTGTGCACTCACGGTACTCAGTGCATCCACAGCACTCTGCACACTCACGGTACTCAGCACACTTGCGGTACTCTGTGCACTCATGGTACTCTGTGCACTCACGGTACTCTGCACTCACGGTACTCAGCGCACTCACAGTACTCAGCGCACTCACAGTACTCAGCACACTCATGGTACTCTGCGCACTCACAGTACTCAGCACACTCACGGTACTCTGCGCACTCGGTACTCTGTGCACTCACGGTACTCTGTGCACTCACGGTACTCTGCACTCACGGTACTCAGCACACTCACAGTACTCTGCACTCACGGTACTCAGCGCACTCACGGTACTCAGCACACTCATGGTACTCTGTGCACTCACGGTACTCAGCACACTCACAGTACTCAGTACACTCATGGTACTCTGTGCACTCACGGTACTCTGCACACTCATGGTACTCTGCGTACTCACGGTACTCTGTACTCACAGCACTCGGCGCATTTACCGTCAGGAAAATGCAAACCCCAACCACACTAAGACTACAGCCCCCAGCTCCTAAGAGCCATGCTGAGGATGGAGAGAAGGGAATGTTGTCTGCTACTCCTGGGCACGTAAACAGACAATACTACACAGTGAGTGCTCTTTGCAAAATTAAAAATGGAGCTATTATAGACTCAGCACTGCTTCTCTGAGAGGAAACTGAAATCAAGACCATGGGGACCCCCGCACCCCATATTCACCAAAGCTCTGGAAAGAACTCAGGAATCTGTCAGCACAGAAGTAGATGGAACACGGTATAGATTTAAACCAAGAAAGGGGGGGTTCCCCCAAGAACATGGATGAACCTGGCAGACATCCCGCTCATGCAGACAAGCCAGTCACAAGAGGAGAAACACAGCATGCAATAGTGACAACCAGGGAGGGCAAGTGGGGGTTGGACAGCACAAAGAAAACCAATGTTTAGTTAGGTAAAGTGAACAAGTCATATCAGTGTTCTGTGAGACACAGAGAACACAGCTAGCAATGTGGTATTGTATATGCATGGTTGGCCAAGGGTCTACTGAGGCATTTTTTAATGTTTAAAATTCTGTTTATGAGTGTGGGTGTGCATGATGTGGGGGGGAGGTATTCATGCCACAGTGCACATGTTTAGGTCAAAGGACATCACTGTGGAACGTGTTCCCTCCTTCTACCTTTACACAGACTTTGGTGACCCAATTCAGGTCAAAAAGCTTGCATGGCCAGAACCTTTACCTGGTGAGCCATCTTTACCAGCCCTACATGTTCTTATTACATAAAAACAGTATTGAAAAGACAGATTGGAGCAAATGCATACAAATGGTGATGAGGAAGTTGTGACTGGTGTCAGGGTACATGCTTATCCTAAATTCACTGGGTTGTGTGTACGACACATAGACACTGCATTGTAGGCCTACTCTATCATATTAAAATAAGACACATTGGTTGAGATGACTTAGCATTGCAAACAGGAGGACCAGAGTTCAAATCCCCAGAACCTACCAACCAGGCTGTGCATGGCTGCACATAGATACAACACCAGTGCTGAGCAAACAGGAGGACCTGAGTTCACAAGCCCAGAGCCCACCAACAAGACTGTGCATGGTTGCACATACCGATAGCCCCAGTATTGAGAGATGGCAGAGACAGGAGGATTGCTATGGCTTTCTGCCCACAGACTTAGATCTGCAGTCAGTGGGAGACCCTGTCTCAAGGCAATAAGGAGGGGAAGAGAGTGATGGAGTAGGCTATCAGGCCTCTGAGCGCACTTACATTTGTATACACACATACACAAAATTAAATTAAATTAAATATGTGGGTTGGTGGTACTCACTTGTCATGTCCAAGAGGTCACTGTCGCATGCCCTACCCAAGAGGTTGAAGTGAATGAAACATTACAATGTTCACATTGTAACAGAACAAAGAAAACTTTCATTCTGAATGAAGAAAGCAAGGAGTAAGACTTGGAGGCCTGGATCCTTTTCACATTGGGAAGGGCGCAGGTCATGAAAGGTCACATGTACAGTCTCCTCGATATCTGAAAAATGCAATGCAATGCTGCTTTTCCTTAACAAAAGTGACACTCCAGCTGCAGCTGTCTAATCTTTTGAATACATGTGTTCTTACAAAGTATAATCAGAGAAACTTAAAGCAGCTCAGGCAAAAGACACAGTGTTAGCGTGTTCTGTTTGCTCTGTACCAAGTAGACCTGGAAGCATTGATATTCGACTAATCGCTCATCTTTTTTATTCAAGTATGTCCAATTAGTCATCCTGGAAAAGGGAACCCAGAGGAATAATTTTAGATGAATAAAACACTTGGACAATACAGGCAATTCAGCAGTAAGCAAATATTAATCAAAGTGAGTCTCCCTCTGATAACCTTGCAGTGCTCCTATGGTAGGACTCATAAAACCTTTTATGATAAGAAAAAAAAACATTGCTGAGCATTAATCTTAAAAATTCTGTTCTATTATGAGGAACAGTTCATCCCAAACAAAATTAATTAGTGAAGACAATCAGAATATACCAAACCGAGCACAGAGTCAATGCCGTGTATTTAAATTACAAATCAGACTGGAAGGCTGTGGGCTTTGATTGTTGTGTACTGTAATTATAGGAATGAGGGGTGCTGAGATCAGGTTAAAGCAAAATCAACAGAAGTTTTTAGAGGAGCATGAGGACAGGTCATTGGAGCACAGCTCTGGAGAGCTGCAAGGACAACTGGATCGTGGCGACATGACCATGTTTACATAACTGTTACCCGATCTACTTTTTTTCTCTTTTTAAGTATCTTGCATAGATGCAAAAATTCTTGTGAATTTCTACAATAATCTTATATGCTAACGCACAGAAATAGCATTGCTTTCAAACGACAGGAAGAGGCAGATAGGAAAAGTGAGTATTAGGCATATGTCGCCGTGCGCCGTCTCCAAGGGTAATGTCGCACCAGGGGAAAATCTACAAAACCGTTGTGAAGTCCTCCACCTCTTACTGGAATTCCTGCGCAAATTATGTTCACCTAACAGATGGGAGTGCTTGTTGTAAGCCTATTGTTTATAAACACACATTTTTTTTTTTTTTTTTTTTTTTTTTTTTGCAACGGAAAAATATTTATTTTAATCAGTGCTTGAGAAACAGATGTTGGTATACAACTTGAGAATTGGCTTTTACAGCATCGATATTGGCAGATCTAATTCACAACAAGGTCCTACAGCACTTTTTTTTTTCTTTTCTCTCCTTTCCTCTCTTCCTCCATTCCTCCCTCCTTTCTTTTTTTTTTTTTTTTTTTTTTTTTTTTTTATTTTTATTCTTTTTTAATTAAAATTTCCACCTGCTCCCCGTTTCCCATTTCCCTCCCCTCCTCCCAAATATTGCCCCCTCCCCCCACTCCCCTCCCCCTATCCCCACTCCTCTTCTCCTCCCCCCACACCATTCCCCCTCCCTCTCGATACTGAAGAGCAGTCCAAATTCTCTGCCCTGCGGGAAGACGAAGGTCTTCTATCTACGTCCAGGAAGGTGAGCTTCTAAACAGGCTAAGCTCCCACAAAGCCAGTTCATGTATTAGGATTGAAACCTAGTGCCATTGTCCTTGGCTTCTCATCAGTCTTCGTTGACCGCCATGCTCAGAGAGTCCGGAATCAACCCATGCTTATTCAGTCCCAGACCAGCTGGCCTTGGTGGGCTCCTAATAAATCAGTTCCACTGTCACAGTGGGTGGGTGCATCCCTCGTGGTCCTGATTTTTTGCTCTTGTTCTCCCTCCTTCTGCTCCTCATTTGGACCTTAAGAGCTCAGACCGTTGCTCCAAATTGAGACTCTGTCTCTACCTTGATCCATCGCCAGATGAAGGTTCTAAGGTGATATGCAAGATATTCATCAGTATAGGATAGGGTCATTTCAGGTTCCCTCTCCTTAGTTGCCCAAGGTACCAGCTGGGGACATATTCCTGGACACCTGCGAACCCCTCTAGAGTCAAGTCTCTTGCCAACCCTAAGATGGCTCCCTTAGATAGGATATATACTTCGCTGCTCCCGTATCCATCCTTCCTATATCCCAACCATCCCAATCCCCCGAGCTCCTCCCATCCTCCCCTTCTCATATTTCTCATCCCATTTCCCCTTTGCCCCATGCCACCTCACCCGCAAGTTCCCATTTTTTGCCCTGCAATCTTGTCTACTTCCCCCTCTCCATGCGGAAGACTATATGATTTTCTTTGGGTTCACTTTCTTATTTAATTTCTATAGGATCGCACATTATATGCTTAATGTCTTTTACTTATGGCTAGAAACCGATTATGAGTGAGTACATCCCATGTTCCTCTTTTTGGGTCTGGGATACCTCACTCAGGATAGTGTTTTCTAGTAGCGTTGCAGGATACAAGATCAATTCCAAAAAATCAGTTGCCCTCCTATACACAAAGGATAAGGAAGCAGAGATGGAAATCAAAGAAGCATCACCCTTCACGATAGCCACAAATAGCATAAAATATCTTGGGGTAACCCTAACCAAGGAAGTAAAGGATCTATTTGACAAGAACTTTAAGTCAATGAAGAAAGAAATTGAGGAGGATACCAG
Source organism: Chionomys nivalis (assembly GCF_950005125.1). NCBI lineage: Eukaryota > Metazoa > Chordata > Mammalia > Rodentia > Cricetidae > Chionomys > Chionomys nivalis. Next base: position 91,685,994 of record NC_080088.1, read on the forward strand.
AAAATGGAAGGATCTCCCTTGCTCTTGGATAGGGAGGATCAACATAGTAAAAATGGCAATTCTACCAAGGGCAATTTATAGATTCAATGCAATCCCCATTAAAATCCCATCAAAATTCTTCACAGAGCTTGAGAGGACAATAATCAACTTTATATGGAGAAACAAAAAACCCAGGATAGCCAAAACAATCTTATATAATAAAGGATCGTCTGGAGGCATTACCATCCCTGACCTCAAACTCTATTACAGAGCCTCAGTATTGAAAACAGCTTGGTATTGGCATAAAAACAGAGAAGTCGATCAATGGAACCGAGTAGAAGACCCTGATTTTAACCCACAAACTTATGAACACCTAATTTTTGATAAAGGAGCTAAAAGTATTCAATGGAAAAAAGAGAGCATCTTCAACAAATGGTGCTGGCAGAACTGGTTGTCAACGTGTAGAAGAATGAAAATAGATCCATATCTATCACCATGCACAAAACTCAAGTCCAAATGGATTAAAGACCTCAATATTAGTCTGAACACACTGAACCTGATAGAAGAAAAAGTTGGAAGTACTCTACAACATATGGGTACAGGAGATCACTTCCTACGTTTATCCCCAGCAGCACAGACATTAAGGGCAACACTGAATAAATGGGACCTCCTGAAACTGAGTAGCTTCTGTAAAGCAAAGGACACTGTCACTAAGACAAAAAGGCAACCCACTGACTGGGAGAAGATCTTCACCAACCCTGCAACAGACAAAGGTCTGATCACCAAAATATATAAAGAACTCAAGAAACTAAACTTTAAAATGCTAATGAACCCAATAAAAAAATGGGGCACTGATCTGAACAGAGAATTCTCAACAGAAGAAATTCAAATGGCCAAAAGACACCTAAGGTCATGCTCAACCTCCTTAGCGATAAGGGAAATGCAAATTAAAACAACTTTGAGATACCATCTTACACCTGTCAGAATGGCTAAAATCAAAAACACCAATGATAGCCTTTGCTGGAGAGGTTGTGGAGAAAGAGGCACACTCATTCATTGCTGGTGGGAATGCAAACTTGTGCAACCACTTTGGAAATCAGTGTGGCGATTTCTCAGGAAATTAGGGATCAACCTACCCCAAGATCCAGTAATACCACTATTGGGAATATACCCAAGAGATGCCACATCAAATGACAAAAGTATCTGTTCAACTATGTTCATAGCAGCATTGTTTGTAATAGCCAAAACCTGGAAACAACCTAGATGCCCTTCAATGGAGGAATGGATGAAGAAAGTGTGGAATATATACATATTAGAGTACTACTCAGCAGTAAAAAACAATGACTTCTCGAATTTTGCGTGCAAATGGATGGAAATAAACACACATTTTTAAGCAGAGAAAGTTTCCTGGCTCATTGGAAGAAGGTATGATAAAAATCGTGGCACCATATGCCGCTCAGCACAGGCAACACTTGCTCCTGCTCCAGTCAACACTGGGCCAGGGTGTGAACACATCCCACCAGGGTAGGTTCTGCTAGACCAACACAGCACCCCAGGACAATAAAACTCTAGATCCCACCAATGCCAGAGACAGCAGGGCCAAGACTGCTGGAGACAGCACCTTAGCCATGAATGCTACCCTGAACATACACCAGAACATTCAAGGCTTCTCCTTCCCAGCCAGCAGTAAATGCCTAGTTAGGACAGGAAGATCAGGAGTTCAAGTCATCCTTGGCTGCACAGGGGACCTCAGTTAGCCTGGGCTAAGAACTCTGTCAACCAAACAAAGAACCAACCAATCAGCCAACTAACCAACCAACCAATCAATCAATAAAATATTACTGCTAATAATAATGATGATAACATAAAATTTTGGGGCTGGCAATTAACTTAATGGTTTAGTGCTTGACTAGCAAGTATGATGCCCTAGCACACCTTAAAAAGAAATGAGTAAGAAAATAAGGGGGAGATTTCCTAAGTGGTAGGAGGCTTCCCTAGTATCTATAAGGTACAGGTTCAATCCACAGCACCCCACAAAAAAAATCCACTAGCTACAAGTATAATTTTATGCTAGCATGATGCCTATTTTGCATGAACAAGCACCAGATTTTATAATAAGTTTTATATCTTTGGACAAAAGCTCATTCTTATTTTTATAACTAAAGAGAGGGGATTTAGGGAAATACACATTAAAAGCCATGTGTAGGTTCACAAAATCACCCCATCTTGGGAAGGTTAGATGATAATTATGTTTTCAATTTTTTATAAATTTCCTATATTAAATTTTAAAAAACAATAATCCAAAGTGGAATGAGTCTGTCACTGACTGTTTCCTCAAGGAAAATAATGATGAAAAAATCTACACTGGAATTTGATAAGAAAATAGATACACAATTTTGAAGGTGTGCCTGACTGACAGGTCATACGCATTGGGGCAAGTTGAAGGTTATGCCCTTAGAAGAGTTAAATCATCAGTATGAAGTTAAAGTGCACAGAACAGGAGAGATGGAGTTATCCATTGGGAACTCTGTATTTCCAAAAGTTACCATGTACATAGGTGTGTGCGTGTGTGTGTGGGGAGGGGTATTTAAAACTTATTTTAAATGAAGAGGGAAACCAAACAGGTGCCTGTGAGTTGGGGCTACATGTAGCAAGCAAGTGGTAGTGGTGTCAGGGTTCAAATCTGGCCATCCAAAGATTCCAGAGACCAATGCGATGCCAAGTTCCCATAAGCATCTTACTGATGGCTATCTAGGTGACTATGTTTAGACTCTATTCTAACATTGACAAAAATCAACCCAAAGTTCAAGAGTCACTGTTGAGATATTCCTAAGTCTCTCCAGGACTCTGTTTTTCACCAGTGTAAGCAATGTTTTGGAGACTGTTCATTCTTTCTTTTTTCAGGGGCAAAAAGGTAAAAATCTCCATTTCATGAAGCTCAAGAATGTGACAGGAATCGGTCTGTCAGATCTAGCATTATTAGGATTAAATACTCTCAAGTCAGTGTGAATTGAATGTCAGAAAACCTTTGGGAAAGAGGGTATTGATTTTTTTTTTATGGAGAAAAATCTTTTATTCCATTTGTGATTACTTAATTCTTTATGATGTGAGATTCTCTGTAGACATAAAAAATGGGGACCATTACACCAAGAACTGAAGTATGAAGACAAATGTTATCCTCTACACAGTTAAAAATATCTACATCAAGGTATAATAAAAAAGGGATCTAAGCGATAAGCATGACAACAAGCACTAGTGAATCAGGATCATACAGTTAAAGCTCCTGCTGTCTCATTTGGAAATCCTTGTCAACCATGGATCATAGTAGATGGGGTTGTCCTGGTGGCTAAGGCTTCACTTAGACTCCACAATTACCCCAATACAAAAGACCCAATGAGATTAATTATCTACATCCAAACCATCTCCAATAAGAACTTTAAGAAGCCATATGCCAGTTCCATTTGGGAAATTCCCCTGGAACAACCCTATCTGCTCTGACTACACAGCAAAGACAAGACAGTAAAACTGAAGCCAGCAACCAGTTCAAGCAGCACACAGTTTTGTGGGATCCACACGAAGACTGGCCACACCTCACTACCACTAAAGATCTAAGTCACACACCCTACCACGAGTTATGCTCTACAAGCCTGGGAGGGCAGCATGGCTCACTTTCTCTTGGAGTGAGATTGCAACGCCCTATCCATTCTTAAATTCCCACACTTATTATCCCCATCTTTCTAAACAAAATGACAATTTGATGCTTCAGAAATGAAGAGTCCATTTTTCAATGACAGAATTCACAAATATAGTTTTATGATAAAGAAGGAAGTTGAAGTCATATCGAAAGGTTCATACCCAATTCACAACTATCTCTATATGGGCTACTAGGAACCAATTAAGCAACACAGCATGAAACTACATGAGATTCTTTTTTTTTTTTTAATCTAAAACTCACAATTCTCATGGCTGGGTTGAGCCCAAATAAAATCTGTTTATGTGAGTGAGTTCATTCACAGAGACAGTGCCACTGGGATGTAAACCATCAGAGGAGAATTAGTATGAACTGAGGGTAGGAATCACTAGGGAAGTCCATCTTTGCAGGAAGATGCAGCTGAGGGTCACATTCACTTTAGATAGCTGATGAAAAAAACAAATCTGTTTCACCTAAGAAGGAAGTGTTCACACACACAACACACACACACACACACACACTTTACTTGTTGAGCAATTGATTAAGAAACAATGTATTAAGCAGTATATAAAAGGATGATCCTTGTAGTTCATGGAAGAATTGTACTGAAGAGATGTACTTCAACATGTAAGGAATATAAGCAAAAGACCAGTCTTTAAATAAAAATATTTTAAAACAAATTTAATAAAATCATATTTAAGAGCTAAGTCTTCAGATATAAGGATACAGTATATTTGCCCAATAGCCAGGTTCTCTTATTTCTCTCAATAATATTTGAAGTTTTCAGCGTAAATATTGTGTACATCATTTGTCAGATTTATTCTTATGTATTTCAGTATTTGGTACTTTTTTTTTTGGTTTTTCGAGACAGGGTTTCTAATTTGTGGTGTGTGTTGTATGTGTGTTATATTATGGATAAGGAAGGATGACTGTTAAAAATAGAGATAGGTGAATTGATGTATAATTTTTATATATTTAACTTCTATCTGGTAAAATTACTGACCTCACTATAGAGGTGATTATACTGTTTGACAATGAAATCAGTATTTTTTCTTTTGCAATATAGATAACTTATTTTTCTTGCCTTATTGCACTGGCTAGTAAGTCTACTATCATAATTTGATGCTTTGTAACTTTGTGGCTCTTATTCAAATTAGAAGAAAAGTAGCATTGTTTCTTTAATAATTTTCCCTTGCCCTTTCTTTAGTAGAAGTTACACATACATTTGAAGTTTTCTTGTTACTCTCTAATGCTTATTTAACTGTTCCTTTTTATTTTGTATAGTTCTGTTGATGTATTCATGAGCTTACTCATTTTCTTCTGAGCATTCTAATCCCCCTCAGATACAGTTTTATCTTTAGAGTTTGTCTTACTTTGATTATACACAACCATAATTGTCTCGCAGGCTTTCTCTGTTACTTTGTGTCAGTTCTACTATGGTTTCAATAGCCTTTATTTTCCTTCTCACTTTACATCATGCCTTCCTGCCTCTTTGCAAGCTTGATACATTGATTAAATTTTAGATACTATGAAGGTTCATTTGTTGAGTTCTGGCTACCTTGGCATTCTTATAAATGTACTTAAACTTTGTAGTGATGCTCAGAAGTAATTAGCTTAACCCTTTCAAAGTATTGCTTTTTAACAGTAGCTTGGTGGGACTACACCATATTTTGGCAGAGAACAAGTCATGATCAATGCTCCTTATACTAAGCAACAGATTGATTGATTAGATTATTTCAAAATAGTGATTTTTGGGCAATTGTGTTTGCTCAATTTGAAGGCCAGATTAATAACCTTTCCCTAGCTGATTTGCTACTGAAATCTGCACAAATACATTCCTTTGATTTTCCTAAACGGAAAAACATCCTTTCCTTAAAGGATGCTATGCTAACTTTTACAGAATGGTTCTTCCAATGGAAGAGTTTTGTATGTGGTTAATTGTGAAGAACATGTAGTACAAACAGAGCTGGCCTCAGTTTAAATAGTTGAGCTGCGAACTGTTGCGATAATATTTCATCTTTTTGCATATGAGGCATTTAATCTATATACTAACAGGCAATATATATTTAATGCTCTTTTTTTTTTTTTTTATTATATATTTTTTTTTATTCTTTTTTTTAATTAAAATTTCCAACTGCTCCCCGTTTCCCATTTCCCTCCCCTCCTCCCACACATTGCCCCCTCCCCCCTCTCCCCTCCCCTATCCCCACTCCTCTTCTCCTCCCCCCAGTCCATTCCCCCTCCCTCTCGATACTGAAGAGCAGTCCAAATTCCCTGCCCTACAGGAAGACCAAGGTCCTCCCACTTCCATCCAGGCCCAGGAAGGTGAGCATCAAAACAGGCTAAGCTCCCACAAAGCCAGTTCATGTATTAGGATCGAAACCTAGTGCCATTGTCCTTGGCTTCTCATCAGCCTTCATTGTCCGCCATGTTCAGAGAGTCCAGTTTCAACCCATGCTTATTCAGTCCCAGTCCAGCTGGCCTTGGAGAGCTCCCAATAGATCAGTTCCACTGTCACTGTGGGTGGGTGCACGCCTCGTGGTCCTGATTTCCTTGCTCATGTTCTCCCTCCTTCTGCTCTTCATTTGGACCTTAAGAGCTCAGACGGTTGATCCAAATTGGGTCTCTGTCTCTCTCTCGATCCATCGCCAGATGAAAGTTCCTGTGCCATTCTCCTTGGCCTCTCGTCAGCTCTCATTGTCCGCCACATTCCGAGAGTCCGGTTTTATATATATTTAATGCTCTTTAAGTCATAGAAACCATCCCATATGTCAGGACTAGCAATAAGCAAGTTAAGATGCAAATTCAAAATGCCATACAACAAAAAAGGTTGCCCTGCTTTGTAGGTCATATCAGAGCTCATTCAAATTGTCCTGGTCCATTAGCTAAAAGTAATGCATTGATAAGCTTACAAAAATAGTTGCTTTATCTCAGGTTGAGCTTGCTCAGTGATCGCATGCTCTGCATCATCAAAATAGTATAAGTTTAAGAAAACAATTTAGATTAACAAGGGAAGCTGCTCACCCAATTGTTAAGCAATGTGATATATGCTCACAGTATTTACCTGTACCTATCTGGGGGTAAATCCCTGAGGACAACTTCCTGATCATTTATGGCAAATGGATGTTACTTAAATTGCAGAATTTGACAAATTAAGATATGCGCATGTGACAATCGATACATATTCAATATTCTTGATGGCAACTGGAGAAGCCATTAAGCATGTAATAATTCATTGTTTAAAATGCTTCTCATACATGGGGACCCCAAAAATCATAAAGATGTTTTGTTCAATGCATCCCTAAAGATGGATGATGTGTCCGGATATGTTAGTAAAGCATTTCAGCAATTTTGTTCACAGTGGGATATCAAACATAAGACAGGTATTCCTTATAATCCTCAAGGACAAGGAATTGTAGAGCGTGCCCATGGCTCCTTAAAAACACAATTTCCAAAAAATAAAAACAGGAGATTATCTCTTCAAAAACCACATAATGCCATGAGCCATGCACTGTTTAAGCTAAACTTCTTGAATATGGATGTCCATGAGCAGTCTGCTATGGACAGATTTTGGCATGATGGCACCAAGACAACCTTTGCTAAAGCAAGTTGGAGAGACCCTTGCACTGGATTATGGAAAGGACCCACTCCTGTGTTATTATGGGGTCGAGGACATGTCTGTGCTTTTTCACAGAATGAAGAACAAGCAAGATGGCTTCCAGAATGTCTGGTTCAATGTGTCCAGCAGAGGAATGCTAGCCCTGATGTCATTGCAGTTGCTGATGACTTCATAGAAAAAGTACAAAGAGGTTCCTGAACCTGTGATCCTGACCTCCTCATACCACCATGCTGCAGGCTGAGGAAAAGGGTACCTGAACCAGTGTTCCTGACAAACAACATCATGCTGCAGTCTGAGAATGGAAGAAAGGAAGATCATGGTGACAACTGATGATTCCCAGCCTCTTGATGGACTTGCTGAGCAACTTCGAGACCTACTGAGTACTGTTTTACATTGGAACCAGACCAGAAATGTAGACTGAACATTTGACTGTTTTATACTTCTGGACACAGAAATCAGATTGCCAATGAGGTATTAAGTCTGCTGTTGAAATGTTGAAAGAACCTGAGAACTGAGACCTCAATTTTCCCCTCAGGGGAAAAAGACTCATTATAAGGAGTGACTGAAGCCCCTCTTCAGATGTGAGGAGGGTAGCCTAAGGGTTTTTTCTGCTGCTCAGAGACTGGGACAATTGCTCAAAAGCAGCATTGCAATTGGACTCTCACCCATTACAAAAATCTTTCTTGTGATTAGAATGGATTTAAGAGAATTGTGATTTAACAAATTGTGTTATGGTATTGGCCTGTTAATGCTTTAGTTCACTATAAGATGTTAATGAGTTGAAAAAGATTAGAACTTGTCTAAGAAAAGTTTGACATTACCAATGAGTTCTTGAATTTGACATGTTTAATAAAAATTTAGATTTTGATACAGCTAAAAACTGTTAAGAAACACTCTAGACCAATTCAAAAAGGGCATTCCCAATCCTGGTGATCCTCCACTCCTTTAATTAGGAGATACTATAGCCATAGAAGTATGTACAGAACAAAATATTATTTGCTTGCTTATCATTATTAATTGTTGATGAACTCTCTTGTCAGAAACTTGGCTCAGAGACACAGAACCCAGAGGTACTTTCTCCCTTAACTTCCCTTGATTACAGAGATCAGGTCAGCAGTCAGTGATGGGTTTGGTCCCTTTTCCTCCCAGGTGCCTAAGACACGGACATGTATGATTGGAATGCATGTACCAGAGACAGCTAAGTCTGGGAAACGGAAAAGAGTTCACCTAAGGCAACCATCTGTTCTATTGCAGAAACACAGGCATTATTAAAATTTATAAAAAGGGAGGAATTGTGGAGGCCCAAAAATGTGAGCCTATTTCCACCTTGACCAAAGGTCAGAGAGTCAGAATTTACTTCTATTCCTTCAAGGTTATTGTGTTTTTACCTCAAACAAAGATTCTACCTAGATTCAGATCAGAGACTTCTTCTTTCTCAAGGTTATTGTCAACAGGTGGGGCTAATATCTAGACCTTGTATTTCAGGAATAGAGAAGTAGATATGTTTCCACCTCAAACAAATTTCTAAGGATCCAACTAAGGTTCCAGACCTTATGGAGATAACATTGGATTCCACTTAAGGAGTGGTTTGCCTACAAAATATTTTGGTCTAGGGTGTAAGCATGACTTGTTTTGTCCTAGCAACAGAATGTTTAACTACGGATGTAGCCCACAACCTTCAACCAGTCTATTCAATTACTTGTATCATGTTAATGCAGTTTTTTTTTAAAATCTTACTACTACTTTTTGAGGTCAGGGTATTATGAGCAATTGGAAGTTAAACACAGGTGATTTCAGTATTCACTGGAACTCCCTCCTGGTATTATTCTATATGCTTCTGTCTTATTGTTTTTATTTGTGTCTTTGTATTCTTTACTAATCTTCCTAAATCCCTATGCCCCTACCCTGGCGAGTGGCATTTTTGCTGAGGCTGGTCCCTGACAGGGGTTGCTTTTCCTCTTGACACATGTTCAATATCTGATGTTGACAGAGATAGCTGTTGTAGATAAGGATGCTCTGCCGTGTCTCCAGGAACCTCAAAGAGTCAAGTATAGACCCTTAAGGTTCTAGCACAAAGCTGTGCCTTCTGAAAAGTAATTCCTGTAGTGCAGAGTGATAAATAAGAGCTAGGCTGTGGGTATTAGAAAATGCCCATGGAAATAACTCTTACAAAGGGATTATCAGAGCCATATAATTCTAAGAATCAAGGCTGCTCTCTCAACGACTCTTAAGCCACACAAACTGATGGAACAGCTAAAATCCTAGGCCTGCGTAATAGCATGCTGGACACGGAAGTGCCACACTATAGCCTTCCAGGAGTACTGCAAGGGATTATAGCCTTCCAGAAATACTGCAAAGGGGCAGCTTTGCAAGCAGCATATTTGACCCTCTGGTGGTTTATTACCGTCGTCATATAGAGAAGACCTAGAACCACCTAGGAAAAGAACCTCTGGGCATGCCTGTGAGGGACTACCTAGCTCAGATTAGCCTCTGGGTGTAACTGTGAGGGACGAGGAGGGTCATCGTCTATGTGTTACTTTCATTGGTTAATAAAGAAACTGCCTTGGCCCTTTGATAGGATAAAAAATTAGGTAGGCAAAGTAAACAGAACAGGATGCTGGGAAGAAAGCATTGAGGCGGATGCCATGATTCTTCGACCCTAGACGGATGTAGGCTAGAGTCTTTCCTGGTAAGCCACCACCACCTCGTGGTGCTACACAGATTATTAGAAATGGGTTAATCAAAATATGAGAGTTAGCCAGTAAGAGGCTAGATATAATGGGCCAGGCAGTGTTTAAATGAATACAATTTGTGTGTTGTTATTTCGGGTGTAAAGCTAACCATGAGGGAGCCGGGTGGGACGAAAAGCAGGCCTGTGCTCCTCATCACTATATACCTCGGTTAGATTAGCTTCTGGGCATGCCTGTGAGGGACTACCTAGGTTACATTAGCACTTCCCTATCATGTACAAGACGCTGAGAGGATCATCACCACTATAAGAGAACACAGTACTGATAATAGTATTGGTAAAGGACCTATCGACTAGGTTAGAGCCATATGGCAGAGGGAAAGGAAATGACAATCACAGCGTTTGGCGCTCCTGTCTAGCAGACTCACTTGAGTTCCTCACTGAGCCACCCACTGCACCCTTCTTCATGTGGGTTTTACTTATCGCTTATCAAAGTTATCCCCAGGAATTTAATAATTTTTATCGATACTGTGAAATTTCCTCATCCTTTTATGAAACTGGAGAAAATAGCATTTTTTCCTTTAACATTCTCATTTTTACTGAAATTAAAAAGAAGCATCCCTCAAGTTCCTATTGTTATTGTGGCAGAGAACTGAGCGATGGAAACAGGTCTCCTAAGAAGACGATGACATTTTTAGACTATCCAATTATCCCAACTGTTATAATAGGCATACCGCACTAGCATTAAGAAATCCTTCGCACGTGGGTTTGCATACAGACACACACTTGGAATATAAATATTACAGCATTTTCCTCAGCGTAGACTGGGACCTACAGATGTTTCCTGTAAAAGTGGCATGCAAAGCCACCTCAGACACCTGTGCAAACTTAATTACTCAACTGCCATTGATTTGCCTCTGCCCTCATCTGTGCCTAAAAGATGGCCCAAGCATCAACGTGAAACTGAACATTTAAAATTCACCACGATCCACAAGCAGAGAAAAATACTATTCTTAGTCCATGCTAGAAAAGGTGAAATGGCGTTATTATCTCCTTACAGTGTTAGCATTTTCCTAACTGACACCAAAGGAGGTAAAAATCAGCGCTCGCTCTCAGGCAGGGTGGCTATTATTTTCATCCCCGTTTCCCAATTTGAGACTTACAAAGGTCTCTCGAAGGTTAACACAGGAGAGCTGAAGGTGTTCCGGGGAGGAGGAGGATGAAAAGAATAATTTGAAGAAAATAGTGTGATTTTTAAGCAGCTTTTACATCTGGACATACTGATGATAAAATACAATGGGTTCTTGAGAACTCATCTCAGAATCTGAAGACCTCAGTGAGCAAAGTGTAATTCATCACTTCTACTGTAAGCCATCCCTGCTCCAGAAGAAGGCATGTCTCCCCGTTGTGCTCCCAGCGAAGCAGTAGTGAGGCAGTTGCCTTAATGGTCCATGTATAATGAATCCCTACCTTGGTCTTGCTTCAATACAAACAACACTGTTTTGTCTTCCCATGAATTATCACCACATGTTTCAAACGAATAGGTAATTTTTGTTACTGGAAAGAACAATGAGGAACAAAATAAAATATAAAGGATAAACCTTTTCACATATTTCGGTCAACATTAAGTTTAAGAAGCTGAGTGTGTAAGAGTAGCTTAGGGTACATGTGGGCTTTTAAAAGAAAAAAAGTTTGGGCCAGAGATCACTGAGCAGGGCACAAAAAGGCATGGTGCCTAAACAAATGGCCTAGCCTTGAGCAGCTCCATTTCAGAAACATACTAAGGGAACCTGAAGATCAGGGAAAGAAATACTCAGCTTTGAGGGCCTCCTGCCATACACCATCCACCTCTCTGATCTCCTCCCCAGAAGGACAATTATTTGGGGTCCCACTGCTTACTTCCTGGAGCATACAGAATGTATCTTCTGATTTTTCTGAGCACCCACCAACATGGGATTTATTATGTCATTTTAAAGCTGAAAAGACTAGGTCAAAATGGTGACCTTCTCCAAAGTCACTCAGATAGGAAGATGAAGTTGCTAGCGCTCAAGGAACGTGTGTCCAAGCTTGTCACTTGTCACTCCAAGTTGGTCTCATTTCTACACTCACCACAACATCACACAATTAACATTGAGGAATATTGCTGGTAATTACTGGAACATTAAATGTGTGTCAGAAAATAGGGTGTTCCACACATCAAAGTCTCTCAATGCCTACAACACGACCCATGAGGTGTGGTCAGCCCTGTGATGGTTCAAATTGACAGGATCTGGAATCGTCCAAGTGACAAACTTATATGTATGTCTGTGAGAGAGGTTCTAGCTGGGTTGGAGGTGGGAAGTCCTACACTGACTGTGGGCATCACCGTTCCATGGCATGAGGTCCCAGGCAAGACAAAAGGGGAAGTGAGCTGAGCACCAGCATCCAGCTTGCTCTGCTTCCTCATTGGGAACACAGTACTGCTGTGATTTTACCTCCACAATGGGCTGTACCCTTAAGGTGTGAGCCAAAACAAACCCTCTACCCTTAAATTGCTTTGGTTGAGCATTTGATTCCAACAATTCAGAAAGTAATTAAAACAGTCGGTTCTTGTAAATCTTTACAGGAGGGCTCACAGACAACCTCCCCAAGGTCATAGCATCATGCAGGATTCCAACCTAGACTATTCAAGTCAAGGGAGCTCTGGATGGCTGTGATAAATCATTCCCTACAAAGTGAATAACTAGGGGTGAAGCTATATTGGAGAAGTCCAAAATTCATACATGTTAAAGGGCAAGTGCATGGCAGAAACAAGTAAACAAGTGTAGGGTGATAATGAAGAGAGGAGCCAGATGCACAGTGGGGATGAGAGCTTGTGAGGTGGAACCATGCAGCTGTTTTCTTGGCTTGGTCTGCAGACCAATGTAGCCAGCTTCTGAATGGACTACCAAGACTGGAAAACAGGGGCTTTATAAGAAATCTTACAACCACATGAGTGGAAGTGGGGCTTTGATAACACACACACACACACACACACACAAAGAGAGAGAGAGAAAAAGAGAGATGTTGGTTCCCAGCTGCTCAGCCCCAAAATAACCACACAGAAAGAAAGTGTATTATTTAAATCACTACTTGGCCCACTAGTTCTAGCTTCTTAATGGCTAACTCTTGCATATTAATTTAACCCATGTCCATTAATCTGTGTATCGCCACATGACAGTGGCTTACTAGCAAAGTTTCGACATGTCTGACTATGGTGGAGGTTCTATGGCTTCTCTCTGACTCCACCCTTCTTTCTCCCAGCATTTAGCCTAGCTTTCCCAGCCTACCTAAGTTCTGCCTTGCTATATGTCCAAAGCTGTTTCTATATTCATTAATGGTAATCACAGAACACAGAGGGGACTCCCACATCATAGAGAGAGAGAGAATGAGAGGGTGAAAGAAGGCTAGAAAGTTGAATGAGCAAGAACAAGAAATATTCAGCTAGACAATCAAGGCAAGCAGAACATGGATCACATATTACAACTTTTGTGGTAGATGAGGGAGTGAGTTGGCTGTGTGTTAAGCTGATGCTCCATATGCTGATTCTTTATTAATTCATGAAAGCAGCACAATTTGATGACTTTGGGGGTCTTTTGAACTTTGTAGGCAACACTAGCTTCATAATGCTCAGAAGCAGAACATCCAGCACAACAGTCCTTAGGAAATGGTGACCACAGAGGCCAAATCTCGGGAGCTCTCAGGTTGAATTGCCAGCACATGTATGGTGGTTCACAGCTGTCTGTAACTCCAGTTCCAGGATATCTGATGCCTTTTTCTGGTTTCTATGGGTACCAGTCATGCATATGGTGTGCAGATATACATGTAACAAAATACTTACACACAAAGAATAAAAGTTAAAGTAAAAAAATTAATTAGATGAAATTGTTTGTTGTTACCAAGAAAAACAACTATCAGTAAGACACCCACAGACTAAAATCAAGGACAGAGACCATCTAGCATAATAACAGAAGACGAAAACAAGTTGGCATGGCTACTTTAGTATCTGATGGAGATGACTACAAGCCAAAGCTAGTCAAAACACACAGAGGGCTAGAAAGAAGGCTCAGTGCTGAGAAATGCTTGCTATACAAACACCCAGACCCAAGTCTGAATTCCTAGCACCCAAGAAAAAGCTGAGCACAACTGTGCAAATCTTCCTGTAACCACAGTGCTGTCAGGGAAATGGACACAGGAGGCTTGCTGGGGTTTTCTGTCAGTCAGCCAAGCTATAGGCTCACTGGGTAACCCTCTTTTAAGGGTATACAGTGTATAATGATAAGGCAGGAGACTTGATATCCCCCTCTGACCTCTACGTGAATACACATAAGCACACATACCTACACACATGTGTGCAAACACATGCACCATACATACAGTTACATACACAGTCACACATACATATATATATAGACATAAAGAAAGAAAGCCACTATATATTAACAAAGGGCCCAACTCATCAAGAAGATACAACAGACATAAGTACATTTACACCAGAGCTCAGGGCTCCCAATTTCATAAAACAAATACTAATGGACAGAAAAGGTCAGAGACATCCTCATATAATCGCAGCTGGTGATTTCAGTAAGCTAATCTCATTTTTAGATAGGTCATCCAAACAAAGATCAGCAAAGAAAACCCATAGTTAAATTATGCTACAGGTCAAAGGACTTAACAGAAGTATACAGAACATCCCATTTAACAGAAACAGAATATAGGTTCTTCTCAGCAGACATGAAACCTTCCCAGCCCAAATTAAGACTTAACAAATACAAAAACAACTGATTTTTTTAATCTTATCAGATCATAATAGAATCAAGGTAGAAACCAATACAGCAAGAGAAATCACAGAAACTACACAAATAGATGAAGACTGAGCAATACACCCTTGAAAGAGAGAAGGTCACTGACAAAATCAGCAAGGAAATTAAAATTCCCAACAATCAGATAAAAAAATGAAAGTACAACTTAGGAGGAACTTTCAACACTGCTAAGGTAATTCCAAGAAGAAAGTTTTAGCTCTGATATGAGTGTTCATAATCCTTTTAAAACCTGGATGATGCCAAATAAACAACCTAATAATGATATGTATCCAGGTCTTCAAAGTTCAGAAGCAAGTCAAGCGCAAAAGCAGACAAGGACAGAAATGACTGAGATGGCAAATAAAAAATTAATATGTAGAGTCAATTAGAATTGGTTCTTCAAAAACACAAACAAGGCTAACAAACCCCTAGCCAAGCTCCCACAAAGAAAGAGGCAGAAGACCCAAGACACTCTGATGTGGGAAGAAAGGGGGAGCCACTTCAGATGCCAATGAAATCGAGAGCATCGTTAGGAAATACTTTGAATATTTAGATCCCCAAAAGTCCAGGAAACTCTAAAGGGAATGGATGAATTTCTAGACACATATAATCTACCAAGTGAAATCAAGATGATATAAAGAAGTGACACATTCATAAAAGTCAACAAAACTGAACCAGTATTAAAACATTTCCCAGATAAGGGTCCAGAAAGAGTAAAGACCAAATTCTCCCAGATCTTTAAGACAAGCTTACATGAATGATTCTCAGACTGTTCCATGGTAGAGTAAGGGCAACATTATCTATGAAGTTGTTTAATGAAGGCAACACTGTACAAAAACCAAATCACCTCTTCCCGATGCACACACTCTCATACACACACACACACACACACACACACACACACCATTGACCAATTTCCCAAATGAACATGGATATAAAAATTATCAATAAAATTGTTGTATGCCAAATTCAAGAACACATTAATTAATATCACACACCACTACCACATTGGTTCCACTCCAATGTATGCAAATGTACATATATTTTAAGGGCAAAGTGTGTGTGTGTGTATATATATATATATATATATATATATATATATATATCATCACCATAGCTGTAGAAAAGGCATTTGACAAAGTTCAACAGCTGTTTGTGATGAAAGCCCTGAAGAAATGAGGAATAGAAGGAGAATACCTTCTAACAATAAAGACGATATATAACAAGCCTATAGCTAGTGTTACGGTAAACAGGAGAAAACTGGAAGCATTTCTTCCCAAGTCAGCCAAGAGTGCTCATTGTCCCCACTATATCTACTGCAGTGCTTCGGGCTTAGCTCAAGCCGTGAACCCGGGAAAAGGAAAATAGGGACACAAATAGGAAATCAAGAAACTGAATTATTCCTACTTGCAGGCGATTCTATTCTACATCCTAAGACCCGAAAGACTATCAGAAAACATCTAGAACTGTATACACTTTTGGCATAGTAGCAAGATAAAAAAAAAGTCAATATACAAAAATTAGTAGTATTTCTATATGTCAATAGCAAGCTTGCCAAGAAAGAACTGAGGCAGAGCAAAAGAAAACAGAATAACAACAACAAAAACTCAACAACAACAACAACAAAAAACCCAAAACCAACAAAAAGTATTTATAATACATTTTAAAAAAATCTTTCAGTAAATCTAAGCAAGAAGGTAAAAGATCTCTACAATGGGAATTTTAAACACTGAATAAAGAAACAAGATGACATTAGAAATTGGAAAGACCTCGCATGTTCATAGATGGAAAGGATTAATGTTGTGAAGATAGCTATGTCACAGAAAGCCAGCTATAGAGCCAACATAATCCACACTGAAATCCCAAATATTTCTTCACAGCCCTGATAGGAAGAAAAAAAAAGATCCTAAAACGTTCAACGAAGCACAAATGACTTAAGTACCCAAAGCAATCTCCACCCTCACAATGCTCGACCTCAAATTATACTGAAGAGCCAGAGTGACGAAGATAACACGTCTCTGGTACAAAGCAGACACAGAGATCGATAGAACACAGAAGCCGCGCTTAAATCCTCCCAGCCACAGAAACCTACTTTTTGACAAAGGTGAAAAAAAATAATACAACAGCCTGGTGCTAGGGAAACTGGGAGGATGAAAATAGATCCATATCTCTCACTCTGCACACATACAAAAATCAATTCAGAATGGATCAAAGACTTTTATACAAGCCCAACAATCTGAAATTGCTGGACATTATAGAGAAAACACGTTGGGGTCTAGGCACCAGCAAGGACTTTTTGAACAAGAAATAATTCCAGGAGCTGGCATGAGGGATAACATACAGTTAAGCACTTTCTGACCAGTAAAGGAAACACTCCCTGGCGTGAAGAGACAGCTTATAGAACGGGACAAACCTCTTTGCCAACTACACAGCACATAGGGGATTAATATTAAGGTATATAAAACTCCACAAATGTTAAACGTTAGAAAGCACCCAATCAATACGTGTGGTAGTGAACTGACTAGACAGCTCTCAAAAGAAGAAATATGAATGGCCAATAAATGTTTGAAAAGTGTTCATCATCCTTCACCGCTAGGGAAATACAAATAAAACCATCAATGAGATTCTACCTCACCGCAGTCAGAATGGCCATCACCAAGAAAGAGCAAAGAAAAAACACAACCCAATAACAAATTCTAGTGAGGATGTGCAGAAAATGGATGCTGGTAGTGGGAATGCAAAGTTATGAAGCACTGTGTAAACGTCAATCTCAAAGCTTCTAAAAAAGCTAAAATTAGGTCAAGTGCAGGACCCAGGTAGACCTCTCTCTTAGTCTGTACTGGAAGGCCTCTGTGTCAGTGTACCACAAAGGTACACACAGCCGTGCCTGCCGCTGCACCTCTCACAGAAGCTATGGAACTGGACCAACGAAGATATCTGCCAACACATGGACAGAAAACAAGAACATGGCACATATACTCAATGGAATGTTTTCAAACGCGAAAACTTGACATTTGCGCAAAGTGGATGGACCGCAATATCACTGAGTTAAGCAAAATAAGGCAGGCTAAGAAAGAGAAGTACATATTTCCTCTTATATGTTAAACTTAGGCTTAAAGGTGTGTGTGCAAGCATGAGTGCATGCATGCGTGTGTCCTATCTGCGCATAGGTCATGGAACTAGGAAGGGATCACTGGAGAAGAGGAAGGGTACACAAGCACAAGACAGAACTCTCTGTGGGCACAAAGGGAATCAGACAGTCAGGAGGGCAGTGGGGGAAGGGGACTGTGAGAACAATGTACAATGACATGTACGTATGAAAATGCAATAATGAGTTCCACTTGTACATTAACGTAAATAATCTAAAAAGTTTTAATATTCTTTTTTTAAATACAAAGACCTGAAGCTGAAAGGCGGAGGAGGTAGGGCTACTTCTGTGTATAGCTACAGCTTAAACCTGCTTGGTTTCTACCCTCCCCTGGCCACACTGGGCTCTGGGGCTAGTCAAGTTCCTTGTATACCCGTATCTGGCAGGTTGGCCAGCGCATAGAAGGCTCTCCATAGTCACTGGGTCTCCTGAGGAGTAACAAGGTTCTGCTCACACCCACTCAACCACTGATGGCCCTTTCCCAGCAAAAGCAGAAAAAAAAAAAAAAAACTGTCAGAAAGGATTTTAACAGCATGACTTCTGCTCCTGATCTACACACCTACAGGAAAAGCCTGGACCAGTTAGATCAAACAATACTTGTAGGTGGGGTTGTCCCCAAAGCAGCAAATGTGTCACATTAAAGTATGCCGTGAATTCCTGTCCCTGTTTGTTCCACTAAAGGAGCCTACTGTCACAAGGAGAATAATAGACACCCAAGTGAAAACACCTTCTAGCATAGCAAGCTCCATTCTAACTACACACAAACCTCCCTTGACCCACAGTGCACTGGGACTTGATCCAGCACTGCCAGTCTTTTGTCTTCGTGTCTGACAAGGCAAGGGTTTCAACACATAGCCTCAGGATTTTATTTCAAACCATCAATTACTTATATTCGCTGCTGTAGGTGGTGAGCTCGCTGTCGTTGCGCATCCACTTGAATTCCAGAGGCCAGCTCCCTTCAGCCAGGCAGGTGAGCACGAGGCGGTTGCCTTCCAGGTGGATCTGCGGCAGGCCCGGCTCCGTCTTGAAGTACGGTGCAACGTCATCTGAGGTACCCAAAAGCAGACAAAATGGAGAAAGCTTAATGAAGCCGCGATGAAAATAACCCAATCCCATCAATACATCAGCATAAATAATAAATCAATGACACCAACAGTTCTAATTTTCAACAGTAGAGATGAAGGCTAGGCAGCCCAATTAAGTAGCAAATAATCCCTGGTACACTTGCAAAAGCAGGAACCTAGGAGATACTTCAAAATGCCAAAGGGTCCATAAAATCATCAGGCATGTTCCTACAAGTCCTTTCTCCTCAGAATTAATACCAGCCTATTAAAGGAGCATGCCAGGACATTCCTGCTCATACAAGACACTAAACTCGTTGTTTTGTTTATTTTATTATTTTTGAAGTGTGTATTAGTATCCATGTATGTGCACTTCTGTTCCCATGTGTGAGGGCACACATGTGAAAGTGCATCACGGAGAGGTTTGTCAGATGTCTTCCTCGGTGCCTCTCCACCTTATTGCTGAGACACGCCGAGTCATGGACACTTTAGTGGCTCTGCTATTCTAACTCCCAGATTTCCATGAAGACCTTCTGTCTCCACCCGCTGTGTGCTGGGATAAAGAAAGTGCCAATACTGCCAAGGATTTAAGTCTTGAGTTCCTGTCCAACCTTCCCCAGATGATGGACTATGATCAGAACCACTAAGCCAAATGAACCCTTCCTTCCCCAGATGCTTTTAGTCATGGTGTTTTAACATAGCAATAGTCTGTCTGTAGACTGTTACTAGGGACAAGGCTCAGTGCCTAGAATCCCCCAGTGAGGGGTTGGGGGGTGGCTCAGTGGTAGAACACCTATCTAAAATCCCCCAGTGAGGGGCTGGGGTGTGACTCAGTGGTAGAGCTCCTGCCTAGAATCCCCCAGTGAGGGGCTGGGGTGTGGCTCAGTGGTAGAGTCCCTGTCTAGAATCCCCCAGTGAAGGGGCTCAGGTGTGACTCAGTAATAGAGCACTGGCCTAGAGTTCCCCCAGTGAGGGCTGGGGTGTGGCTCAGTGGTACAGCACCTACTTAGAATCCCCCAGTGAGGGCTGGGGTGTGGCTCAGTGGCAGAGCACCTACCTAGAATCCCCCAGTGAGGGGCTGGGGTATGGCTCAGTAGTAGAGCACCTGCCTAGAATCCCCCAGTGAGGAGCTGAGGTGTGGCTCAGTAGTAGAGTGCTTTCCTCACATGGACCAGACCTGACTTCAATCCCTGGCACCACAATAAACGAACAAATGTGCACTGATCCTATAGGGCAGGTCCTGCAGCAGCACTGGGAATATGAAGAGAGAGTAAGACATTGCCACTTTCCCTTCGTGGGGCTGATCTAGATTTCATGCAGGAATATAAACAGCCAACTGTGAGGTGCTATAATGAAATCTGTCACTCAATGTCAGGAGGAGCCACTAATCCCGGTCCTGTTGGGAGAGTCCTACCTGCTTTTGCTCTGAGTTGCTTTTTAAGTGCATCCTCGGGTTCTGATTGTCAACTGTATGTCCAATTTCCCTTTCTGCTATGCACTTCAGCCCAAATCATCCACTCCTATGACCCAAACAGTGTAATAAAGCCGAATTGCAATAGATATAACTCTGATGCCTTGGGGTTCGCTGAGCCGCAGGCTTTATTAATGGCCTGCCATTTGCTCTCTCTTTAACAATAGAAAAAGAAACGCCACTTCATAGGGTTCCAGTGTCCTACACGCATGCCTCATAAAAAATACATCTGTTTGAAAGAAAAAAGCTTTAAGATACAAGCTCAAAAATGTGAATTTGTGACTAAACCTGACAGAGCATCATCAATTTAACAGATTATACAATGGCCTGGAATTCAAATGACACCACAGTTCGATTCCTCATAGAATTCACAGGTAACTACACACACCTCTACTGTGAACAAATTACTATTCTGGGTACTGCAATCAAGTAGGAAAATCCTTCATAAGGAATAGCTTTATTCACTTGGCAAGCAAATATCTCGTGATCTAAATGGCCATAGAATGTTGTTAGCCCAGAGGCTGCCCATTCATTTCAACAAGAAGGGAAAAGCACACATTTTCAAGGCCCTGGAATTTTAAGTGTCTAAAATTATCACCACAAATATTTTAGCATAGCCAGCATGGAGAACTAGTTACCCCTCTAAGACCAGTGGTCTTTCCCACTTGAAATTCAAAGAGAACATGAAGGTAGAAAAGCATATACTTGAACTTGAGATTTAGAGAGGACATGAAGGTAGCCAAATATGGACACTTTGGAGAGAGAAAGGGTATATATAATATGTTCACCCCATCACCATCTTAGAGCACTGTATCCCTGTAGCCATGACAACTAATTGAAGGGACCAAGATAAGAGGAAGCTGGGTCCATGGTAATACTAACTGAGCTACTGACGCTCACAAGTAGAAGGTAGTGAAGTGTCAAGGACCTCATCTGGGGTGTCCTTCCCTCCTGCTCCCCTCACATGTGACTAATCTTAGGAGATGCTAGACAATGTTCAAATGGAACTACACACAAAGAGGAGACACCCAGATGCAGCTTCCGTGAGGTTATCATCCATGATGGGGTGGGATATTATGGGGATATGACTGTTTTGAGGCCATCCACGCTGAGAGCCCCATCAACTCACTGCAGAAAAGGAACTTTGATGTATCAACGGTGCCCTCTCTATGGTGAACAGACGCCTTCTCATCTCCTCAGGATATGCTAATGGAACAGAGGGATCTCTGTGCAGGGGTGCACAGGTCCCCACAGAAGCATGTGATCTTTTGTAGTTTACATGGTCAGAAAACTACCAGGGAAAGAAAATGAGTGAAATGCCCAAGAGTTACTCATGAGACTCTGACCTGGAGAAATGCCAGTGGTCCATCCACTGGTCTGTAGGAGGATGGCAACATCGCAAATATGACCACTGGACCCTGCCTCTCCCCCAAGAAAACGTGTCGAGTGTATGACTACTTCTGTATGCCGACAATAAGCTCATTAAATCCCTGTCCCTGGGATGGATAACCATGGAAAACTATGAGATTTCCATTTTCACATACTTTTAAATAGAACGTAAATCATTTATGAAACAGAGAGTCACATTTGTCTGGATAATGCAGATTTAAGGTCCATTCACAGGAGAGGACCAGACTTAATGTTCTCTCAAATCAACATCATAATTTTATGATGTCCAAGTCACTTCCCCAAATGGACTTTTAAGGTTTTTAGATAAATGTAAATGGATTTAACTTTACCTGTCCAAATGCAAAGATAATCTTCTCATCTAGAAAGGGACTATGACCATATGACAGAGTAGGAACAGTTGCCATGGCGAGGACACAGGTACAAGAAGCCAAGGCTGAGCCTTGTCTTATGACTCCACCTCCTTCGCACAGACAGGACAGCTTCCCGGGTGTTTTAATTATGTACTCTACTACAGAAAATACAGAAGCTATCAAAAACCTCTAAGGGCAGAACGGATAGAGAGCAACCACTGGGTACTAATAACATCAGTTGTCCCGATTCACATGACTGCTGCTGAGAATCCAGCTAAGACTGGGCCTTCTTTATTACTTGTTTTTATCTATCACTGCTGTGTATGTGGATGGTGTGTGGCTGTGCGTGTGCCATAGCAGTTAAGAGAACAACTCTGTGGTGTTGGCTCTCTCCTCGCAGCTTTGCGGGGAGTCTGGGGAGCAAACGCAGGTCATCGGGCTTGCACGCCATGTGCTTTTTACCAGGGAGCCATCTCATGAACCCTCCACCTTATTGTGGGGTGTGAAGAATCTTTCTGATCAGGCCAGGCTGGCTGGCTCAGGAGCTCCAGGAACCCTCCTGTCTTTCTTCTTCAGCAATGGGGTTACAAATGCACCACCATGCCCGGCTTTCACGTGGATGCTGCGGATCATATTCCAGTCCTTATGCTCATGTGGAAAGCACTTTACACCCTGAGCCATCCCCGGCTCCACTCCTCTGTTTTAAAGGGATAATTAGCGAGGAATGACAGTCAACTTGCACTTAGCAAAGAAAGCGATCATCCCACAAGCAAGGGGGGTCCCAGGCAGACAAACCCCACGTGTTCCGGTACAGCGAGATGAAGTTTAGAAGCACCTGCAATCAGCTCCATCAATCAGCGGGGGTCCGGCACGGGGGTCCGGCACGGGGGACCCTAATAGTGGCATGAATGGGCAATCACACGAAGCAGGACTTTTCATTCCTGAACTCCACTCTGCCACAGCAAAATTCCCCAGGGCAAACAACGCTCCCTTTAAACCACTAATCTTCTTTTAAAAGTTCCTTTATATCAAATCCCAACATTTTCATGCCCCAAGCTTATGAATTTGCCACTCACAGAAAATTTTACTTTTTTTTTTTCAAATACCAGGCAGAAATAAAAGCATGGGGCGTAATGGATCACCTACGAAGTAGGCTGGCGAGCGTGGGTAGAAGACCCTGCTCTGGCCGACGCAGCCATTCCCAGCTCTGCTGCCAGCAGTAGGCTATGCACACACAGGGAGTCCAAGAGTTTAATCTCACCAAATAACATGCTTTCCTCACAAGAGTAATATTCATATTTTTAAAGAAAACAATTATACATTTAAAGCATGTTCCTGAGGCAAAAATCTAAACAGTTTACTAAGTAATTCTGTACTGTGGTTAAGTCCACAGATATGCAAGGTCACAGTGTGACTGGTGTAAGTGGGTCCTGATGCTTGAGGAACAAAATCCATAGGCCTGTGGACAAAGCAATTCAAATACATTTTCTGTGACCACCATGTACATGCGGTTGTGGGTAGAGGTAACCCAGGAAGGAAAGAAAAGAAGAGAATCGATGTTGCACAATGATCAAACCAGGTAATCATCACACCATAAAGATCTGGCAGCTAAGTGGGACAAGAGAGGTAATGGGGTGGCCAGGATCAGATATATTACATGCTATAATTAACTTAATATGCATGTAATTAACTTAAACAGTAGAAAACAAAAAACAAAACAAACAAATGTAAACGCAGAACTGGTCCTACACCAAAGCTAATCCAGGCTCCATGCTCTTAGCCAATCACCAACACTAATAAACATTTTGGGGAGAACAGACAAGCACATGTGGTCGCCTCTATGGTCATATTGCTCAGATCTAGAAAATCATCCAATTTCTGCCCATGACAGTTTACTTATTCCCACTTGAAAAAAGTAAGTGAGAATAAGAAGTTCTAAGGCAAAAAAAAATAAGGTAGCTACTACAAATACACAAACATAAACATCATCAAAAGAATCTAGCCGGACACTGGTGGCACACGCCTTTAATTCCAACACACAAGGATGCAGAGGCAGGCAGATCTCTGTGAGCTTGAGGCTAGCCTGGTCTACAGAGCTAGCCTCAAAAATTGAAGGAGAAAAGAAAAGACGAAGCCATCAATGCTATGCATGGTGTCACACATCTGTAATTCCATCACTAAGGAAGTTGAGGCAGGAGGATCATGACTGTAAGGCCAGCCAGCTGGAACTACTTAAGATTGTGTCTTAAAAAACAAACAAAAGCCGGGCGGTGGCGCCTGCCTTTAATCCCAGCACCTGGGAGGCAGAGGTAAGCGGATCTCTGTGAGTTCGAGGCCAGTCTGGTCTACAAGAGCTAGTGCCAGGACAGGCTCAAAGCTACAGTGAAACCTTGTCTTGAAAAAAATCAAAAAACAATAAAAAATAAAAACAAACAAAACTCCCAAATAAAAATAAAGCCCCAAAGCATTGTATTCTGATGACTACAAAACCAAAGAATAAGGTATGCTTTCAAGCTGCTGTCTGATAGGCATTCAATGGGATGCAATTGCAAGTTGAGGCTAGCTCACTGCACACCCCTCTGTTAGCAGGACCCTGATGTGTTTCTACCACCATGAACAGGCACCATAGGCCACCCTGGCTCTTCCCACAAGTGGAGGCCAAAGTCCTGAATGCTTACTATTGTTCCAGTTACAAGGTTACAAACACTTTCATTCCCAAGCAAGACTGAGTATTCTGCCTGCTAGGAGCTGGAGATGTAGCTGGCCCCAACCCAATGAGCTCACAGTCTAGAGACGAGGCTTGCACACAAGGCAAGAGCATCCCAGGAGAGACAGCTGAGGTATGAAATTGGTGCTGGGCTAAGCAGGGAACACAGCTGAGGTCCTCCCCACGCCAAGGTCTTAGCATCCCAGGACGTTCAGAACCTGAAGGGGTGCAGACACCAGAGGAACGAGCAGACTCAGTCACAGAGGGTTTGTGGGCATTGCTGGCTACTTTCTTGGCTATACAGTGACTTTGAACAACTCTTGAAGGTTTTTTAAAGAACTTTTCTCTGTATCACCCTTAGTGATAAGTGAGAATTTTGTCTAGAGTGTTAGGGGAGGCTGCTGTCCCACCACCACCGTGTGTGTGTGTGTGTGTGTGTGTATGTGTGTGTGTTCATGTGGAGGGCAAAGGTTCATACTGGATGTCTTCTTCTATCGTTTTCCATCTTACTTTTGGGGAGTGTCTTTCAGTATACCAGGAGCTCAGAATCCACTTGTCTGGCTGACCAGCATTAGCCCCAAGGATCCTCAGATCTCTGCCTATTCTGTGCTGTGATCACAGGCACATGAACATGTAGGTGACCTTTTATGTGGGCGCTGGGCACTCTTAGCTTACATAGTGATCACTTTCCTGACCCATATATCTCCTTAACTCCCAACAAATGAGAATTTCTCTGACAAGTATTTCTAGATTTCAACTAAGAAACAGACCTCAGAGTTGACTTGCTGGCTACTTGTGCCTCGTCCATCTGTGATCTATGAGCAGTCTTATAGGGATCTCAGGGCACCTCTGCAGAGACCCAGAGGACATCTCAGAACACAAGGAGTCGTCTAGTAGTGGTGGCAGTGATTGCCAAGTTTGGTTTGGGATTAAAGTCTGGGAACTTGGGTACCAAGGATCCAGAGCATAGTGTAAGATCAATTAGCAGCAGACTAGACTGTCCACCCTTCTCCCCATGACTCTGCTCCTCCTCTACTTTCTGAGGAAACATATCAGAAAGGACAGACTGCAGATCAAAGTTATATTGCAGGCCGTGGGGAGAGCTCCTCAGGAAATAGCTATAAGCACAAAGACCTGAATTCCACATGAAGTCTCACCTCTGAGAAGCCATATAAAAAGGTAAAGCTAGGATGTAGCCCCAGCCAGTCTGGCTCCAGACCTGGCATGCTCACACTGTACTAACAATGAGGTGCTTCAGAATCTTGGAGATGGAGACGCTACAGGAAAGTTGACTTGCATTATTGACAGTAATACTATTGATTCTTACATTAACTTCCCACAGAAACCAGGATTGGCTAGAATGAGGAGACTGAGACTCCCACTTTTTCTCAAAGGAATTTTGGGTTTGGGTGGTGGCTTAGGTAGTTAACTGACTGCTGGGCAAATATGAGGAGGATTCGTGTGTGGACCCCCAGAAACCACGTAAAAAAGCTTGGCATGACGTTATGCACATGCATTCCTGCACCAAGAAGATGGAGACAGGAAACTTGGGGCTTGCTGCTCAGCCAGCCTAGCCCAGCGGGTGAGCTCCAGGATAGTGAAGGACCCTTTCTCAAAAACAAGGTAGGTGCCTCTTGAGGAATGGCTACTAAGGATGTCCTCCAGCCTCCACATACACATGCATGTGCATGCACATAGACCTGCACACACACAGAAGCTCACATTGAGTGTCCCTAGATCTTTCCATAAAGTCTCCATAAAACTGGGTGCTCAGAAGTTTAACAAGCGTGGGACTTCCTCGTGGTTGGTCCACAGCATCCTCTGGATGCTTGGATCAAAATGTGAGAATGGGGAACACAGGGGCTCCCTGAGATTTCCAGCACACAGAACTACAAACAGCTTGCTGAGGCAACCAGCTGGTGGGGAAGTCAGGCTGATTATCTGCGTTCTCTGAACTCAACGTGAATTAATGGCATATTTAAGGAACTCATGGGGTGAACCTAACCCTTCCAATATTTCCCCCAAAGAAACCACTCAAGCTTTCGGTGAGATTAATCCACAGCTGAGGCTGATGGAGGAAACATAAACGGGGTATTTATGTGCCGCATTCATGCTGCACTGCGCTAATCTATTTCAGCATATAAATTAATAACAAGAAGAGACATCGGGGCAGAAGCAATTCCCCACTCCTCAGAACTGAAATAAGCTTCCGGCTTTCCCATATTTTATACTTCCAAGTAGAAGTGTGCTAAATTGTCATTTCTATGACTGATAGTGAGAACGTATGACCAACAACAAATAGTAAACAAGAAGGAAGTTATCGGAAATAGCCAGCATTCGTCTTAAATATCATATCACATTTCTTCCAAAGAGTCTTTCACGTAGCGCTCAAGGGCCAACTCTGATTACATATAAAGTTAAAAAGGTCCAGGAAAAGAAACCAGCTATGACTTACCTTCTCTGCTTAGATGTTTGCCTGTGAGAGTATGATGTATATTTAGTGATGTGAACTATGAGGCTCAAAAGGTAGTCAACTAGTAGAGATTTCGCCAGAGCAGGATAAAGGCCCATGAAAACAACTTCCCAGCATTTCAGTTCTACCAGAAAGAGCAAGGACTAAAGCAAGAGCGCAATCATGACCGTCAAGGAGAAGGAGTCCCACGTCATGGCTGCTGACAGCAAGACTTTGCAAAGCTGAATTTGATCTCAGCTTCTCCATTCCCTAGCTCTAGGCTCTTGGGTGGCCCACTGATCCTCCTTTGCAGAATGCTCCCCAGACCACAACATACAAACACCAACTTCAATAAGGGCAGTGAAACTTTTGGCTTCCAGATCCCATTGTAATTTCCATAGAAAATCATGGGGTGGCCTTAAAGTCTCAGCCGAGTGAGTTATTTACTTGCATACTTATATCATTTTAGAATATGAAGTGGTGAGCATTCAGGGTGCTTATAGCACTGCAGCCATTATAGGATAACACAAAAGGTGGGCTTGCGGGAAATACATTACCCCAGACAAAGAAAGTGAAAAGGGGCATCTACGTAGGTATTTTCAGTGTGTCTCAATAATGTCTCAAAGAGACATTACTTGCTCACCTAGCCTTTGCGGTCAGGCTTTGTAATACCTGGCTCCATTTGAAGGGTGTGAGTAAGACACAGACTGAAGATCTGTAGTTGGGAAAGGGCACTCATGTTGAGCGCTGAAACCCAAAAAAACGAGAGTCAGCTTCTGGATACCTGTACAGTGAACCTCCACCAAGGGGATGTCTAGACGCTGTTACCTTACAATCCTTCCATCCAGCTTGCCCTCTCATTCTCTACACTCCTGACATGGTTGACTCATTGCGTTTTTCAGTCTTCCAAATGTTAACAGGTGCCATTAGACACTGTAAGAAACACCACACGGTATCTTAGCCCCCACCTTATAGAGTCTTTAAGTAATGGGAAATGTCAGGTTCATAGTGGCACTGGCAAGATTTCAGAAACTCTTTTTCTTTTTTTAACTTAGGAGTTCAGTTTTTATCATGAGCTATAAATACTGCCAGAGACCGCTCCATTTCCAATGAAATGGGCTTATTTTTATTCATTTTCAAGAAACAAAATGTGCTAAACACGTGAGTCTGGATTAACACGGTCTGTCTGTCAGTTACAGCTTCCAGTGAAAATGGAGTACCAAGAAAAGAGCAAGCTAGCTTGGCTGCCAACTCAGATAACTTCCAGGGACTCTGTGCCTCAAAGCCACCCTCATTTACATGCAACAGAAGGACTTTATACGTAATTCACAATTGAACAAAGGATATTAAAAAGACATCTATCAGAGTCAAACTTTAATGCAATTAATGATTTTTACTACTCCATCAAGGATAACCTTAAGAGAGAGATTTTTTTTTTTTTTTAAATCATGCTTGAAAGGAAAGAAACATGCCAACTGGAGCCTGGCTCTGCTGGCTGCCATGAGCTACCTGTCCACCTGCCAGACATCTCCTCATGACTATTTTTGCTTCACTGACGAAGTCTCAATGCAGGGAAGAAAGCAAAAGGGTCTCTGTGTATTATCAGGGGAGACTTTTAACTTGGTTAAGTTTCCCTGGCAAAGGTTCTCAGGGCCACCAGAGTCCTCCCTTGGACCATGGCAGGAGAAAAAGGACACAGAGAGACATTGAGATTAACATCTAAAAAGCCACTTGGCAAAGAAAGAGTGGCAAACCGCTCCCATCCAGGCTATATACATAAACAGGGCATGGGGCAGGGGGTGGGGGGAGAGGCAGACAAGCCTGCCATATACAAGTTCCAGAAGGCAGCTCCTAAGACTCCTGGCTCAATGCTTCCAAGCTTATGCCTTTCCCTAGCCCACTGCCATCCTTAGGAGTCTCCTCTTCTTTTTCATAAACTGTCTCTATTTCCATTGCTAACCACCTGTGCCTGGTGTATGGCTTTGTACCAGGGTCTTCGATCCATGCAGATGACAGGAACTCTGGGAACTGTAGTTTATCCTGGGATTCAGTCCGTTAATGTTCACAAAGCATTCAGCCGCCAGTGGAAGAAGATCGACCTGCTAGCGTCTATCAGAGCGGGGCTCCACGGAATGAAACTGCACCTTCCTGTAGAATGCTGGCTCTTGAACCTCCTACAGAACACGCTTGCTTTTGGCTTTCTCAGTAACACACATAAATCAGACCACAGTCTTTTATGTCAATAACTATTAAGCCAGAGAAGTTGTTCCATTTAAAGAAAAACAGGTGTGCCTAGTTTCAATTACCTCAGAATTCCAGAGAAGCCAAAATATTGATTTGATTATTTATTCCTTCACTCAACAAATATTTCTTAAAGACCTACTAGGACTCCTGTGAGATGGGAATACAGATGTGGACTTAAAAATGGGACAGAATAAAAATTCAAACCTTCGTGAACTTGTCTCCTAGTACTGGAGATAAACAGAAGCGAGTGAGGAAAATATATAGGACAGTCTGCTTGGTGAAAGCCTATATCTCTTTTGTACAAATTGCTTCATATGTAGTTGATAAATAGGGAGCCGATATGGGTATGAAGCAGAAAGTCACACTGATTTATGCATCATTTCCCCCAGAATATTAATGCTGCAACATTTGCACGGACACGTTTTATCATTTATTAAAGAGGGAGCCCTAGAATTAGGGACACAGCTAGCTAGCAACAACAGCAGCAGCAGCAGCTGCCTATCTTAAAAGTTAGACTACTAACAGAGTGTGCTGGTTTGCTGTGGCGGTGGGAGCTGGTTTACCTGCGGCAGGATCCCCAGCCTTTCACTCCGTCGCACTCCAGAGAGGCACTGGGATTGGGGGTGGATGGAGAAGCCAGAAGGTTTTCTTCTTTATGTCAAAACAGAATACCAACAAGACACTTACTGGGACTAATATTTTTTTATCAGTGTCTTGACTGGAAACTCCCATAGGGTTTCTGTTTTGCTGTGTGTTCATGTGTTCATGCATGCATTCATGCATGTGTGTGTATGTGTGTATGTGTGTATATAGATCTTTCTCATGTACTGACCACCTTGATTTTTGAGACAGGCTCTCTCACCAGCCGGGAACTTACAAAGAGAGCAGGCTTAGCTGGCTGGCCAGCAAACCCCAGGGAACCACACTTTCTCTGTCTCCCCACTGCTGGCATTACAAGCAGTGTAATGTTCAAGTTTCATAGGATTTGAATGGCTTGCCTAATAGAATTTCCCCATAAGTCATATTATGTTGATTTATAATTATACAGCACTTAGAATTACTGTGAACATAAATGGGAGAATAAGAAAAACACCCGCATATAATATAACACTACTCTGAAGAGGAAATATGAGAAGAGAGGGGAAGAGGTTTGGGGGAAGGGGTGGCAATTTTAAATGGCAGAGGTAAGACGGATTCCCTGAGGAAGGGCATCTGGGTAAAGCACAGAACAGCCGATAGAGCCAGCCTGGCAATCAGTGCTCCAATGGTGGCAGAGCACTGCAAGGTCCCGGGGCAGGTGTCAGCCCAGACGCTGCAGGAAACTAACATGGGTGAGTGGAGCAAGTGGCTGGGGAGGGGACAGGCGACAAAGTCAAGAACAAGTGGCCACTGGGGCTCTAGAGTTCACCACGGACATGGAAGTCAATGCTCACATACCAACCAATCAGATTCATGCACAAAACAATCAACTAACACCTGGAATGGCACAATCTCAGATCATTAGCGGTATACGGAAAAATCTTTGATTTAAAAAAAACAAAGTTTTGCAAAGATAGGAAGCACACAAATTAAATAACATTAAAAGCAATTTAAACAAGCTGTTATGAGATAAGCCTGCAATCCCAGCATGCTGAGAGGCTAAGGTCCAGGAGCACTGCAAAGTGGAGAGCAGCCTGGGCTTTGATCCTACCTTGATTAATTAATAACCAATAGTTAAACAATTTAAAATGTCCTATCCTTGATTCTTTTTTTTTTTTTTTTTTGCTAAAAACAAAAAAAACTTAAAGATTTACAAAAGTTCGGTCTTAATTTTACTTTGAAATATTGTTAGGTTTTAAATTACTTGGTAAGCTAAGCTCCATTTGCGTCATCATTCCTAGTGAAAATTCTCTGCCAGAGAAAAGGAAATCAACGAGCGGGTGGCACTCCTAAGATCGGCAGAGTTCTTCCCCAAACGCGATGCAGTATCAGTGCACCAGTGCTCTGGCTGCAGTGTTTACCGTGACTCTGTTCTTCCCAGGTAGGACAGGGTGTGAGCAGTGTGACAGGAAACACGAGAAAGCCATGCATGGATGAGGAGGGGCTCAGAGCTGCTCACCCAAGCCTGAGGGCGTTTTCTCTTTAATAAAACATTCTTTACTTAAAGCACAAAACAATCCTATAAATGGTTTGCTTTGTTCCTGAAAGACACAGTCCCTAAAATCCCTTCTGGCTTACTTAACTAGACCTTCCAAGTCCAACACAAGACAGAAATAATAAAGAAATTACTACATAAATATATTTTCCTCCTTTTTCTTCACACTTTCAGGTGTCCACAGACAATTTATCAGGTCATACCAAATCTGATCTGAAAAAAGAAAAGGAAAGAAAAAGAAAAGGAAAGAAAAAGATAAACCTCCAAAGCCCCCCAAAATTGAAAAGATCTGGACTCATAGTTATATTTTGACTATAATTAATTCAGACTCATAATAAATATGAAAAAGATCAGAGGAAAATAATCAAATACCAAGAATCCAAACAATATATGCTTTGGGGGGAAAAGAGGGAGTAAAAAAATCTGACATAAAATAAAAATATACTGAATTCAATGAAAATGCAGTATGTCAAAAAATGTTGTGAGACACAGCTGAAGTGGCATAGACAGGAGAATCGATAGCACACACATAAAAAAGCTTACATTACAAAACTGGGGGATAAAACCAAATTAACAACCTATCTTTCTACCTCAAAAATTGAAATAAACCCAAAACAAGATCCAACAGATCCAAAACACTGGCCCATCAGAGGGCTGGGAAGACCGCTGAATCAATGAGCAAGATCAAAAACTGAGACAAGGCAAGAAGATAAACAAGGGAGGAAGTAGGTGGCCTAAAGACCCCATTGGCCATCAGGATCCTACAATAAACCTCAAGCTCATAAAGGTGACATTTTAGACGACAGGAAATAATTCCAAGACAACAGTAAACATAAAATTCACGGAAAATGGACCAGCCGGGAGAGTCTTACAACAGGCAAAGAAATGAAGTCCTTCCTCGAAGCCTTCTGAATAGAGCATCAATAGACAACACTTTGGAGTTCCCCCCACCCAGAGGTCTCTACACCAAAAGATTTAGCATCAACCTGTGGGATCCTGTCCAGAAAGAGGACAGGAAGGCGGGATTCCTAGGCCATTCTAGAGCATCACACCACCTGGTCTAAAGCCCTGAGAAAGGCAATCTGGAAATCGTCTGTAGATAGTGTTTCTGAACTTAGATACAAAAACCCTCAACCAAAAGATGAACAAGTCGGAGCAGGCACAGTGGGTGAAGGTACTGGCCACCAAACCTGCTCAGCTGAGTTGGACCCCTAGGGTCCACATGGTGAAGAAGAGAACTACTCTCACTTTGTCCTCTGACCTCTACACACACCGTGGCACACTGAAGATCACCCCAAGTGAATGAATATGTACAAATAAATAAAAGTTTGGGAATTGTCTTATTTTGGGCTTGCTTTGGCAGTACACTAAAATTACAATGAGACAGAGATTAGCGTGATCTCTTCACAAGAATGAGACAAAATAAGTGAAGCATTCCGAACTGTGTTAAAATGATCAAAACACATAAAAATCTCAAAGAGTTAATAAAAATAATTTTAAATACAATAAAATTACTTTTAGTTTAAAATAGGGTCATTCTAAAATATATATTAACTAATAAAATCCAGTGCTGTACCAAAAACGGGGAAGTTTCAGGTATTCACGCCTGGTTCAATACAAAAATTAACATCATCTGCTGTGTGAAAGGGGTAAAAGCATCACCTATCATCAAATGAAGCAGAAGGAAACTGACACAATTCAACCTTCATGATTTTAAAAAGATAAAGAAGCTTCACCAGCTGGGAACAACAGGGAACATTCTTAATGTCGTGGAGAACACTGTAAAACCCTACATCTAATCAGCATTCAAACCTGAATGTCTTTCCCTGAACTTGGTGGTCATTCAAGAAGGTCAGCTCTGATCTTTTACTACGAAGACTGTCCACTGGAAGACAGAAGAGAAATGTGAATAAAAGACACATCCCAGAAGGAGAAAATGAAAGTGCCCCTGTCTGCAGATGACTCTGGGTATTATTTAGGAAATCCAGCAGCACACACAGACCCCCAGACATCTGAGGAGCCCGCAGTACACAGATCACCACAATCAAGCACACCAATGTAAATACTGGGCATGCTGAAGACAAGAGCCATGAAAGCCACCAATAATAGCCCCAACATGGGAGCACTTTTAGAACTATGACCTGCTGGAAATTATAAAATGCTGATTTCAGAAATCAATAAAGGGGAGAAGGGGCCTCAAAAGATGGCTCAACCGTTAGGAGCACTTTCTGTTCCTGCTGAGGAACTGAGTTCATTTCCTAGCACTTATATATGGCAGCTCACAACCTGTAACTCTAATTCCACGGGAGATCTGACACCCTCTTCTGGCCTACACAAGCACCTGCATATGTGTGCTCATGCACATGAATAAAAAAATGAAATAAATCATTTAAAAAAGAAATTTAACTCTCAGGTGACAGAGGCAGGTAGCTCTCTGAGTTTGAGACCAGCCTGGTCTACAGAGTGAGTTCCAGGATGGTGAGGGTGGTTACGGAGAAACACTGTCTTGAAAAAAAAAATTCAAAATCTAAAATAAATCTAAATACTCAGGAAGACATTCATGTTCAGAAACTGAAAGAGTAGACACAGTAAAGTTGTCAAATCTGTACAACTACACCATAAAAGTTAACAGAATCCTGTTAAAACTCCAGCAAGACTTTCCATTGATATGCATAAGATTATTCTAAAAATTTATATGGAAAGGCAAAGGAACTAGACTATCTAAGACAATTTTGAAAAGGAATAAAATGGGAGAAAATTGCTCGTTCTGATGTGAAGGCTTATTCTACCGCCACAGTAATAAAGCTGGCCTGGTACTGACAGAGGGGTCAAAGAAGTAGATTGGGGGGCACGGGAAAGGCCAGACAGAAGACAGACAGCCAAGTGACTTCTGCCAAGGGTGAAAAGCAGACTCAGCGGTGGAAGGACAGCCTCTAAAATGAAAGCCATTAGAACCAACTTTGAAACCCAGAAGGCAAAAGAATAAAAGTCTGTCTAATCTTCATATGGCATGCAATATCAACTCAAAATGGATCATGGGCGTGAATGCAAAACTACAAAACTTTAAGAAAAATACCAAGCATGGGAAGAAAGGTCTGGGATGTAGGGCCAGGCATGTGGCCTTAGAGCCGCAGGAAAAGAATGCTGCAGGTGGGGAGGAATGACTCAGTGGTTAGGAGCACTTGCTGCTCTTGCAGAGGACTTGAATTCAGTACCCAGAAACCACAACAGATGGCTCACAATCACCTTATTGCTGCAGTTTTAGGGACCTGACACCCTCTTATGAACTCTGCAGGTACCTACATGTGCACATACATACACACAGACATGTGTAGATAATTTAAAAATAAAAAAAATAATAAAAAGTTTGCTACATTTGTTTTTTAAAAAAGACAGAATCTCATCAATTTTGAAAACATTGGATCTGCTAAAGACCCTGTGCAGAAGATGAATAGAAAACTGAAAGGCATGGAGGGGGAGCGGGGGCCGGCACACAGGGTAAACCTGGAAAAAGACAAGAATCTAGTATGTAAAAAACACCAAAACTCAGCAGTACAGTCTAACCAAACAGGAAATGGGAAGATTCACACACCAAGATTCTTTTGCAGGGGATCTGCAAGTGGGAAATAATCACATGAAAGATTTCCAGCATCATTAGCCATTAGAGAAACATAAATTAAAACAACCACATGATGAGGGTTGCAGAGACAGCTCAGCAGTTAAGACTGCTCTTACAAAGGACCTGAGTTTGGGTCCTAGATCTCATGGTGAGTAGCTCATAATGGCCTGTACCCTAGCTCCAGAGGACCCGACAGGCTCTTTGGGACTCTTAGTACCTCCACACATACACACTAAACAAAAATAAATGTTTTTTAAGAACTACCACGAGCTCTCCCTGCAGACTTTCTGGAATGGCTGAAGCCCTGTTGGCGCAGCACCCACACTGCTAAGAACATGAGGCACGGGGTCACTCACACACTGCTGGTGGATAAATGAAGGGGTGCACTCAGGAAACAGGCTGGGGCTTTCTCTCGAAACTACACAGGTAACTCAGCACAGCCCTGCCAGCGCACTCTTGGGCATTTGATCCAGAGAAACACAGGCATACGTTCCCATGAAAACTTGCACTTGGTGTTTATAACAGTTTTAGTCCCCCGCAGTGAAAGCTGGCTTGAAGCCAGGTATCCTTCCAAAGACAGGAGGCCGCACGCATTGCAGTGTACCCACAGCAAGGAACACTCACCACTGGCAATAAAACAGAACACATTAGAACCAGCAACCTGCAGGCCAGTTTGCAGTGTGAGAAAAAGTAACACAACCATGACACATTTATACAACAGTCGTAAGATGACAGAACCATAGAAACAGGTTATAATGACAACCAGAAAATTAGAGCAAGGGGATGAGATACAAAAATAAGTGGGTGGCCCAAGAGAATGTTCATCAGCTGGTGATACAGACGTCAGTGGCCTGGTTGAGATGTCGGATTATAAATTTATAATACCATAGAGAAAATCTGAATTAAAAAGTATTAACGTACAAGGGTCTCTGTGTATTGTTGCTAACAATTGCAAACAAATCTATAGTTACCTCAAAATAAAACTCTAACAAGAGTATTGATAATGAGTAAAATAATAAATAAGTGGAAGACATTATCTTTTTACAAAAGATTATTTTACTTTCATGCATGTGTGTCTGTGTGTGGGTTTGCACACATGAGTGCAGGCATCCTGGAAGTCCAGGAGTGTGCTGGGGCCCCTGAAGCTGCAGTTACAGGCAGGTATGAGCTACCCCACAGAGGGTGCTGGGAACTGAACTTGGGTCCTCAGCCAGAGCAGCAAGTGATTTTAACTGCTGAGCCATCTCCCCATCCCCAAGTTAAAAATTTATGATCACATATCTTACAAGGATTTTTATCTGGTTATAGAAAGAATACCAACTTCCCAGGGGCAGGAAAGACAAGTGAAAATGAGAAAGACAAAGCTTCACACTTGCACATCCTAAAGGGAGACAGACAGACAGCAAGCACATGGGATGGTGTTCTACACTGTTTGACCATAGAGTGTAATTACAAAATTGAAAGAAAAAAGACAGCACTAAATGCAGACAGATATGCATAGAACTGCCACCTTCATACATCACTGGCAAGAACAGATAAGCCCATCCCTCATGGTCACCTGTGGATCCTTCCTCCCATTTCCCTGATCACACTAGAAGGAAACAATACAGTTAATACAACTGCTTCTTCTTGGGATTTAAAACACCTCACCAAGCAGTAGAGATTGCAGGGCTCTGGTGAGGCCCCATTAGGGGAAAGCTATTTCCTTTCAGTCAACAGAATGGAGTCTGAGTCTACCTCTGGCCCTGGGGGAGACAAGACATTCTGATTTGCTCAGAGGTTAGAACATTACATACTATGTCTTCTCCAGGAGGAGTAAACTCAACTAGGCTGTCAATCATCTAGCCTACTTCTCAGGAAGGCTGATGTTCCTGAAGATGACCAAAGAGATGGGAGGATTGTTACATAGAGAAGCCCTGTCTCAAAATACAAAAATCGATCAAATAAAAAAAAAAAATCAAGCCAAGTTTGGTGGTGGTGAAAGTCTTTAATCCCAGCGCTTGGGAAGCAGAGGAAGATGAATTTCTGAGTTCTAGGCCAGTCTGCTCTACAGAGCAAGTACCAGAACAGCAGGGCTACACAGAGAAACATTGTCTTGAAAAACAAAAATAAAATAAATAAAAATAATACACACACACACACGCACACACACAGAGTCAGATGACAGGGAACTTGGTGAAAATCACACAAAAAGAAAACATGAAGCCGAGGTTAAACAGCTGTAATCTAATTAACCCAACACCATGCAAAGTGAAAAGGACTATGATTATCTATGAATAAGTAGGTGCTAACTCTGATGGCTGAGAAACACTTCACACTTTAGTTCCAACATACACAAGCTGTCACCAGTGACCGTCTCAGAAAAGAGGCCCAACATAGGCATCACATTCGTGAGACAATCCATTCAAGGGACATCTGATGTGGCAAGCAGCTTTTGACATGGTAGAGGGTAATTACAGTAAAACTCCTACACGCAAAACAACACGAAGTCACCAGGACAGGAAGACAGGTGATAACTGGCTAGCTGTAACACACAACACAGCTTTCAGGCAAAAGAAAAAAACTGAAACAAAACAAAAGTAGAAAAAATTGTTTGTACCCAGCTGTAACTACACTCCTAAGGATTCTAAGAACAAACTGGGACTCATGATGGTGGCAGCAATATGTGTCCCCTGCCACCAGACAACACATTTTTAAAAAATTGAAACATAAATCAAGAAGCTCAAATCAAACAAAATGGCCTTCTCTACATATTACCCTCTAAGGAGCAGACTGAACATTAGACATCAAGTGACGTGGCATTGCCTATAAATGGCACTTTCCTACTTGAATGAGACATGGGTGTATAGCCTTAGCAAGGCCTGGCAAGCACCCTCTTCACATGGCTGCAGACTTTACAAACCCAGTGACTGGCATTTCCTAAAACTATGTAATGTCAGAAAAACACTCAGTTTTTTGTACACAGTATGCTTAGGCTAATAAGTACATAAAATGTTTTATACCATTAGTAAATGCAAATCAAAATCCTAATTAGTGAGATATCTCACCTCAAACAACCCACAGAAATGTCAATAGCTGCGAGACAGATGCTGGCTGGGAAGCCTGGGAGAGACTGGAATTCTCCTACACCATGAGAATGCAAACTGCAAACAGGGAAGGGGACAGTTGCTCAAAATGTTAAGTGTCACAAGCTACCCCATGACCCAGGAATGTCACCCCACATTGTAGAGAGAGGTCTGTCCACATAATAGCTTATGCACAAAGATTCATTAATACATTATTCACAGCGAAAGTGGAAAGAACCCGAATGCACTTCAGCTAATGAATGGATAGACAAAGTCAGCTGTTTGCACTACATGTAAGGGCTGCTGATGAGAAGCAATGGGCCCTGGCCAAGCATGTGCAAGGCTTGAGGCTCAGTCCCCACCAGCGTGACAGGGAAGTAATAGGATGGTAAGTAAAAGAAACAAATGACAAAGGGCTACATACTCTATCACTGCATTAATATGAAGGTTGTTAATTAAGCAAATCCATACGGACCAAGTAAATGAGTGGCTACTGGAGGTGAGCAGCAAAGCAAGCGGCCATAGGAGGGAATGACGAGTGACCGCCATAGCTACAATGCTTCTCCAGGGAACATTATAAAATTAGGTTGTGGTGACTGCAGCATATATATCATAACTCTGCAAATATATTAAAAGCTTGAATTATGAACTTATGCGGGTAGACTTTATAGCTGCAAGTTATACCTCCATATATCTGTTAAAATATCATATTTAGAAAATAATAGTATTTGTGGCAGGCATTAAGTCCTTATCATTTCAATCCTTGGATAGATGAGGAAACTGTAGTATATCAGGGTTCTAGAATCTGCTCAAAGGGGACACCAGAGCCTGGACTGACATCAGGGATGCTGTTATCCTGGTGCCACCTGCACTGCAGACACAGAAAAGGCTCTGTCTGAGCACGGGCAGTAGGGGTCAGTCAGCAGCATTTCCCCAGAATCAGGCAAGGGCATGTTTCTTTAGCATCATGACCTTAGCAGAGACTACTTCAATGCAATCTAAGAGCAGGAAAAGAAAATGACCCAGGAGCCTTTCAACTTTCTTTCAAAATAATCATTGTTAAAAGAAAGAATTATATGAAAATGAGCTGAGTACATTTCCAGCTATCAATAAAGCAAAATTAGGTCATACCCAATTGGACTGCATGCCATTCCTGAATCAGGGTCACAGGAGGGAGGGGATATCCCCAACTTATCTCCAATGCCCCCACCTGCACTCCACAGGGAAAGTGAAGAAAAATATCCTCTCCAAAGTCCTGACAAAAATTACCATGGGGAGCTATTTGCTTTGGTTTTTGTTCAAGGCAGAATTTCATGTAGTCTAGGCAGGCTGATCGAACTACTTTGTTGATGAGGATGATCCTGTTTCCACCTCACCAGCCCTGGGATTATAGTCATATTCCACCATGCCCAGTTTATGTAGTGCTGGAGATGAAACTCAGGGTTTCCATGCATGCTAGGCAAGGGCTTCACCAAGCAGGAGCTAAGTCTCCAGTCCTACTGTGGGTTCTTTCTTTCTTTCTTTCTTTCTTTCTTTCTTTCTTTCTTTCTTTCTTTCTTTCTTTCTTTTCTCATAAATAGAAAAATAAAAAAGTAAAAAAGCAAGGGACTGGAGAGATGGCTCAGCAGTTAAGAGCATTGGCTGCCCTTTCAGAGGACCAGAGTTAAATTCCTAGCACCTACATGGCAGCTCACAACTGTCTGTAACTCTAGTTCCAAGGGATCTGACACCCTCACACAGACACACATGCAGGCAACATACCAGTGTACATAAAATAAAAATAAATGATAAGAAAGGAAAAAAAGCCCAAATGGTACTTTAAGATTAAATTTTATTTAGTTTTTATTTATGTAATTGTGTGCTTGCCTGCTTGCCTGTAGGCACTCCGTGTACATGATGCCTACACAGGCCAGAAGAGAGTGGTGGAACCCCACAGGTGTAATCACAGGTAGTCCTGGGCAGCCTGTTGTGCGTGCTGGAAACCAAATTCCAGTCTTCTGCAAGAAGAGCAAGCATTCCCAACCACTGAGCCATTTCTCCAGCACTCTGTAATTCAGCACTCAGGAAGCTGATGGTAAAATGAATATGGCTCCTGAGAAGAGTATGGCACAGGAGTCTGCTATCACAACACGCTTGGCCTAACACTTGCTGGCAAAGGCAGAGGCAAGACTCTCGTCTTCATTGTCCCTCAGTTCTAATGGCAAACTGCTTTCCACCCACGTGTTAGCAGGGTTCCTAACTGTCTCCATTGCCAGTACCCTGCAGTCCTGGGGAGGGCAGGGGGATATGGACTCTGGGAAACCCATTGGCTAGATTTCACCTTGACTTCTGGGAGCATTAAGAGATAAGACATTCAAAACCACTTTCACCGCTTCAAAGCCGTATTGTAAACACATTCCATCTGAGAATGAGATAAAATGTTAAGTTGTGGCCTTGTGAGCCATTTTCAGGAGTTGCTAAGATCTGGCCAGCTTCTTTGCATGAAGCTGTGACATTTACCCACACAGGATTCTCACAGTGAGAGTCTCCTCGCTTCACCAGCCTGCTTTGCATTACACAATGGCAAGGAAAGGGATGTCTGGGAGCAGCTGAGAAAGGAAACAGAACACCAAGATAAGTAAACAGAGGATAAAATGCAGCTCATGGGGAAAATAAATAAATCATCTTCCCTGGCAGAATTCATCAGCAGTAGAGACACACAGACAGCATCATTAAAATGTGGTGAGAATGACCGGGAGGTGGAGAGAGAAAAGGGCAAGGTGTGGAGTTATAATTATCTGGACCCAACCTAACCTAAAGCAGGAGGCAGCGTGTCCCAAATCGGCAAGGCCGAAACCTCAAATGTTGCTTCTCACTTTGCAAGGATTTTAGTTCACTCTGAGACGTTGGACTGCAAGGTGTGGGGCTCA
Organism: Chionomys nivalis; assembly: GCF_950005125.1. Classification (NCBI taxonomy): domain Eukaryota; kingdom Metazoa; phylum Chordata; class Mammalia; order Rodentia; family Cricetidae; genus Chionomys; species Chionomys nivalis. The sequence goes on from NC_080088.1 coordinate 91,727,362, forward strand.
GCAATCGTATTTTAAACGGCGCATAATCTGCTACAATAGAACGCTGACAGTCTGTAGTGAGACATCACTTTGATTTCAAACTGCTGGGTGATTCTTATAATGACTCGGAGGAGTGCTAAAGAAATAAAGTAGCAGCAGGTGGCCAGACAAAGACGAAGAGATTCCTCACGCCACAGGCAGTAATCAGGTTGAAATACTCTCCCCATTAGGTCCAAAAATAGAGCAGACAGTGATACACAGGCCTTCCCTGTTGCACAACTCTTGATTTCCACAAATAGTAAACTCGTATTCAGTAGTTTCCATATGAAAGCATCAATAGGCCTGTTTGTCGTCTCTGTCACAGCATCAGGCAAAGCAGCCATCAATAGAGATCTATTTACACTGGGCCTTTAATGATGCGCAAATCCACCTGGGTCTGCTGAGTCCAACCTTAAAACCCTACAGTTACTAAAGGCTCACCTTCCTTAGGGCAAATTTTGTAAACCGCGCGCGCATGTGTGTGTGTGTGTGTGTGTGTGTGAGAGAGAGAGAGAGAGAGAGAGAGAGAGAGAGAGAGAGAGAGAGAGAGAGAGAGAGAGAGAGAGGCAGTTGTATATGGACACCGGAGGTTGACATCCAGTATCTTCCTGAATTTCTCTTTGCCCTTTTCCTTTTTATTTCAGCTTATTTTTAAAGACTGTCTCTCACTGAACCTGGAGAACCAGTCAAACAAGAAATCCTCTTGTCTCTGCTTCACCAGAGCTAGGATTCTAGGAACACACTGCCACTTTTGGTTGTTATATGGAGGGTAGGGAACTGAACTCAAGTCCACAACTTTGCACAGCAAACACTTAACGAACCATCTCCCAGCTCCAAATATTGCAAATTTGTTAAAGTTAGGGTCACGTTTGCTATGTAAAGAAAAACAGCATCTGCATTGTTGCCACATGCAAATTAGCATGAAGATGGCGTAGACCCAGCTCCTGGGGGCTCATTTTCCTAGTTATCAGGACCTACCGGCCCCACGGCAAAGTCCACTAAGAATCCCGCAAAACACACACACACACACACACACACACACACAGAGCCCAAAATGACTCATTTTATAATTGTCTCTTGAGGAGACTATCTCAAGATTACTGTGGTTTCCTGAGAGTCAGCATGATTAGCCAGGGCGAAATATTTTTTCAATCTTATGACTTTCATAAGGTGCCCAATGCCAGGCCTCTGGGCAGGCACACGAAGAGCATACAGAAAGATGCCCCTAACAGCCTGGGCTCCCTAGGCAGCCAGCGATCCTGACTCTGTCAGTCAGATGAAAGGTCTGAAAGAAGCAAGTCCAGCCATGCCCTACAGGCTCAGAGCAGTTTAAAGGGTCCACTCGGAGCTTTCAAAAACTTAGGTTCTGGCCCTCGGTATTACGATGCTGTGATGGGAGAGAGGGAATCCTTGTGGCAACTGTCATCTCAAACACAAGAACTAGGAGGACAAAGGTCAGCCATGTGGTGTGGGTCGTCTGGAAGTTGATCAACACTGTCTTCCTGGGGGCCGGTGCAACAACTCTGAAGCTAAATGCTAAAATACAGAAATCTACCTTTAAAAATGCAGAAGATGCCGTAAACTAGCAATCTTCCCCAAATCCTCCTGATTGTAATTAACCGGTCTCTGTTGCATAAAGCAAGAAATTACCATGATTTAGTAATTCAAACATATTAACATTAATTTTCTCAATGCTAAATAGAATATCTTAAGTTGTCGATTCCGTCTTTTTGGGATCGTCTCTTTCATTAACTTTGTTAGAGCATTTAAAAATACTAGCGCTGAGTGGAATCTCTCAGTTCCTCCATCATCTGCGTCCTGGATTGCCTAGAGTATTAGCCATTCACATGTCCATAAAAGATAAACAGAAAAAGTTGAAATTTATCTTCTTTATTGTAAACCACTACTCAGCATTTCAATCGAGAACAAAGAGGCAGCACAGGCAAGGGAACTGAGCAGGAAGCCCCGGGTCTGGGAGCCAGGCCTGAAGCCACCGGCTACAGCACTGACATTTATCCTCCATTGCTCAACACTGCCACTGACTTACTGTGAAGACGGGTCTTCCCATCGCTGCCACAGCCATGGGCAAGTGGTACGGACAGGGAAGCCAACAGCTCTGACTAAGTGGGGACTGTGCTGCATAAGAAAACAGAGGGCATGGATAATCTGAAAATTCCAAGCATTGCTGTCCTGATCGGGCAAACAGTGTGCTTATTCAAGGGGATACTGTGTAAACTATGACTTCAAAACCAATGGTAATGATAGCTAGCAGAATATATATATATATATATATATATATATATATATATATATAATGAGGGCACTTGGGGCAGAGAAGGGTGCTGGTAGACAGGGACTTAGAGGATAGAGGGGCATGGAGAGGGTCTGGTGGGCAAGGGAGTCATGGGGGGTAGAGACGGTCTGGTGGGCAGGGAGTCATGGAGGGTAGGAAATTTGGGTTGATGGAGAAGAGCTGGTAGGCAGGGGAGTAGAGGGGGACAAAGCACTGCTGGTGAGCAGGAAGGCTGGGCATCAGGAACACACGGGAGGAAGAAGGGAGCTGGTGCACTGGGAGAGACAGGGGTGTGCAGAGCTGCTGTGGAGGGTTACTGGTGATGAAGAAGAGTCCATGCCCTACCACCCAACCACCCATTATAACTATGTTCAAGTTTCTTTACCCTTTTGAGCCTCAGTCCTCCTGTCTGTAAAGTGGGGACAGAGGTTCCAACCCCGCAGCCTGAGAGAATGAAGTGATTTAATACTGTAAACTGGCTTAGATCTGACCCGCTACACACCATCAAGCTTCCTTTGTCGCACTTAATCCTGTTGTGACAAGCAGAGTCCAGAGAGTGACTAGGGAGAGAAGGAGAAGAGATGAAAGGCAGACCCCAATTCTTTTATTCCTTTTATTTGGATCATCCAAAATCGTGATCCAAAGTAGCTTTATTCTTTTATTTTTTTTTCCAAGTCCCCCGCATCTGATAAATGACTTCATTTTGGAACACAGCAAGCAGAAACTAAATCAACCCAATACAGATGTTGATAAAACCCGATCAATTTAAAATGAATAATTCAATCAGGAAAGTGTCCAAAGGTTTCACTAAATCTTTCCCCACATCTCTCTCACACTTAACGCTAAGCCACTGACTGAAAAGGTTTTCATCACCTCCATCGTGAATCTAAGAACATACCCTGCAGGACCCCGTGACCTGGCGCTCTTCCAGAACATTCATCATGGGCACACAAATCTCAAGGAAAAAGAAATGCTTAGAGCTGGGTTTTCGGAGAAGTGGATTTTCTTGGCCAGAAGTGTTCTCTGTTCTTTCATCTTTGATTCTTACCCAGTCATAGGTTACAACACAGTTCAGTGCAGGCTCTCGCCATTAGTGAACTGTTCAAATAATGTCTTAACTTAAACAAAGTACAGGTAAGGACTTTGGGCGACATAGTGTTATCGTCTCATCTTATAAATGCCATGACTGAGTCTGGGGAGGTAGCACAGTCAGAGAAGCTCTTGTAAGTATGAGGACCTGCGTTTGCTCCTCTAGAAACCATTGCCATAGCTGGGCATAATGGTGTGTGTGTGTATAGTCTCCGTGCTGGGGGGCAGAGACAGGAGGATGCCTGGGAGCTGCTAGCCAGTCTAGCCCAGTTGCTAAGCTCCAGGGGGTCAGTGAGAGAGACCTTGTCTCAAAAACAAGTTGTACGGCTTCTGGGGATGGATATCTGACATTGAACCTGGGCATGCATGCACACAAGCATGCATGTCACAAACACACGTGTGTGCATGCACAGACACACCACAGAGTCATATCTGACTCGTCATACTATCACTTGGTCCTGAACTGCAAGTGTGTACTTTGCTTGAAGAAACTACATTTGACTGGCAAATCAGATTGCGCCACGTCACCCCATCCCTTCTGGATGGAGCTCCCTTGTGGATGAAATGAGAGCGGCGAGGTAAGGGACTTGGATTCACAAAAGATTCAGCTAGTTTTCCTGAAATACTGAACATCCCGACTGAGTCTGAAGTAAGATTCAATTTACGAAGAATTGATTTATCCACAGCTTTCCAAGAGCAATTCTGTATTGGCATAGACATAACTTTATTGGATCAATGAAGCAGCCAACACATTTTTATTGAACATTTAGTACACGGAAGGCTTTGTGTCAGCGACCGAGAACAGACAGGAGAAGGACGGGCCCTGAAGACACTGCTTCTTCAGGTATGGAGATGTGCTTTGACATGTGCTCCCCAGAGGTGGCGGGGTTTGGGAAAGCTGTAGAAAGATTAGGAGGTAGAGCTCAGCTGGAGGAAGTCGTCACTGGGGCCAGGCCTTCAGGTTGAACTTCCTGTTCATGCTCCGCTCCGACTGCAGATGCAATAGGACCAGTCAGTTGCCTCCTGTTTCGGTTGCCATCACTTTCTTGCCATGATGATCAGCCTCAAAATGTTCACCCAAAAGAAACCATTCTTCCCTTAGTAAGCGTCTCGTCAGCTGTCAGGTCACAGCAATAAGTAACTAAGACACTCAATGGGCGGCACCATGGTGAGTCTGATGTGTAAATGTGACTGGGCCATGAGGTACCTGGGAATCTGACCACTCATTATTCCAGGCTAGGCACCAGGATGCTTCTGGAAGATGAGCAACTGAATGGTGGAATGGCAAGAGTGGTCCTTCCCAAGCTAGACAGGCATTGGCCTATCTCTTTAGAGCCTACAGAGCAGAAGGCCTGGGAAGGGTTGGAGTCTCACCCAGGCCTCAGTGCTGGAGCTGGGACACAATACTCTTCCCTCAGCCTCTGAAATGTCTTCTAATTAACTCCTCTCTCTCTCCTCTCTCCCCCCCCCCCCTCTCTCTCTCTCTCTCACACACACACACACACACACACACACACACACACACACACATTTTCTCCCTGTCTCTTTCTCATGCTGAGTGACAGAAGCAGTAGTTCCCCAAACCCTACAAATCACGCCTGGCTTCCCCTCACCATCTTCAGCCAATACTCTCTCCTCGCCTCACTCGGGACTCATCCTGACTGCTATCTTGACAGTCCTTATTCCTCTAGGTCAACTTAGCAGCTTCATGTTAGGACTTCCCTATTGCATCTGGATTCACTACCAGCCCTTTCCGCAAGGCTTTCAGATCCAACCAAGAATCTAACCGTGACAGGGCCCTCCCCTGTACCTGCTATACCACTATACCCATGCTGACCCTTTACACAGCTACCACTGACCTTTCTACCCCCTATCCCTTTTCTGAGAGCTTGTCACTAATGCCATAGATGACACTGTGATACCAGCTAAACCTGTTTGTACCTCATTGCCTTAAAAAACAAAATAGACATGGAGCTCCTATTTATTTATTAATTTCCTTGCTTATTATTTGGGCCTGAATCTCTTGTGGTCCTGACTGACCATGAACTTGCTATATGGATGCCTTTGGACTACATCCTCCTGCTTATACCTCTCCAGTGCTGTGATTAGAGGCATGGACCACCGCACTCACTTTAGGTGGTAGGTTGAACCTAGCGCTCATAGATGTTAGCCAGCAGTCTGCCAGCTGAACTACATCCCTAGCTACCGCATCCCTTGTTACCTCCGCTCACTCAGGACTTCTGCAGCCATGTCACCTCTGCTGAGGAAGAAGCAACCGCCTCAGGTGTGTGTCTAGCAGTCACACCATTAAAACAGCGGCACTGTGTCCTTCGGCACTGATGAAATTGCTTCTGTGGTCATCCCCCACTTACTAAGGCTGTCTCAAATATCCAACTGTGTTAATCCCACGGACACATCCTGCTGCTCACATCAGTTGGGCGTACTTGTGCCTACCCCAACTCTCAGCCTGCGGCAGTTTCTGACATCCATGCTGACGCAGCAAAACCTGGTCCTCTTGTGTGACTTAAACTTTCTTGTACTCTCATTTGAATCGTTCCTTCCAGGCACCTTCAGTGTGGAACCTGTGTAAACGAGGCCCATACTCCCCCTGGTCAATCCAAACACCCTCAGCTTATCTCCATGGACAGCCCCACCCCCAAAGCCAATTCCCCTCATATTTTCTTTTAGTACAACAATTTGACTCCCTTCCATCCAATCTTCTCTAGTGTCCACATTTGCATATCCGAAAGCTCATTAGTGCTCCTGCTAAATCAAAGAGCCACTCTCTTTGTCTCCTTCAGCCACAAAGACACCACAGAGGCCCCAACATGTGAACCTGCCTTCTCATCCCAAATCTAAGAGAGAAGCAGACTAATGTCCCTGTGGACAAGAATCACACGACACCTGTAGAGACACAACTCTATTCTGCTTTGAGGTTTTTTTCCCTCCTGTTCCATTTCATTGACCCTTCTTAACCTGAATCCATCTAATCTCAGCCCCTCCCGAACACTAGGATTACCCTCGCTCAGAGCAGTATGCCCACTCTTGGTTAGAGCTGTGGTCCCACAGTGCTGGTCACACCCCACGCAGCCTGAGTGTCCACCTGCCCACTGAAGGGAGCAGATAGGACCTGCTAAGACCCTCCCTCTCCCCCTTACTCTCTCTTCCCACTATTGCCCCAGGGAGGCACAGTCAGCCTGACTATGGGCCAGCCAGTAGTATGGGCTACTCAGGCCTGGGAACTCCCTCCTCCCTTGGAGCCTTTAAGAAGGTGAGCACTGCTTTGTAGGTGAGACTGAACCCCCTAGCTCTGTGGCTCCACCCTATTCTCCATGTTCTCATAAGTCTTTACCTGAAGGACAGTTGGTCTCAGTGACTTTCCCTGGAACTCACACCCTCCCATCCCACTCCAAACCCATCATTCTCCCTCCCTATCACCAGCTCCTATGCCTTTAACAGATCCAGGACCTCCGTGGACTCTTCAGCAGTGATGTGCCCTGAACTCTGTCGCATCCTGCTTCCTTGCTCCCTTTCCATGCACTGCTGTCTGTGTCTACCAGCCTCCTCCCACAGCAGCACCTCTGCCATCTCGGACACCCCGCCCCAGACCCTCCCCTCTAACTCCTCTAGTTCACGTTCTGCTTCACTGACCAACACTGCCGCATGTCACCCGCCCTCCTTGTCCTCCCCAGTTCTTGTCTGGATTATTATAAGGTGCTCTGTCTTAGTGCTCGATGGACCTGTCCAGAATCCTGGGCAACACCAGGTCTCAGACGTTCCACGATGCTGGGACTCTAACTCCATTCAGGATCTCTAGAAAGCAGAGCCCGAGGCAAGGGTTAAATGCTGGCTTTTTACTGGTAAAGTGTGAGCTTTGCAGGAAAAGTGGGGGCAGTCGGAGGCAAAGACACAGGTGTGTGAAGCCAGGAAAGATGCAAACTAACAAATGGGTCTGACGGCAGCCAGGCAGGAACCCAAAAGCGGACAGTCTTCTTGACAGACAAGTCCCGTGCTTGTTGAAATATTCTCAGATGGATGGCGGCACACCTGGGAGCAGGCCACGAAGGGAAAAGGATGGGAACTGAAAGGCCCAGCAGCCTCCATTACTCAGGCAGCAAGGTTTGCCTCTGAGGAGCCCACCCCCGAGGTCTTCGAGTTTGCAGCATCCAGCTCTTGGTGACAGTTCAGAAACCATGCGAATGCAACATCTTATCCATGCGAAGGAATGGAAGGACAGCTTGATTCGGACAGAACTAGAGAGGGGCCATGAAAGGGTAAGCTTTAATGCTTCCATTAATTGAAAGAGACTGTCTAGCGGTAAGGCCATGAGGAAGAAGCTGCTAGACGCTCTAAGGAGGTCAACCAAGGCCGTGTCCCAAACAAGACCTCCATTTGAGCATGACACAGAATATCACCCCTCCAACAAGTCACACGTCATACCAAAGGCTCTAAGAAACGCTCCAAAGACCTTTGTGTGCCACAGACATATTATACCCGGAGCTTCATTTTGCTTATGCTATCACAAACTGTGTTTGCAAAAACATACTTTGAGAAAAAAAAAAAAATGATTCAGGTTGACTGACCATCCTCGATATATAACCAGAAACTTTCCTTTCATTAACCACTTTCGATTGGCATGGGATCCTGTCAGACAGAGAGAGGAAAGGGGGCTTGAGAGAGAGTGGCTAAGTTGGATCTTTTTTCAGGCAAGAGGTTTATTAACACCGCAGCAGGCAGTAAGGCAGGGCTTCTGAAGGAGAGCTTCACACCTCCCCCACACCCCCAGGAAAAAGTCGACTTTTGAAAGTTTCCAAGGGAATGGGGGTTGGGAGAGGATGTGTGGTGTCCTGAGGAAGTAGGCTTAGTTAACGTGTGACCTATATTACCTCACTGAGGGAAGGGGCAAGGCATATCTTGCTTAAGCTTCCAGAACAGAGACCACTATCTGCCTGGGAAGGGGAATATGACTTGTGGCAATGTTTAAGTCATGCAACCGACCATATTCAGGCTGTGTTTGACCTCTATGGGGCTGGCTATGTTCCTGGCCTAGATCTTTACCCGGAAGGCCCAGGTTCTCTGACAATTTTCCACATGAGTAGTGAGGGAGATGGATGAGGACTGACCCTACATCAGGACCCCAGTGCCGTTTTCAAAGGCTCTCTTGGACCTTGACCTTCAAGCCAACCAACCAAACTTCTTGCTGTCCTGCTGACCTTTGACTTTCTCTGTTAATGCTGTCCCCAGCATTGGAAAGGCCCTCTAGTTTCTCTGTGGCTAAGAAAATTCAGATGCCACCTGATCCTGAAGGCAGGGGACATTGTCCCCAGAGGTCCCTCAGGACTCCTGCATCTTACTTTACTCTTGTTTTATTTCTGCTTCCAAAAGGTAGAGTCTCGGACACCCGAGACGATGGTGGTACTCCAACCCGCATCTCCAGGCGATCCCAACAGCTTTGCCTGATCAGAGAATCACACAAAATGAGCACTTGGAACTGGACAGAAGTAGCTGCCGAAAGACAAGACCACGCACCGTTCTGCCTCCTCCCGTGGGGTCGAGAGGCAGGACACCGACTCCCCTCATGCTCCGACGCTATTCTAATCAGAATATGACTTCAAGGTAAGTGAGACACTCTATGAATCAGTCACCTTTTAGAGCAATTTGGCACCGGGAGAGGGAAATTTCTAAATGGCAACATAATAAACTGAAAATATGTTTACTAAGGAGGTAGTCTGCTCCCAGAAAGATGGAGAATGTTATTTTAGAGCAAGAACTGCCAAATTTACATACTCTCAGCCATAATTGATAGTTCTCATTAGTCCAGGAGCTGTAAACAAGGTCGTGCTGATATACAGTTTTCATGGCTACAGCCAGGGCCCCGAACGAAAGGCACAAGCAGGGGCTACAAGAACGTTGGCACCTGTTTGTCTAGCATCTTCGGTTTTGAATTCCTTCAGTGTAAGCCTGCACTCCTATACCAGCACTTCTGGTGAGGACAAGGCCAGAGAATCTGAAGGGACGACCTTCAGAACTCAGTCCGTTGCAGACTTCCTGACTCCAAGGTGTGTGAGCATCATCTGTGCAATCTGTTTGTCATTCACCGTGGTCCTCCTCTATAGGTGTGGCTTTCCACTAGGCAGTGCTGAAGCCCTTGGTAATAAACTGGCCTTGATTAATGCTTAGGAAAGCATGAGTCTGAGTTGTGCTGTGCTGGGGAAAATGGAGGCCTGGACCTTTTTCTTTCAAAAGAAGAACAAGCTGGGACTCTTGGTTGAATACTTGTGGTACTTTCATGAAGCCCCAGTTATAGGGAAAATGAATGCAGAGAGATGGGGAGACAGAGCAGCAGGCAAAGCATTTGCTACAGGAAAGCCCAGCACAGCAGAGCACATCTGTAATAGAGGCAGGTGATCACCAGGGTGCTCACTGGCCAACCAGACTGACCCAATGGCCAGCTCTGAGTTCTGTCTCAGAGGTCCTGTCTCAAAAACTAAGAGGTAGAGCAATAGAGGAGGAGGAAGACATGGATGCTGACCTCAGTCCTACACATACACACGCACATGCGTGTGCTCACGCGCACACACACACACACACATACACTCGGTGACAGATCTACCTCTCTCTGCATTCTAAGTGGAGTCAAAAGGACATCTTATGCCCTTAGTTCTTGCCTCTGATCATTTGTCTCACAGCTTCAGACTTCCTCTCGATTGAATGAAGCAACAGAGTCACCCACTGAGGGCTGCTTTGGGGGCAGACACATGGGGGTTTTGCCTGGGAATACAGAAAATGAGAAAGGCATGTTTCTGCCTTCAAGAAGCTTTCAATATGGCTAGGGAACAAGAGGAGATGTAAGATAAAATGTGAGCCAGTTCCCTTGCTGGCAAGTGGCAAACTTCTTCCACAGCTCTCTAGGAAATCAGTTCTCTGTTTATTATCCCTGTTTCAGCTAAGGTTATAGACAGCTGCCAGCACCAAGTCTGATGCACACATACAGGTTTAGAATAGAGGTGGTCCAGGGTCCATAGGGCCAGTCACTAGGAAAAGGAAACTCTTCCAAAGACCATCGTACAGGTTACACCATTGATGGGAGCAGGTGTAGGAGAGTCAAAAAAAAAATGTATGAAAAGAGCCCATGCCATAGAGGACTCATGAAGCCCAAGGCAGCTGGTGGGCAGTCCTCAGCCTGCCTGCCCACTAGCATGGAACCTATGACAACCCCATTAGCCACCACATCAGAACTAGACCTGGGGCTGGGATCCCCTATCTGCGGGCTTTGTTGCCTGCTCTGTATATGGTGTCAGGGGTAAGAATGACCTTGGAGCACTGTGATGAGCTATTGTTACTTAGGGTTATGTGATAACTTGGAGAGCAGTGTAAAAAGGAAAGAATGAAAAGGTGGGGTTGCAGGAGCTCTGGAAACTACAGGAGGAGTGTCAGTGTTCTCTGGAATGGCTCAGAGGCAGAAGAAAGGCTCCAGGGCACCATGTGGTGCCCTGTCTGGTGAGGATACAGGGGTCATGTCAGGAGGTGATGCAGAGGCACAGAGGGACAATGGCGAAAAGCTGTAAACAACACTGGAAGGCAAAGGGGCGCATGCCACAGCCTACAGTTTCTTCAATGCCCAGCAAGCTCCCTGGAAATTAAACATATTCCCTAAGGGGAGGTTTAGGCCTTCCCAGTAAATAGCAGTTGACTTCTGCATTACAGAGACTCTGTGTAATTTATAAGTAACCACCTTCCCTCTAAATCAAAGCAGCATCGGCAACATAATGTAGAAGTTCTAGTTAGGAGAAAAGAAATAGATGTGTGTGTGTGTGTGTGTGTGTGTGTGTGTGTGTGTGTGAGCACGTGCGCACACGTACGCATGCATGTGTGCATTTGTGTGTGTATGTGACTCATTGAAGTGTGTGTGTACTGTGTATGTGTGTAGAAAAGGTATTATTCCTTAGGTACCTTCCTTCCTTCCTTCCTTCCTTCCTTCCTTCCTTCCTTCCTTCCTTCCTTCCTTCCTTCCTTCCTTCCTTCCTGTCTCTCACAGGAACTTGGTCCTTCTTATCTACTGAGTTATCTTCCCAGCCCAACAACCCATTTTGCTTTTTGCACAGGTGTATAACTGCATGGGTACAAGCAATGTTTCTTGTGATGGAAAAAAGTGATACTATTGCCCATGTTATACAGATCCCGGTAGCTCTGCAGCAGTGCAAACAAACCATTTATTTTTAGTGCAAGGAAGGGGCTGTCTGGAACAGCAAAGGGTGCCATATCTATGAATTGGATCAGTTCCTTGGAAAACTGGCATATTAAGGAATTTGCCATCATGGGCTGGGGAGATGGCTCAGCTGGTAAGAGCCTGCGACGCAAGCACAAGGAAATGAATTCACATCGCCAGCACATATGTAAAAATCCAGGTATTGTAGCAACTGTTGTCAGGTCTGGGATGGCAGAGGTAAGAGGGTATCTGTAGCTCCCTGGATAGCTAGCCTAGCCATTCAATGAGCTTCAGGTCCAGTGAGAGACCCTGTCTAAAACAGCAAGATGAAGACAGCCAATGTCAAACCTCTGACTTCCACATATGCACGGCCACAGCATACACACACAAAGAGACTTCCATCTGTCATCATAGTTGTATAACTATAAACTAGGACTTGTCTACACTGTTTCTTGCACTGAGAGTCCCTAGGGAACAACAATATTGTTTCAACCTCTCCCTGCTTGAAGCTGCTCGTGACTGGCTCAGCATCACATGGAGGCATTCTGGAAGATTCCACCTGGATGAGGCATCTATTACAATTCCATAAACAATGATGACTGCCCCCACAAGGGTGTGGGGTCCACAGAAGAGAAGTCTGAATATCGGGCATCACCGTCCTACATTATTTATAGGGACCTGCAGGAGATCCCAAGCACATCAGCCTGGATGGTGATGTGGTTGGAGGTGGGGATGATGCGCCTCCCTATAACTGCGATTTTCCCAATCTGTTATAAATGTAAACTCCCATTTACAATTTGCCTCAGCTTTCAGCTCTTCTGTTTCTTTGCCTTCTGAACAGGTTACAGATAACAAACACGTTCAGAGTGATCAGACACCCTGGATCATGGTTGGCCCAGGTCACGTGGGAAGAACTGAGCCTAGATGAAAGGGCCCATCTCCTGTTTCTCTTGGCTATTCACATGCCTTGCTCTGGACCTGTACTGCTAATAAAACATAAATAATAGATGTGCAGCCTCTTGGTTTGGGGCAAAACAAACACTATTGCGTTTCAGGTTTCAGTGACACACGATAGACTGGGAAGCCTGTTTTTAATTCCTTCCCAGAACTTTAAGAGCAGAAAAAACTGGAAAAGTTTGTGTTATCCCTGAAACTTTCTCTTTGCTAAGAGGCTCCCTTTGAAGTTCTTAACAAAATTCTATTGTTTTTTTCACTCGATTTATTTTCCTTGATCTTGACAAAAAGTCAAAATCCAGCTGAAATCACTATAGTGCGTATGTGCTTGCACACATGTGTTTTTATTTGTTATACATGTGTGCACGTGTGTGTGCATGCATGTGTATGCCCTACTCACATTACTTCGTAAAATGCACCGGTATATCATTTAAGGTTAAATAAATGAGGTGAGATGTTGAGCACTTTCATGTCCCCCTATTCACCTGTTGAAATCTCACCCCCAATGTGGTAGCATTTAGAGATGGGCCTTAGACAATAATTAAGGCTTGATGTGCCCATGTAGGGGGTGTGGATTTAGGAATGTTTAATAGACTATGGATCATTTGTGAACTCTTCCCTTTCTCATGCATCCTTGAAGTAAAAAAACACAAGAGCATTGGGGACAAGACTGGGAGCTTCATGACAAGCAGAGGCAGAGGCAGATTTTGGCAGGCTTGATCAGGGAACTATGGGAAATCAATGTCTACTGTTTAAGCCCCCTAGTCTACAGAGTTCTGTCGTGGTAGCCTGAGCTGAGACAGATGTGTCAATTCAGAACTAAGAAATCTACCCTCTGCAAAGCAAAGGAGGAACTCTGAGGGCTTGTCACAAATGGAAGGCAGCGATTCAAACAACCTGACAAGACTAGCAAGAGCTGCTCAGAAAGTAACCGTCCTGTGCTCCATAGAAAAGTGGCTGACTCATGACAGCACAGGCTCAGAGAACAAGTCTGCAGAGTTAGCGATCCATGAAACTGTTATGCATTTGCTTTTATCTATGTGTATGTGTGTGAGCACACGCTTACATTTGTGTAAGTACAGGAACATGCGTATGTGTGCCGCGAGGACGACAGAGGTCAACCTTCGCGTCTCCGTGGGGCTCCATCCACCATGACCTTGAGAGCAGTTCTCCCACCGGCCTGGGCCTCACCTAGGCTGGTCTGGCTGGCCAGTAAGCCCCAGAGAGCCACCCATCACTGCTTCCTCCACACAGCAAGCCCTCTCCACCATACATGGTTTCTACATGGGTTCACCTCAGGTCCTGGTGCTTGTGAGGTAAGAACCTGACCAGCTTAAGCCGTCTCCCCAGCCCTGTTTTGAGACTATAAGCAGAATACTTCCTGCTGTTTACCATGAGCCAAACAGGACTATGTGGCATCTATGCCTTCACACGCCCGGGTTAGCTGCATGGAACAAGGGAGGAGGCACTGATTGAGAATTGCATCGTCCACACCAGCACCAAGGGGACCAGTTTGGAATGCTTCCCACCTAGCACATCTTCCTGGGCAGCAAACCAGCTAATGAACAGTCTTAATGCAAACCAGGGTTCTGGCCTCCATCATCTGCAATGGAAGTAGCGGTTCACACTCAAACCTGAGCTATCTATAGTCCACTATGGATGGAGAGCTGACGTGGCCCCAGGAGCCAAGTCTACCTACATTATCAAAACTCTCAGGAATCCTCTCTCTTCAAACCAAAATGAGACACAGCTTCAGGAAGAACTCCAAAAACCCAGGCTTGCCTTTTGTAAATATTCAATAAATACAGGTAGAATTGATGAGTCCATGGGAAGGGATGACAAACATGGTGTTTAGTTTTGCTGAATTGTATTCAATTTCTTTCCTTTTTATTTTTTTTAAATCTCTTTTGTTAATGAGCACTGGAAAGATAGGGTAGGGGGAAATGGAAGAACAGTGGGGATGCTGGTTAGTTCTCAGCATGTCACAGAAAAGAAAGAGTGGAGAGCATAGCTATACTCCTCGGCCACAGCAGCCCTGGCTCCGGGCTAATCAGGGTAGTTCATTCACTCCCCAGAAAGAGACCATTTATTATGCTCAGTATTCGAAGGCCTGCCCAGAGGGAGTGGTCACTGAGCAGGTGCCAGGTGTGGCTGGAAAGGCTAACCATGACTCAGGGGTTCCATGCAGTGCCCTCAGAGGCTGTTCTTCTCACGCGGACAGTTGCTTCTGTTGCCCAGTGGCACCAAATCTCTAATATTTGCCTTCGAGTCTTACCTTCTGCTGATAAACAAAGCATGTCACTACAAAGACTGGCCTGACAAGGAAGGACCACCTGCTAATTCCATTCCTGTTCTAGCAGCCACATTTGCATGGGGTATTTGCATCCATCTGCCTGCCCAGCTCACAGCTACTTGAGGTCAGTTCCTGGCTGACTCTCGGTCCTGCCTGCATCATTGTCTCAGGCTTTGCAGCTTCTTCAATATCTCAGTCCACTGCTCTCTCTGAGCTCAGAGAAATTGTTCCAACGATCCCATCAGATGATAGCATTATTGGGATATGTCACACTCCCTCACAACAAGATCAGAGACACTGCCATGCCATGGCCCACTGGGATCTGCCTTGGCTATCTATATTCAAGTTCTCAGGAAGTTCCTTGTGGGTGGTCACAGAAGAAGTTCCCACCGCCTGAAACAATGCCCCCCCCACCTGCTTTCTCACCCAGCTTTTACCTAGTTTTCAGCTGACATAGCCCTCTGAGTACAAATTCTTCCCTGACCCCCTTAAGGGGAAACATATTTCTATGACTTCCCATAGTTTCTACCACTCACTTGTTTAGTGGACACACTTGTCTACAGCCTCCACTTTAAGGAAAAGTTCTCTGGGGGCAATGACTGGGCTGTAGTCCATATTAACCCCTGTCTCTAGTTTCATGCCTGTCATATTACAGGCGTCAATAGACAGGACCGCCTGTCTTCACTGAATAAATTCACCGGAGCAAAACAATGCAATAGCAGCGCAGGCCACCATTTACAGAGATCCCACAGCATGTTCAAATTGGTGGGGACAGTTACACGTTTAGCTCATTTAACCTATGCTCTTTCTGAGACTCCTGCCATCTCCAACATTCTGTTCACCCAACAGAACACAGAGAAATCTCTCCAATCCAACGAACTGAGCCAAGCTCATGTCTCTACGCATATCATAAAGACAATCTCCATTCTTTTGCCCAGAGGGCAGGACTAAAGTAGTCTAATCTGAAACAGATGCCACCTCCCCTCTCCTGAGACCTTTTTGTTTAGGGAGGTGGCACTGTGATGGTCATTCATTCAAAATACCTTGCTTTACCTAAATTTTTGAAATGCCACTAAGCTAGTTAAATGTCTGGGAAACTATATATATATACTTATAAAAGAAGATAAATTACTTTAAACCAGGACTGACTTAATCAGCCCAATCTTTCTCAATGCTTTGAACACAGTGAGTGTCTCATGCTGTCACTGGCACGAGCCACTCCTTCCTCACCGATCAGAGGATTAGATGTACACCGCCCTCTTCTCCGATGGCCAGGCATCAGCAGTATAGAGCTGATTCACCCTAATGCACGTCTGTCTTTAGCAAGCAGATGTCACAGAATGTGCAGGTAAATAAGAGCACAGAACAGGCTCAGTGCAGGACAGACGGCTCCCTCGATAAAGTGCTTGCAGTGTGTGCAGGAGGACCTGCCTTTGGCTCCCCAGAGGCACCCATAGAAAAGAAAAGGCCAAGCTAGGAGGCAGTACGGTGCTGGTAAGTCAGAGACAGGAGGATCCCTGGGGCTCAGTGGCCACCCAGTCCAACCCATTGGTGAGCTCCAGGTTCAGTAAAAAACCCTGTCTCAAAGATAAAGAATGATTGGGGAAAATACCTGAAAGTCTGATAGTGACGTCTGGCGCGCGCACACACACACACACACACACACACACACACACACACCAGGATGAGAAAAGATAGTAACTATGAGTTTTCTAAGGCTAGGACAAACACCAAACAACTTTTAAAATAGCAGATTTAACTTAGCACTAAGAAAACCCTTCTGATTCATCCTAACACTTATCCTCCAAGTTAAAATTTGATACCATTTGATAATCAAGAATGTTGTGTTCTTATCTGCTGGAGTCATGGCAGTTAAGAGGAACTTGCTTATCTTCCAGGGCTCTCAGGTTTGGTTCCCAGCATCCACATGGTGATTGACTACCATCTACAATCCCAGTTCCGGGAGGTCTAACACACTCTTCTCACCTCTAAGGGCACTAGGCATGCATGTGGCATACATACATACATACACACATACATACATATGTGTACATACATATATATGTGCAAGAAAACACACATACACACAGAAAAAATATTTAAAACAGAATTCCAGATTCAGTGAGCACCTCACAATTCTCAGTTTATTATTAATACAGTATTTAGACTAGCTAATAATTCTTGAAGTGGTGCTGTGAACCCCTTAACAAAACAAAGTCAAGGGCCAGTGAGATGGCTCAGCAGGGAAAGGCACTTGATGACCTGAGTTCAATCCCTAGGACCCAGATGGTAGAAGGAGAAAACTGACTCCAGCAAGTTGTCCTCTGATGACCACACAGCCCACACAAACAGATAGATACACACACACGTACACACACTAAAAATTTTAAAAACCTAAAAAACAAAAATTTGCTTCCTTAACCATGAGGATAATGTACAGTAAACAACATCATCAAAGCCAAGATTCCATACAGTGCTAACATAAAATATTCAAGTACTTTACATATTCATATTTTTTACTATAGTATCACATTTAAGTAGATCATCAACTTTGATAAGCCAACTGTAAATTAAATAACACAGCAAACCAATCTAGACTTTATAAAACTAAGAATTTCAATAGGAAGATCTTAATTTTATCAAATTAATATAGTTGAGGAAAATGCAAAGTATTACATCCCGTGAAAAGGGGAAACACATGTGAATATTGTACCTACAAATTACTTAGCACATGTTCTGACAGAAATATTCCCGCTCCAAACAGTAAACACATAAATCATCCCAGATTAAAGGCGAACACGTGGAAAGGAAGCAAACGACTGTGACTGTAATGAATTCTGAGCACTTATATATTGACAAAAATCACTGAGCAAAATAAAGAACATTAATTTGTGTTAAAACGAAGCACTTTGTGGAGCAAAGCTTGAAATGCCTTCAGGGAGCCATCAGCGCAGTAAATTGCACAAGCTCTCCACGCCTCGCTCTGGGATGCTGTGGGACACGGCCGGGCCACTGCCATCTGTGGCTGTGACACAGTTAACGATCACATTGTTATAGATTAACCTATAGTTAGAAAACAAGAAGTCTCTGCAGACAAGGTGGGATTAGACACGATCTGGGAAGAGTGATGGCTTCCGTGGGAAACCTTGTCATCTGCCAAGAGGTGGAGTGTGGCTGGGAAAAATTGGACCATCCATTACGCGATGCTTCATAACTGAGGGAGGCCGCCTCCTGAGGAACCAAACAGCCGGGGATGCTGGTGAGGAGCAGCGATTTCTCCTGCTGGTCTCTCAGATGAGGGAGCGGCTGCTCCTGACAGGACTGAGGAAGAGAGGGTGCTGACGGAAAATAATCCTCCCAAGGAGGGAGCGAGGGAAAGATGGAGACACTGAAACAGCAAAGTCCCAACTGTTCATCACCGGAAAACAGCTATTAGCAAGTCCAAGGCCAAAGACTACTCCAAAGCAAACTGATTTCACCTGACGGTGACAGAGAGGAAAGTTCCCTTCGATGAGTGGAAAGCCTAACCATGACGGTAGAAAGAGAACTGCTGGGCTAGAGAGATGGTTCAGAGGTTAAGAGCATTGTCTTCTCTTCCAAAGGTCCTGAGTTCAGTTCCCAGCAACCACATGGTGGCTCACAACCACCTGTAATGGTGTCTGGTGCCTTCTTCTGGCCTGCAGGCACACACACAGACCGAATATTGTATACATAATAAATAAATGAATGAATAAATAAATAGAAAGAAAGAAAGAAAGAAAGAAAGAAAGAAAGAAAGAAAGAAAGAAAGAAAGAAAGAAAGAAAGAAAGAAAGAACTGCTGGCTGGCGCAGCTACCCTAATTTTCCCAGAGACAATGCCACATGAGGAACTGTGGGCACAGCCGCACCGGCCTCCCTTAGCATCAGCAAGCACCACTGGGCACAGCAGACCATACAGTGTAACTATGGAAACTCTATCCCGTCAGATAAACTCATTTGCATGGGCAAAAGGTACAGTCAACAGCCTCATCGGGCTACAGTGAGGAGGACATGGGCAGGAACCTTCTTAACAGGGTGGCCTCATCCCATGATCCTCAATAGAAGTCTTGTGGTGACTTGGGTTCCCTTTCTGCCAGCTGCTTAAATAGCCTGGCATTAAAAACCAGCAGTATGGAGAACGCCCTAGGCTCTGCGCATTTCTCTACCAGCTCCACTGCTGCTTCTAATGTTACACCTTTTGATTTTCCCTGTTTTCTTACCTCTCACCTGTTTGTTCATATATCCCAACTTTTCTACTAAATCTAAATGCATTTTAAAACTGAGCAAGTTATAAATTTCAGGTGAGTATACATCTAAAATATAGGCTCATTAATTTTTCAGATAAGAATATTAAAGGTCCAGAGAACCACCAATAGTTAATATGGTGCTGGAAAAAAACATGTGCCACAGTAAATATCCAGTAATATCATAAACTCAAAATAAATGTTTATTTGTACAGTGGAAAAAGACACTAAATCAACTGGATTATAATTCCTTCGGGAAAAATATTTTCTATTTATTAACAACATAAAATATAAATATGCACAAATGCAGAAAGAAACCTTGCTGGAATTTGTAGAGTGTTTGAAGTGATCTAGTGACCAACATTATCCATTACAGATAGTACCAAAGATGACACCAGTATGGGAAAATTCCCTTTGGTGGTTATCCAGCCAAAGACCACCCTTTATGTTAACAAATGTAGATCATAAATTATAATGGCACCATTCAACAGAGGTCTATTGTTCACTGAGGAAGCAGAAATACTTCTAAAAACTCGACTGTGGAAAATGCCAAACAAGATGAGGGGCTTCATGGTAAACATCTTAGCAATCAAAGGCCTATAGGCCCTGACCAGAAGAATCTACAACCAGAGGAAAAATGCATGTGTGTGTGTGTGTCTGTGTGCTGTAATGGGCAGAAGAATCACGCTCACTGTGCACTGGAGAATGGGTGCTGAGAAGGACGTTATTTCCCTCTGGGAGGAAGTGAGTCAGGCTGCGGAGATGTGTAGAGTGGCTGCCTACCGAAGATTAACACTGGATGAACTGATCCACGTGTTGTTGTTTGTGACATGGGTTCAACCAGCAAATCTCTTCAGGAACTCTATGCTGAGAGAACCATGAAGGAGGTGACACAGCCAGCAGCAAAGGGGCAGTCATGTAAAGTCCTTTCCTCGAATAGGACCCAAACACAAAGAAAAAAACATCCACAGAAGCCAGCCATCACTGCATCTGGAAAGATGCAAAGGAAGAACGAGAGCGTGCCTCAGTGACGGAGGGCTGGGCACAGTGAGTTACCCTTCAAAGCTACACTTGCCCTTATCTGAGGTATTCACTGCCATGGAACATACATTTTATATACCATGTTTGTTTTTTGTTTTTTTTTGTTTAGTTTAGTACCACCAGAGCTACTCTGCTTAAATGCCAAGATCTACTGCTATTCAAACAAATTAAGATATCTTAGACATGCATGCACTTTTAACTCAATCAAGAGCAGCATTGTAGCATCGCTCTCACTCTGCTACTTTGATAGCTGTTATGATTTGTGGACTCCCATCATGCTTCACTCTACCTAACATCCTCCTAGAATGTCACTTGAGCATCAGGCCTCTAGATACCGCTTTTCTGTCAGATTACTCATTACTTTGAATGTGTCACTTACTAGGTTACTGAAATGACCTTGGGATGAAAGTTGGGCCAGTGCTTGTATCATCTGACAAAAACAGTCTAGACTGGTTTCCAGCGCAGCCAGAGTCTGCTTCCCACCACTAATGCATGAGAATTCCTGTATTTACAGAGCACCACAGCAGTGGCCAGTGTTCGGCTTTCTGTTGCTAGTTTAGGAATGGCTATGTGTTGGTTTTCTAGCTCCTTCTCTGGTAAGTGTGATGGTTACTCCTCTGCTGCTTGACCTGTGTGTTTACCCTTTCAATGACATGCTTATATCTTTCTCATTTTTCTTCATGTAATGCAGTCTCCTTCATGGATTTCAGTGTTCTCATGATATTTTATTTTTAAAGATTTGTTCTATGAATGTAAGTGTATGTTTGCATGTACATATACACCATATGTATACCTAGTGCTTTTGGAGGTAAGAAGAGTGTACTTGATCCTCTGAAACTGGACTTACATATGGTGAACCACCATGCAGATGCTGAGAACTGAACCTGGGTCCTCTGCAGGAGCAGCAAATGCCCTTAACTGCTGAGCCATCTCTCCAGCCTGTCTCATAGAGTACTAAACACACACTTGGCCAGTTATCTCCTATTTGGTCATCTCCCCATCCATTACATATGCATTTCTGTGTGTGGGCATTTGTGATTCTGATAACAAATCAACCAGTTTCCCTGTGATTTTGTGCTTTTCACAAGTTTACCAAGTTCTTTAAAAACTAAAAAATTTGAGACTGAGTTTTAAAGATTGATTTAGAAGGAAGCCTTGACCTTTTAATGCTGTTCCCAAGAGAATAAACAACAGGTCTCCATTCATTAAATATTTATCTTCGATCCGAATTTCAGTTTTCTAACATATGTACATTGTGGTTCACTGATACAATGCAGTATTCCTTGCCACTGAGTGACATTTTCTGTTTTATTACATTTTAAAAATTTAGAAATAACATTATTCTTAAATTTTTATGTGTGTGTGTGTGTGCTCACTCTTTGTGTGGATACCCATAGAGACCACAAGAGGACACCAGTGAGTTCATATTATATTTGTCTTTCCGGTTCTAGGTTATCTCACTCAATATGTTTTCTAGATTCACCCATTTACCTGCAAATTTCAAGATGTCAATTTTTTCTGCTGTATAGTACTCCATTGTGTAAATGTTCAATATTTTCTTTATCCATTCTTTGGTCAAGGGTCATTTAGGTTGTTTCCAGGTTCTGGCTATGACAAACAATGCTGCTATGAACATAGTTGAACACATGACCTTGAGACATAATTGAGCATCCAAAAGTGTATTGATGGGTTTTGAGGTAGGTTGTTTCCTAATTTTTTGAGAAATCACCTTACTGATACCCAAAGGAGCTGTACCAATTTGTACTTCCAACAGCAATGGGGGGGGGGGGGGTTTGCTCTCTTTTACCCACATCCTTTCCAGCATAAGTTCTCATCAGTGTTTTTGACCTTGACCAATCTTACAGGTGTAAGATGGTATTTACTCATAAGTGGCTTGTAGACATAAAGCAAAGAGAAGTCAGCCTACAATTCACAATCCCAGATAACCTAGACAACAAAGGAGACCCTAAGAGAGACATACATGGATCTAATCTAAATGGGAAGTAGAAAAGAACATGATTTCCTGAGTAAATTGGGAGCATAGGGGTCATGGGAGAAGGCAGAAGGGGACAGGAGCAGAAGAGAGGGGAACAGAGAAAAATATATAGCTCAATCAAAACAATTTTTAAAATAATATTTTAAAAAAGCATCACATTCCCTGAAACTATAAGAAGCTGTGACGCACAAAACACTACCAAACACTGATGCTGGGAACCAGAATATGGTCCTCTGGAAGAAAAGGCAGCCTTCTTACCCCATTGGGCCTTCTCTCTAGTCCCCAATTTTCAACTTACATTTTGTTTTTTGGTGAAACTGAGGGCTGAACCTGATAAGCTACACTTATTGGATCACTGAACCAATAAGCTACATCCTCAGCCCTGATATTGATTCTCATGAATTGAGATTGAAGCTAACGCCAGCACACTCATTAGTTCTAGTGGTGAGTTATTCAACTATGTTGGTTATTATAACCATATCATATATAAATGATTACAGTTATCATTGCCTTTCAACACTTAGGCCTGTCACTCCTTCTTCCTGTAGAACATTGGCTGGATAAGTAGATTCTGCAGAATGCAGCGGTAGAGATAAAGAACAATAGGTAGTAGACACTTTAGTCTCAGACTCCATTCATCTCTACTTCCATTTGACCATTTCTAAGTAAGAAAAAACTACATTTCCAGGTTCCTTTGTAGCTAAGGTTCTGGATACACTTTATGATCTATTAATTGTATGTACTCTCCAGGGAGCTGCAAGATGGAGATAGCGTGAAGGCCATTTCCCTATTCCAGCAGATGAGAGAAAGGAAGCTTAGAGAAACAGTTGTGTTTGTGTGGCTGAAACATAGACTCCAGCATCTAGTTATTCTACTTGTGTGGAGAGGGGTGAAAAATATTTGGCAATGGAGGTGAACAGCAGTAGCAATGTCCTGTGCTCTAGACTATAATGACTCCAGAGTGTGATCTTAACACTCGTCTTCTACCCCAAACCCACTTCTCTAAACCTCCTATCCTGAGATAGCTGAGCCACAATATTGCACCCCTATGCTGTAAGATCTAGGCTCACTGTCCCTAAGAGCCTGCGGTAGCTGGTACCAGTAGCCTTGCTGGCCGCCGATATTAGAAGCAGTGTACCTAAAACGCCTCCATTAAGTCTTTTTTTTTTTTTTTTTTTTTTTTTTTTTGTAAACTTCTTGGCATGCAACCACTCAGGAAGTTCTCTGTTCTAATTTTTCAGGTATGTGGTTCTTCTGAATCCCAAACAGGTGCTCAATTTTGCTTTTGTGCCTGCTTGAGAAAGCCAAGTTCCTATTACTCTTTTAACGCACAGTAGGACAGTAGTAAATTTTCTGGTCAAGGTTTTAGTAGCTTTATTGAGCAAGCAGAATACTTTTCTATCTTCTACACGGAAGAGTGGGCAACCGATAAGAACTGAGTCTTTCTTAACCATTTCCTAGATTCACCTAGGCAAACCGTCTCTGATTAGGGAGATCTTTTGCTTCATTTCCGTCCCATGTGTAGCTCCATCCAATCACGTTACTTCTTCTTATGACAGTTTCAGCATTGTCTAGTTTTGAATGAGTTTGTCTTATGCCACTTTCCACCCACATTGATGGGCATACATTTGTTCAAACAGTCTTTAAATCATTTGGAATGATGAGAACAGTGGTTCTCAACCTGTGGGTCAAAACCCTTTCGGGTGTCAAATGACCGTTTTTCAGGGACCATCTAAGACCATTGGAAAACACAGATATTTACTCTACAATTTATAACAGTAGCAAAATTATAATTATGAAGTAGCAATGAAATGATTGTATGGTTGGGGGTCACCACGACATGAGGAATTGTATTAAAGGGTCACAGCATTAGAAGGTTGAGAGTCACTGCTTTATAGACCCTGCACCACATTTTATTTTAGCTCACTCCTCTTTCTATTCAGTCGTATTCAGCTTTTATATAGCCAGGCCTGGCCTCCACCACCCACCATATTGTTTTGTTGTGTTGTTTGTCTTTGTTTGTTTGGATGGTTTTTTTTTTGTGTGTGTTTTTTTTTTTTTTTGGTTTTTCAAGACAGGGATTCTCTGTATAGTGTTGGTGCCTGTCCTGGTAGGCCAGATTGGTCTCAAACTCACAGAAATTCACCTGCCTCTGCCTCCCGAATGCAGGGATTAAAGGCATGCGCCACCACTGCCTGGCTCACATTGCTTAATGTTAATACTTTTCTACCATCAGTATTTCTATACTAACCTTTATTATTTATTTATTATCTTTTTTTGTTTGTGTTCCTTTTGGTAGTAGGGGCTTGTGATTCTTACAATCATTTTGCTTTACATTTTAAACATTTGTTTACTGACAAGAGTACACAGAACACAACCATCCCCTTTAAGCACCGATTGAATCATATCCCTGGTTCTGACACATACTTCCATTCTGAAAATACTGCAATTTCATGTTTATCCTTTTTACCCAAAGGGTTTTGGAGTGTTGTTTAATTCGCAACTATAAGAGTTGGTGGGACTGTCATTTTGTTAGTAATTTTCATGTTGTACTGATTTGAAAGAATCCTCTAGTTGGTATCATTTTCATCTTTGGGAAATTATTGAGCCTCCCTCTCTGGCATGCATATAAGTTTGATTATCATACCGTACGAGTGCCAAACATAAATATTTTGTTTGCTAAATATGCAGTTGTTGAAATTTTTAGGTAGTTCGAGCTCCTCATTTTCTTCTCACCTCTGCTTACCTGGAGCGGAGGATTTGTGATTTCAGAGCAGGTGTTAGGAAATCTGCAGAGTTGACTGTACCCATGAAGTTCTGTAATTGCTGCTGCTGGATTTGCTGGCTACATTATAGATACTTTCTACTTTCTTTCTTTGGTTTTGAGACAAGGTCTCTCCATGCAGCCCAGACCTACCATTGTAGGGTCCATCATTTTCCTGCCTTAGCCTACAGAGACCTGGGTGTGTACCTATGTGTACTGACTGGTACTTATGTTTCTATAAGCCACATTCTCTTGCCTTGATGTTCTTTTATAAATATCTAATATTTCTTTTTGTCCATAGCTTTGAATTGATATCTCTACTGCTTATTGGTTCATATTTGTTTAGTTTTCCTTTTTAATTTTTTTTTAAGATAAGGTATTGCTATGTTGCCCCAGCTGTCCCAGAACACCTTATGTTGACAAGGGTAGCCTCAAACTCACAGAGATCCACCTGCTTCTGCCTCCTGGGTACTGGGGTTGAACGTATACACCACAGCAGGCATCTGTTCCCTTTACCTTCAACTTTTCATTTTTCAACTTCTTTTTTTATAACTTACATCTTATTTTTCACACTGTCTGAGAATGATTCCTTAAAATAAATAACTTGGGAATTATATTTTGCTATAACTACAAGATTAGGAGTTTCTAGGCATCCTTATTTTTTTGTATTTTCCATTCATTTTCTTTCTGTCTTCTACCTTGTTTCTATTTTATCATGCACCAGGTTTCTTCTGTGGGTTTAGAAGCATATTTTCAATTTACTTGAAATTCCCAGGCCTGCCCAGCAGGCCCATCGTCTGTATGTTCTTGTGCCTTCCTCTCAAGTCCCTGGGCATCCCTTTCAGGGAATGGCACCGACACAGTCTAGCGTTTGGTTCTGGGGTTCTTTGCATGCGTCCTCTCTTTCCTTTGATCAGAGATCTCTTTCACAGCAGTGCCTCTCCTGCAGCTCCTGGCTTATCCCCTCACACCAGAGGGCTTTCTCCCAGCATGCTTCCACATCCACACAAACTTTGTCATTGTTGTTATAGCTGAGGCTAACCTTAAACACCTCACTCTGCCTCTTCCATCCAGTTGCTTGGTTACAGGGGTGTATGTATCATCATGGCTTGTATTCGCCATGCTAGAGTTAGAACCCAAGTCTTCAAGCACATTAGGTAAAGACACCACCAGTGATGCCACACCCCCATCCCTCTACATGGTCTTATAAAGGGAGCTGTATAAGGTTTGTACGGCTGGCGAGACTGATGCACCCCAGCTTGAATGACAGGTCTCCTGGAAACAAGTTTCAAGGCTGTAATGAGACAAAGGTGGACTAGCTGTGAAATCCTCATTGTTACTGAACCACAGATTGGAAAACGTGAAATTTATCATGCTATATACGCCTCAGCACAACACTCAAAACCTGTTTTCAGAAAGCTTTTCCCTAGACTCTCAGGATGCCCCTGGCTGCTCCTCTCAGGCTGCCGGTGTCATCTTCTCTGCTCACAGAACCTCCAGCTGCCTACAGTGGCCCTGGGGCTCCTGATGGCTTTACCCTTAGTTCTTGGCACACATATTTCCTTCTAGCTTTTACATGTTCCCCAAAGTTAACATGGGTTAGCTACTCACTGTCTTGGCCACAACTGGATTTTGACACCAATTTTTACATTTAAAGATGCTATGCCCGAGCATCTCCTGTGACGAGGAGAAAAGGGTGAGGGAGCACCCTGACTTTGAAAAGGTATGGTGTCAAAGTGAGTTAGCAGGTTATTTTGGGCAAGTACAAAATACGTTCTGAGTGGCAGGCAATGGAGCCTGACTCCACTTGGGATGACTTTTCACAAGGGTGTGGCACAGATTCCAAAACAGCCCGACAAAACTAGCAGGTGAGTGCTGGCTCTAAGTGGCACACGGTGGACACAAGGCGGTCTATTCAGCCCTAACTGGGGCACATGCACAGACCTTCAGGCCGGTGACAGCACAGACCTAAGCTGTTCACTGTGAATAAACCATACTTTCCTGCACAACTATGTTTGTTAATCTAGCCCACTTTATTCTAACAAGACAATGAGGGAAATGCGAATTTAAAAAGAAAACTTTGAAAGGAATATGAAATATTCATAACCTACAACCCTATAAATAATCTATATCCAGAAAGACTTACTCAGCTTGCTTGTTAGAGACAATAAATTGTGGAGGGGAACACAGGCCTTTTGTAGTGTGGCATCTGAGAGTATCTCTTGAAGCTTCAGGGAGCAAATGTGAGAGCCAAGTATAACCCACACAGGGAGGAAATAAGTCAGACCACTGAAAATGTAAAATTCAAATATGGGGACCCAAGCTTGATTCAGAAATGATTGGCTGATCACTTTTTAATTTTTTTAGTTTATTTTTTTTATTAAGCTCTACATTTTTCTCTGCTCCCTTCCCTGCCTCTCCCATCCCCACTTCAGCCCTCCCCCAAGGTCCCCATGCTCCCAATTTACTCAGGAGATCTTGTCTTTTTCTACTTCTCATGTAGATTAGATCTATGTAAGTCTCCCTTAGTGTCCTCATTGTTGTCTAAGTTCTTTGGGGTTGTGATTTACTGGTTTTCTTTGCTTTATGTTTAAAAATCACTTATGAGTGAGTACATGTGATAATTGTCTTTCTGTGTCTGGGTTACCTCACTCAAAATAATGTTTTCTAGCTCCATCCATTTTCGTGCAAAATTCAAGATGTCGTTATTTTTTTCTGCTGTGTAGTACTCCATTGTGTAAATGTATCACATTTTCTTTATCCATTCTTCAGTCAAGGGACATTTAGGTTGTTTCCAGGTTCTGGCTATGACAAACAAAGCTTCTATGAACATAGTTGAGCACATGTTCTTGTGGCACAATTGAGCATCCTTTGGATATATACCCAAAAGTGGTATTACTGGGTCTTGAGGAAGGTTGTTTCCTAATTTTCTGAGAAATCGCCACACTGACATCCAAAGGGGCTGTACCAGCTTATATTCCCACCAGCAATGCAGACATGTTCCCTTTTCCCCACGACTGAGCACTTTTTAATACACGGCAGTAAATACCTCCCAGAAAACTGATTAACATCCCGGTTAACATTAATCTCCATGAACTTAGTCCTAAGACCTTCTCACCACCAGCCATGCTCAGCACACTGACAGGCTCACACAGCTGCTCTACGGAGGACAAAGTGACTCTGGGGTACAAAGCATCTTGTCTCTACAAGGCTCCATCCTAAGTGACACGGCAGACAGACATTCAGGGGAGTGGCATTTCTGACATGGAGTTGGTGGACTATCCTAAAGCCTAGAAGTAGACATGAAGACGAGGGCGAGGGGAGGGGAGGCTCCAAGAAGGTGTGGGGACCAGAGAGAAGACACCGCTAATGAAACACCACAGACAGGGATAACCCAAGAGCCATTGATGTGTATGCCACGTCGTAGAAAGGTTTCTAGCGCACTCTCAACATCCTTACAGATACAGCGATGGTCCGGGGCAGGGAGCCATTGTTGACATATAAAACATTATGTCGAAAGGTATGTGGAAGAAAAGAAACCAACGAGGAGAGGCAGCTGCATTGGGGCAGGGGCTGGCGTTTGAACGTTTAGCTCTGGTGAACTGAGAAAGCA
Organism: Chionomys nivalis; assembly: GCF_950005125.1. NCBI lineage: Eukaryota > Metazoa > Chordata > Mammalia > Rodentia > Cricetidae > Chionomys > Chionomys nivalis. The sequence continues at coordinate 91,755,895 of NC_080088.1, forward strand.
TCACTGAAAATGTGACATAGGATGAAGAGCCATTGGGAAGACTCAGGAGCCAGCCACTATTGAAGGGAAAGACGTTCTACTCTTGAATAGGAAAGAAAGAAATGTCAAACCCTGAAGCCATAGCAGCTCAGTTAGGATCAGCAGCAGGGGTCACGCAGGGGAGAAAAAGAGAGCAGAGCATGGGGCATGGGCAGATGAGGATGCAGGCAGAGCTGGACCAGGCCTGATGTAAGGGCATCATTTTAAAGGTCAAAGCATACAAGCAATGACATTGTGGCCACAGGGGGTAAAAAGTGACAGAATTCAGGACACCCCTCCAGACACAAGAGTTTTTCCAAATACACTGGATACAAAGTGTAGCAAGAAAAAGGAGGCCAGGGAAGATTCAGGAGCCCTCTCCCCATTCACACCCCAGGTAAACAGTACGAGTAGAGTTGCTTTTTAAAATCTCTTTTTAAAGGTGATTTCAAGCATGATGGGTGGGAACATAACAAAGCGGTAGGGTGCACGACAAGAGTATACAGGACCTGCTCCAATCTCCAGAGTAAAAGACAAAAAAAGAAGGGAAAGGAAGGGAGGAGGGAGGCAAGAAGAGGGAGAGGAGGAGAGAGGAGAGGCAAAGAAGTGGGGAGAGGTGGTGAGTGGGGTAGAGGGGTAGCTGGCATTTGGATGTCAGCCACATATGTGTGATGCTTCCACAGAAAGTAATTAGTTGGACAATTGTGTTTTTCAAAAGCAAAACAAGGCCCCCCAGGGATTTGCTAGCTGGAGGCCTTCAGCACATTCTGAAGAAGCATATTATGTTATGATGAATACCATTTAAAATAATTTTGTGATAAAACAAACATTCTTAGTATGAAGGCGAATTCAGCCCCTGAATGAGTTTTTTGAAGATAAAACAGCAGACTTCAAAGCCAGGCAGTGGCAGGCTGCTGCGCAAGTCCTCCTAGTCTCCCAGGGCCATCCATTTCTCTCTTCTGCCGATACCAGTCGTCCCCAGGTCTTCTGAGTTCTGAGAGCTCGGGACTTTTTAAGTTTGTTCTACATCAATCACCTGGAAACATTTATTGAGTGTAGAACGGTGTCTCAGGAGCTGGGGAGAGAGGGGTTAATGAAACATAACCCTAGCCCCTGTGAAGTCTCCTGCTGGGTGCTGATACTAAGTTCACTTGCGCTTGGTTTTGTTTGGATGTTTACTTCAAAAGGAAAAAAAAAAGCAGTGTCGTCTTCATTGGTGCTGTGAAGTTCAAATGTCTAAGTGTAAAAACTGCTTAGGGATTCTAAGCAGAGGTTCAGTGAGCCAAGCAGACGCTGAAGAACTTCATGCAACTGCACAACACTTAAGGCTGGGGTCGAAAAGAGTCTTGATGGATGAGGACATCTGGGCATAGAGCTGAACGTGTAAGTGTCCTGGCACTAAATCAAAACTTAAAACATACTTTTCTTTTTCATTATATGATCCAAAAAAAAAAAAAAAAAAAGGAAAAAAACATGAAAATTCTTTGACAATAAAGGTCTTTTTTCCTGGAGATGGAACTAAGCCCACTCCCTGTGGCTCTTCACTGGATCCATGATGGCTAGCAGAGTGGACGACACTCCCAGATACTGTTTCACAGAGACTGTGGCTTTGTTCACGCGGAAGCTTCCTGTGGCGGTGAGCTATAAAGCCAGACAGCATTTCGGCAAGCTACTCAATTCTAAAATCCTTGTGAGGGTCACTCGTCTATGTTGGGATTGTGTTTCCAGGTGTGCTCATTGCTTTTACAATAATAAAAATATTTGTCATAGTTAGGTTCACCATGATCGGAGTTACAAACAGCTCCGAGGAAAGCGCTTTCGATAGGAGCACGCATACTTTCGATTTTCCTTCTGCTTTCATAAAAAAAAGCATATTCTGTAAACAACTGGAAATTCAGCTATACCTTCCAATGCCCATTGTAATGGCGTCTTTCAAATAATCTTAGTAATGTTACCTTGAGTTGGGTAGGTAAAGGAATGAATTCGGAGTGCATTTTTATTTAGTATGATACATATTTATAGTATACAAAAATTACTGCTTATTTAAATGTTTCTTCTCAAATATTGTTTGTCTGGGGCATTTTGTTTGAGATAATAACAATCTGAAGCCAAGGCTGTCTTTGAACTTACAAAGTAGTCAAGACTGGTCTCAAACTCCCAGCAATCTCCTGCCTCCACCTCCTGGGTACTAGGATTACAGGTATGACCCATCAGGCCCTGCCTGAAGAATTTTTGATAATCTCTAACAGAATGGATTATCATTATGAAGGGAGAAAGTCTATTGAAGTCAAAAGCTATCATAAGTATGCCTTATAAATCACAAGAATCTTCCTGACTTCACTTTGGGGACAACTACAGACAGCCTGGAACAGTTGCTGGCCATATGTGGCCCATAAATGTCCTACTCCTTTCTTACCCCGTCCAGCGGCACTCTCTGCCTTGGGTCCATGGGGCAGACACTGTCCTTTGGCCATTGCCTGGAGTAGAGAGGGTGCCCACGCTGGCTTGTTTTATGTCTACTCGACACATGCTAGAGTTATCTGAAAGGAGGGAAGCTCAATTTAGAAAACGCCTCTATAAGGTCTGGCAGTAGGACATTTCTTATGTAGTGATGGATGGTGGAGGGCCCAGCCACTGTGGGTGTTGTCACCACTGGGCTAGTGCTGCGGGTTCTATAGCAAAGCAGGCTGAGCAGGTCACAAGGAGCAAGCCAGTAAACAGCACCCCTCCATGGCCTCTGCATCAGCCTCTTCCTCCAGGTTCCTGTCCTGCTTGAGTTCCTGTCCTGACTCCTTCAGTGAAGAACTATAGTGTGGAAGTGTGTGTCACATAAACCCTTCCCTCCCAGCTTGCTTTTGGTCACGGTGTCTCATCACAGCAATAGTAAGCCTAACTTCCCCTTCCTTCTTACCGAGGCCTATGAAGACCCTGGAGATCACTAGTGGTCCCACTATATGCAGTATGTACAGCAAAAGCCAAAAACTCTGGAAGAATAAAGTATGAGAGACAGAAATCAAGAGAGCACAGCTCAGCTCCCAGCGGTGCCAATCTCCTGAGCTTTCTGGGAATCCCTTTCACCCAATGGCGAACTTCAATGTCCTCACAAAGAAACCTCCGTTTTCCCAACCAATTCCTGTGGTGTTATGAAAAGACATGGCATATGAAGATTGCCATTTCTATGAAATGTACAATGCCCGCTGTGGTGGCCATATTACCCATTTCAGTCCCACCTAACTGGACATGTCTAGCTTATGACACTGATGACTTCAAATATCAGTATTTAATAGAACTTTCAAACCATATGAGAAAAATCAGGAAGGAAAAGTACTTTTGATATTGACCATTGGCAATTTAAAAAGGAAAATACTTTTCTTTATATGTTATATATATTTCTTTATGCATGTATTTATGTAATTTCAATGTTAGGAGGGAGGGAGGAAAGGCGAGAGAGACAGAGACAGAGAGGGATGGGGCATTGATCTAAGAGCCCATCCCTACTCGGACACCCAATCCAGAGATAGGCAAATCCCTCATTAAAAGTGACATAGAATTCGCATATAATTAGTATACAGTCACCGTATTTTAGATCTTTTTTTTTTTTTTTTTTTACTAACGTGACACCAAACACAATGTAAATTTCATTTAAAAGCTGTTAAACTGCTGAGCAGTGGTGGCGCACGCCTTTAATCCCAGCACTCGGGAGGCAGAGGCAGGCGGATCTCTGTGAGTTCGAGGCCAGCCTGGTCTAGAAGAACTAGTTCCAGAACAGGAACCAAAAAGCTACGGAGAAACCCTGTCTCGAAAAAAAAAAAAAAAAAAAGCTGTTAAACTACAAAGGTTAGAGAAAAATAAGGGGACAGAAGAGCTGGCTTATGTTCAATAAGATGCCTTTTCCCTGTATATTTTCAATCTACGGTTGGTTGAATGAAAGGATGTGAAATCTGACAACAGAGAGAGGGCTGGCTGCTCATATAGAAGTGCACATTTTAATTTATATACACTTATTATATATAACCACATAAAACCACCAGCAATGCAATCCTCAGAACAGCATGTAGGCTCAAGATGCATGAATGAGGACACAGGCTCAGCCCCTGAAGCAAGACCTCATAAACTTTCCTTTGTAACTGAAATTTTTATTTTGACGATTGCATGTTCACACAGCTGCAAGCAATGACATGAGATCCAGGGTATCCTTTACTCAGTTACCCTCAGCAATATAACTCTGCATAACTATACTGTAATGGTGACCAGGACTTGACACAGGCACAATCCATTTTCTTACTCAGATTCCCCAGCTAGGCTTGTATTCCCTGTATATTTAAATTTGACAAATTGATTTTATCACTTCTTATTTTGCAGATTTATAAGTGTGAAATTCTTCTACATTACTCTTTCAATGGCTTCGGGGTCTGTAGTATTGTCTCATTACATTTGTGACATTAGTAGAATCTGTCTTCCGTTTTTTCTTTCTCAGTTTTGCTTGAGGTATGTCAAACTGATTATATTTCAAAGAACCAGATTTTTGCTTCACTAATTTTTCTCTATTGTTTTCCTGTCTTCAATTGCAATGACTTCTGCTTTTTTATTCTTTCTAATTTGCTTTGGGCTTATTTTGCTCCTCCACCTCAACACTGTGTGTGTGTGTGTGTGTGTGTGTGTGTGTGTGTGTGTGTGTGTTTTAGGGTGGAGAGGACAGTGTTGAGAATGGATTCCTGTAATCCTGTGTGTGTGTGTGTGCATGTGTGCAATTTAGGGTCGAGAAGACAGTGCTGAGAATGGAACCCTATGTGTGTGTACATGTGTATTTTATGGTGGAGGGGTCAGTGCTGAGAATGGAATCCTACATACCACTCAAGAGCTACATTCTATAGCTCCTCTTCTTCATAATTTCTTTAAGAATGTTTGTGAGACGTAGCTGGGGTGACCTTGAACTCCAGATCTTCCCAATCCTACCTTGGGAGTGTTAGCATTGCAAGCATGTTCAGCCATGGCTTCGGGCGTGGCAGAGAGAATTCTACCAATTCAGTCACATCCCCAGCCCTCTCATAATTTCTGAGTCAAGGGACTGCTACTGAGACCTCTCCTCATTTTTAATATGAGGACTTGGTGCTACAAAACTCACCCTCTGAACTGGTTCACTTGCATCCCAGGTCTTTTGATAGATACATCCTGTTTGCACTCACATCTGTGCATTTTGTCTCCCCTAAGCCCGTCTCTTTGACCTTTGTGTAATTTAAAAGCATCGTCGTTGTTGTCATTGTTCTCCTCCTCTTCCTTTTCTTGACTACAAACAAGATCTAACACTCGCCAGTAGAAAAGTGCTACCTCTAGACTTCTATGAATGCTACACGACACAGGTAAAACTCTGTGAAACTTCATTCTTTCTCCAAGAATGTGCTCAGGAAACCTGCTTCTGTCATACCATATAAAACAATAATTAAATCTGTGAAAAGGTCAGAAAGGAAACTTATCAAACAAATACATGGGAGTTCCTCTTATGAGATATTTTCAATTTTTCCTATTTTATATTTTCTGTTTTCCAAATGCTTTTAGTTTGATGATTTTTAAAACTTGAGGATGGAGCCACTGCTCAATAAGTAAAGTACTTGCTGGGCAAGAATGAGGACACAAGTTTACCAGCCTAGCACCCACATAAATGCATCACAGGTCAGGCAGTCTAGCAGAAACTAGTGAGCTCCCTGCTGGTGAGAGGTTGGGGGGAGGCATGTTGGAGAGTGACAGAGGAGGACATCTGATGTGGACTGTTGACACAGAATGCAAATGTCTAAGTGTGTGCATCTAAAAGTACACGTGTGTTTCTGTGTGTGCACACAAATATTCACGCATGCACACACACACACATACACACCTTAATGAGCAAACCAGAACCATATAACTTACCACCCCTGAAAGAACCTATTTCAAATCTGCGCTGCAATCCCCAGGTAAAGTGAGGCACGTGGCGACTGCAGCAGTCAAGCCAAACTTCCACTCTGGGTTTAGGAGACAACCAAACAAAATGAGGCAAGTGCGTTTGCCTGCTGCAGCTTTGTTCTGAGAAGGTAATGGTTATTTCGAAGCCTTTTCATTCCCCCTACCCTGAGGAATGACCTAATTAGCACACTGCACGACAGCTGAAATGAACGGCTCAATGGGATTCACAGCCATGAATAAAGTGAGGTCCTGCTCCATGGTCAGTCCATCTCAGGATCAAATCAAGAGGAGGGACCTTGTCCAATGTGGACCAGAAAGGAAAAATTTCAAAGGGAAAAGTATATAAAATAAGTCACTGTATTAGCAGGTTCTGCCTTTTGTTCAGACAATGGCAGACCATATGAGGTGGGTGGGAGTCTACCAGCCACTGGAGACTGGCACAACTAAGAGAGCAGGCGTAGCCAAACATCTACCAAGCGCCTGGACGTCCACTGCCAGAAACCATCAGGACCGACAGTACGCCATCTCCCACTTAGCGTTGCACCTCAGTGAAACACGGACCACTTAGACCACAATATTTGCACTTCATTTCACAAACATTTCCATCAGCAGATGAATGAAGAAAAAAAATGTGGTACGATACACAAAGAAGTCTTACTCTGCCACAGATAAAAACAAAATCATGACGTTGCCTGAAAAAAAAAAAAAAACCAATGTATGAGAAGGCAAATATCAGGTTTTCTCATTTATGGTTTCCAGACTGCATGCAGATATCACATAACAGACACACATACACCACAGAGAGAGGGAGGGGCGGAGGGTAAAACGCAGAGTGGAGAAAGGAAAGAGACTGACAGGAGGACTCAATGGAGTGCAGGAAAGAGAGGCTAGGGGGGTGAATATGGTGAAAGCAATGATACAATTGAAATAAATTGTCTTCCTGAACCATCCTAAAAGAATCTCTAAAAGCTTGATAATTTATGACTCAGAGTTGGCATATCTAAATAATTCCTCTAAGAGAAACTTTCAATTAAAAAAATCTTGAGAAGTTGGTCTGTTGTATAAATAGCTTTTAATTGAGGGGGAGAGTTGAGGTCAACCAATGGATGTTGCAGTTTTATTTCTGAACAGCTTTAATTGCAGGGCGGAGGCACCTGGAGAAGCATGCAAGCAAGGTCAGGGCTGACTCAAAAGTCATTAACACCATGGTATGAGAACGCATACATAATTAGCCTAATTTAAAGGCTGTGCCCAAGTTTGGGCTTCTCTGACCTGGGACAAACACTGCCGCTTATTTCCCCTTTGAGGTTGAAAACCAGGATCATCTTGGAGCATCATATTACATATGAACATTAAAAATTCATTTTATTTCAAATACCATAAAATAGTACCCAGATGCTCACTTTAAATAATTCAAATACCCATCAGGTACAGATATATTAACGTAACAGGACCCATATTAATAAATATTGCATTATAAACACAGATGCACTCTCATATTTAAAAAAGCTTTTGGCTGTGTTGTAACTCCTGAAAAAGACCTACTGAATGCAAGCAATGGTTACTACATGCAAACCATGAAACAACAAAAAGAAACACCTTAAATATTCTGAGACTTAGTTTGAATGACTTAAAAAAGCAGGTTTGGGGATATTAATAGACTATTCTCTCTCTTACACTGCTCACAACATTATGAAAAGACAGTTAAGTTCCCTCAACCCAGTGAAGGGATTGTATCTGAATTTCCCTTTAACAACCAAGAACGATAGAAGATTTAAGCTATTTCAATTATTAAGACTCTAGAGAAATACTGAAAAAAAGAACCTCACACCTATAAATCTCTTGTCTTCAAAAGATTAAAACATTTTCTTGACATATCAAGACATAAAAATAGGAGGAAATATGACAAGAGTTCTTCAAAAACATTTTCCTTCTTAAAACATCACTTGTCATAGTAATAACTATTGGCATCACACAAAGCATTTCCAATCTTTAATGACTACCCACAAATGTACAAAGACATCTGCCAAGCGCAAAGACTCCATAGCTTGTTCTTCCTGTTCTAAAAGTTCATTTTTACCCCATTTCCACCAAGCATTAAGGATGCATAAGAGTCAAGACAGGAGAAGAATTACTCCACTGAACAATCCCAACACAAGTAGTGAGTGACAGCTGTCACCTGGGAGAAGCCAAGGGTGGGGGGGCGGCTTGACAAATAGGCTCTGCCCAAGCAGCTGCCAAAACTGCAGACGGAACCTCTGACAACTTGTGCAATACCCATAATTCTTATCCCCACCAAAGTATATTGATTTTAAGTACATTAATTCATCAGAACACTACATTTGGAAAATGGAATAAAATGCAAATAAGGATAATATAAAAGCTACAATGATTGCATTGGAATACTGTATGTTCATAGAGACATTAAAAGAGCTCTGGAAGGCAGACGGTGAAACTTCTTATAATCTGTCAATGAAATTGTTAGCTTAGGGGCGGTGCTGAATCCCGCAACAGAAGTTCAACAAATTACAATCTTTGGAAGGCAGAAAACAATGGCACCTCAACATGGTGTTTCTGTGAGGCCCAGAACTGAGAAACACAGGTTTACAGCTTCGTGAAATTGTGCATGGGATGGAAGGTATATGGTTTTGTAGATTTACAACTTACTGCTATATTAAAAATATATTTAGGTTTAAAAAAAAATAAAATATCCAGCAAAGCATAGATATCAATGCAGCCTCTTTAATAAATCCTTTGTAACTTGTGTTTTCTCATGTATACATATGTATGTAAGGTAGGCATGCATAAATAAATGGAATCTGAGCTGTAGCATTAGAACACACGTATAGATCCTATGTAGACAAGCATATGAATGTGTATCTATACGTACATACAGTTACACTCCAAACTGAGTGTACCAATGTCAATGCCACCTGTGCTAAAGTTCACAGACGTTACAAATGAAATACATTTTACTGCAGACTTAAGAAAACTGTAAATGAAGCTACAGTTTTTGCTTTAGTGTTATATGCAGAAAAAAAAATTAGGTTTTAGCCCCTCCCCCAGCCTTCCTGAATTTCTAAACTTTGGACAATGTCGCTTGTGCATAGAAAGCCAAATCATGATTCAGACCCGCTTATGAGTTAGCTCATCTACAGTAAGAATAAAATGCTCAAGAAAGGAGCTTTTCTGTGCATTAAAAAAGCCATTTATAGAAAGGTCTGCAATGGTAGTACTGTTCAGAGCCGACTTCAAATATCCCTGTGATAATTTTCATTTATTTAGAGTATTATACTTCAAGGCTAAACTAAAGAGGAGAAACAAGGCCAAAGCATCGAGCACAGGGACCTCTGGGCATGGCATGTAAACACAGTAAATCCAGCCTGGTGGCCCCTGATTCACAGCTCATCTTGCCCCTATTTCACACTGAATACAGTCAGGCATAAAACCCCTGCTCTTAAGGGAATGTTCTGGTATTTCCTTAGCACAAGGGAGATTTAACAAACTTTATTATTATTTCAAATACTTTTAAATGGCAGCTGGGAAAGAGCTGTATATATGTATATATCAATCAAATAGTTGATAAAAGTATTACTATTTCGATATTAGTTTCTACTACTTACATGTGCACAAAAATATGTGGAAGAAAAATAATAATACTGATTCAACCCTGCCATGCCTTCCAAACAAGATTCTACCCTCTCAGAAGATGAGAACTCAGAAAGTGCACATTTCACAGCCTTCAGAATGAGTCCAGTAAATTCCAGATTCTATCAGAGACACACATGCATGAAAGATAGCTAGAGATAGGAGCCAGCCTCCACGCTGTATGAATCCTACACCTTAGAAATACACTGTCCTTCCACAAGCAGATAAGGAAGTGACAGAAGTCATAAAGAGCAAGCTCTCTGGAGGACGCTGCCCGCTTAAAGACGAGAGAGGACAGGAAGCTCTCTCCCCCACAGGTGACAAATGGACACTCCAAAAACAAAGCCAGCCGTTGTTCCATGCTCTGTTATAGCACGTATCTCTGAGTAAAACTAAAGAAAATGATATTTGGGGGAAAGAAGAATTGTTTCCTCCATGAGATCATTAGATAATATCAACATACACATGGCTAATAAAAACGCAGACCGTTAGGTTCAGACCTCACGGGAAGCCCTAAGCTATGCTGAGGTCACCCAAAGATGTCCTGCTAACAGCAAACATGGTATGATGGAGTCCAAATACTCCTGTGTGAAGTGTGAGCGCATCAGAGCTGAGATACCTATGGTGATAGCATAAAAAGAGCCTACAGACCTGGCAGGCATATAAAAGTATAGCCCATACAACAATGGGCAGGTTGTCACACTTGATAATGATAATAAATGATCATGACTGGGTTCTGTATCCACTGCCCCATGCTTTTATCATTTGCTTTAGCATATACTCTATTTTTTTTTCTTTTTGGTTTTTTGAGACAGGGTTTCTCTGTAGCTTTGGAGCCTGTCCTGAAACTTGCTCTTGTAGACCAGGCTGGCCTCGAACTCACAGAGATCCACCTGCCTCTGCCTCCCGAGTGCTGGGATAAAAGGCGTGCGCCACCACCACCCAGCCATATACTCTGTTTAAAGACAGTTTATCATAAGAGGCCTAGGCTCAGTGGGTGAAACACTTGCTGCATAAGGATGAGGACCTGATTTCAAGTCCCCAGAACTCCCACAAAAACTGGATGCAGTAGCGTGGGTCTGATTTCAGTGTTCTTATGATGATATGGGAACTGGAGACAAGACTAACACATGTGTGCCTTTATTTACACATACACACATATCTCTCATACACATAGAGAACAATAAAATAAAACTTTAAACATTTATTATAAGTCACTATACCCCCTCAATCCAGGGCAGCCAATTACATATCAGGTTTGCCATCTGACATCACCTAGAGACCATGTCTGGGACAGATTTGCATCGTCTAAGTTTGTATAAGAACACTAGGATGTTCCCATAACAATGACATCACCCAGCAATACATTTCTCAGAACACACCTCTGCCATTAGCTGACGTTTGACCATCATTAGAAAATTGCTAATATGCGAGACAGATGGGGGCAAGTAAAATTTCTCCATGGCAAGCGCTAGTTTATTCTGAAGAGAAAAACAGTGAGGAATGAAATGTAGCAAAGGGACCGAACCATTAAAGTGGCCTGGCCTTTCTGAAGAGCAGTTTGGAAGCTCGTTTCAGAAGTCTTTAAAAACACAAATGACCCCAGACAGCTCTTTGTCCCTACTACTGTACTAAAAGGAAGTCATGACTATACTTATCAGTGTAGGCCGAAGCATGTTCATTAAAGGATTGCTTATAGCAACAATAAAACAGAACAACCATACGCTAGCAAGTTTCTCTTCTCTCCCTTTGAGAATCATCTATGAACATTTAAACCGCAGTACAGTGACTTTGGGTAAGAGAGACCTGGGTCAACCCTACTTCACTAGAACACTGTTAGACATTTTGAATAAGTACATGAACTTAATCATCTTATTCGGATTTTTCCAGATGTACAGTCAGTTATATCAATGGCAGATGGAATAAATCATCTTTTACCAGAAGACAGTTCCCAACTTTAGCATATGTCAGATTTCTACAGGCACACAGATCCTTGATCCTCTCAGCTGATTCACTTCAGTGCTGAGGCACAGGGTTTGACTTTGGTGAATTTATAGTGCACAGAGCATCATTTGTCATTACCTCATGCTACAGTTTGTCAAGAATTTGGGAGCAGATTCCTGGATTTATTTTCCCATCAGTACTTTGGAAGCAAGAAAAGGGTTTTCTGGGGCTGAGGAGATGGCTCAATTGGGACAGTGTTTGCTATGCAAGCTGACGGACCTGAATTTGATCCACAAAAGCCACAAAAAAGGTAGAGTGCTGGCAGGGGATGATTTCCAATCCCAGAACTGGGGATGCAAAGACAGAAGATCCTTGGTTTGGACAAGCTGCAAGAACCCACCACTCCTCAATAGACTGGCCACTCCCCACAAACACCACCCTTGGGACCACGGCATTTACACATAGCCTTGCAGAACATCATGCTTTGAATGCCAAGAATCTAAACAGACTCTGTATGGTATCTATTGGTTAAAATAATAGATTAAAAATGCTATTTAATTGCAATAGGTCTGGGTCATTTTAATCATAACAGATTGCATACATGGTTTCACTTCAGAGTCCAGAGCTCAAAATATCACCTGAATATAATCATCTCTGTCCTCAACAACATTTTTAAATATCTCAATTTATTATCAAGAATAATTTTTACCTGGTGTGGTGGTGCAAACCTTTTATACTGGCACCCAAGAGGCAGAGGCAGGAGGACTTCATGAGTTTGAGGCCAGTCTGATCTACCAGCGACACACAGGAGACCCTGTGCAAAAAAAAAACAAAAAAAAAAAACAAAAAAACAAACCCAGAATATTTACCACATAATTTGCCCTGACCTATACAATAAATTCATATTTTTAGCCAAGTCAATTATAATAATTATGATTATTAAACTATAATCTTTAATGTGAAATAGCTGGTTATGAAAGCTTTGAAGTCTGGGGGTGTGGCTTGTTGGGGAATGTTTGCTTGGCATGTGTGAAGTTCAGAGTATGATCCCTGACACGGGGGAAAAAAACACTTCAAGTTGACTAAAATTATTACTATTTTGTACCTAATGTTAATTTCTAAACCTGATATTAAGCACAATTTAAAAACATTAGGAGTAAACCTCGATGAAAGCTGTCTATGATGCTAGCAATACAGAAAGCCACACACCTGGCCTGCTAATGCTGCTCAGTTTTCTGCAGGCAGCCCTGTCAAGTCTCGGATTGTCTTCCTCTTCCCCCAACTGCTTAAGCCTTAGCACTGTAGGGAGAGGACTTCATGCGTGTTTCTGACATTCATGTTGTGATATTATCTATTTGTTGAAAGCATGAATTTAAAATACTGACAAAATGAATAATTTTATGCTCTACAGTTTATAAACCTGTACGAGGTTGGCAACCTGGAAACTCAGAAGAGATAAGCATTGCTTGAAATGCCCAAACATTATTGAAGTCAAGATTCCAGAATGCCCCTTATGCAGGGGACAGCTCTGGCATGAAGAACAGCCCACCCTGAACAACCCATCCACCCACCTCTCTAGACTCTTGCTCTGTACCTGCTTCTGAGGCCTGTGGGATGTCCTGTCTTCTGTCATGTTATACAGTGTCACACCCAAGCTGAATGTAAAACAAGTGTCCACAGTTCACAGTCAGCACAATATTGTAATCTAGACAGAGCAGATCTTAGAGATGGCACCACTATACCATTTGATCTCTTCAGTGAGCGTCAACTGTGGTGTTACAGAAATAAGCGGAATTGTGGGGCTGGACAGCTGGACCCTGCAAGGGATGGAGCAGCTTCCTGGAGACCCAAGGCCAGAACTGCTTGCAGTTTCTATGCCCTTTCTTCTGTGCCCTTGCTTGTCAAAGTGTGGTCCCCACATCAGCAGTACAGTATACCCCAGAAACCTAGCTAGGAATTCAAACTCTCAGACCTGGCCCTGGACCTACTGAAGCAGAATCTCCACACCTAAAACTGACCCTCCTCAATGTGAGAGCCGCACTACAAGGACTACGGTTTAAATAATAGCTGGGGACACGACTCGCTCAGTAAAGGTTTTGTCATGCAAACCTGAGGAACTAAGTTTGATCCCCATATAAAAGCTATATAAAAGCCAGATGTGACAATGCACATCTGTAACCAAGCACTGGAGAGGTAGCAATGGGGACATCCCTGAGGCTTGCTGGTCAACTGGCCTGGTGGAAGCTTCAGGTTCAGAGAGACTCTGTCTGGAGCGCAATTGAAGAAAAACCCCCAAGATTGATCACGGCCCCCGATGTACACCCACGCACATACACAAACACAAACGTGCACACACAGTTAAATCACTTATGTCAGAAATGTCACGATAATAAAGAGGTGCAGAGAAGCATAAGGATGAGGGATCTAGAGAGATGGCTTAGAGAGTAAGATCACTGCTCTTGCAGAGGACCCAAGTTCAATTCCTAACACCCACACGATGGCTAGCAATCTTCTGTCACTCCAATTCTAGGGTATCCAGCACCCTCTTTTGCTCTCCACAGGCACCAGGCAGAGGTGTGGGTCCACAGACATACATGCAGGCAAAACAGCCAATATGCATTAAATATTTTTAGTTAAGAAAGACAGTGAATGAGTTATTACATTCTTAAATGACTTCATCGCAGTCACCCACCTAGCCTTCATTCTACGCATGCAATGAGCAGAATTTGTTCAGAAAGCTACGGACCAGATACAAATTCATTTTGCCCATCCCTAACCTTGCTGCTGCTTTATGATCCCTCCTAGCTGGCCTCACCGGCATTAACAAAACAGCCGTAAGGAAGCTCAGAAATGTCATCTCACTTCAGCAGCAGCTACCAGCACCAATCCCCAGTGCCCAGCTTCCGCTTTGTGAAGTGCTGAGCACTGCAAAGAACCACAGGCACATGGGTACCAGGGGAGAGGGCTGTCAGCTGGTATCCACACATAATTCAACAGTCCCATTATGGCTACAAACTCCATGCATGGTACATGTTATGATATAGGATTCCCCTCTGTATGCTGCGAGTATATTTTATTACCATTGGTTAATAAAGAAGCTGCTTTGGCCTATGGCAGGGCAGTATAGAGCTAGGCAGAAAAACGAAACTAAAAGCAGGGAGAAAGAAGACAGAGTCAGGCAGGCGCCATGTAGCTGCCCAAGGAGCAAGATGTGAGGAAACAAGTCATGAGCTTCATGGTAAAATATAAAACATAGAAATGGGTTAATTTAAGACGTAAGAGTTAGCTAGGAATACATCTGAGCCATTGGCCAGATAGTGTGGTACTTAATATAGTTTTTGTGGGATTATTCAGGTCTGGGTAGCTGAGAAACAGTCTCTATTTACAATGGTACACAGCAATGACCTCCATCCTAAGAAATTCACATGGCTGGGACAAAACACATAAGTAAATACTATGTTAATGACATGCTTAAGAAGAAGACTGGTGGCCTTTTAGACTTAGGCAACTATGCAGGACCATACTGTCCAACCCATGCTGCAACTGATCTTTCATCATCATTTGCCTTTCCCTAGATTTTCACTATCATCTTGGGCTGACATTAGTCACTAAGAGGAGGCCATATAACACCATGGGAAATGTTCATCTGGCAGACTGTTTTTCTAGTCAATCAATTCTTGGACGCTTCTCTACTTCCTATTAATGGGTGTGCATATGTATGTATATGTGCATGTGTATATATGTGTATGTGCATGTGTACATGTGCTTGTCAGGCTTGTACTTGTGTAGGGGACAGAAGTCGATATCATCTCTGTCTCTCTGTCTGTCTCTCTCTCTCTCGCTCGCTGACTCTCTCCATCTTACTGTGTAAGGTAGGTTTGCTCACTAAACCTAAAAAATACTATTTAGGCCAAGCAGCAGGCCAGCAAGCCCCTGGGACCTACCTGTCTGAGTCTTCAGCATCTAGACTATAGACATACACTGTCATGCCTTGCTTTTATGTGAGTGCTTGAGATCCAAACTTAAGGGCTGTGGTTACACAGCAAGTTCTTTGTCCCTTGGGCCATCTTCTAAGTGAACCCTTTTCTGTCCCCCAACCCCTTAATATTTTCATACCAGCTATCCCTCTTACTCTGCACAATGTTGAAATGTGCCAAAATAGTCTCTAATAATCATGTAAGACCTCCACGGTTAGCTTTGGTTAGAAGATGTTCTGAGATGCGTGGTGGCAACTCTGCAGTACTCTACACATACCAGTTCTCCTAGCTGAGCTCAGCCAAGAACATATACCCCTGCTCCTCACTCTGGTAGGGGGGCACTTGTGGTAGCCAATGCAATTCAGACTTTTACAAGCTAAGTAGACACCTATGCACATGAATACTGAATACAGACATGTTCACCACACCAGACAGCAACCTGACAGTTAGAATCAGCATCGAAGACACAGGCTGTTCCATCAGTCTCAGCCTTGAGTGACTTCAAAGAGCAGAAATTCTCTGCACAGCTCACACCACATCTGAACCATAATCAGGAGACTAATTTGCTTTACGCCACTGAAGCTTATGCTGATAACCACTCCAGTATCAGCTAGATTCTCTGTATTCTTCAGGCTACCGTTCTGGAATCTGATAAGACGCACAAAGAAACAGGAAGCCAGACAAGATGTCAACATCTGTGTTGAACTTCTACAGGCTAAAATGCATAATCCCGGAGCGGTTCCCAGGGAACATCAGCACCCAACACCTCAGTTTCCAACAAGAAACACCCAGCCACAGGCCACACTCCCGTTGAAACACAATCAGGACCAAGCTATATGGACAGACTCTTAGGGCCAGACCTTTTTTGTTTTGTTTTGTTTTTGAGACAGGGTTTCTTTGTAGCTTTGGGGCATGTCCTAGGACTTGCTGTGTAGACCAGGCTGGTCTCCAACTCACAGAGATCTGCCTGCCTCTGCCTCCCAAGTGCTGGGATTAAAGGTGTGTGTTACATATGACCAGACTCTTAATGTAACACTCTCTGCCCACCCCACACTGCTCAGAAGAGTTCTGGAGACTTTCACGGCCTGGACCCCCCCTTCCCTCTCTGCTTTCTCAGACAAAATGTTTCTCCACTAAACTAAGCTGCATGGGGAAAATGCTTTTTAAATTATTTCAGCAGTTATAAACTGTTGGAAACCAGGATGGATACATATGATCTTTGGAAATAGAAGGATTCTTACAGAACTATCCTAGAAAATTTATAAGCAGTCAAGCGTGTCTCCTCAGGCATTTAAAGATGAAATTGATGCGAGAAAGGCCAGATAGTCAAAAGCATTTACCAAAGAAAAAAGCCTTTGGCCAAGCATAATACAATTTATGAGGAAAATAATTCAAATATGAAAACTATCCAATTGTTATGGTTGGGGAATGAATTAAATGAGCTGAACGAGTAGCATAGATGGCTACTAATAATAATCTATAAGTAAGAAAAGATCATCGCTCACAAGCAAAGGATGTCTTCATGATAAAAACAGAATGCTGGTGTTGAGTTTATTATAAGGTGGCCAGCTAGTGAATCTTTTAAAGCAATTTAGAAGCTAATGTGTTCAGATCGTCCTCGAATACAGAACACACTGGAAAGTGAAGTGCAGGTAACTCCTATCCACAGCCACAAATGTAACCCAGACAAACCCAGCACCCTGCGGCCAAACAGTAAGCTGCAGGCCAGAAGTAAGAAAGCATACTCTTCCTCGGCCTCGACTGCCTCTGATGGATGCTGGTGCCTTCTAGAATGCTGTCTTCGGCCACACGCAGATGAGAAGACAGCAAGTCTCCCCCACATCCATGACAGGAACGGCTATTGCTGGGGGCAGGCCTGACACCGTTGTCTTCCTTACAGCAAAGGAGAATGACGTCCCCACAGAATAGCAGTTCACACCCGGGATGGGTGTGGCCGAGAGAACAGGGACCTTCTATGGTGGCACCTTGGTTTCCTAGCTATAGGCAGGGACACTATTTTGTCCATTTCTAACAGTACAATACTCTGGCATATCCTCAGTGGGCCTGATGACACCAGGGTAGCAAAGGAGGAATCACTCCTCAGCGTCTCCAGGCCTGATGGGGGCAAGGGTGGTGGAGACCTTGCAGTGAAGGTAATCTTCCAAGCGTCTCTTGACACTGGCCGGTAGCTGAGGGGAAGCAGGAGGCTTTCGGCAAGTCCAGTTGGTCCCCCGTTTCCTGGTCTCCTTTTTGGGAATCTTCTCAAGTGTGGGTTAATCAGTTTGCACTGGCCTTCGCACAAGTTTGACTTTGATGCTTCCCCCTCATTTCTCCACTTAGTTTGAAAAGAGACCCCTTTCAGAACTCACGCTGTCATTGAAGGACTTTCTAGTAAACTCCAGGGAAAAAACAGACCCAACTACCTCACAGCCTCTTGGGGACTTACGGTACAGACAATAGCTACTTTAAGATATTTTCATAAACTCGGGGCTCTTTCTATACTGTTAAATATTTTGTGTGTGCGGTATACACACATGTGGATATGCAATGTTTACATGTGTCTGGGAGCAAGTGCACCTATGTGTGTGCCCAAAGTTGACATTGAGCTTCCTTCTCCATTACTCTCTGTTTTATTTACTGAAGCAGAGTCTCTCATTGAACTTGGCTCTCAACAATTCTGGCTAGTGTAGCTACTCCCCTCACCCTAGGCATCCATGGTCTCTGCCTCCCCTACAGGGATTACAGGTGCCTGCAACTCCTGCTTAACTTTTCTAAACTCTGGTCCTCACTCCTGTGTGGCAAGTGCATTATTCATGGAGCCATGTTCTCGGTCCCTTGTTAAGTACTTTTAATGAATGAAAATACAAATATATAAGCACCTCGAGTCTACCATATGCCAGCAGGGAAACCAGTAGAGCATGAAGCCTCCTATTCAGCCCCAGTTCAGAATGCCTCTCTGAGGAACGAGGGCTCTGTGTGGAGCAGAGAGAAGGAACCATGCCAGTAGGAGCAGCCTGCAGGAAGCAAAGGACCACAGTCAAACGCTTTCCCAAGCAGTCACTGCGAAGGTTCTTTCAGACTCCTGTGTGACCTTTACAATGTCACTGCTGGGGAGAGAGACCATGTTCTAAGTTGTAATATCTTCCCTCTGGCACACCTAACTCTGCAATGAGAGGCTTCAGCACAGTAACTTTCTGTCAATCTGTGCAGAACTGCTTACAATTTAGGCTTACATTTGGCTTTTTAATCCAGTATTAAAATGTGTTCATTTTATTTTTAGTACTGTAAGGATTTAAAATTTTATATGTGTGTGTATGCCACCTGTGTGCAGGTGTCTGTGGAGGTTGGAGGAGAGAGTCAGATCTCCTGGAGTTGGAGTTATGGGAGCTTGGGAGTGTGTGCTGGGAACCCAACTTGGGTCCTTGCTGTGGGATAATGCTCTTGTACACTGTAAATACTTGTCACTCATATTGGTTTAATAAAACACTGATTGACCAGTAGCCAGGCAGGAAATATAGGCAGGGTAACCAGACTAGGAGAATTCTGGGAAGAAGAAAAGCAGAGATGCAATAATCAGTCAGACATGGAGGAAGCAAGATGAGAATGCTTTACTGAGAAAAGGTACCAAGCTACATGGCTAAACATAGATAAGTATTGTGGGTTAATATAAGTTGTAAGAACTAGTTAGTAATGAGCCTGAGCTAATAGGCCAAATACTTTATAATTAATATAAGCCTTTGTATGTTTATTTGGGACCGAAAGGTTACGGGACCAGGTGGGACAGAAACTTCTGTCTACAGGTCCTCTCCAAGAGTAGCAAGTGTTTAACTGCTGAGCCATCTCTACAGTCCCCAATATTAAAATTTTAAGTCAGTAAGATACCTTAAAATACAATAAGATAGTGTTACATTTTTAATTAGTATAAAGGCTAAACTGTGTATCTAGGTTTTATCAAAGACTATTTACTTCTCTGAGATATGTAATGACAACACATAAGGACATTTGTTTTTTCACACTATTATGCTTATTGATCTTTTAATAACACCCTGGGTTGATACTTTATTTGCCTAAGTCATACATGGAGTGATGCCCACCTTAGTAGATGAATTTAACCAAATTTAACAGTTATTTTTTGAAGAGCTCTTATACGTCAGATACATTCTTAAATGCAGACTAATGGCATAGACTTTGGGAGTACCAATGGGAGACATGGGATAGCTCAGTTAATTGCACGCTTACTGTACAAGAGTGGGAAATGAGTTTGGATCCTAAGCACTCACATAAAGTCGGCTGCAGCAGTGTTCATCTGTAACCTCAGAACAGGGAGAGGAACAACAGAGGGCACCCTGGAGCTCTATGACCTACCACCCTAGCAAAACTGGTGAGTTCTGGCTCAAGGAGAGATGCTGTCTCGAAAAATACAGTGGAGAGTGCCCGAAGGAGATCCTTGACTTTGACCTCTGCCTTCCACACACATGCACACGTGTGGTATGACTAGACACATGAATATATATACATTTATACATGGAACACACAAAGAAAATGCTGGTAAGTATTACATCCATGATCTATACAAAGTGTCAAGGGGAGAATGACAAAGAGACAGATTCAAGGGAGGAAGGGTGGGGTGGATGCCACATTCCAGGCAGAGACATATTAACACTTGAGAAGTGGTACAAAGGCTTACTGGTCCCCAAGACGTTCAGTGGCTCAGAGGCTCCCATTTTAGCATAGCAGTGAGAAAAAAAATCTGTATTGCGTTGAGTGTATGGAAGTGCAGCGACGGAACACAGTGAGCAGCTTGTGTCTGTTCTACTAGGCAACTTCTAACTCTGCAACGTAGAGCTAGAGTCGTCTATAACCGAGTACAAGTTTGCAACAAGGCCCATAAAAGCAAAACATACTCCACAACCTACGCTTTATTCCAGAGGATATACTTAGTTATCATCAAGGCTACACTTTGTTCATTTTTTTTTTATTTAAAATGCATACCTCACCCAACAAACAGAATCCAGTTAAATGGAAACTATTTTGTCAAATGTCTGAGAGACTCTGGAAATCTGTTCTCTGATAATTGGCACGACAGGAATTCGCACTGGGACTGTAGCCGGGCTTCCCTCCAGTAAAACAAAACCTCCTGCAATGGGATCTGCTGTCACAGCTTCTGCCTGACAACAGACGAGACCAAGTCTGTTCTGTCATGTAGACCATGTAAAAATAGTGATTTCTCGCAGTTTCCTGTAAATTCTTTGCAAACTTTCCAGTAACCCTTTAAAGAATTTTATTATAGATTCAAGTATGATGATTTTCAGGAAAATAATAATAATAATGTTGGGAGGGGTTTGTAGTTCAGCTGGAAGTGAGCTTGCCCAGCAGGCAGGACGCCCTAGGCTCCATCCCAAGTCTCACATACCCAAGGTATGATGGACACGCGAGTGATCCTAGCACACAAGAGGCTGTGGCAAGAGGACCATAAATGTCATCCAAGGCTACACAGTGAGTTCATGGCTAACCTGGGCTACATGAAACTGTGTCTCAAAAAAATAATAATATTTATATATGAGCTAGACCCACCTCCTTCCAGGATTTTAAGATAACAAGTTTCCAGAAAAGGATGCTTGTTCCCAAAGATGCACAGATGACAATGTGGACCCTGACCGAAGGCAGCGGGGAGGCAGGTACATGATGTGATGCGCATTGCTCCTGCGTCCGTGAGATTCCTGGCCTTTGCACAGCACACATCACAGCAGACACCCGTCACCACTGCCCGGAGTGCCAGAATGCCTTGTCAGACTCGGACCTGCTGCTCTCTCTGAGCTCTTAAACTGTCCTCATTTTAGAGGAAGATTTTTTTTCTTTCACCTAGCCCTTACACAAAGGTTGCCTGTGCCCAGGACCTCTCTAAAGAAGCCACTGGTCAGTCTAGTGACCAAATCTAGTTGCATGTACATTTTCTTTGTGCCATAAAGCATAATAACTTAGAATTTTCAAATCAGAATATTTCATGTGACGACAGTGGAGGAGCAAAGGCCCCGGGAGACAGGACATGTGTCTTCCACTCTGCCACTCTCAGCCCTCGCGTCAAGGCCAGGTTTCAGTGGCATTCATCATCCTGGAATGGGCGCCCGTCATTCACCTATTTGGATCTTGTGCGCGCTGAGCTGGCGAGTTGTGAAAGGTATGCTGTAACTCTCCCTAATCTCACCGGCTCCCACAGCACACTTCCAGGTGCGTGATCACCATGGCGATGGCTGCCTTGTTCAGTCATTCGTTCTACATCTACTCACTGAGCACAGATTGCAGACTGTGAGTTATACCTGGGGTCTAAGGACAACGGGACGTGGCCCTGCTCTGAAGTGAGGCGGGCAAGTCCATCATTCCCACTGACTTCTGACCAGAGCCTTACGGAGGGAATCACCTCCCTAGAGGCTGCTCCAACGCTGCCTCAAACACCACCGATGCCACCAGAGACATAAAATCTAAAATCCACTCTTCTTTTACCCTACCCAGAGAGAGAGAGAGAGAGAGAGAGAGAGAGAGAGAGAGAGAGAGAGAGAGAGAGAAGCAAGATTCCATAGCCCCTCTTTCAGTGTTTCACTGAAATTCCACACAAATAGAAAATTACTACTGTTTTTCATTTCCCAGACAGGGCCTCATGTATTCCAGGCAGATCTCAAATTCACTGAGCAGCCATGGAGAACCTTGAACTCCTGATCATCCTGCCCCCACCTCCTAAGTGCTAGGGTTATAGGTATCTATGCCACCAAGTGTGGTTCACGTGATACTGGGATGAAACACAAGAATTTGTGAATACACGCTAAGCACTCTACCAACCAATTTATCTTCCCATCCTCCGAATAGCTGTTTAAAACTGTGTGTGTGTGCCCGTGCGTGTGTGCGTACACATATAGAGGCTATCTTTGAAATAATGTTAAAACATAAATGCCAAGTGGATAAAGTATTCCCAGTAATCTTTTGATTTTTTAATAAACACAAGTCAGAGAGTGCTGCAGGCTACCCTGGGATGCCACTAGTAAATACCCATCAGGGTTTGTTCTTGTCTTCATAATGGTGGAGGAGCACTGAGCAAAGTCGAACCAGTCAGTGGCAGGCAGGGATGATGGAGCTGAGGGCAGGTGATGCTAATTAAAGAGAGAAATGAAACTAGGAAAGAGAATCCAGAAAACAGTGGCCAGGAAAATCCCTTTTATGCCTCCTGTGCCTAAACTATAAATTCAAGGTGTGGTCTAAAAGTGAAGTCCTTGGCAGGACCTCCTATGTCCTTCGCAGCCCAGAGCAATCAACCATCCCTCCAGGTCAGAGCAGATCTACTTTATTGGGATTAAGAAGGGCAATGTGCTGTCAGGGCAATAAGAAGAGACTTGGGGTCAAGGTGACATTTACTTATGGAAAATGCAAAGATATTTCTCACAATTAACATAAGGCAACTTATTAATGCAGCCTGTTTAATTTGACTTTAAAACGTTTTTGTTTTAAAATTGAAGCATGGTCTCTTATAGTCCAGGATGGCCTTAAACTCATCACGTAAGTGGGGATGACACTCTCATCTCTTGGTTCTCCTCTCTGCACACACTCCCCACCCCCAGTGCAAGGATTACAGGAGTGGACCACCATGTGACTAGGCGTGACCTCAGAGCCATCGTGAATAATGTCAAGAACTCGGCCAACCAAGCCACAGTCCCTGCTAGGTCTTCCTTCCAAGAGCAATGGATGTGCAGGAGACTGGCACACAGCAGCTGTGGCTACTCCAGTGGGCAGTGCCACAGGTGCCATCATAGCTGCCGCCAAGCATGAGGTTCCAGAGCTGGCAGGGTGGGGAATAAAAAACTGAGCTGACTTAAGATGTTCACCCATCTGGCCAAATCAAAGACAGGGACTAGAAAGGAGGCGCAGCCACAGCTGTGAGGATGATGGTCCCTCAGAGGCTGCCCTGTCCTCTCTGCATAGACTCCACAGACCCACTCCACAGAGGGAGGCTTCAGCGATGCCCAGGATTTATCATATGAAACAAGTGATAAAGTGGATCTAGGCATGTTCTCCCCAGCCAGATGCCTGCCTCTGGCAACAACACTGTCACCCTTGAGACAGAAGATCAGATAAATCTATGATAAATCTATGACAAATCTAAGATCCCCAAGATCCTCCTCGTAGGTAGCAAGCTATAGAGACGAATTCACTAGGGCTGCTTCATCAATATCTGAGCAAGAAAAATGTGAGGGTTTATTTAAGGGAGAGGCAACAATTTGCCCCACTTTATATGGTGCTGAAGCGGGGAGCACGTGTAGAAGAAACAAGATGCAATTCCCTTAGCAGGACATCCAATGAACCTCACCCTCACATCTATCAACCAGGAGCCCCCGAATGCAGCAAGCTAAAACTCAGGACCAGCCGGGCAGTGGTGGCGCACGCCTTTAATCCCAGCACTCGGGAGGCAGAGGCAGGCGGATCTC
Source organism: Chionomys nivalis (assembly GCF_950005125.1). Lineage (NCBI taxonomy): Eukaryota > Metazoa > Chordata > Mammalia > Rodentia > Cricetidae > Chionomys > Chionomys nivalis. The sequence continues at coordinate 91,779,890 of NC_080088.1, forward strand.
TGTGAGTTCGAGGCCAGCCTGGTCTACAAGAGCTAGTTCCAGGACAGGCACCAAAGCTACAGAGAAACCCTGTCTCGAAAAACAAAACAAAACAAAACAAAAAAACTCAGGACCAGAGCTGGGAGCCGCACAGACCCAAGTTCTCACCCTACTCTGTGACCTCAAACTGGCTGTTTAAACATTCAGACGAAGACATGAGATGGGTATGTCCAAATCAACAGTGAAGACACAAAGACAGCAACACAGATTTATACGTTTACACAAGATGTGGCTTCGTTTACAGGACACGCCAAACACAAGCCATGAATCCAGGGTGACAGCCGACCAGAGTTTGCTAGGGTGGAGCAGAGGGACAGATTCCAAAGGGGCTTGAGGGGTTTCACGGTAAGATGGTTAGAGCGTTCTGTCGTGAAGGCAGTGGGTAAAAAACTCATTAAGGGATATAGTTAAAATCTGTGTGTTTTATTATATGTAAATTATACTTCAATTAAAAAAATAAAGAGACTGAGAAAAATAACAATAAAATATTTTAATGAGGTGTAATTTAATAGTCAATAAAGAATATGATTTTATAATTCAATTAAGTAAGTACTGATTGATAGTTCCTTCATAATAACACAGTACTTTCTATTAAATTGGGTTCTTTTCCCAATTAAATGTCAATTGTTAAATATATGAAATGCCTGAAAAAGTAAAAAAAAATCTCAAATTCACCACCTGATACAAACACTACTAGTGTTTTGCTTTATTAACTTCTGGACATTTTTCTACACATAGATTTTTTTAAAAAAATTACTCTGCTAATTTGAACATACAGAGGGAAACATTAAGAATTAATTTAAAAGATGAATTAAAACTTGCATTCCTAATTAATTTATAAGTTCCAGCTACTAGACATTGATTAGAAGTAAGCATGTGCAGAGGGTATGTCACATGACTTTAAGTCTAAGACGCAAGGAAAAGTGTGCACTGTGGGACGCTCCCTGGCTGATATGTACACAGGCACACATGCATGCTTGGGGCAACTGCCAGCTCTGAAAATGGAGACTTTCGTTTCCTTCAGTCATCTTTCATTTTTTCATGGTAATGTCCAAATTACTAACTAGGTGTATGTGTATATTTTAACTATAAGTATGCAAATACATACATATGTAAAGTATGTAGATTAGTAATTAATTTGAAATGAAGACCTAAATAGACATATTTTATCCTATAATAAGTAAATGGAGAAAATCTAAGGGGTGACTCTGGCTCTCAGAGCGGAGGAAACTTCTCACTAGAGATGTTAAAACACCTGCCTGAGGTCACACAGAGGAGGGTAACTGAGGCTGTACGACGATCTAAATCTGCCCTCCATCTGTACACAACTACCACAAGGTACAAGGTAATTAAATGCTACAATTAAGTGTGCAAGCCATAAATTTTATAAATGTAACATTCCACACTAAAGGAGCTAATTAGAATAACACACAAGTTACTTTAAAATTAAGCCAACAAATCAAAGAGACTATTTATACCTACCACCGTTTTCCATTGTCCTGGTGTAATAAAAATCTGCCCACGCTTAACATAACCACACTAATGGAAATTAATGCTCACACCTTCTTTTGTAACTTTTGTGAGTGGTGGAATGAAGTGGTGTGCTCTATTCATCTCAACTACATTTCTTCCCACCAGACAAGACCCTCAGCCCATCAGGACCATGATCGTTAGAGCGCTCGGCATTGCTCTTTCTGAGCAAACAGATCTCTCCCTGTGCTGCCTGTTGACACCGTTACACTAGCCTGAAGCATTTCAATTATTATTCTATGAAGTGGTTTTCCTACAAGTACGTTCATAGGAATGAAGAGCATGACCCATTATCCAACCTAATTAAGGACCAGTAATGAAGAATCTCTTAGGAGTTCTCCACTGGAGAGTAGCTCACGGTACTACCAGAAGGGAAGTATACTATCTTTTTTCTTTTACTATAAACCAATTTTAGCCTCCAAATCATGGCAATATCTAGAGAAGAAACGGCTATGTTCCTGAAAGCAGAATCCTTGCTGTTCAAAAAAGCAAAGACGCTCCCCAGTTTCTCCTCAGAACTCCGACAACAGTGTAGAGATAATACCCATATTTAATACCAAAGCTATTAATGAGCTTTCAGAAGTGTCAAAGCCTCAATGACAGTTCCACACAAGGACATGTATTCTTAGCAGAAAGTCTTGCTTCAAACAAACAACTTTTTAGTTTTGCCAGGCTGATACAAAAGGAGAGACATATCCTGACTACAGACATTGGAACGAGTCCCTGAAACATGGTGCTCATCTTTTTTAAACTATATTTTAAAATGATATTTATACATTTATTTGTGTGTGCATGCATGCATGCATACATTTGTGTGTGTGTGTGTATGTTTATGTGAATAAAAGAGACAGTATGCCCATGCACACCCCAAGGTACAAGTCAGAGGACAACTTACTCATATTTGACATCCACGATGAGTTCACGAAGCTCTAATTGCTTACCCTCAGACAATCAAGGGTTTGCAACAAGAAAGGCAAAACCAACACAAGGGAGACATATAGACCAAAGTAGAGGTAAGATCCCACCATTTTCTCGTCAAATGGCTAGCATCAGCAAAGCTAAAGACTCCAAGTATTGGCACATGTGGAGAAAAGTCCCTCTGCATACCTTGGTGGAAACGTAACATGTGCAGCCATTATGAAAAGCAGAGGGCAGTTCTTCAGAAACAACAGTCAGATGGCTATGTGGCCCAGCTGCCCCATTCCTGGCTATGACCTGAAGGAAATGAATCAGAGTGTGGGAGAAACATCACCACAGCCTTGCTCACCACTGCGTCCCCCACAACAGGAACATCTGGCACCCACTGTCAGAGCAGACAAAGAGAACGTGCTGTGTGTATGACAGGATGCTAGCTATGCTCTTAAACAGGAGGAAACCTGGCAGCATGCGCAAAACTGGGAGCCACCTATGTTGAAGGAGCAATACACTGGGTGCAATAAGCCGGTCACGGAGGATAAGCACTGCGGGACTCTGCAGAGAGGAGAATCAGCCACGGTCCAGCTCACAGAACAGGGATGACTAGAACAGACAGGGGCAGGGTGAGGCAGTGGTTGAACCTAGGTTCTCATATGTGCTAGGCCAACACCTGTGCCACTGAGCCGCATGCCCAGCTGTGTATTTGATCTTAATGGATTCTTCTGAAGTTTGTGTACTGGGATTTATTTTCCCTTGTTGTTATTTCTTTGGTGATTTCTGTGGTTTTTTTTTCTTTTATCCCCTTTACAGTATTTTCCAGTTTTCCTCCTGGATCCATTGCATTGACCCTCCTATTTCACCTGTTTTCTTTTCCGTTCCCTATTTCTTTGGATACTCATTCCTATATCTGAGTGGTTGGGGAGTTTTCCTTCTGCTTTCTCCCTTGCCCATTTCTGCTTTCTGGGGTTGTTTTTTTATATTGTGGTAGGGAAATATCACAGAGCTCTCTGTCTTTGACAACTTTTAAGTGCACAGGCCTGTCGAGTATAGCTGCCGTCAAAGTGGCAAGGGTCTAAGACACACTCACTTTGTACAGCTGAGCCTGTATGTCTCATGCTAACCTAGGTTCAACCACTGCACTGCACTGCAAACAAACAAACCATGCATGGCCTGCTTTGCTCACAAAGACTGCTAGCAGAGTTAAGGGGAAAAAAACAACCAAACAAACAAAAACAAAAAGAAACAAAAGAGAAAAAAAGAAAAGAAAAGAAAAAAAGAGAAAAAACAATAAGAACAAAATAAGAACTCAGTTTCCACCAAAATGGCTACATTGAAAAGAGTTCAGTCCTTGAATGTGTGATTCAGTTACCTGGAAAACTAATTTATGATCAGTTACCTGGAAAATTCCATTGGATTCTGGAAAATGACCAGATAAATGGGGTGTTACTGGATTGCTGCATTAGCACAAATAAATGAATCAGGTCTAAGACAAAGGCCTGCTTAATTTCTAGAGATCTTATTCAAGAGAGCGGCAAACGTTCAACTGTGAGCTGCGCACACAGGTCAGCGTTCTCATGCAAAACATCCAAGGCCAGACATTTGCTCTTTTCTTCCGGTGTAAAATTTGTGTTTTGGAACATTTGCATGGATTGTCCTGGCAGCGTATCCCTAATCCAAATGTCTTCAGATCAAAGCAGTCCTACCATAGGACAGATGGCTCAGTGCTCTTGCAGAGGGACCATGGCTCAATTCGTAGCATCTACATGGTGGCTCACAACTGCCTATAACTTGAAGATCCAACGCCCTTCGGCCTCCACAGGCACTAGGCATGCACATGGTACACACATTTGCAAACCGGCACTGACTCACACACACATCAAACAAAAGTTAATAAATCTTCAACACATTTCAAATATTAATGCCCAGTGATTTACAATGTTCAATTATATACCTCAAGAACATCCAAAAAATTTTTTGGCAAGAATAAACTTACTTGTCCACGTGACTTTTACAAATTGCCATTATGTAAGTGGGAGGAGCCAAAAATAAACAGCAGAAGTAGTTGCATTTCTACAGCAATGAGGGAGAACACAGCATGGGTGATGCCAAACGAGGAAACACTCAAGTCACTATCTGAGACACACTTAGGGGACAAAAATATAAGACTTCACAGAAAATATGTTCTAAACCTGAAATTACTTACTAACTAGAATTGGAATATGGCTTTGAAAATGTAGGTTTCCATAAACAAGTCAAAGGAGAGATTAACTGGCAAAAACTGTCCTATATTCAGTTTCTTAAAATCTGTTTAAGTCTTAGGAAACAGTGAATTCATACTCAATTAGACATTTTAAATGTCTACTATAAAACTAAATTCCTGGGGCTGTTCTAACCAGTTGGTGAAGTGTTTACTAAGGAAGCATGAAGATTTGAATTCAATGGCCAATCTTGATGGAAAACCCTGGGTATGTTGGCCTGTATTTATAACCCCTGTGCTGTGGATCTCTGGGCTTGCTGGCCAGCCATTCAAATCTACCCGGCAAATTCAATGCCTTTCATGAGGAACCTGGTCTCAGACAATCAAGATGGAGAGCTCCTCCTGAGGACTGCCACCCAAGGTTGGTCTCCGGTCTCCACATGTGTCAACATGCATCTACATATGAACCCACACAGAAACTCAGAGCTGAGAGAAAGAGGTTTCATAGTAAGCGCTAATCTAAGGCACTGGTTAAGACCAGGTCCCGGGGGCTTGAAAGGATTCAACTACAAATACAGACTGACGCAATGATTGACCTTTAGCCTCGACTGACAACTGCACAGCTGTCAGTGCACTGCTCTGACAATGGGGAGTAGACCTGATACCCAGAGTACAGTCCTCATCCGTCAAAGCTCAGAGCACATGAATGGGGCACTTGCTGCAACATGGGCAGGTATTTTGGTAAAATGCTCAAAAACACAATTATAAACATCATTCGCATTATTTCAAATCCATGAAAATCATCAGAGATGATCAAGTATGCAATAAGGATATTTTTCATTACAAAATATAATCTAAGAACACTGAATTCTAGTCTCCTGAGGGTGGTCTATTCTGTTTTTGTACGGAAGAAACAATAAAGTGAATTATCAGTTCTAAAAAAACATGCCCTCATACATCTTGTTTCAGAGCCATAATTCCAAAAATTCCCTCAGAGCTCCTCATGAAGGAAAGAACGCTGATGCTCCCCATGTGTGAATGTAGCCATCTTAGTGACATCTGCCCTTCTTATTCATTCACACACTGTAATTTGATATTGAAGACAATTTTGAAATACATGGTTTACTATATAGTCCCAGCTTTTGGAAGCACCTCTCTGTTAATATCACAAATAACAGAAATAGGTTTTTTCCATTGTTGACCCTACTCACATGATTTTTTCTTTATAAAATATGAATTTCTTTATCCTTTCCAATTTTTTTGTTGTTAAACATTTCCCCGCTGGTCATCAGTAAATATCTTCATAAACTAATGATGTCAATTTTCTTTTAGTAATATTGAAAGCTTAAAGGCTTGTATCATTAGCCAGGAAGACAGTGGGCAATGTCTAAGCAGAGGGGTAGTGTTTGAGTCTCCTTCTGTTGCTGGGATAAAATATTAGGACCAAAAGCAATTTGGGGAGGAAAGAATTATTCAATTTACATGTCCAGGTCAAAAATCCATCATTGAACCGGGCAGGAACTTTGGCACGAAATCAATGCAGAACCCATAGCGGAATGCTGCTTGCTACTCAATGGCTTGTACTCGGCTAGCTTTCTCATACAGCCCAAGATCACAGGCCTAGGGACCACACTGCCCATCATTCAATCAGGATGACCTCTCACAGATGGGGCCTTAGGCCAATCTTATCTAAGCAAGGCCTCAGTTGAGGTTCCCTCTGCTGGGTCACTCTAGTTTGTGGCACATTGACAAGGAGGGACCAGAAACAGGTGGTAAGTATCTGAAAGGCCCATAGAAAATACTCTCACCTAATAGCTAACTTTTGCCACATGATAGACTGAGGAAAAGTAATCTTAAAACTATACAATTTTTAAAATGTATACATTTAAACTGTTGCTATTTTGAGTTGATATAATGGGTGCCTATCCACCCCTCCTTTCAATGAAATTAGGCCAGCCCAGATATTATTATAAATGGAAACTTGTTGGGTGATGTTTTTGCTCTTTTGACTTTTTGGAGTGCCCACCACCTAGCTCCCAAATAAATCACACATGGAGACTTATTCTTAGTTATGAATGCCCGGCCATAGTTTGGCTTATTCCTTGCCAACTTTTCTTAAGCTATTCTGACTACCTTTGCCTCTGGGCTTTTATCTTTCTCTATTTCCGTATTCCTTTCTTTCCTTCTTTCTCCACGGTTTGCTGTGTAACTGGGTGGCTGACCCCTGATGTCTTCTTCTCGTTCTTTTGTTGCTCCTCTTAAGCGTTTCTCTGTCTATTTATATTCTCTGTCCTCTGCCCCGCCTGTTCTTTCTCCTGCCTTGCTATTGGCCATTTAGATCTTTATTAGACCATCAGGTATTTTAGACAGGGAAAGAACCACAGCTCCACAGAGTTAAACAAATACAGCATAAACAAAAGTCACACACCTTACAATAATATTCCCCAACAACAACTGATTTTTTTTCTTAAACCTTGTATTTCAGTGTGTTGTGAAGATCATTACTTATAGCTAGCTAAGACCCTTCTCATTTATAACATTCAGAAAATGTGAAGAAATGGCCTAGAATAATCTGTATTAGTTTCCTATTGCAGCTATAACAAATTAACATAAATCTAGAAGCTTAAAAAGATCACAAATGTATTATTATGAAGGCCAGACACATGAAGTGATATTGTCTGGGCTAAAAAAAAAAAGATCACATCACAACTTTATCTCTTTGAAAGTCTCCTGTGGAAGTATCTTTTTTTTTCCCTTTACTTTTCTGTCTTTCCCACTCACAAATGCCCCTCTCCTCCTTTGGTTTGGTTTTGATATAGTTTGAGTACATCCCATATGGGCCCATGTGTTGGGAGTTAGGTCTCTGGCATAGTGAATAAAGTTAGGTGGAGCTTATTGAAGAGTACATAGGTCATTGGAGGAGCTGCTTTTAGAAGACTTTAATAAGCATATATAATATAATACCTTATTAGCTCTTGAGCGAGGGTTGCTATAAAAAGGAAGGCTGGCCCACAGCACTTTCCAGCTTCCTGTTTCATCATGTGACCAGTCACTGTACCCCTACCACGAGGTCATCACATGACACGCCAAAGCTCACATCATACTGTTTAGACTGTGAACTAAACGAAAGTTTTATCATGTATACCGTTTCAGCATTTTGTTGCAGCAACAGAAAGCTGACTGATACGTGCATCTTCAAAGCCAGCCTCCTGGGCCAGTGCGATGGCTCACAGTGCGTAAAGGCATCTACAGCCAAGCCTGATACCCTGGGTTTGGTCCCTGGGACCCAGCTGCTGGAGGAAGAGAACCAACTCCTGCACCTGCAAGTTGTTCTCTGGCCTCACATGAGCACAGTGGTGTGGTCACACAAGAAGTAATAAAGTGTAATAAATTTTAAAGAGCCGGTATTCATTTTAGAAGTATATTTTTGCATTTAGCTCCCACCCCAAAAAATTACAGAAAAATCTCCCTTCCACAATTTAATCAGACATACCAAGTCTCTTTTTGGGCATAAATTAATATATTCACATCTTCCAGGGAACAAGACAGTGATCTGATGGCCAGGGGTGGAAGGATGTCTCATAACCCTGCTTATCAGCCCTTCGACCCAAAGTCTTCTTGTGGAATCTTTTGCGTTCACCTGCTTCTCACACTGACGGAGATTCAGCGTCAATCCTTTACAACACCCTCACAACTTCAGTCACTACTCCACGTGCGCACAGACGACCCATCAGTCATGCTGACCTCAGTCGGGGCTGTCATCATTTCGGATGAACTTTTTCTCCATCTCAATATGGTCACCTCCCTTCCTGATCACATGCTAGAGACACTGACAAATCTCAATCTCGACTGTCACTGAACTCTCCCTGGCTTACTCATTCTTGGCACGCAGGGCCACTGTGCTGTGTAACTGGAGCCGTGCTGAGAGGCAGTTCTGCTAATACACCACCCACTAGCAACTCCTTCAAGGAGCACTGTTTTCCCTTTTTGTAGCAGATGGAATTTGCCAGCCAGGCTCTGGGCATCCGGTGTGTTCATCGCTGACAAGTGATCATCAGATCACAGGCTTTCATTTCTACTTTTCTTTTTTTTCTTTTTTTAAATATGTGTTTATAACACACACACACACACACTTTGAAATCATAGAACCTTCAGCTGAATACCCCACATTCCTTCTTAATCTTCTCTTTTTATATTTAGCAATCCCTTATCAGGCACTGATAGACCTAGTTCCTTTTATTCTCAATATATTGACTTCTTTGCTCAATCCCCTGCATGTAACCACTTTACCAATTATACCGGCTGCCTCCTTAGCTCTCTGCCCTGTTGGTTGGCTCCTCTTCAGCCCTTGTACCCTACATGGCCCCCAAAGGAATGACAGGGATGGAGAAAAGGAAGAATCCTTAAAAAAAAAAAAAAAAGCACCTCTGATTCCATGCCTGAGGCTTCCGATTCTTGGTGAGTCACACGGTGCCTCACGCCACTGCTGGGATCACAGGCATTTGGTTTGCTCTGCTCACTGGAATTTCAGAATGAATCTATCCTAGGTCCTGTCTGCTCTAACCTGAGTCCCACTACTTCTCACCAGTTCAGGGTGGTCCCTGAAGCTCAGGCCATCTTTATTGCTCACAGGCTGTTAAAGGAATCTGCTAAATTCTATCATATGACCCTACTGTCGATTTTCAGACAGTACCCAAAATGATTTTTTTAAAAAAATCTAAATGACAACAAGCTCATGGTGCTACCCTCCCCCAAAACCTCCATGGGCTCCTGTATCTAACATAAAACCCATACTCTTCCATGATCAATATGGCTATTGTGTACTCTTCCATGATCAATAAGGCTCCTATGTAACCCTTTACAACCTTAGCTCCTCCCACTCCACCTTGTCACTGTCCCCAGCCTCTCCAGGTCACTCCAGACTCGGAGAATCTAGACTGCTGCTGCTTTTCCTAAGCTGCCCTTCATCCCATTGCTCCATCAGGTCTGGGACGTTGTCTCCATGCAGAGACCCTGCCTGACTCCACCTCAGGCCTTCAAAGCCACCTTCACACCGGTTTAATTTGGTTAGGTCTTGCATGTGCTTCTCTTACTGGCTCATGTTTCACCTCCCATATTAGACTGTCATTGTCACAGGGGCTCCTTAAGCATTCCTGTTATTCACAACAGTGTGTGCATTTAGTATGCATTGGCTACACTGACACACTAACAGAATGCATAACGTAGCATTATGAAAGGGAGCCATGCTCATATGTAGACGTGCAGTAACACCACAGGCAGACCAGCAACCAGAGAAGCACACCAGTAGACGAATTTTTATCATTACAGAACTCTGAGAGTCAACATGGATTTACTGCAAGTTCCATGACAACCTACCGTCTGAACATTACAAAAGGTAAACAGAGAAAGTCCGGGGAAAAAGATTTTCTGGCTGCCCAAATGACATATTGTCAGAAAAACAGAAAGCTGTATCTGGAAGACATATAGTGGGCTCAAAAACACATACTCTAGTGGTTTGCATATCATCCAGAATAAGAACCAAATGAATAACAGACCATACATAGGTCTGTGCAGTGTGAAAAAGAGAATAAGAAACAGAACGGGTGCACAAATGAGGCAGATTGATGGCATGAAGGAAAACTTGACAAGAATAAATGGGACTGCAGGAAACAATCATGATGGTGAAAAAGAGAAATGAAAGCAACCGTTTCATTCAGCGTTCCCAAGCAGACTGATGGAGCAAAGGCATAACTGCCGGAAATGAAATTCCTCCCAGGAAAACAGGAGGACGTGCATAAGCACACGCACACACGCAACACCTCCATGTTACTCTATGTGAACGCACAGACAGGAAGGGGTGGGGTGATCAAACGTCCACCTAAATACAGGAATTACACGGAAGTGATATGAAACCTCAGGGATTAAAACTGGTCTTAATGCTTTGTCCCTCAAGCGTGGCATGTAGCTCAGTGGTAGTGTGCTTGCCTAGCATGACGAAGCCCTTGGGCTCCATTCTCAGGACCACTAAATCAGCAGATACATAAAACCCCCAGGATGCACAGGGCTTTGATTGTACAGTGAAATCAGTCCCACGATAAAAATCTATGGTAAATCCCAAAAACATAATACAACTTCTATAAAGGTTAAAGTGTGAACGATTTGAGTTCAAGGCTATCTGAGATTTCTATGTTCATCCAATTAGTCTTTAGCAAAATTTTGCACTTAGGTGACAAAATTATGTAATATAAATCATTTTAAATGAGGGAGTTAAAAAAAAAGTGACCAGAGAATAGGGAGTTGAAGAATACCAGCAGAAGAAATCTATTCCAGAGCAACGGAGGCAAGAAATAACAGGCCCCTTGGGGGAATTCATTAAAGAGCAACTCTAAATATGGCTGCCAAGTTGAAATCACCTGTCTAAACCCATTCCTTCACCACAAACAGTTCCACCTAAGAGAACAAGAGCTTGAAGGAATTATCTTGACCCAATGCCTGGCAGAGGCCTCTGTGGTCAGGAAGTGTTAAATGTGGCAGTCACAGCACATTTTCCAGGGTTTGGCAGGAGCAGGTGTTGCTGGGTCCAGGTCTGCTCTCGAAGCAGCCAGACACAATTTCTGACTGTTAGAGAATGAGTCCATTGACCGTCAGCCTCAAGACGAAGCGAAGGAGAAGTGGAGCGAACCCCTGTCCCCAGCCCTGCCGCAGCACCAAGCACATGAACTACCCAATATCTGTCTGCTGCAGAGAGAGCAGCCATGGGGATCTGCTGTGCCAGCAATGTCCTCCTGGTGCTCTGAGCCCATTTAGAGGTGAGAGCCACCCATTTTGGCTTGCAGGGATAATTCTGGTAATTCCTCTCGTGTGGGGGAGGGTGGAGGTGGGGAGGTGGGGTGACTATTTCTGCTCCCAGGAAGCTACTGTCTGGAGAAAAAACAGATGCCCCACTGACTGGTCTGCATTCTACAATCATGTTCACACACGTCCTTCTTGTTGCCTGGCAGTCACATGTTGGTCCTTCTGCTGTCCTGAAGACTACTCCGTACCCCTTCCCCCAAATCACACATAGCTTCCCCACTGTCAGATGATGGCCTTGCTCCAGTTTCTCAGAAAATAAAGAGGCTCAGAAGAGCCCTGGGCAAGTGCTCTCCTTCTTCACTACCCCACCATGATCTCAGGACCTGCATGTTCTGTCCTCCCTCCTCCCGAAGCAGGAAGCCTCCACGTGGAAGCCAGTCAGCGTTACTCTGCCATCCTTTCTTCTGTCTGCATCAGGCTTTCCCTGTCTATCACTCTCCCCTTTAGCCTACAGACATTCTCCTGCTGGACTTGTGAGGGGCTGCTCTTCTTCCAGCTCTACTCACCCCTTCCATTCCCTCCTGGATCATCTCCACGTGGGTTTCCAGTGGTTGTGCTTCCTCAAGGAAGCATCACAGGACACCAAGGGCAGGGCACAGGGCTCTGACATAGGCCCATCATGTGCTTATCACCAAAACTCCACACAACTGCCTTCCATCGTCCCCTTGTTTCAGGACACCCCATTTCTGCCTTCCACTTGCAGCTCTGGAACGCCTCTTATCACACTCATCACCCCAGTTCATCCAAAAGATTCCTTTTCTTTTCCACCTCTGTTACTCCCTTAGTGATTTCATCCATGGATGTGGGCTTGAACCTCCCACGAGACTGCAGAATTCACATTCCTCACATGGACCTCCACACAGAGAACTCCAGAGGCATACATGCAATGGCCTCTTCCATCTTCCAGCAGGTGTACCAAAGAGACAAGCCGAAAGCTAAGCTCCTAGCAAGCACCCTCGTACAAGCTCCCAGGTCAAACTACAGCATTGTCTTGGACTCTGTGTGTATACTGTCTGTGTGTGTGGATGCATCATCGTGGCCAGAAGCATTAGTGCTCCTGGAGCCTGAGTTACAGGAGGTTCTGAACATAGGTCCTTTGCAAGAGCCGTATCTGCTCTTAACTGCTAAGTCATCTCTCCGGACTCCCATTCGCTTAACAGGCAATGTGTGCACCTGAGAATGCATGTTCTTCCTGTCTCCCTTGCCTTCATCTGTCCATAAATCCCACTAACGCAATCCTTTAAAGGCAGCCTTACATCCTATAGTTCCAGCCATCTCCCTTGTGATCGCCTGATCCAATTATCTCATTGTCTTATGTTTATAAATTGATCATTTAAATTGCCTCCTAATTGACCTCCCCGTTTGCATTCTTCATCCCATCAGTGTTCTCAACGCAGCATCCAGAGTCTCTTTGTTAAGATGTAAGTAGAGTCGTGTTATTCCTACAGTGACTCAGAATCCTCTCGTGGTTTGCTATCACATCAGCTAATGCTCTGGAAGGGCCCCACACAATCTGGTGTCCCTGACCTCACCTCCCGTGTCTCAAGCAATTAATGTTGCTGCATCTTCTTTCTGGAAAGGTCTTCTCCCATATACCCACTTAGTCTGCTTCCTTCGGGCAGCTCTTCCTGTAATTGCCATTTTCTCAGGAGCTGTTTATTCAATGAATGAGTCAATCAACATTGTCAGTGCAGCTGATGCGGTGACATGGCCCAGGCTAGGCACTGTAGGGCTCTTATCTCTGAGATGGAAACGGGGGCCAGAACCAGACTCTAGACTCAATCTCACCAGCATAGGGCAGGGGCCACAGTCATGATCAAAATGACACTTCCGGCACAGGGGTAGAAAGGAAGCCAAGCACGCAACCAGAGACTGATAGAAACCTATGGAATTAGAATCCACTTAGATTCAAAGTCCTGATTACCTAAGACTGTATTAGTGCTCAGGGTGTAACTGCTTACTGGTGCCAGGATGACATTGTCTGTTACTGATCCCAAGAGGAGAGAGAGAGAGAGACGGGGGAGGGGCAGGGGAGAGGGTGGGAGGAAATGAGGGAGGGAGAGAGAAAGAGAGAGACAGAGGGGGAGAGAGGGAAGGAGAGAGGAAAGGAGGGGGAGAGAGAGAGAGAGAGAGAGAGAGAGAGAATCTTAAAAATAACACTTCAGGGGTGGTCAAGATGGCTCAGTAGATAAAGGAGCTTGCTACCACACCTGACAACCTAACTTCTGAGTTTGATCCCTGGAAACCACGGGGAACAAGGAAGTAATGGACTTCCACAAGTTGTCCTATAACCACCACACACACATGGCCATAATACATATACACATACATACATGCATACAATAAAAACAAATAGATTTGTAAAAGAAAAAATCTCACTGCATTTTGACTTTACTGACACCAATATGTGATTTTGTTGCACTGGTCAGGATCCATGTTGTACTGACTATATGGACTGGGCTCCACATCGGTTTGAGTCCCCCATGGGATGGGCTCTAGCCTAGTCAGGATCAGACAGATCACAGTTTATCTACAGTGGGGTTCACTTAATGAAAGAAAACTCATGCTTCCTCACTGCTACACAGCCAAACGCTTCAGTGGACACATATAAGCTCCATATATAAAGGCATTTCCCCCATTAACTATGTAGAAAATGATACAGTTCACTCTTGGGCTGACTTTTCACAGTCTACAGCCATAACCAGTCACAAGTGAAAACTCTTCAGGTTTCCTTCCTCAACTGGCCACACTGACAGGCATAATTCCTCCTCGTGACTGTGTTCACCATCTTCCTAGGGACCAGCAATCTAGACTCTGGTACAGAGTCTGTCGGACTCTAGAGCTTCATGGCCAGCTGAGTCGCTGGTAACATCGTCTCCTTTCCTGCATCCTGCTGTCCTCTGGAATCCTCATGGGAGCTCTTGTGCCATCCTCACACACCACTATCCATCTACTCTTGACCGTCTTCTCTGCTGACTCTGTGTCTACAAGGCCGGATACCACATCTGAAGCAGTGAGGACCAGTATCTGACCTAGTTCCTGCTTCACAACACTTGCTCAATAAACATTCATGCTGCAAAGGGAAGAGTAGAGAAACTTATCTTCTCTGTATGTGAGCTACAATGTGGAGGTCTTCAGCTGGCAGGAACAATATGTATTTTGCAATGAGAGGAGACAATGCTGTGTTGTCTTCAAGTGGTGAGGGCAAATGACCTTTGGTGTAGAAACTCATGTGCCCATCACTAGACAAGGCCAGGGAAACTGAAATGGGTTTGCACAAAGAAACCCACCACAGTAAACAAAGACATTACAATTGACCATTCTCAACAAGGACAAGAAAACCAGGAAACTTCCCTTGTACTGTGCCTGAGGTAGCACACATGTGAACATTCACTGGCTCCTATACAGACTTGGCAAGGAGGGAAGGGAGAGAATTTGGAGGCAAAGGCTTCATTATCCCTAGTGAAGGGCTAAAGGACTCCTACTTTTCCTGGTTTTAATTTCTGTCTTGATTTAAAAAAAAAAAAGATTAAAAAGTGGTATACTTCTTCAAATGCAAGTTCACCAGACTGCTTACTGGTGCAATGCTTACTTTATATTGGAAAATTCTGATTTCTCAGTGATGGCACATTTCTCTCTCTCGTTGGGAAGCTGGGAGTCCTACGTTGCCCCTTTCTGCATGCATTCTATTATCCTGTGCCAACTGAGCCTGACAAACTCTGGGACAGAAGCACACTTTGCATTCTGTGGACAAAAAGCAGCAAAAAGACTCTCTAGGGGTCTTCTGGGCCACAGGCTATGCCTGGAAGGACTGGCAGCCATCATCCGGCAGGAGGCTTAGCTGAAGGGTCATTTCTAGTCCCCAGTCGTGCACTTATCGATGGCTAGAACATTGTGCACTTGCTGGGTCCATATCTGTGTGCCTCACCCCAACGGGGCTCTGTCATCACTGGCTACATCCCTAGTGTTCGGCTCCTAGTCTGCACCCTCACATACATTAGATAGCTGAAACTATTAAATAAGAAGAATCAAGCTTCGTTTGCTGGCCCTTTAACAATTAGATAAGTCTGGCCAATTGTGTGTACCGTTTGTCAGACTTCGCTTTAAATTTTGATCAGAAATAAATAACGATTTTTGTCGTTTCTCATTCAAACTTGACGCCCAAAGTTTTCCCTTTATTTAATCCTGATCTCCATCACTCGTCTCGTGACACAAACATTAAAGGTTTACCAATTTACCACTTTGTATTAAATTACAAATCTGGCTTGAAGAGGGATTTTATAAAACCGTTACCAAGTCCTGTTCAGTGTAATTAAATAAGTCAAACTAGCCCTTAGGGACCTCTTACTTTGAAATGCAATTTCAGAGCCAGAAAGTGCTTGTAACCTTTACCGATGCCGTGTCCACAATGCTGCTCTGAACTTAAACTAATCAGATCTCCGTAGAAAAGGCTAGTGGCCCTCATTGAAGCAAGTGCATGCACCCCTCTACAAAGGATCAATATGGAAATCATAAAACAAGGCTATGCTTTCGAAAGGACACTGTGAACCCCGAAGCCCAAACTTTACTAGTGACTAAGGGCAGAGACTGCAGTTCCATTGTTGTGCCAACTCTCTCTCCAGCCTTGAGAAAGAGAGAAAATAAAAAGTCTCTCAAAAGTCAGCCTAGGTGTCCCCAACCATCCACCACTGATTTGTGAAACATCTCAGGGTCCCTCTACCCACTGACCCCTGAACAAGCCCCGAGGGCACCAATTGAGACAGTTGTTGCATATAAACAGTACCACACATTTTACTTATACCATATACATAGGTCATTGCTGTAAAAACTATATATATATATATATATATATATATATATATATATGTTATTTATATTTAGGAACAACGCTTATCTTTCTGTAGACTGTACAGGTAAGATTCTCTCAAACAATCTTTAGGAATAGGCTAAGGCAAAGGAGGGGCTCAGTTGGTAAAGTGCACACCACACAAGCATAAGGACCTTCTGATCGCTAGCATCCACGTAAAAACGTCAACGTGGAGGTGTGTGCCTCCAATCCCAGCGTGAGTGAAGAAAAAACAGGAGTATCCACGGGGCTTACTGCATATACAATACACAGAACTGGTGACCTGCGGGTTCCGTGAGAGACTCTGTCTATCTCAGGAATTAAGCTAAAGAGTAATTGAGGAAAATACCTGATGGTGCCCTCTGCTCTCCACACGGCTCATCCACTTTTACACCTCACACCCATACCCCACATCTCTGACTCCTTGCCTCCTGTCAGGCCAGAACATCCTCAGGGATAGAGCACAGGATCAGAAATAAAGACCAGAATTTGCTTCAATTAATGTCATTAATATGCTATATAATCTTAATAAAAATAACTCCTGCTTTCCCAATTCCAGCTCTCTGTACTCAAACAGAACAAGCAATCCTTTTCCTCATGAACAAGTCCTGAGGACAACCATCTGGCAAGTGTGTGAAGCTCTGAAAGACTCCATGAACCCAGCAGAACTGTGATGTGTCCTACTTCTTCCCGAGTCCACAGAGCCTCTCTGCTGCACAGAAAAGCATCAGGCCTGATCAGACACATTTGTTCAAGTTCACCAAGCTGTTCTTGCCGTCTCTAACTCTTATCCTACCCAAAGTAGTTTCAAGGACTCACATGGATGCATCCTCCTCTGTAAGGACTTCTCCATTCCCCACTTTCATTAATCTTACTGTCTTGAGTCCACGAATACCCACAGCAATTGAATACTGCAAAATCCCAAGGAGATTCCACATAAGGTCTCTATCTCTATTATATGTTTGTGTGATTGTGTGTGGTGGTAGGGGGTCCAGTGGCCCACATCCAGATGACTGGTATGCATGGGAACACACTAGCTTATGATGGTAGGCAGAGCAGCCCTCAGAAGATGCCCTGGATCCGTTACTTTACAATGCGATGGGGACTTTGCTGGCAAAGCGGGGAGATTATGCGGGATTGTCTGGACAAGTCCAATCTAATCACATGAGCTCTAAAAGCATGGAAATGTGATAGAGTGGAAGACACGGGTCCCCCGAGGGGGCTCCAGCTGCTGTTGCAAGAGAAGGCCATATGGAATGTCAGAACGCAAACAGCATAGAGGAACAAGGACCAGCCCCAGCCAGGAGCCAGCAGGAACTGTGAGGGCAGAATTCAGCCACCTCTGACCTCAGTAAGAACAAATCCCACTTAGCACCTTGAATCAGACCTTGTGTGAACTGAAGTAGACAACTGATCAAGCCCATCGCATCTCAAAACAGTAACCGAGCATTGTCTTGAGCCCCCACGTCTGCGGCAATTACAGCAGTCACAGAAAGTCATTCATTCACAGGTAAAGCTGTGCTGGATCAAATAAGAGAACCACAGCAAAAATACTAAAATTCTTCAAATGCTGGCT
Source organism: Chionomys nivalis (assembly GCF_950005125.1). Taxonomy (NCBI): domain Eukaryota; kingdom Metazoa; phylum Chordata; class Mammalia; order Rodentia; family Cricetidae; genus Chionomys; species Chionomys nivalis. The sequence continues at coordinate 91,797,848 of NC_080088.1, forward strand.
CGATCCGGTTAAGACAGAGGATCAGGGTGTCAACTACAGCTGAGGTAAAAGGACTAGGCTTCATGTTTCTGCTCTGACTAGGGAAAAATAAGAAATCGAGACATCTAAAGTCAAACTACTATTAGAGTCACTGAATCAAGGGAGGGAGAAGCAGGAGAACCACATATAGGAGAGCAGCCCGAGATACAGAGCAAGACCTTGTTTCAAAAAGAAAATGAAGGAACGGAGTCAAGCGTACTGGAACTATAATATCCAAATGAGTCTATGCGCTTTGATTACAACTGATAGAGGGCAAGGATTCATCCTGAATCTCCCGAAAGTGCAAACTGTCCTCCCAGATTCCAATTCTTTTCCTAGTACCAGGATTCAGAGTACAATCTGTACCACAAAACACAACAAAGTAAACAGCTATACATGAAAAAGCTACACACACACGACGTAGTAGTAACCTCACACTAACAAGGCAGTCACTGAAGGGAGAAAAACAGAAAACTGTACAGTATAGTCTTTCCCGTGAAAGCAGATTGCTCAAGATAAATCAATTCAATGAGATGGGATTGACCCAGAGGCTTGGGAAGAGCACACTGGGTTGTAGCAAACTTTCTTGTTGGACTATCTTTTGTGGGACAGCCAGCTCCCCAATAATGATATGGAGACTTAATATTAATTATGAAAGTTTGGCTTTAGCTTAGGTTTTTTTCCAACTAGCTCTTATAACTTCAATTAACCTCTCTTTTAATCTACACTCTGCCACGTGGCTCAGTTACCTCTGTTCATATGTTCAAATTCTTCAGAGTGTCTGGCAAATTCTGCAGGCCTGTATTACTCTTTTTTTTCCTCTCTTTTCCCAGAAATTCTGCTTATCCCCTCCTGCCTAGCTATTGGCCAGTCAGCTCTTCATCAAACCAATCAGAAGGTATCTTAAGAGGAGACATATCTTCCTGTTTTTTTGTTTGATTTTGTTTTTTTGTTTGTTTGTTTTTGTTTTCGAGACAGGGTTTCTCTGTAGTTTTGGAGCCTGTCCTGGAACTAGCTCTTGTAGACCAGGCTGGTCTCAAACTCACAGAGATCCACCTGCCTCTGCCTCTGCCTCCCGAGTGCAGACACATATTTACAGTGTACACATATAAAATTGGCAAAATAAGTTAGCTACCCTTGAGGAATATACTTCCTACCTTGGTCCAACACTAAATATATTTTCAACTCATACACCTAGGTGAAAAGCAGAAAAATATAATATAGCATACATAGTATGTACACAACCATCTTACTGAGGTACTGAAAGATAAACTATGTTTTGATGAGGACCTGAAATTAGTTAATGTGGCTCTTTCCATGCCCATAGTAGACTGTTACTCAAAAAGACAAAGGGCATAAAACAAGCAAACAAATTGCCACTAGACTGAGAAAAATATTTAGTGTACTGGTTAAAGGTTGCATAGTAACAGAAAATTTGTTTCTGGAAAGAGAAATTTCAACTGGAGTGTCAGCTGCTAGGTGACCCGGAAGAAAAGATCAGCAGGGACTGTCTCTCTGTGCTAGAGAAAAGAATGTTTGGTGGTCATAAAATCCAAGACAGATGGACTACAAAGTTCAGAAAACCCAAGAGCTTTCTCCTCAGAGAGGTGGGTATCAGCAAGGACAGCCTGCAAGCCATACATTCCAGATGGAACTAGCCCTGACTCTAGCATGAGCCAGGGCATCACAGGCCATCAAAGGTAACACATGCCTTGCTGGCTAAGCTATTATGGACAATCTTTAGATGAAATAGGTGCAGTTAAGTTCCCATAGGAAGCAGGGAAACTGGATCAGCAGCAGCAGGAGAAGCATCAGCAACTACCCAGTTCTCTCCCCTGGGACTGTGATGGAATGTATCAGCTACAAACCAGAACTCACACAAGAACACTGCAGGAGGAGCTGGCGTGCAGAAGCACACAGAGGCCAGAGTAAACAACAGGACATGAGCACTACATAAGGATGGACAGAAAGCACCAGAACTCCACAAGATCACCCTGCATCTATGTTGTGGAATAGAACATTTGTTTAAGTACAGATGTGTCACATTTGTTTGTGTTGCAGAATAATTGTTTGTATTTGTTTTGCCTTGCCTGCCTAAGGCACCTGATTGGTCTAATAAAAAGCTAAATGGTCAATAGCTTTTCAGTAGACAGGTGGGGTTGATGCACAGAGGAAAAAGGGGGAACCAGCCAGTCTGTCAGGGACCAGTCAGCCAGGAACCAGACAGACAGACACAAAGGAAGCAGAAAAGTAGGACACATAGCATGTAAAAAAGGTAAAAGGCCTCAAGCAAAATGTAGATGAAGAGAAACAAGTTAAGCTATAAGAGTTAATGCAACAAGCATAAGATAAGGCTGTGCATTCATTACTAATAAAAGTCTCTGTTTCATGATTTAAGGGTTGACAGTTCAAGAAAGCCTGTTACGCATCTGGCTTACGTTTGCACATGCTTTAGAGCTGGGACAGTCCTGCCGATTACAAAGACATACCCTCTGCCTTCCAGAACAAGTGCTGCCGTGTGGCTAGGAAGCTCAGGGGTAGGTATCTTCCACAAAGGATTTCGAGTGAAAAAAGACTGCCATATATTAATGACATAGCGATCATTTATGGATTATGTCATTAGCCACAGGGAAAAATCAGGCCTGCTTGTGTCTTCTAACTTTAACATCTGAGGAAATGTGACCAAGGGCAAATAGCCCTCTGTACCCCCACACCCCCTGGGAACAGCCTCTGGTCATCAGTGGCCTGTGTGATGCAACATGGCCTTCATAGTTCTCAAAGTAAGTGCTTTTTCATGTCCCCAAACTTTGGGTAATGCGGTCTAATGCAGTGAGTGGGTTCTTATGAAAGCAGGTGCTTTCCTTTGAATGATTTCATACCAATTTCTTTAAAATGTCTAATAATGGAATAGCTTTTAAATGGTTAATTTCCAGCCAATAACCAGAGTTCTTTGTGCAAGGTTTTCATGAACTTTTCCAAATTATCATTTAAACAGACCTATAATAATTCATCCAAAGGGCTATTATACCTTAGCTAATATAGTTCAGAACACTTGGTGAAGACACTGTTAGTAGATGAGAAAATCAGTTCCCTGAGAGGTCACACGGGCTCTAAAAATACTTCACTTGGATATCAAGAGGATGTTTTCATAATAGATTTCACAATTATGTCTTCAAACATAAAGTAGCCTTTTTAAGTAAAATGCCTAAAACTCACTTATTGTGCTTTCAATTATGAGCCTGTGGCAAAAGAATTCAATTTCTAAAATAAGTAATTATAAGCAGGATGATGCATCATAGCTTCTACTCGTGTGTGTGCGCGTGTGTGTCTGTGCACGCGCTCACGCACACACGTGAGTACATGTGTGAAGTGTCAGCTATGCTTCCTCTCTAATGATTTTCATCAGCTTTTCATCTAATGTTTTCATCTATTCCAATCTGCAAAAATTGATTAAAATGTATTGATTTACATCTTTAAGCCTAGATCATCGGTACTGAAAAATACAAGAAAACGTACTAAGTCAAACCTACCTTAAAAATTATCCTTTGTTTATTTTTATTCTCCAGCCCTAAATTTTGAAGAAGTCCCTGTGCATTTTAAAGGACACTCGAGATTATAGAGGACAAGTGATTTTGATCGAGAACACAGCTCTCAGCATAAATTATAGTGCATGCATCTGCGGGGCCTCTTCTTAAGTAAAATTGTTCACAAAGTTATAAGTAGAATTTGAAATTATGAGTTGCATGCAGTTTTAGCCCTAACATTATCACATCACAGGCCCTAAAACATTTACCAGGGGCCTCGCGCACCTGCTCCTGTGCTAAGTGATGCCTATGGAAGCAATTTTTGCCTCCAGAGTCCTGCTGATCAGGAGTATCTCACTTTCTGAATTCAATTTAGACAATGGGAAAGAAAGACTTCTTCCGTTTCAAACATTCAGTGCTCCTTCCTCTTGGGAACCCTTTATTCGGGGCACACAAGGTTAGAAGCAGTGCCCAGCCACGGCCCTGCTCAGGCTCTCAAGGTGGTTACAGAATGGCAGAACAAGGAGTTAGTGTTCCTTCGGGTCTGTCTCCTTCCCACCAAGGCCAGCCCACCTTCTCTCTGGCCTGCTTACTCCACCCTCCAGAATGTGCAGTGATGCCAAGGGAACAGTAGAGGCAAAGGCACCTTCGAAGTCTGATAATATTTCATTACGAAAGTTTGACATGTGGAGGTGAAAGGGCCTACGGGATTATTTTTCAGACTATTATAGGAAATATGTTATTTGCTTTTATTACATTAAAATTTTTGTGTGCGCTCATAAAGATGTGCATACAAATAGAAACAATGAAACAGAAACTGGTCATAGTCCATAGTCTTTCCTTTCTCGTCAATAATCATACAAGTCCCGATTTTTTACTGAGCACAAGACACTGTGCATTTAATCCATGTCTCAGACTTCTGGCCAGTAAACTGGGGTGTGAGTACCATGTGGCATCTTGAAGACCCTAAGAAGACAGCAAGCATATGTCACTTCTGCCTGATTTCAGCTGCCCTCCCTCCTCTTGTACGCTGAAATGCATAGCAGCTGGGGAAGGCATCCATCCAGAACAGGATGTGCTCAGGATAGCAGAACACTGAACTGCACCAAACCTCAGCCACAAAACCCCAATCACCTGCCTCCCTAACACAGAGAAATGCAAACCTCTCCCTGCTTAAGCCACATGAACGTTTACCCAGTTAAATCAAATGATATTTAAAATTATCTGTAAGTGTTCTGACCACATATTTTACTTCTTTCATTAAAAAGACAAAGTAGCACATAAAACGATACACAAGAAATAAGACCACACAACACATTCTATTGTAAGATGCTGAAATGTCTGTTCACTGTCAACCTCCTACAGCCTCATAGGGAAAAGAAATCCTACTTGAGAAACTTTGACTAAAAATCTTCACAGTCAATGAGTAAGTTGACGGTGTTTGTTTGAAACATGATAACCTGACTTGGCCCTCTGCTCTTCATCTCTAGAACACTAATGAGCGCCGTTGTGTTGTCTGCAATCGCTTCTTCGTCCATTGGCCACATGAGCTTCAAGCCTTCACTACTTTACCTCTGATATGATGTCATCTACTGCTTTAAAACTTAAAAACATCACCCAGAAAATGATAAATGTAATGATAAATGTTTTATTTACATTTATGGTTTCCCTTTTTTTTTTTTTTTGGATTTTTTTGAGACAGGGTTTCTCTGTAGCTTTTGGTGCCTGTCCTGGAACTAACTCTTTTAGATCAGGCTGGCCTCGAACTCTCAGAGATCCGCCTGCCTCTGCCTCCCAAGTGCTGGGATTAAAGGCGTGCGCCACCACCGGAGGTTTTGTTGACAATTGTGCCAATCTTACCAATCAATTTGGGAAAGACTGGCTCTTTATTCAGATCGTTGTGCTTTGTTTGTTTTGTTTTGTTTTTCGGGATGGGGTTTCTTTGGGTAACAACCCTGGCTGTCCTGGAACTCTAGACCAAGCTGGCCTTGAACACACAGAGATATGTCTACCTATTAAGGTATGCGTCACCACGGCCCAGTGAGATCTTTGTGCTTTTAATGAAATGGGTTGTCACCATTCTAGGCTTTAGATTCTCTATAAAATAAAACAGACATTCGGAAGTTCCACTGTACAGGGTCACTGGGAGAATGAGTCACAGCCTTTTAAGAAGTAAAAACAGTGTCTCAAACAGAGGATGAGCTCAGTCTTTGTCAACTGATAAAACTTCATTGATTATTGGAAAGTATCTTCATAGTGTGCATAAAGCCTCAAATGTTTCAGTTTTCTTACCAGGCATGCCATTGCTTGTATATTGTGGTGGTTTGAATAAGAATGATCCCCATAGACTCATACATTTGAATGTTTAGTCACCAGGGAGTAGAACTGTTTGAGAAGCATTAGGATGTGTTGGAGGAAGTGTGTCACTGGCTGCGGGCTTTGAGGTTTGAGATTTGAGTGTCTCTCTCTCTCTCTCTCTTGCCTGTGGATCTGGCAACACACCTGGCTTCTTCCCCCAGGATGTTTATGGAGGCCCTCTAAAACTATAAACAAGCCCCCAATTAAATGCTTTCATTTATGAAAGCTGTCTTGGTCATGGTGTCTCTTCACAGCAACAGAACAATATTTAAGGCAGATGTATTGTAAGGAAGCAATGTAAGATAGGACTTCCAAGATGGTGGGTGAACATAAGCAGGGTTGACTAGAGTCTTGGGGAAAATAAATACTTTGCATAAACTAAAGATTTCAGCTATCAAAAGAGGTAAATGGTGGCTTAAAATATCTAGTTTCCATAATCAAAAGACACAGATTAGATTTAAAAAAACAAATCACAGAATGTATCTATTTTTTGCTACCCAGAAACTCACCTCACCAACAAAGACAAATGGAACCTTAGGGTGAATAAAGGAAAAAAAAAAACAGGTCAACCAGCAAGCAAGTGGTGAGGCTGTTCCACATCTGAAGAAAATATAGACTTGAAACACACTAATAAGATGATATAAATAGATAATTAATATCAAGAGGATATTAATATTCTAAAACATATACTCATAGAACATTGATGCACCAAATATCTTAAAGCAAGCATTACTGGATGTAAAGTTAAACCCCAACCTAGTAATCCTTGGTAACTTCAATATCCTACTCTCTCAACAGCTGGGCATTCCACTAAAATACAAACAGAAAAGCATTGAAATCAAAAGACACCATAAGTCAACTGGACCTGATGGACATCTATAAAACACCCAATCCAAACAATGTAGACCATACATTATCCACAGCAGCCCAAGGAATGTTTTCTAAAATATATCGTACAATAACACACAAAGAAACTCTTAAAAATACAGAGAAACTAAAATAATTACTAGCATTCTATGTGACCACAATGAAATAAAACTAGAAACCAGTAAGATAAGAACACAATTAAGAACACAATAATTTAGTCATTACATTAAGAGCCCTTAAAATGATATATTTTATCAAGGAAAAATTCTACTGTGATGTTCAACAGAAAGACGTCAAGATGTTGCATTAGTTTATCCTAAATCTTGGCTATTGATATAAAACAGCATAGAAATGAAATAAGAGGGAAAGTATGCCATTAAGACTATTTGCTTCCAACAGCCAAGTTAAAGCAAACACGGCTAAAGATCCTGATATACTGCACCAAAGGAAATACAGATAGCCAACCAGCATGTGCAAGATTAAAATGCTACTACCACTACACACCTATTATTGTGGCCCAAAGAAAAACAGACAATATCAAGAGCCTGGGAAGACATGACTGCAAGAAAGGACAACAGGTCAGCCACAGCCTTGAGCTTTCTAGCCAGTCTCACTTGGTGTTCCTCTCTGCTCCTGGACTGCAGGTGCAATGTGAGGGGCGGGCATCATGTGCCTGCCACCGTGCTTTACCTGATGAGATGGAGCACGTTGCCTCCAGAGGGGCTGGAAGCCAAAAGTGAACCCTTTCTCTCTCTGGTTGCCTTAGTCAGGATTATTCATTACAGCAGCAGAAAAGAAACAAAGGCAGCTTCCAAGGTTTGGCAGTTCCTTCCACAGGATGCAGACCTACACCAGCACATCTAGCAACACAGCCCCTTCCTGCTTACCCAGAACAGCTGACAGTTTATAGCCACAGGAAAACCTGTGGAGATACTACTGGAAGTTGTGTTTATAATGACCCAACCGAGAAGTCCAGCAGATGCCCTTTATTTCGTGAATAAGCAAGCTTAGAAACATACAGATGATGGACAAGTATTTAGTACTATCAGGAATGGGGCCATCAAGTCAGAGGAATGCACAGGAACTGAAATACATACCATTGCACGCAAGAAGCAAGTCTGAACAAAGTTTACACATTGTACGCATAGCTCTAAGTTGGATTATTCCTCCATATACGGTAATTATGTGATTTTAGCGTGTGTATGTGTGTATGTGTGCATGTGTATGAAAGTGTGTGTGTGTACACTTAAGTGTGCATTTATGTGTGTGCATGTGGTGAAGACCAAAGGTGGACGTCAGCTCCCTTCTTCAATAGCTGTCCATCTTTTATTTTTAGACAGAGCCTCTCGCTGACTCTTGGGCTTGTTGATAGGGATGGGCTGGCCACTGAACTGCAAGGACTTGCGTGTTATAGATGTATGTTAGTATGCACAGCTTTTTCGTGGGTCCTCAAGCTTGCACAGTAAACCCTATCCTGAGTCATCACCCAACTTCCCATTTTTAGCATCTTTTAGCACAGATTTCTACCATCCTTCTGGGCTTCAGTTTCTGTCTGCAAAAGAAATCTTGCCATACAAGGACACACAGATGATCTGAGGAGTTGGGAGGAATGGCCACTGCGAAAAGACCAGCAGTCCCCAGAGGGGAGGAGGGAGGCCAATCAAATGGAGCACAGAGAACATTCAGGGCAGCAAACCACCTTACCTCCTACTACAATGGTGTATAACAACCTGGTAACACACAGCAGTACGAGTGAATTCTAGCAGGGTGTGGGCTTTTACTGACGATGATGTATTGATGCAGGCTTACTCCAGCAGGGATAACAATAACAGGCAGGTCCTGGCCTCCTGCTTCCACCCATAGCCCCATCCTGTGACTGGTCTCTATTTTCACACCTATCTACAACCAAGTCCCTTTGCTCCCCACCATCAACCCATGTTTTTCAACAAAACGGCAAGAGTCTCCTTTACACACCTTATTCTGATGTTTCAAAATGACAACAATAAAAATCTCTTACTGTAAAGCTACTGTCAAAGCCCTGCTATCTGAGTGCCCCTTTCCACCATGACCAGCAGTCACAGTACACGGTGAGTGTTCTCCGGTGTCTGTGTAAGGTTGGGGACAGAGAGACCTTGGATCTTCCTACTCGGTTTTACTGTGATTCTGTAACAGTTCTAAGAATAAATAATAAAAGCCCATTAAAACAGAAAGATTTTCTCAAAATGGTAAGTCATGGTCGATAGTTTTGTTTTGTTTTGTTTCCTTAAGCTTCTTATTTTCACTTATTTTATAAAATGAGCTTATTTTCATAATATTTTTTAAAAAATAATTACTTGCCAAATACTGTCACTTAACACAATTATCAGGAAAAATAAAAACGGATTAGAGGGTTAAAGGGATTCACCACGTTAAGCAGACAGGAATAACTGCTAAATAAACATTTTGACAAGCCATTTAACAGAGGCTGACAATTTGATTAGCAAATTTTACCAAGTAGTTAAATGTTCATTAAACAGGAATATTTTAATATAAGCGACGAAAGTAAAATGACCTAATAATCTACTTGCTGCACTTTACACAATTTAGACTTGAAAGGACTGATGTTGTTTCTGAACCAGCGCTTCATTTGCAACTCTTAATGCTGGGCTGGGGAGGAGCTCAGTGGTAGAGCTCTCGCTAGCCTGTGTGAGGCCCCGGGGTCCAACCCCAGCACCGCCGCCAAAACAAAGCAAAATAAAAGATGCTTAACTTTGAAATCAAGTGTGACATTTCAGAGCTAAACATACATAAAGATATTACTGCTATGCATATACAAAAAGCATAAGCATTGATGTGTGGTATATATTTTAAGTATGTTGATTATGTTTATGCTCAACAAAGAGGGAAAACTACACAAAATTGGTTTCTTAACAGAGGCAGCCCATGGTGTCTTCAACTGGAAACAAGTCTAAGGGGAGTGAGCTCTGACTCTCTCAACCCACAGATCTACAGAATCCTGCAGGCTACACCATTAGACACCCAACCCCCACGTCCACCCACACTCCCCTGCCTGGCCCAGGCACTGGAGACTTGGGTCTGGATTACCACAACAGGCCTTACTGACCTCTTGCTTCCAGCAGTGCCCACACCCTGTGACTGGTCCTTTTTCACCTCCACTCCCAACCTAGTCCCTTTTCCCTCAGCATCTCTCCATATTCTTCCACAAAGCTTCAAGAGTCACCTTTACATGTCTTATTCTGGTAGATTCTTTTTTTTTAATTAAATATTACCATTTAGTCCAGACCATGGCAAAGGTCCCATATCTACGCGCACCCCCCGCTCCTCTCCTCACCAGTGTATATCCCATGGGAGGCCACAGCACAGACTGAATGCTCTCGGCGGGTCTGTGCCTTTTCTTGAGATCTTGCATGTCTGTGCTCACTTCTCTCATAACAAAGGTGCCTATTTCCAAGAAGATCTTTCCACCACTATGGGCTAAGTGCAAGCTACATGCTGTCACTTTGTCTGCTTTTTGCCCCCACTGTGCTCAGCTCCACAGAACATAATGTTAGCTTACCTGCTATGCTTATTATCTGCTCTGTCCCCCTTGAACTCACCGCTAAGCACACTTTCAATGAGGACAGGAAGTCTTGTCTGAAAAGAGCCTGGTCTAGATGAATTCACAGCAGAATTAGAATAGACCTTCAAAGAAGAACTACAACCAAATGCATCTCAAATTATTCAAAAAAAATAAGAAAGAAACAGAAAAAAGTTTCATACTCCTTCTACAAAGTCAGTAGTATTTTAACACCAAAGGTAAAACCACCAAAAACAAACAAACCACCTAAAGAAAGGAAAGGAGGGTGAGAGGAAGGAAAGGAGGGAAGGAGACACAGAGTGAGACAGGTTGGGGGTGGGGCAGGAACAAATACATGATAAACACAGGTGCAAAAATTCTCAATAAAATACTTGCAAATGCAATGCAAATCCTACCAGGCATTCACCATCCCACCATACTAGGAAACACCACAGAAGAGGAGGCGGAAGTTGGTGCCGGAGCAGGTCACTCACTGACAGATAGTGTCTTCTAGCCACGACAAGAATGCTACTGTCATGAAACCGCAATAACATGGTTGCTTACACAAGACCTGCACAATGACCACACTTGTCAAACATGTAAGCAGTCAGCAGCTGCTGGGATAGAGAGAATATCCACTCCCAAGTGGTCAGCCATAAACACATGTACACAGAAGCAATACAAAATTGAGCAATAATAGTTACGGAAGAAGAGGCCACTGGGGGTGAGTGTGGGAGGCACAGGAGGAGCTGAAGGGGGGATGGGGAAGGGTGAAATTTACAAAAGTACAGTACTGATGCATGGAATTCTCAGAGTAAAAAGAATTAAATAAAAAAGCAATAACAGTTAAAGTCCACTACATAGAAGCACCCATAAGAGAAAACTTTGCCCACTATAAACACCAGAAGGTATTGAATGCTTTCAGGAAAAAAAGTAATTTCTTCTCCAAAACCAGCCTCCTTCCTTGTTACATATTTCATTTACCAAGCTAGCTATTAAAGAAAATACGAAATTCAGAATATCATTAAGAAGCTAAGATAATGTCACAGGACATAAACGAAACTCTTCAGGGTCAGCAAGCACAGTGAAAGCTGACCTTCACGGGGCCAGCCTCTCCTAATAACAACCCTACTGTGTTCTGGAGCTGTTGATCAAGTCAGTTACCACAGGACCCCCTTTCCTCGTGGGACCGTCAGCACTCTCAAGGTTGAGCCACGGCATTAAAGCTGGGGTAAAATCACCCTGGGTCTAAGCTTTGGAAACATGTGACATCAACCGATGATGGGGGTGTCTCTTAGGAGAACTTGGAGGAACAGCATAATAACTGAGTGGCCCTCTCAACCCTCCAGCAGAGCTTGTCAGCCATAGTTGTACCCAGGAGCCAGCATGGGAGCTTTGCAATGCTCGTCCCTATGCACCAGAGATCCTCATTTAATTAGTCTGTTATAAGATCCAGGTTTTTAAAAACTTGTTAAGTGACAACCAATGGCTGTGAGGATATGCCGTGAAAGGGGGAACCTTATACCATGCAGGCAGGAATGTGAACTAGAGTAACGAATATGTAGATAGGTATGGAGTTGACAAAATACCTAAATTGAGCTGCATTATGGCCCAGCTATCCCACACTGGATACACAGCCTAGGCAGCGGAAGCCAGTATAGCACAGAGATACAACAACATCCCTGCTGACTGCACCACTATTCACAGGAGCCCAGTTACAGAGCAGCCTAGAAGTCCAGATGAATAGAAAAGAAAATGCCACACTCATGTATACACACACACACACACACACACGAGGGGGAGAGTTTTATTCAGATGTAAAAACGAAATAGTGAGTATGAGAGCAACCTGGGCTACATGAAACCCAATACACCAATGGGAGGGGACTGGAGAGATGGCTCAGCCATTAAGGACACTGGCTGCTCTTCCAGAGGCCCCAGGTTCAAGTAAAAAGCACCTGCATGGTGGCTCACAAACCAGTCACATCTAACTCTAGCTCCAGAGGATCTGACATATTCTTCTGGTCTCTGAGAGAACCAGGCACACATGCGGTACACAAAATTACATGTAGGCAAATACCCAACATATAAAAATAATAACATGTTTTTTTAAAAATCAGAACAATAAAATCCATGCAACATTCAATAAAAGAAATACATTTTTAAAATTCTACCCACCCTTTGTTACCCATAAACACTTCTTGAACCCCTGCTTTTGACAGCGTTTAGGAAGAACAAGCTAGGTGAGAGAATCAAATTGGCTTAGAGCCTTTGCCAATGAGCCAAGAGACAATTTCAAAACGAGGACTTCAAATGTTAAGACAGAAAAGTATAGAACATCTTCAAGAAACAGGAAGGGCTTTCAGAATTGGATACGTAAGTCACACTCCAAAGAACAATATCTGAAAAATAACAGTAATGATTTGTTCAACTTGGGCCAGACTGAGTGTTTATGCCTGAGGATAGGAAAGTCAACAGCCAGCCATCCACCCTAGTCTCAGGTTAGGGACAGAATATGGCCACACACACACACACACACAAGCCAGGAGGGGGAAGGGGAGGGAGGGAGGAACAGGGTCAGCTCTTTGATGATGTGGACATATTTAAGACGGCTCAGGTACCTTGCGTAGAATTAGAAAAGATGAGCACCAAGAATCTTCAGTAGCAGATGCCTAATGAGAGTTTAATAAAAACTCCCCACAGACTCAACCATCCTGGCAGCAGAGAGAAGAGAAAGTCAATCTCATCATCATCAGAGAAAAGGGGGTTTTCAGGAATACTGCGCCAGTTAGTTCTCCAAGGGTCACCTGGAAAGAGGGGATCTCAGCTGAGAAAACGCTTCTCTCCAATTGGCCTATAGGCAAGTCTGGAGGCATTTTCTTGATTCAGGATTGATGTGGGAGGGTACAGCCTGCTGTGGGCAATGCCACCCCTAAGCCGGTGGTCATAGGATGTATAAGAAAGCGGGCTGAGGGAGCCGTGGGGCGTCATCAGTCAGCAGAGCTCCTCCTCGGTCTCTGCCTGAGTTCCTGCTTCCTGGTTCCCTGCTCCCCTTCATGATGGAAGGTAAGGTGTACGCTGTGAAGTGAAATAAACACTGTCCTCCCCATGGTGCTTTTGGTCTGGTCCTGGTCTTTACAGCAGCAACAGAAACCAAACTAGTGTAAAAGCAGCAACTGTTACCAGGGGTCAAGGGAGGAGACTCAGTCGTGTCCACTGACTGAAGCAATGGGGAACCACCAGGAAACTCTGGCCAGGGAAACTGTGGCATGACAGGAAGGAGGAAGTGGGTGGGAGTATGCTCAGCAGTAGACTGATCCGCTGAGTGCTGCATTCCACCAGCCCTAGCAAAGGAGGGAGGGAGAGAGGAAACTAAATTATAACTGCGTACTAACAGGCCTGGATTTTATTTTACATTTTTATTTTAAGGCACGATCTCACTCTATAGCCCTGGCTGGCCTAGAACTTGCTCTGTAGACTAGGTTGGTTTTCAGTTCACAGAGTCCCATACGCCTCTGCCCCGTGACTGCTGAGATTTAAGTCTTGTACCACCACGTGTGGCCCAGCAAGTATAACTGAGTAACAGCAGCCCTGCATCTTAAATATTTTATTTGTTCAGGACAAAAAGAGACAAAAAAGGAGGGAAGTTTTATTCTGCTTCTCACTGTACTCCTAGTGCCCAGAAAAACTGAAGGCAAATAGGAGGTGTTACAGAAGTTAGATGGATGGATGATGGATAAGCTGGCCTTTCTCAAAAATGTTTTTATGATAAAGCTGTTGCTTTCACGGTGGTTTATGCTTTGGATATCTTTCCGCCATTATTTTATTTGTATAAGCAGTACATCCATTCCCAAGCAAAATCCTCTGTGGTCCTACAAGCTCTCAGAGACTGAAGTAGACCTTGGGGTACCTGAACTCCAGCACCCAGCAGGCCCGAGCACACCTAGAGGACCATGATGTTCACCTGAAGAATTCTGGTTTTTACTTTCTTAACTATCAAGAAATTGCTGGGACTTAGAAGAAGAAGAAAAAAGAAACAGCTTGTGATATCTCATGTGCCATATTATTTACCCATTTAAACGGTACAGTACTGACTTGTGCCACAATCGCCAACACATTTTGGAAAATTTCATCTCTGCACCAAGGATTGCACATGCAGTAGCAGTGACCACTGTGAGCAGCTGTCCTCCGCAGCGCCTGGTCTGCTCTCTCTTCACACAGCTTGCTCAGTTCTCCCGTTGCCTGAAGTTGTCTGCTCTGGACCTTTCATAGATATGGGACCGTGACTCTGTGGGCCTTGTGTCTGTCTTCTTCAACTAACCATGTTTCCAAGGCTCTTTCAAGTTACAATATATAACAAGGTTTTGTTCATTATTGTTGCCAAATAATATTCAAGTATTGACTATGCTATATTTTGTTTGCTCGTTTATCAGCAGATGATTGGTTTAATGCTATTTTTTATTTCAGAAACATTTTTCCACTCCTAGGGGTGGAAAAAAGGGTCCCAAGCACACTAGCCTAGTGCTCTATCATTGGTTTACATCCCTAGCAATAATCTTATATTTTGATGAGTAATGTTGCCAGAACATTTGTGAACAAATTTCTACATGGATGTTTTCATTCTTTAATGCATACCTCTAAAGAGAACTTCTAGTTCATATGGTATCTTTATCTCAATTATTTTGAAGGCCTATAGTATTCTTAATAAAATACTTGTTCATGAACAACTTATGAGCTCTCTCTATCTCTCATACACACACACACACACACACACACACACACACACACACACTTTTGCTTAACCCAAGTTCCAAAGGCACACACCAATGTTTTTCTCTAAGACTGTCAATTTTAAATACAATGCATTTTGAGCTCATTTGTGTAGTTGTTGAGGGCTGGGGTCCAAACTGAAGAGACCTATGCATGACCTATGCATATTCATTTGCACAGCATGATGCATTGAACACTGTTCTTTTCCCTCCTCATCTTGCTGCTTTGGAAGAACAGCTAGCTGCAAGTGTGAAGGCTTCTCCCTCCAGTCTGCCTACTCCACTGCTCCTTGCCTTTCTTTACAGCATCAGCAGGATGGCCTGGAAGTTACAGCTCCAACATAAGTTTGAAACCACAGAGTTTGAGCCGTCCAGTTTTGAGTTTTCCCCAAATCGGTCAGGGTTGTTTTACATTGCTTGTTTATGTATTTGGGGTGGTGCAGGGATCCCTTGGGTTGCTACAGGAGCATCAAAACCAGCTTGTCAAATTCTGCACCAAAACCAGCTAGAATTTTTTGATATAATGTTAACATGTAGACAGCACATTTGACCGATAATGTGCTACACAACCATGCTGTCTCTCCGTGTGCATCAATGCCCATTTTCTACTTCTCACAGGGTTCTGTGATCTTCAGTGTATCACCATTGTACTGTTTGGATTTTATTACAAAGGGTGTCAGTCCCTGAACATCACTGTTAATGTACTTATTTTCCTAGTTAAGTTTGTGGACAGTTTGTTGCTCACTGACTTTGACAGGATCTAATCATTACCGCTGACTGAAATGACTCAATTTTGAAATATTAGGGATGTTGTAAACCAAACAATCTAATTCTTCCAAAGAGTTCTGCCACAACCCTTGTGTCATAATGAATATTTTCTTACGCCCTCTTTCCCCCTGGGGCTGATAAATTTTTTTTTTTTAATTATTTCTCATCCCATTTCCCCTAATTACATGAAATTTAAATATTTTGTGTTAATACTCACTTGCCATTTGCAGAGGAGGACAAGACTGCAGTAAGCATACCAATATTTCATGTAATTTTAATTAAAAGAAATCCAAAGCATTAGATGTAACAATGGTACCATTATGTAGTCAACTATGCTGAATATAGTGTTTGATATTAATTATCCCACCATCTATTTAGGTAATGTCAACGGCAGGAAGAAGACAATATTTTACAAGCACTTCATTAAACCCTGCTACATTAAGATGACTGGACTGGATCAGGATGAACATCTTTATTCGAGTTTTACAGGCAGGAAAAGTATGCTGAGGAAGACATGAACAGTTTCCTTCAAGGTCACCCCAAAAGTTAAGAGCTGGGCTGTTTCTAACAAGGGCCCTTATATTTGTAATAAATACAGGCACATACCTACAAAACAGATAGCTTAAAAATGTGCATAAACCCAAATTTTATATTTAATCAGAGTGCTATTAAAATGAAATGATCTTTTGAAAGATGTTGTGGAAGGAAGACTGACTTACTAACACATGAATGCCGATGTTTTCTAAAGCAATTCCCAAATCACATTCTCTTCACAGACCTGAATTGTCACCACAGAGCTTTATTTAATAGTAGTGACTAATTGAACCCCAATTATAAGATGAGCATCATTAGTAACAGACACCAAATGGCAATGAGTTTATGGAGCATGGAATTTCTGTGAAAGGGCTGTCTGTCACTCTCACAGTAAACATAAACAGTTACCTAGCATATGCACTTCAGATCTGTGAAGGTAAAGTAGTATGCGTGAACAGAGGTAAGAGTTTAGTGGTTTCAATACTTTGACCATCCCAGTGTCCACACACCTACAAAACTGGTGTGGATCTTGGAGAGCACACAAAGCAAGGAGTATTTATCAAGCTGTCTTCTGTTACTTTTGAGAGCATGTGAATTGCTCACAGCAACTGCAAATCTCAAACAACTGGTGCTATTTCAACATGAGGAAGAGCAGCCTGAAATGATGACGGCTCGTGACTATAATCTCATCATTCAGGATCCTGAGGCAGAAGGATAACCAGAAATTGGAGGCCAGCCTGGGCTACAGTGTAAGATCCTATCAAAAGAAGAAAAAGAGGAGGAGGAAGAAGAAATGGAAGGAAGAATGAGAAAGAGAGAGAAGGAAGAACCGGAGAGAGAGGGAGGGAGGAAAAGAGGGAGGAAGGAGGGAAGAGAAGGAAAGGGAAGGGAGGCAGAAAAAAATGGATTAGGACTATTTACTTCAGTAACCAGAATGATTACAGGATGAGCTAACGAACTAATCAACCAGAAAAGCACACCTATGTATTCACTGGAATAGCTCAGAAAGACAAGTGCCTCCCAGACAACCTGTACTGATCCCTCCGCTACTCGCTATTCTATTGCCGTGGCACATGGAGCTCCCAGAATACAGCCAGGAACACGAAATAAAAAACATGTTTCTGGATCACCAAAATAGATATAAAAAAAAATCCCACATATTAAAGCATTTTATGCACAAGCTTGTCTTTTAGACTGTCATTCAGAACCTAATTGTTCTATTTTCAAATCATCCCAATCAGGATTCTTCCTGATTGGCTAACCCACAACAAATTGGCTGTGGCAGATGAGAGAAAAGTAAAGGTATGCCCAGGTGTGCTAGTCAAGCAGGAGACAGAGGACCCTTCTCTAGGGTGTCCTGTCCCCTAGAGGACACACTGGAGGCGATTCCCTAAGGACACACCACCAGTTGTTTGCCAGGGAGTTCTAAAGATGATCCAGCCATGCGTTCTAAGTCATCAGGTCCTACACACTTACCAGACTTTAAATCAGTTCCTTAAGCAGCGGTTCTGCATTCTAAACACTTGTCTGCAATCGACAGTCATTAAAGGGTACAACCCCCCACAAAGAAGTTGTGAATAGAAGCATTAATTAAAAGTAACAGGGAAAGTGAGGACTCCACACTGAAGGCAAACATTTTAGATACACCATTAATTTTTCAATGATGTGGGGAAAAAATGAGTTGCGTACATGATAGAACAGAATGCTACCAAAAAGTTAAGAGCTCTTAAAATTCAACCTGATGTTGAGGGGAAGAAACTTAAGAGAAATAAATGAAATGATTGTGCAAAAAAAGTTGAGCAAAAAGCCAAAGAACCAAAAAGTTTTTAAGGGGGCAGGGCTAAGAAACAGGTGTCCAGTTCAGAAAAAGAAACAAACAAACAAAAACTGGGAATCCTCGAAGGAAACAGACCATCGCCATGAATAGAGAAAACCACTAAGAATGATTCTACGAACCTTTCAAATACTACTGAACATGGATTTAGACATGAAAATGACACACCAGACCAATGCCTATCACTGAGACATCTCAAAACATTTGGGAAAAAGAAATTCTGATAAGTCAAAGAAAAAAAATACAAGGTCATATAAAATATTTAAGAATGGCTTTTAACCACTCAACAGCAGCTGTAGAAGAGGCCAACAGACCTTCAAGTTAGGGAACACAATACTACCCAGGAATTCTCTAGTCAATTTGAGAATAAGGGCAGAGATGTCTACATTTTTAGATACCATGCACAACATCTACAAAAAACATCCCACTTTCTGAACAGTTTTATCTAAGCAGACACTTCAGGTCATGTTGACCTCACAATGGAGTATTCCAAGGAGGAGGACATCTGGACAGAACTGACATCTGGTATAAACAAGGAACAGAACATGAACATGGAGAAGGGGACTGCGAGGGCCAGAGCTATGTATCACACATGGAAGAAATACCCTAAATTCCAGGCATGGCTCTCAAGAGACTGATGCTCTGGGAACTGTCACATAAAGATCCCTCCTCTCTGTTTTTTAGTAACCTCTTAGTAACACACACACAGGTAGGCTAGCATAGACTCCTCAGTTGTCCCAGACACCATCCAGTTCATAAGTTCCATGCAGTTCCTGTTAATATCAATTCCTAAGCAAACCCCCCATCTCATTTGGTTTGTTTTGTTGAGAGATGGTGTCTCACTACATAGCCTTGGCCTAGGATTGCTACATAGATGAGTCTTCCTGAAATCTTTCTCCCCTCTGCCTGGGAAGGTGGTTTGGGAGCTGTCCAGCACTGCCAGCTCCCAGGTCCATCTGGACGCCTTTCAATAGAAGACATAGCCATCACCCATAACTGTTGCAAGTAGGCACAGGAAACTTAGAAAGAAAGAGGAAAGGGCTCGTCCATTTGAAAGGTGTTCATGACGTTCTGCCTACATTTGCCCTGTTCCTTCCAGAACTCATTCGGGATCTTACTCAGCTACCTACACAGTCCTTTACTGAACTCCAGGTAGAAAGGAGCTAAGCCATGAAGCAATTCCAAGTTCTCCTTCGATGGGTACCTTCAGTAGCAGCCCAGGACTCCCTTTACAAAGCTAGATAGCTACAAATTACTCTAATTTTAATTTTCTTTTGTTTATTTTTCATTTTAGTTTTCTGTAGCTGGAAGCTTTTCTATGTCCCACCTGGTCCCCCAGCCACTTATAAAATAATTACTCAGATATATATAATTGCTTGGCTGGTGGCTTAGGCTTTTTACTGGCTAGCTCTTACATATAAATTAACTCATTTCTAATAATCTGTGTATCGCCAAGTGATTTTGTTGTGTAGGAAGAGGGAGGCTTGTTGATTCCCAGCCGCCTGGCTAGCTTAGACCCAAAATAATCACACAGAAACTGCATTAATTAAATCAATGCTTGGCCCATTAGCTCTAGCTTCTTATTGGCTAACTCTTATATTAATTTAACCCATTTCTATTAGTCTGTATATCGCCATGTGGCTGTGGCTTACCGGGTAAAGTTCCTTGGGTGTCTATTTCTGGCGGGTCCATGGCTTCTCTCTAACTCTGCCTTCCTCCTCCCATGCTATAGGCCAAGCCAGTTTCTTTATTCATTAACCAATAAAAGCAACACATAGACAGAAAGACCTCCCACACCATTGTGTTACCTGTTCTCTAGTACATCTTGCTGCTCCAGTGGCTGGCAGAATCTCTCTCAACCCACCTTCTTTTTCCTGTATCTCTGCTTGGATTTCCCACCTAGCTATATTCTGCCCTGCCATAGGCTAAAGTAGCTTTATTCACAACCAATAAAAGCAACACATATTCGCAGCATACAAAAGGACATCTCACATCAGTTTTCCAAACAACCATAAATTGTTCTATACAGAAAACAGTGTTGAAAAACCTGCAAGGACAAACTGCGTTCCCCTCTGGGGTGAAGGGGGTGATGGGTGGAGAGAGGCACAAGGAAGCTTTTCCAAAGGGTAAAGCTACATCTCGTATGACTTGTTCCCAGACTCCACACTGTAGTGTGCTTTATGACCCCTTCCCTACATTACATCCATCTTACATGAAAACATGACCGCAAAACAACAATAGCCAAAAACAACTAAACCATCAAGGAACCGCTGTTAATAAACCATTTTAGTAAATAAGTAAATAAGGCATTTGTTCACATTAATGTAGCATGAATGACTATTAACTGTTGGATTAAATGAATACATCGATCTAGAGAGACATCCATCGTCAAGAAACTATTTAATGGTGAAATAGTTTGAACCCTGGCTGTCTCACAACAAAAAGTTGTAGAAAAGGAGTACTTCACAGAAATTTTACTTTTGTACAGTGTGCAATATCAGATTCAAAAACACAGAACAAAACATTAAAATTTTAATTAAACTCTAGACTTCCACATAATTCTTATCAATTAACCAATAAACGTTGGCTCCAGATCAATGACACTAATTCCACACTGGGTGTTTGGCTGCCCCTATGACTGCTAGGTCTCCTAACCTGCAATAATGCTCAGGAAAGAAGGGTCTTTCAGAGAGGAGCTAAGGAGAGAGCTGGGTGGGATATAATCAAATGGACTCTGATCAGAGGGACTAGGGGACAAAAGCAAGGTGGGAGGAAGATTCTAGAAGCCAACCAACAAAATCAGCTCAAGAATGGAGAGGTAGCAAACCCCAGCGGCTGCTGGTTTGTGACAGCAATCAAGAGGGAGAGGAGCCTGCACTGCCACACACAGACCAGGCACTATGTCAGACACCAGCGTGCACTGTTCATTTGGTGAACATTGTGAAGCAACAGGTACCGTTTCACCTCAGTTTGAGAGACTGCATCTCAAGAGGGCTGGTAAGAAGTCCAGTTGTAGAGGCTGAGGAGATAGCTCAGTTAGCAAAACTCACTGTGCAATCAAGGGGACTAAAGGTTGATCCTTCAAACATTTGCAAAAAATTCAAGGGTATTGCTGTGTGCTTGTAATCCAGCACTGAAAGGCAGAGACAGGAGGGTTTTGGATTACTGGCCAACTAGCCTAGCTGAATCCATGAGTTCTAGGCAAAGTAAAAGATCCTGTCTCAAATACAGACAACAACCCAACAACAAAAGAAAGGTGGGTGACATCCTGAGGAACAGCACCAGACGTTAGTCTCCGTCTTCCACACACATATGCACGTATAACACACACACACACACACACACACACACACACACACAGACACACACACTTCTAGAAGGCTACAGGAGAAAGAAAATAGCCAAGTTTCCAAATACCAAAAGATTCAAATCTATGACTACACATTTATACATTATAAATGCTTTCTCTCTAAAAGATTATGTCTTCAGAGCATATTCCTCATTTTAAAATTATATTTTATAATGCAAGCCCACACAGATAAGAAATTAGGCTGAATCTTACAAACAAACTCCAAACTAGTTGTAAGACTAAGGTTGACTTCAAACTACATGTTGACTAAGTCAGTCCACTGGTTTCAATGGCCAACTTTTGGGGGGCTAGTTTCTTTAAATCAATGATGGTCAATACCAGCCATATGGTTGACTGTCAGCATGGATAGAGTTGTCTGCATGATAAGGTCATTGCATCTGTCATTGGGAGACTTTGGGAAAAGAGTCACATGCAGGAACCCTGTAACCCACTCACACATATATCTGAAAAGTTCATCTGGGATTGAGATGTGGAGCTAGGGGATTAGACAGGGTTACAGCAGGGGACAGTGTGTGTCTGTCAAATTATTGTTTGCATTTGTTATTTTGGGAGGAAAGGATGGAAATGGAATTCAAAGCTGTCCACATCCCTAAAAGCATTTACTAAAAGCATTTACTAAAGGGTTTACTAGGGTATGCGATTTTATTCCTTCATCCTTAAACCGCTTTTGCTCCATTTTACTACAAACAATATAATCTTAACAGGCAGCATGCTGTGTCTGCTATCAGGGAGGATGTTACCATAATTAAATGTTATTTCTGTGAGGAGGTGTGCGTTACAGGTTGAGACAAGATCATATATGGTATTACATTGCAATCTGCAGAAGCCATTCACTCCCGCTGCTTTGGAAAGCCACTCCAGAATGGCAATGATTGGAAAGCCACAGAACCCACCTAATAAAGGTGCAACGATGTCAGCCACAGAGAGCTACAGAGAGCGATAAACATCATCTATCAGAAAAACAAGGAAATGTGAAAGAGAGCAGGTACTTTGACATTTGTCAGAAGCACTGTGCTTATCTCACCAATCTACAAGCACCAGTCCCCCTGTGCACACTCTATTTCCTGCAGCGGGGAGACCTACCTTCAGGACAAACCGATTTAAAAACATGCAACCACGGCCTTGGTGTGGGGGTGCACCTCCTTGCAGGAACACTTTTCTGAGTCTCCTCTTAGTTCAGTGAGCGGCGACAATGAAGCCTTCTCAAATCAGCACTGTCTTTAACAAACCTCCCTGCCTAGAACCATCGTAGCTTGTCAGATGCTTGCGATGAACAATGTTTTCACTGGAAAAGGGACATAATCCACTGTAAGGATGGTTTAATTAGGCTGTACCGGGAATGTGAATGGATGGAAGAACAGACAGAGGAGTCTGGATTGTTTGCCTTCTTTGCAGCCACAATTAAACCAGGTGCCCTGTGAGGAGGCAGCTGCATGCACTACTAACCTAGCTGTGGGAGGTAAAGGATTTCATCTTCAAGCCTGGAGGAGAAATTAGGCAGATTTGGCTTGACTTTGTATACTTTCACTAAACCAAATGGATTGACCAATGGTCCATTCTGTATGCTTTCAGAAAGTAACAAATTAAACACCGTTGAGAAGTAAAATGTGCAGAATAGAGACGTTCTATGTAAAACATATAGTTGATGTGAAAACTCATTGCGAATTTTGGTGTCAACCAACAGACTATACTTGACCTAAAATCCTGACTGTTAGGACACTTTCCCATGCATCCTATTCTAATTAATTCATTTGTTCACTCAAAACAACTTAATTCACCTTATAATTTACAATTAGGAAACAACAAGAAGAAATAGAGAGAGCCTCTCTATCTACACAGGGCTAAAGTAAAAAGGAGCTTGGTATCCAAGGCTGTGGAAAAGGATACCTCTTCTAGAACCAGTTACTTAAGCCATGCTTCTGCCTCCCATGAAGTTGTATAACTGACTTGTCCACAGCGAAAAGCTTCCAAACACACAATGACCAGCATGTAACTCAAAATCAAATGCACAACAAAACCATGATGATTCTGGTCCTCTGTATAGTATACACAATCCTTGCAGTACTGCTCCTGAACATGCATGTGCAGTTTGTGCCATGCCATCATGCTACACACCCAACAAGTGCTGCCCAAAGATCTCGGCTCATCAGCAAGCACTGCTGCTGGACCACAGAAGTTTTACTGTGCACACAAAGTTCCTGTGATTACAGGCAGAAAATAGTTAACCACAGAAAACAAAGATATTTATAATAGTTTTCTCTCATCCTCAGCACATCACTATCTTGGAGCTGAATTGTGTTCAAATGCCTAGTTTAAAAAATTCTGCTGCTTGAAATGCTTCCTTTAAAATTCATTTTAAAATTACTAAATGAATTTTGCTTGTGATTAGAGTATAATTTCCAACATTTAAAAAGAAAGCTTTATTTTCTATTTTTAATTATTGGGGGTGGTGTTCAGGTGATTAAGGAGGCCAGAGATTTAAATTCCCTGGAGCTGAAGTTAGGAGAGGTTTCTGTTATACAGTATGGACTCTTAACCACTGAGCCTTCTCTCCAGTTTCCTCCAACAAGATTTAAAGCACCAATAAACATAATACTATTTTGTACTATGCATTTATGTAAAGTGCCTCTCTCAACATTGATTATTGTTGAAAATAAAAATATCTACCAACTCAGAGACACATTAAAGTTGTTTTATATCCTGAAGTATCAAAAGTTCAGCCAAGATTTAACCCTTTATATAAAAACCCTTTATATATAACCCTTTATATAACATGTATGTCCATTTTACTGGTATGCAAATTTGCTTTCCTCTTTAGTAAGTAGTGAACACGTTTGCATGTGCTGGTGTGTATGTAATATCTAAATATGTATGAGTATTCATGCAAGTATGCAAAGGTGCATGCACATATGCATGTGAGCACATGGAGGCTACAAGCAGTTATGAGGTATCTACCTCAAAAGCTCCTAGTCACGGGGCTATGTCAGCTCTTTGCAGGGAAAGGCTTAGCTCACAACTTTATTTTACTTTCAGGTTCTTATTTGATTCTACAGTGACAGAGCACTGAGAAAATATGACAAATATATTCAGGTTATATATAAAATTATTCTGTAATTGGTGAAGTGAATTTTTGAAGAGTGTAGATAAGCAGATCGAGGCTAGACTTCAACGCTAACTCCAGAGGTAGATGTATGCTATCTTCTTGGCTTGAACACTGTACAAGAGTACGCAGACAGGAAAGGCCAAGGGCAGATCCCCGCCCCTCCTCTGCAGTGCATGTGTGGAGAAGGCCACAAGGAGCAAATACTGAAAGATATGGGAGCTCCATGGTGGAGTAACTTGTGACTGGGGGACATATGACATAAACATGCTTAGATTCAGGGCAATAACTATAAAAGTTATTACTGCTTGAAAACCACTGAGGGTCTCAAGGAAAGAAACAAAAATAGAGACTTCATTGAGTTGACAGTTCTGAGGGCCTGTGACAATTTGTGATCCATAGGGATGTGCATGTCATGAGCACAACTAGGGGGACAGACACATTCCAATCATCAGACATCAATAGAGGGGTCCATCATTATTCAGAGCAGCCATGACTGAAAGCATGGCATGTCAGGAGACAGAGGGCACAAGCCAGAAGACAAGTAATCACTAAATCCTGCCTAGGGCAATGCTAGCCAGGAGCTCATAAGAAGTAGTGTCCTCGGGGCTGGGAAGATGATCTACTCAGGAAAGAGCTTGCTATACCAATAAGAGAAACTAAATTCAAATTTCCATCATGCACAAAAAAAAGCCAGGTGTCATAGCAGGCACCTGTAATTCTAATGCTGAGGAAGCAGAGACATGAGGATTCCTATGGCTTTCTGACTACCTAGTCTGCCTAAACTGGTTGTTACCTTCAGGTTCAGTAAAAGACAACTCTCAAAAACTAAGATGGTTGAAGACACTCAATGTTGACTTCTGGCCTCAAATGTGCACATGCACATGCACACACAAACACAAACACGTACACGACCACCATCACCACCACCATCAAATACAAGACAATAGAAGTAAAGGTATAGAAGTCAGGTGAGCGGCCCGAGCTGCAGACAAACAGAAACACACAAAACCAGAAGAACAAGAACTGTGCCACAGTTAGGAAAGACCCAACGTCACTTTACAGAAGGTGATGTTTATGAAGTAAGTTTTATGAAATAGACTCAAAATATTCAAGCATAATCCATGAAGTAGGAGGTGATTCAACAACTGGACTATGCAGACATTCTGATTTAAACACCATGGTAAAATGGTAATCATTCTAGAGATTTCCCCCAACATATCCTCTGTCTTCTTTAATAGACTATCGATATAGTTCTTGAAGATGAAAGGTTGATGGTCAAAGAGCACATGCATGAAACAGACAGAGTAGATAGATACTCAGGTAGCAGAGGCGCTACCAATTTGATTCAGTTGTTCTATCAGAGTTTATGCATGCAACATCATGGTCTACATTCATTCATGGAACAATAATTTGTGGGAAAATAAAAATAGATAATTACTTTTTTAAAAAATAGTATGTTTGTGTGACCTTGATAGCCTTCAGAGTTGGCTCTTTCCACTTGGAACTATTTATCACCAGTCCAAATATGTAACAGGATGACCTACCATTTGTCTTTGTCCAATCTATCCACCTCTAAACGCTAGCTCTACTCTAGACTAAACAAGCATAAAATAAAACAAATCTTACTAAAATTCTATAGCAAGGAAAGATGCCTGTTCAAAATATAGGTGCATAAAAGGATTCCTGTACAGAAAGTGAGGCAGTATTTATGAATTTTATGATAGGTGTTTGGGGGCAGGAGTAGGGGGAGGGCATGTTTTTTTCCCTGTAAATTCATGACTCCAGTCAAAGAAAAAGACAAATACAATAAATATTACTTTAAGAAAATCTTGTGACATCCCCAGGTGTAAGACAGGACTGGACTCTTTGGAGGAACAGCCCACACTCTTCCACATACTCCGATCTTATGGGGCCATCAAACATGGGAGGGCATATGAGTGGCTTGAATTGATATTTCCAATTCAAACTGGAAGGCTGGAGGAAGGATTTGCAATGAAAGTCTGCTGCCAATTCAATCTGGCCATTCAATGTAGAGACACACTCAGACTGATCCTGCTAAGGCAAATCCGATGTTCCATGCGGCATAGGGGCTGGGCCATAGGTTAGAAAGGATGATCAAATGCAGCTTTTGTGAGTGAACACAGGAATGATTCTTTATCCTTGCAAGAGAGAAATTGAAACTGAAAATCCTAGCATTGCAAAAACCCTGACTCACGAATATGACATCTGGAAAATTCTTTCATTTTCCTTTCCTTTACTCCAGAAAGGTTAAAATCCCTGATAATCACTGTGAACACATTTCCTTGTAATTATATGTAAGTTCAATTTTTAAAAAATGTTAAAATGAGAACAGCCCAGAGTAATACTGTGTGTGCATTAGTGTGGGAAACGTGTGTGTGTAGGAGGGCGGTGCACATGCATGAGAAGGCAGGATCTCTTACTGGAACTTAGCAAGTAGGTGAATCTGGATCCAGAGATCCAGGGCCTGCCTCTGCAGAGCTGGGATTACAAGTGTGCATCACGATGCCCAGCTTTCTGTTTGACATGAATTCTAGGGACCAAATGTACTTACGCTTGCACTTTACCAATTGATCTACATGCCACCTAGAGTAACACTGTCCTTTTACTTTTCTGAGAACAAAATCCATAAGGATCCTTTTAAAATATTGTGCACACATTAACTCAGTGGACTAAGGATCATGCATGTAATATCTCCAATTGGGTTTTCATGTGTATGAATGCATATGTGTGTGTGTTCAGCTGTACACTCGTGAGTATACGTATGCGTGTACATAAAGTGTAGCAATCAAAGAACAACTTTGGCTGTCATTCCTCGGCTTCCATCCACCTGGAGTTTTGAGATAAAGTCTGTTATTCACCTGTATTTCACCAATTAGGCCAGACTGGCTGTTCAGAGGACCCAAGAGTTCTCCCGTCTCTGCATGCCCTATGCTAGTGTTAGAGGCATGCATCACCATGTCTAGCTTATTGACCTGGAGTCTGGGGATCAAACTCAAGTCCTCATGCTTACTCAGCAGGCAATTTCTACTGACTAGGACATTTCCTCAGCTCCCCAAGTAAATCTGAACACCCAACACCATCCAGAATGGACTGGAAAATAATGGGTAAGTAGTTACAGGGACTAACCCACGTCGTCTTTGAACTTGGTACAGATAGCAGCTGCTTATTATTAAATCTTAGTCCAACGCTGTTTGCTTGGCTCAACTTTAAAAAGTTTAGAGTAAAGTCAACTAAAGGACAAATTAAGTCTCATGTTCCATCCGGAAGAGACAAGTAGAGAGCCACATCTTTCCTCCGGCTATTACTGTCAAGGATCGGGACTTTGTTTTATAATTAGTCTTAATAGGGTGTCAGGATGTTATGTAGCAAACATAACATCAGTCATCCAGAGAGCAACCGGCCCTTATTATGAGTGAACTTGACCATACAGGCTCCAGTCTGCTGTGTGTGGCAGGAGGAACTCCATTGCTATCCACACGCTACTCCCACAAGGTCACCCACCGCAGAAACATCTGTCAGGTACCAGCTTCTCAACTAGAGACATTATTCTCACACTCGTGGGCCTGCCCTCACGGGAAACAATCTCCTCAGAGAAGAGAGGTCGAGGTGAACAGGGAGGACTCTGGGAAACACTCAGGGTTTAAATAAGCACTGATTAGACTTCCTTACGGGCTTATGCCTCTAAGAAAAATCGTGATGAGAGGAAATTTAATTTCTTATCCTGTCAAATGCCCAGGTTGCATCTCACTTTGAAAGTGAAATCAACACCTAGAGATTATTATACAGAGACTAACCTGAAGTCTCTGTCCCTTGGAACAAAAAGTAGCATGTTCTGTAGGGTAGAGGGCAGTAAATGCCTGTGTTTCATTTAAATAGTTGCACTTGCTGCATCAACTAAAAAGGGGTCCATGAGATACCACCGCCAACGTTAATTACTATTTTTTTTAATTCTTAATTTAAATTCTTCTCTAGATTAGGGAATCTTTAAATGGTGACTTTACACTTTGATTACATAATCGCTGGCATATGAGGAAAGTATTTGGCTTGCAGTCAACATTCGATTTATCACCCAGTGCATTTTAAAATGCTCTAGCACTTGAAGTTATGTTTAGTAAAGAGAGACAATCTCTAAAGTTTTACCTCAGCTGAGAATGTATGTGCTGCCTTAATTAGAAAGACTTCAGGAGAGAGATGGCTATACATTTATTTCCTGTTCTAAGTACATCTAATCAGGCAAAACTAGGTAATTCTACAGAAGTTAAGATTGCTATCACAATGCTTTATGAATGGGGAGAGAAGAAATGCCTTAATCTTTCATTTACTGTATAGGCAGCAATGTACTTCTGTACCATCTACCATAAAACAGTGGTAACTGCATTGTTAAAGGCGCCAACCCAGTGGGGCTCACACATAGTTGTTGCTGTGAAACCCATTTGGGGACTTTACAATAACAAAGCCTGAGCCCCAACCGTGGCTGGGAGAAGGGAAGCAGAATGTGTGTCAGTGATCTTAAAAACTCCCCAGATGATTCCAATATTGAGACAGAACCGCTGCTCTTAACGATGGGCAACTCCAGACACCACGCAGAAACCCAGCCTTTGCACTGCTTCAGATTGTGCAATTCCGACCAAGACATATTTTTGACCTTCCTAAGTATATATTACCATACAGTGCCAACAAGGGAAATGTGACTAGAAGCTGAAATGAGCCTCCTAGGCTTTGGGACCTTGCTTGTGTAAACTGAGGCTCCATAGCATATGCCACAACTATATCTCCCAGGTAATTCAAATAGGGACCTTTTAGTTTTCCTCCTGCAATCTATAAAAAAGAGATTGACAGCTATCTAGCAGGCAGCTGTGACAGTAAAGCTATGTGCCAGTGCACATGGCACAGGAGGAATGGTATACCAGGTGGTGGGGCTTTCACAGTTACTGTTTAGAGCCCCAGAATACAAAGGCTGCACAGCAGTGAATGCCCAACAAAGAGAGCTTTTCCATAGAGACAAGGTGATGAGAATAGCCCCCGTTCTCCAAGAAGGCGCCTGTCTGAGTCAGCTTGCTGTGATGAAACACCATGACCAAAGCAACCTGGGGAGGACAGGGTTGATTTGAGTTACACTTCCATATTGTAGCCCATCATTGAAGGAATCAAGACAGGAATTCAAGCAGGACAGGAACCTAGAGGCAGGAGCTGATGCAGAGGCCATGAGGACGGCTGCTTACTGGCTTGTTCTTCATGGATTGCTCAGACTGCATTCTTATAGACCTAGGGGTGGCCCCTTCCACAATTGGCTAGGCCCTCCCACATCAATCACTAATTAAGAAAATGCCCTACAGATATGCCCACAGCCCAATCTTATAGAAGCATCTTCTCAGTTGAGCTTTCCTCCTCCAAGATGATTTTGGCCTGTGTCAAGTTGACAGAAAACTAGCCATCACAGTCCAGCCCCCACAAAATGGAAGAAGTATGCTTCATAAAGTGCCAAAGGGAAAACCTAGAGCATACACAAATGTGGGACATGACGTAGGTCTTCATTAGCAGGTCAGAATTCACATGTTCAGTCTGTTCTTCACCAAGAGTTACAGGAGGCTAGAGTATCCTATGTGGTAAAATCCTTGACATAGCATAAGGTCTTCAAGTAACAGAAGAGAAGGGATAGAGACTTCAAAATGATGCATGGGACCCAGGAATGAAGGATGCTTCTCAGGCACTCAGTCACTGTGTGCTGTGTAAATACACATTTTTATAACATGACCAGTGCCACACCCAGCCCACATACCATACATCTTCCCCAGGAGTAACAGAACCATCCTGAAAGAGCTATTAAGAAATGTAAATCCAGGGAATTCATTTCTCTTCTGCTAATTGGAATCACTGATAAGGACTATTAACTTAAAATATGCCTATTTCCTCTGAAAAGAACTTAATAACCCATCATTCATATTACATTACCTGGATACAAAGTAAAGAACCAAGCTGTTACAAGATTAAACAGTTATGAGATACACACACTCTAGTAGCAATAATCTTACTTAAGACAGATTTCTTTTCACTTAATTGGTACCTAGGCTTGCAGATCAAAGGAAATAATTCCAGCTTAAAGGCAAGTGACAATATATCATTTTTGCACATTCTCTCAACAAAAATAAAAATAAGCAAATAACCAGGAAGCACAAGAGAAAAAAATTGGGCCTGACAATTAGTTCCTGAATGTATCAGCCTTTGACTACTTCAAGTTTAATTGCTAATATCATTTCTTCCTGACAGGGCTCGTTTAGTGACACCACAACTTCCCACTAATTCAACATTTCATTGCAAACCTCAACCAGTAATTAGATGGCGTGAATCTTGCTGCATTAACCCATAACTTTGAGACCAAGTTTTAATAGGATCATCTCATCTGTATTCACACAGTATTGTTAAAGCAATTATTTCTTATATATCACCTTAAAATAAATCTACTTTAGTTTCTCATATTAGAAGCTTTCCCTGGATTATAAATACATGGGGAAAAATAACATTTTAATAAAAACAAACCAGGTAGGCTAATCACATCCTGAGTTATACTTCAACCTATCTCCAGATATGCACTCTTTATTACAGCTAATAATTAGTTTCTGGGAATCCAGTGTACAGAGGTGGATGAACAATAAGGAAGACACGAGGTCTGCTCAAAAATCTCACGAGTCAGAATTATTTTTTAACACGTGGGTATACTTGCTATACTTATAGTAATAGCAAGAGAACTTTATAGCAATCATTTCTCAAAGTTCTAGCAATGACCTCTTATAAACAAAAGGATTCTGCATTTCCCATGATGCCTTCAACTGTCTGTAATTAAAAATGAATGTGAAGGAATCAGTATCTCAAACCAAGAAGGCAGATGGGGTTATCTGCAGTGTTATCATTGGCAAAGCAGTCCTCTATGAGAATGTACCCCACTCCACCCCATCTAATCTTAAACCCACTGCACATTTCTCTCTTCATGCTGGCAGGAACCTGCTGTTCAGGAGGCTGTGAGGCCCCTGGACCTGGGCCTGCATCTGGTCTCAAGTAGGAATTCACCTCTGTGCTATGCTGTTCACAAGGTCTCCTGTGACTGGCATCGGAGTGGGTGCACAGCCCCACTCTGTCCATTAAATGCCTGCTGGATCCATGACAGGTTTCTGGAAGATTTACTTCACACACACACACACACGGTGGGGAGATGGCTAAAGAAGTTGCTCTTAGTCTCTAGTCATTATTATTGTGAGCCTTCAAGAAGAGCCAGGCTGAGAAAACCAGGCCAAGCGTTCAAGTTTGAGAGGGGTAAAGGAAAACACTTAGGTACATGACCATACAACTCCCATCTCCCCCCCCACACAATGCCAGCTAATGGTTCCTAGAACTGACCTAATCCACAGTCCCTTATTAGTAGATACTGTGTGTACGTGTGTGTGTACACATGTGCATTCTTTCTGCATAAGCTATTTCCAGTTGGTGTCCATTACCTGAGGCTGGATGCATCCTGACTGAGCATCTTAATGTATTGCAAAAATCATTCTGTGACCAAGAACACCCAGAAAACTTGATTACATGTTATGCACAAACTAAGCCTCAATTTGAAAGAACACAAATTATAGAGATCGCACGATAATGCAATAAAAATGGAACCTAAGGACAAAATGGATAAACCCAAAACCAAAAGTATGGAATTTTTGCATTCCTCATAAGTACCAAATCATTTCAAAAATAAGATAAAAAAGAAATTACACATTCAGAAAATAATGACTGTAGGAGTATTACATATAGAAAATAAAGGGAAAACAGTAAAAATTATAAATTTATATGCACACACAGCAATATTTATAACCAGAGAAGAAGGTAAAATGGGGACATGGGTAAGAGCCAGAAATATCAACTGTTCAGATAAAGACTCAAGAAAGCTGCTGGGTGGTGGTGATGGCGCACAACTTTAATCCCACTCAGGAGGCAGAGGCAGGGGGATCCCTGTGAGTTTGGGGTCACTCTGCTCTACAAGAGCTAGTTCTGAGACAGTCAGTGCTGTTACACAGAGACCTTGTATAGATGGATTTTTTTCCACTCTTTATTACTTGCTCTTTGAGGGGTCCACCACCAAGCTCCCAAATAAATACACAGAGTCTTAGTCTTTCTTATAAATACCTGGCCTTAGCTTGGCTAATTTCTAGCCAGCTTTTCTTGACTTATCCCTTCTACCTTTTGCCTCTGGGCTTTTATCTCTCTCTATTTCTGTATATCTTTTCTTTCCTTCTTATTCTGTGTCTGGCTGTGTAGCTGGGTGGCTGGCCCCTTCTTTTCTCACCCCTTGATCCCTCTTCTAGATAGTTCCTGCTATTTATTTTCTCTACCTGCCAGCCCGGCCTATCCTTTCTCCTGCCTTGCTATTGGCTGTTCAGCTCTTTATTAGACCAATCAAGTATTTTAGATAGGCAAAGGAACACAGCTTTACAGAGTTAAACAAACGCAACATCAAAGAATGCAACAGATCTTTGCAGCATTAAAACAAATGTTTCACAGCATAAACAAACGTAACCCAACTTAAAATAATATTCCACAACAACCCGGTCCTGAAAAACCAAAAAGACTCAAAAAAGCAAACAAAAACAGGCAAAATAAAGATGAAATGTTTTTTAAAAACACAGACCTGGAGAAGTATTGATGTGGAAAATTAATTCAGGACAGTTCCTTTGAAAGATGCAGGAAGAGACGGGTCCCTGTGTCTATTGAAAAATCAGAAAACACGGTATGCAACAAGCAGAATGTGTAACCACAGAACTGTGCTGGACACACGTACCACAAAAATTCCAAAAGCCTACAGGCAAGAAATACTAGCATATCTAAAATCCTCTTTCTTCCTGTTTCCTGTTGTGAGGTACCCTAATCAACATCCAGCCCCTACATTAAATGACAAGGAATAAGACTTTGTTGAGTTGGAGAGCCATAAGCAATTGTCATTTGTACGACATTTTTAACCTCCCATGGACCCAAACCTATTTTTACAGCATTATCCCTGCTGAGAATTCATGTGAGAGTAACAAGTGCATTGCAGTAAAGATTTTTCATAGCTATTCAGAAACTCTAGAAACTATGTGTAAAGCTGTGTGAATTTCCACAAAATTACTATCAGGAAGTTTAACAAAGATGAGACTACAGAGAGGAAGTGTCTGAATTTCTTTCCTGTAATGTTCTTTCCTGTAATGTTTACACTAGACAAGGGTTGACAGTAAGGAGAAAGAGTGGGAAGCCTGGCCTGTCTCATATCCTTACACATAAAGTTTTGCTGGAAAGGGAGACAGGAACACAGGACAGATTACTACACTCTGGCATCGCTGAGAAATCATGGCAGAAATGCAACTACGTGAGGCCTTGAGTCCGAGGAACCATGTATATCAACTTTTAAAACTAGCCAGAATAGATGAAATACCAGAAAATGAATTAAAGTTTTTATAAGAAATTTAAAGACATGAACAGACCAAAGAACCACAGAGAAAGTAAAACGATAAATAACTTCTCAGAGAAATTGGAAGAAAGGCACAAAGTAGACCCTTTGTTTTATGGGAGACTTTTCCAAACCTTGGAGCAGTACTTGAAGAAGTACACGGACAACATAGGACAAAGAAGGAGATTTCAGAGACATTTCCCAATGTGTTTACAGCCGTCAATAGCAGTGGATTCACAGGGCAAGAAGGAGAAGCAGAGAGCAGAAATACAGATGGAAACTGCACTTATACTACAGAAGGAACATTTAAAAAAAATAGTCTAAACTAAAAGTTAGGCAAAGTGTAGTGAACTTAGAGTGTTTATCCAAAGATACAAAATATCTCAATGACTAAAATGAAGAAACTGGAGGGAAAATACTTCCAATAACTTTATTATATTAGTTTTATTAAGAGAAAAAAATATAACATGTAGAGACTGAAATATCATTTCTTAACATTCAACTCAATTCCTGACACCCCCCCCCAAAAAAAATGTTTAACATATTTGACCTGGAAGAACGCATCAGAAACTCCAAGAAGACGCATCTAATGGTAAGGTACAGAAGCACCCACTAAGATAAAAAGACAAAGCTACCTGCTCCACCTGCTAAAACTCCATGTTGTTGTGCAGGACTTGGCAACTTTCCTAAGACTGAGACACTTTAATACGGTTACTCACATTGTGGTGATGCCCAACCAGAAAATTATCTCACTGCTACTTCATCACTGTAAGTTTTCTCCTGTTACAAGTTGTATATGCAGTATACCTGGTGTGCAACCCCAAAAGGGGTCTCGACCCATAGGTTGAGAACCGCCACCTTTGTAGCGATGCATGCATGGTGATAAGATTATCAAAAATTAAGGCTATAAACATTGGAAAGACACGATTATAATAACTCACAAACAATACAGCTCACCACCTAGGAGATCAGAGGCAGTCCACAGAGAAGCAGTAAGGGATGCTCGGCCAGAGCAGCACACACAAGGTCAACACAGAAATCAATAAATCCTCATACTGCCCAAACAGCCAATTTAAGAAACCAGTCAGAAAAAAAATAGTAACATAATTCCTAAGTAGGTGTAAAACTAAAAGGTCTTTATAAACCTTAACTAAAGGATGTAAAGGAACTCAGAATGGATGAGGTGACAGACTGCTCACAAATGGGAGCCTCAATAGTGTAGAAACACCAGTCTATGAATGTAACCTCCTTCCTCTCAAAATTCCAACAGACATTTTAAAGAATTTCACAATACAATCCTGAAAGCTAAAAAAAAATTATGTAGGGAAAAATTTAAAAGAGCAGTGAGGGCCAGGGATATAAATCACCAGCAGCAGACCACTTGCTAGCATGGAGAAGAAATGAACCAATCCAGAGAACTGGAAAAAAATCAATAAAGGAGGGAGGAACACACGAGCTCCCACCCTTAACTGAGGAGTTATTAGCATCGATGGCTTTGTGGGGAAGGAAAGTCAGTTTCCATTGAGGGTATGGCACTAGGTAAGTTGACCACATTCCAGGAGTCAGCCTCACACCTATGTGCATGTGGGTAACTATAACTAGGTTACAAAAATATAAATAAAAAGTGGACATGAATTTGGGAGGAGCAGAGGAAATGGGTCAGTGAATCCGGGAGGGGTGAGGGTGAAGATGATCCAAATACATTGCATGCATGTATGAAATCCTCAAAGAATTAATAAAAATATTATAGTAAAAATTCTGCCTGTGGCCATAAACAAAAATGCCATTGTAAGAGTTTGATCTGTGCAGCATGACAGATTTTCATGAGTTTCGCATCACCTGAAGTACAAAAATGGAAATCAAACATGTTAGAAGAGCCTCACACAGCCTTCAAGTCATTAACACGGTCACGGTTGTACCTGTAGGCCATCATCACACCTAACATTTATTTAGCATCTATGATGTAACAGATATGGGCATTAGTCTATTGCACGGATGAGCTCACTTAATTCTCATGGAATGTTGGTAGGGAACTTTTAATCTAAAAATGAAGGCAAAGAAGATTAAATAACCTATCTAATATCCCACATCTAGTACATGGCACAACATCGATTCAAAACCACTACAACACGAACTATATCAATACATACTGTGATGGTACAGTCTCACGTATTTGAGGAGTTTGCCATGGTATCATTTCCAATGATATGCTAGATATCTTCCCTGAACCCCTCTACTAGGCCCTTAATACGCTGCTGTGATCCAAGGTTGACCAGCTTGGACTATGTGAGTGGGTTTCTTGCCTTGTAGATGCCAAAGGCCACCTCCCTACCCATACAACACACTCACATCAGGTCTCCGAGGCTCACCACATCCCTTGGAAAGATCACACCCAGCTCCTGTCAGATGGCCCTCAACGCTAAAGCCCAAGGGCCAAAGTAGAAGTTATGACCTGTTCCAGCACATGGCATCATTCCCTTTAGTGTTCCTGAATAACCACAGCTTGGTGAAAGTCTCTTTATTAAAGTGTTCCCACATTATTCTCATTTAATTGCAGAATGCGCGTTCTGCCAGGACCCTGACGGATACAGGAGACAAAAATAATTAATATCAGCTGGCCTTTTGTGGAGAAAAATTGTACAGCCTGACATCATATCAAAAAGCAAAATTTATTAACAACATATAATAGTGGAGTGATCAAAACATAAAAACCATCAAAATTTATGTATAAAGAAGAGGAGCTGCACTATAGTGGAGAGAAGGGGCATGTCATAAAACCACAGTAACTGAATACTGTAATGCTCCTGTATAAGAAGACATGCTTTATCTTATACATTATGACAGGTAACATACACAAACTGCTGACACGTTGACAATTAAAAAATGTTACAGGAAATATTTTAAGGGAAAAAAAAAAGCTATTTAAGTCTACTTCTGACCAGTCAAAGTGAATAAGGGAATGGCTCGGGGAGCGAAAGCTGGAATCAGGAGGACAGGCAGCTCTGCACAGAGCCCTGAGCCCCGGGGTGATGCACCCCTCTAGTCAGTCCATCTTAACACGTTCCATCAGGAAGATAACAACTTAATGCAGCCATCAGGTAATGGCAATGAAAACTAATAGAGTTTTCTGTATGGAGAGTGGCTCCATTCCAGAATTGAAAGCATTACTGAGGACAGCCATGATGGTTAATCAGGATTGTCCCCCTGACTGGATCCAGACTCAACTAGCCGACGACCCACCCAGAAAACTAGCTGAGTGGAGAAGTGATGTGGGAGTGTCATATCAATCTGTTGCTTTCACTGGTTAATTAATAAAGAAACTGCTTGGCCTGATAGGTTAGGAACATAGGTGGGTGGAGTAAACAGACAGAATGCTGGGAGGAAGAGGAAGTGAGGCAGACGCCATGCCTCTCCTCTCTGAGCCAGACACGATGAAGCTCCAGCCCAAGACGGACGTACACTAGAATCTTCCCTGGTAAGACACCACTTTGTGGTGCTATGCAGATTACTAAATATGGGTTAAGGCAAGATGTGAGAGTTAGCCATTAAGAGGCTAGAGCTAATGGGCCAAGCAGTGTTTAAATGAATACAGTTTGCGTGTTGTTATTTCGGGGCATAAGCTAGCCAGGTGGCTGGGAGCTAGGTGGCTGGGAGCTGGGTGGCAGGAACGCAGCCCGCAGCTCTTTCTACAGAGAAGACTCTCCCCCAGAGTGGGCAACACCTTCTGATGTTGGCCCTAGTATGCCAAGGTCTGAGAGAAAAGCAGGGCAGCTTGCCTGTGCCCTGTACCTCTTACTGGCCGAGTACATTTATCCCACTGTAGTTGACACTGCCATCCTTTGCTGACATCAGAACCCATCTCCTTAAGCCTTCTAACATGCACTGAAGACAAGTGGCTCTCCAGGCATCCCCCAGGCCTTCAGCACCAGGCTGCAGCTGCTGAGGCATCCAGCCTCATGAACTGAGCTGCTGGACTCCTCTTCAGTAGGGAGATAGACTATCATGGAAGTTAGCGCAATAAAACTCCTTAATGCGATGTGTTCATTCTAGTGCTGCGCATTCTCTGGAGAAGCCTGGCCAGCGTATCATCCAAAGAAAAACAGGAAACAAGCCATTCATACAAGATAAAACAGATATAATCAACAGAGAACAACAAATGCATAACCTCATGAGCACTAAGCAGAGGGAAGCAAATGAAGCAAGACAAAACCACTTCATTCACTTTCCGGATGAAAATTATTTAATAAGTTTAATATTAGCTGCCAAGAAGGATGTGAGAGAGCTAGACTTTCACATATTGGTAACTCATTCAACATTCCACACGTGTGTGGACCTCCTACTATGTCTCAATGTCCTTAGATAAAAATCAGAAAGGCTATTTTGAAGCTTGTAGTCGAGCTACAATAGCAAACAAACAATAAATAAATGATTATTTCTAGGAAGTGGTAGATTTAAGAGCAGATAGAGAAAGCTTTGAAAAAAAACATACCAGTGTAAGCATATTGTAGAGAAATGCAAAAACTATCTAGGAGATGCCAGACAGCACAGTGTGTTCTTCAAGTGGCTGGAGATGCCAAGTGGCCTTCGATGAAACTGTGCTTCTCTTTCAAAGGCAGA
Organism: Chionomys nivalis; assembly: GCF_950005125.1. Taxonomy (NCBI): domain Eukaryota; kingdom Metazoa; phylum Chordata; class Mammalia; order Rodentia; family Cricetidae; genus Chionomys; species Chionomys nivalis. The sequence continues at coordinate 91,836,646 of NC_080088.1, forward strand.
CCAGAGACAGCCATGGACAAGACCTAAAGCAAGGGGCTATTATAGAGTTCCAGCAAAATTCCACTCATAGGAACCTGAGGAGGGCCAGAAGGAACTCTTGACAGTAACTTATCAAACCAGGATATGGAAGGAAGAGCATGCAATTTAAGTCTATTATGAAAGCTGCAAATATGGCAAAAAGTACACATACCTAAAAGGGCACCAACAACCAGGCTGATTATTAACATTTGGAATGCTGACATTCTGCTAAATTACTTTTATATCTGTATCACCCATCATCAGACTACCTCATGCATATTTCAATATTCGCCTTTAAAAAAAAATAAAAAAGAATACCAAAAACCTAGAGAAGATTGGCATGGCCATGCTAGGCAGGCAGGGATCAGGCCATCTCATCCCATCACTGGGACACTGACAGGGGCTCCAGGTTGGAAAAGAGGGAGAATGAAGGCAAAAAGGATGAATACTTAAACAACCATGGCCAAGCTGGGGTCTCACTGTCCATGCAGTCTTCCAGAAGGCGATGCTTAGTAAGCCCTTAACACCTAAGGGGACAACTGACTTCTAGGGCACGACAGGGCCAGAATGGTTTGTGAAGCGGCCCATGGTGACTGCAGGTTCGAGACAAGGACTGGAAGATTTCAGATGAGGTCTGAACTGGATACTATGGTGTCATCTTTAGTCACTCTTAGTGTTGTGCCTTCAGCCTAGAAAACGGATGACAGGTTAGGCTATGGCCAGTTTTTAGGGGTATGCTCCTGGCATAACCAATATGCCCACCTAAATAGCGAACATGAATTTGACCCAAAGTAAGGGTACGAGATACAAAATGAAGGCAGAGATTGTGGGCTTTTATCTTGCTTAGTAACAGATAGGGTTTGAAGCTGAAACACCCCCCACTGACTCACGATTTAAGCTCTTGCCTTTTCTCTGTAATAACATAGCTAGGGGCGCTACTTTGAAGGATATAGAGACTTTGTGAGGTGAGGCTTAGCTTGAGAAAGTGGGTCACCAGAGGCAGGCCTTCGAGGTTTGTCCAAGCCTGGAGATTGCTTCCTGCTCAGCCATAATGACAACAAGCCACTGCTCTCCACCCTACCACCACCACAGATGAGTTCCCCAGTGTGAGGGCCTGAGACAACTCTGAAGCTGCACTAAACGAAGCCTGCACTCCCTTATGCTATTTCTCACAGGTCACAGTAGCTGGAAAAGGAACTAAAAACAGTTGCAATGTGGGCCAAGTAAGAAACCACTGCTTTTTAGCAAAAACACCTTCCAAATGCAGGCTACATTGCTATTGTGGCAACTAGCAAGAATTGCTTCACTCTGTCTTACTCCTCTGGTCTTATGTAAACGCATGGAAAAGTCTTAAAAATGTGACTTTTATAGAGGGTTTGATACAATTGGGATCAAGGGATCGAGGACAACCAAAAACAACTACTAGCTTACTCTTGAAAGTCATTTAACCTCCAACAGTCCCCACCCCACTCCATACCAATGTGCTGGACAGATGCACCAATAGCAAATAGAGTAGAAAGGAGAATCTGCAAAGTTGGAAATTAAAAAAGGAATACAGAAAACAGCAAAAGGCCAATTATCAGGTAATATTTTTAAAGTAAAATAAACCTTAAGAGACAGTGATTTGAGAAGTTTTAACCTATGCAAAATAGGACCCCACCTCCAAGAACAACAACAACAAAAATTAAAGAGAAGAAATGACTGCTACAAGTCTTCAAGAAACTAAGGGAGACATAAATCAACAATTAATCACATTTATTCCCGGCACATGGTCATGAAACCATAGAATACCAAAGACAGACAGACAGACAATGACAAGAACAGACATTCACTTAGCACGGAACTTCTTGGCAGAAGCAATGAAAGTCAGAAGACGGTAGAGTACTTTATGATGTAGGAAGAAAATATTGACAGAAAACAACTGTTGGCCTAGAATTTCAAAGCTAATAAAAATTCCTTCAAAGGCAACAGCAAAATAAGGGCGCCACTCAGACCAACAACAACCATGAAAAGAATGTCAGGAAGAAAGTGAGGGAGTCTAGACGTGCAGCCTTTGAAGGACCAGGAGTTAGACAGGCGGCCTGATTGGCAGGCAGACAGACAGGGACCGGAGTCACGGGCAGGTAATAAGATGGTGATGTTCCAAGCTAGCTGGCTTCGTCCTCATACTCCTGGACCCAGACATAATTCTTCCTGACAGGTTAAAACAAAGTCTTTGTGAGATTTTTTTTCTCCTGCCAATAGGGACCCTGGGTTCCACAAGTTCAAGGCTTGATCAGGATTTGTTTACACAACAGTGGTGAGCTAATCAGCCCATAGTCTTTCTTCAAACTGACTAAACTTCAAAGAAACAACAACAACAAAAAGCATTCATGGGATTTGGGTTTGGGCTGTTGGAATCAGTCGCCCTCTGCTTCTCTGCTGGTCTGTGTGCTTGCTGTTTGTGTTTTCTCGGCCCTCATGAAAAAGCCCTTTCTTTACAAGCTGATTCTGTCTGCTGTGCTTGCTGTGTTCTAGAATTTCCCCACTGCTAGGAATCTGACTTGAGATCTTTCCTACATTTTAATTCTTTAAATGGCAGAGAAAATGGACCTGATCAAGATTCACAGATAGCCAAAAGAACCAGGTCAGGAACGAAACGGTCAACACATGGTAAATTCCAAACAATAACGCTGCTGCTAAATACAGGAATTACAAACAAAAATGATAAAGAACTAAAAAAATTTAAGAAGTGCAAAGATGAAAGTGATTGAGTTGAGCCTAACCCTCCAGAGGCTCTTAAGTAGTTAGGGAGAAATCTTTGGACTGTAAATCTGCTATTTAACTTTTAAAAGAACTACAAAAGGAACAGAAATAGAATAAAACATTGTAAGCCTCCCTGTGCTGTGCTTCAGGTTCCGAGGAGAAACACTCTCCAGACTGATAAAGCCTCTGACCACGACTTGCATGGCTCCTCACACCTTCAAGGTCACACCTTTAAGGTCACACCTTCAAGGTCACACCTTTAAGGGCTGATGGTGTCCCTACAGATTTCTTTCACATTTATGAACCCTTGGGACCACACTGGGCCCAGCAAGATATCCCAGGATTGGCTCCTTATTTTAAGACAGCATGATTCATTCGGTACCTCTGTAAACTGAGGACTTATCAGATTCATGGTTTAGAATGCAAGTGTTTCTACAGAAGGAGAGGGACTACTAATCAGCCACTACCTAACTTAGTAAGTTCAACACAGGTAAGGAAAATGTTGAAAGAATGTTTAAAGTTTTACAGAGCCACAACACAGTGGAATGCTTTAACATATCCCAGCAATTGCAAAAAAAAAAAAAAAAAAAAAAAAAAAAAAAAAAAAAAAAAAAAAAAACTTTACAAATACTGAAGGTTTGGACATTATCATTAGCAAACTGACGTAAATGTGTGTTTAAAAATCGTGCATCCAGCTACTCTTGGAAATAGGGTCTACCCTATCAAGTGGCCAACCTCATTAAAGAAATATGATCACATAACAAACAAAACAAAACAAAACCCCTGACTCTCCCTCTCCTAGAAGCTACCAAATGCCATAGCTCCCGAACTAGTGCTGGAATTTCAAGTCACCCCCCACAACACCCTATGCTGGGATTTTAGTCTGGCTGGATCTTGGACAATCTTGTGTATGCTGTCACAACTGTGATAAGTTCAATGCACAGTTGCCTTGCTGTGCATGGAGAATATTGTTTTCTTTTCTTCTCTTTTTTTATTTTATTTTTTTATTTTTATTTTTATTCTTTTTTAATTAAAATTTCCACCTGCTCCCCGTTTCCCATTTCCCTCCCCTCCTCCCAAATATTGCCCCCTCCCTCCACTCCCCTCCCCCTATCCCCACTCCTCTTCTCCTCCCCCCACACCATTCCCCCTCCCTCTCGATACTGAAGAGCAGTCCAAATTCCCTGCCCTGCGGGAAGACGAAGGTCTTCTATCTACGTCCAGGAAGGTGAGCGTCTAAACAGGCTAAGCTCCCACAAAGCCAGTTCATGTATTAGGATCGAAACCTAGTGCCATTGTCCTTGGCTTCTCATCAGCCTTCATTGTCCGCCATGCTCAGAGAGTCCAGTTTCAACCCATGCTTATTCAGTCCCAGACCAGCTGGCCTTGGTGGGCTCCCAATAAATCAGTTCCACTGTCACAGAGGGTGGGTGCATCCCTCGTGGTCCTGATTTCCTTGCTCATGTTCTCCCTCCTTCTGCTCCTCATTTGGACCTTAAGAGCTCAGACCGTTGCTCCAAATTGAGTCTCTGTCTCTACCTCGATCCATCGCCAGATGAAGGTTCTAAGGTGATATGTAAGATATTCATCAGTATAGGATAGGGTAATTTCAGGTTCCCTCTCCTCAGTTGCCCAAGGTACCAGCTGTGGACATCTCCCTGGACACCTGCGAACCCCTCTAGAGTCAAGTCTCTTGCCAACCCTAAAATGGCTCCCTTAGTTAGGATATATACTTCGCTGCTCCCGTATCCACCCTTCCTATATCCCAACCATCCCAATCCCCCAAGCTCCTCTCATCCTCCCCTTCTCACGTTTCTCATCCCATTTCCCCTTTGCCCCATGCCACCTCACCCGCAAGTTCCCAGTTTTTGCCCTGCAATCTTGTCTACTTCCCCTCTCCAGGCGGATGACTATACGATTTTCTTTGGGTTCACTTTCTTATTCAGCTTCTCTAGGATCACAAATTATATGCTCAATGTCCTTTATTTATGGCTAGAAACCAATTATGAGTGAGTACATCCCATGTTCCTCTTTTTGGGTCTGGCTTACCTCACTCAGGATAGTGTTTTCTATTTCCATCCATTTGCACGCAAAATTCGAGAAGTCATTGTTTTTTACCGCTGAGTAGTACTCTAATATGTATATATCCCACACTTTCTTCATCCATTCCTCCATTGAAGGGCATCTAGGTTGTTTCCAGGTTCTGGCTATTACAAACAATGCTGCTATGAACATAGTTGAACAGATACTTTTGTCATATGATAGGGCATCTCTTGGGTATATTCCCAAGAATGGTATTACTGGATCTTGGGGTAGGTTGATCCCAAATTTCCTGAGAAATCGCCACACTGATTTCCAAAGTGGTTGCACAAGTTTGCATTCCCACCAGCAATGAATGAGTGTGCCCCTTTCTCCACAACCTCTCCAGCAAAGGCTATCATTGGTGTTTTTGATTTTAGCCATTCTGACAGGTGTAAGATGGTATCTCAAAGTTGTTTTAATTTGCATTTCCCTTATCGCTAAGGAGGTTGAGCATGACCTTAAGTGTCTTTTGGCCATTTGAATTTCTTCTGTTGAGAATTCTCTGTTCAGTTCAGTGCCCCATTTTTTTATTGGGTTAATTAGCATTTTAAAGTCTAGTTTCTTGAGTTCTTTATATATTTTGGAGATCAGACCTTTGTCTGTTGCAGGGTTGGTGAAGATCTTCTCCCAGTCAGTGGGTTGCCTTTTTGTCTTAGTGACAGTGTCCTTTGCTTTACAGAAGCTACTCAGTTTCAGGAGGTCCCATTTATTCAATGTTGTCCTTAATGTCTGTGCTGCTGGGGATAAACGTAGGAAGTGATCTCCTGTACCCATATGTTGTAGAGTACTTCCCACTTTTTCTTCTATCAGGTTCAGTGTGTTCAGACTAATATTGAGGTCTTTAATCCATTGATACGAAAGGAAAAAGGAGAAGATGAAAGAAATCCCTACTTAAGTGGGAAGAGATGGAAGGTAGCCATGGGAATTTTATATACTTTATGAAATTCTCAATTAATAAAAATATTCTTGAAAAGATGCATTATATATGTGCATAAAATATCATAATAAAGTCCATTATTGTGTCTAATGACTATATGCTGATAAAATCATTTGAAAAGACAAAAGCCAACCTTTGCTAACATAGTAATAATAATAATCTGTTAGAAACCTAATTTCTATTGATCCTAACGTTTTAGAATTGAATTTTCAAATTTTCTTGAAAAGTTGATTAGAATGATAGTAAATTATTTGTATCTTACTACCTGGTCCAAAGTTGTGTATGAATACTGAATCATTGTGTCATTCTGGTACAAGATTTGAATCTTCAGATTTTTATGTTTCAAATATAAATATATTTCAATAAATATAAAATTGAGTGAAAAAAAATCGTGCATCCAATACATGGAAAACAGATCTTCTTAATCGTGCATGAGATATGATCACACACTGGACTATGACAAAATTTTCACAGGTTCCAAATGATCAGCACAATACAAGTTGAGTCTTCTAAAAAGAGTGTAACTGAATCAGAAATCAGTGTCTTTTTTTTTTAAATTAAGGTATCTTTATCCCTCAAAAATACATTTCTATATGATCCATTGGTAAAGGAAGAAATCAAAATTTAAAGGTCAAAATTCTTACACAATAACAATGAAAATACCATACATCAAAAATCACTAAGCAGCAAAAGTGGTCAGTAAAATATTATGAACTTGAACATTTAAATTCTCTCTCTCTCTCTCTCTCTCTCTCTCTCTCTCTCTCACTCACACACACACACACACACACACACACCCCACAGTTAAGCAGCAAATTTAAACTTTAGGGAATGACAAGCATGTGAACCTAAATCAGATGGCCAACTAAAAAAAATTAGCATAAGTAGCTGCATTACCAAAGATTCAACAGAAACTCAACAAAATCATTAGTAAGGCATTTGGCACAGACCTACAGACCAAGGAAATGTAACACATTAAAAAAGGTGCAAGACATAATCGCAGTAGGCACTGAGACACAGTTTGCCGTCTCACTCTGCAGGTGCTAGGTGAATCCTGGCTTGGCTTTGGTGGCACTAGAATTTAGAGACACAAGCGTGTACGGTGAAAGGCTTGGGACAGGGAATAAGGTCTTGCTTCACTTACTTTAGCAAATTCCTCGCTTATTGGCGGCTGTGTTTTCTCACACCAGCCAATTTTCAGCTTCCTTTCAGGCTTCTGTGACACCAGACACACAAAACAAGGGGATAATGATGCTGAAGGTCGGGGTGGCAACAGGAAAAGGGTGAAGATGGCCAAGGCAGGGGTAGCATTCAGTGTACATCCTAATTACTCTAGCAGGCTTGCTAGCTTTACTTCCTAGTGTGGCCAAAGCATGAATACATCTGGTTGTCACCCGGTGTTCTAATGATAGTAATCGGCTACCAGTAAAACCTAGGTAAGCCGCTGGCCTCAGTGCCATCTATTGCAAAGGAACAACTGAAATTTGAAGGCTTTATAGTTTGGTATAAACTTCAATGAGAAACTCGCACACACACACACACACACACACACACGTAATCCAAGCAATCAGGAGGTGGAGGCAGAACAGTCCGGAGTTCAAGATTAGCCTTAAAATAAGTAAATAAAAAAGTAAATAAATGAAACACGCTGCCCTATTTCTTTCAGGGTCTTGCAACAGGAGAGCCGCAATAACAATCATACACATCTATACATGTGTTCTTTTCTGAAGCATACTCCACATGCTGTCTTTGTGGGTTTTTTCTAACTTGTTAGTCATGTCTCTCCAAATAGACAGCAAACTTTTAAAGCAGGAAAATAATTTTTTTGAAAAAAAAATTTCCCCCATTAACTTTCACAGTTCGTTAACAATGGGCTGGGTTTAGACCACATGCTCAATAAAATTTTGTGTGATTTTTGGCAACTATTTTGCAAGCCTTCCCCATCTAGCAGAAAGGAGTCGAAAACTAACACCACTCCAGCTAAAAGTGGAGTTCTGTTGATAGCTACAAAGCAAGGGATGAGAAGGCGTATGTGCAATCCTTTGGCAGCCACAGAGGACTGGGGGGGGGGGTCTGTGCATTCGTTGGCACAAACCCAGTGTGGAAGGAGTAATGGCTAAAGGGTAAGAAAACACTCACAATACAACACCTCTTCCTGAGTGTGAGTCCAAGTACAAAAGACGTGTACAAAGATTAGAGAAGAAAAAGAGAAAACTGAGAAAAACACGCAAGACTGTCACATACACTTCAAGGAAAAGTTACCTAGTTACATATAATTTTAAGTTTGGTTGCGTAAAAAGGAAAGTAATCTTTACTCAGAGCTGAGTACAAGAGATTTCCTTTCTCTTTTCACTGAAACATCACTTTGTTCCTTGAAGTTCCATGAGGAAAGTCAGCCTTAAGTCCTCCCAGCATGGGAGAGCTCACCTTTAATCCCAGCACCTGAGGGGCAGAGACAGGCCGACCCCCATGATTCAGAGACCAGCCTGGTCTACACTGCAAGGTCCAGGACAGCCACAGCTACATCATGTGATCTTCTCTCAACAAGAATGCAAGGAATGCAGTCCCACGGAATGCTCTACACTATTGGGAAAGCTGGGGCCACTATGAAAATAAAATCAGAGAAAACTTACTTTGTTCTTGACTGCTAAGAGCAACACAATGTCTATTTCTCCACAATGCCATCTATCACTCCTCTACTTAGTGGCGGACTGAACTGGCCTGGGAATCTCCAGTGGACAACAGTTCTTATTCCTAATTTCCAACATTTTAGCCGGCTGAAAACAGAGTATAAGTATGCAAAACTCCCATTTTATCTGAATTATTTGAAGAACCTAAATTGACTGTTCATATGGCTCATTTTGTATTAGTGACTCCTTAATTGCCAAGGTTTTAACTACCTATTGTTTGAGGATTAACACATATTAAAAATAATGGTGCAAAATAATCCAATTTACAATATCAGAAGATAATGATTTTGCAGAAGGAAACAGTGAAATAACAAATAATCTTGATTCCTAGTACCACTTACTGACAATCCTGGCTTTCTACCACATTAACATTACATGCTTATCTCCTCATTAGTCTCTAATCTAGTCCAATCCTCCTGCCAAACCAATTATAGGGAAACTTTCGGACCTGAAGGAATTAATAGGACACTGGGACCTCATTCAGCGTTCTCATGCCTCAAGTAATTAGCAAGCATTTATATATAAAATCCAAATAGTTTTCCTAAACTAATTAATGAAATGAAGAACATAAAATTGTATCAACTTAAGCCCATACCCCAAGAGTCCTCAAACAGATAAGACAGTTTCCAGGTATTGCCAGGGTTTATCTTGGTCAACTCAAACTAATAAGGATGAAGAGAAACAGCAAACTGTTTATGTGATAAAAAAAATATTTCATAGGCGATGCCTTGTACATTAAGCAGTTGCTGTATTCTCCATGTCTTAAGTACAATATACAAGATGAAATGGTAATAGCAGAAATTTGCATTTATATGATATTTTCTTCCAAGATTCTCAAACTGGAAGAACACAGACTAAGCCATTTTCTCAAAATTTCAAAAAAGTGCCTGGAATTTCTAAAAAGGAATTAAGCACTTGATTCTCCTATTAGTGCCTTATTCTCTGTGTCCTTTCAACCACTCCCTTTGGCAATCAGACTACACCCCCTCCTGGGACATCCATACATGATACCTCTCCACTTACACCCCTAATTCAGTTCAGTTTTCAATGCACCCTATAAAAATCTCTGATCCCTGTGGGGTGGGAGTGGGGAAAGGGGGAACTGAGGTTGGTATGTAAAATAAAACAGTCAATTGTTTAAATAAAAAAATATGAAAAAAGAAAAAAAAAAAAAACTCTGACCCCAAGAATTTCTACCTGACAGCATGAGAACCTCTGTAGGTGTGTGTGTATGTACGTGTGTGTGTGCATACATGTGAAAATATGTGTCTATGAATGTGGGGGCTGGGAGTAGATGTCTGATTTTATCCTCAAGAGCTCTCTTGTATTTTGAGACAGGCTCATTAATTGGGCCTGGATATTACTGATTCATCTAGACAGCCAGCAAACCCCAGGGCTCCTGCCTTCACCACCTGAGCACCGGCTCCCAGCTTTTATGTAGGTGCTGGCGATCAAACCCAGGTCCCATGTTTACATTTACTTTACCGATGTGAATCCATAAATTCACACACAAGGTCATTAGCTGTGACTTACAAGGTTAAAATGAACAGGATAACAGAAACTTAGTTTGACCATAGATTCTATATTTCTTTACCACAACTGAGGCCCTCCAGGGGTATTCCAAATAGCTGCACAGTGACATGGGACCCATGGTGGACACTCACAGTCCCACAGTCCAGTGCCTCGAGGCCTGCTCCGGTCCATGGCACAACTCTCCAGTGCAAGCTGAATTTACTGGTCTCTCTCTCTGTTTTCATAAGCTGAAACTACAGATTCAGAAGACACCACCTGAAAATCCATCCAGAGAACAGAAATCCCAGAGCTCTTTTTCAGGAAACTGCAGCTCACATACAGCAGGTAGATCCCCATGAGAGAGCTGCTTGTGGCCATCAGTGTTGGTGCGAGCACTCATGAGCTGGGCAAATCCAGAATTTCTCACTTAGGAGGAAAGCCCTGATCAACTCAGTTATTTCCCTGTCTTAATTCAGAGAAGCAACCTCACCTGATCTGAAATCTCTGGAAGCAATTTCCACTTCTCTGGGAAAATGCCCAAGAGACTGTTTAATCTCTCCTTAGATAAAGCTCTCTGAAGATCAAAGAGCCCTGTTCAGGCAGAGATGTGTTTTCTCTTGATGGCTGAGAGGGGGAAAACTGACTTAAATAACACTGCTTAGAGAACCTGAAAATAAAGCACTGGGTGGAGAATATTAAGTCCTGCAGTCAGTGGACACAACAAAGTATACACAACAAAAACAAACAAACAGGTACCATTTTAAATGGGTGTGGGTGCTTTGCCTATGTGCCTGTGCCCCGCTGTGCATGCATTATCTGGGAAAGTAAGGGAGCGTGTCAGATTCCACAGAGCTGGACTTACAAACAGTTGGTTGTGAATGACCACGTATGTGCTGAGAATCAAACCTGAGTCCTCTGGAAGAGCAGTCAGTGCTCTTAAATGCTGAGCCATCTCTCCAGCCCCCTTCCCCAATGTCAACATTTTTAAAAAAGTATTTGAAAAACTAACCTAGAAATAGACCCTAACAGGAAACTAAGTCACAATTAGGCAGCTAAGATTTCAGAAGCATACTGAAGAAATGTATCCTACTCAATGCTAGGTATCATCTTCAGGGTTTGAGATGGGGAGATGGCTCATTATATAAAGCACCTGCTCTGAAAGCCTGAGGACCTGAGTTTTGGTGGAAAAACATATTTTTAAAAGGACAAGTATGGGGGTCAGAGCAGGCTGGCCTGACAGTCTAGCTGACAGAGCAAGCACTAAGTTCAGGGAGCAACTCTGCCTTAAAATGAATGGGTAGAGAAGGGAGATACCAAAAATGAACCCGTGGCGCCCACATCCAAGAACACAAGTATGTGCACACATCCCACACACATTTTTAATAAAAAAAAAAAATCCTACCAACTCTTAGTTCTACTAAAAAAATTCTGAAAGGCTCAACTACTGCAAAGTTCCAAATTTAAATCACTTGCCAGGTGACCCTGATGACTCAAGTTCAATCCCTAGAACCAACATAAAGGAGAAAATCAACACATACACCAGAAACACATAACAACAATAAATGTGTAAAAGATCATGATTAGACAGACGTAATGAAATCACATAATTAACCTAGAAAAGAAAAGGTACTTCCGGTAGACAAGAATATCCCATTAAGAACAAAAGACTGTTGAATATTTCTAAAATTCTTAACAACTTAAGGATCCCCTATGATTGATAAACTCAAAAATATTGACCCATCTACTCATTCTTGAAATGTATGATATAAATTCCTGAAGTATAGAGCCACTAAAAATATAAATGTCTGAAGCAAAGAGCTGCTAAAGATCTATAATAAATCTCTATAAGGTTCTGATCTATATTCAGATTTCTCTAAGCACTATCCCAGGACATCAACTGATAACTGAACTCTAATACGAAGGTCCCAAGCCTACATTTTCCTTTGCAGAATGGGTTATAATTGAATTTCATCTACTAGCAAACAGTCTACCATGAAGCTAAGTTCACCCTTAACTTTACCCCAATTTTAATGCTATAAAAATAAAAGGTATGAAAATAAATGAACTCATCATGATATCTTAAAGTTGCTAAGTAAGAAAACTGATGGTTGCAAAGGGGGAACTACAACGCCCCCTCAATTTTAGTAACCGATACTGACTTGTAGCGATAAAGAATTATCTAAATAAACACTAGAAACATAGCAAATGAAATAAAAATGATCTAAACTCAAATGAATATATTCAGGTAAATGAAGATGCAGTCTGCTTCCCCCGTCCAGAGTGACATTGTTGCCAGGATTCTGCTCTGCTGCTATGTCTGTAACGTGTCACATTGTCATCCTGCCTCGGGGTCACATTTGGAAGGCTCAAGAGGGCAGCACCCTTCACGTGCCATTGACTGCAGCTCTTAATGGTATGAATGGGAAACGGTGCTTTTCTAAGAAGAATGGAAGAAGTAATTGATTAGCTCCAGGGTGCTGCTCAAGACACAAATTTCACCACGCTTTTTACAATGACTGTCATAGTTAAGGCATTTTTTTCCATTGCAAAATATTTTCACTCATCTTTAGAATAAGGACATGTTCCCCATGAAGCAGACAGCAAAGCACAGAAGTATAAAAAGCATCCCCAATTCTACCCAGCAGGCATGAGCATTTTATTAATACTCGAGTCTTTCCTTAATAGCCCTATTTATTTACTATCTATACATTTTACAGTTTATTATATACAGAAAACACATGAGGGTGGATTTCAAAGGAACCAGGGAAATGATGCTTAAAAAAAAAAAGAATTAGGTGTCACGTGTTTACCTTGGATGGTTTGTAAACGTTTCCAACTTCAAAATCCCAGTGCCTCCAGTCACTCAGCATGAATTTAAACACAGAGTAAAACCTTAGTCAAAAACCTTAGCTAAAAAAAGAAAGAAAGAAAACACCCTTTATGTTGTTCAAATTCAACTCTGCTTTGGAAAGGGGTGGAAGATAATCCTCTTGACAGATTATCATAATCTTTTAAATAGTTCTGCCATTATTAACAGATGCTACAATGGAAAAAAAACATGTTATTATTTTAGGTGATAAGCAAGAATGACAAGCAATTTCCCAGGAACCGTGGATACCCAACATGGCTTGGAAACAGACTAGCACGCTGAGATGAGAGCAGAGGATGAGAGAGGCCTGCCAGAACAGGGAAGTCAGAGGAGCCTGCAGGCCAAGCCATCGCCAGCCACATAAAGCCACCCCAGGGGAAGCCACAGAGGAGATGCGCACTGTCACGGCAGGAAGATGGTCACTTTGCTAGGAGGGAGAGCACAGGCCATTCCCTCAACCAGAGAGGCACTATGATGTGCTGTGCAGAACTGCGTATTCTAAGAAGCAGTATTTGGGGGTGTCTTTCATACCCTACAGAAGGTACCTCCCAGAACCAGTTCACCAAACTCAGAATCTGCCTCAGTTGCTGAGACTTCCCCATGCCAGAAAGTGAATGAAAGTTAGACTTTCCCATAGTCCAAATGGACTGGCAGTGGACAGAAGTCAGGGTATGTGTGTAATGTGATGTCACCCTCTACAGAGCCATCCCTGTGAGAAATGCCACAGTCTAAGGAGCAGTTGATGAGCTTCAAGTGTCCTTAAATGCAGGAAGTGGACTGATGGAGACTTACAAATGTTTATCTTGTTCAGAAAGGACCGGGACCCATTGTGATCTTGGACTGAATCTCAGCCACAGTTAACTAAGTCCCCTGCAGCGTGTTCCTACAGCATGATGGCTGACCCGGCACTGATACCCTCAAATTCACCCTCCGAGGCACACCCTAAAACATTAGCAAAAGCACTACTCCAACCTAGTTCTCGATTAGTCCTTCCAGATCTTCTCAGCCACACCCAGATGTGCTGATACACAGATGAGAAATTCCTGCTTTCGAGCCTTTCCCACCATCCCTAAAGCCATCAGTTCTACCAAGAACCCAAATGCACAACTAAGGACCTGCAAACTCATATAAACCAGAAACACCTCCTGCGTTCGAAATGACAGGGAAAGCTCGTGGTCCCAGACCACGGAGAGAGATACCTCTCTGCAGCTTCCATTTCCAACCGAAATCTCAATCTGCGTGGAGGCCACTCACTTTACTTGTTCTGCCTCGTCTGTGGGTTGAGCATCTCTGTTCATAGTGCAAACCCATATGCATCACATGAACGTTGGGAAAATCATGATCACCTCTAGAAAACACTGTGCATTCCCACAAATGTCAAAGGGGTGTGAGTGCCTCTGTTTCAGCCCAGAGGCTGGACGATGGCAAAAGCAAAATGTTCACTAGAGGGTGGCCCCTGAAGCCCCTTACCACTCTTCAATGAGGAGTAACTGCCCCTTTCCCTGGGGCATTACAGTAGTCTCACTTATGGAGTTAGCTTCACACCACACACCCTCTCTGATTTTCAACATACATGAGTTGGTACCCTCCCTTCCGGAAGTCTTCTTTAGCCCTCTCTAGAATTAGCAATAATGCTAGCCTTAAACTATAGAAATTACATTACTTTTTAGTTCAATGGAAATTCTAGTTCAGTGTCAACTACCGGAGGGAAAACCACTACACAAATGTATATTTTTCTCAGTGAGGCTTAATTTTAACATCTAATAGAGTTAAAGTCATGACTTATTTGGAAAAAAATACAATAAAGAGAATTGAACTGAAAACTAAATATGTCATAAAACTGAAATATTTCAGCCAAAGTACTTTATATGGCATATAAATAAACATATACTTATACACACATACATACACACGCTGAACGTTAACAACGTATTATAAATCAAGTATGAACATTTATGTAATATAATTATTTATAAAAATAGTGGATGTAAAAACGGCTTTCCAGACAGGAATGGGGGCTACCAGTACGACATAGGCAAACCACTAGTCTGTATCTTCTGATGCAAACTGAGTATTTGACAGCTGAATGCTCTGTGGTGTTCCGTGTACTTCAATAAGGTACTAATACCTGGTGAATCACACCTGTAATCACCTCACTTAGGGGGCAGAGGCAGGAGGATAGAGGAAATCCTGGGCCATGTGGCAAGTTCTGAAGTTCACAGGAATTTCCAGCTTAGGGTTAGGTTACATGAGATCCTGGATCATAGAAAATAAATGAAGAAAATAAAAATAAAAATTAATAAAACAAATTATTACCTTAGTTAATGAAAGGCAGCATTCCTTTAAAAGAAAAAAGCACAAGAACTGCCAGCAAACAACATATCAAGTTTCAATTGTAAGACCTTGTGGTAGCAGAAGAAAAACACAATTTCCCCTGTCCCAGAACAACCATGGTCTGAACCCACATTCCTACCCATCACTCAAGGTGAGGAGTATCAGAGAACCAGTACTCAGAATAAGTATACAAGACATTATGAGCCACTTTACAGTTGTTAAGTCCCAGTTAAAACACACTGAAGCTATCACAGAAAGGGAAGTTCACAGGAAGGGGAATACATCACAGTTCCATGACCTGTCATAGTTAGTGAGATACCTTGAGTTCACAAAAGTCTAGGTAGGGCAGGACAAAAGGACACTAGCGCCTGGATACCTCCAAAGTGCCAAAGAAGCCAGTTCAAGTTCCAGAGTTGCTGTGGAAGTTGATCTTCCTCCAAAGTCCCATCAAGGTGGGAGCATGTTAGAAGATACCAGATATAAAGGTAAAAATATACACATAGAAACCACAGGCAAGCAGACAGGCAGACAGACAAAAGCAATGTGATATGTTTCATGCATGTGCTGGGGGAGGGGGGGGGTTCCTGAATCGGAACAGAAAAAAACACTCACAAGCTAAACCCTGTCTCCATTTTTCTCCTTAGAGATATAAAGTATCTTAAACAGACACAAAAATTCAATTTAGAAAGAAAGAGATTGCAGATACTCAGGTAACAATAATCACAATTATATAATTTATTACCACTCATGGGCTGGCACTAGACTCTGCACTTACCATTCAATTTTATTATATTACATACAATTGTCATCCTACTTCAAGAGATGAAGAGGAAATAGTTTAACCTCTGTAGCAGCTTGCTCAAAGTCACATAAAAGGCAAGTAACTGCCAGCATCAAACCTCTAAACTAACTGGCTCCATTAATTTGATTATAAATATGTGATACTATATGATCAAAACTATATGATACTACTTTAAATTTGAGGCTGGGTAGGGTGGTAGCACATGCCTTTAATCCCAGCACTCAGGAGACAAAGGCAGGTGGATCTCTGAGTTCTAGGCTAACCTAGTCAACATAGAAAGTTCCAGACTAGCTAAAGCTACTTAGTAAGACCATTCCTCAAAAAACGATTTCACTTATTTAATTATTTATTTGCATATATATATGTGTGTGTGTGTGTGTGTATATAGATTGTATGTACAATATCATACATGTCAAGGTCAGAGGAAAATATGTCAGTCAGTTCTCTCTTTCCAACTGGTGATTTCTGGGGATAGAACTCGGAATTAGGGGTTAGAGTTAAAGGTTAAAATTAAGGGTTAGGGCTTATTGTTAGGGTTAGTATTATCATGTTGTCAGGCTTAGCTGCAAGCACCTTTACCTGTGGAGCCATTCACTGGCCCGCCAACTATATGATAAAGCACTGTGTAGGATCTAGGTAATAAAACAGTGGGGGAAACCAAAACAGGACCCTGTTATTGCTGTTCCGTAGAAAAAAAACGTAATTAAACTACAGAATTTAAAATGAAGTTACACATATGTAAAGGACTGTGAAGAACAAGAAATGTGTATGGTAATCTCCATGGTAACAGGGTTGATGTCCTAAAGACATGATACTTGTCCTGAGATAAGAAAGACAGCACAATGGGTAATGACGCTGCTGGAAGATGAGAAAGGAACACTGCACGGGCCCATGTAGCAAGGAGCAAGCACCATCCCCACTGCAGGGACAGGAAGAAAGAGAGAGAGCGCAGAAGAAGACAGTCGCTTGCCAATGACCCACGCCAGGGAAGAAACTTCATCCTTATAATCTACATTAAGGACTACATCTGAGAGCAAGGGCAACTCAAGGCACATACAGGTGCTTTTGTCTTTCAAAGACAATGTTGTCAAAGCAGCAAATAGAAGAGATCTGTCAGATAACTACTACAGTTGTCAAGGAAAGGAGAGTGATTGATGGCATGGAATGGGCTGGCAGCAGGAGGGACAGAGAGAAGAGACACGCTTCATAGTCACCTGGGAGCAGGAATGTGGTAAACTGGGTTCCTGTAGACAAGGAACCCAACAGAACTCGCAAGCAACTGGGCAAATCACTGTGGTCTAGAATAGTTGGTATTGGAGATGCCTTCAAAATATAGAAAAAGGAATATCAAGCTGATAGTTGATAGACAGGATGAGCTTCACAGACATTTCTTGAGATATCTATATACAACCAAGACAATTCAAATGATGTATATAAATAATCCAGGAAGGGAGTGCAGAACAAGAATAGAATCCCAAAAGGAACTAACTTTGGGCAACCATGATATTTAATGAAAGCTGATGATGGCCTTCAGTCTCAGAAAGGAGAACAAGAGACAGACACACACATACTGACAGACAGACTGAGAGCACAGGTCACTTCGGAAGAAAAACTAAGAGACTTGGTATGCGCATTTCAAAAGTCACAAGAGAGCAGAACTAGGGAGTCCACTGAGACATTCAGAGACACGGACCTCTTCTGGGCCTGCTTTCACACAGGTCACTGATCACTGTCTGAAGAGCAATTGTGAGAACAAAGGAAGCAAAAGCTAGGTTAGAGAGATACAGGCTGGGGGAAAAGAATGGAGACCATGCCTCCTAAAGGCCCTGGATGGAAAGGGAAGAACAGAAGAATGACGGCAACACAGGGAAGGCTGAGAAGGGCGTAGCTCTTCTGCCACTGAGAGTCCTGGACAGGATGGAATTGTCTTCGTGAAGAAAACAGACTGGGTATTCAAGAGTGGATAGCACACATTCCTCTGGAAGACAGAAGATGAAATTTGAGACCCAAGTGGAGACGTAGACCTTAAATATTTAACAAGACCAGGTAAAATGCTAAAGTACATGCAAGTTTGAGAAAGTCAAATTTTAGAAAGCCTAAATTGGATCTAGTTTTGGCTCAATGGCTTCAGTTCCTTTTGTGTACACAGGAAGACTGCCAGACGAAAAGATGGACATGGGAAGGGAAAAGGCAGATGTGAGACAAAAATGAAATCCCAGAAACGTAAAGTGGCGAGAGAAAGACACGCAACCACTGGGCACCAGGAGGGGTCTAATCTTGGTTTTAAACCGGGACACACCATAAAGCCACATCAGAGCAGCTGCTCCTCTGTCCCCCGGATTGTCTGATGACTTCCTCACATCCTTCCCCAACTCTCACTGTCGTACACAGGACTCCACCGGTAGCGGGAGTCACCTGAGACGTGACAGACGTCACACCACTGCTGGTGGCAGTGTGGAAGAACAAACGCGACCTCAGGTCCTCAGCTGTGTCACACAGACAAGGACATTATGGGAAGGAGCTCACAGAACTGTCACAAGGATGGGAAAACAAGCTTCAGCACTAGGCAATAGTCAAGACAAGTTAGTAAATCCCAAGAATACTTGGGACGGCTGCTGGGGGCACAGGGCTTGCACACTTTCAACCAGAAATTGCTAGAATGCCCTCTAAGGCTTGTAGAATACACCCACCAATGCATGGCATTATAATGTTCATAAAATAGTTAGACTACAAAAAGAAACATGGCTTTCAAAAACTGCTCTTTAGTCAAAAACATCTAGTCTTAAACAGAACTTTAAAATACCAAATGACAAGGAACAGGGCAATGAGCAAACTGGATAACCTAAAGTGGTTCATAAAGTATATTCTCATATCCATTCTCCAGTTTATGATAAATGGGCTAATTTTAGCTCCTGAATACATTCCTTTTAGTTAGCTCATTCAAAATGACTAAACAAAGCCACACACACAGATTCTTCTATTTCCTTTAAAACTGTTACATTCGTTCAGTTAAAATAACAAAGTAAGGATGGGTCCAACAAAGAGAACTGGAAAAATTCAAGTCACTAAATTTAGAAGCTGTGTGAATAAGATTTTGATATGAATCAGTTTCTATGACATACTATTAAACAATTATATAACCACCGTGCTTCCTCTCATAGCACGTTTCCAAACTTCTCTCTGAACCGCCGGAAAAGTAAATAAATATCAGTCATAAAGTTTTAATTATCAGTAAGAAAGAATATATTTAACCCCAACTTTTTGGTGCTATTGAGTAGACGATATATCATTAACCCAGAATTTGAGTTCCTATAAATGAACACTTCACTAATTAAACCCTATAATAAAATGGTCAATTCATTCATTTATTTTTCTAAGTATTATTTTGGAAAGCATAATTTACTCATTCTGTAATATACCTATGCCAATGCTCTTGTCATTGTCCTCATTCTATTTGACTGAGGGAAAGTTAGGGAGTATTTTTCTTTTTTTTTTTTCACGTTCTTATTAATTAATTAATTTAATTATTAAAGATTTCTGCCTCTTCCCCGCCACCACCTCCCATTCCCTCCCCCTCCCCCAATCAAGTCTTCCTCCCTCCTCAGCCCAAAGAGCAAGCAGGTTTCTCTGTCCTGTGGGAGGTCCAAGGACCACCCACCTTCATCCAGGTCTATTAAGGTGAGCATCCAAACTACCTGGGCTCCCACAAAGCCATTACGTGCAATAGGATCAAGAACCCATTGCCATTGTTCTTCAGTTCTCAGTAGTCCTCATTGTCCGTTATGTTCAGCGAGACCGGTTTTGTCCCATGCTTTTTCAGACCCCGGCCAGCTGGCCTTGGTGAGTTCCCGATAGAACATCCCCATTGCCTCAGTGTGTGGGTGCACCCCTCGCGGTCCTGAGTTCCTTCCTCGTGCTCTCTCTCCTTCTGCTCCTCCTTTGGATTGTGAGACTTCAGTCCAGTGCTCCAATGTTGGTCTCTGTCTCTGTCTTCTTTCATCGCCTGATGAAGGTTAATATTCAGGAGGATGCTTATATGTTTTTCTTTGGGTTCACAAAAACACCAATGATAGCCTCTGCTGGAGAGGTTGTGGAGAAAGGGGCACTCTCATCCATTGCTGGTGGGAATGCAAACTTGTGCAACCACTTTGGAAAGCAGTGTGGCGGTTTCTCAGGAAAGTCGGGTTCAACCTACCTCTCGAACCAGCAATACCACTATTGGGAATATACCCAAGAGATGCCCAAACATACAACAAAAGTATATGCTCAACTATGTTCATAGCAGCATTGTTTGTAATAGCCAGAACCTGGAAACAACCTAGATGTCCTTCAATGGAAGAATGGATGCAGAAAGTATGGAATATATACATATTAGAGTACTACTCAGCAGTAAAAAACAATGACTTCTTGAATTTTGCATACAAATGGACGGAAATAGAAAACACTATCCTGAGTGAGGTAAGCCAGACCCAAAAAGAGGAACATGGGATGTACTCACTCATATTTGGTTTCTAGCCATAAATAAAGGACATTGAGACTATAATTCGTGATTCTAGGGAGTATTTTTCCATCAAAGAGAAATAAGTGTTTATTATGCCTGAAGCAAGTTAAGGATGCAGGAGTTTAGGGTAACAGTAATGCCATTTGCCATCTTAACTATCATTGTATTGCAACAAACCACAAAACACAGGCTTCAAAAGAAATAGCCAAACTCATTTAAATTTCAAATGTTAGACAAGATCAATATAGAACAAAAACCATGCTCTTTGTTAAACAAGAAGAAGAGATGTTTTAGAAAATAATAAATTAGATAGTGAGAAATCCCAATAGATTTAATAGACCCCTTCTTTGCCTATACAATGTCCCCCCACCTCTGCTCTCCCCTCACTGCTCCACCTTCACCTCTGCTCAACCCTAATCAGTTCAAGTAGCAGCAGTCAAGAGGATGCCAAAGCCTCAGGCCCAAGTTATGAATCATGGCAGGTCTAGAGTACCCTAAAGGATCTCACAGATGAGGTTAGTGACAGTCCTGCAGGACACCCATGCTGAAAGCAACAGAGGGGCAGAGCCTGGAAAGAAATTTCCCGGCTTAGTTTTTATGAGAGAACAAATGCAATCTGCAAGCATTTCTTTTCTCCCTTGTAGCAAGCATCAACGAGAAGCAGGAAGAGCCCGGGTTCCCATGGCACTGGGGCTCTAGCCCACAGAAACCACCAGTCAACATTAAAGAGAAACATACACACAGGAGAAAGATGTGAGGGACTCAACTGTTCAGAACCAAAATCATTTTAAAAAATGATAGACTGTGCAAAAAACAAAGTGACTGTGTATCTTATGAAAAAAGAAGGTGTAAATTTTATGACAATATCAAATTCTTATTATATGAACAAGGTTCTTCTGTGAATAAATAGACCAAATTTCCATACAATTTGTTGAGGAAAAATGCAAATGCTACAATGTAAAAGCATACCGAAGCCACAGATTAAAAGACCATACAATGAAGATGTGAAATGCCATCTGTGTGGTCCAGGCAATCCAAGACTGTATGTGTGTTGCGTGTGATCTGAGACATTGATTCTGCAAACCTACTGGAAATTCTAAGAGACCAGCAATGATCGTGATCGTTTTGAAGAACAAATCTCAAGAACTTTTATTACCAAACATAAAGCACATAAGGTGAGGAAGAGGCTTACAGACCAAGCAGCCGGCGAACCAAGAGCCCTGCTGCAGAACAGTCCACTCAACCGCCACCTAACTGGGACAAGTGTGCTACACACTGGAAAGAGGAGGGTCATGTGAGCAGTGATGCCGCCTCAAACACACGGTTTCTATATATAAGAAAAAGGAAACGATCTCAGCCTTCTAGCGCGTGGAAAACTGAGCTCGGCTGCACCGTCCACTGACAGTTTTCTATTTTTGACAACTCTAAAGTGTGCTTTACAAAGGGAGACAGGAGGTCTCAGAAATAATTGATTAGAAGAGAATGCAACGGGAAAGGGGCGGGGTCTGCGGAAGGTATCTCACAGGGAAGACAGGAGAAGAACTTAAGGGAAATTTTGTAGATAAAGGCAGGAGGTTTAACTTCCAACCAGGAGCTCTTCCTCTCGGCTTTTCATCCAGGCAACCACGCACTTGCTGTATGTTGCTTCTCCCATCCAGGAGCACTGCTGTAGGCTCTAGGAACAAACAGTGAACTAAAACAGCAAAAGTCTTTCTACCTTTGAAGCTCAGTTTCTATTAGAGTTTCAAAAACCAGGAGACAGACAAAAGAGAAAATAAGAAATAGTATACATTTTTTTCAGAAAAAAAAAAAAGAAAGAAACCATGTTTCTTTGAGATCAAAGAGCCGAAGCAAGACCCAGCCCAATGCCGCAGTGAGGTTATCAACCTAAGATTTCAAAACCTCCAAGATAAAGAGAAGTGGCTAAAAGTATTCAGACGCGGAAAAGGCACAGATGACCCACAAATAAGAATGCCACTTCGCATCTTAATAGAACCACTGGAGACTTGGGAGGCAGCGGGCTCCACGGAAAATTCAGAAAGAGACTTCCAACCAAAAATATAAACCTAGACAACCACGACAAGAAGATGAAGACAGTTTCCAAAGATCCAGAGCATCTCAACAGCTGCCACCTGCACCCAGTTCAGTGGAAAGTCTCAAGAGGCAGGAGTTCAACCAACGAGAAGTGAAACAAGAAGGAAGGAGACATGGAGTCTGGGACCCAGAGAGAAACTTTAGGAGACCCAGAGGGAGACAGGTGGAGTGGTGGGGTCATGGAACTCTGAAATAATGCTGAGCAGAAGGCCTGGGGACAGCAGAGACAGGCCATAGTTCCTGGAGAAAGACACACGGGGTGGGGAGGAAGGGAAAGAGAAAAAGGAGGAAGAGAAGGAAGAGGAGAAGAAGGAGGAGCACAGTAATAAGCCAGCTAACAAGTTTGGGTTTATTAAGCTAAATTATACATAGCTTAGGGATCAACTACCAATCAGAAATCAAGTGAAACACCTGTGGAGAAGAGAACTCTCCTAGCCAGTGGCTCCATAGCTGTGACAAGCTATGGACAATAATCTTCATGAAGATGTAAGAGCCACACTGTAATTTAATCAAAGGTGTAAAACTGGGAGAAGAAAGTGGAGAAAAGAGCATGTAGGAGACAGAGAGAGAGAGAGAGAGAGAAAGAGAGAGAGAGAGAGAGAGAGAGAGAGAGAGAGAAGAATCAATGATTCTAACCCCACCAAGCCAAACAAAACTAAACTAAAACTAAATTTTAAAAAAAAAAGAAACCTAAAAGGTGGAGGAAAGGAAACAAGGCAAAAACAGCAGGATTGGCCTGGTATGGTAGCTCATGCCTGCAACCCAGCACTTGGGAGCCAGAGGCAGGCAGATCTCTGGGAATATGAGGCCAGCCTGGTCTGCCAACTGATTTATAGGCCAGCCAGAGATATTCAATGAGACACTGCCTCAAAAATATAACATAATAAATGCCAGAATGGGGGGGAGCATTTTTAGAGAGTTTTCTCTGTATCCCAACTAAGAGAGCAAATGAGACCCAGCATCTCCCAACTCCAAAGCAAAGCCCTGAGGCAGGGTCATTTCTCCTGGACAGAAAAGGAGTTTGGGGACACCAACCACAGGAGCACAGGCACAACAGAACTCGAGTCACCTCCCGAGGAGAGCAGCGAGAGCAGCACCCTTTCCAGGACCTCTGCCCACACAGTCACCAGGCAAGAGGGGTCTGGACAGATGAACAAGAGAACAAACTGCCCAACAGGCAGTCAGGCAACTCAGAGGAGCACCGAGCAAACAGGCCTCGCCCTAATCAGAGTAACTGTCATCTAAGATACAGGGGGCCCTGGGACCAGGAGTCTCCTAACAGGACTGTCAAAATGTCCAAGACATTTAAAAATCACAGACATACCAAATTCCAAGAAAATAGGTGTGAGAAAAAAAAAGCCATCAACTGACACCAAGACATATGTGCTGGATTGGATTCTGACAAAGACTTTAAAGCAGTGATCACAGAATCATAGAGCACACGAACAATATTATATATTCTCTTGCAAAAGAAAAGCATAAAAGCTGAAGGGGCCAAAAGAATATTGGAAGAAAGAATGGCTAAATAATTTGTAAATTTAACAAAACACATTGAATTATACTGTCAAGAAGTTAATGGAACACTAAGGAATCCACACCAAGAATAATGAAAATAAAAGAAAAAGAAAAAATATTATTTTTTTTAATTTTTTATGGTTTATTTAGCTTTATTTTATGTGCATTGGTGTGAAGGTGTCAGATCCCCTGGAACTGGATTTTCAGGCAGTTGTGAGCTGCCATGTGGGTGCTGGGATTTGAACCCGGGTCCTCAGGAAGAGCTGTCAGTGCTCTTAACCGCTGAGCCATCTCTCCAGCCCCAGAAAAAAATTATTGAATTCAGTGAAACAGTGTATTACGTTGAGAGGAATAACAATTCAAATAATAGCAGAATTCTCAACAGAAACCATGAAAGCCGTAAGATTTTCGACACATTTATTTTAAGATCTAAATGGAAAAAATGATATCAACCAAGAGTTTGCTATCAAAGAAATTATTACCCTTGAGGAATGAACAGATAAAAACACTGTGAGACAAGGAAAAACAAAAGAATTGGTGGTAAGCAAACTTTTACTCAGGAAATGTCAAGTCTCCAAGCTGGTCCTTTGATTTTCACACACAAATTCCAACATGATTTTTGGAGATATAGACAAGGCTAGTTAAAAATTTATATAGGAAGGCAAAGAAATCTATAGATGATTAGTACCTATGTCTACTGACAAGAAAGGAGACAGTGGGCCTGCATCACAGCTTTGCCTGCCCATCAGTCTGCCCTTTGTGATGGAGGGAGAAACACAGATGGATGAAGGCAGACATCCTAACAGTACAAACACGTGAATGTACTCCGCACAACCTTGCAAAGTTGCAAAAAATAAAAAATCAGTGACAAATGGCTTCCAACAGAGTGCTGCCACAATTGGAGAGACATTGGCCAAGAAAAAACAGCAAAGAGACTTGGCCTAAATCTTGTATCCCGTACAAAAATAAACCCCAATGAACCAAGGACTTAAGGGTAAAGCTTAATATTACAGGGTTTTTATGAGAAGAGGGGGAAGGACATCCATAGGAACTAGAACAAGTAAGTAGTTCTTGGAGTGAAACTGGGTTTGGATGCCAAACCTGTAATCCTTGTGCTGTGGAAGTGGAGGCAGGCAGGTCAAACAGGGCTACGTGAGACTCTGTCTCAAAAACATAAGAGTTTTTATAGCTAACACTAAAATCAAGTCCATAGAGGAAAAGTTGGTTCATTGGATCCTATCCAGATTTATATTTGCTGTTAAAAGCCTGAAAGACAGCGCTAGCTTGTAACCCTCAAAGAATCAGACTCACGGGGCTGGAGAGACAGTTAAGAGCCTGGAGTATTCTTACTGAGCATCTGAGTTTGTTTCCCAGCACCCATGTAAGGTTGCTCACAAAGACCTGTAAATCTAGTTCCAGGAGCTCCAACACCCTCTTCTGACTTAAGTATGCCCCTGCACTAATCTGTATGTATAGACACATAGAAACACTTATACATACATGATCAAAAGTAAAATACATCTAAAAAATAGTGTCTATTCTATATAAAGAATTAGCAAAATTCTATGGAAAAAAAAAAAAGACCTGGACAGACATTTGACACCCACAGACACAAGAGACATGCAGACTGAAACCATTGCTAAAAAGAACCTACATACCTAGAAATCTATGATAGTCTGAATGTAACTGGCCTCCATAATCTCATAAGGAGTGGCACTATTAGGAGATGTGGCTTTGTTGGAGTGGGTATGACCTTGTTGGAGGAAGCAGAGGTGAACTTTGAAGTTTCCTATACTCAGGATACTGTCCAGTGTCTCAGTTAACTTTCTGTTGCATGTAAAATGTAGAACTCTCAGTTACTACTCCAGCACCATGCCTGTCTGCATGCCGCCATGTTCCCTGTCATGACGATAATGAACTTAACCTCTGAAACTGTAAGCAAGCTACCCAAATTAAAAGTTTTCTTTCAGGGGGCTGGAGAGATGGCTCAGCGGTTAAGAGCATTGCCTGCTCTTCCAAAGGTCCTGAGTTCAATTCCCGGCAACCACATGGTGGCTCACAACCATCTGGATTGAGGTCTGGTGCCCTCTTCTGGCCTGCAGACATACACACAGACAGAATATTGTATACATAATAAATAAATAAATATTTAAAAAAAAAGTTTTCTTTCTAAGAGTTGCCGTGGTCATGGTGTCTCTTCACAGCAACAGAAACCCTAACTAAGACAATGTCTAGACCAAGATGGCAGCACTGCATACTGTCAAGAATGCAGAGAGACGGCAGTGATCATGTATTTGCTAAAATGAACAGTAGAATGGCACACACCAGAGCAGTTTGGCAGTTTCTTGTAAAGGTGAACATAAAATTACTATACCAACCATCAATTATACTCTTGGGCATTCGTCCCAAAGAAACAAAAGGTTGTGTCCCTATGAAAACTGTATATAAAAGTTCAGAGAGCTTCACTGGTGACAGCCAATGCTAGAAAGACTGGGGTGTGCTCAGAAGGGCAGGTGGCTGACCAAGTCTTGGTACCTCCATGCCATGGAGCTTTCCTCAACAGTATAAACAAATAAATACAGACAGACACAATGCCTGCGATTTCTAAGGCAATGCCAACGGAAACAGCAAATCCCTAAAGGTGACATACAGTTACATTTTTGAAATGATGAAACCATAGAAGCAGAAAACAAATCTGTTATTGCAATGGACTGGAGGCCGGGGAAAGGGTGGTTGTACAGGGGCAGCTCGGAGACCCTTGGGTAATAGAACTATTTGATATTGTGATGTACGACAGAAAACCAGCCCCTGCACACACACAATGAGCAGGATCAGGGAACACAGAAACAATGAATATGTTAATTGACATCAGTGAAACTGTAAAGGGAAAGTTACAAGGAAAACCACGAGGACGTTAAAATGAATGAGAGAGCTGACACCTCCAGAAAACGGGTTCATTTTCAGAAACTAGATCAAGATTTTATTTGGAGACCTGATTTTTCCTTCAAATACACTATATTTATATAGTCCTACTTCATGGTACCTCAAAATTTTACAGAGTAAGAGATCCAAATAAGCCAGCAACCAGTCAACCCTGGGCCCAGGCCTCTCCAAGAAGCTAAAAGGCAGCTGCTGATGAGTGACTGGAAAGCAGGCTCTCAGGAAAAGCCAGCAGTGCTATGAAACGCCACGGTGCTCAGCACAAACAGAAAATCCATGTAATCTGTAAAAGTCCTCAAAGTCCCCTGGTTTTTATCTTCTCTACACCCCAGACATAAATTGGAGTAAAATCAACCAATGAATGAGATTAATTTACAGACTCCGACTAATCCAAATAAGCAGCTAACACATGTACCTGAATCTCTGCTCTAGGAGTGTGGACTCACTGCCTTCCAGGTCCTTTAAAGGTGCTGGGCGTGACTGCATACGCCTGGGATTCCAGCACTGAGGATGCTGAGCCCCAGGTTCACGGATTCAAGAACAGCCTGGCATATACCCTGTGATGCTATGTCATCCCACACTGACTGCAGGTCAAAAAGTTCAATGGGGAAATAGACGGGTGGCTCTGCAGTTAAGAGTGTTTTTGCTCTTCCAGAGGACCTAAGTTCGATTCCCAGTCCCCATGTCAAGTGGCTCACACTCATCTGTAACCCCAGCTCCAGGGGATCTGGAACCCTCTTCTGATCTCCTCAGGCACCCCACGTGCATGTACACATACACACACCATTTCATACACATAAGCATCAATAAAAATAAAGTAAATCTATTTTAAGTGCAAAAAGAGAGCTCTACTCCAAAATCAACATTATTGTTTATCAGAACTACCCAGGTACTTGTCAAATAAGATAAATTGTGGGCCCATCCAGCACTCCTGTACAGTTGCTACATCTGCCATAAGAAAAGAATGTCAAAGCTAGTAGCTTTCTCAATGTGACATTTTAGTCGAGAAGGACTCAGCTCCTCACTAATGCATTTTCTTTACTTTATAGCATTTCAGAGCTAACAGTCACAGGGTGAAGCTTTATTCCGGAGATGATAATAGTAGAATTCCCTCTTGATTCCTAAGCAAATTAATAAGTCCCTGTGACTAATGTAAGGAGACAGCACTCACCACCTGTCAGTCTCGACTATCAGTGACTGCCTCCAGAGTGACAGCAAGCAACCAGGCTCTCAACCAAGGCAATAAACAGACCAGCATCTACGAATTTGGGAGAGCTAGCATCCTCCAGGCCCTTAATAAGGCAACTCTGAGGAGATGAGATGAAATCCTAACTGTTCTGTAAAGAAAAATGGCATAACAAATGCCCCAAATATGCTGAGCTGATAGGCGACAAAGCCTTCATAATTTATTTTAATCACCAAAGTCAGCTTAAATAACCCTTGAAACTTTACATGACTCCATTCATGGAAGGTTCCATCTTCTGTTCTTGGTTCTAAAACACAACTTTATTCACTTTAATGAGTTGTCAACAAATTACTTTCTCTCGGAAAAAAAAAATTCAATATGCTGGAGCTCTGAACAGAGCCGGCATGCTCTGCTAACACTCCCATCAGTGGCCTGTGCTCTTGGCTACAGCCCACAGCAGCACCTGTATGCACTCTAATCCTCTCCCTGACTCTGCTGGCTTCGCTGGCCATATACAATTGGCTTTTAAGTGTTTATAGTTAGTTGAGAGAAAGAGCAATGTGAACATTTTGAGAAAAACCAAATGGTTTTGGCAGAGCAGAACCCACGGAGGCGGGTAGAGCTGTTTAATTTCATACGTGTATTGTTAATCAAATATTTACTATAGCTCAGGCTTCTGCAAGTCACTCCGTTCTCTGTTAAACAGATGCTCGCCATAAACATCTCACACAGCCATGCGTAATGGGAGTGAAATGCGATCTGCTTGGTTCTGATATGGCCTCTGACTCACTGGTGGGACCCTGGACAGTGATCATTTGCAGACCACCCTTTCTGGTCCCTTAAATCCCTGACTGGGATTGGGCCTTCCTCAGAAAGTATCTGTTAATTCTAAGAAAAATACAGTTACCCAATCCTTTCCCTGACCCACACCCAGCTGTCTTCACATCCTTACTCCCCTCTTCCTCTCTTGGCTCAGGGGAAGAGTTGGTTCATTTCCTAGAGCTCCTGCTCCCTCCTTGCCTTCCTTGCCTCCTCCACCTCCACTCTCTCCATTGCCCACACTAAGGATACTGTGCAAATCTCACTCATCTTAAACACAGCTGCCTTGTCACGGCTTTCTAGCTACTTCACTATCTACTTGGCAAGCCCACCCAAAGAGGAAAAAAAGACACAATGTGCTGTCTCTGCTTCACCTCATTCTCCTCAGCCCCTGAGAGCCACCATCTCTCAGTGACACTTCAGGACAGTCCCCTGCCTGCATCACCAACAGCCTTTTTGCTGCCAGGTCCAACAGACACCTCTGAAGAGGCATAGCTGGAAAGCCTTCTCCCCCCTCTGCCTTGCACAAAATGGCTTTGCCTGTTTCCTGCCTGCCTCCGGGCTGCCCCTTCTTAGCCATCTTCCTGGGAGCTTTATCCTTGGCCTTGGTCCTTCAGACCTCATCTTCTCCCATAAGCTGATACTATGTAGAGATTTCCTATTTTCCCATCATTAAAAACCACTCCTAATATTGATTGACAGCATCAGCTCTCCAGTGCTCTCACATCCTCGGGTCACACCCGTCCAGTTCCCCACTAGCTAAAGGCTTCAAATCAAAGTACAAAACAGGATGCAGTATCTTTCTATCCCAAAACTCGCCTCTCCCTCTGATTTCATGGACCAAATTCCTATACACCCACTTGTTCCCAGCCAGAAATTTGGTTGTCACTGTGGATACTTTTCTCTTTACACCCCAAGCTGAGCCATGCTACTTCCCAGGGGGTCCCATTCATTCACCCACAGCATCTCTCACCCCAAGATGCTGCTGTGGGTCTAGAGCACCTCATCCAAGCTTTGCTCCACTTCAGCGCAGAGCTGAGCTCATTGCTACCTGAAGGCCTCTCAGAATAAATGAAACTCCAGTTCTATATGAGCCTTCTTTCTACCAAACTGCCCACATCATCCCTCACACGGGTAAGCGTGCTTCTACAAAGGGCTATGTCTTCCAGAACTTCATAAGCCTCAGGCAGCTATTTTTAGCATGTGCAGTCACTATCCACCCTTATCTGGAAGTTTTCCTCCTTCTGAGACTCCTCCTCACCTTGCTGCCTGGGTAAATCCTTTGTTTTTCTTTTCTTTCTTAGCTTGTCCCTACTGTCAACATCCTCCAGGAGGCGCCTATCAACTCTCTTCTCTTCCGCATTCTCACAATGTCCTGAGCAGGCACTTGTTAAATACTCAGCATGGCCAGGATGCCTCATTGTCTTCTACCTTGTAAATTAAAAGGGTAAAGACTGCTGTTTGTTTTAGCTCCTGGGAGCCTGGCAGAGCTGACATATAGTAAATAATTGTTGACAAAACAAAGGAATGAGCAAAGGAATCCCTGGAGTTGTCCCTCCTTCTTGGCACCTTTTGAGTTTAAAGGTTGGACACCCACCATACTCTTGTACTGTGCCATAGGATTGAGAGAATATTTACCTACAATAAAGGCTCATCAAAAACGCTATCTAATGACCACATAATATCCCTTCTTTAGATATGTAGCATCATACATTTGTCCACATCCCTACTGCTTGACATTCAAGTTGTTCAGCAAAAAGTCCTTTGTACTCTACAATCCATGTCTAACTACGACAAAGATATGTCATGATGACAGTGCTGTAGATACCGAAATCCTCTCAAATCTGTAATGGATACAATTCCTCTAGCACCCTTCTGATGAGACAGACATACTGAAGCTACTTCATCACTTGCATGATGGCAGATAAATCCAACTGACATTCCTCAACAAGAAGATCTGGGGAGCATAAGATTTTAGCACCAGTTCAGAGACTTATTTCCACACTGAATGAGAGTCGGCTGCATCTGGATCTGCTCTCTCCGTGCAGGGAATACGGAAAATGTGAACCCAAAATAAAAGTGCAAAGTAGGAGGCTTGGCTCCAGAGCTCCCCACAGGCAACTTTGAGGCCCCCCAGGACCAAGCATTCATCCAGTCCTATCTGCAGAGCCACCCCTGTATGACACGTGTCCCGAGAGGAGAAAAACTCGGATGAAGCCTCCTTTCTCACCACTCTGAAAATAAGTAGGCCTGCTTTCTTATTGATGCCTTTCCTCACGGTGTTTGCCTACCATTGCTTTTGAAGAAAGACTGCATGACTATCCCAAATTTACCGCAAACTGTGAGGCTACATCCTGACTGTGGATTTGTGCACAACGATAATCCTTCCTGCACTGCAATTTTAGTCAGCAACAATAAAGAGTATCAGGTAGCATCTGACATTTTGAGCAAAGAGAAATAACCTTTTCAATTTACTAAATCCTGCTTTTAAAAAGTCATTACCTTACTGAAAATGGGTTAAGCTTGGGAAGAAATGTAATCATTTAAATATTTTTAAAAAGTACTCGTGGCATTTAAATTCTGAGCAGAAAGGATGTCTGTTTACTAAATGGCA